>NC_091767.1:2717898-5117898 GCF_029378745.1 Bos indicus
TCTCTCTTTCTTTTCCTTCTTCTTCTCTTTAACATCGTATTTTTGAAATTCCAAACTCTACTCTAGATTTTTAATTTTTGCTTTTATGTATTTGTTACCAATTTTGTACCTATAAGGACCCAATCTTCAGGACCCATTTTTCACTAGGGAGTGAGATTACTGGCTTGACTGCTCTCTCTCCCTTTGGACCCTCCTTTTTCTCCACCAGGTCGCCTGTGTCTCCTCCCTAACCCCTCTCTACTCTACCCAACTCTGTGAATTTCTGTGTGTTCCAGACGGTGGAGAACATTTAGGGAACGGATTACTGGCTGGATCTGTCTCCCTCCTTTTCATTCCCCCCTTTTATCCTTCTGGCCACCTCTGTTACCTTCCTCCTTCTTCTCTTCTCTGTATAACCCCGTGAACATCTCTGAGTGGTCCAGTTGTGGAGTGCACATAAGGAAGTGACTACTGGCTAGCCCACTCTCTCCACTATTGATTTACCTCATCTCATTTGGGTCACCTCTAACTCCCTCCTCCCTCTTCTCTTCTCCATGTAACCCTGTGAACCTCTCTGAGTGACCCTCACTGTAGAGAAACTTATCATCTTTAATGTAGATGTTTTATCAATGGTGCTGTATAGAAGGAGAAGTTTTGAAACTACTGTAAAAATAAGACCGATAACCGGAAGCAGGAGACTTAAGTCCAAACCCTGACTCCAGGGAACTCCTGACTCCAAGGAACATTCATTGACAGGAGCTCATCAAATGCCTCCATACCGACACTGAATCCAAGCACCACACAAGGGCCAATAAGTTCCAGGGCAAGACATACCAAGCAAATTCTCCAGCAACAAAGGAACACAGCCCTGAGCTTCAAGATACAGGCTGCCCAAAGTCACCCCAAAACTATAGACATCTCATAACTCATTACTGGACATTTCATTGCACTCCAGAGAGAAGAAATACAGCTCCACCCACCAGAACACCGACACAAGCTTCCCTAACCAGGAAACCTTGACAAGCCACCTGTACAAACCCACACACAGTGAGGAAACGCCACAATAAAGAGAACTCCACAAACTGCCAGAATACAGAAAGGACACCCCAAACTCAGCAATTTAAAGAAGATGAAGAGACAGAGGAATACTCAGCAGATAAAGGAACAGGATAAATGCCCACCAAACCAAACAAAAGAGGAAGAGATAGGGAATCTACCTGATAAAGAATTCCGAATAATGATAGTGAAATTGATCCAAAATCTTGAAACTAAAATGGAATCACAGATAAATAGCCTGGAGACAAGGATTGAGAAGATGCAAGAAAGGTTTAACAAGGACCTAGAAGAAATAAAAAAGAGTCAATATATAACGAATAATGCAATAAGTGAAATTAAAAACACTCTGGAGGCAACAAATAGTAGAATAACAGAGGCAGAAGACAGGATTAGTGAATTAGAAGATAGAATGGTAGAAATAAATGAATCAGAGAGGATAAAAGAAAAACGAATTAAAAGAAATGAGGACAATCTCGGAGACCTCCAGGACAATATTAAACGCTACAACATTCGAATCATAGGGGTTCCAGAAGAAGAAGACAAAAAGAAAGACCATGAGAAAATACTTGAGGAGATAATAGTGGAAAACTTCCCTAAAATGGGGAAGGAAATAATCACCCAAGTCCAAGAAACCCAGAGAGTCCCAAACAGGATAAACCCAAGGAGAAACACCCCAAGACACATATTAATCAAATTAACAAAGATCAAACACAAAGAACAAATATTAAAAGCAGCAAGGGAAAAACAACAAATAACACACAAGGGAATTCCCATAAGGATAACAGCTGATCTTTCAATAGAAACTCTTCAAGCCAGGAGGGAATGGCAAGACATACTTAAAATGATGAAAGAAAATAACCTACAGCCCAGATTATTGTACCCAGCAAGGATCTCATTCAAGTATGAAGGAGAAATCAAAAGCTTTTCAGACAAGCAAAAGCTGAGAGAATTCTGCACCACCAAACCAGCTCTCCAACAAATACTAAAGGATATTCTCTAGACAGGAAACACAAAAACGGTGTATAAACTCGAACCCAAAACAATAAAGTAAATGGCAACGGGAACATACTTACCAGTAATTACCTTAAATGTAAATGGGTTGAATGCCCCAACCAAAAGACAAAGACTGGCTGAATGGATACAAAAACAAGACCCCTACATATGTTGTCTACAAGAGACCCACCTCAAAACAGGGGACACATACAGACTGAAAGTGAAGGGCTGGAAAAAGATTTTCCATGCAAATAGGGACCAAAAGAAAGCAGGAGTAGCAATACTCATATCAGATAAAATAGACTTTAAAACAAAGGCTGTGAAAAGAGACAAAGAAGGTCACTACATAATGATCAAAGGATCAATCCAAGAAGAAGAGATAACAATTATAAATATATATGCACCCAACACGGGAGCACCACAGTACGTAAGACAAATGCTAACAAGTATGAAAGGAGAAATTAACAATAACACAATAATAGTGGGAGACTTTAATACCCCACTTACACCTATGGATAAATCAACTAAACAGAAAATTAACAAGGAAACACAAACTTTAAATGATACAATAGACCAGTTAGACCTAATTGATATCTATAGGTCATTTCATCCCAAAACAATGAATTTCACCTTTTTCTCAAGCGCACATGGAACCTTCTCCAGGATAGATCACATCCTGGGCCATAAAGCTAGCCTTGGTAAATTCAAAAAAATAGAAATCATTCCAAGCATTTTTTCTGACCACAATGCAGTAAGATTAGATCTCAATTACAGGAGAAAAACTATTAAAAATTCCAACATATGGAGGCTGAACAACACGCTGCTGAATAACCAACAAATCACAGAAGAAATCAAAAAAGAAATCAAAATTTGCATAGAAACGAATGAAAGTGAAAACACAACAACCCAAAACCTGTGGGACACGGTAAAAGCAGTCCTAAGGGGAAAGTTCATAGCAATACAGGCACACCTCAAGAAACAAGAAAAAAGTCAAATAAATAACCTAACTCTACACCTAAAGCAACTGGAAAAGGAAGAAATGAAGAACCCCAGGGTTAGTAGAAGGAAAGAAATCTTAAAAATTAGAGCAGAAATAAATGCAAAAGAAACAAAAGAGACCATAGCAAAAATCAACAAAACCAAAAGCTGGTTCTTTGAAAGGATAAATAAAATTGACAAACCATTAGCCAGACTCATCAAGAAACAAAGGGAGAAAAATCAAATCAACAAAATTAGAAACGAAAATGGAGAGATCACAACAGACAACACAGAAATACAAAGCATCATAAGAGACTACTATCAACAATTATATGCCAATAAAATGGACAACGTGGAAGAAATGGACAAATTCTTAGAAAAGTACAACTTTCCAAAACTGGACCAGGAAGAAATAGAAAATCTTAACAGACCCATCACAACCATGGAAATTGAAACTGTAATCAAAAATCTTTCAGCAAACAAAAGCCCCGGTCCAGACGGCTTCACAGCTGAATTCTACCAAAAATTTAGAGAAGAGCTAACACCTATCCTGCTCAAACTCTTCCAGAAAATTGCAGAGGAAGGTAAACTTCCAAACTCATTCTATGAGGCCACCATCACCCTAATACCAAAACCTGACAAAGATCCCACAAAAAAAGAAAACTACAGGCCAATATCACTGATGAACATAGATGCAAAAATCCTTAACAAAATTCTAGCAATCAGAATCCAACAACACATTAAAAAGATCATACACCATGATCAAGTGGGCTTTATCCCAGGGATGCAAGGATTCTTCAATATCCGCAAATCAATCAATGTAATACACCACATTAACAAATTGAAAAATAAAAACCATATGATTATCTCAATAGATGCAGAGAAAGCCTTTGACAAAATTCAACATCCATTTATGATAAAAACTCTCCAGAAAGCAGGAATAGAAGGAACATACCTCAACATAATAAAAGCTATATATGACAAACCCACAGCGAACATTATCCTCAATGGTGAAAAATTGAAAGCATTTCCTCTAAAGTCAGGAACAAGACAAGGGTGCCCACTTTCACCATTACTATTCAACATAGTATTGTAAGTTTTGGCCACAGCAATCAGAGCAGAAAAAGAAATAAAAGGAATCCAAATTGGAAAATAAGAAGTAAAACTCTCACTATTTGCAGATGACATGATCCTCTACATAGAAAACCCTAAAGAGTCCACCAGAAAATTACTAGAAATAATCAATGACTACAGTAAAGTTGCAGGATATAAAATCAACACACAGAAATCCCTTGCATTCCTATACACTAATAATGAGAAAACAGAAAGAGAAATTAAGGAAACAATTCCATTCACCATTGCAACGGAAAGAATAAAATACTTAGGAATATATCTACCTAAAGAAACTAAAGACCTATATCTAGAAAACTATAAAACACTGGTGAAAGAAATCAAAGAGGACACTAATAGATGGAGAAATATACCATGTTCATGGATTGGAAGAATCAATATAGTGAAAATGAGTATACTACCCAAAGCAATTTATAGATTCAACGCAATCCCTATCAAGCTACCAACAGTATTCTTCACAGAGCTAGAACAAATAATTTCACAATTTATATGGAAATACAAAAAACCTCGAATAGCCAAAGCGATCTTGAGAAAGAAGAATGGAACTGGAGGAATCAACCTACCTGACTTCAGGCTCTACTACAAAGCCACAGTTATCAAGACAGTATGGTACTGGCACAAAGACAGAAATATGGATCAATGGAATAAAATAGAAAGCCCAGAGATAAATCCACGCACATATGGACACCTTATCTTCGACAAAGGAGGCAAGAATATACAATGGATTAAAGACAATCTCTTTAACAAGTGGTGCTGGGAAATCTGGTCAACCACTTGTAAAAGAATGAAACTGGACCACTTTCTAACACCATACACAAAAATAAACTCAAAATGGATTAAAGATCTAAACGTAAGACCAGAAACTATAAAACTCCTAGAGGAGAACATAAGCAAAACACTCTCCGACATATATCACAGCAGGATCCTCTATGACCCACCTCCCAGAATATTGGAAATAAAAGCAAAAATAAACAAATGGGACCTAATTAACCTTAAAAGCTTCTGCACATCAAAGGAAACTATTAGCAAGGTGAAAAGACAGCCTTCAGAATGGGAGAAAATAATAGCAAATGAAGCAACTGACAAACAACTAATCTCAAAAATATACAAGCAACTCCTACAGCTCAACTCCAGAAAAATAAACGACCCAATCAAAAAATGGGCCAAAGAACTAAATAGACATTTCTCCAAAAAAGACATACAGATGGCTAACAAACACATGAAAAGATGCTCAACATCACTCATTATCAGAGAAATGCAAATCAAAACCACTATGAGGTACCATTTCACACCAGTCAGAATGGCTGCGATCCAAAAGTCTACAAATAATAAATGCTGGAGAGGGTGTGGAGAAAAGGGAACCCTCTTACACTGTTGGTGGGAATGCAAACTAGTACAGCCACTATGGAGAACAGTGTGGAGATTCCTTAAAAAACTGGAAATAGAACTGCCTTATGATCCAGCAATCCCACTGCTGGGCATACACACTGAGAAAACCAGAAGGGAAAGAGACACGTGTACCCCAATGTTCATCGCAGCACTGTTTATAATAGCCAAGACATGGAAGCAACCTAGATGTCCATCAGCAGATGAATGGATAAGAAAGCAGTGGTACATATACACAATGGAGTATTACTCAGCCATTAAAAAGAATACATTTGAATCAGTTCTAATGAGGTGGATGAAACTGGAGCCTATTATACAGAGTGAAGTAAGCCAGAAGGAAAAACATAAATACAGTATACTAACACATATATATGGAATTTAGAAAGATGGTAACAATAACCCGGTGTACGAGACAGCAAAAGAGACACTGATGTATAGAACAGTCGTATGGACTCTGTGGGAGAGGGAGAGGGTGGGAAGATTTGGGAGAATGGCAATGAAACATGTAAAATATCATGTAGGAAACGAGTTGCCAGTCCAGGTTCGATGCATGATGCTGGATGCTTGGGGCTGGTGCACTGGGACGGCCCAGAGGGATGGTATGGGGAGGGAGGAGGGAGGAGGGTTCGGGATGGGGAACACATGTATACCTGTGGCGGATTCATTTTGATATTTGGCAAAACTAATACAATTATGTAAAGTTTAAAAATAAAATAAAATTAGAGGGAAAAAAAATGAAAAAAAAAATAAATAAAAACAACACTGCACCATAAATTCAGATTTCATTCTAACAGTGCATCACTTTGATGACTTGAAGTAGATTTAAAGATGACCAAAACACGGAGTAGAAAAAAGAATAGCTATATTTTACAGGCTTACAGATTTTAGTAAAATCCCACAACTGAGATGAAAGGAATGAGGCTTATAAAATCTTGAAATACTAAATAAGTTTAAGCAAAAATTTATTGTAGCCAAATATATGAGATCTGCATATTTATTATTTGAAACTCATAAAATTGTTATCTTTTACTATTATAATCAAGTAATAAGAACTGGCAAAAAAAAAAAACACTTAAAATGTAACACCACTGATATTTTTATTTCACGTGCTTTGCACAAGACCAAGCTAATGTGCCATCAAATGTGATGAACTCTATGTGTGATCTAAAGTATTTTATAATTTTACATGTTTAGTTCTTAGTCTCATGACTCTAGGTGATAACAATGACTTAAATGTAAGAGCATCATTGCAAACATAAGTGTATTTGAATGAGCATGTATTTCACAATTCCATGAATAGCATTAGTCATAATATCTTCATTGTAATTTTTCTAAGTGTCTTATGCTGCACTATGACTGTGTTGAACTCAAACTTTTGAAAAATTAAAAAAAAAAAAAAAACATGACCAAAGTATGCAAATCAAATAAATTGCCTTGTTTCCACGATTAACCTTTCAGAAGGAAGTTATAATAAAATATTAACTGATATCAAAATGCCATGTATGTGCCTCCAGGCTTAGGTCTATGCAACATTTTACTATTTTACTCTGAAAACATTCAGAGAGGTCATTCCTTTCTGTCCCAGCAAGGACACCTTGAAATCCTTTAGTGATCTGGTGAAGATGAGCTGTAGAAAGAACTATACCAAGAACGTGACCAGTTTTCTCTGAAATGGTATGTGTTCAACCAGCCCATGCATATTTAAAAATTAGATATAGAGGACCGAAAACTATCAAGTCCATTAAACTGTATAGTTCAGTTCAGTTCAGTTCAGTTGCTCAGTCGTGTCTGACTCTTTTGACCCATGAACTGCAGCATGCCAGGGCTCCCTGTCCATCATCAACTCCAGGAGTCCACCCAAACTTATGCCCATTGAGCCAGTGATGCCATCCAACCATCTCATCCTCTGTCGTCCCCTTCTCCTCCTGCCCTCAATCTTTCCCAGCATCAGGGTCGTTTCAAATGAGTCAGCTCTTCGCATCAGGTGGCTAAAGGATTGGAGTTTCAGCTTCAACATTGGTCTTTCCAATGAACACCCAGGACTGCAGTCCTTTAGGATTGGACTGGTTGGGTCTCCTTGAAGTCCAAGGACTCTCAAGAGTCTTCTCCAACACTACAGTTCAAAAGCATCAATTTTTCGGCGCTCAGCTTTCTTTATAGTCCAACTCTCACATTCATACATGACTACTGGAAAAACCATAGCCTTGACTAGATGGACCTTTGTTGGCAAAGTAATGTCTCTGCTTTTTAATATGCTGTCTAGGTTGGTCATACCTTTCCTTCCAAGGAGTAAGCATCTTTTAATTTCATGGCTGCAGTCACCACCTGCAGTGATTTTGGAACCCCCCAAAATAAAAAGTCTGACACTCTTTCCATTGTTTCCCCATCTATTTGCCATGAAGTGATGGGACCAGATACCATGATCTTCGTTTTCTGAATGTTGAGCTTTAAGCCAACTTTTTCACTCTCCTCTTTCACTTTCATCATGAGGCTCTTTAGATCTTCTTCACTTTCTGCCATAAGGGTGGTGTCAACTGCATATCTGAGATTATTCATATTTCTCCCGGCAGTCTTGATTCCAGCTTGTGATTTCTCCAGCCCAGCGTTTCTCATGATGTACTCTGCATAGAAGTTAAATAAGCAGAGTGACAATATACAGCCTTGACATACTCTTTTCCTATTTGGAATCAGTCTGTTGTTCCATGTCGTTTTAACTGTTGCTTCCTGACCTGAATATAGGTTTCTCAAGAGGCAGGTCAGGTGGTCTAGTATTCCCATCTCCTTCATCTAAAGCACATTTTCTTCATACGTATCTTAGCTATATTTTATATGTTTGACAAACTGATAAAATCTGTATACCACTGAAATGTCATGAAGCATTGGAATAAATGGAAATAATTTCTATGAAGTAAACTCATACTAATTTATCACAGGTGTTTTTAGAAGGGGATCAAAGGCAGGCAGACAAACTGACTGGATGAAATAATCTGTTTTCAATTCTAAGTAATTTTACAAATTCTAACAATGATGATTTAAGTTTTAACTTAAAACAGGATATAAGTTGTGCAGATGAGAGCCAGTGGAGATCAGAGAATCAGTTTCAGTCACTCCTCTCACTCGTTCATTCAAAAAATAATATCTAATTTTATTAGTACCAGGCACTGTGAATTCATATATGTCTGTGGGCAAGAAATTTTCTCAAGGGGACCTTGATCTAGTAGGAAACACAAAAGAACTCAATAATTGTATTATGAAATTACAGCTATAACAATGGAATGTATAAAGTGAAATTCATCCATCCATTCAACAAATATTTAGGCTCCGGTGTCAGGCACCACTGAGATTCTCGGGGTGTATCAATAAAGGACACGCTGACACCTACCCTCTCCTACCCCACTTTACTCTGAGGGAGAGAGATGATAAGGAAGGGAGACACTTAATGTGTATTTTTGTAGTATATAAGAAAATGATAAGTTCTATGGGGAAAAAAAGAGCGAATAAAAGGAACTGGGAGCTGGGAGAGAGATAAAGAGACAATATTAAATAGGCTTTCTTGAGCCAACACAATAATTTGAGCAAAGACTAGAGGAGATGAATATATTAGAGAACCAAGTATTGTGGGAAAAGGTATTTCAAGCAAAAGAGCAAACGTCGCAGGAGGGACTGTATTTACCATGTTCAAGGAAGGGAAAGTGAGCTGGAGAAAAAAGCAACCAGAAGAGAATTTTCTATGTTGGAAAAATGTTAAACTTGCTAGAAACTAGAAACTTTTAAACTACAAGTGCAGTTATTTTTATTGATATATATATATATAGATAGATAGATAATATAGATTATATATAATATATATATGTAGATATAGATAGATATATAGATATATATATTCTCAGGTGAGCTTTGTTAGTATCTTTTAAGGAATTTGTCCATTTCATCTAAGTTGTCAAGTGTATGGGCATAAAGTTCTTCATAATAATTCCATAAAGTTATTCTTTTAATATTATTAGGATTGGTTGTGTTCTAATCTTTCAGTCTTGATGTTGATTATCTTGTCTTTTAATAATGTTATACTAGTTTGTCTAACTAATCTTTTCAAAGAATCAGAAATGTTTTCTTTGATTTTTCTTTACCGTTTTTCTGTTTACAATTGATTGATTGCAAAGAATTTGATTGATTCTTATCTTATCTGTATAATCTTATTCTTTCTGCTTACTTTTTTCCTTCTATTTTCTCAGTGTGGTATGTAAATAACTAATTCCAGAACTTTCTTCTTTCATAATCTAACCATTTAACGTTATGTTTCCTACTAAATACTACTCTTTGTGCATCCTACAAATTATGATTCATAGCGTTTTACTTCAATTTAAAATATTTTCTAATTTTCTTTATAATTTGCCTATAAAGTCATATGTCTTTTAGAAGTATGTTAATTTCTAAATGTTTAGGGATCTTTCTCTTTCCTTAGAGAAGGAAATGGCAACCCACTCCAGTACTCTTGCCTGGAAAATCCCATGGACAGAGGAGCCTGTTAGGCTTCAGTCCATGGGTTGCGAAGAGTCAGAGACGACTGAAGCGATGCAGCAGCAGTAGCAGCAGCAGCAGCATATAACTTCTATTATTGATTTCTAATACAATGCTTTCATCATCAGAAAATAGACATTGCATTATTTCAGTTCTTGTTAATTTATAAATGATTATTTTTATGGCCCAGAATATCATCTATCTTTGAAAATGTTTTATGTGCATGTGTCAAGAATGCTTATTTTGATGTGTTGACTCAGTTCAGTTCAGTTCAGTTCAGTTGCTCAGTCGTATCTGACTCTTTGTGACCCCATGAATCACAGCACGCCAGGCCTCCCTGTCCATCACCAACTCCTGGAGTTCACTCAAACTCACGTCCATCGAGTCAGTGATGCCATCCAGCCATCTCATCCTCTGTCGTCCCCTTTTCCTCCTGCTTCCAATCCCTCCCAGCATCAGAGTCTTTTCCAATGAGTCAACTCTTCGCATGAGGCAGCCAAAGTACTGGAGTTTCAGCTTCAGTATCATTCCTTCCAAAGAAATCCCAGGGCTTATCTCTTTCAGAATGGACTGATTGGATCTCCTTGCAGTCCCAGGGACTCTCAAGAGTCTTCTCCAACACCACAGTTCAAAAACATCAATTCTTCGGCGCTCAGCCTTCTTCACAGTCCAACTCTCACATCCATACATGAACACTGGAAAAACCATAACCTTGACTAGATGGACCTTTGTTGGCAAAGTAATGTCTCTGCTTTTTAATATGCTATCTAGGTTGGTCATAACTTTCCTTCCAAGGAGTAAGCGTCTTTTAATTTCATGGCTGCAGTCACCATCTGTTGTGATTTTTGATCCCAGAAAAATAAAGTCTGACACTGTTTCCACTGTTTCCCCATCTATTTCCCATGAAGTGGTGGGACTGGATGCCATGATCTTCGTTTTCTGAATGTTGAACTTTAAGCCAACATTTTCACTCTCCACTTTCACTTTCATCAAGAGGCTTTTGAGTTCCTCTTCACTTTCTGCCATAAGGGTGGTGTCATCTGCATATCTGAGGTTATTGATATTTCTCCTGGCAATCTTGAGTCCAGCTTTTGTTTCTTCCAGTCCAGTGTTTCTCATGATGTACTCTGCATATAAGTTAAATAAGCAGGGTGACAATATACACCAACTTGATGAACTCCTTTTCCTATTTGGAACCAGTCTGTCCTTCCATGTCCAGTTCTAACTGTTGCTTCCTGACCTCCATACAAATTTCTCAAGAGGTATTCCCATCTCTTTCAGAATTTTCCACAGTTTATTGTGATCCACACAGTCAAAGGCTTTGGCATAGTCAATAAAGCAGATAGATGTTTTTCTGTAACTATCTTGCTTTTTCTATGATCCAGCGAATGTTGGCAATTTGATCTCTGGTTCCTCTGCCTTTTCTAAAACCAGCATGAGCATCAGGAAGTTCACGGTTCACATATTGCTGAAGCCTGTCTTGGAGAATTTTGAGAATTACTTTACTAGCGTGTGAGATGAGTGCAATTGTGCAGTAGTTTGAGCATTCTTTGGCATTGCCTTTCTTTGGGATTGGAATGAAAACTCACCTTTTCCAGTCCTGTGGCCACTGCTGAGTTTTCCAAATTTGCTGGCATATTGAGTGCTGCACTTTCATAGCATCATCTTTCAGGATTTGGAATAGCTCAACTGGAATTCCATCACCTCCACTAGCTTTGTTTGTAGTGATACTTTCTAAGGCCCACTTGACTTCACATTCCAGGATGTCTGGCTCTAGGTCAGTGATCACACCATCGTGATTATCTGGGTCATGAAGATCCTTTTTGTACAGTTCTTCTGTGTATTCTTGCCATCTTTTCTTAATATCTTCTGCTTCTGTTAGGCCCATACCATTTCTGTCCTTTATCGAGCTCATTTTTGCATGAAATGTTCCTTTGGTATCTCTGATTTTCTTGAAGAGATCCCTAGTCTTTCCCATTCTATTGTTTTCCTCTATTTCTTTGCATTGATCGCTGAAGAAGGCTTTCTTATCTCTTCTTGCTATTCTTTGGAACTCTGCATTCAGATGTTTATATCTTTCCTTTTCTCCTTTGCTTTTCACTTCTCTTCTTTTCACAGCTATTTGTAAGGCTTCCCCCAGACAGCCATTTTGCTTTTTTTCATTTCTTTATGGGAATGGTCTTGATTCCTGTCTCCTGTACAATGTCATGAACCTCATTCCATAGTTCATCAGGCACTCTATCTATCAGATCTAGGCCCTTAAATCTATTTCTCACTTCCACTGTATAATCATAAGGGATTTGATTTAGGTCATACCTGAATGGTCTAGTGGTTTTCCCTACTTTCTTCAATTTAAGTCTGAATTTGGCAATAAGGAGTTCATGGTCTGAGCCATAGTCAGCTCCTGGTCTTGTTTTTTTCTGACTGTATAGAGCTTCTCCATCTTTGGCTGCAAAGAATATAATCAATCTGATTTTGGTGTTGACCATCTGGTGATGTCCATGTGTAGAGTCTTCTCTTGTGTTGTTGGCAGAGGGTGTTTGCTATGACCAGTGTGTTCTCTTGGCAAAACTCTATTAGTCTTTGCCCTGCTTCATTCTGTATTCCATGGCCAAATTTGCCTATTACTTCAGGTGTTTCTTGACTTCCTACTTTTGCATTCCAGTCCCCTATAATGAAAAGGACATCTTTTTTGGGTGTTAGTTCTAAAAGGTCTTGTAGGTCTTCATAGAACCATTCAACTTCAGCTTCTTCAGCCTTACTGGTTGGGGCGTAGACTTGGATTACCGTGATATTGAATGGTTTGCCTTGGAAACGAACAGAGATCATTCTGTCGTTTTTGAGATTGCATCCAAGTACTGCATTTTGGACTCTTTCATTGACCATATGACCACTCCATTTATTCTGAGGGATTCCTGCCCGCAGTAGTAGATATAATGGTCATCTGAGTTAAATTCACCCATTCCAGTCCATTTCAGTTCGCTGATTCCTAGAATGTCGACAATCACTCTTGCCATCTCTTGTTTGACCTCTTCCAATTTGCCTTGATTCATGGACCTGACATTCTAGGTTCCTATGCATGCTGTTTACAGCATCGGACCTTGCTTCGATTTGGTGAAACAGAATTTGCCATTTTTCTAGTTTTTTAAAAAATTTGCTTCATCATTCCTTTGCCTCATGTTCTTCTATCAAATGAAAAAATTAATATTTTTTTATGATTCCAATAAGTTGTAATACATTTCCATTATTTGGTACTTAGTATTACTGTTTTTTTTCAAATACATTTAGTGATTGTATAGATCATGTATCTGTAAAGTACACTTTTAACTCCTTCCTTAATAATGGTCTGACTTCACATGTAATGTAAGAATTTTACAATCAAACGCTCTTAATTTCTTTTTTCTACTTTTTTAGTTGTTATTTAAATAAAATTTTACTTTTGTATCTTATAAGCCAACTTCATTTTGCTATTTTTGTCTGTACTCAATATTTCATCAGAGAAATAAAAAGAAGCCAAAATATTTTATATTGATAACTTAAATATTAACAATGATTTTCATATCTTAGCATTGATCCAGTTTAATCTTATATTATTTCTATCTAATTTTTTAAAAATTTAATCTTATATTCTGTTCAATAATGAAAGTTCTCATTTTCTATTTGTTTAAAAAATAGTATTTATTTCTCCTTAATATTTTAAAATAGCTCACATTTAGGTATTTAATCCATTTGGATCTTACATTTAGGTTTTTAATCCATTTTGAATTCATCTGTGTGTATGATATTAGAAAATATTGTAATTCCATTCTTTTACATGTAGCTGTCCAGTTCTCCCAGCACCAATTATGAAGAGACTATCTTTTCTCCATTGTATATTCTTACCTCCTTTGTCATAGATTAATTGACCAAGGTGAGTGGGTTTCTTTCTGGGCTTTCTATCCATTATTTGGATTTATATTTCTGTTCTTCTGCCATCAAATGAAACCATAAATAAAGCCAAAAGAAAATACATAGAATGGGAGAAAATATTTTCAAATGATGTGATCAAAAAGGGATCAATTTCCAAAATATATGAATAGCTCATACAGCTCAATATCAAAACAAACAGACAACCCACTCAAAAAATTGACAAAAGACATAAATAGACATTTCTCCAAAAAAGACATCAGTCTGTCAGTCAGTTCAGTTGCTCAGTTGTGTCTGAATCTTTGTGACTCCATGGACTGCAGCACACCAAGCTTCCCAGTCCATCACCAACTCCCAGAGCTTGCTCAAACTCAAGCCCATTGAGTCAGTGATGTATCCAACCATCTCACCCTCTGTTGTCCCCTTCTCCTGCCTTCAATCTTTCCCAACATCAGGGTCTTTTACAGTGAATCAGTTCTTCACATCAGGTGGCCAAAGTATTGGAGTTTCAGCTTCAGCATCAGTCCTTCCAGTGAATATTCAGGACTCATTTCCTTTAGGATGGACTGGTTTGATCTCCTTGCAGCCCAAGGGACTCTCAAGAGTCTCATCCAACACTACAGTTCAAAAGCATCAATTCTTCAGGGCTCAGCTTTCTCTATGATCCAATTCTCACATCCATACATGGCTACTGGAAAAAACATAGCTTTGACTAGACAGAACTTTGTCAGCAAAGTAATGTGTCTGCTTTTTAATATGCTGTCAAGATTGGTCATAGCTTTTCTTCCAAGGAGCAAGCGTCTTTAAATTTCATGGCTGCAGTCACCATCTGCAGTGATTTTGAAGCCCAAAAAATAAAGTCTCTGTTTCCATTGTTTCTCCACCTATTTGCCATGAAGTGATGGGACCAGATGCCATGATTTTAGTTTTCTGAATGTTGAACTTTAAGCCCACTTCTTCACTCTCCTCTTTCACTTTCATCAAAAGGCTCTTTAGTTCTTCTTTGCTTTCTGCCATAAGGGTGGTGTCATCTGTGTATCTGAGGTTATTGATATTTCTCCCAGCAATCTTTCACTTTTTTATTTCCACTTCTGCAAATCTTTCACTTTCACTTCTGGCAAATTTCACTTTCAAAAAAGACATAGGAATGACCAAAAGGCACATGAAAAGATGATCAACATCACTAATTATCAGAGAAATGCAGATCAAAACTACAATGAGGGATCACTTCACCCAGGTCAGAATGGCCATTATCAAAAAGTTCTCAAATAATAAATGCTAGAGAGGGTGTGGAGAAAAAGCAACCCTCCTATGCTGCTGGTGGCAATGTAAACCAGTACAGCCATTATGGAGAACAGCATGGAGGTGTCCTAAAAAAAAAATAAAAATAGAAATAATATGATCCAGCAATCCCACCTCTAGATATATTTCCAAAGAAAACAATGATTCAAAAAGATACATGCTATAGCAGCACTATTCATGATAGCCAAGACATGGAAACAACTTAAATGCCCATTGACAGAGGGATGGATAAAGAAGATGTGGCATGTGGCTGATTCATGTCAATGTATGGCAAAAACCATTACAATATTGTAAAGTAATTAGCCTCCAATTAAAATAAATAAATTAAATAAATAGGTAAATAAATAAAGAAGATGTGGTACATATATACAATGGAATATTACTCATCCAAAAAAAATGAAATAATATTATTTGCAGGAACATAGAAGGCAATGGCAACCCACTCCAGTACTCTTGCCTGGAAAATCCCATGGACGGATGAGCCTGGTAGGCTGCAGTCCGTGGGGTCGCTAAGAGTCGGGCATGACTGTGCGACTTCACTTTCACTTTTCACTTTCATGCACTGGAGAAGGCAATGGCAACCCACTCCAGTGTTCTCGCCTGGAGAATCCCAGGGACAGAGGAACCTAGTGGGCTGCCGTCTATGAGGTCGCACAGAGTCGGACACAACTGAAGCGACTTAGCAGCAGCAGCAGGAACATAGACAGACCTGGAGATTATCATTCTAAGTGAACTTATTCACACAGAAAAAGACAAATATCATATTATATCATTTGTATGTGGAATCTTAAATAAAACACAAATGAATTTATATTCAAAACATAAATAGACTAAAAGACACAGAAATTAACTCAAGGTTACCAAAGGAGAAAGTAGAGGGGAGGGATAAATTAGGATGGTGGGATTAACATACACACTATTAAATGTAAAATAGATAACCAAGAAGGACCCACTGCACAGCACAGAGAACTATACTCCATAGTATTTAATAGACTATAAGAGAAAAGAATCTGGAAAGAATATACATGAATCACTTTGCTGTACACCTGAAACACGTGAAATTGTAAATCAACTGCATTTGAAGCAAAATTTTTCTAGAAATACTTCAAACACTTGACAAATTTTTTAAAAAGTCAAGATTTTGTATATTGTACAGACTTGGTCTCTTTGTTAAAAGAGGAACAAAGCTCTTTCTAGCTTTCTGCACCTTAGTCTGAAGCTGCAAACTCCCTGCTGCATTTCTCAAATGCATACATGAAAAAAAAAAAGTAGCATTTCCCTTACATGTTATGTTATACACTATGCTATCTGTATTACCTCGCATACTAGCTAAGAGAAAGAACAATGTCTACCTTCTATTTATCTTTTATATTTTATCTGCAGGTGTCTCCCAAAGGGACAATCTCAAAGCTGTGAAACACTTTCCAATAGCTTTTTTTTTTTTAATATACAAAACTTGTCAGAGGAAGTAACTAAAATATTAATGTTGTAGAGACATTTATAATATGAGAGAAACAATTTTATCTCAGCATATCAAAGGGAATTTTCAAGTAATACTTTAAATTCAGCTTCTAGTGAATAAGAATTTTCCCATGTACCTAGAACCATATACCTCTTCACCCTAGCTGCACCTCGTCAGACCAAGCTTCATGACAGAGGTGCTATCATGTCATAAATTGTTTTACCCTCTTTACCAGTAGGTTGTTTGGGATGATTCCTAGCCATAGGACTGATTGCAGGAAGGTCAATTCTATCACTTAGCTAAAAGTAACCTATTTAGCTTCACTTCATCTATTATTTCCTTAACACACTTAAATGAAATACCTCCTCACAGAATATTTTTCAGAAGTAATAGAATGCCACTCTTCATATGAAAAAAAGTTCAGAAAACCTACTAGATGCATTTATAGTAAGATGAGAATAAAACCAAAGTGGAAAACATTTTAACATCTTTAAAATTTGTGAGATAAACACAAATGAAATCTTGTTCCTCCTTTGTGGCATGTACCTTTGTCTGCCTTATCAAATACTTACCTGATAACTGTTTCATCCTATCCCCATATGCACACCCAATTATAAATATATATTGTCAGAAACAGAATTATGTATTTGTAGCACCCAACCTTATTCCTTGCTCAAATATTCAAAAAGAAGGAATTAATATTGTTAGAAATATAAACTCCATACAACCTCAAAATGTATACACAAATGGAGCCTTGCAAATGCTGTTAGAAACAGTCCTCGGTGTGTATGCCCAGCAGTGGGATTGCTGGGTCATAAGGCAGTTCTATTTCCAGTTTTTTAAGGAATCTCCACACTGTTCTCCATAGTGGCTGTACTAGTTTGCATTCCCACCCACAGAGTAAGAGGGTTCCCTTTTCTCCACACCCTCTCCAGCATTTATAGCTTGTAGACTTTTGGATCACAGCCATTCTGACTGGCGTGAAATAGTACCTCATAGTGGTTTTGTTTTGCATTTCTCTGATAATGAGTGATGTTGAGCATCTTTTCATGTGTATGTTAGCCATCTGTATGTCTTCTTTGGAGAAATGTCTGTTTAGTTCTTGGGCCCATTTCTTGATTGGGTCATTTATTTTTCTGGAATTGAGCTGTAGGAGTTGCTTGTATATTTTTGAGATTAATTGTTTGTCAGTTGCTTCATTTGCTATTATTTTTTTCCATTGAAAGAGACACGTGTACCCAAATGTTCATCGCAGCACTGTTTATAATAGCCGGGACATGGAAGTAACCTAGATGTCCATCGGCAGATGAATGGATAAGAAAGCTGTGGTACATATACACAATGGAGTATTACTCAGCCATTAAAAAGAATACATTTGAATCAGTTCTAATGAGGTGGATGAAACTGGAACCTATTATACAGAGTGAAGTAAGCCAGAAAGAAAAATACCAATACAGTATACTAATGCATATATATGGAATGTAGAAAGATGGTAACAATAACCCTGTATACGAGACAGCAAAAGAGACACTGATGTATAGAACAGTCTTTTGGACTCTGTGGGAGAGGGAGAGGGTGGGAAGATTTGGGAGAATGGCATTGAAACATGTATAATATCATATATGAAACGAGTCGCCAGTCAAGGTTTGATGCACAATACTGGGTGCTTGGGGCTAGTGCACTGGGACGACCCAGAGGGATGGTACAGGGAGGGAGGTGGGAGGAGGGTTCAGGATGGGGAACACGTGTATACCTGTGGTGGATTCATGTTGATATGTGGCAAAACCAATACAATATTGTAAAGTTAAAAAATAAAATAAAGTTTAAAAAAATTGGAAAAAAAAAAAAAAAAGAGTTCCATGACAAGAAAAAAAAAAAAAAAAAAACAGTCCTGACCATTTTTTAAATGGATAGGATTGAAGGAAGGACTCTCCCAACGAATTTGCAAATCCTCCCCCAAGACACCCCTACATGCCTGTTATATACATTTTAAAAAGACTGAATTAAACAGAATTTTAAGAGATTTAAGAAGTTGGCAGGAAATAATAAACATGATAAATTTCAAAAGTGAGTTCTGAAAGTTAGAAAATATTTGAGAACAAAAATACGATTAAGGAGACCAGAAGACTGGATAGGGCCCTTAAGTGTGTTTATGTAACAAGATAAAACATATGGTTCTGTGCCATGTTCATTTCTATGAGGACATAATAATATCCATCTGACTTTCTCCCGACTCCTCACTGTCAGGGAATGCTTAATAGTAGAATTCCTGTGTGCTGTTTCCTATCTCTTTTGAGCCCTCTGTTCCTTATCAGTTCCTGATAGGACTGAGATCAAAGAGATGGGATTCTTGCATAGGATTTCCTTCATTAGCTTTTCCATATGATGAAAGGGATTATCTACTACCTTCTTTTGATATGGATTGTCTTTTGGCTTTATGGCCTCTATTACTCCTTGTTTCCTTGGTAACTTGTAAAGTCTGGTCTTTTGATCTTTATCTGAAGAAGCTACCTTGTAATATGGTATATATATCCACACAGAATTCAATAAAGCACCCTTGTTCCACCAGAGACTTGGGTTCCTGTGTCCTTCTCTCTCTCTCTCTTTCTGGCTGGTTTCCTAGAGTGCCGAGGCCTGCCAAGCTCATTTTCCTGCCCAGGCTTCCAAGACCTTTCAAGACTTCTTGAGGGGGCGCCCTGCACCTATGTGAGTGGTACAAGCTCTGTCCAAGGGCTTTATTGGTTGTCAGAGTAACCCAGGGAATATTAGCCTCTTTTTTTTTTTTTTTTGATAATAACATTTTTAAAAAAATTTTATTTTATTTTTAAACTTTACATAATTGTATTAGTTTTGCCAAAGCTAATCCGCCACAGGTATACATGTGTTCCCCATCCTGAACCCTCCTCCCTCCTCCCTCCCCATACCATCCCTCTGGGTCGTCCCAGTGCATTAGTCCCAAGCATCCAGTATCGTGCATCGAACCTGGACTGGCATCTCGTTTCATACATGATATTTTACATGTTTCAATGCCATTCTCCCAAATCTTCCCACCCTCTCCCTCTCCCATAGAGTCCATAAGACTGTTCTATGTATCAGTGTCTCTTTTGCTGTCTCATACACAGGGTTATTGTTACCATCTTTCTAAATTCCATATATATGTGTAATTATACTGTATTGGTGTTTTTCCTTCTGCCTTACTTCACTCTGTATAATAGGTTCCAGTTTCATCCACCTCATTAGAACTGATTCAAATGTATTCTTTTTAATGGCTGAGTAATACTCCATTGTGTATATGTACCACTGCTTTCTTATCCATTCATCTGCTGATGGACATCTAGGTTGCTTCCATGTCCTGGCTATTACGAACAGTGCTGCGATGAACATTGGGGTACACGTGTCTCTTTCCCTTCTGGTTTCCTCAGTGTGTATGCCCAGCAATGGGATTGCTGGATCATAAGGCAGTTCTATTTCCAGTTTTTTAAGGAATCTCCACACTGTTCTCCATAGTGGCTGTACTAGTTTGCATTCCCACCAGCAGTGTAAGAGGATTCCCTTTTCTCCACACCCTCTCCAGCATTTATTATTTGTAGACTTTTGGATCACGGCCATTCTGACTGGTGTGAAATGGTACCTCATAGTGGTTTTGATTTGCATTTCTCTGATAATGAGTGATGTTGAGCATCTTTTCATGTGTATGTTAGCCCTCTGTATGTCTTCTTTGGAGAAATGTCTGTTTAGTTCTTTGGCCCATTTTTTGATTGGGTCATTTATTTTTCTGGAGTTGAGCTGTAGAAGTTGCTTGTACTAGAACTAATCAATGACTATAGTAAAGTTGCAGGATATAAAATCAACACACAGAAATCCCTTGCATTCCTATACACTAATAATGAGAAAACAGAAAGAGAAATTAAGGAAACAATTCCATTCACCATTGCAATGGAAAGAATAAAATACTTAGGAATATATCTACCTAAAGAAACTAAAGACCTATATATAGAAAACTATAAAACACTGGTGAAAGAAATCAAAAAGGACACTAATAGATGGAGAAATATACTATGTTCATGGATTGGAAGAATCAATATAGTGAAAATGAGTATACTACCCAAGGCAATTTATAGATTCAGTGCAATCCCTATCAAGCTACCAACAGTATTCTTCACAGAGCTAGAACAAATAATTTCACAATTTGTATGGAAATATAAAAAACCTCGAATAGCCAAAGCGATCTTGAGAAAGAAGAATGGAACTGGAGGAATCAACCTACCTGACTTCAGACTCTACTACAAAGCCACGTTATCAAGACAGTATGTAACTGGCACAAAGACAGAAATATAGATCAATGGAACAAAATAGAAAGCCCAGAGATAAATCCACGCACATATGGACACCTTATCTTTGATAAAGGAGGCAAGAATATACAATGGATTAAAGACAATCTCTTTAACAAGTGGTGCTGGGAAAACTGGTCAACCACTTGTAAAAGAATGAAACTAGACTACTTTCTAACACCATACACAAAAATAAACTCAAAATGGATTAAAGATCTAAACGTAAGACCAGAAACTATAAAACTCCTAGAGGAGAACATAGGCAAAACACTCTCTGACATACATCACAGCAGGATCCTCTATGACCCACCTCCCAGAATATTGGAAATAAAAGCAAAAATAAACAAATGAGACCTAATTAACCTTAAAAGCTTCTGCACATCAAAGGAAACTATTAGCAAGGTGAAAAGACAGCCTTCAGAATGGGAGAAAATAATAGCAAATGAAGCAACTGACAAACAACTAATCTCAAAAATATACAAGATAATAACTTTTTATTTTTTTTTTAATTTAAAAAATTTTTTTTAAATTTTTTAAATTTTATTTTATTTTTAAACTTTACAATATTGTATTGGTTTTGCCAAATATTGAAATGAATGTGGTAGGAGGAAGGTTCAGGATGGGGAACACATGTATACCTGTGGTGGATTCATTTTGATATTTGGCAAAACTAATACAATTTGTAAAGTTTAAAAATAAAATAAAATTAAAAAAAAAAGGAGATGAGAACTTAGATCTTTAAATCTTTCATCATGAACACGACTTTGACAAATAGAAAAAATTGAATGATTCTGGTATATTTTTCTTTGCCAAACACTATTTGTTACAGTTCAGAGCTGCTTTGTTACTTTACAAGTTATCACCTAAAATGCAAAATAAAATTCCTTGATGTCTCTGTTTCTAAAAGCTAAAGAAAGATTTACATTTTGCAGTGAATTTGGGAAAGTGGATATAGATCATTTAGAACAAAATTCCCCTCTTCTATTCCAGTTTCTTAATATGTTATGGTTATCCGGTCTATTTCTGTCTGTCTTTAAGCCATTTTGAGCTTATTTTTTGTACATGGTGTGAGGGTGTGTTTTAACATTATTGACTTACATGAAGCTGTCTAGTTTTCCCAACTCCACTTGCTGAAAGACAGTCTTTTCTCCATTGTACATTCTTGCCCCTTTTGTTGAAGAATAATTGACCATAGGTATGCAGGTTTGTTTCTGAGCTCTCTATTATGTTCTGTAGAGTCACACATTTGTTTTTATGGCAATACCATGCTATTTTAATTACTATAGATTTGTAGTCTGAAATTTGGGAGGTTTATGCCTCTTGTTTTGTTCTTTTTCATCGGATTGCTTTGGCAGTTCTGGGCCTTTTATGCTTCTTACTGGGTCTATTCTTGAATACTTGTCTTCTCTTCTATGTTACAAGGCAATCTCCCTGGGTTAGAAATATCAACCAAACCTTAAAACCGAGAAAAGTCTTCCTGAAGCCACTTCGGAGAGAACTGCCAAGGCCAGACATGGCATGTATTCCTTCTAATTGAAGGTTCAGTTCAGTTCAGTCGCTCAGTCGTGTCCGACTCTTTGTGACCCCATGAACCGCAGCACGCCCAGGCCTTTCTGTCCATCACCAACTCCCGGGGTTCACCCAAACTCATGTCCATTGAGTCAGTGATGCCATCCAACCATCTAATCTTCTGTCATCCCTTTCTCCTCCTGCCCTCAATCTTTCCCAGAATCAGGGTTTTTTCAAATCAGTCAGCTCTTCACATCAGGTGCCCAAAGTATTGGAGCTTCAGCTTCAAACATCAGTCCTTCCAATGAACACCCAAGACTGATCTCTGGTTAGCATAGCATTTTAACATCCAGCTTCTACTGTGGTGGCTTGGACAATAAAGAATCCATCTGCAATGCAGGAGACCTGGGTTTGACTCCTGGTTTGGGAAGATCTCCTGGAGAAGGGCATGACAACCCACTCCAGAACTGTTGCCTGGAGAATCATGGACAAGGGAGCCTGCGGGCTACAGTCCATGGGGTCACAAAGAGTTGGACACGACTGAGTGACTAAGCACTGAGGATTATAAAATATAGAAAATGAAGTCTAAAGATACTCTCAGAATTGAATGAAGTATAGTCATCATCCCGAAATGGGACTCCTGAGAAGACAAGCCTTTATTGAATCCAAACACTGTCTTTGACTGCAATGAAAATAAAATCCCCAAATCCCTCCTTGTTTATCACGAGCCTCCACCCCACCCAGTTGTCATCATCTCACGTGAACCACTACCTCTGAGGCTTCTCTTGAGTAAAAGAGTGTAACTTGATCTGTTTTCCTCCTCTGTGTAAGAGACGATCAGGTCTAACCTCATCACGATTTACATATTTAGTTACTCAGGTCACTCTAGAGTTTATTTTTCAACAACTTCACCTTTATCTTTATACACATACTTAGTTGCACAGTTGTGTTTGACTCTTTGCATCCCCATGGACTGTAACCTCCCAGGCTCCTCTGTCCATGGAATTCTCCAGGCAAGAATACTGGAATGGGTTTTCATTTCCTTTTCCTAGGGATCTTCCTGACCCAGGGATCATCTGCATCTACTGCATTGGCAGGCAGGTTCTTTACCACTGAGGCACCTGGGAAGCCCAACTCCTTCTCATGCTAACTTCTAAATTCATCTTCTTTCTCAGGATTGCTAATATAAAAATTCCTGGTGATTTCGGTATCCACATAGATCCTCTACATTAGGCAAGTCCATTTGTGCTAATGTTGTTCAGTCACTAAGTTGTATCTGACTCTTTGTGACCCCATGAACAAGCACTTCAGGATTCCCTGTCCTTCACTATCTCCCCGAGTTGGCTCAAACTCATGTCCATTGAGTCAGTGTTGCCATCCAACTATCTCATCCTCTGTCACTCCCTTCTCCTGCCCTCAATCTTTCCCATGATCTGGGTCTTTTCTAATGAATCAACGATTGCATCAGGTGGCCAAAGAACTGGAGCTTCAGCTTCTGCATCAGGCCTTCCAATGAATATTCATGGATGATTTTCTTTAGAACTGACTGGTTTGATCTCTTTGTGCTATCAGTTCAGTTCAGTTCAGTAGCTCAGTTCTGTCTGACTCTGTGCAACCCCATGAACCACAGCACGCCAGGCCTCCCTGTCGATCACCAACACCCGAAGTCCACCCAAAACCATGTCCATTGAGTCAGTGATGCCATCCAACCATCTCATCCTCTGTCATCCCCTTCTCCTCCTGCCCTCAATCTTTTCCAGCATCAGGGTCTTTTCAAATGAGTCAGCTCTTCACATCAGGTGGCCAAAGTCTTGGAGTTTCAGCTTCAACATGAGTCCTTCCAATGAACACCCAGGACTGATCTCCTTTAGGATGGACTGGTTGGATCTCATTGCAGTCCAAGGGACTCTCAAGAGTCTTCTCCAACACCACAGTTCAAAAGCATTAATTCTTCTGTGCTTAGCTTTCTTTATAGTCCAACTCTCACATCCATACATGACCAATGGAAAAACAATAGCCTTGACTAGACGGACCTTTTTTGGCAAAGTAATGTCTCTGCTTTTTAAATTTCATGGCTGCAATCACCATCTACAGTGATTTTGGAGTCCCGAGAAATAAAGTCTGACACTGTTTCCACTGTTTCCCCATCTCTTTGCCATGAAGTGATGGGACCAGATGCCATGATCTTCGTTTTGTGAATGTTGAGCTTTAAGCCAACTTTTTCACTCTCCTCTTTCACTTTCATCAAGAGGCTTTTTAGTTCCTCTTCACTTTCTGCCATAAGGGTGGTGTCATCTGTGTATCTCAGGTTATTGATATTTCTCCCATCAATCTTGATTCCAGCTTGTGCTTCTTCCAGCCCAGCGTGTCTCATGATGTACTCTGCATATAAGTTAAATAAGCAGGGTGACAATATACAGCCTTGACGTACTCCTTTCCCTATTTAGAACCAGTCTGTGGTTCCATGTCCAGTTCTAACTGGTGCTTCCTGACCAGCATATAGGTCTCTCAAGAGGCAGGTCAGGTGGTCTGGTATTCCCATCTCTTTCAGAATTTTCCACAGTTTATTGTGATCCACACAGTCAAAGGCTTTGGCATAGTCAATAAAGCAGAAATACATGTTTTTCTGGAACTCTCTTGCTTTTCCGATGATCCAGCAGATTTTGGCTATTTGATTTTTGGTTCCACTGCCTTTTTTAAAACCAGCTTGATCATCTGGAACATTCACAGTTCATGTACTGCTGAAGCCTGGCTTGCAGAGTTTGAGCACTACTTTACTAGCGTGTGAGATGAGTATAATTATGAGGTAGTTTGAGCATTCTTTGGCATTGCCTTTCTTTGGGATTGGAATGAAAACTCACCTTTTCCAGTCCTGTGGCCACTGTTGAGTTTTCCAAATTTGCTGGCATATTGAATGCAGCACTTTCACAGCATCATCTTTCAGGATTTGGAATAGCTCAACTGGAATTCCATCACCTCCACTGGCTTTGTTTGTAGTGATGCTTTTTAAGGCCCACTTGTCTTCATATCCAGGATGTCTGGCTCTAGGTGAGTGATTACACCATCATGATTATCTGGGTCGTGAAGATCTTTTTTTGTACAGTTCTTCTATGTATTCTTGCCACCTCTTCTTAATATCTTCTGCTTCTGTTAGGTCCATACCATTTCTGTCCTTTGTCAAGCCCATTTTTGCATGAAATGTTCCCTTGGTATCTCTAATTTTCTTGAAGATATCTCTAGTCTTTCCCATTTTATTGTTTTCCTCTATTTCTTTGCATTGATTGCTGAGGAAGGCTTTCTTATCTCTCCTTGCTATTCTTTGGAACTCTGCATTCAGATGCTTGTATCTATCCTTTTCTCCTTTGCTTTTTCCTTCTCTTCTTTTCACAGCTAATTGTAAGGCCTCCCCAGACAGCCATTTTGCTTTTTTGCATTTCTTTTCTATGGGGATGGTCTTGATCCCTGTCTCCTGTACAATGTCACAAACTTCCATCGATAGTTCATCAGGCACTCTGTCTATCAGATCTAGTCCCTTAAATCTATTTCTCACTTCTACTGTATAATCATAAGGGATTTTATTTAGGTCATACCTGAATGGTCTAGTGGTTTTCTGCACTTTCTTAATTTAAGCCTCAATTTGGAAATAAGGAGCTCATGATCTGAGCCACAGTCAGCTCCTGGTCTTGTTTTTGCTGACTGTATAGAGCTTCTCCATCTTTGGCTGCAAAGAATATAATCAGTCTGATTTCAGTGTTGACCATCTTGTGATGTCCATGTGTAGAGTCTTCTCTTGTGTTGTTGGAAGAGGGTGTTTGCTATGACCAGTGTGTTCTCTTGGCAAAACTCTATTAGCCTTTGCCCTGCTTCATTCTGTACTCCAAGGCCAAATTTGCCTGTTACTCCAGGTGTGTCTTGACTTCCTACTTTTGAATTCCAGTCCCCTATAATGAAAAGGACATCTCTTTTTGGGTGTTAGTTCTAAAAGGTCTTGTAGGTCTTCATAGAACTGTTCAACATCAGCTTCTTCAGCATTACTGGTTGGGGCATAGACTTGGATTACCGTGATATTGAATGGTTTGCCTTGGAAATGAACAGAGATCATTCTGTTTTTGAGATTGCATCCAAGTACTGCATTTTGGACTCTTTTTTTGAGCATCATGGCTACTCCATTTCTTCCAAGAGATTCCTGCCCACAGTAGTAGATAAAATGGTCATCTGAGTTAAATTCACCCATTCCAGTCCATTTTAGTCCCCTGATTCCTAGAATGTCAACATTCACTCTTGCCATCTCCTGTTTGATCACTTCCAATTTGCCTTGATTCATGGACCTGACATTCCAGGTTCCTATGCAATGCTGCTCTTTACAGCATCGGACCTTGCTTCTAGCACCAGTCACATCCACAACTGGGTATTGTTTTTGCTTTGGTCCCATCCCTTCATTCTTTCTGGAGTTATTTCTCCACTGATATCCAGTAGTATATTGGGCACCTACCGACCTGGGGAGTTCTCCTTTCAATATCCTATCACTTTGCCTGTTCATACTGTTCATGGGTTTCTCAGGGCAAGAAACCTGAAGTGGTTTGCCATTCTTTTCTCCAGTGGACCAATTGTGTCAGACCTCTCCACCATGACCCTCCCACATTGGGTGCCCCACACGGCATGGGTTAGGTTCATTGAGTTAGACAAGGCTGTGGTCCGTGTGGTAAGATTGGCTAGTTTTTTTGTGATTATGGTTTCAGTGTGTCTGACGCCCTCTTACAACACCTACTGTCTTACTTGGGTTTCTCTTACCTTGGACGTGGGGTAGCAGTATCTGTATTTAAATGAACAAAAATCCACTTTGGCTGGGTCAAAGTCATTGTTCTTGCACATCTCAAAACCTGAAAGAGTTTAGCATCTCTGATTTGGCTTCATCCTGTCCAATGAGTTTGCCCACCATGCCTCCCCCATCATGCCCTACAGACACAACCATTTGGATATTAACAATATCCACACCATGTCAAAAATCTGTATTTCAAATGACATTGGGCAAATGCAATGTAGTATGGAATATTATTCAACCATAAAAAGTACAAAATAATGCCCATTTGGAGCAACACAGGTGGACCTAGAAGTTATTATACTGAGTGAAGTAAGTCAGAAAGAGAAAGACAAATATTGTATGGTATCACTTCCATGTGGATTCTAAAAAAATGATACAAATGAACTTATTTACAAAACAGAAATAGATTCACAGATTTTGAAAGCAAACTTATGATTACCAAAGGGAAAAGAGGAGGGGGGATACATTAGAAGTTTTGGAGTAACATATACACAGTACTGTAAATAGATATACAACAAGGACCTACTGTATAGCACAATGAACTCTACTCAATACTCTGTAGGAGCCTATATGAGAAAAGAATCTGAAAGAGTGGATATATGTGTATGTGTAACTGAATCACTTTGTTGTACACTTGAAACTAAAACAACATCATAACTCAACCATATTCCAATAAATGTTTTTTAAAAATCTGAATTACAAGTAATTTACCACTTCCTACTTGTCTTTTCAGTACAATTTTCTATAATTAAGATTCCTAAAATTTTCACCCCAAGTGGGCTCTCTAACCCACTGAAGCTGACAGTTTTTGTGGCATTATATATACCATAGTCAATATCCCTTTTCACTTGACTCAGTGTTCATAATTAAAAGTGCCTTGAGCACTTTCTCAATTCCCACACACTTCTTTCTAGAGAATTTATGTGCTCCAAACTCCAACCCTCATTATTCAACTTCCTGCCTTTGCACTTCTGAATCTGAACAAATACATAATGCTTTTAATAGCTGAAATTCATCCCTACAACTTCCATTGTGCCCTTAGCTCTATTCTAAGCCACTGCTATTTTTCACAAATCATTCGCTCACCCACTCTCAGAGACTTACTTAAAACTTCTCATCTTCTCATTAATATTCAACACATTTCTCCTTCCTGACTCTCAGCTGATCTTTGCCTCTTAGAAAACTGAAAAAATAACAATGAATTTTCATCCTATTTCTAAATCTAACAACTCACCCACATTTAGATGCACAAAACTCTTTAGAAGGGCTTCCCAGGTGGCACAGTGGTAAAGAATCTACCTGCTGATGCATCAGACTCAAGAGATATGGGTTTGATCCTTGGATGAGGAAGATACCCTGGAAGAAGAAATGACAATCCACTCCAGCATTCTTTTCTGGGAAAGTCCATTGATAGAGGAGCCTGGTGGACTACATTCATGGAGTCATGAAAGAGCTGAACATGACTGTGACTGAGCACACACACACACGCACATTTTTAGAAAAAATGCACTTCCTATTTTCCAGTATAATGAAAAATTCCATGGATCATGATCACCTTTCTAGAGAAGAACTTAATCCCACCTAATCTTTCTCCAGTTTCATCAATTTTCCTTTGATGAATGTATTGTCTCATCAGTATACCAATATGCTATGGTAGTATTCATTCTTAAAAACAGACAACTGTATTATTTGCAGCTTAGACTCCTCTGCCCTTCTTCAGTAAAATACCTTATAAGGCTTGTTACACTTTGTCTTAAATTCCCCACGTTCATTCTCCCTTTATCACTTAACCAAGTTCTCACCTTAACCATAACAAAAGCAGATTAGAGGTCTAATCTAAAATGTAATTCTCAGTCCCCTCTTCAATGCTCACTAGCATCTGGCAGTGTTTATTTCTATTCTCTGTCTGCATTCAGTCATTCCCTTGGATAATTGTCTAGTCCATGGTGATAAATATCATTGGTATTCTGTTGCATCTCAATTTACATCTTCTTCCCTGGCCTCCTCTGTCAAGCCTATGCTCACTTACTCAGCTGCCAGCTCTGTTATTTCATTTGAATACTTAACAGACATCTTAATCTCAACATGCTCCAAGAGGAGTTTTCAGTTTCCAATCTACTCCAATATATGTCTCCCACATTATTCCTTATATAAATCAATGGAAATGTAATAATCCACTTAGGCCAACAGTCTGAGTCATCCTTGACTATTCTCTTTCAACATGCATTTAGTTTATCGGAAAATTCTGTCAACCCTCTTAAGAATACATACAGAATGTGAGTGCCTCTCACCACTTACTGCTTCTTTGTATTTTAAAAATATTCTTTGCCTTTCTTTCTGGTACAAGGATATCAGCATTGTTCCTGGTGATCAGTGAACTTTGGAAACTTGATGGGGTTTAGGGGTGCAGGGGGGTCTGTGAAGCATTGGCACAAAGTCAGTTGTGAGGGGTGGAGGGGGGCATCTAGAACTGATGGAGCACTGTCATTCTGGCATGGCTGAGATATTGAACAAAGAAATTTATTGTGTAAATAAGCAAATGCTGAGGTGACATATTACTTAATATGGAGAAGGGGTTTTTTGTTGTTCAGTTGTTCAGTTGTGTCTGACTCTTTGCAACCCCATGGACTGTAGCACACTAGGCTTCCCTATTCCTCACTATCTCCAGGAGTTTGCTCAAACTCCTGTCCACTGAGTCAATGATGCCATCCAACCATCTCATCCTCTGTTGCCCCCTTCTCCTCCTGCTGTCAATCTTTCCCAGCATCAGGGTCTTTTCTAATGAGTTGACTCTTTGTATCATGTGGAGAAGGGATATAAGAACAGAAATATTGATGCAAATATAAATACATACATATTACAGACACAAAAACTCATGAGTACATAAGTACAAACAGGCTATTGTAGTGATGGATATTATATATACGTAATCTGTGTGCGTGCTATTATTTCAGTTGTGCCCAACTCTTGTGACCCCGTGGACTGTAGCCCATCAGGCTCCTCTGTTTATGGGATTCTCCAGGCAATAATACTGGAATGGGTTGCCAGTTCCTTCTCCAGGGCATCTTCCTGATCCAGGGATTGAACTTGCCCTGCATCTCCTGAGTCTGTTGCATTGGCAGGCAGATTCTTTACCACAGCTCCACCTGGCAATCCCATCAACTCTACTTTGTATTGATTAGGGAGGAATGAACTTCCATGTTGATGATGAGGGTGCAGGTGCACGCCTTAGAAATGCAGGTGTTGAAATGAATGGCTAAATGTCTGAGACATCTCGCAAAGCCTCTGTGGAGGCTATCAGTTCCCTCCCCAGCTGGGATCACAGTGGAATGAATAATTACCATAACACTTCCAGCAAGAGATGAAAGTGTTTCTGAGAACATCAGTCATCCAACTAGAAATTTCTAATTGATTCAAACTGAGTCAACATCTTCTTAAAAAAAAAAAAAAAAAGTCCTGGGAAACCGATGGATGTTTCCATGTTTCTCTTAAAAAAAGGAAGACTTTTATACAATGGATTAAAGACAATCTCTTTAACAAGTGGTGCTGGGAAATCTGGTCAACCACTTGTAAAAGAATGAAACTAGACCACTTTCTAACACCATACACAAAAATAAACTCAAAATGGATTAAAGATCTAAACGTAAGACCAGAAACTATAAAACTCCTAGAGGAGAACATAGGCAAAACACTCTCTGACATACATCACAGCAGGATCCTCTATGACCCACCTCCCAGAATATTGGAAATAAAAGCAAAAATAAACAAATGGGACCTAATTAACCTTAAAAGCTTCTGCACATCAAAGGAAACTATTAGCAAGGTGAAAAGACAGCCTTCAGAATGGGAGAAAATAATAGCAAATGAAGCAACTGACAAACAACTCATCTCAAAAATATACAAGCAACTCCTACAGCTCAACTCCAGAAAAATAAATGACCCAATCAAAAAATGGGCCAAAGAACTAAATAGACATTTCTCCAAAGAAGACATACAGATGGCTAACAAACACATGAAAAGATGCTCAACATCACTCATTATCAGAGAAATGCAAATCAAAACCACTATGAGGTACCATTTCACACCAGTCAGAATGGCTGCGATCCAAAAGTCTACAAATAATAAGTGCTGGAGAGGGTGTGGAGAAAAGGGAACCCTCTTACACTGTTGGTGGGAATGCAAACTAGTACAGCCACTATGGAGAACAGTGTGGAGATTCCTTAAAAAACTGGAAATAGAACTGCCTTATGATCCAGCAATCCCATTGCTGGGCATACACACTGAGGAAACCAGAAGGGAAAGAGACACGTGTACCCCAATGTTCATCGCAGCACTGTTCGTAATAGCCAGGACATGGAAGCAACCTAGATGTCCATCAGCAGATGAATGGATAAGAAAGCAGTGGTACATATACACAATGGAGTATTACTCAGCCATTAAAAAGAATACATTTGAATCAGTTCTAATGAGGTGGATGAAACTGGAGCCTATTATACAGAGTGAAGTAAGCCAGAAGGAAAAACAGAAATACAGTATACTAACGCATATATATGGAATTTAGAAAGATGGTAACAATAACCTGGTGTACGAGACAGCAAAAGAGACACTGATGTATAGAACAGTCTTATGGACTCTGTGGGAGAGGGAGAGGGTGGGAAGATTTGGGAGAGTGACATTGAAACATGTAGAATATCATGTAAGAAACGAGTTGCCAGTCCAAGTTCGATGCGCGATACTGGATGCTTGGGGCTGGTGCACTGGGACGACCCAGAGGGATGGTGTGGGGAGGGAGGAGGGAGGAGGGTTCAGGATGGGGAACACATGTATGCCTGTGGCGGATTCATTTTGATATTTGGCAAAACTAATACAATTATGTAAAGTTTAAAAATAAAATTAAAAAAAATAAAATTAAATTAAAAAAAAGGAAGACTTTTATATAAGTAGCAAAAGTTACTTATCTTTCTACATCATAAACAGACATGTTCCTGAACATCATGCCTTTTTACCTTCTATCAAATCTATTTTACCTTATTTCTGATGCATGATACAATTTCACCTGCCATCACTGAGTCCCATTAGTCAATGACGGCCAATAATTATCTAAGCCAATGGATATTTTCTTTTTAAAGATGAATCTTAGGGAGTGAATATAATAAATATCAAATGTCAAATAACAGTAGTTATAGACTACTGAGAAAGTTTCTAATTACTTCAAAGTCAGTCATAAAAACATTCTTATTGTACTGATGTATATAGGTCCACCTTCCTTAATGACATAAGATTAGAGAATGATGGAAACAGACATTTATCAAATCCTCATTCAATTTCCCCGTTTGTGCAGGGTGGACAATAACAGCACATACTTTACAGAGTTGTGAGGAGAAGTGTGTAAAGAGCTTCACAGACAATAAGTGCTTAATGTGTTAGTTGTTTTTATGAATAGCATTCTAGATGACGATGTGTGTGCTGTGTGCTCAGTCGTGTCTGACTCTTGCGACCCAGGCTTTCTGCCCATAGAATTTTCCAGCAAGAACACTGGAGTGAGTTGTCATTCGTCCTCCAGGGGATCTTCCTGATCCAGGATTGAACCTGGGTCTGCTGTACTGCACAGGGGTTGTTTACCAGCAGCACCACCCGGGAAGCCCTAGATGACGTTGACCTAGATGTAAAATACACGTCCTCTCTTCTTGGGCAATTCACACAAATGTATACAGAGAGTGAGTTACCAGTGAATTCATATCATAATGTATTTAATGATTACTCAACTCTAAATAAAGTTCATTAGATTAAAAAGACTAATCTGAGGATTTTCAACTGCCTGAACTTGGCATGTTGCTGAAAATAGTTGATAAACAGATTATAGCACTGAATTGAGGCAAAATAAAGATATGGCCTTAACAGGTTTCCTCAAAATTCCCATAGAAGAGAGAATACAGGCAGAAAAGGAGAAAAACAAAGTCTTATAAAAGAAGAAAATGGAGCAAAATGTACTTATAAATGGTCAGTTTTGAGGAGGAGGCTTGAGAATATAATGGAACTATTGAGAATGGGCTTCCCAGGTGGCTCAGTGATAAAGAATCTGATGCACATTTGGTCCCTGGGTCGAGACGATTCCCTGGATGAGGAAATGGCAATGCTTTTCAGTATTTTTGCCAGGAGAATCCCATGGACAGAGAAGCCTGGCAGGCTACTGTTCGTGGGGTCACACAAGTGTTGGTTACAATTGAGCGACTAAACAACAGTAAAAATAGAGAATGGTACCTAGTTAAACTGAGTAATATAACTTGCAGATATGGAAAGAACTTGGGCAATTCATGTTAAGTAATTCTGAGGGCCTAACTAGTTCAAACATTTATCTCTTCATCATACGGTATGGGCTTTTGGTCAGTTTGATAAATATGTCTATTTTGGCTTCACTCAAGTTACTGAGTGGTCAGCAATATTGTCGTAACTTTGCATGGGGACAGATAGTTACTAGACGTATTGACCCCATGTATTGCAGCCCAGCAGGCTCCTATGTTTATGCGATTTCCCAGGCAAGAATACTGCAGTGGGTTGCCATTTTTTTCTCCAGGGAGCCTTCCCAACCCAGGGATTTAACCTGGGTCTCCTACATTGCAGGCAGATTCTTTACCTTCTGAGCCACCAAGAAGCCCAGACTAATTGTGATGATCATTTCATAATGTATGCAAATGTCAAATCATTATGCAGTACACTGTAAACATAATCATAAAGCTAAAGTAATATTATACATTAAAATTGATATATTTAAAAGAAAAAATAGTGTTTGCGGCTTCATTTTAACTGTTATACTAAAATTTTTAATGAAAAATGAAGGATAGATACTATCAAAAAGACATAAGTTGGGTAGCTATCATAGAGTATTTTTTTTAAATTTTATTTTATTTTTAAACTTTATAATATTGTATTAGTTTTGCCTGAATTAGGTAAAATTTAACATTGCTTGCTTTAGCATATTCAAATTTTGATATATAAAATAATATGATGATAAGGACTTCCTTTGGGCAGTTGTTTTTCCCTCAGATAATTAACCTAAGGATACTTATCTTTGAATTTCAAACTACTATATCAAGAAATGGAGGCTATTAAAAAATTGGGCATATGCCAAATAAAAATCACTCATTTATAATTAAGAGAATAAATAAATATTAGTTCACTTTTCTCTGTTGATGAATTCATTTCTACTCTGTCCCAGATTCTGTGCTAGCTAGGACCCAGAATAGAAGAGTCTCAGATGCTAAAAAGTTAAGCTAAACTCTGAGGTTCTGCTAAGTAGCTTCAGTCGTGTCCGACTCTGTGCAACCCCAGAGACAGCAGCCCAGCAGGCTCCCCCGTCCCTGGGATTCTCCAGGCAAGAACACTGGAGTGGGTTGCCATTTCCTTCTCCAAAAACTCTGGGGTTCAGAGGAAGCTTAAAAAAAAAAAAACAAAAAACAACAACAAAAATTTCCTTTGTCCAAAACGATCCTGTGTTTAAATAATATAAGTACTGGATTCTGTATGAGTCTGAAAGTTGAGAAATGAATCTAATATTGTACTTAGAGGCCAACTCATAAACTTCCACAAAATTACTTAAAATACATGGAAGTATCAAAACTCAGCTTTGATAGACACTTGTGTTTTCAGTTGCTGAGGGGCTAGACTATCCATCCACATGTGAATTGCAGATATGATTAATAGAACTTTTACAGTAAATTTAGATGGTGAACAAATCATTGGTCAATTGATCATTAATTAACCAGCATTACAAAAATTTGTTTTGGGTGAACCAACTTCCTTCCGACTCAGTATATCTGAAACCAAGACAGATAGTTTTGTTTAAAACTCAACTTCAGAATAAGCACAAAAAACTTTTGTAAACAGTGAGCTTTCTTCAACGTTGAAATAAAGAGGACTTGGTAACAGCGACCAAAATTTCAAACCAAGTAGGTAATTTAGGTTGTTTTTTACAGACTCATCCAAATGATGCATTTCTCTGTGAAATGAAATGCTCCACATGGGATATTTCTTCCATGGTGGCTCAGACAGTAAAGAATCTGCCTGCAATGTAGGAGACCTGGATTCAATCCCTAGATAGGGAAGATCCCCTGGAGAAGAGAATGGCAATCCACTTCAGTATTCTTGCCTGAAGAACTCCATGGACAGAGGAGCCTGGCAAGCTACAGTCTGTGGGGTCAGGAAGAGCTGGACATGACTGAGTGACTAACACACACACAAACATACCAAACATAAATATGTTTTTAGCATATTAGTGTCTTTTTTACATCTAAATGTATCCACAGTTTAGAATCCCAGCAAAAAAAAAAAAAAAAAGTGAAAGATTTAACAGTACACACAGTGCTTAAGAAAAATGAGGTAATTCTAATTTGTCTTGAGAATTCTCAACCACGCTAAAATAGCTTGTCTCTGTTTATGGGTATTAACACAGTTTGGTGTTAAATTAGTTGTGGCATAATCATAGCTATGTCTTATCTTCCTCTTTGGCCTGAATAAAAATGTCTAATTTTAACAAACCAAAACTAGACTATCTGTACTATAGATTTGGTAACCATTTAATATTATTGCAATTTAGCATATATGTGTGTGTCTTATGTCTGTGTGTGTATGTGAAAGAGAGAAAGAGAAAAAGTGAGACCTGAATCTCAAAATTACCCACAGCTTCCTCCGAAAATTTATGTAGATAATAAAAAAGTGACAGGCCTAGATCATGCTGTTCTCTATAAGATGCTTTCCCTGACTTAATTTCCAGACATTTTTACTAAAAGAAATCAAGAATTCAATAATGTGAAGGACATAGATAGTTCCAAACAAGAAAGTTACACAATTCAATATAATGCAACGGAGAAGGCAATGGCACCCCACTCCAGTACTCTTGTCTGAAAAATCCCATGGACAGAGGAGCCTGGTAGGCTGCAGTCCATGGGGTCGCTAAGAGTCGGACACAACTGAGCGACTGCACTTTCAGTTTTCACTTTCATGCATTGGAGAAGGAAATGGCAAGCCACTCCAGTGTTCTGGCCTGGAGAATCCCAGGGACGGGGGAGCCTGATGGGCTGCCATCTCTGGGGTTGCACAGAGTTGGACACGACTGAAGCAACTTAGCAGAAGCTTTAAACACAGCCTGCTGCATGATTAGTTCTCATTCCAACACTGCCTGGAAGATAAATTGTCTACTTGATCTGTCTACCTCTGATGAGGCTAACATTTATTTTTTAACTGCAGTGTAGTTGATTTACAACACTATGTTATTTTCAGGTATATAACAAAGTGGTTCAGTTATAGAAATATTTTATATATATATACTTTTATATATGTACTTTTTCAATTCTCTTCCATTATAGGTTATTACAAAATACAACCTCAGATATGTAGATGACACCACCCTAATGGCAGAAAGTGAAGAGAAACTAAAGAGCCTCTGGATAAAGGTGAAAGAGGAGAGTTGAAAAAGCTGGCTTAAAACTCAACATTCAAAAAACTAAGATCATGGCTTCTAGTCTCATCACTTCATGGCAAATATATCGGGGAAAAGATGGAAACAGTGCCAGATTTTCTTTTCTTGGGCTCCAAAATCACTGCAGATAGTGACTGCAGCCATAACATTAAAAGACTCTTGCTCCTTGGAAGAAAAGCTATGACAAATCTAGACTGTGTATTAAAAAGCAGAGATATCACTTTGCTGGCAAAGGTCCCTATAGTCCAAGCTATGGTTTCTCTAGTAGTCATGCGTGTAAGAGATAGACTATAAAGAAGGCTGAGCATTGAAGAACTGATGCGTTCAAACTGTGGTGCTGGAGGAGACTCTTGAGAGTCCCTTGGACAGCAAAGAGATCAAACCAGTCAATCATAAAGGAAATCAACCCTGAATATTCATTGTAAGGACTGATGCTGAAGTTGAAGCTCCAAACCTTTTGCCACCTGATGTGAAGAGCTGACTCCCTGGAAAAGACCCTGAAGTTGGAAAAGATTGAAGTCAGGAAGAGAAGAGGGCAACAGAGATGAGAGATGGTTCGGTGGCATCACTGGCTCAATGGACGTGAGTCTGAGCCAGCTCTAGGAGATAGTGAAGGACAAAGGATCCTGTCATGCTACAGTCCATTGGGTCACAAAGATTCGGACATGACAGTGACTGAACAACAAGACACTGAATATAGTTCCTTGTGCTTTACAGTAGGTCCTTCTTTTTTATCTATTTTATATGTAATGGTTATGTGTCAGTTAATCCCAAGTTCTTAATGTATCCCTCCCACCTCCTTCCCCACTTTGGTAATCATAAAAGTCTATTTCTGTTCTGTAAATAAATCCTTTTGTTGATGCTAATTTCTTAAGGTCAAAGGTCAGTTAGTGCTTGGAGGTCCTTATCTATAATAATATCTAGAGTTATTTTGGAGAAGGCAATGGCAACCCACTCCAGTACTCTTGCCTGGAAAATCCCATGGGAGGAGGAACCTGGTAGGCTGCAGTCCATGGGGTCGCTAAGAGTCAGACACGACTGAGCGACTTCACTTTCACTTTTCACTTTCCTGCATTGGAGAAGGAAATGGCAACCCACTCCTGTGTTCTTGCCTGGAGAATCCCAGGGACGGGGGAGCCTGGTGGGCTGCTGTCTATGGGATTGCACAGAGTCAGACACGACTGAAGTGACTTAGGAGCAGAGTTATTTTAGCGAATGATTTTCTAAGGCCAATAGAAATGATTTATTGAAAATACCACAAATTACAATGGAGTCAGAATTGTACACAGTTACCTTGATTAAAGTTATGTATTAAGGAAGCTGGACACATCAACTGCATTTCCTCACTAAGGATCATTGGAGGTCACGGATAGGAAGATAAGTACATATTGTTGTGTTCCTTTTTAGTTATTCTTCTTTCAATGTGGTGACCAAGACAGACACTTGTTTGGATGATCTATTTGAGGCTGCAAAGAAAATCCCCATGTGTAAACAAAGGAAATGCTTCCCTGGGGGCTCAGTGGTAAAGAATCCACCTGTCTATATAGGAGACATGGTTCGATCCCTCGGTTGAAAAGATCCCAGGAGAATGAAATGGCAACCTCCTCCAGTATCCTTGCCTGGAAAATCCCATGGACAGAGGAGCCTGGTGGGCTACAGTCCATGGGGTCACAAAGAGCCGGAAATGAGTTATTAACACAAAGAAACAACAACAAATATTGGAAAGGGACCATTCATTGGCTTTTCTTTTTTGTTCAATGGCTTTGTAATGAACTACTTCTTTGTGTCAACCCTTCCAGCTTTTCTTAATAATAAGATATAAAGATATATCTAAGATATAAAACAATACAAATTTAAAGCAATAGAATGTTCACAGATATTAAAATAATGCTTAACATATGGATCAAAGAAAGCTAAAATTGCAGAGGACAATGCAGCAATTTCCAGTCATAAGGCGGCTTGAAGAGTTTAATCTGCATCTCCCGAAGGAGACAAAAGGAAATAGACATTAGAAGTAATTAAAAAGGAAAGTCTGATTTTCACGTTCAGCTCAATGTTTGCAAGCTGACTTTCTTGAGAAAGGAATCAAGGCATGATTTAACAAGGCCACACCTACACAGCTTCTTCTATGGAGTACCAGCCAAAGGACATTTTCTCCTTATACCTTCCCATGAAACAACCACCAGTCTTCTTCAAGAATTTGCCACTAAGAACCAGAGATGAATTTACTATTTTTTTTTGACAGAATTTTCTTAGAAAATAAACCACATGGGCAAATTTATAGAGAAAATTATGACAATTTAAAGATGGAAATGTTTAAAAAAGCGGAGAATGATACCTCATTGCCCACATGATTCAAAGGCATCCAACTCAAGCATATAGTTGTTATTATGTTTTAAACTGATTTAAAATCTCACTTGAATATTTCATTGTTTGTTAAGTAGACTGTGAACTACATGAGATTTTATGTTTATTAATTTCTTAATTTACATTACCTATTACAGTTCCTCACAAAATATTCAGAGCTCAGCAATTAATGTGAAAGAAAGAATGGATTAATATTAAACAGATTCAAGATTTTAAAAAGACACCAATATTAATAAGATCAATTCAGTTGCAAATGAGTTCAGGGGATGGTGAATTATTCACCCAGTGGTCTTACTAAATTCATCCATCTATCCATCCATGAATTCACTGAGAACAAATTTTGATCATCTTATGTCTTCTAGGTATTACAATCACCAAAAGGTAAGGATAACAGTAAAATTGATAGACAAGGCCTTTGCTCTTACAGAGCCTAAAATTTATCAAAGATAATAATCCAAGTAATTACCAAAAAAAAATGCATAATAAGATGGAGTTAATGAAATGTACTGTGAATAGAAACAGCAGGGAGACTTAAGACAGTTTCAGCTGAAACCTAAGGGATGAGTCAGAATGAGGCACTTGCAAACACAGAGAAAGTGTTTACATCAAAGAGAAGAATATGCACCAAGGCTTGAAGGTGAGAAGTGGCAGATGCATCTGAGGAACTGGAAAGTCTAATACAAATGGGATGTGGGGACAGAGTTGGCAAAAGAAAAGCGAAACTGTTAGTTTCCCAGTCGTGTACAATGCTTTGGGACCCCATGAACTGCAGCCTATCAGGTTCCTTTGCCTACGTGATTTCCCAGACAAGAATACTGGAGTGGGTAGCTATTCCCTTCTCTAAGGGATCTTTCTGGCCCAGGGATTGAACCTGGGTCTCTCACATTACAGGCAGAGACTTGGCAAAACAAGAGGCAAAAGAAACGGGGGTGAACAGGAAAATAATATTTTAAGATAAGCTCAGTGATTTGGCTTTTATTCCAAGACAATAGGCAGGAGTGCATGTTTGCTCAGTCCTGACTTTTCTGCGGCCCCATTAACTGTAGCCCGCCAGGCTCCTCTGTCCATGGAATTTTCCAGGCAAGAATATTGGAGTGCATTGGCATTTCCTTCTCCAGGGAATCTTCCTGACACAAGGATAGAACCTTTTTCTCCTGCATCTCCTGCATTGGTAGGCAGAGTCTTTACCACTGATCCACCTGGGAAACCCTCCCAAAGGCAACAAGAGCCTTTAGAGTTTCAAGCAGATAAGTGACAAAGCTATGCTGGTATTTTACTGATGGCAGCACAGGGATTGAGTTAGAGACGAAACACTAATTACAGAGCTCCCTTTCTGCTTACTCTCCAACCATGTCTTATGCTAAGATCACCAGGGATATTGTCAACCCTGGAGACCACATTCACAGAAAGCAACAGAAGCTCTCCAGCAGGAACAGTGAGGAAACCTAAACTAAATTTTAATAAAATTATTTATTTTTATACCTAAGTCAAAATGGGGATTCCCTGGTGGCTCAATTGGTAAAGAATCTGCCTGTTATGCAGGAGACTCAAGTTCATCCCTTGGAGAAGGAAATGGCAACCCATTATTCTTGCCTGGAAAATTCCATGGACAGAGGAACCTGGTGTACTACAGTTGATGGGGTTGCAAAAGAGTTGGATATGACTTAGTGATTGAACAACATGGTCAAAAAGACAAAGAAACTAAAGAGTCAGAAGGAAATGGGAGTTGGTGAGAAGAGACACTTGACTAAATATCATATACAAGTACTGTGGTCTCACCTACAAAAATGCATTTTAGAGGCTGAATGATACACTAACTACTTCTGTATATTTTACAGGTTAAAGGTCATTCATGCTCATCTCCAGTTATGAGACTATTGCCAATGCATGGGCACACGATGATGATCTACATAAACTATATCTGTAATTGTCACACTTCAGTCATCGCAATAATAAATACACAGACTTTCAGACGGGGAAAATATTAGCATACATATCTCATTACAATGTGGGAAATTTTTTGTCCAAAAATGAGCTAAACAAACCAAATTATTTTACAAGGACATTGAACAGCTGTCAAACAAAAACCACTTTTGGTCAAAATCAACAGGGGTCTGATTCAGACTAATAATCAGTTAAACGTGCATAATGACTATTTAGGGTCCAGGTTGCCATACTGTGCATGTTTTTTGTCAATACAGGGCCCATGATAATTATTTCTGTATCATTATTAAAACTTTATTGCAACGGTTTGGGTTAATAGACTCTGCTCAATTCCAATGCATGCAAACTTTCTCTTTATTATTTTTTACCAGAGTATAGTTTCTATTGTACAACAAAGTGAATCAGCTATATATATATATATATATATATATATATATACACACACACACACACACACACCCTCTTTTTATGATTTTCTTCCCATTTAGGTCACCACAGAACACTGAGGAGAGTTTGCTGGGCTATACAGTATGTTCTCATTAGCTGTCAATTTTATCCATAGTATCAATAATGTATATGTCTCAATCCCAATCTCCCAATTCTTCCCACCCCCACACTTTTGCTCCCTTGGTGTCCAATGTTTGCTCGCTATGTGTGTGTCTCTATTTCTGCTTTGCATATAAGATCATCTACACCATTTTTCTAGATCCCACATACATGCAGTCATATATAATATTTGTTTTTCTCTATCTGGCTAACTTCATTCTGTATGACAGTCTCTAGGTCAATGGATGTAAACTTTCTGATGGCTGAGTGGCATCAACACGTGACACTGGCATCTTGTGATCTGCAGGTCCTCTTTGAAGATGATGATTTTCATAAGCCATAGATAAAAGATATATACATATGTTGACTTGACTTTAAAAAGAATAATAAATGAAATCCAAAATTCTATGATCATTTTTATCTTATTCATTTTGAAAAAGTTATGAAGTAAACTCATCGGATGTGAAGTGAAAAATAAAAGAAAATAATGGCCAATCAATGAAATACATACATCTAGAATGAGCAACACTTTGTAGGTAAAACAGAAGGAGTTATATCACTTCCTCTGATAAATTAATACTTGATCGATAGAAGCAGCTTAAACATGCATTTTGTCATGTTGAAATTACTTTTCCATTTGTCCTTCTTCTCTTTGCCTCTTCTTTTTCTTTCTCTTTCCACTCTTTCTCCTCTTTTCCCTTCTTTTTCTGCTACTATTACTAGCACAATTATCATTCACTAGATACTAATGACAGGAGAAGGCAATGGCACCCCACTCCAGTACTCTTGCCTGGAAAATCCCATGGATAGAGGAGCCTGGAAGGCTGCAGTCCATGGGATTGCTGAGGGTCGGACACGACTGAGCGACTTCACTTTCACTTTTCACTTTCATGCGTTGGAGAAGGAAATGTTAGCCCACTCCAGTGTTCTTGCCTGGAGAATCCCAGGGACGGGGGAGCCTGGTGGGCTACTGTCTCTGGGGTCGCACAGAGTTGGACACAACTGAAGTGACTTAGCAGTAGCAGTAGCAGCAGATACTAATGACAGCAATATGACAATGATTCACAGTACTCAGAATTTAAACAGCAGACTGCTAAAATTGGCACCATTAAATTACCTTATTTTATTCCCATAATATACTTGTGAGGTCAGAATTATTGAGTAAATTATTAATTTTTTCATTGAAGTAACAGTCTGACATCATTCAAATGGCTTTTTGAGGGTCACAGTGCTAAATTAGACAGGGTTGGTGCTGACATCCAGTTCTGTCTGATTCCAGAGTCCAGGATCTTATTGCTTTGTCAAGTTGTCTGTACCTGGAAGAAGAGTTTCACCAGGGCCAAAATGAAGCAAAGGAACAGGTGGACTCTGTAGAGGCAGTAGTATAACTAGAAAAAGAAATAAGGTTTTAACAATAATTCATGATCTGTCGCTTTTCTATTTTGACTGCTGGTTCACTGGTCCTTTTTTTCTATTACGGATAACCTGTGCAGGTTAGCCCCTCAGGCAGGAGGAGAAGTGTTAGAGTGACAGCCTTAACAGAAAGTCCGTGTACCAGGAAAACCCTCCTGGCAGACCAGAGAGGTAGTAGCTAAGGAAGGACATATAGAGTCGCCACCTAGTTCCCCCCAGTGAACCCAGGGCTGCTGCTCCCTTGCATCACAGCCTAGCCTGTGGAAGGGAGAGGCAACAGAATCTCTCATAGAAAATGCACAATAATTTGCAGGATTCCTAAGAACACCAGAGCTGGTGTTTTACTTCCCCATCATAGCCTGTGGGAAGCTCTTATAGTCAGTGACCCAGCCACAGTCAGCACAGGGCGGCCCCCCTGCCACCCCCCATGACAGAGTAGCCAGGACTGGCAAATCTCTAGAGGAGCTCCCTCAAATCCTGCATCCTACACAATGGTAGCTAGACAACAGGCCAGAATGCCCTCAGCTTCACAGAAACGCTTAGCGACAGGTGGGAAGGAAAGGCCTGGGGCACAGCGGAGACTCTGGAGACCTAAGTTCAGGTGCATTCCCCAGCTCCAGAGAATGCCAAGAATCACAGTTATCAGATCCACAGAATCCTGTACCAGAGACTTACACTGTGCACCACGGTACGATGCTCAACAGGCAGATCAGAACAGCCAGGCACACAAGAGATTACGGTTCACACAGGCGAGACCAGAGCTGCCAAAACTCCCACCATTGGGACCGCTTGTTTCTGAAGACAGACAGCACCATGGGAAGGCAGAAAGAAGAGACCCTTTACAAAAAGTAGAAACTTTTAAGTAAATTAGCACTAACCCAAATTAATCCCAAAGTGATTATTTTCAATGGGAACCATGGAGGTATCTTTCAAAAGCCAGCACGAATTTGGTCCTACACCTACCTCTTCCAAACACTACTTCAGTCAGGTTGAGTGTTCTCTCAAAATTTAAAATGACTCACATCATAAAAGGGAATAAGTAGTCTGTATCTCTGGGTGATATTGCATTTATTCTGACTAATCTGAAAAGAAAATAACCACTTGTAGGGGATTAATTTTCCAAACACAAGAGTAATTCACTTCAATGTAAGCAAACAGTCAATTTAATAATCGAATTCATCAATAAAATTAGAAGAGCAGCTATTTTGACTCATCCAGATAAAATGACTAAGATCAGTTTTTATTTCAACCATTAATTTTGAAGTATAAAGTTCTAAAATGGGTACTTGCCTAGTGATAGAAAATGAAACATCAGTCATCAAGAAATAAGATCTCTAATTGCTCTGGACATTTTTTTTTTTCACATCTCCAGTGTTTATTAACCCTTCCATCAGAGAAATCAAAGAAAGGTTATATGAGGCAACATTATAAAATCTATCAAGTGAGTCACTTCTGCAGATTCTTTTTTTCAAAAGGTCTCAGAGAAATCAAAGTATTGTGCATAATCCAGGTGATGACTCTTTTCTAGTTAGCACTTCAGTTCAGTTCAGTTCAGTTCAGTCGCTCAGTCGTGTCCGACTCTTTGCGACCCCATGAATCGCAGCACGCCAGGCCTCTCTGTCCATCACCAACTCCCGGAGTTCACTAAGACTCACATCCATCAAGTCAGCGATGCCATCCAGCCATCTCATCCTCTGTTGTCCCCTTCTCCTCCTGACTCCAATCCCGCCCAGCATCAGAGTCTTTTCCAATGAGTCAACTATTCGCATGAGGTGGCCAAAGTACTGGAGTTTAAGCTTTAGCTTCATTCCTTCCAAAGAAATCCCAGGGCTGATCTCTTTCAGAATGGACTGGTTGGATCTCCTTGCAGTCCAAGGGACTCTCAGGAGTCTTCTCCAACACCACAGTTCAAAAGCATCAATTCTTCGGCGCTCAGCCTTCTTCACAGTCAAACTCTCACATCCACACATGACCACAGGAAAAACCATAGCCTTGACTAGACGGACCTTTGTTGGCAAAGTAATATCTCTGCTTTTGAATATGCTATCTAGGTTGGTCATAACTTTCCTTCCAAGGAGTAAGTGTCTTTTAATTTCATGGCTGCAGTCACAATCTGCAGTGATTTTCGAGCCCAGAAAAATAAAGTCTGACACTGTTTCCACTGTTTCCCCATCTATTTCCCATGAAGTGATGGGACCAGATGCCATGATCTTCGTTTTCTGAATGTTGAGCTTTAAGCCAACTTTTTCACTCTCCACTTTCACTTTCATCAAGAGGCTTTTGAGTTCCTCTTCACTTTCTGCCATAAGGGTGGTGTCATCTGCATGTCTGAGGTTATTGATATTTCTCCCAGCAATCTTGATTCCAGCTTGTGTTTCTTCCAGTCCAGCGTTTTTCATGATGTACTCTGCATATAAGTTAAATAAGTAGGGTGACCATATACAGCCTTGACATACTCCTTTTCCTATTTGGAACCAGTCTGTTGTTCCATGTCCAGTTCTAACTGTTGCTTCCTGACCTGCATACAGATTTCTCAAGAGGCAGGTCAAGTAATGCTCAAAATTCTCCAAGCCAGGCCTCAGCAATACGTGAACTGTGAACTTCCTGATGTTCAAGCTGGTTTTAGAAAAGGCAGAGGAACCAGAGATCAAATTGCCAACATCCGCTGGATCATGGAAAAAGCAAGATAGTTAGCACTTAGGATTTATCAATTCATGCACCCTACCATTCTGTATCCTACAATTTGATTAGCATTACAAGTCTAACGGTCAAGGGGATATTACATATGCAACAAGGCTGAAATTAACTTAGATAATATATAGGTGAAAATTACATGAGATATTAGTGGACACTCTAATTGCTTTTAAATAAAATAAATGTGAAACCTCAGAAAATAATACTTATATCAGCATAAATACTGATGGGATTGTTATAAGTTCTAAAAATACATGTTAAAAATCAGCTAACCAAAATAAGAAAGATGGATTCAGAAAAAGATTCTCTGATAAAAGAGCAATTCATCCTAGCTGACACAGCAGCTGTATCCAGTGTTTTTCTTGAAATCTCTGCCTACTGGGTCACAAAGCATGGTCAACAATCAATTTTTAAAATTGAAAAAAAAGCTCGAAGCGAAACAAACTCTGGAGTTGACCTTCACTACTCAGGTACTGCATTTCTCAGGCTCAGATCATTGCCTGCCTTCTCTGTTTATCTTTCTCAGGATTACTGGAAACTACATCTCAGATAAAAGCAAATCGCAATACATCTTTTTCCTGATACTATTCTACTGCATTCAAGTTGGTAAAAGACCTTACAATTCACAAACCACAATTGCTAGTAAGATACTATAAGAATATTTCTTCTTAAAAATAAGAGATACTATTAATTTGTCTTTGATATTTAAGAAAATACAGGTTTTTACAGTGTATACATGTGTGGCATGTGTGGTTAGTCACTCAGTTTTGTCCAACTCTTTGTGATCTCATGGAGCCCACCAGGCTCCTCTGTCAATGGGATTTTTCAAATGAGACTACTGGAGTGGGTTGTCATTTCCTCCTCCAGAGGATCTTCCCAACCCAGGGATTAAACCCACATCTCCTGTGTCTCCTGAATTGAAAGCAGATTCCTTACCACTGAGTAGATTTCCCATTCTAGCAGTAGTGGGGGGAACACATGCAGAAATGATCGTTACCTAAATTCTGGAGTAAACATATTTTTCAGTACATTATTGGTCTCACAGTAAGTATGTAATAAGTTAGTAAAATCTCTATCTTCACAAATAATACATCTAAAAAATAAAACAACAACAACAACTTAGAATGCAAAGGCTCCAATTCTGACAAAGATCCAAGGGATCTTTAGTGATGGACAGGGAGGCCTGGCATGCTGCAATTCATGGGGTTGCAAAGAGTCAGACATGACTGAGAGACTGAATTGAACTGAATGTACATCAGAGTCAGGGCTTCCCTGGAGGCTCAGTGGTGAAAATATTTGCCTGCTAATACAGGAGATGTAGGTTTGATCCTTGGGTCAGGTCTTCATGAACTCATGACAGGTTTAAAAGCTTAATTTTCAACTCCATAATGAAGCATCTATCATGGAAGAACCAAAAATGATCTCTCATGGGTCTCTCAACTCAAGTTTGTAATGACACCTATAACCCTAAGGCAATCTCTCTCTATAAAAAGAAATCAACAATTCTCCCCTTCAGAATTTCCATACATTAATATCAGGGAAGTATTAACTCATGATCAAGATAATTAAGACACAAGGAAACAAGCTACATGAATGAAAGTCAGTACAAGCAGTTAAATTATATTAGATCTAAAGGATTTCATATATTAGAATTATCTGATACATAATATAGAACATGTCTGAACTATGAAAAATGATATCCCCCCATAAAAGAAAATATAATGAATTTGATTTTCAAAAAGACAAGTAATTTTTAACAGAAAAATAGTGTTTTTATTATTTTAAGTTTTGTAATGGAGTTTTTCTCAACAGGACATTAAATGATCATGAGGGTATTTGTACACTGGAAACTAGGTCTGAAGACCACAATTAATACAGAAAAGAGAGATGCAAAAAGTTAGACATTTAAAAGGAAAGTGAAATACATGATAGCTAAATAAAAAGTTCCAACATACCCCCAATCTAGATTCCAAGGATATGGATTAAAGAATATGGTGGAGAAACAATACAAACCAAGATACTGAGTAGAATTGATAAAGGAGTAGCCTCTCATTACTGTAAGTTCAATATAACTAGCCAGGCTAAACAAAAAATTAATGTAAACTTACATACATCAGAGTCAGGGCTTCCCTGGAGGCTCAGTGGTGAAAATATTTGCCTGCTAATAATACAGGAGATGTAGGTTTGATCCTTTGGTCAGGAAGATCCCCTGGAGAAGGAAATGGCAACCCACTCCAGTATTCTTGCCTGGAGAATCCCATGGACAGAGGAGTCCATGGGGTCACAAAAGAGTTGAACACAATTGAGTGACTACACTACCACCACATCAGAGTATGTTACTAAATCATCAAGGAGGTAGAGAAGGTTTTAAAAGTGGGTAACTGGGAAAGATAATTTATGAATGAATAGCTGATAGGGCACATCTCAGAAGCAACAATAAAACTAACCTAGAAGGGGAAAAGAAAATAGGTATCAGCTAAGACACCTTCTAACTTTCCTGGTGGCTCAGAGGGTAAAGCGTCTGCCTACAATGTGGGAGACTCGGGTTCGATCCCTGGGTTGGGAAGATCCCCTAGAGAAGGAAATGGCAACTCACCCCAGTACACTTGCCTGGAAAAATCCAGTAGATGGAGAAGCCTGGTAGTCTATAGTCCATAGGGTCGTAAAGAGTCAGACATGACTGAGTGACTTCACTTTCTTTCTTTCTTTCTAAGACACTTTCTGCATTATTGACTATGCCAAAACCTTTGACTGTGTGGACCACAAAAATCTCTGGAAAATTTTTAGAGATGGGAATACCAGGCCACCTGACCTGCCTCTTGAGAAATCTGTATGCAGGTCAGGAAACAACAGTTAGAACTGGACATGGAAAAACCGACTGATTCCAAATAGGAAAAGTAGTACTTAAAGGCTGTATATTGTCACCCTGCTTATTTAACTTATATGCAGAGTACATCATGAGAAATGCTGGAGTGGAAGAAACACAAGCTGGAATCAAGATTGCCGGAAGAAACATCAATAACCTCAGATATGCAGATGACACCACCCTTTTGGCAGAAAGTGAAGAAGAACTAAGGAGCCTCTTGATGAAAGTGAAACAGGAGAGTGAAAAGTTGTCTTAAAATTCAACATTCAGAAAACTAAGATCATGGCATCTGGTCCCATCACTTCACAGCAAATAGATGGGGAAACAGTGGAAACAGGGACATACTTTATTTTTTGGTCTTCAAAATCACTGTAGGTGGTGACTGTAGCCATGAAATTAAAAGAAAATTAATTTGGAAGAAAAGCTATGACCAACCTAGACACCATATTAAAAAGCAGAGATATTACTTTGCCAACAAATGTCCATCTAGTCAAAACCATGGTTTTTCCAGTAGTCTTGTATGGATGTGAGATTTGGACTATAAAGAATGCTGAGCACCAAAGAATTGATGCTTCTGTACTGTGGTGTTGGAGAAGACTCTTGAAAGTCCCTTGGACTGCAAGGAGGTCCAACCAGTCCATCCTAAAGGAAATCAGTCCTGAATATTCATTGGATGGAGTGATACCGAAGCTGAAACTGCAATCCTTTGGCCACCTGATGCAAAGAGCTGACTCATTAGAAAAGACCCTGATGCTGGGAAAGATTGAAGGCAGGAAAAAAAGCTGATGACAGAGGATGAGATGGTTGGATGGCATCACCAACTCAATAGACATGAGTTTGAGCAAACTCTGGAAGTTGGTGATGGACAGGGAGGCCTGGTGTGCTGCAGTCCATGGGGTCACAAAGAGTCGGACACGACTGAGTGACTGAACTGAACTGAACTGACAATTGAAGTGTCCTGGTGACCTGGCCTGACAAGAACTAGAGTGAAATAAAAACACATGAAAGTGAAAACAAAATGGAAACCCTGAATTGACCACCAACATCTAATTTTTCCAAAAGGAGTCCAAACAAGAAGAGAATTAATCCCAGAAGGAAGTCCTAAGGTTGAGAAAAACAAACAAGCAAAAAAGATAACAGAGTGATCATCATGTGGATAAATCTGAAGATCATCTGTACAAAATATTATGCTGATAACTTCTTTACTGAGAAATTAAATTTAAATTATACTTATCGTTAATAATAACTGGACATTATAAGCTTATCAAGGAAGAAAGGGATTATCAGAATTAAGTATTCTAGTGTCCCTGTATGTGTCAGGAGAAGGCTTAAGTATTATTTTGCATTCATTAACTTGAATGTAATATTAAAATTTTCTAGAGTGTAAAATTAAAATTTCTATTCATGAAATATAAACAGTATTTCAAAGCAAGAAAGGAACAAATCCTTAATGGAGAGAAAACTAACAAACAAAAAAACTCATAAAACAGGCATATCGGGAAGGAAAAGAAATATCAAAAATCTGAGACAAATAGGAAATGAAACATGAGTTGGTAAAAGTGGAATCTGATGTATCCCAAGAAACAGAAGGAGACAAAAGCAGAGTCAGCATTCCAGGACTGCATATAATACTGTATCTTGAAAAATGTTACTCAAATTTAAAATACAAAGACATGCCACAGCAGGCAGGGGACAGCAGAGTTTTTCTGTAAAGGGCCAAATATAAAAATCTGTTGCCTTAGGAGCCATGTGGTCACAACAGCTACTATTCAACTTGGCTGTGGGAGTGTGGAAGCAGAGCGGATCACATGGAAATGACTTTGCTGCATAAAACTCTACAGAATAGGAGGGGGACCAACTTTGGCCTATGGGACATAGTGGACAATCCCCAACCTAAGATATGACTTCCCTGGTGGCTCAGAGGTAAAGAACCCATCTGCTAAGGCAGGAGACGTGGGCCTGATCCCTGGGTTGGGAAGATCCTCAGAGTTGAAAATGGCAGTCCAGTGTTCTTGCCTGGAAAATCCCCTGGACAGAGGAGCCTCGTGGGCTATGGTCCATGGGGGGGCAAAGAGTCAGATGCAACTAAGTGACAAAACAACAACCACCTAAGATATAGACAGAAAAGTTCAAAGTAATGGAGATAAAAACATGAGTAAGTGCTAACTGAAAGAAAGTTTGTCTTAGGAAATAAAAGGGATCACTTCATAATGACAAAAATTTAAACGCACCAGGAAGATACATTTTTTTAGTGTTCATAAACAATGAGCACATGGCTTTTATTTACCACTTCATCATATCAGACTAAATCAGTCTTAAGAGGCAAACGTGGGCAATAAAATTCTAAAACTCAAAAAATCTCAGACTTAGGTAGCTTCAGTTCAGTTCAGTTCAGTCACTCAGTCGTGTCCAACTCTTTGCAACCCCATGAATCGCCATCACCAACTCCTGGAGTTCACTCAGACTCATGTCCATCGAGTCAGTGATGCCATCCAGCCATCTCATCCTCTGTCGTCCCCTTCTCCTTCTGCCCCCAATCCCTCCTAGCATTAGAGTCTTTTCCAATGAGTCAATTCTTCGCATGAGGTGGCCAAAGTACTGGAGTTTCAGCTTTAGCATCATTCCTTCCAAAGAAATCCCAGGGCTGATCTCCTTCAGAATGGATTGGTTGGATCTCCTTGCAGTCATGAAATTTGATCATTGGTAATTAACTGGGTAGTTTCATACTGTAAAGTTACTCTTTTTTATATATGTTTTTTCCTATGGAGAGATATGTTATACATTCTTCTTTTGTTTTCAAATAAAAATTTCACTCTTGTACAACTAAGGACAGAATTTCCAAAGCACCCACTCTAGCAGATTAAGTCACCATTGTGATTTAAGCTAATGCAAGAGAGTGGCCAACAAACTGAGTTGATATCATACATCCTTGAAACTGTGTCTTATTCATGAACAAATCATGAATTTGAAGAAAAAATAACTAAAATTGTTCCATGAAAAGGCCTACTTGCTAATCAGTCTTATAATGATTTGGAAGATACATTTGCACATCTAATAAGGCAGCCCTGAATACCACATTTTTAAAGTTGTCTTTGTGATATTTTCTATAACATATTGGATGATGTTTACGTTTTAAAATATTACTTCGCCTGTAATGCAGGAGATCCTGGATCTATTCCTGGGTCAGGAAAACCCACTGGAGAAGAGATAGGCTACCAACACCAGTATTCTTGGGCTTCCCTTGTGGCTCAGCTGATAAAAAATTCACCTGCAATGTGGGAGACCTGGATTTGACCCCTGGGTTGGGAAGATCCCCTGGAGAAGGGAAAGGCTACCCACTCCAGTATTCTGGCCTGGAGAATTCCATGGACTCTACAGGCCATGAGGTTGCAAAGCATCAGTCATGACTGAGCTACTTTCACTTTCTTTAATAAACCATTATTAAATACAAACAAAATGAGACCAGAGAACATGTTCTGAACTACAGTGCTACATACTTTTAAGCCTCCTTCCCCTGCTGTGGGAGGATTTGCAGGTGAGGAGTTGGGAGAATGGGATGCTGCCTCCCCAGATGCTGGGCGCAGTCTTTTTGTGTCATTTCTAGGAATTTATCCTATAGATTTATTAATATCAGTGCGCAAAGATGTTCAGCTCGGTGGGTGATGCTCCTTGCAGTATGGTTTGTAACTGAAAAGCTGGGCTCAATATAAATTTCTATCAGAGGGAAACTGATTAAGAAGTACTCACTGGAATACTATGCAACCATGAAAAAACAAAGTAAATTTTTATATGCTGACATGTAAGGGTGACCACCATGTTTCTTTTGAAAGCAGATCAACTGTTCATATAGTACGCTGCAGTATCTGTTGAAAGCAAAGACAGGCTTGCATATTTTTTTTTTTATTATAAATTTATTTATTTTAATTGGAGGCTAAGTACTTTACAATATTGTATTGGTTTTGACATACATTGACATGAATCCACCACGGGTGTACATGTGTTCCCCATCCTGAACCCCCCCTCCCACCTCCCTCTCCATCCCATCTTAGCTGATTCCGGAAAAAAAAAAAAAATTGGCTGGAGAAATATGTGGTTCCTTTTTTTGGGTCAACAAAGAATAAAATTTTATTGTAAAAACTACAACAACAAAGATCAAAAACTAATTAAAAATATTTAGAGGAAATCATGGGAAACTCCAAAAATGACTTTCCATTTTGCTAACTTAAAGTATAATTTGTTTTCACCATGCATAGTAAACATAATTTTCAGAAAGATATGCATTATATCCTACCCATTGAAATATATATTTACTGTATTTAACTTAAAATATAATGCATTTATTTGCCTATGTGACATAAAAGTATGTCTAGAATGCTTTACAAACTTACATCTTCATTCTTATATTTTGTGGGAAATGTTTAAATTCAGTATTTCAAGTAGAAATCTAAGGGCTCCCAGCATAAATTGTTCATCACTCATTTCCAGCTAGCAGAAACCTTGTTACTTACAAATGGTTAGTGGCAAAGAATAAATAAATCACAAAAAATAGAGGAAGGAAGAGGGAGAAAGAAGGGGAGAGGGAAGATGAGAGGGAGGGGGGAAAGAGAGAGATTTGTGACTGTATCAGTAAGAGAGTTGCAGATTCTAAAAGTGATTGAAGTTTAGTCATTCAGTTGTGTCTGATTCTTTGCGACCCCATGGACTGTAGCCCACAGGGCTCCTCTGTCCATGGGATTTCCCAGGCAAGAATACTGGAGTGGGTTGCCATTTCCACCTTCAGGGGATCTTGCAGACCTAGGGATGGAACCCATGTCTCTTGCATTGACAAGCGGGTTCTTTACTGCTGAGCCACCAGGGAAGTGATTACCATCTTTTACTTTCATTCTCTCATTTTTCTGGAAAACTAGATTCTAAGTGAGCACTGTGTTTATTCACTGATTTTAAAAGGAAAAGTATAGAAAGATCTGGAATATGGTTTTCCTTCACAGTAATGATACCCTGAAATATAACAGCAGATATTGGGAGAAAATACAGGGGGCAGATAGCTGTCTATCTTTAAGCTAATATTATGGAAAATTTCAAGCATTAACATGTCATGTAGAGATAATAGCAATGTAAGTTTCTATAACCCATCACGTATCTTCCACAATGATTAATTCATGGTAGATCTGCTTTATCCCTATCCCAACCCACCCCTCCGTAGTCACTGGATTACACTGAAGCAAATTTAATATGTTAAGTTCATCCTATATATCCTATATCAAGTAAATTCCATATATTCTATAAATATTTCAGCATAAACATAAGGGCCCTCAACAAAAATCATATTCACAACATCATCATCATACCTAATATTTGACAAAAAATACTTAGTATCATCCAATATCACTACTCATATCTCCAATTTTCTCGTAACAGTTGATTTGTTTAAATGAGAATTCAAAGAAGATGCACACACTGAATTTTGATGATATTTTTTGGGGGGCCTCTTCAGATGTACTCTTTTTTTTGGCTTTTCTTGCAATTTACTTTCAAAAGAAACCAGTTCTGTCTTCTCTCTGTTCAGTGTTGCACAGCGTTCTGCTGATGCATCTGTGTACTGTCATCTAATACATTTCTCTGGCCACTGTATTTTCTGTAAACTATTAGATTGTATTTTCATGGGCTCCAAAATCACTGCAGATGGTGACTGTAGCCATGAAACTGAAAGACACTTTGCTCCTTGGAAGGAAGGCTATGGCAAACCTAGACAATGCATTAAAAAAGCAGAGACATCACTTTGGCAACAAACTTTAATATAGTCAAAGCTATGGTTTTCTAGTAGACACAGCTGTGAGAATTGGACCATGAAGAAGGCTGAGTGCCAAAGAATTGATGCTTTTGAATTATGGTGCTGCAGAAGACTCTTGTGAGTCCCTTGGACTGCAAGGAGATCAAATCAGTCAATCCTAAAGGAGATCAACCCTGGATATTCTTTGGAAGGACTGATGCTGAAGCTCCAATACTTGGGTCACCTGATGTGAAGAGCTGACTCACTGGAAAAGACCCTGACACTGGGAAAGATTTAGGGCAGGAGGAGAAGAGGGCGACAGAGGATGAGATAGTTGGATAGCATCACCAACTCAATGGATGTGAGTTTGAACACATTTTAGGAGATAATGAAGGACAAGGAAGCCTGGAGGGCTGCAGTCCATGAGGTTACAGAGTCAGACATGACTTAGCAACTGAACACCAACAAGCTGTTAGATTTTAAATTTTAACCTATTTCTTGTTTAGTTTCTTACTGAGGAGAATTTATACATAATAAGTGTGTACATCAGAAGAAAAAAAAATCATTGTCTCTTTTTCTTGCCTTTTATTTCTTTCCTACCTTCCTTCCTTTTTCCCACTCTCCCCCCATCTCTCATTTTTTTGAAGTTTAATTATTTTTTTAAAAGATTCACAGTCATAGGAAACAGACTCCTGGTCTCTCTTCCTTTCTTTGTCTTTTTCTTTCTCTTTTATGATGTGGCCAGTCAATGATTATATGAGTCCAGGTTTATCATTTCACTGGGGGTTGTAAATAAGTGACTTTTCTAATACTTTCTATCGATCATTATTTCCTCAGTTATTAGCTGGAATTTTTTTTGAGAACAAAATACCTCTCATCAAGATTTTGGTAGAGGCATGATGATAAACTCTTTATAGGAAAGACAGTGTTGATTCTTACCCATTATTTTCCACAGTCTTTATTTAATTTATTTAATGACTATAAATTTATTAACATTCTCTAAAGGTAGGAAATGTTTTTTAAATTATGAATCTATCAGCAGTGTGGTGGTGTTTTCTTTTGAACTCATGAATTTCAATAAATTTTATATGGTGTAATACATGGAAACTATGACTATTTTTTGCTCAAATTATTCTATGTTTGGGCAGTGAGTGGTTGAGTTTGCTTTCAAGCACTTTTGTCATAATTCTAGTGGTTTTGAATAGATATTTTCTTAGCTTTGTGTTACTATAAAGAGTTCTAAATTCACATTTTATATTTGCTACCCCAAACCTGGAATCATCCACTTCTTCATATAGAGCTAGTTACTTTATGATGGTTTTATATTCTGGTGGTTTATGAATTTCATTTTAGTCCTAATTAGGGTTTTAAGAGGTTAATTTTAAGAATTCATAGGGTCCAAAACCACTTCACTTCAATCAAACATTATAGAAAACTCTATGCCTTCTTCTGTAAGTTTGTGCTGAAAATGTTCCTTTTAATCTCACCTGCTTTTCTCTGTCTATCCCACTGACCTTTCTCCTTAGTGAATTTTGGCAACCTGGGAATTCTGACTATGAGGGTTCTCTTCCCCTGCCTTTTTGTGTCCTGTCTACTTGCTGAAAGCACAGAGCATCACTGCTAATGATAATTTGTCCTGTTTGGTGTTTCTTTCCTTTTTTTTTTTTTTTTCATGGTGACTCCTTGTCACTTGGTTTTATTTCAACTGTTTTTTGGGTATTTCTAGGTTAGCTGCTTCCTCATATTTTATGGGTGTGTTTGGAAATACTTGAAATATTAGAAAGCAACTCACATCTTACTCATATCATTTGAATACACTTATTTAAATAACATGTCACAATTTCCATCCTTCCAGGTTTCACTGTGTCAGGTACTATTTATTTTGTCAAGATTCTTCCTGTATACTCAGAAGAAATAGTATGGTCAACATGGGATGTGATGCAGGAGAAGAAAATGGTCTGTGAATTTTCTTGCCTTTTGGATTATGGGCACTAGTTACTGTGCTGCACCAGATATACAGGGCCTCCCTGATGGCTCAGTGGGTGAAGAGTCTGCCTGCACTGTGGGAGACACAGGTTCAGTCCCTGGATCGGGAAGATCCCCTGGAAGAGGAAATGGCAACCCACTCCAGTATTCTTGCCTAGAGAATTCCATGGACAGAGGAACCTGGTGGGCTGCAGTCCAGGGGTCACAAAGATTCGGACACGACTGATCAATTAAACATGCCACACCAAGTAGAGAAGGTGAGCATAAAGGTGACTAGAATACTACTTGTTCAGTTCAGTTCAGTCACTCACTCGTTTCTAACTCTTTGCAACCCCATGAATCGCAGCACGCCAGGCCTCCCTGTCTATCACCAGCTCCCGGAGTCCACTCAGACTCACGTCCATCGAGTCAGTGATGCCATCCAGCCATCTCATCCCCTGTTGTCCCCTTCTCCTCCTGCCCCCAAACCCTCCCAGCATCAGTCTTTTCCAATGAGTCAACTCTTCACATGAGGTGGCCAAAGTACTTCAGTTTCAGCTTTTTTTCATCATTCCTTCCAAAGAAATCCCAAGGCTGATCTCCTTCAGAATGGACTGATTGGATCTCCGTGCAGTCCAAATGACTCTCAAGAGTCTTCTCCAACACCACAGTTCAAAAGCATCAATTCTTTGGCGCTCAGTTTTCTTCACAGTCCAACTCTCACATCCATACATCACCACAGGAAAAACCATAGCCTTGACTAAATGGACCTTTGTTGGCAAAGTAATGTCTCTGCTTTTGAATATGCTATCTAGGTTGGTCATAACTTTTCTTCCAAGGAGTAAGCATCTTTTAATTTCATGGCTGCAGACACCATCTGCAGTGATTTTGGAGCCCCCCAGAAATAAAGTCTGACATTGTTTTCACTGTTTCCCCATCTATTTCCCATGAAGTGATGGGACCAGATGCCATGATCTTCGTTTTCTGAATGTTGAGCTTTAAGCCAACTTTTTCACCCTCCTCTTTCACTTTCATCATGAGGCTTTTGAGTTCCTCTTCACTTTCTGCCATAAGGGTGGTGTCATCTGCATATCTGAGGTTATTGATATTTCTCCCAGCAATCTTGATTTCAGCTTGTGCTTCTTCCAGCCCAGTGTTTCTCATGATGTACTCTGCATATAAGTTAAATAAACAGGGTGACAATATACAGCCTTGACGGCCTCCTTTTCCTATTTGGAACCAGTCTGTTGTTCCATGTCCAGTTCTAACTGTTGCTTCCTGACCTGCATACAGGTTTGTCAAGAGGCAGGTCAGGTGGTCTGGTATTCCCATCTCTTTGAGAATTTTCCACAGTTTATTGTGATCCACACAGTCAAAGGCTTTGGCATAGTCAAAAAAGCAGAAATAGATGTGTTTCTGGAACTCTCTTGCTTTTTCGATGATCCAGCAGATGTTGGCAATTTGACCTCTGGTTCCTCTGCCTTTTCTAAAACCAGCTTGAACATCTGGAAGTTCACCATCACACATTTGGAAAATAGCTTTTTCTTACATTTATTTTTAATCAAAGGATGATTGCTTTACAGTATTGTGTTGATATCTGGCAAACATCAGCATGAATCAGCCAGAGGAATGGGACGTGTATACCTATGAAAAATAGTTTTGAATGTCTATGACGGGCAAGAGGTGTTCAAAGACCACTTATTACCGGACTAAGTGCAATAGGGAGAAAGCTTAAAAGCAAATACAAAGAAGAGTTTCCTATTATTCCACTCAAAAAAGTAGATGCAGATGAACACAGGCTCCTGGAAAAAGGAACTTTAAATAGAGTTGATTTCACAAATCAACATGCTAGACAATATCTATGTTGTTCAAATTTCATGAAATATGCAAATAACAATAACCATAATTCAACATACACCAAGCATAATGTTACATGTTCTTGTGTACTTTATGTCACTTAATCTTCACAATAATTCTCTAAGGTAAGTATTATGCCTCCATTTTATAGGTGAGGAGACTGAGGCTGAGAAAATTTGAATAAGTAAGTGGAGGCATCACAATCTGAGAGTGGCAGTCTTCCAAACACTGAGCTCTTAACTATATAACCCTGTCTACTTAATCAGAAAACTTATGTGCCATAAGCCAAATGAATAAATAAACATCTGACCATAACAGAAGCCAAAACTATCCAATAATGAAATTAAGCCTATACTATAAATTTCAATCATGTCTGACTCTGTGACCCCATGGACTGTAGCCAGCCAGGTTTCTCTGTCCACGGGGTTTTCCAGGCAAGAATGCCAAAATGAGTTGCCATTTCCTTCTCCTGGAGATCTTTCCCACCCAAAGATCAAACCCATAACTCCTGTGTTTCAAGTGGTTCTCTACCACTGAGCCACTGGGAAAGCCCATACTATTAATAACAGTAAGCACAAATTTAAAACTTTAAATTAAAAACACAATGCACAACAAAGTGAATCAGTTACACATATACATATATCCACTCTTTTTTAGATTCTTTTCCCATATAGATCATTACAGAGCACTGAATAGAGTTCCCTGTGCTGTGCTGTGGTAGTTATCTATTTTAAATATAGTAGTGTATATCCCCGGAGAAAGCAATGGCACCCCACTCCAGTACTCTTGCCTGGAAAATCCCATGGATGGAGGAGCCTGGAAGGCAGTAGTCCATGGGGTCGCTGAGGGTCAGACATGACTGAGCGACTTCACTTTCACTTTTCACTTTCATGCATTGGAGAACAAAATGGCAATCCATTCCACTGTTCTTGCCTGGAGAATCCCAGGGACGGGGCATCCTGGTGGGCTGCCGTCTATGGGGTCGCACAGAGTCAGACATGACTGAAGTGATTCAGCAGCAGCAGCAGTGTATATCCCATGGATGGAGGAGCCTGGTAGGCTGCAGTCCATGGGGTCGCTAGAGTCGGACACGACTGAGCGACTTCACTTTCACTTTTCACTTTCATGCATTGGAGAAGGAAATGGCAACCCACTCCAGTGTTCTTGCCTGGAGAATCCCAGGGACGGGGGAGCCTGGTGGGCTGCCGTCTACCGGGTTGCACAGAGTCGTACACGACTGAGTGACTTAGCAGCAGCAGCAGCAGCAGCAGTGTGTATATATATATATATATATATATATATATATATATATACACACACACACACATATATATATATATCCAAACCTCCCATTTATCTATCCTGTCTTTCACCCTGTTAATATATAATGATTCACTTTGCTGTAAAGCAGAAAGTAATACAACTTTATAAATCAACTGTAGTCCAGTAATTTTTTAAAAATGATACATAATATAATATAAATAACTGATCCTAGTTTATGATTTAAAACAAGTTATGGCACCAGAAAGAAACCAGACCCCTGACATAAAAATGAATGCTACATACTCTTGGGGAAAGCACTGAGATACAACAATTTAATAAAAAGAATAAAACTAATTTCTCTCTGACCTAACTTTACCAGCTCTACAGAAATAAGTTCTACAAATAATTTTCAATCTTCTAAGGCTGAGAAAGATTATTAATTATTTGATTATACTAAACCTACTACTATATAGCTTTTCATTTATCTTCCTTTGGATATAAAGTTTGTTTCTTAAAGAAAATTTCTACAGCCTTTATCTGCTCCTAAATTCACTTCCTTACCTGCTAGTGTTTCAGGCTCATTTCAGTGAATGGCATATTAGCATAAAATTTAACTTCTTGTACTTAATTTAGAAGACATATCATCTTTTCTTGTCTAAATCTTTATGAGTACTAGCTAAAAATAATTAGTTTTCTGTTCAAAAATGGTTTTGTAAAATTCTATGCGGTCTTATCTGTTCTGCTGCTCCTAGTGCTTACCTCTAATGCCTGAGTGCTTGCTGTAAAATTATTTACCGGTTCCCCATTTTGAAAGAAGAATGAGGGACGCTAATTCCAATTATAACATTACAAATGAAAGCTTGATGTGGAGATAAATGAATTATCTCAAAGACTGAGATCATTTCTTGACAATCACAGAAGTGAGTTATTTGACCTACAAAAGCCTTTTCTCTTTTCTGATTGTTTAACTAGCTCATTTGCATCTTTTGGAGGAGTCCATTTTATTTCCTTTTATGGTTTCTGTAACCTTTAAATTTCAGCAGACATTCACTTTTACCTCTAAAAGTTTACGTGGCAGTAGGTTATTTTGAGCTCAACTCAGTGGGAGTGAATTCTACATGAGCAATGCAGTAATGGGAGTGCTTTCTGTTTAAGAGGCCAACATCTTATCTATCTGGTCCATTGGAATGTGGAGGGGAAAGAGAGGCTGGCTGTTAAAACCGAGTGTGTACATGGCATTAAGCTTGCTACTCAGAGAACTTCATCATCCCTCAGAAAAGCCCTTTAAATGACAATGATTATTATCTATTAACATTGTTTTCTATATACCAGATAACCAAGGTGTTTCACTTTAAATAAGAAAAAGACTTTCTTTAGACTCATGGATATAGAGAAGAGATTTTTGTTTGTCAAGGAGGTAGGAGGTGGAGGAAGAATGGGTTGGGAGTTTGGGATTGCTGCTGCTGCTGCTAAGTCGCTTCAGGCATGTCTGACTCTGTGCATCCCCATAGACGGCAGCCCACCAGGCTGCCCCATCCCTGGGATTCTCCAGGCAAGAACACTGGAGTGGGTTGCCATTTCCTTTTCCAATGCATGAAAGTGAAAAGTGAAAGTGAAGTCGCTCAGTCGTGTCCGACTCTTAGCGACCCCATGGACTGTAGCCTACCAGGCTCCTCCATCCATGGGATTTTCCAGGCAAGAGTACTGGAGTGGGGTGCCATGGAGTTTGGGATAAGCAGATGCAAATCATTATATACAGAATGGATAGACAACAAAATCCTACTGTGTAGCACAGGGACAGTATTCAATATCCTGTGACAAACCATGATAGGAAAGAATATGAAAATTACTGTGTACACACACACACATTACTTTGCTATACAACATAAATAGACACAACATAGGAAACTAACTATACTTCACTAAAACAAAATTTTTTTAAAAAAGAAGCAAAGTTTCTTTACAAGTCTTTCTGACTCAAAAGTCTGACTCTATCCATCTGCTATTGTGCTGTTCCTTTGGGAATTTGCCTTGAACGCACAGCCTGGGAAATCAAACGTCCATTTCCACATGGCTTTATCTGGCTGTCTCTCCAGCACACAGGTGTGGGGTGGGGGGATTTACCTCTCAGAGAAGCAGAGGGACACTTCTCAGGGTCTCTGTGGCTATACCTCCTATTATCACCTGCTTCTCACAGCTAAGGTAGCCTTGGTCGAGGAAGAAAGACACATACTTGTCTCTGGCAGTGAGTGGAGCCACCATACTTTCCAGTTTCCATATTGACAAACTCAGATGATCTCAGGGGGCTCTTTTCCCTCCATTGTAGACAAGGTAACACGGAGGCTCAGACATGCAATACCATGGTGGTTTTGCACTGCTGGAACTCAGCTAAGTTAAGATCACCTTTTCCATCATCCCCTGCCCTGCCCTGCGTGGGCCTCAGTGGGAAATGAGTGTGAAACATGGGAGGTGAAACTGAAGGCAGAACCCCCGCCCTCTGGAAGCCAGTGCGGGTGTGGCTCACATTCATCTATGGGCTCTGCTGGTCACTAGTGGACATGGGGCCAGACCCACAGCAGCTCAGCTCCTGGAGCAGGAAGTCCTTGTCCAGCTAGGCCAAGTCCTTATCATCTCCCCTGACTGTAAGGTCTAATCTCACTGATCAATTTCTTATTCACTGTCACTCTTGATAGCTTTACTTCCTGTTGTTGTTGTTCAGTCATTCCGTTGTATCCGACTCTTTGCAACTGCATGGACTGTAGCATACCAGGCTTCCCTGTCCTTCACTATCTCCCAGAGTTTGCTCAAACTCATGTCCATTGAGCCAGTGATGCCATCCAACCATCTCATCTTCTGTTGTCCCCATCTTCTCTTTGCCCTCAATCTTTCCCAGCATCAGGGTCTTTTCCAGTGACTCGGCTCTTTGCATCAAGTGGCCAAAGTATTGCAGCTTCAGCTTCAATCCTTCTAATGAATATCTGAGGTTGATTTCCCTTAGGACTGACTGATTTGACCTCCTTGCTCTCCTTGACCTCCTTGCTCTCCAACGAACTCTCAAGAGTCTTCTCTAGCTTACTTCCTGATTGGACCCTAAATGACTTGCCAGTTTCCCTTCAGCTGACACATTGGAAGATCCAGACTTCAATCTAGCTGCTCTCTCCCTCCACCAGCATGAATGTTAACAGTGGGGAGAAGAAGGAAAATGAATTTCCTGTCTATTAATAATCACGTGACTCAGACTTCCCTGGTGGTCCAGTGGTAAGGAAACCGCCTGCCAATGCAGGGGACACATGTTCGAATTCTGCTTTAGGAAGATTCCACATGCCTTCGGGCAACTAAGTCTATAAGCCACAGCTACTCTGTCTGTGCTCTAGAGTCTGGGAACCACAACTATTGAAGTCCCTGTGTCCTAGAGCCTGTGCTGTGCAACAAGAGAAGGCACTGCAATGCGAACCCTGTGCACTGCAGCTAGAAATTAGCCCCTATTCACTGCAAATGGAGAAAAGAAGTGCATTAACAAAGACTCAGCCCAACCAAAAATAAAAAAAAATAATCTTTAAAAAATAATCACATGCCTTTAGCACATCTCCTTTTGCTCTTTTCTGTGCAAATGATTAAATAAGACGCATTGTTACTGCTAAAGTCTCTACTGTACCACCATACAGTCAGTGTTCTAAATACCTCTCCATTAGATACTACTTAGTAACAAAGTAAAAAATATATATATATATATGTGTGTGTGTGTGTGTGTGTGTGTGTGTGTATAGTCCAGGGCTTTAAGGCTTTTTATGCTTTTTCATGCATCATTGTAAAGCTTTTTCATAACAAATTATATAGTCACTCAAAGTGTTAGTCTTTCCTAAATGCACCTTTTGCAGCTATAATCTGTCTGCATCTAGGTGATTTTAGTTTCTCTAACAGTTGAGAAACTTCTTTATTGGGCATTAATTAAATTTATGTTCTGAGTGACCAATTTGTGTATCCCATTATCTGCCATAATATCCCCATTGTATATAATATATATTTGATTTAACAGCTCTAATCCCACCAAAATGCTGTTTCTCAGTCAATTGTTTTCATGGTCTCAGTTTTTCAAAGGGAATATGTCTGCAACTTTGCAGCAAATAATTATCTAAGAGTATCATACTAGATATAAAATTTCCTCAGCTTTGACTGATAGCATCTTCACATTATCAATATCTTTGTATTTTACTTAAAATCCTTGGTTTAGAGCATGAACAAGTGAATTTGCCAGTTCCCAGGTCCCGATATCAAGTGGAGAATATTAACCCTTTAACAATAGTATTATTCATGTGTGTGTGTGCACATGCTAAATGGCATCAGTCATGTCCAACTCTTTGTGACCCCACGAACTGTAACTCACCAGGCTCCTCTGTCCATGGGATTCTCCATGCAAGACTACTGGAGTGTGTTCCCATGCCCTCCTCCAGAGGATCTTCCTGACTCAGGGATCGAACCTGCTTCTCTCATGTCTCCTGCATTGATACATGGGTTCTTTACCACTACCTCCATCTGGGCATAATTTGTCTTATAAACAGTTTCAAGAGCATTGCTATCTTTAGCTACAAAAGATTTTTGCCATAGACAAAAGAAATCATTTCCTTTCAGTACTTATAATTGATTTTATGCTGAAATATATCCGTTACCTCCAATAGTTAATAAAATGATTTGATTAAGCTTCTACAGGTCCTCTAGAAAACATTTCTTATATTGAAAATCTGCAGTCCATACTTTTGCCAAGACCAGACATTGACTAATTCCTACGTGTTAAATTTGTCAGCCATCTTATTTACTTTATTTTATACCTTTATACAAATAAGATGAAGCCTACAAAGTTTTCTCTCTTAGTTGCATGAGTTTATATATAATGGTTTTTTAGCCCACATACAAAATTACTCCTGTAAGTCCCACCTTACCCACACACTAGCCAACTCATTGGAAAAGACTCTGATGCTGGGAAAGATGGCAGGAAAAATGGGCAACAAAGGATGGGATGGTTAGATAGCATCAGTGACTCAATGGACATAAGTTTGAGCTAACTCCAGGAGATGGTGAAGGACAGGGAAGCCTGGCGTGCTGCAGTCCATGGGGGTCACAAAGAACAGGACATGACTGAGTGACTGAACAACAATAATTCACACAGTAGAGTTGGCAAATAAGAAAGGATCACCAGACTAAAAATAATTCAAGGGGTAATTCACCTTAGAATAGTTTCTGGGATTCAGGTTCCCTTGACCCAAATTAGAAACGGTATGCAAGTATCTATCTGGGCAATGTACACTTTATATGTAACTTTGAGGATGCTATTTTGAATCTAAGCTTTAAAATTCTGAAGTGCATAACATATGGTGAGTTAAGTGTCTATTCTCCACACTTTGCATTTTCTTAAGTAAAAACTATGTGAAGTTTTCTAGCAACTTCTCACTGTCACTCCATGTCTTTTTTCTCTTTTCTCTATAAGCTGGCCCCATAGCCACTCAGCATGAACAGTTCATTGCACAGGGTCTTTTGAAGATTACTACATCCACATGACTATGTCCTGGCAACAGGGTCTCATGTGGTTCCCTCCTGGAATCTTCCATTGGATGTACTGGCTCAAGCCCTTGGCCCTCTTCCTTGTTCTGCTGTCTATAATCTGGAATCTGGATTGTGGATTTCATGGAACAAAGCCAATGAACCCACTTCAGGCAGGATGCCTATCTCCACACATACTAATTTTATATTATATAATCATTTTTTATTTCAGGATTTATCTAATGTATAGCATAATCTTATTCTAACCGGTACAGAAATGATAAATTTAAGAATTATCAAAGGTGCTTTTGCTATCAATATAACTAAATTTGTAATTAGTACGTATGAGGTAGAGTATCTAATACATTGAATTTTTATTAACTATCTTTCAAACCAAGTCTCTAGGGCCTTGGGGCTTCCCAGGTGATGCAATGATAAAGAATCCTGAAAATATAATCCTGGTAAAGCCTGACAATGCAGGAGATGCAAGAGATTTGTGTTCCATTCCTGGGTTGGGAAGATCCCCTGGGCTAGGAAATAGCAACCCACTCCAGAATTCTTTCCTGGGAAATCCCATGGACAGAGGAACCTGGTGGGTTGAAGTCCATGGAGTCGCAAAAACTTGGACAGAACTGAGCATGTGCACACCCTAGTGCCTTAACTGAAACACAGGCAAATATCTAGCCTGTTAGCTGTAGATGAAAGCAGTGTGAATTCTTCATGTTTGAAAGGAAGGAGACAGTTCTCCCTTTAGCTACTTTAAACTAGATTCAATTTAGGTTTTCTAAAATATATTTTTAGGGTAGATACACAGAAGGCTGTCTGACACAAAGTAGGTAGCCAATGGTCATAACAGCTGAGGTTTAATGCACTATGAGGCAGGTATTGCTTTTAAGAGTTTTACTTGATTAATACATTTAATCCATATAAGATATTTTGAATTTCAAAGTACCTTTCTTCCTCTGACAAGCTCCCTAGCAGATTCTCAGTGAGCTCTTTAATATCCTCTCAAGGGAATGAGGGAATTTCTGGGCTCCCCTCATTCATGGGAACTGGGTCAATTCAGGAGAAAGTGACAGTTTTAGTTGCTCAGTTGTGTCCAACTTTTTGTGACCCCATGGACTTCAACCTACAGGCTTCTCTGTCCATGGGATTCTCCAGGCAAGAATACTGTAATGGGTTTCCATTCTCTTCTCCAGGGGATCTTCCCAGACCAGGGATCAAACCTGGGTCTCCTGCATTGTAGGTGGATTCCTTACCATATGAGCCACCAGGGAAGTCCAAAGAGACATGCAATACACACACAGAGATTGTAAGTAAGAAGATGGAAGAATATATATTACACAAATTCAACCCCAAAGAAAAGCTATAGGAAGGAGAACATGAACTGGCTTGGGAAGCCAGGACCAGAAGAACATCATAGCAGCTAGGTGTCAAATATTGCCTAGTTCTACAGAAGAAAGTGACCTGGGTCTGGCATGTCCCCTCCCCAACCTCACAGCAGAATACAGTCCAAATCTGCTCATTCATCCTCTAGACCAAGTGGGAAACCTCCCAAAAGCACAGGGTGAATTTTGAACCATTGTCAAGAGGGCAGATGAAGAGTTCCACCAACAGAGGAACAAACAACAGAGGAAGCAAATAGAAAGAAATAATAAAATGGCAGACTTCAGTTCTATCCTAGCAATAATTGGCTTAAATGTAAACATCTAAATAAACCAATCAAAGAGGGAGGATTGCAGAGCCAAAGATATGTTATTTGCAAGAAATTCAGTTAATACCTGATGAGGTATGTACATTAAATTAAAAGTTTAGAAAAAATAACTCTGTGAAAAGATTTAACTGGAAAATAGAAGTAGCTAAATAATATCTGTTGAAGCAGACTTTCTACTGATTTCTACTGACAAGCTGGAAAATTACAGATGATGAAAAGATAAATTACCAGAAAGAGATAACAATCTTAAATGTGGACCCAGGAAAAAATAGAGCTTTAAAATACATTCATAAACAAGGGACAGAGCTGAAAGGAGAAACAGACAAATCCATAATCAAAACTGTGAACTATAATATTTTCCTTTCAGTAACTGATAGGGTTGCTAAACAAAAAATAGCAAAAACAAGGAAGAGGTAAACACACCATCAACCAACAACACCTAATTGACACATACAGGGCACTGTACTCCCAAAATACAGCATTTTCTCAAGTTCCAACTGAACATTCACCAAGAAAGACCATATCCTGGGCTATAATACACCTGTCAACACATTCATAAGAATGAAAATCATACAGAGTACATTCTGAGCACAGTGTAATCAAACAAGAAATCAATAAAGAAAGACAATAGGAAATTCACTAAACATGTGAGTAAATAAAATAGGTCATGGATCTAAGAGAAAGTCTCAAGAAAGTATAGATCTAAATGAAAATAAAAATAAACTCTATCAAAATATATGGGATACAGCTAAAGCAGTACTGAGAGGGAAATGGTAGCACTAAGTGCAAACAGTGGAACAAGGAAAGACCTTAAATCTAGTTCCCATCTCAAGAACCTGGGAGAAGGGAGGAAGGTTCAAGAGGGAGGGAACATACGTATACGCATGGCTGATTCATGTTCGTGTATGGCAGAAACATTGTAAAGCAATCATCATCTAGCTAAAACTAAACGCATTTTTTTTTTTTTTTTTTTAAGAAAGAGTAAAACAAATCCAAAGAAAGAAGGTGGAAAGGGGCATTAACAATCAGAGGAGAAAAAAACGAAGTTGAAAACAGAAACTCAGCAGAGAAAAATCAGTGGAATAGAAATCTTGATCTTTGGAAAAATTGATAAAATGGATAAACGTCTACCAGAACTGACAAAAAAACATAAAAAGAAGATACAAATAGTCAATATCAAGACTGAAATAGGATATATTCTTTATAGATCTTGCATCCATTAAGGAAAAATACAATGAACATCTTTATGCTCAAAAATTCATACATCTTTTGGAAACTACAAACCAACAAAACTCAGTCAAGATGAAAGTGATACCTTGCATAGTCTTATATTCTTTACACAAACTGAAATGCAATTAAAATTTTCAGGCCCAAGTAGTTTCATTGAACCATTTAAAGAATTAATGTCAATTTTACATAATCTCTTCAAAAAGATCAATGCATACTTTATACTTCTGTTAATAGGACATTTGTAAATTTGTACCAAATCCAGACAATGATTACAGAAAAAAAGGAATACTAGGGAGTATCATTCATGAACTTAGACACAAAAATCTTCAACAAAATATTTACAGATCAAACTCAAAATTCATGAAAATAACTATACACCATGATCAAGTACAATGTATTCTAGATCAAGGGTGGTCCATATCCTAAATCATTAACTGACATCAATTATATAAATACCTACTATATCTTATTTCGTTCAAATTAATCTATAAATTTAATGTAATTATTTAAATGCATACCATGTGTTTTTTTACATAGACAAGCTTATTCTAAAGTGTTCATGGAAAAGCAGAATTTTTACAATAGCTAAAATATTTTGAAAAAGGAAAATAAATTGGGAAGTATCACTGTCTGTTTTAATAAGGCTTAGTATATAAGCTACAGTAATGATGATAGTATGTTATTGAAAGAAAAACAGACACAGAAATAATGGGTCAGAGTAGAGATTCCAGAAAAAGACTCAAACAATATGCCCAGACTGTTTGTGATGAAAGGGTAAAAGGCTACACAGTGGAGCAAGTGTGGTCATTACAACAGCTGGTACTGAAGCCTTTGAGCATCCATAGGCAGTAAACAAACAAACAGGCAAGGAAACAAACACATAGATGGTGGATAGATAGATGGACTTCCCTGGTAGCTCAGCGATGAAGACTCTGCTGCAATGTAGGAGATATGGGTTTGATCCCTGGGTTGGGGAGATTCCCTGTAGAAGGGAATGGCAACCCGCTCTAGTATTCTTATCTGGGAAATCCCATGGACAGAGGAGCCTGTTGGGCCACAGTTCATGGAGTTGCAAAAGAGTCAAACACAACTTAGTGACTAAACAACAACAAAAAGGAAGACAGATGAACATCAACCTAAACTTCCTATTGTAGACGTCTGAATTCAAAATGGATCATACAGATGCCCAACAAGCATACGAAAAGATGCTCATCACTGCTAATTATTAGAGAAATGAAAATCAAAATCACAACTGTGTATCACCTCACACCAGGCAGAATGGCCATCATCCAAAAATCTACAAATAACAAATGCTAGAGAGCGTGCCGAGAAAAGGGAACCTCCTACCCTGTTGGTAGGAATGTAAACTGGTGCAGTCACTGTGGAAAACAGAATACAGGTTCCTCAAAATCTAAAAATAAACTTACCATATGATCCAGTAAACCCACTTCTTTGTATATATACAGAAAAGACAAAAAACTGAAAAATACATGCACACTGATGTTCATAGCAGCACTATTTACAATAGCCAAGACATGGAAACAATCCAAATTCCCATCAACAGAAGACTGGCTTAAGAATATGTGATAGTGATAGATGTAAACAATAGTCCATTGTTATTTTTTTTATTATTCAGCCATAAAAAGAATCAAATAATGCAAATTGCAGCAACATGGTTGGAATATAATTCTGAATGAAGTTAAATGGAAAAAGACAAGTATCATATGCTATCAGTTATATGGGGAATCTAAAAAATAATACAAATTAACTTATTTAAAACAGAAACACAAATAGAAAGCAAACTGTGCTCCCAAAGGGGAGCAGGGTAAGGGAGGGAGGGACAAATTAGGAGTATGGGGTTAACAGATACAAACTAGTATACATAAAATAGATAAGCAGCAAGTATTTCCTGTACAGAGAACTACATTCAATATGTTGTAATGACTTACAATGAAACATAATCAGGACAAAATAATAAATGAATCACTGTGCTATACACTTGGAACTAACATATTTTCAATCAACTATAAATCAATGCAAAAGGTAAATCATGGATTTAAATATAAGAATATAAAACGTTCAGGAAAAATTTCAGCAGAAAATCTTTGAGATCTATGTCAAGGTAGAGTTCTTAGACTTGACAGACACATAGCGATGTAAAATTGGAAAGTTGATAAGTTGAACATCATAAAAACAGAAACGTTTTTCTGTACAAAAGACTACTAAGGGGACAAAAGGACAAAGTACAGACTAGGAGAAAAATGTTAGAAAATCATATATGGGACACAAAGCTAGTGTCTAGACCAGACAAAGGGACCCGGTCTTTTGGAATGTTTTCATCTTTACTATCGGGATGGTTACCTGAACCCGCACAGGTAATATAATTTTGCTGAAGTTAGTATGTACACGCACACACACATGCGTCCACACATGTAAAATGTGGGAACTCTGAAAAGACTGGGTCAGTAGATAGCATCTAGGTCAATGTCAAGGTCCTCCTTGTGATATTACACTACGCCTTTGTAAAATATTACTGGGGGAAACTAGGCAAAGCGTACATGTGTGTATGTTAGTCACTCAGTTGTGTCTGATTCTTTGCAACCCCACAAACAGCAGCCCGCCAGTCTTCTCTGTCCATGGGCTTCTCCAGGCAAGAACACTGGAGTGGCTCACCATTCCCTTCTCCAGAAGTGTATATGGGACATCTCTTATAGCTACACGTGAATCTGTAATGATATCCATAGAAATTTCAATCATAAAACAGGATGGTTGTTGACTGTGGATTACCCTACCTCTCCATTTCTCCTCCTATTCAGTTTATATCTGCTAAATTGCACTTACAAAGATTTTACCATGGCAGCAGCAAGATATTTTTTTTAAACAACAGAAATTGAAAAAAATCAGATTTGTGGTTATCAGATATAGTGGGAGAATGAATACTGGAGGAAGGTTGGTCAAAAGGTACAAACTAGGATGGGGGTCACAAATAGACATGACTTAGCACCTGAACAGCAACAACACCTATGGATGTAATACACGGCATGATATTATGGTTAGCACTGTAGTATGACATACATGAAAGTTGTTAAGAGAATAGATCCAAAGAGTTCTCATCACAAAGAAAAAGCTTTTTAAAAAATTTTTCTATCATATCTGTATGAGATAATGGATACTAACTAAATTTATTGCAGTAATCACTTCACAATAAATGCATACAATATATACACTAAACTTATCCAGTGATATATAGATCAATTATATCTCAATAAAACTGGAAAATATTAATAGCAAAATTAAAATAAATATATTAAAAATGGGAAGGTAAAAAAAAAAACATGAAATAAATGGTAAACAATATGACTAGCTTAAGAAAAAGTTCAACTTCAGAAGGAAAATGTGCCAAGAATAAATGGATGGAATTCAGACTAAAATCAAACATAACATAGCAAAACACAACCACATACAATCAAAGCAAGTGAAAACAAACTATATATGACTACACACACACACACACATATGTGTGTTCAGACACCAGCTGAACATAATCTCACATTGTATATACTCCTGTGGATAGTTGATTGAATGTGCCTTAATTTTTTTTGCAAGTATCTGTGCATATCTTCCATTATCAAAAGAAATAAATGATAAGGATAGTAGGAATTCATTTAATAGTTTTCATTCTTTCAGATTATCATAACTGCATGAAAATCAATTTTCACTGATTTCATTGATTCATGGAAGAAAAGCTATGACCAACCGAGATGGCATATTAAAAAGCAGAGACATTACTTTGCAGAAAAAGTTCCATCTAGTCAAAGTTATGGTTTTTCCAGTAGTCATGTATGGATGTGAGAGTTGAATTATAAAGAAAGCTGAGTGCCACAGAATTGATGCTTTAGAACTATAATGTTGAAGAAGACTCTTTTTTTTTTAAATTTTATTTTATTCTTAAACTTTACAATATTGTATTAGTTTTGCCAAACATTGAAATGAATCTGCCACAGGTATACCTGTGTTCCCCATCCTGAACCCTCTTGAGAGACCTTTGGACTGTAAGGAAATCCAACCAGTCAATCCTTAAGGAAATCAGTCCTGAATATTCACTGGAAGGACTGATGCTGAAGCTGAAACTACAATATTTGGGCCATCTGATGTGAAGAACTGACTCATTGGAAAAGACCCTGATGTTGGGAAAGATTGAAGGCAGGAGGAGAAGGGGATGACAGAAGGTAAAATGGTTGGATGGCATCACTGACTCAATGCACAGAGTTTTAGCAAGCTTTGGGAGGTGGTGATGGACAGGGAAGCCTGGCATGCTGCAGTCCATGGGATCGCAGAATCAGACATGGCTGAGCGGCTGAACTGAATTGAACTGATGAAAATTAATTAATCACCATAACATGAGGGCAAAACTTGTAAATATCATATAAAAAATTCAGAGACACTTTTTAAATGTTTGGAAATGGTTAAATAGGATTTATCTTATTAGACACAAGTTAAAAATCACTTAATGTATCAGCAGACAAAAATTAGACAACTTAATGCATCTCACTGCGTCTTCAAAGCAACCTCACTTCCAGAAGCAAACTGCTCCTTAGAAGATCTGGGCCAAAGGGGAGTGAAGTATGTATGTGACATAGTATGTAGTGTATGTAGTATGTATGTGACAAATTTTTAGAGCCTCAGTCTTTAGAGACTTGTTTGAAATTTGCATTTTATCTTGTCATGTTTCCATGGAAACACAATGGCAGCACACACCCTGCTGTTTCATCAGGTACAGTTTTGATTCAGAGAGCTGGACAATTTATCACAAGGCTTCTCATGCCCTATTTTGAGAAGCAGAGCTTTTTGGAGGTAAATGATTCTTTGTTGAGTACAGTTTTTCAAGGATGAACAAGGAATGAGTGAATGTCAGACTCCTTGTGTCTGACTGTAGCCTGCCAGGCTCATCTGTCCATGGGATTCTCCAGGCAAGAGTATTGGAGTGGGTTGGCATTTCCTGTTCAAGGGGATCTTCCCAATCCAGGGATCAAACCTGGGTCTGCTGCATTGCAGGCAGATTCTTCACTGTCTGAGCCACCAGTGAAAACTTTATTAAACATTTGTAATAATATGGCCCAAAATACATAAAGTAGAAAAAATTGATCAAACTACACCAGGAAATAGACCAAAACCATAATCATATTGGAAGATACTAAAACATGTCCTTCCAAATATTCTGTAGAGCTTTGATCTAAATTTTTAGCATTTAAGAAACAGTATAGTTGTAGCAATAATTCCTTCCAAACATGTACAGGGCAGCCAGCAACTTAGATACTCATATAAAATACAGTCATCCTGTTAGCCAAACTATTCTGGTATGGAAAAGAGATAGATTACTTAGACATAATTATTCAGTTCATTTTCCCTATTATGACACACTGGTAACAAAGCAATTTTCAGATTTTTTTTCCATAAATACATTATTATATAAAGAGAAAGAGTTAAAGTTAATGTGACAATTGTACTAATTACAAAATAAGAGCATTCTGTATATACAATTCTCTATAATTTGCTCATCACGACATCATCCATAAGAGTTTGATTCATTTTCTATAAACACACATTATTTTCCCTTCTTATAATTCTGTAAATTCTGGACCTTTTAACCCTCTGTCTCTCCTAACATCACACAGGGAAGGCTTCTTCAAACTCAGTCTACTAAATTTGGAAACTCCATGGGCTGTGAAACTTTTCCCATTCTTATTTCCTTGAAGACAATGGACATATTTTTGCTTTTAGAACTTCAGATTCTAAAGTGAGTTTTGAAGGGGATGTGAAAGTAATCTAAGAATTTTTATTAGAACAGAATCTGAAAAAAGGATGGAAGATATTTATGAGGACACACATTACACAACATGGAGAAATATAAGAGGAAAAACAGAAATATTCATCAATTTAGAAGCCAGTAAAATAAAGACAATTTGTCAGTACAAGAAAATACTGTTGATCTATTAAAAATATGGTCCATGTGTAAACAATGATGTCTACAGAGGCTCATGATACACTGTGACATGTAGAAGCTAATTGTAAATCTGAATGTATTTCATGATTTTATCTGGCTTTATACAAAATCTCATGAAGACATATACTTGTATATGCATATTTTTTCATAATATACACTCAGTTCAGTTGCTCAGTCATGTCTGACTCTTTGTGACTCCATGGACTGAGGCACACCAGGCTTCCCTGTCCATCACCAGCTCCCAGAGTTTGCTCAAACTCATGTCCATTGAGTCAGTGATGCCATCCAACCATCTCATCCTCTGTCGTCCCCTTCTCCTCCTGCCTTCAATCTTTCCTAGCATCAGGATCTTTTCTAAGGAGTCAGTTCTTCACATCAGATGGCCAAAGTATTGGAGTTTCAGCTTCAACATCAGTCCTTTCTATGAATAGTCAGGACTGATTTCTTTAGGATGGACTGGTTGGAAATCCTTGCAGTCCAAGGGACTCTCAAGAGTGTCATCCAACACCACAGTTCTAAAGCATCAGTTCTGTGGCACTCAGATTTCTTTATGCTTCAAGTCTCACATCAATACATGACTACTGGAAAAACCATAGCTTCGACTATATAGACCTTTGTCTGCAAAGTAATGTATCTGCTTTTAAATATATTGTCTAGATTTGCCACAGCTTTTCTTCCAAGGAGCAAGAGTCTTTTAATTTCTTGGCTGCAGTCACCATCTGCAGTGTTTTGGAGCCCAAGAAAATAAACTCTGTCACTGTTTCCATTGTTTCCCCATTTATTTGCCTTGAAGTGATGGGACTGGGTAACATACACTACTTATATCATTTAACAAAACAAAAACTGAAACAGAAGGACTAAAAAAAGATAAGGGAGATAGGGTTTTATATTCACCTCTTAAAAATTCTTTTTCTTCATAATGATAAAGCTGTGAGAAAGTGAAACTGTTAGTCACTTAGCCATGTCCTACTCTTTGAGGCCCTGTGGACTATAGCCTACCAAACTCCTCTGTCCATAGAATTCTCTGGACAAGAATACTGGAGTGGGTTGCCCTTCCCTTCTCCAGGAGATCTTCCCAACCTAGGGATGGAACCTGAATCTCCTGTATTGCAGGCAGAGTCTTTACCATCTGAGCCACTAGAGAAACCCAATGGTAAAGATACACTTGATTAATTTTTCCCCATTTACTACACAGAAAGCCCTGGACTGGGAATTTCTTAGAAAACAGAAACAGACATTATCTTAACCACTGATATGGACTAAATGCTTTATACATGAACAGATCTTAAAATGATCTGTGCTTTAAACAGATGGACCCAAATGCAGTTCTGAGTGGAGAAGAGTAGATGTGGATAAGTCATTTGGGAGACCATCATGATGGTTCCAGTAAGAATCACAGCTACTAGTATTCAGAAAGTGGCAGGAGAGTCAGTGCAGCTTCAGGAACCGAAGTAGCATTAATGATATGGGTTTTGACCAATCAGAATGGTCATCATTAAAAAGTCTAGATATATCAAATGGTAGAGAGGGTGTGGAGACAAGGGAACCCTCCTATATTGTTGGTGGGAATGTAAATTGGTACAGTCACTATGGAGAATAATATGGAGTTTCCTCAAAAAACTAAAAATAGAGTTTCCATATGATCCAGCTATCCCACTCCTGGGCAGATATCCAGAGAAAACTGTAATTCAAAAAGATGCATACCACTATGCTTGTTGCAGCACTACTTACAATAGCCAAGACATGGATGCAAACTAAATGTCCAACACAAAGGAATGGATAATAAAGGAAAGACAAATAGCACATGATATTACTTATATGTAGAATCTAGAATATAACACAAATGAACTTATCTCTGAATAGGAAACAGGTACATAGAGAACAGACTCGTGATTGCTAAGGGGGAGGGAGGGGATGTAAGGGACAGGGTGAGAGGATTGGATTGAGAGTTTGGGGTTAGCAGATACAAACTATTATATACAGAACGGATAAACAACAAAGTCCTATTGTACAGCACAGGGAACTATGTTCAATATCCTGGGACAAACCATAATGAAAAATATGTAATATATATATTTGAAAGTAAAAGTGAAGCCACTCAGTCCTGTCCAACTCTTTGCGACTCCATGGACCATAGCCTAACAGGTTCCTCTGTCCATGGGATTCTCCAGGCAAGGATCCTGGAATGGGTTGCCATGCCCTTCTCAGGGGGATCTTTCTGACACATGGATCACACCCGGGTCTCCCACATTACAGGCAGACTAACGTCTGAGCCACTAGGGAACATCATATATATATATATATATATATATATATATATATATATAATTTCATTTGTATACATGATAGAATAATATCTACATAATTGAATCACTTTGTTGTACACCAGAAATTAACACAACACTGTAAATCAACTACATTTTTATTAGAAAAAATAATAAAATAATTTATTTTATAACATATAATATTTATTTATTTATTTATTTTTACCCTTAATTCATCCTCTAGGATGCTTCTTTTATTTTTTTATTTAATTTATTTTATTTTATTTTTTAACTTTACAATATTGTATTGGTTTTGCCATATATCAAAATGAATCCGCCAAAGGTATACATGTGTTCCCCAATAACATAGTGTTAATAATAACACTATGGGTGTTGGATGGCTAGTAGGACGTGATGGAACAGGACCACCCCAGCACATCTTTAGTTTTCTGACTTCCCCAGTGGATGGATGGTAGAAATGCTCACTGATTTGGGAAACACTGGGACAAAACCTAATCTGAAGAGTGGGAAAAAAAAAAAAAAAAAAGATTTGGGAGCTATACTGATTAGTCAGGTTCCTTGAGAAAGAGGTTATCAAGTAGGCAGTGAAATTTTTTAATCTGAAGCTTTCAGGAGGAAGTTAGGTTCCTCATAGCCATACAGATAATCATAAAAGCACAAATAAGGATGAAAGTCTCAGAGCATAAGATGTTAATTGGAAACAGTAGACTGCAAGAGCTTATTATTGGATCTTCCAGCATCTATTAGCTGAACATGGGTGGATAAACCTGTTAAAGTTATTAACGATGGGCAGCCAGACATATGAAAGAGCAGCTAGATAGTATCTTGCTCTTAAGTGCAAAAAAAAAGTTGTTATTTACTCAAACTTGGATATTTCAATATTCACTTACATAACATCGCCAGCCATAGACATTAATTTCTGCAAAAATCCCCCAGTCAATAATGTGGTATGGCAGATTTGCATTGTTATACACAGAAATCACCTAACACTGTAAAGCAACTTTCCTCCAATTAAAAAAAATAAATTGAAGGGCTTCCTTGGTGGCTCAGTGCCAATGCAGGTTAGATCTCTGAACACAAAAGATCCCAGATGCTGCAAAACAACTAAACCCACGTTCCATAACTACTGAGCCTGTGCTCTAAGCCCAGGAGACACAACTGCTGAAGCCCGTGTGCCCTAGAGCCTGTGCTCCACGATACGAGAAGCCACCACAATGAGAAGCTTGTTCAGCACAGTGAAGAGTAATCTCCACTTGCCGCAGAGAAAAGCCCACACAGCAATGAAGACCCAGCGCTGCCAAAAATAAATAAATAATTAAAAAAGAAAAGAAAAAAATTTACATTTAAAAAGTGGGCTGAGACAAGGAACTATAATCAATATCTTATAATAATCTTTAATGGAAAAGAATTGGAAATATATATACATATAATAGATTCACTTTGCTACACACCTGAAACATAGTAAATCAACTATACTTCCATATTAAAAAGGATAATAGTGTGTTAACACTATTGTTAAACTATTGTGCAGACTTTTGTGCTGTGTAAAAAAACACACCCCTAAAATAGTGGCCTAAAATGACATTTATTTTTTGTTTCTAATGGATCTGTGGATTGACTGAGGTTGCCTGGGAGGCTCTTTCTTGGCATTTTTTATGGTCTGATTAGATGGCAGCTGGGACTGAAACACCCAAAGACTTGATGGCCCAGGGTGGCTTGCTCACTGGCCAACACAGGACACTGACTACTGACCTGGAACACAGTAGTAGGAGCTGCCCACAGGGCCTTCACACAGTCAGCATTCTACAAAAACAGGCAAAACCTTCCAGTCATCTTCAAGCCAGCACCCAAAAGTGGAACAGCTTTAATCCCACCATATTCTATAGGTCAAAATAGACATAAACCAATCCAGATTTAAGTGGGTAAAACATTAAATTATTGTTGGAGCCATAACAGAATTTGTAGCCAGCTATATTGCAACATGATTCAAATAAATGACTAGAGTGTTTCAGAGATGAGGAGGCATTAACATTGCTAAATGGAAATCAGAAGTCAAGTTCAAGAAACTGATCAACTTCCACTCAACCTTCTTAGAATCACCTCAATTTACTTTTCATGTATTTATTTATTTATTTTTTGCTGAATCATTTAGCTACATGTTCCTTGTCTCATTCAAAACAAACAAAACATAAAAGTGAAAATAAAAAAATAATAGTACATGAGTCAACGTATTTTATTATAGCTTGTCCAATGGGAAGCTTACAGAAAGGGTAAATGTAGTGATAATGTCATGAGATTCAAATTAAACTTTATTTTTTAATATGGAGCAGAAAGATTCTTTCTCTTTAAATAAACAATTGTAAAACTATATTAATATTTTCTTGAGGAAAAAGGTCTTTAGAAGCCTATTTTAGTACTTAAATCAGATAATAAGATAAATATATACCATAACTGTTTTCTTTTAGAAATTAAAAAAAAAAAAATAATGAAACCAGCAAGGCATTATATAGTGGAAGAAATTTAAAATCAGACCTTTTTAGCTTGACTAAATATTGCATGCAAGTTACATTTTAAAAATATGTTGAGATTACCAAAAAGATTATGCATCTTGTCATTTATTCATAAGGACTTATTTTCAAAGAAAGTGTGTCTTTCTATTTAAACCATGAATTGTTTAATAACTAAAATATAAAATAATATATAAATGAAATAGTCTTCCCTGGTGGCTCAGACAGTAACAAATCTACCTGCAATGGAGGAGATCCAGGTTTGATTCCTGGGTCAAGAAGATCTCCTGGAGAAGGGAATGGCAACCCACTCCAGTATTCTTGCCTGGGGAATTCCATGGACAGAGGGATCTGGCAGGCTACAGTCCATGGGTTTGCAAAGAGTCTGACATGACTGAGTGATTAACATACTTTTCATAAATGAAATAAAACTAAAGCATACAGGTAAGTGAGCTTTATATATTAATAATACAGTTAACCCCACTATGTAAAATATAAGAAATATCAACATATTTAAGGAGGAAAACAATCTGGTACATTTTGGCACAAATTGTGGCAAAATTAAAGTGAAAGTGAAGTTGCTCAGTCGTGTCCGACTCTTTGTGACCCCATGGACTGTAGCCCACTAGGCTCCTCCATCCATGGAATTTTCTAGGCAAGAATACTGGAGTGGGTTGCCATTTCCTTCTCCAGGGGATCTTCCCAACCCAGGATTGAACCCGGGTCTCCTGCATTGTGGGCAGATGCTTTACTGTCTGAGCCACCAGGGAATCCCAAAATTAAACAACACTTTAAATTGTTTAAAAAATATCTGAGGAAAGTAGTTGAAGCAAAAAGGCAGGGAGAGTAACAAAGATGAGGGAGAGAATTACAAGATATTATTCTCCTTTTCTAAGGTTAAAAACTGAACAATCTTGCATCTGAATTCCTGTACAAGGGTTTCAGACCATAACAACAAATAATTCATCTGTGAACTTCTGAAACATGAGGAGGAAAATCAACAAATGAGAATTCCTTAATATCTGGGTATGGACAATAAAGCTTTTATTTCAAAAATGACTAAGTTCTTTCTCGTGGTCTAATACATTTATCTTTGTCTTATGTATATCTGTATCCCATTCATCAGCTGCAGATGTAAATGTGAAACAGGACCCAGATGGATGCTGTGTGGTGCGTGAACTTAACTCCACATCCCACACAACAGGGACTGACAGTTTTCTAAGCCTGGGTGTGTGTGTCTCTGCCTCTCCTACAGTGACTGCACACTGGTGATGCACTGTCATATGCAGTCATCTAGACTGTGATAAGTATTCTTGGTTAACAACTATCAGACAAGTAAATCTATGAACAAAGAAAAAAAATGATTCAACAGCCATACAAAGTTAAACACTTCGTGGATAAAAGATAAAAATCAAACTAGTAATACAAACTATAAAAAGATACTGATGGTAATATAACACGTGACTTATGGCAATTACACAAATAGAATCTACTGACTTACATGTGAACATGCCTGTGTAGAACAGAACAAGAGAGCCTAGAAATAAACTCATGGGTATATGATCAATTAGCTTGTGACAAAGAAGCCAAGAATATGCAACAGGGAAATGACAGTCTCTATAATAAATGATACTGGAGAAACTGAATGTCTATCTGCAAAAGAATAAAGCTGGATCCCTATCTTACACCAGGCACAAAAATCAACTCCAAATTGATTCAAAACTTGGACACATATCTGAAACAATAAAACACATAGAATAAAACATAGTGGGTAAGCTTTTGTACACTAGTCTTGGTGATGACTTTTGCATTTGACACCAAAAGAAAGACAAAAGGAGAAATAAACAATAGGGACTATATCAAATTTAAAAAGTTTCTGCACAGCAAAGGAAACCACCAATCAAATAAAAAGGCAAGCTACTGAACGGGAGAAAACATTTGCAAATTTTATATCTGATAAGGGGCAAATATTTAAAATAAGTGAATAATTCATAAGACTCAACAGGAAAAAAAAAAAAAAAACACCTGATTTTAAAAATGGGCATAGGGTCTGAATAGACATTTATAAAAGAAGACATAGATATAAAATGGCCAACAAAAAGGGGTGCTCAAAATCATTAATTATCAGGGAAATGCAAATTGAAACCATGATGTTAGAATGGCTATTATCAAAAAGACAGGGAATAACAAGTGTTGTTGAGGTTATTGAAAAAGGGAAACTCTTGTGCATGGTGGCTGGGAATGTAAATTTGTGCATCGACCATGAAAGACAGGATGGAGGTTCTTCAAAAAAGTGAAAAATAGATATACCATAGTTTCCAGAAATTCTACATTTGGGAGTATATTCTAAGGCATTAAAATCTCTATCTAGAATTCAATAAGATGGCAGAGGAGTAGGACAGGGAGACCACTTGGTCCCCAACTAATTCATCAAAAGATCATTTGAACGCTCAGCAAATTCCACAAAACAACTTCTGAATGCTGGTGGAGGACACCAGGCACTCAGAAAGGCAGCCCATTGTCTTCAAAAGGAGGTAGGGCAAAATATAAAAGATAAAAAGAGAGACAAAAGAGATAGGGATGGAGATCCATCCTGGGGAGAGAGTTGTAAAAGAGGAGAAGTTTCCAAATACCAGGAAACCCTCTCACTGGTGGGTCTGTGGGGTTTTGGAATTTCAGAGGGCAACATAACCGGGAGGAAAAAATAAATAAATAAAACCCACAGATTGCATGCCTAACTGCAACTTCCAGTGGAAAAGTAGCCCAGACGCTCGCATTTGCCACCAGCAAGTAGGGGTTGAATAGGGAGGCATGGGCTGCATTGCTTAGGTCTGGGCAATGAATGCCCTGAGAACAATCTGAGGGAGCTAACATGAGATAGCAACCCAAACCATAGGATAGCCAGAGAGGGGGAAAAAAGAGAGAGAGAGAGGGAGAGAGAAAGCAAGAACTATCCCATGAAAAGCTCTAACCTAAGACACTGCCAGGCCTGCTCACAGAACAAAGGACTGAGTGATCACCAGAGGAGAGCCAGCTAGCTGCGGACCAGCCCCTCCCTCCGCTGGAGGCAGGCGGATAACAGACAGAGCCTGAAGGCAAGGGGGCAAACTCAGCCCCAGAGACGGCATCCTCTACCAAACTGTGAGCAGGCTCCCAGTTGCTAACCAAGTCTTCCTGGGATCCTGGACGGTTGACAACCGCCAGGAGGGTTGCAGCCAGAGATCAGCTTCCCAGACGAGACATACGTCACACCTGAGATGGCACTCCCGCTGCACACCCAGGAAACCTATTGGCTGGGACCGGGGAGGTGATAAGACGCACCGCCCCACCTGGGGAGAGTGCGCTCGCCAAACACCTAGTTGCCTGCGCTGCTCAGACCTGGGAAGGGCACAAAACACAGGCCCACCTGTCTGTGCCTTTGTGGAGTACCCAAGAACCCAAACCTGAGCGGCTTAAACCTGGGAAATGCATGCAACACAGGGCCAGCTTTAGACAGTTCCCCTGCACAGCAACCTGGAGCCTGAGCAGTGTAGACTGGGAAAGTACACATGCCATGAGCAGGGGCAAACCCAGTGTGGCCCAGGCACTGCAAGCACTCCCCACACATGCCAATGATATTTGTTTGCCGTGTTCCTCCCACTCCACAGCACAACTGAACAAGTGAGCCTAAATAAGTGGGTCTAAATAATTTCCACCTTCGCCCCCTTGTGTCGGTGGAAATTAGACACTGAAGAGACTTGCAAACAGAAGCCAAGATAAACAGAGGGAATGATTTTGGAAGTGACAGGTGCAACAGATTAAAACCCTGTAATTAGCACCAAGTACATTGAAAGGGGCCTATAGACCTTGAGAAGAAGTATAAGCTGGAACAAGGAACTATCTGAAACTGAACTGACCCCCCACTGCCCACAACAGCTCCAGAGAAATTCTTAGATATATTTTACTACTGTCATTTTTTTAATTAAAAAAATTTAAATTTTCAGTCCTTTATTACTCCTTTAATTTTCATTTTTATAACCTACTGCTGCTGCTGCTGCTGCTGCTGCTAAGTTGCTTCAGTCATGTCTGACTCTGTGCGACCCCAGAAATGGCAGCTCACCAGGCTCCTCCGTCCCCGGGTTTCTCCAGGCAAGAACACTGGAGTGGGTTGCCATTTCCTTCTCCAATAACCTACTATTACCTTGCAAAAAAAGACCCTATTTTTGAAGCAAATTTCATATATCTTTTTTTTATATATAATTAAAAAAAATATTGTATTTTTGAGAGTTTAACTTCTACTCTAGATTTTTAATCTTTGCTTTTTGGTATTTGTTATCAATTTTGTACCTTTAAGAATCCAATCTTCAGTACCCACTTATACTTAGGAGTATGATTACTTCATGGGAAATAGATGGGGAAAAGTGGAAACAGTGTCAGACTTTCTTTTTTTGGGCTCCAAAATCACTGCAGATGGTGACTGCAGCCATGAAATTAAAAGACGCTTACTCCTTGGAAGAAAAGTTATGACCAACCTAGATAGCATATTCAAAAGCAGAGACATTACTTTGCCAACAAAGATCCATCTAGTCAAGGCTATGGTTTTCCCAGTGGTCATGTATGGATGTGAGAGTTGTACTGTGAAGAAAGCTGAGTGCTGAAAAATTGATGCTTTTGAACTGTGGTGTTGGAGAAGACTCTTGAGAGTCCCTTGGACTGCAAGGAGATCCAACCAGTCCATTCTGAAGGAAATCAGCCCTGGGATTTCTTTGGAAGGAATGATGCTAAAGCTAAAACTCCAGCACTTTGGCCACCTCATGCGAAGAGTTGACTCATTGGAAAAGACCCTGATACTGGGAGGGATTGGGGGCAGGAGGAGAAGGGGACAACAGAGGATGAGATGGTTGGATGGCATCACTAACTCGATGGATGTGAGTCTGTGTGAACTCCGGGAGTTGGTGATGGACAGGGAGGCCTGGTGTGCTGCAATTCATGGAGTCGCAGAGAGTCAGACACGACTGAGTGACTGAACTGAACTGAACTGATGATTACTGGCTTGATTGCCCTCTCCCCCTTTTGAGTCTTCTTTTTCTCCCCCAGGTCACCTCTATCTCCTCCCTCCCCCTTCTCTTCTCTGCCCACTCTGTGAATCTCTTTGGGTGTTCCGAGCTGTGGAGAACACTTAGGGAACTGATTATTGGCTGGATCTGTCTCTCTCCTTTTGACTCCCCCTCTTCTCCTCCTGGTCACCTCTATCTCCTTCCTGAATCTTCTCTTCTCTATGTAAATCTGTTAACTTCTCTGGGTGTTCCAAACTGTGGAGAGCACATAGGGAATTTATTACTGGCTAGATTTCTCTCTCCCCTTTTGATTCCCTCTCTTCTCCTCCTGGTCACCTCTATCTCCCTCCTCCCTCTTCTCTTCTCCATGTAACTCTGCAAACCTCTCTGGGTGTCCCTCACTGTGGAGAATCTTTTCTCCATTAACCTAGATGTTTTATCATCTAGGATGGTATAATAGAGAAGTATGGATAGAGAAGTCTTGAGGCTCCTGTAAGAACAAGCCTGAAAACCAGAGGCAGGAGGCTTAAATCTAAAAACTGAGAAGACCAGAAAACTCTTGACTCCAGGGAACATTAATCGACAAGAGCTCAACCAAAAGCCTCCATACCTACACTGAAACCAAGCTCCACCCCAGAGCCAACAAGTTCCAGAGCAAGACATACCATGATAATTCTTCAGCAACACAGGAACATAGCCCTGGGCATTAATATACAGGCTGCCCAAAGTCACACCAAATCCATAAACACCTCAAAACTCACTATTGGACACTTGACTACACTCCAAAGAGAAGGGATCTAGCTCCACACACCAGAACACTGAAGCAGGCTTCCCTAACCAGGACACCTTGACAAGCCACTCGTCCAACCCTACCCACAGGGAGGAACCTCCACAATAAAGAGGAATCACAAACTTCCAGCATACAGAAAGACCACCCCAAACACAGCAATGTAAACAAGATGAAAAGGCAGAGAATTATTCAGCAGGTAAAGGAACATGATAAATGCCCATGAAACCAAACAAAAGAGGTAGAGATAGAGAGTCTACCTGAAAAAGAATTCAGAATAATGATAGTAAAAATGATCAAAAATCTTGAAAACAAAATGGAGTTACTGATAAATAGCTTGGAGACAAGGATTGAAGAGATGCAAGAAACGTTTAACAAGGATCTAGAAGAAATGAAAAAGAGTCACTCTGGAGGGAACCAACCATAGAATAACTGAGGCAGAAGATAGAATTAGTGAGGTGTAAGATAGAACAGTGGAAACAAATGAAACAGAGAGGAAAAAAGAAGAAAGAATTAAAAGAAATGAGGACAACCTCAGAGACCTCTGGGACAATGTGAAACGCCCCAACATTTGAATCATAGGAGTACCAGAAGAAGAAGACAAAAAGAGAGACCATGAGAAAATACTTGAGAAGATAATAGCTGAAAACCTCCCTAAAATGGGGAAGGAAATAGCTACCCAAGTCTAGGAAACCCAGAGAGTGCCAAACAGGATAAACCCAAGGGGAAACACCCCAAGACACATATTAATCAAATTAATGAAGATCAAATACAAATAACAAATATTAAAAGCATCAGGGGAAAACCAACAAATAACACACAAGGGGATTCCCATAAGGATAACAGCTGATCTTTCAATAGAAACTCTTCAGGCCAGAAGGGAATGGCAGGACATACTTAAAGTGATGAAAGAGAAAAAACTAGAACCCAGATCACTGTACCCAGCAAGGATCTCATTCAAATATGAAGGAGAAATCGAAAGCTTTACAAACAAGCAAAAGCTCAGAGAATTCAGCACCACCACATCAGCTCTTCAACAAATACTAAAGGATCTTCTCTAGACAGGAAACACAGAAAAGATGTATAAACTTGAACTCAAAACAATGAAGTAAATGGCAACGGGATCATACTTATCAATAATTGCCTTAAATGTAAATGGGTTGAATGCCCCTACCTAAAGACAAAGACTGGCTGAAGGATACAAAAACAAGACCCCTATATATGCTGTCTACAAGAGACCCACCTCAAAAGAAGGGACACATACAAACTGAAAGTGAAGGGCTGGGAAAAGATATTTCACGCAAATGGAGACCAAAAGATAGCAGGAGTAGCAATACTTATATCACGTAACATAGACTTTGAAATAAAAGCTATGAAAAGAGACAAAGAAGGAAACTACATAATGATCAAAGGATTAATCCAAGAAGAAGATATAACCATTATAAATATATATGCACCCAACATAGGAGCACTGCAATATGTAAGGCAAATGCTAACAAGTATGAAACGGGAAATTAACAGTAACACAATAATAGTGGAATACCCCACTCACACCCATGGATACATCAACTAAACAGAAAATTAGCAAGGAAACACAACTTTAAATGATACGATGGACCAGTTAGACTCAATTGATATCTATAGGACATTTTATGCCAAAAAAATGAATTTCAACTTTTTCTCAAGTGCACACGTAAAATTCTCCATGATAGATCACATCCTGGGCCATAAATCTAGTCTTGGTAAATTAAAAAAAAAAAAAAATGAGAATCATTCCAAGCCTCTTTTCTGATCACAATGTGGTAAGATTAGATATCAATTACAGGAAAAAAAAAAAAAAAACTATTAAAAATACAAACATATGGAAGCCAAAAAACACACTTCTGCATAACCAACAAATCACAGAAGAAATAGTAAAAGAAATCAAAATATGTACAGAAACGAATGAAAATGAAAACACAACAACCGAAAACCTATGGGACACTGTAAAAGCAGTGCTAAGGGGAAGGTTCATAGCAATACAAGGCTACCTTAAGAAACAGGAGAGAAATCAAATAAATAACCTAACTCTACACATACAGCAACTAGAAAAAGAAGAAATGAAGAACCCCAGGGTTAGTAGAAGGGGGAAAAAGAAAACTCATAAAAATTAGGGCAGAAACGAATGAAAAAGAAACAAAGGAGACCATAGCAAAAATCAACAAAGCTAAAAGCTGGTTCTTTGAGAATATAAATAAAACAGACAAACCATTAGCCAAACTCATCAAGACAAAAAGGGAGAAGAATCAAATCAATAAAATTATAAATGAAAATGGAGAAATCACAACAGACAACAAGAGTTGTATTTCTGTTAATAACAGAAATACAAAGGATCATAAGAGACTACTATCAGCACCTATATGCCAATAAAACGGACAACTTGGAAGAAATGGATGAATTCTTAGAAAAGGAGAACTTTCCAAAACTGAACCAGGAAGAAATAGAAAATCTTAACAGACCCATCACAAGCATGGATATCGAAACTGTAATAAAAAGTCTTGCAGCACACCAAAGCCCAGGACCACATGGCTTCATAGCTGAATTCTACAAAAAATTTAGAGAAGAGCTAACCTACTCAAACTTTTCCAGAAAATTCCAAAGGAAGGTAAACTTCCAATCTCATTCTATGAGGCCACCATACCCTAATAGCAAAACCAGACAAATTTGCCACAAAAAAAGAAAACTACAGGCCAATATCACTGAAGAACATAGATGCAAACATCCTTAACAAAATCCTAGAAAACAGAATCCAACAACATATTAAAAAGATCATATATCATGACCAAGTGGGCTTTATTCCAGGGATGCAAGGATTCTTTAATATCCACAAATCAATCAAGGTGATACACCACATTAACAAGTTGAAAAATAAAAACCATATGATTATCTCAATAGATACAGAGAAAGCCTTTGACAAAATTCAACATCCATTTATGATAAAAACCCTCCGGAAAGCAGGCATAGAAGGAACATACCTCAACATAATAAAAGCCATATACGATAAACCCACAGCAAACGTTATCCTCAATGGTGAAAAATTGAAAACATTTCCCCTAAAGTCAGGAACAAGACAAGGGTGACCACTCTCACCACTACTATTCAACATAGTTTTGGAAGTTTTAGCCACAGCAATCAGAGCAGAAAAAGAAATCCAGATTGGAAAAGAAGAAGTAAAACTCTCACTGTTTGCAGATGACATCTTCCTCTACATAGAAAATCCTAAAGACTCCACCAGAAAATTACTAGAGCTAATCAATGAATAGTAAAGTGGCAGGATATAAAATTAACACAGAGAAATCCCTCGCATTCTTATACACTAACAATGAGGAAACAGAAAGAGAAATTAAGGAAACAATTCCACTTACCATTGCAATGGAAAGAATAAAATACGTAGGAATATATCTACTTAAAGAAACAAAAGACTTATGTATAACAAACTATAAAACACTGATGAAAGAAATCAAAGATGACACAAATAGATGGAGAAATATACCATGTTCATGGATCAGAAGAATCAATATAGTGAAAATGAATATACTACCCAAAGCAATCTATAGATTCATATCAAGCTACCAACAGTACTTTTCAAAGAACTAGAACAAATCATTTCACAATTTGTATGGAAATACAAAAAAACCTCGAACAGCCAAAGCAATGTTGAGAAAGAATAATGAAACTGGAGAAATCAACCTGCCTAACTTCAGACTATTCTACAAAGCTACAGTCATCAAGAGAGTATGGTACTGGCACAAAGACAGCTATAGAGATCAATGGAACAAAATAGAAAGCCTAGAGATAAACCCATGCACCTATGGACAAATCTTTGACAACAGAGGCAAGAATATACAATGGAGAAAAGACAATCTCTTTAACAAGTGGTGCTGGGAAAGCTGGTCAACCACTAGTAAAAGAATGAAACTGGAACACTTTCTAACACCATACACAAAAATAAACTCAAAATGGATTAAAGATCTAAAGGGAAGACCAGAAACTATTGAACTCCTAGAGGAAAACATAGGCAAAACACTCTCTGACATAAATCACAGCAGGATCCTCTATGACCCACCTCCTAGAGTAATGGAAATAAAAGCAAAAATAAACAAATGGGACCTAATTAAACTTAAAGGCTTTGGCTCAACAAAGGAAACTATAAGCAAGATGAAAAGACAGCCTTCAAAATGGTAGAAAATAATAGCAAATGAAACAACTGACAAAGAATCTAAAAAATATACAAGCAGCTCATGCAGCTCAATTCCAGATAATTCAGAAAATTCCAGCTCAATTTCAGAGAATTCCAGCTCAATTCCAGAAAAATGACCCAATCAAAAAATGGGGCAAAGAACTAAACGGACATTTCTCTGAAGAAGACATACAGATGGCTAACAAACACATGAAAAGATGCTCAACATCACTCATTATCAGAGAAATGCAAATTAAAACCACAATGAGGTACCATCTCACGCTGGTCAGAATGGCTCCTATCAAAAAGTCTACAAACAATAAATGCTGGAAAAGGTATGCAGAATAGGGAACTCTCTTACACTATTGGTGGGAATGCAAACTAATACAGCTTCTATGGAGAACAGTGTAGAGATTCCTTTAAAAACTGGAAATAGAACTGCCATATGACCCAGCAATCCCACTGCTGGGCATACACACTGAGGAAACCAGAATTGAAAGAGACACGTGTATCCCAATGTTCATTGCAGTACTGTTTACAATAGCCAGGACATGGAAGCAACCTAGATGTCTACCAGCAGACGAATGAATAAGAAAGCCATGGTACATATACACAATGGACTATTACTCAGCTATTAAAAATAATTCATTTCAATCAGTTCTAATGAGGTGGCTGAAACTGGAGCCTATTATACAGAGTGAAGTAAATCAGAAAGAAAAACAGCAGTATACTAACACATATATATGGAATTTAGAAAGATGGTAACAATGACCCTATATGCGAGACAGCCAAAGAGACACAGATGTATAGAACAGTTGTTTGGACTCTGTGGGAGAAGGCGAATGTGGGATGATTTGAGAGAATAGCATTGAAACATGTATATTATCATGTGTGAAGCAGATCGCCGGTCCAGGTTTCATGCATGAGACAGGGTACTCAGGGCTGGTGTACTGGGATGACCCTGAGAGATGGGATGGGGAGAGAGGTGGGAGGGGGGTTCAGGATGGGGAATATATCATCCTGTATTCCCCAGGATACATGATTCATGTCAATGCATGGCAAAAACCACTACAATATAGTAATTAGCTTCCAATTAAAATAAATAAAAAATAAAGTAAAATCTCTATCTAGTAAAGATATCAGAAAAGGCAATGGCACCCCACTCCAGTACTCTTGCCTGGAAAATCCCATGGATGGAGGAGCCTGATAGGCTCCAGTCCATGGGGTTGCGAAGAGTCGGACACTACTGAACGACTTCACTTTCACTTTTCTCTTCATGCATTGCAGAAGGAAATGGCAACCCACTCCAGTATTCTTGCCTGGAGAACCCCAGGGACAAAGGAGCCTGGTGGGCTGCTGTCTATGGGGTCGCACAGAGTTGGACACGACTGAAGTGACTTAGCAGCAGCAGCAGCAGTAAAGATATATGCACTGTCAAGTTCATTGTAACTTTACTTACAACAGCCAAGATATGGAAACAAATTGTATTCATTGAAAGATGAATGGATAATGAAGATGTGACACATGAAGTGGAACATTACTCAGCCAAAAAAAAGAGGAACCACTTTATATGTGATAACATAGATGGACCTTGAGGGCATTATGCTAAGTAAAATAAATCAGGTATTGTATGAAAATACAAATATTATATGACCTCACTTATATGTAGGGTCTTAAAAACAGAAAATAAGGTGGAAAAAGAACAAAAATGAATATAGATAGAGAGAACAGATTGGTGACGGAAACAGAGGGTAAGGAATGGGCAAAGGATTCAAAAGTATAAACAAATTATACAGTGAATAAGTCCTGGGAACTTAATCTACAGCAGGTGAAAAAGTTAAATAGGTAAATAGGTAGACAAATAAATATATATATATATATATATATATATATTTGAGATATTTAATGTAAGATAAAGCAGGATGGTTACATACATTAAGTCCTGGTGGTTCTTCAATAAGTGGCCCATGAAAACTATATTGTCTCGGTTATCAAAGATGAATATCACACAAAATGTTTTTTTTGAAAATTGATGTAGGTCATAGATAGAGCAGAGTTCAACAATCTTTAGTGTGCAGTTTGAAAAATATTCACTTATACACGTATGCTACTTAAATCAAGAAATATAGTATTTCATAACATCGAAAGATTCCCTTAGGTCCTGTTGCAAATACCCAGAAGAATTATTATTGTAGCTTACCTATTGTAGCTTACCTATTCTTGAGCATCACAAAATCATATCAAATATATTTTCCTTTAAGTTTGAACTTGCTGTTTGTTGTTGTTTAACATAAAAATCTGTGAGATATATTCATGTTGTATCAAAAGTTCATTCTTTGTTATTGCATGATTTTTCATTGAATGAATATGTTGCAAATTATTTTTCACTCTCTTGTTGATAGGTTTTGGGGCTGTGTTAAGTTTTGAATATACAATTCATCCAAAAGAATATATGGCTTATAAGTAAGTCATAAAAATATGTTAAATATCTTTGTTTATCAGAACAATGTAAATAAAATCCCCAATGACACTACCACCTACTTATCAGAATTGTTAAAATTTAATGACCACACCAAATATTTGCGATGTCATGAGCAAATAGAACATGGACACTTCTGGTGGGAACTGAACATGGTTCAACAAAGTTGGAAAAGTATTTGAAAGTTCATTAAAGTTAAATATACATCTAATCATTCTATTCTTAGGTTGATAAATGAAAGCAGATATCTGAAAGGTTGTTGTTGAATCATGCGAATACACTGGGATTCTTGGCCCCCAGAGGAGAAGAATTCAATCCGGGGCCAGAGACAAGGCTTGATTGCTCAGAGCTTTTGTGTAATAAAGTTTTATTAAAGTATAAAGGAGATAGAGAAAGCTTCTGACATAGGCTTCAGAAGGGGGCAGAAAGAGTACCCGCTTGCTAGTGTTAACAATGAGGTTATATAATCCAAAGAATGTCTGGAGGTTGTAAAGACCTCATCAGACCTACTCCCATAATTTACATTTTAAGATAACACTGTCCTCAGGCAAGATACATCCTTATAAAAACCAGGTCTACTCCTATATTTTAAGATAACAGAAGGTTGAATCCAAAGACTGTCCTTAGGCAGGATACATTATTGTTATATAATCCTAAGGAATGTGGAGAAAGAAAAAAAGTTTGTCCTTTCTTCCTCCTTGAGAATTCCAGACCCCTCTCTCCTTGGGGACCCCTAGACTCCTTATCAACATGCCTAGGAACTGACTCTCTCATATCCATACATAAGACTTTAACATAAATATTTATAAAAGCTTGGAAACAAAGCAAATGCCAATCAGTAGGTGAATGATTAAACAAACCATGGTGCATTCATTTAATGGAACAGTATGCAGCAATAAAATGGATGAGCTATGAATAAGTCTAATAATATTGATAAATCTGAAAACAATTATGCTAACAGAAATAAACAGGAGCCAAAAGCATTAGTACTCTATGATTCTATTTTCATAAAATTTTAGGATATTCAATGTAATATATAGTATTAATATAATAGTGGTTATTGCAGTTCCAGAAACAGAGACGAGAGGAAGAGAGTGATGACAAAAGAGCATGAGGAAGATGGAGAGATGGATAAGTTCACTACCCTGAACTTGGTGATGATTTCACACATGTGCAAGTGTCAAAATACCAAACTGCATATATTATATGTTACATTGCATACTTTATATATGTTAATTAAATACAATATCAAAAATCATTTAAGTAAAATATTATATTTTGCTTACACCAATATTGTGGGAAATTTTGTTATGGTACATCCTCTCCAACATTGGTATTGTCAGGCTTTTAAATTTTAGGTATCCTCATTGCAGCTTTTAAAAATTATTATTAGAGAAACACAAATCAAAACTACAATGAAGTATGACCTCACAGTTGTCAAAATGGCAATTATTAAAAAATCTACAAACAATAAATGCTAGAGAGAGTATGGAGAAAAGGAAACCCTCCTACACTGTTGATGGAAATGCAAACTGGTGTAGCCACTATGGAAAGCAGTATGAAGGTTCCTTAAAAAACTAAAAATAGAGCTACCATACAACCCTGCAATCCACTACTAGGCATGTACACTGATAAAACTATAATTCAAAATGACACATATACCCTGATGTTCATTGCAGCACTATTTACAATATCCAGGACATGGAAGCAACCTAAATGTCTTCACTGTACTTTTAATTTCTCTGCAAAATAATGATATTCAGCATGTGTTTCTGTGCTCATTGTAATATGCTTGCTTTTTAAATTGCCTGTGTATTACTGCTGCCCATCAGCCAAAGATCACTAGGAGTACTTTTGTTATCAAACATACTTGGGATTTTTATTCACTGCAGTAAGGAGCAGCCAGCTCTTAAGAGGCTTCTCAACAAAATACGGTTAGTAGAATTTCCTGATAGCATTCAGGCCTGAGTTCTTCTATGTTCAAGAAAAGAGTTTGTTCTGGCCTAGGTGTTATCATAAAGCAGGGGTAAGTTAGTGATTTGGTCTGCTGGACAAAATCCAGAAGGTCCAGAGAAACAAATTATCAGCAGGCACTCGTGGAGACAAGGAGAGGACATTACTGCTCTTTTGTGCTATGCATATCATTTTGCTGACAAAGGTCCATATAGTCAGTTCAGTTCAGCCGCTCAGTCATGTCCAACTCTTTGCCACCCCATGAATCGCAGCATGCCAGGCCTCCCTGTCCATCACCAACTCCCGGAGTTCACTCAGACTCATCTCCATCGAGCCGGTGATGCCATCCAGCCATTTCATACTCTGTCATCCACTTCTCCTCCTGCCCCCAATTCCTCCCAGCATCAGGGTCTTTTCCAATGAGTCAACTCTTCGCATGAGGTGGCCAAAGTACTGGAGTTTCAGCTTTAACATCATTCCTTCCAAAGAAATCCCATTCCTTCAGAATGGACTGGTTGGATCTCCTTGCAGTCCAAGGGACTCTCAAGAGTCTTCTCCAACACCACAATTCAAAACCATCAATTCTTCGGCGCTCAGCTTTCTTGACAGTCCAACTCTCACATCCATACGTGACCACTGGGAAAACCATAGCCTTGACTAGACAGATCTTTGTTGGCAAAGTAATGTCTCTGCTTTTGAATATGCTATCTAGGTTGGTCATAACTTTCCTTCCAAGGAGTAAATGTATTTTAATTTCATGGCTGCAATCACCATCTGCAGTGATTTTGGAGCCCCCAAAAATAAAGTCTGACACTGTTTCCACTGTTTCCCCATCTATTTGCCATGAATTGATGGGACCAGATGCCATGATCTTCGTTTTCTGAATGTTGAGTTTTAAGCCAACTTTTTCACTCTCCTCTTTCACCTTCATCAAGAGGCTTTTGAGTTCCTCTTCACTTTCTGCCATAAGGGTGGTGTCATCTGCATATCTGAGGTTATTGATATTTCTCCCGGCAATCTTGCTTCCAGCTTGTGCTTCATCCAGCCCAGTGTTTCTCATGATGTACTCTGCATAGAAGTTAAACAAGCAAAGCTACGGTTTTTCCAGTAGTCATGTAAGGATACAGGAGTTGTCCCATAAAGAAGGCTGAGCACCGAAGAATTGATGCTTTTGAACTGTGGTGCTGGAGAAGACTCTTGAGAGTCCCTTGGACAGCAAGGAGATCAAAGCTGTCAATCCTAAAAGAAATCAACCTTGACTATTCATTGGAAGGACTAATGCTGAAGCTTCAGCATCAATACTTGGGCCACCTCATAAGAGATGACTCATTGGAAAAGACCCTAATGCTGGGAAAGACTGAAGGCATATATATACATATGTACATATGTATATATATGCGTGTGTTTATGTATATGTATATCTTTTGGTGAACAAAAATTTTTAATTTTAACAAAATTCAATTTATAACTTATTTTTCTTTAACTTATTGTTCTTCTGGTATCCTTCAAACATTTTTTTCTTCAGGTGGTGCTAGTGGTAAAGAACCTGATGACCAACACAGGAGAAGCAAGAGATGCAGGTTCGATCCCTGGATCAGGAAGATTCCCTGGAGGATGACATGACAAACCACTCCAGTATTCTTGCCTGGAGAATCCCAAGGACAGAGGGGCCTGGCAGGTTAGAGTCCATAGGGTCACAAAGAGTCAGACACAACTGAAGTGACTTAGCATGAACAAAAACATTTTTTTTTTCTACTCCAACTTCATTAAAATCCTATTACATATTTTTTTTTGTAATTTTTATTTTCTCTTTCAGAGTTATAATACACATGTAATTAATTTTGGTGACAATAAACAGTCTTTTTTTTTTTTAATTTAGTAAACATTTACTGAGTATGTACCTCATTTAATGATAATATAGATGATAATGACCAGGGCATCACTCATATTATGATTGTTTTAAAGTACCTAAAACTGAAAAATGTATACATTTGAATACTTGTACTCAAGATGCATATTTTAAAAGGGAAGGGTGATAAAAATGATGAAGACTCAATTCTTAGAGAAACATCTCTCTAAGAAAATTACCACAATCATTTCAAATAATAAAACAATTATGGAAACTTTAGTCATGCTACCATCAAATATACACTAAATGACTTTCAAAATCACTTATCTATGGGATGAGTGTAATTGGCTACTATCATTTCAAAATGCTATATTATACACAAAAAGATAAATTAATTATTGCTATATTGGAGTTACTTACAATAGTTTATATCAATCCACACGAGCAAAATAAACCCTTTATGCTATCATTTTGCAAACACATTTTTAAATAAGGATAGAATTTGAGACAACGTTTTGTATGCAAAAAGTTTACTTGGTAATTAAAACTTCAGTGTTACATTTCATAAAAATTTCTGTTACCTTGACAACATGAATCCTTCTGTATACTGGCAGTAAAATAATAAAGTGGAATCAAGAAACAGCTGCAAATTGAATGACTGAAAATAAAATCAAATAAAATAGCACGTCCAGACTTGGACCCTGTGATTTTCTTGTATAGTATAAAGATTTCTGTTTTATTATTTGGCTTTACAACAGACAGAAATGTTTAAATAACCTATGGCTTTCATTGCAAAGAAAATTCCTCCTGTCTGAAAACAAATAATTTAGAAATAATTTATTATGAATCAATGGCACAACATTCCCTCTAGCTCATTCCACTTATTATTACACTTTCCTTAAAAGTGCCAAAGAAGGGATTTAAATTTATTACTGCTCATTAAACCTGTAAAAGCCCGTGTTAATTGGATGTCAACCGTTTTTACTCACTTACATGTAGACTGACATTAAGGGCCTGGTGATTTACAGGCAACCTAAAGAGTATGAAGAATATCTGCTATATTTACTAGCTTATGGAGAAATAATATATAGTTTCTATCCCTATCAAACCACAGGCATTCAGCACGTCATAAAAGAAGCAATCACTTTTTAAAAGACAGAGTGAAGGTATATTTCTTTATGTAATTGAAAGTTAGGCACTTAAACCATCAAGCTCTGTAAGAAAGGGAATGGGTCATCCTTGGAATGTATTAGAAAAGCATTGTTAGATAAAAGCATATGCCTTCACTCAGTCTTTGTTGGATTAAAAAGAAACCAGCGATCATAAAATCATCATAACACACACACATGCAACATGCAAACACGGAAGTAAAGCATATTTAAGTCTTCAGTAGCTCAAAAACCTATTCTCTTCTGTAACAACTCAAATAGTTTGCTTTGTAATTCTATAGTTTTACAAATGCAATTATGCTTGGGAGGCAAACCGAGTACTATATAATTGTCTTGACAATCATGGTAAAAGGAGACCAGGAAACTACTCCATCTTGTCAGCTCTTACTCTTGAAAAGATCCGAAGAATTTAATTCACTGGACTTTATTTTGAGTGACAGAAGCAATTTACATACCTTCCAGATTCTAGTGTCTATGTGCTTAGTCACTCAGTTGAGTTCAACTCTTTGTGACCCCATGGACTGTGCCCGCCAGGCTTCTCTATCCATGTGATTCTCCAGGCTAATACTAGAGTGGGTTGCCATGCCCTTCTCCAGGGTACCTTCCCGACCCAGTGATCAAACTCACCTCTATGTGGGTTCTTTATCACTGAGCCACCTGGGATTGCCTGAGGAACATGTGTGTGTGTGTGTGTGCCTGTGTGTGTGTCTACAATGTGTTGCATGAGATATCTAGGTCTAATACTATACTGTAAGTGTACATGAATGTAGTATGCATGTAATCTCTGCTGCTGCTGCTGCTGCTAAGTCGCTTCAGTCGTGTCCGACTCTGTGCGACCCCACAGACAGCAGCCCACCAGGCTCCCCCATCCCTGGGATTCTCCAGGCAAGAACACTGGAGTGGGTTGCCATTTCCTTCTCCAATGTATGAAAGTAAAAAGTGAAAGTGAAGTTGCTCAGTAGTGTCCGACTCTTAGCAACCCCATGGACTGGAGCCTACCAGGCTCCTCCGTCCATGGGATTTTCCAGGCAAGAGTGCTGGAGTGGGGTGCCATTGCCTTCTCCATGTAATCTCTAACAGAGCCATACTGGTGAGATACTGTTTGTTTCTAGGTCACCACAATCAAGCAAATACTGCAATAAAGTAAGTCACAATTTTTTTTTGTCTTTGGTTTCCAAAAAACAAGTTATATTTACTTGTATAGAAAATGTACCCTTTGACTACGAAAGATATATTAATGGGGAAAATGCCAATTTGTTTTATTATTGAAGTATAGTTGATTTGCAATGTTGTACCAGTCTCTGCTGTATACCAAAGTGACTCAGTTTTACACATATATGCATTCTTTTTAAATATTTTTTTTCCATTATGGTTTATCCCAGGAGACTGGATATAGTGCTATATACTTTTATGATTCTAATGCTTTTTAACTTCTCTACAGGCCTGAATCAGCCTTAATATGTTTGCATGTTAATGGTCAGCAAAAACCAACTAAAATCACTGAGAAAGTCTTGGGATTTTGTTGTTGTTTTGTATTATTGCTCTTCCTTCAAATGAAGGCTGTAAAAAGTTCAGACATCACTGAGAATAAACTGGAAAAGTTGGAAGCCAAGCATTCTAAATCGTTTCATTGGAAGATGTATTATGTAAGGCAGAACTCTTATTTGAGGTAAATTTATGCCCTGGGTTGGGATGATTCCCTGGAGAAGGAAATGGCTACCCACTCTAGTAATCCTGCCTGGAGAATTCCATGGAGAGGAGCCTGGGGGGCTACAGTTTCCAGGGTCACAAAAAGTTGGACATGATTGAACAACTAAAATTTTCTCTTTTGTGCTTTCACGGCAAAATTTGGGGACCACTGTGTGTGAAATATTCATCTTACAAAGATTCTTTATCTCTCTTTAGGATTGTAATGGGTTTAGGATTGGAAACAGAAGGGAATACCAGCATATGTAATCTAAATTCACAATAAAAACTACAATGTGTGGTCAAAGAAAGCTTATATTTCAGCAGGTTATATTTTTTAGGATACTTCCAAACATAGCTATCTAGAAAAGTTTTATTTGAAACAACTCACCAGAAATTAAACTTGCAACTCTTTTACTGGTTTAAAGAGAGAATTTTTGATCAAAACAAAATTGATCTTTACTTGATTGGTGAGCCAAAAGTATCTTTACAAAATATAATAGAAAACTTTTATATTTAAAAGTTATTGAAAATAAATTTAAACCAGAAGGCAGTGTTGGTTTCCAATTCTAAGAAAATAGTTCTGAAACAGATATTTTAAGTTTCAAGAACCCAGATTCCCTGAATGGAGAATGTGCATGCATGCTCAATCATGTCTAACTCTTTGCAACTCCATGGACTATAGCCCGCCAGGCTCCCCTGTCCATGGGATTGCCCAAGCAAGAATACTGGAATGGGTTGTCATTTCCTTCTCCAGGAAATCTTCCCAACCCAGGGGTGGAACCTGGGTTTCTTGTCTCCTACATTGATAGGCAGATTCTTTACCACTGTGCCACCTGGGAAGTTATGAATGGATAGTACATATGTAGATTTCAAATAATTAACATTGGAAGCATTGAGATTATCAGAATTTACAGTAGTATGTGGCAAGGGGTATGAGCAACATATCCCAGTTTCCCATCAAATAAAAAGGATGAAACCCATTCCTAGACTACACAGAGGTTCTAGAGAGAATTAAGTACACAAAACCAGAGTTAGATGAGTCCTGAATCCTTCAACTTGAGAGGTGTCTCAGACATGGGAGCAGGTAACAGGACCCAGACACAATGAAGGGGATCTGAAAATAGAGAGGTGCTTTCCCACTTTGCCTCTGGAACTCCAGGGGGAGGCTTCCAGGGAGATTCCCAGCCTGAATGTGGACAGCAGTCCCAGGTTGGACTCACAGGCAGGGCATCTTCAAGCTGTGAGAGAACCAAAAAGGAGCTCATTCCCACTCAAGTCTAAACTGGGCAAGACCAAGTCTTTCCCACATGTGTCCTTGAGTTGAACAGACAATTCATAGAGTCTGAAACTTGAAGAGAGCTAGGTATGAAGTAAAAGGGCTTTGTTACCAAAGGCTGTGAGGGGAACAACAGAAGCAGTGGAACCAACATATGTCAGAAAGTTCTGTGCCATCAGCTCCACTTTCAGCAAAAGGCCATGAGATTTGAGGGGAGAGGATGTGTCCAGGGATGCTCTTTGGCCACCATGTTATAGCCTGGTTTCTTATATATCTAGGTACCACTCAGAGCCAAGGAAAGATGAGGAAGGAGGGAAAGGCAAGCCTAAGTAATCCTAAAGATGCCAAATTGTAAACTGAAAGATGCAGTTATCAGGCAGTGGTAACAACAAGTTTCTTTGAGTATTGATTGAACAATTTTATTACAGGAAGGAGGGAAGGAGAGAAAGAGGTATGGAAAGGAGGAAGAGAGAGAGAAACAAGGGGAGATAGAAGATCTGTACAGGGGGTTAGATTTTAAACTATTATTCATAATGTTAGTTTTTAAATTTTTCTTCCAGATATGTCAACCCAACAATCTCACAGAACTAATTACCATTCAGCTTTATGCTAAATGCCACTCTTCCATGTAATTCTGGAAAATATACAGAAATGTCTATGCTATATATATAGAACTGGCTATCACTCTGATATACACATTGTGTTGGTCTTTTAAGAATTCTATGAATCATCATATATTATAACAGTTTTTAAGTTTTATCAGATTTTTTAATCTAGGAAATGAAATTGAGAGCATTTAAGAGCTGACACTGAATATAGCTTGCTATAATAATATTAATTGTAAATATGAAAATACAATTATTTTATTGACTTGGATGTCCTTTGTCTATGGGATTCTCCAGGCAAGAATATTGGAGTGAGTTGCCATTCCCTTCTCTAGGGGATCTTTCTGATCCAGGGATCAAACCTGTGTCTCCTGCACTACAGACAGATTCTTTTACTGGCTGAGCTATCAGGGAAGCCCATAATAATATTATATGAATATAACAATACAATTATTTTATTGACTCAGATGTAGTAGACATAATGATATAATTGATACTATACTTTCCATAATATTTTTATTAAAAAGCATTTATTAAAATTACTTTGGGGTTCATATACATCACAACAAATTTCTTTTGAAACATTAACAATTAGACCTAACCATATAAAACCTTACTTTGCAAATTAAAGGTTAGAATATCTGTATAATTTCTGTTTCTTAGCTTTATCTAGTCTTCCTGAAATATACATGAAATTATGTGAAATTAATTCTGTAGCAGGTATTCATAAATTATAGAACATTTAAAATTCAAAACTATTGTTGTTAGAGGCTGTATTTCCTTATAGTTTGAGGATTGTATCATAATGCTGTGTTGATATTTTATAGACGTTTTTTCTCCTTTTCAATGAGGCACATGTCAATTTTTGTGCTCTATGAACAACTGGTTAGGAAAATATATCAAGACAGAGTCATTACGTGGCTGAATGGTAATATAGCTATAATCTTCTCTTAGAACAAAAGGACAGTGGAAGTGAGCCAAGGGTATGTCACATGGTCAAGACATTCAGTATCTGAAAACTTGCAGGGTCTGACTGATCTATTATATTATAATAATGTGTGCTCAGTCATGTCTGACTCCTTGTGACCCCATGGACTATAGCCCACCAGGATCCTCTGTCGATGGGATTCTCCAGGCAAGAATACTGGAGTGGTTTGCCATTTCCTTCTCCAAGGGATCTCCTTGACCCAGAGATCAAACCCCACATCTCCTATGTCTCCTGCCTTGGCAGATGGATTGTTTACTGGCTGAGCCATGAGGGAAGCCCCTGTTATAATAATATTATTAGAGTTGATGAGCTGAGTCCCTGACCTTTTAGTTTTTATGAAAAAAAAAAAAAGAGGTTTTATGAGTTTATGACTGAAAGTGAAAAGGCTATGTTAAATATACACACACATATATATGAATATATATATATATATATATATATATATATATGAATAGAGAGATAGAGGTGCACACATTAGTATTTCCCCTCCAGAAAACATGGAATAAATGACAACATTACACAGATTTCAGAAAGCTAATCCATCAGGAAAAAATCCCAGATGGTCAACTGTCAAGAATTTCACTTAATGGGTGGCTTTCCTACCAGGAGCTCTTGACAGACACAGTCCCTCAACTATGGTTACAACCAAAAATAAAACCCTGGGGTGGAAAATTCTGCAACTTCTAACTGAAGTTAAAATAGTTGTTATACATAGTTTTATGCTTCTAGTGTAATTTGGGAACATCAAAAGATAACAGTATTTCTATTTTATGGTTCTTATTCAAAATCTCAGCCCTCAAAAGTGCGATGTTTTATGTCTTTCAGTAAATTCCTTAAGAGCCTTGAATTGCTTGTGCAGTCAAAAATGCAGGTCCTAAGTGATGGACTTCTTGGCAAGTTTTTTATGTTGTCTCCAATGATGGATACAGAGATGTTGATTGAAATTTCTGAGTTTTAAATAGATACATGGGAAAGAAATCCATGTTCCTTACAAATCATAGCATTCACTCCCATTTTATGACTGTAGATTAGATACCTGTTCCTGTCATTCATACTGGCTCCCCGTTTTTGGCTTTAGTTCTGAGAAATCACCATTTTCACTATATTAGAGTGTGAACTCGAGGAAAACCTCAAGAACTGTTCTTGACAGATATGAAACAAACACTCTCCAAGTTATTAAACTTGAAATTAAAATGCACTTATGTGAAGAAATATCATATTATATATTTAAGTCAGTTAAATACAATCCTGAAAATCTCACCTGAGTGTAAATGTAGTACAGAGCTGGAAGAAGAATTAATGGTCATGTTTTCTCCAGCAAGCAGAGCAACAGGACCACAAAATCACCTGAGACTTTGCCATCTAAATTATGGCTGTGATTAAGCCATAACCTGTCTGGAAACAGTAGTTTTTCTTTGGGGGAATCAAGTGGTTATGGTAGAGCCAGTGAGCAAATCTTTCTTTCCTATTATCTAGAGAGAATATGTAGAATCTCTCTAGAAAGATTCTACACAGCAGCAGAATGTAACTTGAAAAAGACACAGTAAGTCCCCTACACAAGAACAAGTTCTACTCCAAGAGTGTATTCATAAGAGAGCATGTTCATAAGTTTGATTTATTTGTAAGTCCAAAAAAGTGAGCCTAGGTACCCAGCACAACTGGCTCTATACTGCTGCTATTATGCTTGATTTCAGTCAGACACCCTGGGCTTGAAATAAAGACACTGAACTACTGTCCTTTCTACAGGACTGTTGAGCACACAAAAGCACAAGCACCTGCAGAGGATGCATGCAGACAATGCAGCAGAGATGCGAGCTAACTTACATGATTGGACAAGGAAATGCAGGCACGTTTGCATCTTTGCAAGTTCACAACTTGAAGGTTTGCGTGTACCGGACTGGACTTCCTGTATGTCATCACCTCACTGTGGAGGTATGCTCATTCGTATCTCTGACTCTCTGTGGACCCAGTGCTAACAAATGATCACATTATCTCATGTGTTTGCTCCATACTCTGTTTTGTTTGTTAATTTCACATAGATTTCATCTACTCAAAACCTCTTCCTCTGTTCTTAAACCCAAAAACCTCACTTTCAAAGTTATCAAGAAAACTGAAACAATCAGGGGATATAAATTTCCAGTTTCTATGGTCCCATCTGTTTACCTCTCTACTCCCACCCTACCTTCTGGTAGACTCTTCATGGACAGACTGCCCATATTCCCAGGAAAGGCAGGGGTTGTCACTCTGGAACCAGGTTCTGTGTCTTCCTACTTATCCAAGGCGCTTCCTCCTGAAATTCCCCTTAGTCCCTCCTGCATCACCAATTTTTCTAATGTTAGAAGAAATAAAGTAATATTTTTCTCCTAAAACAAAAAGCAACATGGACATTTCTCTCAACCTCACTTTTCTTTCCAGTTCCGATACCCGGCTCTTCACTGAACCCTTCACACATGTTTCCATCTTTATATTCGCAGTCCTTCCCAAGTAAACCCAGATGCCACCTGGTTCCCTACCAGTGACACTGGAATAATTTGCTCACCTACTTAGTGAGGACTTCTCCAAATGTTCTATTTCAAATGGCAATTATAATGTAGTCTGTTACTCTTTCATTTTATTACCTTTTACTTTAAAATTTTTTCACCATGAAATTTGTCACCATTTAAATTGACACAGATAACCCAGAGAAAACCATAATTCAAAAAGATGTATGTACCCCAGTGTTCAGTGCAGCACCGTTTACAATATTCAGGACATGCGAGCAACCTAAATGCCCAACAGAGGACTGGATAAGAAAGAAGTGGTACACATATATAATGGAATATTAGTTATAAAATGGAATGAACTTGTGCCATTTGCAGAGACATGGGTGGACAGAGACTGTCATATGGACTTAAGTAAGTCAGAAAGAAAAACAAATACTGTATATTAACACATATATGTGGAACATAGAAAAATGGTATAGATGAACTTATTTGCAAAGCAAAAATAGACACACAGACATAGAGAACAACTGTATGGATATACCAAGAGGAAAAGGAGGGGAGGGATGAACTGAGAGATTGGAATTGACATACATACACTATTAACACTATGTGTAAAATAGACAATTACTGAGAACCTAGTGTGGAGCACGGGGAACTCCCATGTGCTCTGCATGGGAAGGAGTCCTAAAGGGAGGGGGTGCATGTTTACATACAGCCGAGTCACTTCCTGGTAAGTAGGAACTAACACAACGTTGTAAAGCTAGTATAGTCCAATAAAACAATCAAAAAATAAAAGTAATAAATGACATAGGTAGATAGAGAGAGGTGCTTATTTAATTATCTTATTTAATTATTATCTATCTCTGTCCTACAGAATGTTACTTTCATGAGGGCCTGGACAGATTTTTATCTGTTTAATATTTTTCTTCCTATATCAACTGTACTTAAAACAGCCCTTGGGACATAGTTGGAGCTTAATAAAACTTGGTTAAATAATTAAATGACAAAATTGTGGAACTAAAACCATTATCAGATAATGGTACTGAATATTTTAGAAAGATACAGACAAACTGCATCTTGAGACTTCCAAAGTCAAATTCATTTAAAATAGGAGTGTTCCACAGGTATGTCTTATGCTATGTGTTAATCAAGCATGAAGAGAATACAGGTAGTAGAAAATGTACAATGAAAGTCTAAAAACATTGACTTTGGAATTAGGAAAAAGTGGATTCAGAGCCAGGCATAATATTGTTTTTACTTTATGTTGGGGAAATTGTTAAGTCTATCCAAACTTCCATTTCCTTTTCTCAGAATAGAGGATTAAAATGGAAATCTCCCTTGAAATGAAGATAAAATAAGCTGATGTATGTAAAGCCTTTAATATTTACTAAGCTCCCAATAAGAAAACCATATTAAATAATTCTGAATTTAGGCTTATGTTAAACAATTATATTCACTTATTACTTTTTGTAAATTTCCTTATTTAAAACACTTAGGTGAATACTAGTTGAAGTGTTCTGGGGGAGGGTCAGAATAGCACTCTGTGTACTTTATGGTTGAATTACACATTTGCATATGTTTATGAGGGTATACATAATTTTATATACTAGATATTTTGACCCATATTGGGTATTTTTTACAACTTTATTCCTATTTATTGCTTTATATACATGGACTATTAATGTGCTTGTTCAGATATAAATATATAGAAATCCCAACGCCCTTTTTAATTTCACTTTATAGAGTGATGATAAAAAACATGTACATTATGATAACATAGAAGGGGAAGTCTGATATCTCTGATCTTTGAAATAAAGTTCTATAAACCACAGCTATAATATAGGATGGTAAAAATGAATTCATAATCCAATCTGCTCATGTATTTGTAGGGTGTGCAACTTTTTTCTTCTTTTTTTTCCCCACTGCTTTAAGCCTGTATGAATAAGTGAACAGCTTCTTGTGAAAAATATATTCTCTTCATTTAAAATTTTATTTTAAGTAGAAATCTTTTACATCTGAAATTAATAAACATGTAACAGAAACATCTTTCAGGTTTAAATAGAAATATTCAGTACTGGTAATCTGCAGAGTGAGCTACTCCAGTCATTTTTCTTAGTGTACGTATTTTTGGCATAGGAAATTGCCCCTTTTCATTACAAAAGTCCCTGGTGTATACTATATCCTAGCTCTTATAAACTTGTATCAGCATATATGAACTCCAAAATAATAAGTTAGTGAAATTTTGCACCATGCAAAGCAAGTTTGCAGAAAAATACCATCTATGGTTTTTCCAGTAGTCATGTATGGGTGTGAGAGTTGGACTATGCAGCCGAGTCCAAAGAAAGCTGAGTGCTAAAGAATTGATGCTTTTGAACTGTGGTGTTGAAGAAGACTCTTGCGAGTTCCTTGGACTGCAAGGAGATCCAACCAGTCCATCCTAAAGGAAATCAACCCTGAATATTCATTGGAAGGACTGATGTTGAAGTTGAAACTCCAAAACTTTGGCCGCCTGATGTGAAAAACTGACTCATTTTAAAAGACCCTGATGCTGGGAAAGATTGAAGGCAGGAGGAGAAGGGGACGACAAAGGATGAGATGACTGGATGGCACCGCCGACTCAATGGACATGAGTTTGAGTGAACTCCTGGAGTTGGTAACGGACAGGGAGGCCTGGCGTGCTGCAGTCCATGGGGTCACAAAGAATCAGACACGACTAAGCTGAACTGAACCATCAGAGATGCCAGTCCCACTTAATCCATTTCATAGGCTTCTGTCCATGGACATCCTTGAAGGTCTTCTCAAAACAGCATTCCATGTGGTGGGTCATTATTTGAGGTGACCTGACATTGAGAGTAGTGTTTTCCTGGGAGATCCTAGGAGGGTGGCATAAGGTCTTTGCAGCTCCCTTGCATCAGGAAATGGCAACCCACTCCAGTACTCCTGCCTGGAAAATCCCATGGACTGAGGAGCCTGTTAGGCTACAGTCTATGGGATCGCAAAGAGTCGGACACGACTGAGCAACATCACGTCACAACTTCACGGCATCAGTCCTCCACCTACTGCTGCTGGATGTTACCTTTAGGGCTTTGTTACCTTACCTCCCCATCACAGCCTTTCATCTTTATCCCCTTCACATTTCTGTCCCCGGAAAATGAGATGATGGGAAAAATACCCATTAGTGATGCTTCACGACTTTTGTCTCAGAAGCAGACAAAAATGGGAAGACATAATAAAATGATACCACTTAAGGAAGGCCAACAGATGTCTATTTAAGTGCTTTTGCCAGCTAGGACCAGGTGTAGTGGGATGTTAGTTCATTATTGATCATTATAGTCAATGTTGAGTGACATATAATGAATTTTCTAGTTTTTCCTTGAGATTTATCATGATAATTGGGAAGAAAAGATACCTGTGAGAAGAGGATAAAAAATAGAAAAACATGAAATGTTTGAACTCTAGCATTAGTGTGATATTATGCCTATTCCTAAAGGTCCTCTGGTGGTTCAAATGGTAAAGAATCTGCCTGCAATGCAGGAGACATGGGTTCGAACCCTGGGTCAGGAAGCTTCCCTGGAGAAGGAAATGGCCACTCACTCCAGTATTCTTCCCTGGAGAATTCCATGGACAGGGGAGCCAGGCTGGCTACAGTCCATGGGGTCGTACTGAAATTAGTCATTTTAAATGAGTTCAAGCTCTCATAAAACCATCTTCAACTATAAGAATAGGAATTCTGCCATGGCATAATTCTCAATGCAACATATAAAAACTGGTAGTTATTATGTACAATATGGATGCACTTTTTCTCTGATTATTCAGATAAAAGCCTTCCTTCTAGCTTTCTCTTACCAAGTGATCTTGTTTTGGTTTGCCAGCCCATCCCTGATTTCAGAAGTGGACCTCTGATCAAATTGAGAACAATTCTAATACTCCACTCACACCACAGCAATTGGTCCAGAGAAGATGACATGAGACATTAAAATCTTTCCTGGACATTTTTTTCATTAGATATATAGACAAGACTCCTCTCTGGTTTAAAAGCTGTCAAGAGACAAGCCCACCTTTAGGAGAGCCAGACTTCATAAATGAAGGCAACATGAAGAAAGAGGTACAGGTGAAAAAAGAAGGAAGGGATATTTACAATGTCTAGGCACATGGGTTTCAACCATCCCTAAGGTTAAATTCCTCCATGATTTCTCATAATATATTCAGTTGAGCAAATGGATTCATTTTTTTTTTAAACGTAAGGTTAGGATTAATTTGGATTTTTGTGTGGGAAACCAAGAGTTCTGACTAACACAAAGTTCTACTATATTCCTTTTTCTTGGTACAATAGTTTCAATTCAAAAGAATGTTATAAATTCATAACATATAACTTTGGGTCAGTTCTCTCTGTAGGATGTAATACACTCATGCAAAACGTTAAATTCTAATCTGAGGAAATTTTTTATAGAACTTTGTATGGAATAAAGCTATTTTGCATAAAATAACTTTTTAAAAATTAAATGGAAATTTTAGCACTTCTCTATTCAACTTTAAACAGCAGCAAAAAAAAAAAAAAGTTTAAGTAATTTGATCTGAAAAAGCAAATTACCAAGCAAATACACATGTTTCTAGTTCCCTGGAACATTAAATTATTTCATATAAGCCATAACTGAAATATCTCTAAGCATGATTAAAGAACAAGATTCATACATAACTGAATATAACTCAATTTTTGACACAAACACAATAATCAAGTTAATTTCTAGTTTTGCTCAAAGTGATTTTATAGGACAAGTTTATTTTAACAATGTGATTGCATAGGTCTTGACTGAAAAATAAATTCTAGCTTTCATAGTCTAAATCTTGAAATATCAAAAACAGCTAGTTTTTCTTAGTTGTAATTGCTGGCTTATTTGAGAATATAGTTTCCTCTATTAGACACTTACTTTTTTTTTTTTAATTTTAGTAAGTATGTCAATATGACCAGGCATAGAATTCTATATCCAGAAAAAATTTTCTCCTAAAAACAAAGGCAAACTATATTGCCTATTTGACTTCCACTCCTGTAAGTAAAAGAAGACCGAGATAACTTGTCTGCAAAACTTTGCATTAAAGTCTGTGCTGACTGATAGATGGGGATGCCTCTGGAAGAATGGTCTCAGTACTAGCTCAGGAAGTGATAGGGTGTGTAAAGACATGTCTGCAGAACAAGCCTGGGTACAACTCAAGGACTCACTGAGAAGAAATGGATTCAATTCAGTTCAGTCGCTCAGTCGTGTCTGACTCTTTGTGACCCCATAGACAGCAGCACGCCAGGCCTCCCTGTTCATCACCAACAAATGGAGCCTGCTCAAACTCATGTCCATAGAGTTTGTGATGCCATCCAACCATCTCATCCTCATCCCTTCTCCTCCTGCCTTCAACCTTTCCTAGCATCAGGTTCTTTTCTAAGGAGTCAGTTCTTCGCATCAGGTGGCCAAAGTATTGAAGTTTCAGCTTCAGCTTCAGTCCTTCCAATGAATATTCAGGACTGATTCAAAATTGGGAAAGGATTATGACAAGGCTGTGTATTGTCATGCTGCTTATTTAATTTACGTGCAGAGTATATCATGCAAAATGCCATGCTGGATGAATCACAAACTGGAATCAAGATGACTGGAAGAAATAACAACCACCTCAGATATGCAGATAACACACCCTAATGGTAGAATGCAAAAATGAACTAAAGAGCCTTTTGATGAAGGTGAAAGAGGGAAGTAAAAAGAGCTGGCTTAAAACTCATCATTCAAAAAACTAAGATCATGACATCCAGTCCCATCACTTCATGGCAGATAGATGGGGTAAAACTGAAAACAGTGACATATTTTATTTTCTTGGAATCCAAAATCACTGGGTATGGTGACTGCAGCCATGAACTTAAAACATGCTTGCTCCTTGGAAGGAAAGCTAAGACAAACCCAGACAACGTATTAAAAAGCAGAGGCATTACTTTGCCAACAAAGGTGTGTGTAGTCAATGATTTTTCCAGTAATCAGGTATGGATATGAGAGTTGGTCCATAAAGAAGGTTGAGAGCTGAAGAACTGATGCTTTCGAATTGTGATGCTGGAGAAAACTCTTTAGGGTCCCTGGACTTCAAGGAGAGCAAAGTAGTCAATCCTAAAGGAAATCAACCCTAAAAATTCATTGTAAGGACTGATGCTGAAGCTGAAGCTCCAAGACTTTGGCTACCTGATGAGAAGCACCAACTCATTAGAAAAGACCCTGATGCTGAGAAAGATTGAAGGCAAAAGGAGAAGCGGGCAGCAGAGGATGAGATGTTTGGATAGCTCATAGTTATCCCTTGGATAACTCAAGGGACATGAATTGAAGCAAAGTCCAGGAGACAGTGAAGGACGGGGAGCCTGGCATGCTGCAGTCCATGGGGTTACAGTCGGACATGAATGAGTGACTGAATAACAACAGCAAAACATCTGCATCTATACTAAGTTCATACATGTTCACACTGATGTGGCCCACTCCAAACCACCACCACCTGAGACATGCCATGCCTCCTCCTTTTGCTTATCTATAACCTCCGCTCCAACACCGTGAAACCTGGCCCCGACCATCCACTGAACACAGATTACATTGTTACACTGTGTTGTCATATTTCACATTCCAAACTGCCATCCTTGATTTCCTAAATAATTTTAATTACATGTATTATGGTTCACTGGAGAACCAGTATTCTTTATTCTCCAGTATTCTTGCCTGCAGAATCCCATGGATGGAGGAGCCTGGGTGGGCTACAGTTCATGCACACAAAGAGTTGGACATGACTGAGTGACTAAACCACCCCCACCAATTAAGGTTCACTCTTTATGCTGTAAAATTCTATTAGTTCGGACAAATTCATGTTTTCCATCTACTATTATGGTGTCATACAGAATAGTTCCAACTCCCCCTGAAAAAATATCCATGTGCCTTACCCATTAAAACAGAATTCCCCTCTCCATGGGCTTCCTTCATAGCTGAGTTGGTAAATAATCTGCCTGTAATGCAGGAGACCCGGGTTTAATTCCTGAGTCAGGAAGATTCCCTGAAGAAGGAAATGGCAATCCACTCCAGTATTCTTGCCTGGAAAATCCCATGGACAGAGGAGCCTGGCAGGCTACAGTCCATGGGGTCGCAAGAGCCAGGCATGACTTGCGACCAAACCACCTCCACCACCACCACGACTCCTCTCCTTACCCTTTGGCAGTTGCTGATTTTTTAAAACAGATTTACCTTTTCCAGAATATCATACAATTGGAATTATACAGTGTAGTGGCTTCCCTGGTGGCTTAGACAGTAAAGAATCTGCCTACAGTGCCGGCAATCTGGGTTCGATCCCTGTGTTGGGAAGATCTCCTGGAGGAGGGCATGGCAACCTGCCGGGGACCAGCCCCGGCTGATCCAGGGTATTCGAAGTGGGGACGGCGCTGGCGACCTATTTATTTAAATATTTTATCAAAGATATAAAGAGTAATAGGATGAGGATATCTCAGTAGGAAAATTCAGTGGAGAAAAGAGGCTGAGTAGCCTCTTTTTGGTTTATGCGGGAGATCAATAAAACTTCAAGACAAGAAGTTTGCACCACTTACGTAGGCTGCAGGCGTCCTTCCGTTCTCCTGAAGGAGAGGAGACACTGAGGCCTCCCCGGTCGGATCTTAGAAGCCCAGGCATAATTAGCAAGCATGGCGGGTTCCGCGCTCCAGATGGAGACTCAGCCAGAATTTGAGAGAGAGAGTGACATGGGGAGACCAAGTTTCGGTGAACAAGGCCCACAATTTATTTTCCAAAGTAGTTTTTATACCTTAAGTTGTGCATAGAGGATAATGGGGGAATACTCCAGTATTCTTCCCTGGAGAATCCCCATGGACAGAGGACCCTAGAGGGCCACAGTCCATTGGGTTGCAAAGAGTCAGACATGACTGGGCAACTAAGCACAGACACATATCATTTTCAAACTGGTTACTTTTACTTCCAATATATATTTAAAGTTGATTCATGTCCTTTGGTGACTTAATAGTATATTTTTTTTTTCAGTACAGTTCAGTTCAGTTCAGTTGCTCAGTCGTGTCTGACTCTTTGCGACCCCATTAATCGCAGCACGCAAGGTCTCCTTGTCCATCACCAACTCCCAGAGTTCCTCAAATTCATGTCCATCGAGTCGGTGATGCCATCAAGCCATCTCATCTTCTGTAGTCCCCTTCTCCTCCTGCCCCCAATCCCTCCCAGAATCAGTCTTTTCCAATGAGTGGCCAAAGTATTGGAGTTTCAGCTTCAGCATCAGTTCTTCCAATGAACACCCAGGACTAATCTCTTTAGAATGGACTGGTTGGATCTCCTTGCAGTCCAAGGGACTCTCAAGAGTCTTCTCCAGCACCACAGTTCAAAAGCATCAGTTCTTCAGCACTCAGCCTTCTTCACAGTCCAACACTCACATCCACACATGACCATTGGAAAAACCGTAGCCTTGACAAGACAGACTTTTGTTGGCAAAGTAATGTCTTTGCTTTTCAATATGATATCTAGGTTGGTCATAACTTTCCTTCCAAGGAGTAAGCGTCTTTTAATTTCATGGCTACAATCACCATCTGCAGTGATTTTTAAGCCCTCAAAAATAAAGTCTGACAGTTTTCACTGTTTCCCCATCTATTTCCCATGAAGTGATGGGATCAGATGCCATGATCTTTGTTTTCTGAATGTTGAGCTTTAAGCTAACTTTTTCACTCTCCTCTTTCACTTTCATGAAGAGGCTTTTTAGTTCCTCTTCACTTTCTGCCATAAGGGTGGTGTCATCTGCATATCTGAGGTTATTGATATTTCTCCCGGCAATCTTGATTCCAGCTTGTGCTTCTTCCATCCCAGCATTTTCATGATGTACTCTGCATATAAGTTAAATAAGCAGGGTGACAATATACAGCCTCGACGTACTCCTTTTCCTATTTGAAACCAGTCTGTTGTTCCATGTCCAGTTCTAACTGGTTCTTCCTGACCTGCATATACGTTTCTCAAGAGGCAAGTCAGGTGATCTGGTTTTCCTGTCTCTTTCAGAATTTTCCACAGTTTATTGTGATCCACACAGTCAAAGGCTTTGGCACAGTCAATAAAGCAGAAATAGATGTTTTTCTGGAACTCTCTTGCTTTTTTGATGATCCAGCAGATGTTGGCAATTTGATCTCTGGCTCATCTGCCTTTTCTAAAGCCAGCTTGAACATCTGGTTGTTCATGGTTCATGTATTGCTGAAGCCTGGCTTGGAGAATTTTGAGCATTACTTTACTAGCGTGTGGGATGAGTGCAATTGTGCGGTAGTTTGAGCATTCTTTGGCATTGCCTTTCTTTGAAATTGGAATGAAAACTGACCTTTTCCAGTCCTGTGGCCACTGCTGAGTTTTCTGGCAAATTTGCTGGCATATTGATGCACTTTCACAGCATCATCTTTCAGGATTTGAAATAGCTAAACTGGAGTTCCATCACCTCCACTAGCTTTGTTCATAGTGATGCTTTCTAAGACCCACTTGACTTCACATTCCAGGATGTCTGGCTCTAGGTGAGTGATCACACCATCGTGATTATCTTGGTCATGATCTTTTTTGTACAGTTCTTCTGTGTATTCTTGCCACCTCTTCTTAATATCTTCTGATTGTGTTAGGTCCATACCATTTCTGTCCTTTATCGAGCCCATCTTTGCATGAAATGTTCCCTTGGTATCTCTAATTTTCTTGAAGAGATCTCTAGTCTTTCCCATTCTGTTATTTTTCTCTATTTCTTTGCATTGATCACTGAGGAAGGCTTTCTTATCTCTCCTTGCTATTCTTTGGAACTCTGCATTCCGATGCTTATAGCTTTCCTTTTCTCCTTTGCTTTTTGCTTCTCTTCTTTTCACAGCTATTTGTAAGGCCTTCTCAGAGAGCTCGGATCAGTTAGGTAAATTTAAGAGGCATAGTTACTGAATTGTAGAGTAAGATTATGTTTAGATTTGTAGAAACTGCCATATTATCTTCCACAGTGCCTGTACCATTTTGTGTTTTCACCAGCAGCCAATGAGAGCTTCTTCTAGCTATTTTATAATTTCTGATCTCTCACTAATGAGACTCAGCCTAATGTCTAAAATCAGACATTTTAAAATAGAACAAAGCCACATTAGTGTGAAAATGAGTGAAAAGTTTGAACTGAATACCTATTATTTAAGTCAAGTTACAGGATACCAAGAGAAGCATCAATACAGAAAAACAAAATGTCATCTCTCAGAGAACTTTGTGCAATTAGCTTTCTTTTTTTCAAGAAAAACTTTTTATCGACCAATATTTGCTTTACAGCATTGTGTTAGTTTCTGCTGTACAGCAAAAGTGATCAGCTGTATGTACACATTTATTCTCACTTTTAGGGATTTCCTTCCCATTTAGGTCACTACTAAAACAGTTCCTTATCAGCATATCACCCCTTGAATAAAACAGACATTTGTAAAATGCTTACAAACTTATTTGCTATTAGCATGGAACCATATACTCTACCTGGAGAAGGCAATGGCACCCCACTCCAGTACTGTTGCCCAGAAAATCCCATGGGTGGAGGAGCCTGGTAGGCTGCAGTCCATGGGGTCGCTAAGAATTTGACACGACTGAGCGACTTCACTTTCACTTTCCACTTTCATGCATTGGAGAAGGAAATGGCAACCCACTCCAGTATTCTTGCCTGGAGAATCCCAGGGATGGAGAAGCCTGGTAGGCTGCAGTCCGTGGAGTTGCACAGAGTCGGACACGACTGAAGCAACTTGGCAGCAGCATATACACTACCATATGTAAAATAGATAGCCAGTGGGAATTTGCTGTATGACTTAGGGAGCTCAAATCTGGTGCTCTTTGCAGCCTAGAGGGGTAGAATGGGATAGGATGTAGGAGAGAGGTTCATGAGGGAGAGGACATATGTATACCTGTACTGATTCATCTTGACATATGGCAGAAACTAACACAATATTGTAAAGCAATTATCCTTCAATTAGAAATAAATGAATTATAAAAAGTATAGCAACCTCATATTTCCACTGATATTTTAAAATTTAACCTGTATTTTTTTTATCAAACTTCAGTATATCCTGCCAAATTTCTATGTATTATAAACAGGCCCACTAAAAGTAAAAATCAAATAACTGCTTCATATCTTCCATTTTCCAGTAACTGCTCTTTGTTGGATTTGTGCTCTTGTGGAGTTTTTGCTCAAATATAACTAATCAGATAAATAGTGTACTTTCCCCTGAATCTGATATATTAGCATTCTGTCTTGTATGAAATTTTTTCTAAGGGTAAAAGTTGAATGATGAAATTTACGATAACCAAAGTCCTAGGCAAGCAAAATCCTTTGTACTCAAGCCTTACAGTGTCAGTTAAATTTTCTGCTACAACCATCAGAAAAGATCATTTACAGATTTTTATTAAAAAAAAAAAACTTACACCTGTGCTGCAAATTCTAACCAGTTCTGCTTTTCCCGAGTTACTTTTTGAAACTTTATTATGGCCTAATAATTCTCAAAACACTGCTGAACAGTGTGTAACTGAGGTCATATTATAATGGTCTACAGTGCTCATTCTCTACATCCACAAATGGACCTTTGCTTCTGTCTCTGATCATTCTCTGGTGCTGACTTAAGGGAAACCAGAAGCCTCGTCAAAGAGGGGGCCTCTATGTGATAGCTTTTCAAGAACATAGTGAAATGTAACTTTATTCAAGATGGTACAGTTGGATGCACATAAATTGCTGTCCAGGAGTGAGGATTTGTCATTCTATGAGAAAAGAAAAAAATCACAGAATAGTCCCATCCCATGGATTGTAGCCTACCAGGCTCCTCTGTCCATGGGATTTCCCAGGCAAGAATACTGGAGTGATAAGCCATTTCCCTCTCCAGGGGATCTTCTTGACCCAGGGATCGAACCCAGGTCTTCTGCATTGGCAGGCAGATTCTTTACCACTGAGCCATCTGGGAAGCCCACAAATAGTCCCAGACTAATGTAAAAAATTTTTTAATATGACATTTTTAGCTAATATTATGTTCAAGTCCTTAAAGAAATAAAATGTTGTCTTTAGTTTTCAGTGACATATGCTGTAATGATGAATGTTACACTCCTTTGTAAAATGAAAACATTACACATAACACAGTGAGACATGACCATGATGATGGCAAATATATATTTATAACTCAGGCTTCTCTCAGCTGTTGGTACCCATTATAGTAATTTACTGCTCAAAGGTGATTGCCCACCTGCCTTATGATAACTGCTATTTGTTTGCTGCCCCTGTAGTTTTGCTTTCCCATAAAGGCTGTAGCATCACTGACTCAATGGATATGAATTTGAGCAAACTCCAGGAGACAGTGGAGGACGTTGGGAAGCCTGGTATGTTGCAATCCACAGGGTGGTAAACAGTCAGACATGACGTAGTGACTGAACAACAACAACAAAGGCTTTTAAATGGAATAGTTGTTATACTGCCTTCTGAGTCTTGTTCAACTAAAGTAGCATAAAGTACTCTGCAATTTTCTATGTTATTAACTGTAGCAGCACTTTTTATTCCTTTGTGTTGCCAAGTAGCAGGCCATCCTATAACATACAATTTAGTTTACCCATCTGACCATTGAAGGACATTGGAATTTTCCAGTTTTGGGTGAATGTGAATAAAAGTGATCTAGGCATATGCAAAAAGTCTTTCTATGCCTATAAATTTAAATTTTATTGGAATCAATACATCAGATCACTCTGATCATACATTTCTGGATCAAATGTTTATGTTGATTCATATTTAAGATGCTATGGCTTTTTTTGCCCTGTATAAAGTTCTGTGCTCTTCTGTGCTTAGTTGCTCAGTTGTGTCCATCTCTTTGTGACCCCATGGATTATAGCCTGCCAGGCAACTCTGTCCATGGGACTTCCCAGGCAAATTCTTGGAGTGGGTTGCCTTTTCTTTCTCTAGGGAATCTTCCTGACCCAGGGATTGAACCTGCATCTTCTGTGTCTCCTGCATTGCAGGTGGATTCTTTATCCACTGAGCCATCAGGGAAACCTGATCATATATAACATGAACATTCTTTTTGTTGTTGTTGTTTTGTTTTAGTTTTTAAATGAGTTTTAATGCACATACAGTAAAGAGAACTCATCATGGACAATGAATTTTGAAAAAAAATCAAATTTTATGAAGGCTGTGATATCACTGTGTGATGGACATCTGGGTAGTTTATACTTTGGAGCTATAACACACAGAGATTTTCTGAATGTTCTTTTGCACTTGTATGAGTATCTCACTCTTCCACTGGTTACAGGCCGGGGAGTGAAGTTTCTGGGCTCTAGGATCTATATATGTTCTCTGAGAGAAGATACTGCCAGGAACTTCTCAAAGTGGTTTTACTCTTATGTTCTGCCAGCAGGAATAGTTGAGTTTCAGTTGCTTCAAGTCTAACTAAATTGGTGTTGTCATTTTCATTTTGCTCCTTGTGTCCTGGTATCTCTTTCTGCCTTCAGCTGCATGTCTCTGAGTGTGTTTCCTTTTAGGAGACCACAAATCCTTTGCTGAAATGACTGTTGCATTTTAAATCTGCACCAGCAATGGGTCCCTGCTGTCTGCAGCCTCACCTGGCCTTGGCGTGTGTCATTTTCTTTACATCCCATTGTGAGGTTGTGTAATGGCATCTTCCTGTTGTTTTTACTTGTTTCCCAGGTGACCAATAACGGTGAATACCTTTCATGTGCTTCTCTGATGATATCTCAGAAACCTTATGCCTAATTTTAGTGTGATTTTACAAAAACTGAGGTTTATAATTTCTATATTCTTGTTAGAAATTCGTTATCAGCTATATACTTTGTGAAAAAGCTGCAATAAAGTTTTACCTATCACTTTTTTCTTTTATAGATAATACTTTTTCTATAAAGTATAAGAAATTTTGATTTTATCATTCCTTTTATTTATTTTTTAACTTTACAATATTGTATTGGAATGATAAAATAAAAAAAAAAAAAAAAAAGAAATTTTGTCCAGCTGGAGTTCCCAAAGATTTCTCTCTCTCTCTCTTTTTTTTCTTCTGGAAGTTTTATAGTTTTAGGTTTTCACTTAGGGGTATAATCCATAATTTTTCTATATGATTCAAGGGGTGGGGCATTATTCCATTCTTTTTGCATAGATGTCAAATTGTTCCAGGATCAATAGCAAGTTAAGAAAAGCCCCTTTCTCTAAGAAGCTTACATTATAGAGAAATAGTCAATAAATAGTAAACAAAATAAATGTTTTATGTAGTATGTAAGATAATAATTCTTATTATTATAAGAAAACTATATATATAGAATAGCATAAAAAAATAGAGAGTAGAAAAAAGGATTTCAGATTTAGATGAACTTAAGATGAGTTTAGAAATGATGGAACAGATATCTGCCTAGTTCATGAGAGATTTTTAACCTTCTGTATTTCTTCTAAGTATCATAAAATGTAAGAGCAACTCTATATTACTTCTGAAAAAAAACTTTGACACTCAGTAGTAATGAAAAAATTAAACAATGAAGTGTGACTTATTATCTCACTATTAACACTGGGTTGAACCCAAGTAACAATTGTAGTTACAGATTTACAATCATAACGATGACATAATTCATTAACATGCTATAATACTCACAAGCCACATTCCTAAGATAATATTTAGATTATGAAATTCTTTAAAATTAATTTCTATTTTTTAAATTATAAATATATTAAAGTTTTGATAAGCAAAACAGTGATAATATCAATAGTAGATATTCAAAAACCCACATACTAAATATTTAATCTTTGGTTTTGGTAGTGATAGTGATAGTGGCTCCATAGAATAAGTCTGGGAATGTTCATTTTTATGCAATTATTAAACAGTTTCAGAAGAATAGTTGTTAACTCTTCTCCAAATGCTTGAAAGAATTCGTCTGTGAAGCCACCGGGTCATGGAATTTTGCTTGCTGAAAGATTTTTAATAATAGTTTCAATCTCAGCATTTGTGACTGTCTGTTCATATTTTCTATTTCTTCCTGGTTTACTCTTGGGAGATTGCAGCCTTCTAAGAATTTTTTCATTTATTAAAGATTGACCATTTTATTAGCACATAATTGTTTGTAGTAGTCTCTTATGATCCTTTGTATTTCTATGGGGTCAGTTGTAACTTCTTTTCCATTTCTTTTTAATTAATTAATTTATTTTAAGGATAATTACTTTACAGTATTGTGATGGTTTTTGCCATACATCGCCATGAATTGACCACAGTTAAACATGTGTCCCCCACATCCTGAACCATCCTCTGACCTCCCTTCCCACTCTAACCCTCTGGGTAGCCCCAGAGAACTGCTTTGGGTGTCCTCCGTGCATCTAACTGCACTGGCCATCTATTTTCCACATGGTAATATACATTTCAGGGCTTCCCTGGTGGCACAGACAGTAAAGAATCTGCCTGCAATAGGGGAAACCTGGGTTCAATTCCTGAATCAAGTAGATCTCCTGGAGAAGGGAATGGCAACCCACTCTAGTGTTCTTGCCTGGAGAATTCCAGGGACAGAGGAGCCTCATGGGCTACAGTCCATGGAGTTGCAAAGAGTTGGACATGACTGAGCAATTAATCAGAGAAGGCAATGGCAACCCACTCCAGTGTTCTTGCCTGGAGAATCCCAGGGAAGGGGGAGCCTGGTGGGCTGACGTCTCTGGGGTCCCACAGAGTAGGACACGACTGAAGCGACTTAGCAGTAGAAGCAAAGCAATTAATACTTGTTCCATGTTTCAGTGCTATTCTCTCAAATCATCCCACCCTCACCTTCTTCCAGTGAGTCCAAAGGTATGTTCTTTACATCTGTCTCTTTTGCTATCCTTCATGTAGGATCATCAGTACTGTCTTTATAAATAACATATATATGCATTCAGTTTAGTTCAGTTCAGTTGCTCAGTCGTGTCCGACTCTTTGCAACCCCATGAATCGCAGCACACCAGGCCCCCCTGTCCACCACCAACTTCCAGATTTCCTCAAACTCATGTCCATCAAGTTGGTGATGCCATCCAGCCATCTCATCCTCTGTCGTCCCCTTTTCCTCCTGCCCCCAATCCCTCCCAGCATCAGAGTCTTTTCCAATGAGTCAACTCTTCGCATGAGGTGGCCAAAGTATTGGAGTTTCAGCTTCAACATCCAATGAACACCCAGGACTAATCTCCTTTAGGATGACTGGTTGGATCTCCTTGCAGTCCAAGGGACTCTCAAGAGTCTTCTCCAACACCACAGTTCAAAAGCAGCAATTCTTTGGTGCTCAGTTTTCTTCACAGTCTAACTCTCATATCCATACATGACCATTGGAAAAACCACAGCCTTGATTAGATGGACCTTTATTGGTAAAGTAATGTCTCTGCTTTTGAATATGCTATCTAGGTTGGTCATAACTTTCCTTCCAAGGAGTAAGCATCTTTTAATTTCATGGCTGCAATCACCATCTGCAGTGATTTTCGAGCCCAGAAAAATAAAGTCTGACACAGTTTCCACTGTTTCCCCATCTATTTCCCATGAAGTGATGGGCCAGATGCCATGATCTTCATTTTCTGAATGTTGAGCTTTAAGCCAACTTCTTCACTCTCCTCTTTCACTTTCATGAAGAGGCTTTTTAGTTCCTCTTCACTTTCTGCCATAAGGGTGGTATCACCTGCATGTCTGAGGTTACTGAAATTTCTTTTGGCAGTCTTGATTCCAGCTTGTGCTTCTTCCAGCCCTGTGTTTCTCATGATGTACTCTGCATATAAGTTAAATAAGCAGGGTGACAATATATAGCCTTGATATACTCCTTTTCTTATTTGGAACCAGTCTGTTTTTCCATGTCCAGTTCTAACTGGTGCTTCCTGACCTGAATATAGGTTTCTCAAGAGGCAGGTCAGGTGGTCTGGTATTCCCATCTCTTTCAGAATTTTCCACAGTTGATTGTGATCCACACAGTCAAAGGCTTTGGAATAGTCAATAAAGCAGAAATAGATGCTTTTCTGGAACTCTCTTGCTTTTTCCATGACCCAGTGGATGTTGGCAATTTGATCTCTGGTTCCTCTGCCTTTGCTAAAAAGCAGCTTGAACATCTAGAAATTCATGGTTCATGTATTGCTGAAACCTGGCTTGGAGAATTTTGAGCATTACATTACTAATGTGTCAGATGAGTGAAATTGTGCAATGGTTTGAGCATTCTTTGGCATTGCCTTTCTTTGGAATTGGAATGAAAACTGATCTTTTCCAGTCCTGTGGCCACTGCTGAGTTTTCCAAATTTGCTGGCATACTGAATGCAGCACTTTCACAGCATCATCTTTCAGGATTTGAAATAACTCAACTGGAATTCCATCACCTCCACTAGCTTTGTTCGTAGTGATGCTTTCTAAGGCCTTGACTTCCCATTCCATGATGCCTGGCTCTAGATAAATGATCACTCCCTCGTGATTATCTTGGTTGTGAAGATCTTTTTTGTACAGTTCTTCTGTGTATTCTTGCCACCTCTTCTTAATATCTTCTCCTTCTGTTAGATCCATACCATTTCTGTCCTTTATTGAGCCCATCTTTGCATGAAATATTCCCTTGGTATCTCTAATTTTCTTGAAGAGATCTCTAGTCTTTCCCATTCTGTTGTTTTCCTCTATTTCTTTGCATTGATCACTGAGGAAGGCTTTCTTATCTCTCCTTGCTATTCTCCAACTCTGCTTTCAGTTGCTTATATCTTTCCTTTTCTCCTTTGCTTTTCACTTTTCTTCTTTTCACAGCTATTTTTAAGGCCTCCCCAGACAGCTATTTTGCTTTTTTTCCTTTCCTTTCCATGGGGATGGGCTTGATCCCTGTCTCTTCTACAATGTCATGAACCTCCGTTCATAGTTCATCAGGCACTCTGTCTATCATATCTAGTCCCTTGAATCTATTTCTCACTTCCACTGTGTAGTCATAGGAGATTTGATTTAGGTCATACCTGAATGGTCTAGTGGTTTTCCCTACTTTCTTCAGCTTAAGTCTCTATAGTATTTGTCTCTCTGACTTACTTCACTCTTTACAATAGGCTCCAGGTTCATCCACCTTGCTAGAACTGACTCAAATGCATTCTTTTTTATAGTTGAGTAATATTCCATTGTGTATATGTACCACAACTTTTTTATATATTTATCTGCTGATACTATATATTTGAGGCCTCTCCCCTTTTTTTCTTGATGAATCTGGCTAAAGATTTATCAATTTTGTTTATCTTTACAAGGAACCAGCTTTTAGTTTCATTGATATTTTCTCTCTCTCTCTCTCTCTCTCTCTCTCTCTCTCTCTATATATATATATATATATATATATTTTTTTTTTTTTTTTGGTCTATCTATCTTATTTATTTCTATTCTCATTTTTATGATTTCTTTCCTTCTGGTAACTTTGGGTTTTGTTTGTTTTACTTTTACTAGCTTCTTTGTATGTAATGTTAGTTGATTTATTTGGGATTTTCTTGTCTTCTGAGGTAAGATTGTATTGCTATAATATTCCCTCTTAGAACTGCTTTTGCTGTGTACCATAAGCTTTGGATCATGACGTTTACATTTTTATTTGTCTCTGGATATTTTTAGATTAATGCATTTAATCCAGTTCTTATTGCCATTTGTTAATTGTTTTGGATTTGTTTTTAATGTTTTTTTATTCCTCTTTCATTATCTTTTCTTGTCATTTGGTCACTACACTTATGTTGTGTTTGGATTCCTTTGTGTGTGTGTGTGTGTGTGTGTGTATTGCAGGTTTTTGGTTTTTGGTTGCCATGAGGTTTTAATACAGACACCTACATATAAATACATATGTGTGTGCTTGCTCATGCATGTGTGTGTGTGTGTGTGTGTGTGTGTGTGTGTTTGATTGTTCTAAGTTGCTGGTCTCTTAATTTCAAATTCATTTAAAATAGCCTGCATTTATACTCTCTTCTTCTCGTGAATGTTGATTACATGGTCATATTTGTGTGTGGATGATTTCCTACCTTTAGTGTATGTTTGCCTTTACCAGCAGTAGACTAAAGAAGAATATTACAGACCAATATCACTGATGAACATAGATGTAAAAATTCTCAACAAAATACTAGCAAACAAAATCCAACAACACATTAAAAGAACCATTCCGTATTATCAAGTGGGATTTATCCCAGGAACATGAGAATATTTCAATATTCACAAATCAGTGTGATATACCACAAAAACAAATTGAACAATAAAAAGTATATGATTGTTACAGAAAAGGTTTCTGACAAGACTGAACACTGATTTATCATAAAAACACTCCAGAAATGGGGCAGAAGAGGAACATATCTAAATATAATAAAGGCTACATATGACAGACACACAATTAAAAATGTTTCTTCTATAATCAGGAATAAGTCATGGGTATTCACTTATACAACCTTTATTTAACATAGTTTTGAAAGTCTTAGCCATGACAATCAGAGAAGAAAAAAGAAGTAAAAGGAACCCAAATTGGAAAAGAAGTAAAATTGTCACTGTTTGCAGATGAGATGATATTATTGAAATATGCAAAAAAAAAAAAAAAATCCTAAAGATGCTACTAGAGCTCATCAATGAATTTGGTAAAGTTGAAGCATATAAAATTAACACAAAAATATGTCACATTTCTATACACTAACAATGAAAGATTAGAAATAGAAATTAAGGAAACAGCTCCATTTACCATCACAACAAAAAGAATAAAATACCAAAGAATAAATCTACCTGAGGGGGCAAAAGACCTGTATTCCAAAAACTATAAGAAGTTGATGAAATAATTGAAAGATGACACAGATGGAAAGATATACCATGTTCTTGGACTGAATGAATCAACAGTGTCAAAATGACTATACTAACAAGGGTAATCTAAAGATTCAATGCAACCCCTATCAAATTACCAATGGAATTTTTTTTTAAAAAGTGAAATGTGAAAGTGAAAATCACTCGGTCTTGTCCAGCTCTTTGTGACCCCATGAACTATACACTCCATGGAATTGTCTAGGCCATAATACTGGAGTCAGTGGCCTTTCACTTCTTCAGGGGATCTTTCCAATCCAGGGATCAAACCCAGGTCTCCCACATTGCAGGTGGATTCTTTACCAGCTAAGCCACAAGGGATGAACAAGAATACTGGAGTGGGTAGACTATCCCTTCTCTAGTGGATTTGCCCAACCCAGGGATCAAACTAGGGTCTCTTGCATTACATATGGATTCTTTATCAACTGAGGTAAGACTTAAATCTAAAAAGAAAACCTTAAAATTTGTATGGAAACAAAGAAAGACCCAAATAGCCAAAACAACCTTGAGAAAGGAAAACAGAGCTAGTGAAGGCAGATTCCCTAACTTTACATTATGCTATAAAGCTACAGTAATCAAAACAGCATAGTACTGGCAAAAAGAAAGACTTATAGATCAATGGAACAGAATAGAAAGCCCAGAAATAAACTCACACTCCTATTGTCAATCTATGACAAAGCAGGCAAGAATATACAATGAAGAAAAGGGAGTCACTTTAATAAGTGGTGCTGGGAAAACTGGGCAGCCACATGTAAAAGAACAAAATTGGAATATTCTTTAACATCATTTAAAAAAAAAAAAAAAAAAAAAAAACCTCAAAATTGTTTAAGACCTAGATCTAAGACCAGATACTATAAAATTCCTGAAGGAAAATATAGGAAGAACATTCTCTGACATAAATTACAGCAATAACTTTTTGGATTCACCTCCTAGAGTAATGAAAAATAAACAAATGTGACCTAATTAAGTTGTAAAGGTTTTTGTACGGCAAAGGAAACCATAAACAAAACCAAAAGAAAACTCACAGAATGGGAGAAAATATTGGCAAACAATGTGAGTGACAAGGACTTAATTTCCAAAATATAGAAACAGCACCTGCAGCTCAATATCAAAAAAAAAAAAAAAGAAAGAAAAGAAAAGAAAGCAACCTGAGAAAAAATGGGCAGAAAATCTAAAGAGAAATTTCTCCAACAATGACATACAGATGGTCACAAAGCACATGAAAAATTATTACTAATTATCAGAGTAATGCAAATAAAAACTACAAAGAGGTATCACCTCACAAGGTATCAACTTGGAATGGCTATCATAAAAAAAAGTCTACAAATAATAATGCTAGATATGATGTGAAGAAAAGGGAACGGTCATACATTTTCAGTGGGAATGTAAATTGGTACAGCCGTTAAGGTGAACAGTATAAATGTTCCTTAGAAAACTAAAAATAGTTACTGTATGATCCAACAACTTTACCCCTGGGCATATACCTGGACAAAACTATAATTTGAAAATATACTTACACCCCAATGTTCATTGCAGCACTACTTACAATAGCCAGAATGTGGAAACAACCTAAATGTTCATCAACAGATTAATGGATAAAGAAGATGTGGTACATATATACAATGGAACATTATTCAGCCATAACAAATTATGAAATAATGCCATTTGAGGAAATATGGATGGACTTAGAGATTATCATACTAGTGAGGTGATTTGGACAAAGACAAATATCATATATCATTTATATGTGATACCTTAGAAAAATCATACAAATGAACTTATATATAAGACAGACTTGGAGACACAGAAAAGAAAGTGATGCTTGCCAAGCAGTGCAGGGATAAATTAAGAGCTTGGGACTAACACATATACACTACTATATATAAAACAATCACCAAGGACCTAATGTATAGCACAGAGAACTCTACTCAGTACTTCATAATAACCAATATGGGAAAAAAATCTGAAAAAGTATAGATACATGTTTCTGTATAACTAAATCACTTTGAAGTACAACTGATTAAAATATACATTTTAAATCAATTATACTCCAATATAAAATAAAAATTTTCATCTTCTCTAATAAACAGTCTCCAAGGAAAGAACCTATTCAAAGAGATCATCAAATTATGCTTCATACTAGAATGAAAATGAAGTATGGCAAGTATCTATTTTCAGTTATTTATGTGTATTATTAAGAAAAGATAAAGAGTATTGTTTATAGTTGTTCATATACCATCTAGGGAAAGTAACTCTTTAATTTATTGTATATATTTAAAAATTATTTTATTTATTTTATGTGGAGGCTAATTACTTTATAATATTGTACTAGTTTTTGCATACACTGACATGAATCAGCCATGGGTGCACATGTGTTCCCCATCCTGAATCCTCCTCCCAACTCCTTCCCCATTCCATCCCTCAGGTCATCCCAGTGCACCAGCCCTGAGCACCTTGTCTCATGCATCACACCTGGACTGGCAATCTAATTCACATATGGTAATATATATGTTTCAATGCTATTCTCTCAAATCATGCAATTCTCACCTTCCCCCACAGAGTCCAAAAGTCTATTCTTTACATCTGTGTCTGTTTTGCTATCTCTCATATAGGTTCATCATTACCAGGGATCTAAGCTGCATATATATATGTTAATATACTATATTGGTGTATTTCTTTCTGACTTATTTCACTCTGTGTAATAGGCACCAGTTTCACGCAAATCATTAGAACTGATTCAAATGCATTCTTTTTAATAGCTGAGTAATATTCAGGAAAATTCTGAAAGAGATGGGAATACCAGACCACCTGATCTGCCTCTTGAGAAATTTGTATGCAGGTCAGGAAGCAACAGTTAGAACTGGACATGGAGCAACAGACTGGTTCCAAATAGGAAAAGGAGTACATCAAGGCTGTATATGGTCACCCTGCTTATTTAACTTTTATGCAGAGTATATCATGAGAAATGCTGGTCTGGAGGAAGCACAAGCTGGAATCAAGATTTCTGGAAGAAATATCATTAACCTGAGATATGCAGATGACACCACCTTTATTGCAGAAAGTGAAGAAGCACTAATGAGCCTCTTGATGAAAGTCAAAGAAGAGAGTGAAAAAGTTGGCTTGAAGCTTAACATTCAGAAAACTAAGATCATGGCAGCTGGTTCCATCACTTCATGGGAAATAGATGGAGAAACAATGGAAACAGTGTCAGACTTTATTTTGGGGGGCTCAAAAATTACTGCAGATAGTAGTTGCAGCCATGAAATTAAAAGACACTTACTCCTTGGTAGGAATGCTATGACCCACCTAGACAACATATTAAAAAGCAGAGAAATTACTTTGCCAACAAAGGTCCATTTAGTCAATGCCATGGTTTTTCCAGTAGTCATGTATGAAAGCTGAGCGCTGAAGAATTGATGATTTGGAACTGTGGTGCTGGAGAAGACTCTTGAGAGTCCCTTGGACTACAAGGGGATCCAACAAGTCCATCCTAAAGGAGATCAGTCCTGAGTATTCATTGGAAGGACTGATGTTGTAGCTGAAACTCCAATACTTTGGCCACCTGATGCGAAGAGCTGACTCATTTGAAAAGACCCCAAAGTTGGGAAAGATTGAGGGCATGAGGAGAAGGGGACAAAGGAGGATGAGATGGTTGGATGGCATCACCAACTCAATGGACATGGGTTTGGGTAAACCCCAGGAGTTGGTGATAGACAGGGAGGCCTGTCGTGCTGCTGTTCATGAGGTTGCAAAGAGTCAGACATGACTTCGCAACTGAATTGAACTGAACTGACTATTCCATTTTGTATATGTACCACAGCTTTCTTATCCATTCATCTGCTGATGGACATCTAGGTTGCCTTCATGTCCTAGCTATTATAAACAGTGTTGCGATGAACATTGGGGTACATGTGTCTCTTTCAATTCTGGTTTCCTAGCTACGTGTTTCCCAGCAGTGGGATTGCTGGGTCATATGGCAGTTATATTTCCAATTTTTAAGGAATCTCCACCCTGTTCTCCATGCGGCTGTACTAGTTTGCATTCCCACCAACAGTGTAAGAGGGTTGCCTTTTCTCCATACCCTCTCCAGCATTTATTGTTTGCAGACTTTTTGATATCAGCCGTTCGGATTAGCATGAGATGGTACGTCATTGTGGTTTTGATTTACATTTCTCTGATAGTGAATGATGTTAATCATTTTTTCATGTGTTTGTTAGCCATCTGTATGTATTCTTTGGAGAAATGTCTGTTTAGTTCTTAGGCCCATTTTTGTTCAGGTCATTTATTTTTCTGGAATTGAGCTCCATGGAGCTGCTTGTATATTTTGAGATTAATTCTTTGTTAGTTGCTTCATTCGCTATTATTTTCTCCCATCTGAAGGCTGCCTTTCCATCTTGCTTATAGTTTCCTTTGTTGTGCAAAAGCTTTTAAGTTTAATTAGGTCCCATTTATTTATTTTTGCTTTATTTCCATTACTCTAAGAGGTGGGTTCATAGAAGATCCTGGTGTGATTTATGTCAAAGAGTGTTTTGCCTCTGTTTTCCTCTAGGTGTTTTATAGTTTCTGGTCTTACATTTATATCTTTACTCCACTTGGAGTTTATTCTTGTGTATGATGTTAGAAAGTGTTCTGGTGCTAAGTCGCTTCAGTCGTGTCTGACTCTGTGCGACCCCATAGATGGCAGCCTACCAGGCTCCCCCATCCCTGGGTTTCTCTAGGCAAGAACACTGGAGTGGGTTGCCATTTCCTTCTCCAATGCAGGAAAGTGAAAAGTGAAAGTGAAGTCGCTCAGTTGTGTCCGACTCTTCGCAATCCCATGGACTGCAGCCTACCAGGCTCCTCTGTCCATGGGATTTTCCAGGCAAGAGTACTGGAGTGGCATGCCATTGCCTTCTCTGAGAAAATGTTTTAGTTTCATTCTTTTACAAGTGGTTGACCAGTTTTCCCAGCACCACTTATTAAAGAGATTGTCCTTTCTCATTTTATATTCTTGCCTTCTTTGTCAAAGATAAGGTGTCCATAGGTGCATGGATTTATCTTTGGGCTTTCTATTTTGTTCCATTGATCTGTATTTCTATCTTTGTGCCAGTACCCCACTGTCTTGATGACTGTAGCTTTGTAGTATAATCTGAAGTCAGGTAGGTTGATTCCTCCAGTTCCATTCTTCTTTCTCAAGATTGCTTTGCCTATTTATGTGTGTTTTTTTTTTTTCTTTGTATTTCCATACAGATTGTGAAATAATTTGTTCTAGTTATTTGAATAGGGATTGCATTGAATCTATAGATTGCTTTGGGTAGTATACTCATTTTCACTATATTGATTCTTCTGATCCATGAACATGGTATATTTCTCCACTTATTTGTGTCATCTTTGATTTCTTTCATCAGTGTTTTATAGTTTGCTATACATAGGTCTTTTGTTTCTTTAGGTAGATTTATTCCTAAGTATTTTATTCTTTTTGTTGCAATGGTGAGTGAGATTGTTTCCTTAATTTCTCTTTCTGTTTTCTCATTTTTAAAGTATAGGAATGTAATGGATATCTGTGTGTTAATTTTATATCCTGCAACTTTACTATATTCATTGATTAGCTCTAATAGTTTTCTGGTGGTGTCTTTAGGGTTTTCTATGTAGAGGATTATGCCATCTGCAAACAGTGAGAGTTTTACTTTTCCTTTTCCAGTCTGGATTCCTTTTGTTTCTTTTTCTTCTCTGCACACATTTTTTGAAAAAAGTTTTAAAATATCTTTGGAAAATTATAGGCAATTACAGTAGAGTGAGTTAACATTTCACAATAAAAATATGTTGGTCTTATTAATGAAGATAGACAATTTTCTTGCTTCTAATTTGGAAAGTAATGTATTTTGTTGTTTCTTTAAATCAATAATAATTTTGTTTATTAAGTCATTCAAATACTAGACTGAAAATAGTATTATACAAAACAACACCATGCTCTTTTGAAAGCAAATACTTATCTTTAATTGAAGATCACTGAATCAACTTATGCATTAATACTCTACTCAACAGATGAAAATACTTCTATCATTTTTGTCAAAAAATGCATTACACATTAAAAATGATTAGGGTTATAATGTTTACTGACAATTCTTTAAGAATGATTAACAGATTTTGAATATTCAATGCCCAAATTAGCAAGACCACACATACCAATTGAAGCCATGGTAAAGGTGCCTACTGCTAATGTTGAAACTATAAAAACTTTAGTCTTCTTAATTTTGTGTGATAGATAATTTGTCCCCCTTTCTGTTTTCTTTCAATCAAAACAATTTTGTATATTTATTTTAATGTCACTACCCAAAGTTGATGACATATCTGCTGAAAAACAAGTAAAATACAACTATCAAGCAAATCATCAGAAGCAAATGAATGTAAATATTGTCACTGAAAATTAATGTGAACATCACAAATTTATACTAAATAAATCAACACCTTGGAAATGTACTTCAGTAGCCCAGTTGATATTTTTATTTTTATAATTAATTCTAATTACATTATAATAGTAGTATTTAAAATATAATTTTTTTAAAATTTAGGTATATTTTAATATAGATTCCCTCCAAGAGACTGGTAAGAATAAAAATATAAAATATACTAGGAAAGGAATGAAAACATTTATCAAAATAATTTAACAGTGATATATTCATTGAGTAAAATGCATTCATTAAAATATAATTACCAATGTCACTAAAATGTTTTATCTAGTTCTAAGTTTACCTATGTATGTATACATATCATGTATAAAAATTTCAATTTAGAAAAGATGAAATTGGATTCTATACCTGCGGAAACTTTTGGAACAGAAACCAGAAGTTGGTTAAAAAGACCATGATCCAATCAAAAGATAGAGAGTGGATGAAGAATTAAAAATCATGAGTTCACTTCAACAAGAGACTCACTTCAATAGGGTTGGACCTGCAAAATACTCTGCGAGGCCAAAGCACTCGAGGGTAAAACAAAAAGCTGATGTATATTCCTCTAGACTTCACAGTATATTATGGAGCTACAGTAATCAAAATAGCATGATAGTGGAACAAAAACAGACACATAGATCAATGGAACTGGAAAGGGAGCCCAGAAATAAACCCACACACTTAAGATCAATTCATTTATGACAAAAGCGGATAGAATATACAATGGAGTAATGACCATCTCTTCAGTAAGTGGTGCTGGGAAAACTGGACAGCTATATGTAATAGAAAGGGATTAGAACATTTTCTCAAAGTAGAAAAATAAACTCAAAATGAATTATAGGTCTAAATATAAGACCCAAAATCATAAAATTCCTAGAGAACAAAGGCAGAACATTCTTTGACATAATTATAGCAATATTATTTTGATCTCTCTCCTAACAAAGGAAATAAAAGCAAAATTTTTAATGGTACAGAATTAAATGTAAGATTTTGCACAGCAAAGGAAGCTATGGATAAAAGGAAGAGATCATCTACTGCACAAGAGAAAATATTTGTAAATGATGTGACTAGTAAGGGATTGATATTCAAAATATATAAGCAGCTCATATAATTCAATATCTAAAAACAACAAAAAAATTAAAAGATCTAATAGACATTTTCCAAACAACATTACAGATGGCCAACAGTCACATGAAGAAAAGCTCAATATCACTAATCATCACAGAAATGCAGATCAAAATCATAATGAAGTATCACCTTATACCTGTCAGAAAGGCTATAATCAAAAAGATCACAAATCGCAAACATTGGTGAGGATGTGGATAAAAGGCAACCCTCCACACAGTTGGTGGGAATGTAAATAGTTGCTGTCACAATGGAAAACAATATGGAGATTCCTGAAAAAAACTAACTACTAAATGATCTAGCCATTCGACTCCTGAGTATATATAAAAAAAAAAAAAAAAATTTGAAAAGATATATGCATCCCAATGTTCACACCAATGCTGTTGACAATAGCCAAGATATGGAAGCAATCCTAAGTGTCCATCAACATATGAATGGATAAAGAAGATATACACACAAACAGACATATATACACATGATGGAATATAACTCAGCCATAAAAAAAGAAATTCTGCCATTAGCCAGACGGTAGATGGACCTAGAGGTTATTATGCTCAGTGAAATAAGTCAGATTGAGAAAGACAAATACTTTATGTTATCCCTTAAGTGTGGAATCTAAATGATAACCAAATATATATAACAGACCAGAAACAGACTCACAGTTAAAGAAAATGAACTCGTGGTTACCAGTGGAGAGAGAGTAGGGAGAAGAGGCAAGATATTTGTATGGAATTAAGAGATACAAACCACTTTGCATAAAATAAATAAGATACAAGGATATGTTGCACAGCACAAGGAAAGACAGCCCTTATTTTGTAATAACTTTAAATGGAGTATAATCTATAAGAATATTGAATCATTGTTATATATCTAAAATTCATAAACTAAAAAATAATTCATAATTTTATTAGAGAAACATGAGAAAATATGAAACCATTGGAAGGAAAATAAAACAGTATGTAAAAAATTAACTATGCTACAGAAGAAATGCTGTATATGATTTAAAATATTATTTTGATATGAAATGGTTCTGTAAGTTCTGCTTCTTATAGTGAATAGAAAGCAATCCAAGAGTCTATGATTTTGTGAATGTTTTCATTTTGTTATTCATCTGGCAAGTATTTTGGGATTGCCATTTATGTAAGAAAGGACAGGCTGACTTGAATTGAAAGCTCTAAAATGTTCTCCTTGAATTCCAAAGAACTTTGAAAACTGATTGAGAGTATATGACAACAGTTAACAAAACAAGAACAAATTCATAAAATCTTTCCAAATCAGTGAATATTTTGAGATTACTTTAGTGTCAAATATATTTAAATCAGGTATAAATGTACATGTCAGAGAGAAGATGCAGTAGAAAATAATACATTTTCTATAAGTGTAGATAATACCAGGAAAGTCATACCCTGATAGTTAATTCATACTTACCTTGAATGTGTAAATTAGTTAAATTCTCAATTTAAGAATTTGTTATCCTTACATGCATAGCAGTGTAAACTGATACCTAAAAAAAAAAAGAGCCAGAGTGTAAAACTGATGTCAGTTTTCAGGTTCCTAAAGTATAATGGAAATGTTTATTTAAAAATTCTTTCTAGTTTTTTTTTAATCTTAAAAGTGTTATATCAATAAAAATATTTCACAACCGCCTGAGGAATACCTCACATCCTACAGAAGAATTCAGCACTCAGAAAATTAAATTTGAGCCAATAAGGGAGAAGATGATTTATATGCCATTTATAAATAAATTAGGTTCTTTATAAATCATGAGTACTTTAATCTAAATAGCTCCCATGTATCAACAACAAAACTAAATAAACCAATTTTTCATATGGGGTCCATAGCTCTGGAATATACACAAAATTAAATCAGAAAATGTGCTATTGATAAAAAATAATGTGACTGTCAAATATTTCAAATCTCTTATATTTACACATTCTCCCATCATTTCAACAGTTTTCAGTTTTATATGGCTAATTTTATCGTGTTTGTTAACATAACTGGGCCATGAGTGCCTACGGCATTGCCAAGTAATTAGATGTGGTCCAAGAACACCCTCAGTCACAGTTCTCTATAGAGATACAATTTTAGTTTTCAAAAATACTGGCTATATAAAATGCAGAGGAAGTAGAAAGACATATTGAAGTCATTATTGCTTTTGATAGATGCATATTTTCTTTTGATTTTGGAGAAGAACTGATACTTTCATATTGTGGTGCTAGTGAAGACTCTGGAGGGTCCCTTGGACTGCAAGGAGATCAAACCTGTCAATCGTAAAGGAAATCAACTTTGAATATTCACTGGAAGGAATGATGCTGAAGCTGTAACTCCAATACTTTGGCCACCTGATACGTAGAGCTGATTCACTGGAAAGACCCTGATGCTGGGAAAGATTGAAGGCAAAAGTCAAAGGGTGTGACAGAGAATGAGATGTTTGGGTGGTATCACTGACTCAATGGCCAAGAGTTTGAGCAAACTCTGGGAGATAGTGAAGGACAGGGAAGCCTGGTATGCTGCAATCCATGTGGTCGCAGAGAGTCAGACATGACTTAGCAACTGAACAATGAACAATATTTTCTTCAATAGATACTGAATGTATAATTGCCATTAATTCCATTTTCAAAACTTTTAACAATAATCTATAAAGAGATTCTTATACCCACAGTGGCTGAAGACCAATATTTTAGAATTTTAAAAACCCATTAAATATATAGATATTTAAAGTTAAAATAGCAATGACTTAAATTAATTCCAGTTTGGTACTGCTTCTCAAAATATTGAATCCTGGCATATAAAGAAAAATTAGAAATATTTAAACTATTTCAAAACAAATTGTTTTCCATTAAGAGGTTAGACTGATCCCTACATATCTATTTTGATTGAGAAAGTTATTGATGCAGGAAGTTTCAATGATTAGAGTGCTTTCTTCCGCGTTATGCAGTATATAAGCTTTGTGATAAGAAAGGTGTTTTTTTTTTTTTTTTTTTGATTCCTTGTATAATCATTTTATTATGAAACTTAGTTTTCTTGGTTTTTGTAAATCATAGGAATACTCTTCCCCATTCCTACTAAACATGGATATCATTTTTTTTTCCTATAACTGTTGCTTTTGGTGTGGTAATATGAAATCTAGTGACCTGAGAGGATTCACATGACTCCCCAACCTGAACACAGCTCAGGTACACTGTGAGGTCATTCACTGGGGGTATAGAACCTGAGACACTGCTTCCAATTCACTGTATACATTATTCTCTGCCCTTCGCACACCAATTCCAGTGATGAGGAAACACAGCAAATGCATTACATCCTACTCAGCAGAGTAGGAGTCCATCCTGCTCAGCAGAGACCTGCTCTGAGGTATAGATGTTGGGGCTGAAAGCACGGTCTCTGTTCACGGTGCCTTACCTGTCCTTGCCAGAGCTTTAGTGAAGAGGGCTTTGGGGCATTCCTGCTTGATGTGTGTGTTCTGGAGGATGGGAAAGAATATGATGTTTGAAATGTATTTGAAGGCATTAAGTATTGAAGCTTGATTTTATTATCTTTATTTTTGTGTGAGCTGGTATGAGAAATAATTTGTATTGGAAGTTTACTCAGGACTGAGCAACAGGAAAAACTTCCCTTTAGCTAGGTTTTACTCAGAGATGGGAAAATAGAAGTCCCAGATTTTCCTGATATTGCTTGTTTTGGCAGAGTTAAGGACTGTGGTATCACAGGGCCTTTGCATTCAAGTACTTCTGCTCCCAACCTGCAGCCTGCCTCAAATTCATCTGCCTCCATAAAAACCCATTGCTTATTTTTATGAAAAGAAATAATAGGCTAAATACAGTAACAGATGAAAAAGTAAGCAAAGGCAGGATATAGTCAGATTAAGGAGATTCTTTACCATCCGAGCCACCAGGGAAGCCCATTGATAACACACAGACATGTAAAGAAGCTTTATGAAACTGAACATCTAGATGTTAAAAATTTACCATCAAAATGGACAAAGTAAAAGAGAAACAATTTAATGATATTAAGGAAGAGGGACTTTCTTTAAAGCCCATTTGATGCAACTCTCTTTAGCATCACACTTTCTCATTATGCTTTAACCTAGGCATCATTTTGATGTTCATGAAACCTCACATCCATATTTAATCATATTTAACAGTTATAATATTTCATAAATATTGTAAACATTTTTAAAAATATAAAATAGTAATACTTTTTTTCAAAATTATAATTATATGTGCCCCTGTTTAACATAGTCATATTTCGTTCACACAAAAAAGAGCAAAACTCAAATATATCAAAAGGAAAGGGAGGGGAATGAGATAATCCCAATGGAAGAACTATTACTATCTTTTTTCATTTCTAATAAAATGCAGTGTGTCCTTGTGAATTACAGAAATTAGAGTTCTCCAGATTCCATCTCCACAAGAATATGACCCATTTGAGCAGTTGACAAGAAAACTCAGAAAACTGGAAATAATTATCACAGATATGAAGGTTAACCTTGAGGAGCTGGGGAGATTATCAGAAATGAGGAAACCTGGTAACTGCAATTATTAAAGTTTAAAAAAAAAGGAAGAAAGAAAGATAAACTCGAAGTAGCTAAAAACAGCCTGATAAGAGCAACTAACATTTACAGTGTAGAAACTGTTGACTTATACACACAATGTGAGAGTCGTGAGTCAAGTTTTACTTGCAGCAAATGAGGACTATAGTGGGAGATAGCATCTCAGACAACTCTGAGAAACTGCTCCAAAGAGTCAGGAAGGAAGGTCAGTATATATGTTATTTTGGTGAAGGAGGAGTGGATGTGATCAAGCACATATTTTTTGCAGAAGGGCACTGCTAGCCACAAGGAGCAGATTCACTGTGAAGGATTTCAGTGCTTTTCTAGATATGAAGATACAAGAGTTGGGCTTATAAAATCAGCTCCTGAAAATATCAAACTATCTGAAGACCTGTCCTGCCAGTTTTGCCCTGAGCACAGAGTACCTCATTTCTGCTCTTCATCCTGAACTCTTTTCATGAGGTGTTGAAAATCAGAAGCTGCAGCAACACATTTAACCCTTGTAGAGGTAGATGGCAGGCTTCCCTGGTGATTCAGACGGTAAAGAACCCAGCTGCAATGCAGGAGACTAATGTTTGATCCCTGGGACGGGAAGATCTCCTGGAGAAGGGAATGGTGACCCACTCCAGTTTTCTTGCCTGGAGAATTCCATGGATAGACACAGACACGACTGAATGACTAACACACACACACACACACACACACACACACACAGGTAGATGACAAGTGCCCACAGTCAGTGCTGATTTGTAGTTGACAGTACTTTGAAACTCTCCTGGTATAAGTATTACTCAATCTTTAAAAGGATGTATTAAGTGAGGAATCACTCTCATTTACATTTTGCTGATTGGGAAAGAGTATTGAATGCGGCACAAAACTTTCCCAAAGTCCCATAGCCAGGAACTGATTAACTTCAGAAGTCACAGCAATTTCTTCAAGTTCCATGCAGCTTTCTGGAGCTACAGTGATTTGGGAAATTTCTGAACAAGACACAACTTCATTGAATGAACTGTGGCTTGTCTCCTGCATGACACTTTATTACCACTTGATTCTTCCATAAGGTTGACTCTAAGTGTCAGTGGGGCATTGATACACTCACAGACAACATCCTGCTGTCCCCTCCTGATATGTACATCCTGAATTAACGAAAACTTTCATTTCTCCTTGGCGTGAATAGGCCATGGCATGCTGGCAAATATTTAATAACCAGTTATCTTAAATTTTTTAAAAAAGCCTTCATTTATGGTATTTGCTGATTTCCATGGTGCAAAAACCCCCACAATGGTTGATTTCAAGCTATCAAATTTACATAATTAAACACAGATTTGGAAAGCCAGTATGAGTCAGGTTAATGACTATAACATGAGGTTTATCTCTTGTCCTTCTGATGATTATCAGTTCTGATGTTCTGATGACTTGTCAGTAGTGATATTGGTACTGGTGAAATGAAAGCCAGGCTTTGGGCAATAGGACATTGGCATTAACCCAGAATATCTCATCTAAAAAACTGATATGCTGAGCACATCTACAAAGCATTCTAATAAGATGCTATAATAAAAATGATAGTGCGGACATTTCTATTGCTATCCTAAAATATTTGAGCAGGCATTGTCTTATTTTGAAATTAATGGAAATTCTTAATTAAATGCAGAATTTTGTCCTGGATATTGTATTTTGGATTCGGCCAATTAAACTTGCAAACTACAAGATAAAATATCTATCAATACATTACTGGGGAGCTTCCCTGGTGACTCACTGGTAAAGAATCCACCTGTCAGTGCAGGAGACAGGAGTTCAATCATTGATTTGGGAAGGTCCCACCTGTCTTGAAGCAATTAATCCCGTGTGTTACAACTACAGAGCCTGTGTGCCTAGAGCCCATGATCCACAACAATGAGAAGCCCAGACGCTGCAAGTGGAGAGCAGCCCCCACTCAACACAACTAGAGAAAAGCCCTTGCAGCAGTGAACACCCAGCATGGCCAAAAATAAATAAATAAAAATAATTTAAAACACACACACATTGCTGGGTCCTGCTGGAAAGTGATCTTTCCAAAGCTACTATTCCTTCTACAAAATCTCCTGGTCTAATGGTATTCTAGATTGTACACTGTAACAGATATATAGAAATATTTCACAGTGATTAGTATACTGCAGTTCACGAAAATGAAAATGATAGAGAGATTTTCAAACTGAGACATATTCATACAAGTCCAGCAATATTATACCAAATGTATAAAATCTTTCATATGATGTTATTCATTCTTTATAAAGTCAAGTCAAACTGCTTCACAAAGCTAGTTTGGGTACTAGCAATGGAGTTTATTAACTACAGAGTAAGGACTATAAAAATAAGGTTTTAGGACTATTGGAAAAATTCACGCACGAAAAAAAAAAAATCACTGAAAAGCTTTATAAGTAAAACTCTGTTTCCATCCATTTTAATTAAAATCATAAATCTCACATTTTCCTGCTTCTTAGGTGCCTAAAAATATGACTACTAAGCCAAGCTGTATTTCTAGGTTCTTTACAATTTAACTAAAGCTATTGTGATAATGTAATCAAAACCTTTGTAAGATTGTCTAAATTTTAGTCAAAACTAAATTTCTTTTTTTTTTTCAAATGATGCTACTAAGATATGTAAGAGTATATATTAAAGCTTATCATAATTACATATGAGGACATGTGCTGATTTTGTGATTTTGATACTATTCAGCTTTGCAAAGAAAAAAATAATTACTGCTGGAAAACTTTCTGATGATCATGTCCAGATATACATGCTTCTTTTATTGTTTTAAAATATAGAGATTGTTCCCAAAACCAAATTTAAACCTGGATGAAACTACTTAGAAACCTTATAATGCTATTTGTTTTGTTCATTTCAGATCAATACTGTTTCTTTGAAATAATTTATAATAAAATAGGAGTTTTACTAACTTAGTACTTCAAATGCTTTGATATTCCCAAATGTCTACTTAACTCATTGCAACTAATTACACAGTCACTTTTTAGCTCATTCTATCACACAGATTTTGAGCAATAAAAAGCAAATATATAAACTTATTTTTTTTTCTAAACAAGAATTTTGTTTCATCCCTTTTTAATGGAATACTATTCTACCGTAAAAAGGAATGAAACAAAATTCTTCTTTCAAAAAAATCATATATTTGCTTTTTGATGATAAAAATCTGTGCGAAAGAATGAGCTGAAGAGTGACTGTGTAACTAGGTGGACTGAGTTTTATGGTAGAGTAGTATTCCATTGGGCTTCCCCAGTAGCTCAGACAGTAAAGAATTTGCCTGCAATGCTGAAGACCTGGGTTTGATCCCTAGGTTAGAAAGATCCCCTGGAGAAGGCAATGGCTACCCACTCCAGTATTCTTGCCTGGAGAATCCCATGGACAGAGGAAACTGACAGGCTATACAGTCCATGGGGTTGCAAACAACTGGACACCACTGAGCAATATCTGTTTGTCTGACAGTTTTCTGTTATCTATATATACCACACTTTCTTTAGCCATTCACTGGTTAATGGACACCTGGGTTGCTTCTGTATCTTGATTATTATAAATGATACTGTAGTAAACACCAAGGTATGTGGATCATTTTGAATCACTGTTTTTTTTTTTTTTCACATACATACCCAGGAGTAGAATTGCTAGGTTATGTGACAGTTCTATTTTTAGTTTTTTGAGGAGCCTCCATACTGTTCTCCAAAGTTGCCGCCCCAATTTACATTCCCACCAACAGTGTAGGAGGGTTCCCTTTTCTCCACACCATCTCCAACATTTGTTATTTGTGTTTTTTGATGATGACCATTCTGACAGTTTTGAGCTGATACCTCATAGTGGTTTTCACTTGCATTTCCCTGCTGACCAGTGATGTTGAGCATCCTCTCATGTGCCTACTGACCTTCTGTATTTTATCTTTGGAAAAATGTCTGTTCAGTTCTATTTTTTAATAAGGTCATAAAAAGGAATGCAATTTTGCCATTTGCAGCAACATGGATGGGCTTGGAAGGCATCATGTTATATTGTATGGCATCATTTATAAGTGAAATCTAAAAAATAAAAATAAAAAAAAATAGTGAATATAATGAAAAAAAAAAAAGCAGACTTACTAGCATAGAGAACAAGCTAGTGTTTACCACAGGGGAAAGAGAAGCAGGGAAGGGCAATACAGAGGGGATTAAGAGCTACAAACCATTAGGTATAAAATAAGCTACAAGTGTATACTGTACAATACAGGGAGCATAGCAATATTTTATAAGTGGAGTATAACCTTGAAAAATTGTGAATCATTATGTTGTATGCCCATAACACATAATATTGTACTTTAATAAAAAAGAAAAAAAGTTGAGATATATCTTTTCAAAATTTGCAAGTTATTACATTTTTTTTCAAGCACTAGATCTGATGGGCAAAGGAAGGCATTTTTGCTCACTACTCTATTTCCAACTTCACTGAGAAAGAATATTGAGAAATATTACTGCTTTATTCAAACTTAAAAGAAAGGAAAACAACTACAACTCAGATACTATAAAGCTCAAATTCACTGGTATGTAGATTGAACAAAAAATATCACAAGCTTCCGCAGGAAACAATTTGTATATGGTCTTAGAACAAATCCTCATAAGACTTGCAGAGCACCCTAGCAGCCTCTCTCTCCATGAAAACATCACACACACACACACCCCCCACAAAGGACATTGCTCTACTCCATAACCACACAGAAATCCATACCTATCCTAGCCTGACCTCAGCTCACAAACTTGCAAAGGAAAAAAAAAAAAATACAAGACAGAAGCATAAGCTAAAATTAGATGAGTAAGACATAACAAATGTAGATAACCAATAAAATACATGACTATTACAGAGAAAAATATAACAGAAAAATATATGTCACCAAACACTTTAACTTTTCTATTAACACAAAAAATTTAAAAATGTAAAAATGAAGTACAATGGTTCAGAGAAGAGATTATGATATAGCAAATAGAGATTAAAATGGAGCTGGTGTTACTGAGGGTAGATGAAATAAAAACAAAAGGTGTGCAGAAACAAAATTGTCTTAGAAAAATGAAATGTTAATAAGCACAACTGAAAAGAAGCATTGTAACCAAACTTGAAAATCTCCAGGAAACAAAATAGAAAAAAGCTCACATATAAAAATGATTTGACAGATGATTGACAAGGAAGGCAGCAAAATGAAGTCCAAAATACACAGATGCTAGTCTTCTTAAAGAAGAGATATAAATGAATGAAATACCAGGCAAATACATTATGCTAAGACAAATACAGTCATGCTTTCCAGAAATAAAGGAAAAATCAAACTACTGAATAAAAATTTTATAATATTCCCTTGGAAAAAATGAATTAAAAAAATCAACTTCAAAGTGGATAATGATGACATTACTGAACCTTATGGATAAACCATGTTCTCTGAATATCGAAACATAAAAACGGCAAATGATCTTTGAAGTTTGGATCTAAGTGTCTTCACAGCAACGAAATACAACAAAATGTATGGAATAATGTCTACAGGTGCAAGTGCAGTACAATGACTGTCCAAAGGGTCTTCAGTATGAAGCTAACAGACCAATGTTCACAAACACATGAGAAGTCAGAATAAAGTGATCCGACAGTGCAATGCAGACTATGAAATGAAGGAAATTAAACACTCTGGAGACAGAAAAGTTAAACTACTGATGGGCATTAAATTCCTATAAATATAGAACTGGAACTCATGGAGAGAGGGAATTTATAGGAACAGGCTTCCCTGGTGGCTCAGATGGTAAAGAATCTGCCTGCAATGCAGGACACTCTGGTTTGATCCTCTGGTTGGGAAGATCCTCTGGAGAAGGGAATGGCTACCCACTCCAGCACTACTTGGAGAAACCCATGGACTGAGGACCCAGGCGGGCTATGATCCATGGGGCTGTAAAGAGTCAGACACGACTGAGTTACTCACACTACAACATTTATAAAAGTAAAAAGTAAAAATAAAGTGAAGTCGCTCAGTCATGTCCAACTCTTTGTGACCCCATGGACTGTAGTTTACCAGGCTCCTCCATCCATGGGATTTTCCAGGCAAGAGTACTAGTAGAGTGGGTTGCCATTTCCTTCTCAAGAAGGAACAACATTTAAAACTAAATGTGAATAAAATTAAGCAGTAAAATGTATAATTTAACTAAATAAAGAAAAGAGATATGGAAAAATGAGGTGAGAACATATATTTGTTTTTGCTGATTTCCTTATCTAATGAAGCAATAGAGTCTGAATACATCCAAAATGGAAACATGTAGTAAAAAGAAATGTATCCTACACACACTTAATACTTTCAACTCTACCATGTGAGCACATGTGTGTGTCCACTCCTGTGTAGGCACATACACACACACACTTGCATTCATGTACTGGTTTTTTGTAGTTATATTTTTGTGGTAGAAAAATGTTTATATGAAATATGCCAATTCCTTCATCCTAGATTCATTTTTAAGTTAAAGTAAAATTAATCAGTCCTGAATACTCATTGGAAGGATTGATGCTGAAGCTGAAGTTCCAATACTTTTGCCACCTGATGTGAAGGACTGACTCACTGGAAAAGACCCTGAGGCTGGGAACAATTGAAGGCAGGAGTAGAAAGGGATGTCAGAGGATGAGATGGTTGGATGGCATCACCAATTTGATGGACATGAGTTTGAGCAGGCTGGAGGAGTTGGTGATGAATGGGGAAGTCTGGCGTGCATGTACATGGGATTGCAAAGAGTTGGACATGAGTGAGCGACTGAACTAAACTGAACTGAATCATTTTCTTATTGTGGTTAAATGTTGCATTTCCCTAAAATAGTGATCTTGATCATATTTTCATGTACTTATCGGCAACTTACATATCCTCTTTGGATAAATATCTATACAAATCCTTTGTCTACATTTTTATATTGGGCTGTTTAGGGTTTATTGCTTGTTGAGACTTTTTTTCCTCCCCTAAATTCATAAGATTTCCCCAAGATCTGTTTTATAAGATCTATTTGCCTTGAAAGCTTTAAAAAAATCTTGTTTTGTTAATTATATGCCAATACACAAAGCAAAATGGGGTAAGAAATTTAAAAGCAGAAATCCTCAAAATCCTCTAAACAAAAGCATATATTTCATGACTTTACATATGTATTCTTTTAATAATGTGCTTAGTTGCTCAGTCATGTATGACTCTTTGCAACCCCATGGACTGTAGCTGGCCAGGCTTCTCTGTTCGTGAGGATTCTCCATGTAAGAAAACTGGAGTGGGTTGCCATGTCCTCCACCAGGAGATCTTCCCAACCCAGGGATCAAACACAGATCTCCTGCATTTCAGGCAAATTCTTTACCGACCAGGGAAGAAATTTTTACCCAATTTTTAGAAATAAGATTTTTGGAAAAATAAATTGAGTATAGAATAATATAAAAAATCACTATTATTAGGATAATTTAAAGCAGTAGAAATACGTAAATTTTGACATAAAAATATTTTTTGGCTGTGTTAGTAAACAATGGAGTTGAAATTCTTACTACCAGTTTGCCTGTTCCTAAAGCTCTAAATTTTTAAATTACAAGAATGTTAATATATTTTGGCAAAATTCTAGAAATCATAGAAATGTTATGAAGTTATCTCTTTTTATTTGGTTTTAATAAACTAGCATTAATTTAGCCTCTTATCTTCAAATAACCTTAAATTTACATTCCAACATTTTGAATGAATACATAAAGATGTAGGTAATATATAAGCCATGCTGAGCAAGGCAAATTTAAGCTAAAGCTGAAACTCCAGTATTTTGGCCAACTCATGCGAAGAGTTGACTCATTGGAAAAGACTCTGATGCTGGGAGGGATTGGGAACAGGAGGAGAAGGGGACGACAGAGGATGAGATGGCTGGATGGCATCACTGACTCGATGGACATGAGTCTGAGTGAACTCCGGGAGTTGGTGATGGACGGGGAGGTCTGGCATGCTGCAATTCATGAGGTCGCAAAGAGTCCGACACGACTGAGTGAATGAACTGAACTGAACTGAACTGAACTGAAAAGAACTTTAACCAAAAATGTTACTTTTGCATTGGTTGCTGTTAAGTGATGTAAGTGCTTTACATTATTTTTAAGACATTAATTTATACTTCTGAAATGGTAGTTCATAATATTAGGTATATGTACATATATGTGTACATATACCACATGTATCAGTTCAGCAGTTCAGTTCAGTCACTCAGTCATGTCCGACTTTCTGTGACCCCATGAATCGCAGCACTCCAGGCCTCCCTGTCCATCACCAACTCCCGGAGTTCACTCAGACTCACATCCATTGAGTCAGTCATGCCATCCAGCCATCTCATCCTCTGTCGTCCCCTTCTCCTCCTGCCCCCAATCCCTCCCAGCATCAGAGTCTTTTCCAATGAGTCAACTCTTCACATAAGGTGGCCAAAGTACTGGAGTTTCAGCTTTAGCATCATTCCTTCCAAAGAAATCCCAGGGCTGATCTCCTTCAGAATGGACTGTTTGGATCTCCTTGCAGTCCAAGGGACTTTCAAGAGTTTTCTCCAACACCATAGTTCAAAAACATCAATTCTTTGGCACTCAGCTTTCTTCACAGTCCAACTTTCATATCCATACATGACCACTGGAAAAACCGTAGCCTTGACTAGATGGACCTTTGTTGGCAAAGTAATGTCTCTGCTTTTCAATATTCTATCTAGATTGGTCATAACTTTTCTTCTAAGGAGTAATGTATATGTATTTACAATTGTGCATATACTCAAATATGAAGGGAAGAGCTACTCACTCCAGTGTTCTTGCCTGGAGAATCTCATGGACAGAGGAGCCTGGCAGGCTACAGTCCATGAGGCCACAAAATGTCAGACACAACTGAATGACTAACACTTTCACACACTCAAATATGTTTTTGTTATGTAACAGACGTGACACATAAATGTGTGTATGTGTGCACATGGCATCTCCCATTAGGTAATTCAATCTTTAAATCATTTTTACCTTCAATCATTTCCTGTTGAAATTTGTAATTATTTTCATAGTTTTGATGTACTAGAGACTTGAGATATTTGAATGGAATTAAATTAAAGGAAGAGTCTGGATATGTGATCTGAACTCAACGGCTAGGCACAGGTCACTCAAGATACATGTTGAGTCTGTAAACGATGGCTGTGAAGGGCATCGACCCTGGCACCCAGACCCAAAGATACTTATACCTTGACCATAAGTTAGGATGAACATCTTTCTTTATGGATGAAATGAGCTTCCTGTATCTAGGGGCTAGCAATGGAAGAAGCTCCAGTGTCAGCAGAGAGCCCTCCATTCCTGTGCATCCTCCAGCATTGACTGGCTCCAGCAAACAGCTCCAGCAGGGCCTTTGCCCAGGCTGCTGGGTGGCACATTGACCAACACCCAGAAGCTGGAGTAGGTTTACACATTCAAGAGGACCAACAGTTGGACAACTAGGTTTCCTGGCATGTCCTCAGCTACATGGATCAGCTGAAGGGCATGTTCCTGCTAGTCAGGGCCTGACAAAATGTGGTCTACTGGAGAAGAGAATGGCAAACCAAATCAGTGTTCCTGGCTGGAGAACCTCATGAACAGTGTGAAAAGGCAAACATGTATGACACTGAAAGATGAGCCTCCCAGGTTGGTAGGTATCCAATAGACTACTAGAGAAGAGCAGAGAAATACCTCCAGAAAGAATGAAGAGTCAGAGCCAAAGGAAAATGACACCCAGTTGTAGATATGTCTGGTGGTGAAAATAAAGTCCGATGCTGTAAAGAGCAATATTGCATAGGACCTTGGAATGTTAGGTCTTTGAATCAAAATAAACTGGATGTGGTCAAATAGGAAACGGCAAAAGTGAACATTGACATTTTAGGAATCAGTGAACTAAAATGGATGGAAATGGGCAAGTTTAATTCAGGTGATCATTATATCCACTACTGTTGGCTATTAGAAGAAATAGTAGCCTATTTATTTCTAGCAGAAATCTACTACCCTTAGAAGAAATGGAGTGGCCCTCATAGTCAAAAAGAGATTCTGAAATGCAGTACTTGGGTGCAGTCTCAATAACGACAGAATGATCTTTGTTCATTTTCAAGGCAAACCACTCAACAGCACAGTGATCCAAGCCTATTCCCCAACAAATAATGCCAAAGAAGCTGAAGTTGAACAATTCTATGAAGACATACAAGACTTTCTAGAACTATCACCAAAAGGAAAAAAAAAAAAAAAAAAGATGTCCTTTTCATCATAGGGTACTGGAATTCAAAAGTAGGCAGTCAAGAAAGTCAAGAAATATCTGGAATAATAGGCAAGTTTGGCCTTGGAGTACAAAATAAAGCAGGACATAGATAACAGTTTTGCCAAGAGAATGTACTTGTCATAGCAAACACTGTCTTTCAAGAACACAAGAGACAACTCTACACATGGACATCACCAGATGGTCAATACTGAAATCAATACGGAATTCTTTGCAGCTAAAGATGATATATTTTTGCTCTGTACAGTCAGGAAAAACAAGACCGGGAGCTGACTATAACTTGGATCATCAGCTCATTATTGTAAAATTCAGACTCAATTGGAAGAAAGTAGGGAAAACCACAAGAACAACATTCAGGTATGACCTAAATCAAATCCTTTATGGTTACACAGTGGAGGTGACAAATAGATTCAATGGATTAGATCTGATAGACAGAGTGCCTGAAGAACTACGGATGGAGGTTTGTAACATTGTACAAGATGTGAACAAAACCATCCCCAAGATAAAGAAATGCAAGAAGGCAAAATGGTTGTCTGAAGAGGCCTCACAAATATCTGAGAAAAGAAGAAAAGTGAAAAGCAAAGGAGAAAGGGAAAGATATACCCAACTGAATGCTGAGTTCAGAGAATAGCAAGGAGATATAAGAAAGCCTACTTAAGTGAACAATGCAAAGAAACAGTAGGATGGGAAAGATTAGAGATCTCTTCAAGAAAATTAGAGATTCCAAGGGAAAATTTCATGCAAAGATAGGCACAGTAAAGAACAGAAAAGGTATGGATCCAGTAGGAGCATAACATATTTAAAAAAAAGGTGGCAAGAATACACAGAAGAACTGTCCAAAAAGTTCTTAATGACTCGGATAGCCACAATGGTGTGATTACTCACGTAGAGCCAGACATCCTAGCATGTAAAATCAGATGGGCTTTAGGAAGCATCACTACAAGCAAAGCTATGAAGGTTTGTTTGGAATTTATGGAATTCCAGCTAAGCTATTTCAAATCCTAAAAGATTTGATGTTAAAGTACTAAATTCAATACACTAGCAAATTTGGAAAACACAGCAGTGGCCATATGACTGGAAAAAGTAAGTTTGCTTTTAAATCCCAAAGACAGGCAACACCAAAAAATGTTCAGACTACTGTACAATTGCATTCATTTCACATGCTAGCAAGACCATGCCCAAATCCTTCAAGCTAGGCTTCAGCAGTATGTGAATTGATAAATTCCAGATGCACAAGCTGGATTTAGAAAAGGCAGAGGAATCAGAGATCAAATTGCCAATGTCCACTGGGCCATAGAAAAAGAAAGGGGATTCAAAAAAGAATCTACTTCTGCTTCACTGACTATGCTATAGCCTTCAACTGTGTGCATCACAATAAACAGTGGAAAATTCTTAAAGAGATGGGAATACCAGATCACCTTACCCACCTCCTGAGAAATCTGTATGCAGGACAAGAAGCAACAGTTAGTACTGAACATGGAACAATGGACTGTTTCCAAACTGGCAAAGGAGTGTGTCAACTTGTTTATTGTTACCCTGCTTATTAAACTTCTATACAGTGTATATCATGCGAAATGCCAGGCTGGCCATTCACAAGCTGGAATCAAGACTGCCTGGAGAAGTATCAACAACCTGAGATATGCAGATGATACCACTTTAATGACAGTAAGCATAGAGGAACTGAAGAGCCTCTTGATGAATATGAAAGAGGAGTGAAAAATCTGACCTAAAACTCAACATTCAAAAAATGAATAGCATGGCATTTGGTCCCATCACTTCATGGCAAATAGACGGGAAAAAAGTGGAAATGGTGACATATTTTATTTTCTTAGAATCCAAAATCACTGCAGACATTGTCTGCAACCATAAAATTAAAAGATGCTTGCTCCTTGGAAGAAAAGCTATTACAAACATATTAAAAAGCAGAGACATCACTTTACTGACAAAGTCTGTATATTCAAAGCTATGGTTTTTCCAATAGTCATGTATGGCTGTGAAAGTTGGACTGTAATGAAGGCTGAGTGCTGAAGAATTGATGCCTTTGAACTGTGGTACTGGAAAAGACTCTTGAGAGTCCCTTGGACTACAAGGAAATTAAACCAGTCATTTCTAAAGGAAATTAATCCTGAATATTCATTGGAAGGATAATGCTGAAGCTGAAGCTCTAATACCAGCCACCTGATGTGAAGATCCAATTCACTGGAAAAGACCCTGATTCTGGGAAAGATCGAGGGCAAGAAGGGGGTGACAGAGGATAAGATGGTTGGATGGCATCACCAAGTCAATGGACATGAGGTTTTGCTAACTAGGGAGATAGTGAAGGACAGGGAAGCCTGGCACAATGCAGTTCATGGGGTCACAGAGAGTCGGACATGACTTGGCAACTGACATAACAATACAGTAAAGTTCACTGCTTTAATATCCACTTGTGCTTGCTGACTCACAGACAGCCCTAGTGTGATGGCTAAATCTAAAGGCTCTGCTCTTGCTCGGGTGTGAACTCCAGTTCCACCACTCAGTGGCTGGGCCATTTAACCAGTGCATCTGAACTCTCTGTGCTTTGGTTTCCTCACTTGTAACAAGGCTGGAAAGAGTACTTGAAGGGAAACTACAGTGATATTTATACAGTCTCAGGATGGCGTCTGGCACATAGTATGTGCTATATCTTAATTTAATAAAAGTCAACATGGATATGATAGAAAGTGTTATCTTTTAAAACCAACCCCACAAAATTTTCATTTTTCTCACGTCTCACACAACAGCACAAAAATAACTAGATAAACTCCTGCTTCCTGGTGACACCCTATCCAAGATCCATCTGGTAATCTTGTCAGTGTTGTTGTTTGTCTCACTTTTATCATTTGTTGGCATGTAATGAAAAGTTAAGTTAGAAAGAGACCAAAATAGAAATGATATTTTTGACTGAAACTCCTGATAGATTGAAAATTATGATAACAAAAAATATATACACTCCAAAGCTCAAATTTATTTGTAATTTGCAAAGAGATCACAGATGAATATTATAGTGTGGTAGGTCTGCAGGTATAAAAGATCTCTCTGTTTTAATCCTCAGAATCTTTAAATATGTTACTCTAAGTGGTAACAGGGACTTTGCAGGTGTGATCCACTTAAAGATGCTGAAATGAGGGAATCATTCTAGAGTATACAGTGTGTCCAATATAATCATAAGGATAGTCACCACCTATGGAAATATAATATTTTTGACCAGCTCTTTATGTTTATTTAAGTATACAGTCATGGAAGAGACTATAAGTTAATAATTATAAGAAATGATAAAGAGAGAAATTTAAATTTTTTAAGTGGTTTTTTTTTTTTTTTTTCATTGACCATTGGAGTCACTTCACCTAGACAAAGGAGCAACAATAAACAATTAATTTTGTTTGATTACTCTGCTGTTTTTAGGAAAAGTATTTTCATATGCAAATTATAGTTGTAGGGCTTATATACTGAATGAATTTATAGTGTTACCTACCGTTAGTCATGGACTTAATCTCAAAGTAAAAAATTAAGCAAATATAAATGTTTTTCAGGTCATCTATAATGCAACAAGTTTGAATATAGTTAAATATGTTTCTCATGTATTACACCACATCACACAAATAATGAGCTAAACTCTTAAACATATTAACACAACTGCCATAATATTATCAAGCACACAGGCATTATTAAAATTCATTATTACATTTTTAAGCTGGTTGGCTCAAATCAGGATTCACAATCCATTTATTGAATTTGCTTGCTAGATTTTTTTAAAATCTAGAGTCCCCTCTTGTATTTTCTTCTTGCCATTTGTTATGAAGAAAACCATTACATTTTCCCTGAAGAGCGATCTATCATCTAGGTTTGGCTGACTGGATCCCACTGTTTGTATAATATATTCTATCCATGTTCTGATAAACTGGTGTTCAGACGAAGAGGCTTGGTCAGATTTAGGTTTGATTTTTGTCAAGAATATATCATATTTGTTTCTACATATTTCTGCTTGCATTGTATCAGAAGACACTTCAGTTATAGCTGTGTTTTTTGTTTTGGTGGTAAAATTGATCAGTGGAATAAAGTGTTTCCATTTGTATATTATAAAATTCCCATTGGTTTTTAAATTTAATGATTTTAGAAGTCATGGATGATATATTCTATTATCACACTTGGGGTTCTACAAATGTTATATTGTAATTATATCACTTATTAACAGAATTCTCATAGAAAGAAGAAACCTTCTCATCAACTTTTTGTTGCCCAAGACACAGTTTACATATCAAAGTCAGCACAATGTGGGCTTATTTTCATTTATTGCATTGTCTCATCTTTGGTAAATGGGAGCCTTTTCAAGCTGACATTGAAAAGTTGACATTGGTGCCTTTTTATGGTGAATTCAAAAATTTTTCAAAGATGGATGATAATACCACTTAGTTTCATTTGTACATGTCTTGCTCCAGATCTAAAATCAGCCACCTATCTAAGGAACACTAGTTCCCCTGAATGAGAAATGGCATTAGAAACCACAATGTAGACATTAGAGGTAATCAAAGCTATTGAATTGTCATTTATTCTGGATCATTGGTTGTGGGAGTAGAGGAAAAAGTGTACATATATGTATGCATATGTTTATAATGAATATCATATATAATTTATATATGTTTATTTTGTCATTTTAAATGAAAATACAACATGAGTTCATGATTAGTATCTCCCATTCAAATTTAGAATTACAATATTTTACCTATTTCAGAGTTTTGATATAATTTGATTTTTGTGTTTTTCTCTTATTACAAGACACTTATTTGCATATGATATTAATATACTTACTTTTTATCAAATTTATGCATATGTATATACATATATATGACTCAGAGGTATACACTAATGGAAAGATATAAACATCTGAATGCTGAGTTCCAAAGAATAGCAAGAAGAGATAAGAAAGCCTTCTTCAATGATCAATGCAAAGAAACAGAGGAAAACAACAGAATGGGAAAGACTAGAGATCTCTTCAAGAAAATCAGAGATACCAAAGGAACATTTCATGCAAAGACGGGCTCGATAAAGAACAGAAATGGTATGGACCTAACAGAAGCAGAAGATATTAAGAAGAGATGGCAAGAATACACAGAAGAACCGTACAAAATAGATCTTCACGACCCAGATAATCACGATGGTGTGATCACTGACCTAGAGCCAGACATCCTGGAATGTGAAGTCAAGTGGGCCTTAGAAAGCATCACTATGAACAAAGGTAGTGGAGGTGATAGAATTCCAGTTGCTGCTACTGCTGCTAAGTCGCTTCAGTCGTGTCCGACTCTGTGTGACCTCATAGACGGCAGCACACCAGGCTTCCCGTCCCTGAGATTCTCCAGGCAAGAACACTGGAGTGGGTTGCCATTTCCTTCTCCAATGCATGAAAGTGAAAAGTGAAAGTGAAGTCGCTCAGTCGTGTCCGACTCTTAGTGACCCCATGGACTGCAACCTACCAGACTCCTCCGTCCATGGGATTTTCTAGGCAAAAGTACTGGAGTGGAGTGCCATTGCCTTCTCCAGAATTCCAGTTGAGCTATTCCAAATCCTGAAAGATGATGCTGTGAAAGTGCTGCACTCAATATGCCAGCAAATTTGGAAAACTCAGCAGTGGCCACAGGACTCGAAAAGGTCAGTTTTCATTCCAATCCCAAAGAAAGGCAATGCCAAAGAATGCTCAAACTACCACACAATTGCACTCATCTCACACGCTAGTAAAGTAATGCTCAAAATTCTCCAAGCCAGGCTTCAAAAATATGTGAACCGTGAACTTCCTGATGTTCAAGCTGGTTTTAGAAAAGGCAGAGGAACCAGAGATCAAATTGCCAACATCTGCTGGATCATGGAAAAAGCAAGATAGTTACAGAAAAGCATCTATTTCTGCTTTATTGACTATGCCAAAGCCTTTGACTGTGTGGATCACAATAAACTGTGGAAAATTCTGAAAGAGATGGGAATACCAGACCACCTGATCTGCCTCTTGAGAAATGTGTATGCAGGTCAGGAAGCAACAGTTAGAACTGGACATGGAACAACAGACTGGTTCCAAATAGGAAAAGGAGTACGTCAAGGCTGTATATTGTCACCCTGTCTATTTAACTTATATGCAGAGTACATCATGAGAAAGAGATGGCTGGATGGCATCACTGACTCGATGGACGTGAGTCTGAGTGAACTCCGGGAGTTGGTGATGGACAGGGAGGCCTGGCGTGCTGCGATTCACGGGGTCGCAAAGAGTCGGACACGTGAGCGACTGATCTGATCTGATCTGATACCTAATAGGTTCAGAGTAACGAATATTATCAATTAAATATGGTTATGAAAAAGTGTTTAAGTCTTTCTTACAGTTCATTTTGTTCTTGGCTTATAACCCAGTAGGGACCTTTAAAATACCTTGGAACATTTACTCTGTGTGACTAAGCCATTGACACCCAGGGAAACGGACTTGGGTCTCTTTGCTTTGGATTTTAGGTATCGCCTTTTTAAATGTTGGTTTCATTTTATTTTATAATTGAACAAATATTCATTCAGTTTCAGTATCAAGCAAAAAAATGTAGATTTAAAGATACTGAGTTACCATCTCTATTTTTTCTCTATAGATAACATTTTTAAGCATTCATTTTATTCACTACATTTCTTTTTCTTTGAATGCCATACTTCTATTGTTTGTCATTTTTCCAAATAATTGCTATTTTTTGTATTCTCTTTTGATAATGCTTTTACATATCAGAAATAATGATTTTATATGATATGAATTGCAATTATATTCAGCTTTTTCCATTTATCTTGTTAAAGTACTGCTTATGGAGCAATTTTGCCATTGCTATGTGTGGCTATTTTTAATGAAATTATCTATGAAACAGAAACAGACTCATAGACCTAGAGAACAGACTTGTAGTTGCCAAGTGGGGTGTAGAAGAGGGATGGATTGGAAGTATGGAATTTATAAATGCAGACTATTATATATGGAATAGATAAGCAACAAGTTTGTACCACATAGCACAGGGAACTATGACAGACCATACTGGAAAATTATATACACATCAGTTCAGTTCATTTGCTCAGTCATGTTTGACTCTTTGCAGACAAGACTGACTTTCACAAAAACATATATAAAAAATTATTGTGAAAGTCAGTTGTGTCTGACTTTTTTTTGCAACCCTATGGACTATAGAGTCCATGGAATTCTCCAGGCCAGAACACTGCAGTGGGTAGCCTTTTCCTTCTCCAGGGGATCTTACCAACCCAGGGGTTGAACCCAGGTCTCCCATATTATAGGCAGATTCTTTACCAGCTGAGTCACCAGGGAAGCCTAAGAATAGTAGAGCAGTATGTATATATATATATACATATGTGTGTATATACATATATATATATATATATATATGTAGAGAGAGAGAGAGAGAGAGACATTACTTTACCAACAAAGGTCCGTCTAGTCAAAGCTATGGTTTTTCCAGTAGTCATGTATGGATGCGAGAGTTGGACTGTGAAGAAAGCTGAGTGCCGAAGAATTGATGCTTTTGAACTGTGGCGTTGAAGAAGACTCTTGAGAGACCCTTGGACTGTAAAGAGATCCAACCAGTCCATCCTAACAGAATTCAGTCCTGAATATTCATTGGAAAGACTGATGCTGAAGCTGAAACTCCAATACTTTGGCCACCTGATCTGAAGAACCGACTCATTGGAAAAGACCCTGATGCTGGGAAAGATTGAAGGCAGGAGGAGAAGGGGACAACAGAGGATGAGATGGTTGGATGACATCACCATCTCAATGGACATGAGTTTGAGCAAGCTCCAGGAGTTGGTGATGGACAGGGAAGCCTGGCATGCTGTGGTACATGAGGTTGCAAAGAGTCCAACATGACTGAGTGACTGAACTGAACTGAACTGATGTGTGTGTGTGTGTATCTGAATCACTTTGTGTACAGAAATTAATACAAAACTGTAAAACTGACTATACTTCAAGAAAGTAAGTTTTAAAAATTGTCACTGTCCTGAGAATTGTTGTTTCTTTTCTTTTTCTTCTATTTCCTTTCTTTCTCTCTCTCATTACCTCTCTCCCTTCATTTCTCTATATGTCAGTCCTATAGAACTCATCATTCTTCCATTATCTTTTCAGAATTTTGAGTCTTTGGAAGCTTTCTTATACTGCTAATGTATGGAAGAATTCACCAGTGTTTTCTTCTGGTATAAAGTCATTTTATCCTGTCTAATATACTTGGATCTTATGCTTGGAAGACATCTGATATAGCTATTTTGACAAGTGACTGTTTCTTTCCCTTAATGATCTGAACCATAACCCAGGTTACACAGCTTTGTCTACACAGCTGACAGGTCTGAAATTTAGTACTAACTATGGCTAAAAATATTTGAAGGGAGGTAGTACATGCTGGCACTGTGGTTTTCTTATTAATGGGTTTATCAAGCAGTAGGGGGGCTACTGAAGACAGAGGTTGCCTGCCCACCTTAAGGTGAATGCTTCCTCTCTGAGGAGCTCTCTGGTGGAAATCAGTGTAAGGTACAATATCTGAGCACCTCATGTCCTCATACCTCTTCCCCAAAACTGCCTCTCTCTAACCTCCTAATCTGTGCCAGTGTGCAGCCATTTACCACTAACCAAGAATCTACATATATTCTTAGCTCAGACCACACATCCCTCTATATATAACACAGATGTCCAAGTGCATTAAAAGTCTACCTACTTAGTAGTCTACCTACTCCCTACTCATCATTTTCCTTCACAGTTACACCAGAATGGAACTCCAATGTAGCCCCAGTCATTTTTGACCTCACTGTCATATCAAGGTAAATCACCTATGACCCTACAAGCCAGGTTCAAGTTTTTCCTTCTGTAGGCTGGACATAAACAAAAGTCATTAGACTGAGCTTCTGTAATGATTCAGTGGGTAAAGAATCCACCTGCAGTGCAGGAGATACAGGAGGTATGAGTTTGACCCCTGGGTCAGGAAGATCCCCTGGAGAAGAAAATGGCAACCGATTCCAGTGTTCTTGCCTGGGAAATCCATGGACAGAGGAGCCTGGTGGGCTGCAGTCCTTGGGTCACAAAGGGTCAGGCGCAACTGAGCAACAAAACATAGGCAGTACCATAATGTGCACAGTTTCTGTCTTACTCATGGCACATTTGCTACCAAATTATTTGTGATCCTCTGCTCATCAAATCTAGTTCACAGGAGAGGATGAAAATAGAGAACCATAGTGACATTCTAACAGATGACAAGGTAAAGAAAGTCTGCTCATCTAAAGAGGATGGAGTTAACCTCAGAGAGTGGATTTTCTACAAATCTTCCCAGGTGGATTTGAACTACTTTTGTGCTCTTTCTTTTGGAGACTAGAAAAGAACACATTTTCCAAATCAATAAAAGCTTACCAAAAAGTACAGTATTTATTGATCTCTTCTGGTAATGATATTGCATCCAGCACAGAACAGCACTGGGGTTTCATATACTTAATTTTATGGTAGTTCTCAGCCACCCACCAGGATCCATCTGTTTACTTATCAAAAATCCTATAACTGAATTAGATGGAGGCCATAATAGAGTCCAACATGACTGAATGTTTTGTGTCTTTGAGGGAGCATTCACCTTTGGTGTCCCACTCAGAAGGTCATTTTGCTTCTGATTACTTTTTTTCCAGTTGAATGAGTTATGGAGTTTTAGAGTTCCTCACATCTCCCTTTCTTCAATTACACTTTTATACCCCAAAGATTAAGGAATTGATATGATATTTTATATATTTATCTGTATTATGTACTTAAGTCCTGGGTGGTGGTGGGGAAGTTGGATAGTTCTCCAGACCTGCTGAATCCCCTTTGAGAGGAACTTGGACCAAGAGTCTATGGATCTCCTGGCCAGCATTTAGCTGCAGTCCAACAGTTAAAATATAATAGCACTGCGGGCCTGCTGCACTCATCCCAATAAAAGCAATTCCAACCTCCCCAGCCAAAAATGTATAATAGCACTTTGGTTCTCCTAGAATCACTGTCAGCTCATGTTCTGCACCTACTAACCCTGGAAAGATCTGGGTGGTCCCCTTCCTAATTTAAAGTCTTACAGGTCACTGGCTTTAGGTCCATTGGAGAAAGATTGGGGAGATAATTTTGTACAGCTCTAGTGGTACTTTCGGAGAAGGCAATGGCACCCCACTCCAGTACTCTTGCCTGGAAAATCCCATGGATGGAGAAGCCTGGTGGGCTGCAGTCTATGGGGTTGCTAAGAGTCGGACACAAATGAGCAACTTCACTTTCACACATTAGAGAAGGAAATGGCAACCCACTCCAGTGTCCTTGCCTGGAGAATCCCAGGGACGGGGGAGCCTGGTGGGCTGCCATCTATGGGGTCGCACAGAGTCAGACACGACTGAAGCAACTTAGCAGCAGCAGCAGCAGTGGTACTTTAGTTTCCTTCCACAGGCGAACTCAATTATCTTTTAATAAGTGATATCTGGGCATGAGAAATGCTCACTCTGGATACTAAAAACCAAATTATGGTTTTCCACTGTGGAGCTGCTGACTTTCTATCCAGTAGATTTTTATGATATTTTAAAATGTAACCTCATTGTCTCTCCATCAGTCTGACTCATAGGACAGTATTGGTAATTATCACCACAGATTCCTGTGCATCATGATCTACTGGTTGCCATGTGGGACAGTGGCTACCACAGTAAGGAATTCTATTTACCTTAACCCAGATGGTTTGTTGTTGTTAGTCACTAAGTTGAGTCCAACTCTTTTTCCACCCATGGACTGTAGCCCACCAGGCTCCTCTGTCCATGGGATTTCCCAGGCAAGAATACTGAGTTGTCATTTCCTTCTCCAGGAGCTTTCCTAAACCAGGCATCAAACACATATCTCCTGCACCAGCAGGAGGATTCTTTACGACTGATCCATCAGGGAAGCACCTCTTGGTGGTTGGCTAGCAGATAATCTTTCCAATTTGACAATATCTGAATTGTTAATTCTATGTGTTAACTTAGAAGCCATAGTATCCAGACATTTGGTCAAACATTATTGTAGATATTTCTGTGAAGGTATTTTTTTAGATGAAATTAACACTTACATTAGTAGACTTTGAATTAAGCTAATCACTCTCCATTATATGATTGGATTTCACCTGATTAGGTAAAGAACTTACTAGAAAAGCAATCTTTCCCATGTTTTTCTAAAAACAGAACTGTCCATTTATCTAACAAACTGTCCAGATATCCCATTTCTCTGTTTCTGTGGAGAACTCTAACAATATCTATCGTAATATCCTAAACTCACAATGCTCATTAGCAAAGCCTCCAGTGTTAAGGTTAAAAAAAAAAAAAAAAAGACAAGAAACAATTAGCTTACTGGGTGTATATCCAATGAAAACCATAGTTTGAAAGGACACAGGTACCCCAATGTTCACAGCAGCACTATTTATAACAGCTAGGACCTGGAAGCAAACTAATGTCTGCTGAGAGATGAATGGATAAAGAAAATGTAATACATATATACAATGGAATATTAGTAATAAAAGATTGAGATAATGCCATTTGTAGCAACATGGACTAAGGGGTTATCACACTAAGTAAATAAGACAAAGAAAAATATGATATTGCTTCTATGTTAAATCTAATAAAAATGTATACAAATGAACTTATTTACAAAACAGAAACAGACTCACATATCTTTAAATCACACTTATGACTGCCAATGGAGAAATGTGGGAGGAAGTGATAAATTAGGAGCCTGAGATTAACATACATATACTACCATATATAAAACAGATAATCAACAAGGACCTACTGTATAGCACAAGGAACTCAATATTCTTTAATAAACTATACAGGAAAAGAATCTGAAAAAGAAGGAATATATGTATAACTGAATCCCTTTGCTGTACACTTGAAACTAACACAACCTTGTAAGTCAACTATACCCCAATGGAATTAAAAAAAAAAACAAAAAACTAACTTGCCTTTTTGGAGAGGGACCTCACAAATATGGAAGAAAAATGGCAGAATCTCTTCCACCTGAGAGAGAGAGAGTGTGTGTGTGTGTGTGAGTGTGAGTGTGTGGTGAGTTCAATAGGTAAAGGTGTCAGGGAATGTGGTTGTTCTAAGTTCTGTACACTAGATATTTCCACTTCTCTCCTCTTCCATAACACAGGAACTATGCACATTCTAAGCCTTCTGATTGATGAAGCTATGACTAGTTTGGGCCCATGAGCTTGGAGCTAAGGTGCCATTTCTCACTTCCAGGCTGGACAGTTAATTGTCAATACATATCCTTTGTTCTCCTTCTCCTCCTACTGTTAGTATATTCACTCTGGTTCTCCCTCTTGGAAACCTAGGGACAACAACAGCCACTATTATAGGTGATGAATGCAATCTTCAAAGAAGAAACTGGTGTTTGTGGATTTAAACCATCAGGGTGTGGGGACTGCTTGGTACCACAACACAAAATAGAGGACACTGACCCACACAGTCCGTGCATACCACTGCATATCTAGAGTGGATTAGTCAGAGGAAGTTCATGAGGCCAGGTCTAGGACCTCATTTCTTCCTCAGGAGAGAGACAGCCAAGCCCCAACACTGGGAAATCTTACATGAATGCAGTCTAGACCTAACTCCGTCCATGAATGTTATGGGTGTGCTGACGGTGCAACATGAAATGAAGACATAGTTAAACAAGATTGTGGACAGCATACAGTGATCTACGTAAAAATCAATTCACTAACTTACAGGCATCAAACATTTTAATAATTTTAAAGTACTTTAACTAAAAAGGCAAAATATGCAATTTACTTTGAACATGTAAACCATTTTTCTCTCTTTTTGTTCACTGAATAAAGAAGGCTGCTTTGATTTGCCTTTATTCACTATAGAGTTCAGCCTCCACTGAATGTAGAATTGTGATTTCTGGGACACATGAGTAATGTACTCCTAAAACTCTTACTTTGTAAAGAGAAGCAGTTGACAAATGATAGAAGTTGACAGGCACATGAAAGGTCTATGTGATTTGTATACTGAATGGTTGTGCTAACATAAATGGAAAACAAGTGCTTAGTTAAAATTCATTATTAGAGTCAAAGAAGAAAATTAATACCTTTTACTACTGCTCATTGTATTTATCTACTCTGATTTACCACTTCAGAGTAATTGCAATAAGATATATTGTTTCTTTCTTTTTAAAGTACTGTTTCTTTCTTTTTTTTTTTTTTTCTTTCATGTATCCAGCAAGATTACTTTGAACTCAAAAGATAGGCAATCCCAAGCTTGATTTTAGCATCAGTCATAATATATCAATCCATCTATCTAAAATAAGCTTCGTGGAAGATAAATACAAGTGGTTTCCATGAAATTGTTGGTGAAATCCATCTCTCTAATATATATTAGTCTTGAAATTTTGATGACTTAGTAAGCAATCACTTTATGAAATTAAATTGTCACAAGAATACTTTCATTCTCTAGAAAGCATAATAACAGGATGATAATTAAATTTGGAGTCTTTTACTTGATGGAGTGTCCTGTTGGAAAGATATAGATAAAATCCCCTGTGAATGAGTTTAATGATTCTGAACACTTCTCATCTTGAACTCATCAAATTTTCAATATTCTTTTTTCCTCTTTTAAGTTCTCTGACCATCGGTTTTCTATCACTAGTAGATGAATAACAATTCTAGAAATCAGCAAGGCCATTTTAACTGATGAAAGCAAAAATGGATCGCTTGCCTTGCTACTTCAAAGTTAAGCGAGTGTCTCATTGAGATAAAATACTCATCTTTTCTTATTTTTATGTCCCATTTATGCCATATATTGAAAAAATTTTATAGATGTCAGGCAATGGTTTATTGTGTTGTAAGCCTTTAAAAATATAGAGAAGCCATATGATAGCTATTATAGGTCAGTATTTGGTCTGCATAAGGGTGCTACATAATTTAATCATAACCAGGGTCCTACTTATATAGAATTATTACATTTACTTGTAAATGTAGAGAATACATGAATACTGCTAGTTTTAGATGACCTAAGGCAAGTTTGTATCATTTGGGAATAGCTATGGGCTGAATTGATGCTGAAGCTCTAATAATTTGGCTACCTGATGCAAAGGGCTTACTCACTGGAAAAGACCTTGATGCTGGAAAGACTGATGGCAAAAGGAGAAGGAGGCAGCAATATTTGAGATGGTTAGATAGCATCACTGACTCAATGGTCATGAATCTGAGCAAACTCCTAGAGACAGTAAAGGGCAGGGGAGCCTGACTTGCTGCAGTCCATAGGGTTGCAAAGAGTCAGACATGACTTAGCAACTAAACAACAACAACAGGGGCTGAATTCTCAAGAATTCTGAGAATTCTGAAGTCCCTCTAAAGATTAAGTTATTTGCGAGTACATCATGAGAAATGCTGGGCTGGATGACTCAAGCTGGAATCAAGACTGGCAGGAGAAATAACACCCTCAGATATGAGAGGGTAACAGGCAGGAAGGCCAGGGGTCTCCACACGGAGGAAATAGGCTGCAAGTGTCAGACATTTTTATCTCTCTTAAGCGGGAGGAGGAAACAAACTAGGGATTTTTTTTTTTTCCTTCTCCATACAAATTTAAAAGGAGGTTTCTCTTAAAATACTGTGTTGCCATAATGACATCTGGTTTCACCTGAAGTTAACTATTCTTAAAACTTGAGTTAACCAATGCCTTTTTCTTATGGAAATGTTTGTCTTTTTTTTTTTTTTTATTTTGGGAGTATTGGCTCAGATCTACTATTTGTTTGTCTTAAGCTATGCTAATGTACTATGCATTTACCCCAGACTGTCTTTAAGTCTGTTCCGCCTCTTGGCTCAGAACCTACTTGACAAACCAGTAATGTTATACTCAGATATTGTTCCCCTAATCTATGTAAACGAAACTATTTGTATGGTAATCTGCCCTTCTACAAGATTCAAGTCAGTCATTTTATGGCCTGGGATGAATCATCTGGTGCCAAGATTATCCCAAAATGCATCTTATGGGTGAGGGGCCTGGTGCCATTCTGAGTTTTAAGACATTCCTTTCTTTCATTAACAGACTGCTAGTGACTATATAACATCCAGCTGAAGAACTACCAGGGGGGTACTATTTCAGCCCCTTTCTGATGCCTATATCAGAAGCTTTCTCTATCTCCTTTATTCTTTAATAAAACTTTATTATACAAAAGCTCTGAGCGATCAAGCCTCATCTCTGGCCCCGGATTGAATTCTTCTCCTCCAGAGGCCAAGAATCCCGGCGTCTTTTTGTTCAGCAACAACCTTTCAGATATGCCAATGACATGAACCTAATAGCCAAACATGAAGAGGAACTAAAGAGCCTCTTGAATGAGGGTGAAAGAGGAGAGTGAAAAGACTGGCTTAAAACTTAACATTCAGAAAACAAAGATCATGGCATCCAGTGCCATCACTTCATGGAAAATAGATGGGGGAAAAGTGGAAACAGTGACAGATTTTATTTTCTTGGGCTCCAAAACCACTGTGGATGGTGACTCAGCCATGAAATTAAAAGAATGCTTGCTCCTTGGAAGAAAAACTATGACAAACCTAGACAGCATATTAAAAAGCAGAGACATCCCTTTGCTGACAAAGCTGTATATAGTCAAAGCTATGTCTGAGACAGTGACTGTCCGAGAATCCCACTGCTATGGTATTCTAACAGAAAAATACTTTCCACATTCAGTGCTAGCTCCAGATGGTTTCTACCAAAGGTAAAATCCATTCATCTGCATGACATCTTCAGAGCTGAACATAAAAGTTATGGAAGACATTGTCCAGCTTCAAAATTGTATTCCAGGGGGGAAAGTGTTAATCGCTTAGTCGGGTCCAACTCTTTGCAATCCCAATGGACTGTAACCTCCCAGACTCCTCTCTCCATGGAATTTTTCAGACAAGAATACTGAAGTGGGTTGCCATTTCCTCCTTCAGGGGATCTTCCTAGGGATCAAACCCAGGTCTCCCGCATTATAGGCAGATTCTTTACTGTCTGAGCCACCAGGGGAAGTTCCTGAGGTGCTTCCCCTAATAGCCCTCATGATAAACAGTCCTGCCATCTCCCAGGGAGTTCCACTTTGTGCCCTTAGATAAGAACCCCACAGAGCATATCAAACCCCACTTTTCTTGGCTTGAATTGTCCAGGAACCCCGAAGCACTCCACAAACAGACACTAATAAAGGTATGTTCCCCAGGCCCTGTCTCTCTCTGTCTTCACCCGTCCTGGCCTTGACCTTCCTACATGACCCCAGGAGGTGTGTACCTCTATTCCTACCAGTGAGTAATAAATCTTTTTAATTTTTTCCCCCCTGTAGTCTGTTGTTGAACCATTGCTCACCTTCCAGCACCCTTGGCCTCTACTTAATAAATGTTAATTTAACAAAACTTTATTACTTCCTGAGGAAAAAGACACAAATTTGGTATCTTCCTCACACTGCACTGAATTATGCTGACTTTGTGGAAGGGTCATACTAAGTGAAGACAATAACTTTTATTACCCATTTCAACACATTTATTCTGATTTGGCACTTACTTTGCATACTGTGACTTCTTATCTGGTCACATGTTAAAAAGGGACCCAAAAGGGTTTTGAGTCATGTACTGTTGTTAAGTTAGTGTGTCTGTGAGGGAATCAGGCTTGGGTCTTATTCTGCGATTGCTCACTTGAATTACTAATTTTTAAGGAAAAAAATGTAACAGTAGCCAGAGAGAAACAACAGATTACCTTATAAGGGAAAGATAGTTTGAGTGATAGTAGACTTACTTCAGACATCATGGAAGCCAGAAGGTAGGGCACTCCATTTTAAAAATGCTATTTAAAACAAATAAAAAACTCAAAATTTTATATCAGTGAAAATATTCTTCAGGAATGAAAGGAAAATTAAGACGTTGTCAGTTGAAGGAAAACCAAAAGAAGTATTCACAATAAGACCTCTCCTAAAAAAGCGGCTAAAGGAAATCTGAGAAACAGAGGGGAAATTAAAAAAGAATAAATTTGGAAATCCAAGAAATGAGCAATAACAATGCAAATAATTAAATACAGGTACATGGAATAGATTTTCCACTTTTCTCTTGAGTTTTAAAAATTATGTTTGATGGTTAGAGCAAAAGATACTCTTATAAGAGTCTTACTGAATATGATTTTTACTGAATGTAACTTAAATATGTAAGGCAATTATATTTTTTACTAGAAATTGCTGTGAGAAATTTCTATTGATTTTTTTAAGTGCAAGGCTGTAAAAGTCTATATTTAAAGCACATTTGTGGTTAAAAGAAACCAGGGGTCTACAACCTGTCTGAGGTTGATTTATTCTACCGCTCTAGATGAAGTGGCTATAATTGTTTGATATTATGTACTTGATTTGGAATTGCTCTGATTGAATATTTATTGATCAAACACTTAATAAACATGTTTTAGAATAAATGGATGATGATTTTTAGAGAATTTTAGAGTAATCTTTAGTACATTCTAATTTATATAATTCTTTGTTTCAATTAATTCAGAAGGCTCATTTTGTAAGGGTCATGGCAAAATGTTATGGGAAAAAATATAATTAGCAATATTTTTCAGTGCATTAACCTAGAAAAACTGCAATGAATCTACAGCAGTTGAGAAAAAATGAGAAATAGGAAGGCAGACACAATTTTTATAGAAAGGAAGATTATAAGAGGCCCCCAAAGTGGGTGAAATATAAATCTAGCCCATGAACATTATCTGGTAGCTTCGAACTTACTATCCAATTATAAACCTGTCGTTCACCACCTGTCAGACTCCGTGTATGGATATTTGTCTCTGGGATGCATCACAGCAGGGAGCCATCAGTATCATCATGCCTTGATTTAATGAGAATCCTCTCCAGCACCCTCTTGACAGCTTGTGTCCATGTCATTTCTTTGTGCCAGCCTTCAACCCAATGACAAGAAACTGCATCTTATGCAGTCATTTCTTTAGCATATATTACAAATGCCACTTTTGATAATTTATATAAAGAGAGTCCATTCTTCATCCAGGCTTTCACCAATGGATACGTCTCAAAGGTTTGATAAAACCACTGAAAATTTATCCTTTTATAAAACATGATAGCACGAACTGTACTTAAACTACCAGGATGCTGCTTATACATAAAAGACTGACTAATTCTACAACATGCTGCTGCTGCTAAGTCGCTTCAGTCGTGTCCAACTCTGTGCGACCCCATAGACGGCAGCCCACCAGGCTCTTCCATCCCTGGGATTCTCCAGGCAAGAACACTGGAGTGGGTTGCCATTTCCTTCTCCAATGCATGAAAGTGAAAAGTCAAAGTGAAGTTGCTCAGTCGTGTCCGACTCTTAGCGACCCCATGGACTGCAGCCTTCCAGGCTCCTCCATCCATGGGATTTTCCAGGCAAGAGTGCTGGAGTGGGGTCTTGCTCAAATGATCAAGACGGTTCTTCTACATTGAATGTCCTACCCTTTTTATACCCACAGATGCAAAACCTCCCATACTTCAAGCCCATCACAGATTTTAGACTCATCTTTAGTACGCATATATAATAAATGCTCAATGAATAAATAAAGAACAACCATTTCTTTTTAATCCACGTTATTGGGCTAAAGCCTTGTGGTTTTTGATATACTGGATTCTCATTGACAGAAGAACATTCTTTGGGAACTGTTGATAAATTGTAGAGCTAAATAATTTAAGGGTAAGGGGAAGATTAGAGTAAATCTCTCTCTTAGTGGTGCACCAAGCTCCAGAAGTTAAGGAATCCCATTAAAGGAGTATATACACCCCAATAATTCATGGGCTGTAACAGGATATTCAATAAAAGTAATGCAAAAAATTGATGTCTTACAGACTGAACAATATCTTTTCTATATCAGTCTCTCAAATGTCTTAGTTTCCATTAAGCCTCAGGACACAACAATGCTTTGTCCTTTTGCTCCAAGAGTAGAAAGCTGAGAAATTCACAGATAAAATTTCAGTAGTCACAGGCACACACTGCCATAGTAAAGATTAAATTTTGAGGAATGAGTCTTTGGTTAGCTGAGGGTCTTTGTGAGTTTACATATAAAAGGAGTGTATGAAACAAAATAAGGACAGCACTGGTAAAACCTGAAAGTATCTTAAGGGAATTTTCAGAAGAAAACAACAAAAAGAAAAACAAACTACTGATACACACTTAATGACTGTGCTACATCTATTCATCTTTAGGACAGAAAAAAGGTGAGCATGCAGTAGTGTTAAAGAAGAGATACCTGTGTCTCTGTTCAGATTTTCTGCTTCAATCCAGTCTATAGAGAAACAAACGAACACGTATAATCACTTTCATCTATCAATTAAAAAAATAAATGTGGAATATTCCTCTCTATGTGTATGCTCTATGTGTTTGAGAATATGAAAGCTTTAGATACAGCAATATTCAAAGTTTTCTCTCCAAGTCTAGGCTTTCCCTTTGTTTATTTGTTTTATCAAGTTTCAAGCATTTAGTGAAACATTATCCATCAAGGTATTTCTTCAATGTATCTATCTAGTCTGAAAATATCATTATGTCTTTATTGGTCTCACCATTCTGTGCCTAGAGGAAAGAAAAAAGGAATTCAAAGAAGAGTACCTAAGATATGATTTTATAGTACATCCATGCCAAGGACTAGTACAGTATCAGGATTCCAACTCTGTCTTTCAGTAGTAACATAAAATGTTTGCACATTTTTAGAGTCTGGGGGAAAAGATCAGTTTTTTTTTTTTTTTTTTTTTACTGCCCCAGTAAATGAGGAACAGGAACATTAAAATTAACAGTAAAATTCTGTTTCACACAGACTGAATCCAACCGGTGGAACTTTAGGAGCCCTTAGAACACACAACTGTGTCAAGTCTGTACTGTGCAAGTGGTATCATCTTGAGGAAGATGAGATTTAGTTAGTGAGACAAGTGAAATACATAATGGGAAAATCTTTGACATGAGCACAGAAATAAGAACACTAATTCTGCTTGTGTGAACTAGCAAGGATTTCTTGGAAGATATTTATTTGCTCTGAAACTGAAAGCATGAAAAAGTTTACTGGTTAGAAAAAATCATTAGACTACTTTTTTCTTAAATTGTAAGTAACATTTCTGCCCAGTGGTCTATTACTTAAGAATCCCAGAGATCTATTTCTGTGTTCTGAAGATACAGTTTTCTAATAATTAAAAAATAAACATATTTATAAAAATAGAAAAAAGTGTTATTATTTTACTTAACATTTCTTTATATTGCATATTTAATGCCCATGAATTAGTCATTGAATTAATATTAAATAAACATTAAATATTTAAAAATACTAAATTTCAAGGGAAAATTCAGTTAAAAGGCTTCTTCAATTTTAGGATACCTAAAATTAATTAACTTGAGTGGGCTTTGATTTGAAAGAATGTAGGTCAAGTTGTACTGTAAACTGAATAAAGGGAAAAACTTATTTTTGAAAGAGTGCAAAATTCAGTCTCACCATCTAAACTACTATATTCCACATTGATTCTTTGCTTTTATTTATATATACTACTCAGAAATCAGAGAAGTTTGATAATATATCAAAGAGGAATCAGCTCTTCTAATATATGTCTTGGCAAAGAAAGACCCAGTAGGTAGATTTAGAACAGTATCCATCTAAAGCTATTGAACTTGGAAGACAAAACTACTGAAGAACAAAAGTAACTATTTTATAAGACAATGATTAAGTTAAACTCTGACTAATATGGAGAAAAATAGAGTGTAAATAAAAAAAAAAAACAGTAAAAAGAGAAAAACAATTATCATAAATTAACACATATATCTAGAAAAACGGTACAGATGAATCTACTTGCAAGACAGGAATAGAGATGCAGATACCGAGACTTGATCTGTGGATATGGGAGGGGAAGGAGAGGGTGAGAATAACTGGGAGATTAGAACTGACATATATGCACTACCATGTGTAAAAGAGATGGCTCACGGGAAGCTGCTGTACAGCACAGGGAGCTCAGCTTGGCGTTCTGTGATGACCTAGAGGGCTGGGATGGGTTCATGGGCAGGAGGGAGGTCCAAGAGGGAGACCACATACGTATACATACAGCTGATTCATTTCACTGTACAGCAGAGGCTGGCACAATGTTATAAAACAACTGCGCGCTAGGCGCAGGCGGCTGCGAACCGGCACGCTAAGCGCGGCCGAGAGGAGCTACCCCACGTCCCAGGTCAGGGGCAGAAGCTGGGAGGACCCCATGCCCGAAGGGCGGGAGCCAAGAGGAGTTACCCCACGTCCGAGGTCAGGGGCAGCGGCCCAGAGTGCCAGACTGCGATGGTGCTGGAACGGCGGAGAGGAGCTACCCTGCATTCAAGGTCCGGGGGCCTGCGGAGAGGAGATACCCAGAGTCCGAGGTCAGGGGCGGCGGCCGGGAGGAGCTACCCCACGCCCCCATGCCTGAGGCCAGGGGCATTGGCTGGGAGGACAAACCCCACGTCCAAGGAGCTGTGGCGGCGCGGGTGCAGGAGGGACTAGAGGAGCTATCCCACGTTGAAGGTCAGGAAGGGTGGCAGTGAGGAGATACTCCTCCTCCAAGGTAAGGAGCAAAGGCTGTGCTTTGCTGGAGCAGCCATGAAGAGATACCCCACGCCAAGGTAAGAGAAACCCAAGTCAGACGGTAGGTGTTGCAAGAGGGCATCAGAGGGCAGACACACCGAAACCATACTCACAGAAAACTAGTCAACCTAATCCACCTAGGACCACATCCTTGTCTAACTCAGTGAAACTAAGCCATGCCCGTGGGGCAACCCAAGATGGATGGGTCATGGTGGAGAGATCTGACAGAATGTGGTCGGTCCACTGGAGAAGGGAATGGCAAACCACTTTAGTATTCTTGCCTTGAGAACCCCATGAACAGTATGAAAACGCAAAATGATAGGATACTGAAGGAGGAACTCCCCAGGTCAGTAGGTACCCAATATGCTACTGGAGATCAGTGGAGAAATAATTCCAGAAAGAATGAAGGGATGGAGCTAAAGCAAAAAGAATACCCAGCTGTGGATGTGACTGGTGATAGAAGCAAGGTCCGATGCTATAAAGACCAATATTGCATAGGAACCTGAAATGTCAGGTCCATGAATCAAGGCAAATTGGAAGTGGTCAAACAAGAGATGGCAAGAGTGAATGTCAACATTCTAGGAATCAGCGAACTGAAATGGACTGGAATGGGTGAATTTAACTCAGATGACCATTATATCTACTACTGCGGGCAGGAATCCCTCAGAAGAAATGGAGTAGCCATCATGGTCAACAAAAGAGTCCAAAATGCAGTACTTGGATACAATCTCAAAAACGACAGAATGATCTCTGTTCGTTTCCAAGGCAAACCATTCAATATCATGGTAATCCAAGTCTATGCCCAACCAGTAATGCTGAATAAGCTGAAGTTGAACGATTCTATGAAGACCTTCAAGACCTTTTAGAACTAACACCCCAAAATGATGCCCTTTTCATTATAGGGGACTGGAATGCAAAAGTAAGAAGTCAAGAAACACCTGAAGTAAGAGGACAATTTGGCCTTGGAATACGAAATGAAGCAGAGCAAAGACTAATAGAGTTTTGCCAAGAAAATGCACTGGTCATAACAAACACCCTCTTCCAACAACACAAGAGAAGACTCAACACATGGACATCACCAGATGGTCAACACCGAAATCTTATTGATTATATTCTTTGCAGCCAAAGATGGAGAAGCTCTATACAGTCAACAAAAACAAGACCAGGACCTGACTGTGGCTCAGACCATGAACTCCTTATTGCCAAATTCAGACTTAATTGAAGAAAGTAGGGAAAACCACTAGACCATTTTGGTATGACCTAAATCAAGTTTCTTATGATTATACAGTGGAAGTGAGAAATAGATTTAAGGGCCTAGATCTGATAGATAGAGTGCTTGATGAACTATGGAATGAGGTTTGTGACATTGTACAGGAGACAGAGATCAAGACCATCCCCATGGAAAAGTAATGTGAAAAAGCAAAATGGCTGTCTGGGGAGGCCTTACAAATAGCTGTGAAAAGAAGAGAAGTGAAAAGCATAGGAGAAAAGGAAAGATATAAGCATCTGAATGCAGAGTTCCAAAGAATAGCAAGAAGAGATAAAAAAGCCTTCTTCAGCAATCAATGCAAAGAAATAGAAGAAAACAACAGAATGGGAAAGACTAGAGATCTCTTCAAGAAAATCAGAGATACTGAAGGAATATTTCATGCAAAGATGGGCTCGATAAAGGACAGAAATGTTATGGACCTAACAGAAGAAGAAGATATTAAGAAGAGACGGCAAGAATACACAGAAGAACTGTACAAAAAAGATCTTCACGACCCAGATAATCACGATGGTGTGATCACTGACAGTAGAGCCAGACATCTGAAATGTGAAGTCAAGTGGGCCTTAGAGAGCATCACTACAAACAAAGCTAGTGGAGGTGATGGAATCCCAGTTGAGCTATTCCAAATCCTAAAAGATGATGCGGTGAAAGTGCTGCACTCAATATGCCAGCAAATTTGGAAAACTCAGCAGTGGCCACAGGACTCGAAAAGGTCAGTTTTCATTCCAATCCCAAAGAAAGGCAATGCCAAAGAATGCTCAAACTACCACACAATTGCACTCATCTCACACGCTAGTAAAGTAATGCTCAAAATTCTCCTAGCCAGGCTTCAGCAATATGTGAACCATGAACTTCCTGAAGTTCAAGCTGGTTTTAGAAAAGGCAGAGGAACCAGAGATCAAATTGCCAACCTCCGCTGGATCATGGAAAAAGCAAGAGAGTTCCAGAAAAGCATCTATTTCTGCTTTATTGACTATGCCAAAGCCTTTGACTGTGTGGATCACAATAAACTGTGGAAAATTCTGAAAGAGATGGGAATACCAGACCACCTGATCTGCCTCTTGAGAAATTTGTATGCAGGTCAGGAAGCAACAGTTAGAACTGGACATGGAACAACAGACTGGTGCCAAATAGGAAAAGGAGTATGTCAAGGCTGTATATTGTCACTCTGTTTATTTAACTTATATGCAGAGTACATCATGAGAAATGCTGGAGTGGAAGAAACACAAGCTGGAATCAAGATTGCCAGGAGAAATACCAATAACCTCAGATATGCAGATGACACCACCCTTATGGCAGAAAGTGAAGAGGAGCTAAAAAGCCTCTTGATGAAAGTGAAAGTGGAGAGTGAAAAACTTGGCTTAAAGCTCAACATTCAGAAAACTAAGATCATGGCATCCGGTCCCATCACTTCATGGGAAATAGATGGGGAAACAGTGGAAACAGTGTCAGACTTTATTTTTCTGGGCTCCAAAATCACTGCAGATGGTGACTGCAGCCATGACATTAAAAGAAGCTTACTCCCTGAAAGGAAAGTTATGACCAACCTAGATAACATATTCAAAAGCAGAGACATTACTTTGCCAACAAAGGTTCGTCTAGTCAAGCCTATGGTTTTTCCTGTGGTCATGTATGGATGTGAGGGTTGGACTGTGAAGAAGGCTGAGCGCCAAAGAATTGATGCTTTTGAACTATGGTGTTGAAGAAGAGTCTTGAGAGTCCCTTGGACTGCAAGGAGATCCAACCAGTCCATTCTGAAGGAGATCAGCCCTGGGATTTCTTTGGAAGGAATGATGCTAAAGCTGAAACTCCGGTACTTTGGCTACCTCATGCGAAGCGTTGACTCATTGTAAAAGACTCTGATGCTGGGAGGGATTGGGGGCAGGAGGAGAAGCGGACAACAGAGGATGAGATGGCTGGATGGCATCACTGACTCGAAGAACGTGAGTCTGAGTCAACCCCGGGAGTTGGTGATGGACAGGGAGCTCTGGCATACTGCGATTCATGGGGTCGCAAAGAGCCAGACACGACTGAGCGACTGATCTGATCTGATCTGATCTTACCCTCCTATTAAAAGCAGAAAGATGTGTACCAAGATGCCCATTAGTAAGAGGTACACTACTTATGACTATAAACTCATATTGAATCAGTAACTTTTTTTATATAGGTGACTATTGTATTATAATACCAAAACTTGGCAAATTAATACAAAACAAATGTTTTATACTGTTCACAGGTCTGTGGGTTGAGTGGGTGCTGGGCAGTTCTGCTGATACAGGCCAGGCTCGGTTGGTCTTAATTTGGTTCTCTAAAGCATTTTTAGTCAGAGGGCAATCTGGCAGAGAACAGACTTCTGAAGAAGAGCCTCATGTGTCCAAGAGTTGGCCGGCTGTCTGCTGGGGCAAGGAAGGTCTCTCAGCATCAAAGAAGTAAGCCTGAGCTATTCTCCACAGTGCTTGGACAGTATTTTTGGAGAATGAAGCAGACCATGCAAGTACTCTTGAGATACCTATCTCTTCTATTACATGCTATTTGTTAAAAGAAGCCAAGAAATCATCCCAGACTCAAGGAGTGGCAGAGGCACACAGATTCCATTTCTTGATAGGAAAACCTGAAAAGTCCCATCACATGTATGAGTGATTATGGCAAAAGAAATTTTTTCAGCCATTTTTTCAACCAATCTACGATTTTTAGCTATTAAATATTTATGTTGCTTTCTACATTTTGCAAAATACATTGAAGTAAGCAAGCTATAGATTATTGTCAACTCTGAAATTTTTAAATTACTAATCTGATTTATAAAATATAGGAGTTACATGAGTTACAAACCTAATATATAATGGCATTATGTGACTTTATTTTTCAAATCACAGGTTCACTCTCAAATTATGAAAAAACATAAATTTGACCAGGGTTTGAGAGTGACTGCAAAAACTACCTTTATAGAAAAGTGTATCAGAAGTTCAATTATTGGAAAGTAAGATAAATATTTATAAAAGTATCAGTTCAGTTCAGTTCAGTAGCTCAGTCATGTCCAACTCTTGGCGACCCCATGAATCACAACACGCCAGGTTCCCCTGTCCATCACCAACTCCCAGAGTTCATTCAAACTCATGTCCATTGAATCAGTGATGCCATCCAGGCATCTCAACCTCTGTCGTCCCCTTCTCCTCTTGCCTCCCCCTTCTCCTCCTGCCTCCAATCCCTTCCAGCATCAGGGTCTTTTCCAATAAGTCAACTCTTCACATGAGGTGGCCAAAGTATTGGAGTTTCAGCTTCAGCATCAGTCCTTCCAATGAACAACCAAGACTGATCTTTAGGATGGACTGGTTTGATCTCCTAGCAGACCAAGGGACTCTCAAGAGTCTTCTCCAACACCACAGTTCAAAAGCATCAATTCTTTGGTGCTCAGCTTTCTTCACAGTCCAACTCTCACATCCATACATGACCATTGGAAAAACCATAGCCTTGACTAGACAGACTTTTGTTGGCAAAGTAATATCTCTACTTTTCAATATACTATCTAGGTTGGTCATAACTTTCCTTCCAAGGGGTAAGAGTCTTTTAATTTCATGGCTGCAATCACCACGTGTACCGATTTTGGAGACCCCCAAAATAAAGTCACTCACTGTTTCCACTGTTCCCCATCTATCTGCCATGAAGTGATGGGACCAGATGCCATGATCTTAGTTTTCTGAATGTTGAGCTTTAAGCCAACTTTTTCACTCTCGTCTTTCACATTCATCAAGAGGCTTTTTAGTTCCTCTTCACTTTCTGCCTTAAGGGTGGTGTGATCTGCCTATCTGAAGTTATTGATATTTCTCCCAGCAATCTTGATTCCAGCTTGTGCTTCTTCCAGCCAGTGTTTCTTATGAGATACTCTGCATATAAGTTAAATAAGCAGGGTGACAATATACAGCCTTGATGTACTCCTTTTGCTATTTGGAACCAGTCTGTTGTTCCATGTCCAATTCTAACTGTTGCTTCCTGACCTGCATGTACGTTTCTCAACAGGCAGGTCAGGTGGTGTGGTATTCCCATCTCTTTCAGAATTTTCCAGTTTATTATGATCCACACAGTCAAAGGCTTTGGCATAGTCAATAAATTAGAAACATATGTTTTTCTGGAACTCTCTTGCTTTTACGATGATCCAGTGGATGTTGGCAATTTGATCTCTGGTTTCTCTGCCTTTTCTAAAACCAGCTTGAACATCAGGAAGTTCACGGTTTATGTACTGCTAAAGCCTGACTTGGAGAATTTTGAGCATTACTTTACTAGCGTGTGAGATGAGTGCAATTGTGCAGTAGTTTGAGCATTCTTTGGCATTGCCCTCTTTGGGATTGGAATTAAAACTGACCTTTTCAAGTCCTGTGGCCACTGCTGAGTTTTCCAAGTTTGCTGGCATATTGAGTGCAACACTTTCACAGCATCATCTTTCAGGATATGACATAGCTCAAATAGGAATTCCATCACATCCACTAGCGTTGGTCATAGTGATGCTTCCTAAGGCCCACTTGACTTCACATTCCAGGATGTCTGGCTCTAGGTCAGTGATCACACCATCATGATTATCTGGGTCATGAAACTCTTTTTTGTACAGTTCTTCTGTGTATTTTTGCCACCTCTTCTTAATATCTTCTGCTTCTGTTAGGTCCATACCATTTCTGTCCTTTATTGAGCCCATCTTTGCATGAAATGTTCCCTCGGTGTCTCTAATTTTCTTGAAGAGATCTCTCGTCTTTCTCCTTCTATGGTTTTCCTCTATTTCTTTTCATTGATCGCTGTGGAAGGCTTTCTAATCTCTCCTTGCTATTCTTTGGAACTCTGCATTCAGATGCTTATGTCTTTCCTTTTCTCCTTTGATTTTCACTTCTCTTCTTTTCACAGCTACTTGTAAGGCCTCCCCAGACAGCCATTTTGCTTTTTCACATTTCTTTTCCATGGGGATAGTCTTGATCCCTGTCTCCTGTACAATGTCACAAACCTCCTTCCATAGTTCATCAGGCACTCTATCTATCAGATCTAGTGCCTTAAATCTATTTCTCACTTCCACTGTATAATCATAAGAAACTTAATTTAGGTCATACCCGAATGGTCTAGTGGTTTTCCCTACTTTCTTCAATTTAAGTCTGAATTTGGCAATAAGTAGCTCATGGTCTGAGCCACAGTCAGCTCCTGGTCTTGTTTTTGCTGACTGTATAGAGCTTCTCCATCTTTGGCTGCAAAGAATATAATCAATCAGATTTCGGTGTTGACCATCTGGTGATGTCCCTGTCTAGAGTCTTCTTTTGTGTTGTTGGAAGAGGGTGTTTTCTATGACCAGTGCGTTCTCTTGGCAAAACACTATTAGCCTTTGCCCTGCTTCATTCCGTACTCCAAGGTGAAATTTGCCTGTTATTCCAGGTGTTTCTTGACTTCCTACTTTTGCATTCCAATCCCCTATAATGAAAAAGGCATCTTTTGGGGGTGTTAGTTCTAAGAGGTCTTGTACATCTTTATAGAACCATTCAACTTCAGCTTCTTCCACGTTACTGGTTGGGGCATAGGCTTGGACTACCGTGATATTGAATGGTTTGCTTCGGAAACGAACAGATAGCAATTTCATACAGAACTAGGTTATATTATACATATATAAACTAGCAATTTATAAACTTTAAAAAGGGTTTTAGTGACACAGAAATGTATACCTTCAAAATAATAATATTTTGCAACCCAATACAGATGGTATTAAGTTTTGCCCATATGAGAAAACATACCCAGTCTACAAGTTATAATCATGACCAGGAATGAATACTAAACGGCAAATGTGTTTGAAAGTAAGGAAGAAACTGTTAACCTTTTCTTGGGGATTTTTTTCCTCATTGAGTAGCACAAAGCAATTGAACTGTAGACAATTAATTTGTACTACTTATTTTATGTATTCAGTATTACTGAAATTTCACAGGTGACTTTTTATTAAAGTTATTGTGATATAGTTGCTTCACAATTTATCCCAAACCACCTTCCCTCCTTGGTGTCCATACATTTATTCTCTAGGTCTGTGACTCTATTTCTGTTTTGCAAGTAGGTTCACCTGTGCCGTTTTTCCATGTTCCACACATATGAATCCCTGGGCATATACCCTGAGAAAAACATAATTCTAAAAGACACATGCATCCTATGCTTGTTACAGCACTATTTACAGTAACCAGGACATGAAAGTAACCTAAATGTCCATTGACAGATGAATGGAAACATGTGGTACTTATACACAAATGGAATACTGCTGCTGCTGCTGCTGCTAAGTCACTTCAGTCGCATCCAACTCCGTGTGAGCCCATAGAAGGCAGCCCACTAGGCTCCCCTGTCCCTGGGATTCTCCAGGCAAGAACACTGGAGTGGGTAAATGGAATACTACTTAGCCATTAAAAGGAACAATATTGGGTCATTTGTAAATCTGATGGACCTAAAGACTGTCATATAGTGTGGAGTAATTCATAAAGAGAAAAACAGGTGACTTTTTAAAATAATTCTACTAAAATTAACAATTACTGTGTGCCATTTTGCGGGTCTTCATAATACCACCTTAAGGGTGAAGAATATTTTTACCCTCATTTTCTATGAGTAAATAAAGACTCAGGGAAGTGTACTTTTCCTTTTCTGCAAAGATCACATGGTTAGCAGCTGGCAATGCCAGGATGCAAACTTTGGCAATCTGACCCCTGAAACTGCATTAATTATAGAATAATTTTGAATACTACAGAATAATACTGAGGTACACTAATTTCTGGAGTTTTGGTTTAAGTGTGCTTGTATTCAAATTTGGCTAAAATAAGCAGTTCACATAATTGACAAAACCTCCTGTGTACACAATGGTGCCTGCATTGCTGGTGGCCATGGTCCTGCAATGCAAGAGACCTGAGTTCGATCCCTGGGTTCAGAAGATCCCCTGGAGAAGGGAATGGCAACCCACTCCAGTATTCTTGCCTGGAGAATTCTATGGATATAGGAGCCTGGCAGACTACAGTCCATGGGATCGCAAAAGAGTCTGACATGCCTGAGAGACTAAGCACGTGGCCCTGCAAACATCTTGAAGGCAAAGGGCATCATCTCTGAGTGCTTTTATTCCCCCACCCTCTCCCTCTTCCTGGACCACATCTTGTGCTTGTATGCTGCATCTGACAGCTTTTTTCTCTGACCCGCCTTCCCGTTTATTGTCTTATCACTTGTGTGTAGAGTGTACGAAATTATACATAACACCATTTTTTAAAATTTATAATATCTATATTTCCTTTTTCAATTCTGCATCCCTAGATATGCCTTTCATTTTTTTTTTTTGTTTGTTTGTTTGTTTTTTGTTTTTTTTTTTTTTTGTTCCCCATCCTGAACCCTCCTCCCTCCTCCCTCCCCATACCTATGCCTTTCATTTTATCACTTCTGTTTTTTAATCACAGCCTGGCTATTTCATTTCTTATGTGCTATGTTCAATGGCCTCTGAATGCACACATGATTTTCTGCTGTGTTGTTTCTGCTGGTTCTTTCTCATGGAGTACAGTTTCATGGTGAATCTGAATATCTTTATGTGTTGGATGCCATGTCTCAAAATCATTTTCAAAATACTCTGATACATAAAATGATGATACATTTTCCCAGAGCGATTTGCATTTATTTCTATGAAGTTCCTGGAGACCCTATGAGCCAGTGACTTGCTATATCAAGTTTTAACTTAATACCAGAAATTCATCCCAGAGCTATAATATTGAGTGGACTTTTCATCATTCTCTATTGCATTGACATGGTGAGTATAGGCAAAACCATGATTTTTCCAGTATTCATGTATGGATGTGAGAGTCCGAATATAAAGAAGGCTGAGTGCTGAAGATCTGATGCTTTTGAATTGTGGTGTTGGAGAAGATGCTTCAGAGTCCCTTAGACTGCAAGGAGATCAAATCAGCCAATCCTAAAGGAAATCAACCCTGGATATTCACTGGAAATACTGATGCTGAAGCTGAAGCTCCAATACTTTGGCCACTTGATGCAAAGAGCTGACTCACTGGAAAAGACTCTAATGCTGAGAAAGATTGAAGGCAGAGAAGGGGACAACAGAGGAGATGGTTGGATGGCATCATCTACCCAATAGGCATGAGTTTGAGCAAACTCCAGGAGATAGTGAAGAACAGGAAAGCCTTACATGCTGCAGTCCATGGGGTTTCAAAGAGACAGACTTGAGTTAGCGACTGAACATCAACTTTCATTGAAGGTTTAGCCCTCAGCTGTCCAAGCTTATTGTGAAGAGGGAGTCCTGCTGGACTCCTCAATTGCACAAGCCCTCAGATATTATTTCAACTCTATTTGTCCTCTGAGGCTATCAGAGTAAAGGTGCAAGGACACAGCTGAGTGACACTTTCACTTTAACCTGGAAACACTTTTGGAATAACAAGTGGTATTTTGGCTTATTCTAGTATTCCCTTAACTTTTCACTTTCCACTTGATCAATTCTACATCTTTTTCATTACTTTTCATTACTTTCATGCATTTTTTCATTACTTTCATGCATTTAATGTTTTAAAAATTAATGTATCCAATATTTTGATGGTTGATTTGTTTTTCAATAGTTCTTCGTTAGGAAATTATTTAAATGATGTGACCTGCCATTCTTGTACACTGGAAATTTCTGAATTGTTATGTGGAAAAGGAGACATGTTGAAAGCAAGAGAAGGTGAAAAGTCTCATACATGTGGATGTGGGGACCCGGACTAAATTCAGAGAGAGGAAAATGGACATTGTCAAGGAGATACTGGAGGGTTTGGTGATAGCTGCAGACAACTTGATAACTTTAGTAATTCACTTCACCTGTTTTTGAAATAAATTCTTCTCAGATTTAAGTTTTCATAGGACTATTGTCTTAAAAATATGAATGTTAAATATTACTCTACGTTTATACTGTGAATTATACTCATTTATATTATACTTAATCTTATGTTAATTATATATATTAATTGAGTGAGTGAGTGAAGTCGCTCAGTTGTGTCCGACTCTTTGCGACCCCATGAACTGTAGCCTACCAGGCTCCTCCATCCATGGGATTTTCCAGGCAAGAATACTGGAGTGGGTTGCCATTTCCTTCTCCAGGAGATCTTTCCGACCCAGGGATTGAACCCAGGTCTCCCGCATTGTAGGCAGACGTTTTACCAGGGAATTAATTGCACTTAAATTAACTGCATGTCTTAGAATTCTATTCATGGTCAGCTGAGACAGTAAGTTTTTTATTTGCTTATTAGGAACATTTTTTATCTGTAATGTCCATAGACTTGAAAAAAAAGTGAAAGCAGAAGTCCCTCAAATCTGACTCTTTGTAACCACATGGACTACAGCACACCAGGCTCTTCTGTCCATGGAATTCCCCAGGCAAGAATACTGGAGTGCATAGCCATTTCCTCCCCCAGGGTCTCTTTCTGACCCAGGGATCGACCCATGTCTCCTGCACCGCAGGGAGATTCTTTACTGTCTGAGCCACTAGATAGTAAGTTTTTTGTTTGCACGTTAGCAACATTTTTTTATTTGTAATGTCCATAGGTTTAAGCTTGGCATTTTTAGGTCTTATTTTCTATTTAATTATAAGGGCAATAAGTAGTACTTGTGTTTAGGAATGGAGAGCAGGATGACTAAAATTTTGTAAGCTAATCCTGTCGCCTATTAAAAAAAAAAAACTCTTTAATGCTTGTAATTTTCAATATTCCTGTAAGCTACGAGAAGAAATATTATAAAGCTGAGCTAATATTAAATAAAATATACATTATATTTAAAAGAACATTCTTCTTTATGACTTGATTGTTGAGATTAAAAAGATTAAGAAACTGTGATGTGTTTTCTGCTTTAAATGGGACATTAAAAGTTCTGATTTAGCAAATACTCATTTAACAACACAGCTTGAGTGGGACTAATTCTGTGCAGCAAGATAAGGAACCATCACCCCAGAATTGGCACATTACCTCCTGAAACCACACATGAGGCACTGAAACGTGGACAAGAGAGCCCTGATACTCACAAAAGCTCCAGAAACCAGGCAAGCATGTGATCAGTGTTATGATGGTGTGTGTCATCGCCTCATTTCTGTCTCAGAAATATTTTACTACTGTTGAAATGCTTGGTTGCTAGTGGGTGCAAGTTGCACCCATTGATTTAATGTATGTATTTAATTTCTGTCATCAGATGTTCAAAACAGAGTAAACATGCAAGGGTATGTTGAAGCACATAATAAACCCCGTGAATTGATGCTTTTGAATTGTGGTACTAGAGGAAACTCTTGAGATTCCCTTGGACAGCAAGGAAATCAAACCAGTCAATCCTAAAGGAAATCAACCCTGAATATTCACTGGAAAGACTGATACTGAAGCTTTAATACTTTGGCCACCTGATAGAAAGAGCCGACTTATTGGAATAGACCCTGATGCTGGGAGAGATTGAAGGCAGGAGGAGAAAAGGGCAGCAGAGGTTGAGATGGTTGGATGACATCACCAACTCAATGAACATGAGTTTGAGCAAGCTCTGGGAGATAATGAAGGACAAGGGTGCGTGGAGTGCTGCAGTCCATGTGGTCACAAAGAGTAGGACATATCTTAGCCACTGGATAACAACAACAATGATGCAAGCAGAGGCTTTAAAAGGGCTTTTTCACTGGGGCTTGTGTCCTTGGGACTCTGATGTCTCTACAAAGCCTCATTTGTCTGGGGAGGACTGGAGAAGTGGGGCAGAGCTCAAATTTCACAGATTTCTGAGGGAATTCTGTAGGCAGCCCAGGTCAGTGGAAAACCTGCCCACCCACACCCTTCAGAGTGGCAGCTTCCCACTGACCTGGCAAGCCCTAGACATGTAGATGTCTGGTATGTCCCTGAAATTATGTGATACTTAACTTTGCAACATTTCTGTATCAACAGCTGACTCATCATGACCAAGTACCCACCCAATTGACTATTTCCCTTCAGCAGGTACGGCAATCTGACATCATTTTATAACATGAATTTTTCAATTTAATCCATGCAGTATGAGTAGGCACATAAGCTTACTGAGACACAGAGAACATAATACACACTCTGCAAAGACTTGTGTTACTAAAGAGGATTCTTCATTGACTGACTTCGGAGTACTGCAAAGTAAAGCATTTAAGGCCCAAGCAGCAGAGTTTAGATACAACACAAAATCCTTTTTAACCTGTATCTTGTTATAATGTTCAGTTCGGTCAGTCATGTCTGACTCTGCAATTCCATGGACCACAGCACACCAGGCTTCCCTGTTCATCATCAACTCCCAGAGTTTACTCAAACCCATGTCCATTGAGCCAGTGATACCATCCTAGCATCTCATCCTCTGTTGTCCCCTTCTCCTCCTGCATCAGGTGCCGGGGTCCAGCCCCCGTGGATCCAGGGAATTTGAAGCGGGCACGGCGTCAGCAAGGATCAGGAAACAACTGCTTAATTAAACGTTAATTAAGGATATAAAGAGTAATAGAATAAGGATAACTCAGTAGGAAAATTCAGTGAAGAAAAGAGGCTGAAATAAGGATAGCTCAGTGAGGAAATTCAGTGGAGAAAAGAGGCTGAATAATTCAGCCAGAAGGTGAGAGAAAGAACGACATGGGGAGACCAAGTTTCGGTGAACAAGGCCCGCACTTTATTTTCCAAAGTAGTTTTTACACCTTAAGTTGTGCATAGAGGATAATGGGGGAAGGGGTAGAGTCATGCAGTAAGCCAGGCTTTCTTCCTGCAAACTTATCATATGCAAAAGTTTAGGTGATTTGCATCATCTTCTGGCCCCGAGGCCTTTTTCTCTAAAGGTGATTATTCTAAAGTCAGGTGCCAGCCTCCAAAAAGCATTAGATAAAGTTGCATTCCTACAGAGCAAAGGTGTGGTGGGCTATAACAAGAAAAAGAATTAATTCAAGGGTCCCAGGTTACAAACATTAAAGCTACTACTTATACCAATTATATTAATCAATACATTGCCAGGGACACAGCAGGTAAGGGATATGGAAACTTAGCAGCAAACATTGGCCTGACAAGTGAAAATCCCTTCACCAATACAATTTCTAATCAATCTTTTAACTGCTCAAAGGAATCTGTATTTAGACAGTTTAGAACATCTCATGCCTCTCACAGTTGGGAGGCTCTGAGCAATCATATGTGGCCGGAAAAACCTATTCAGGCAGGCTAGAGGACTTCCAAAGGAGTTTGTAGGTTGAAACACTGTCACACCCAGGAATTAATAACTGAAGCTGTAAGCTAACTCTTTTTTTCAGAGAGAGGTAGTGGGGGACAGCCCCCCGTAAAGTCAGAGGTGTAGGTGAAAGCACAAAGCAGAAAGTAGGCAGACTCTGGTTTGGGGGTATATGCTCGAGAATTTCCAGGGGGACTCCTGAAGCTCAATCCCGCCTTTGCGTATGCCAAGCCTCCTTCCTCATGACCTTTGTCATGGGCGGAGTTCCTCACGCTGGCTCCCGGCAGTGATAGAATTCCAGTTGAGCTATTCCAGATCCTGAAAGATGATGCTGTGGAAAGTGCTGCACTCAATATGCAATATGCCAGCTCCCGGCAATCAGGTCTTTTCAAATGAGTCAGTTCTTCACATCAGGTGGCCAAAATATTGGAGTTTCAGCCTCAGCATCAGTCCTTTGAATGAACACTCAGGAATGATCTCCTTTAGGATGGACTGGTTGGATTTCCTTGCAGTCCAAGGGACTCTCAAGAGTCTTGTACAACACCACAGTTCAAAAGCATCAATTCTTCAGTGCTCAGCTTTCTTTACAGTCCAACTCTCACATCCATACATGACCACTGGAAAAACCATAGCCATAATGTAGCTGATATTATTTCTGTATTTTTAAATCAGACACAAAATTGTCCTTGTATTCAAATTTCACTCATAAAATTTCACTCATAAAATATGAGGTCAGTTCAGTTCAGTTGCTTAGTCGTGTCCAACTCTTTGCGACCCCATGAATTGCAGCACGCCTGGCCTCCCTGTCTATCACCAACTCCCCGAGTTCACTCAAACTCACGTGCATCGAGTTGGTGATGCCATCCAGCCATCTCATCTTCTGTCATCCCCTTTTTCTCCTGCCCCCAATCCCTCCCAGCATCAGAGTCTTTTCCAATCAGTCAACTCTTTGCATGAGTTGGCCAAAGTACTGGAGTTTCAGCTTTAGCATCATTCCTTCCAAAGAACACCCAGGACTGATTTCCTTTAGAATGGACTAGTTGGATCTCCTTGCAGTCCAAGGGACTCTCAAGAGTCTTCTCCAACACCACAGTACAAAAGCATCAATTCTTTGGCGCTCAGCTTTCTTCACAGTCCAACTCTCACATACATACATGACCACTGGAAAAACCATAGCCTTGACTAGACAGACCTTTGTTGGCAAAGTAATGTCTCTGCTTTTGAATATGCTATCTAGGTTGGTCATAACTTTCCTTCTAAGGAGTAAGCGTCTTTTAATTTCATGGCTGCAATCACCATCTGCAGTGATTTTGGAGCTCCATAAAATAAAGTCACTCACTGTTTCCACTGTTTTCCATCTATCTGCCATGAAGCGATGGGACCAGATGCCATGATTTTAATTTTCTGAATGTTGAGCTTTAAGCCAACTTTTTCACTCTCCTCTTTCACTTTCATCAAGAGGCTTTTGAGTTCCTCTTCACTTTCTGCCATAAGGGTTGTGTCATCTCCATATCTGAGGTGATTTATATTTCTCCCTGCAATCTTACTTCCAGCCCGTGTTTCTTCCAGCCCAGCATTTCTCATGATGTACTCTGCATATAAGTTAAATAAGCAGGGTGACAATATACAGCCTTGATGTACTCCTTTTCCTATTTGAAACCAGTCTGTTGTTCCATGTCCAGTTCTGACTGTTGCTTCCTGACCTGCATATAGGTTTCTCAAGAGGCAGGTCAGGTGGTGTGGTATTCCCATCTCTTTCAGAACTTTCCACAGTTTATTGTGATCCACACAGTCAAAGGCTTTGGCATAGTCAATAAAGCAGAAATAGATGTTTTTCTGGAACCCTCTTGCTTTTTTGCTGATCCAGTGGATGTTGGCAATTTGATCTCTGGTTCCTCTGCCTTTTCTAAAACCAGCTTGAACATCTGGAAGTTCATGGTTCACGTAGAAGTAAAGATATTATGACCAGAGTTAATAAGGCCCAGTCTTAAACAACTGCAGTTTTACTCCCTACATCTGGACCACAATTTTAAATTTCCAAACATGCCTTCACCTGGAGCTTTATCAAGGACACACAAACATTTTTCCATACTACATTAAACTTAAAACACAGCCTACTGTTTTTATTTATGTAGAACACAATGATGTAGAACACATCATTCATGTAGACATTGTCTTATTGTAAAGATTGAAATTATACCTATTGGACTCACTGCTTTGGGTGAAAGCACCATTCTTTGAAAATCCCTTAACAGTATGTCTACAAGAGGAAAGCCATGAACTTGTCAGCCTCTGTTTTCATGTTAACAAGCATCTTGTCACCACCTGGTGTAGCAAAGACACTCCTTGCCTCCCCAAAGAGGTGCAGATCCTTGATGGAACCTGGGAATATTACTTTACACACAAAGCAGGGGTTCAGGAAGCAGCCAGTTTCAAGAGAGGGAGAATATCCTGGTCTTACCTGGCTGAGCCCAGGTGTGTATATATCCATGTGTGTTCATGAGTGCATGCTAGGTTGATTCAGTCATGTCTGACTCTTTGCAACTTTATGGACTGTATCCCACAACGCTCCTGGCCATGGAATTTCTCAGACAAAAATATTGGAGTGGGTTGCCATGCCCTCCTCCAGTGGATCTTCCCAACGCAGGGATCAAACCCATGTCTCTTATGTCTCCTACATTGGCAAGTGGGTTCTTTAACCAGTAGCGCCACCTGGGAAGCCCCTGTATATCCACAAGGGTCCTTAAACATGGCGGATGGAGACAGAAGAGTGAGGCTCAGAGCAGTGCAAAGTGGGAAAGACCGAGGCAGTGACTGCCACCTTTGAAAACGGATGAAGCATGAGCCCAGGAATCAAGGAGAATCTAGGGGGTGGAGAAGGCAGGGATACAGATCCTTCCCAAGAGCCTGCAAAAGCATCGCAGCTCTGCCAACCCATCAGACCCTCTGTCCATGAAATGCTCCAGGCAAGAATACTGGCATGGATAGCCATTCCCTTCTGAGCCTGAGAACTGCATGACACTAAATGTGAGTTGTTTGAAACTAATATCCACGGAGGAGGGCTGGGAGCCTGGGGGGCAGTTCAAAGTTCATGTTCAATTGAGGGAGGGGTGACAGAGGCAGGGATCTAAGACAAAGTTTGTATTGCTGCTGCTGCCAAGGCCAAACCCAGACAGGATGTTAGCACAGGTCTGCGTGGCTACTCCTGCAACAGTTCTAGGAAGATAAACAATGAGAGGAGACAGCTAATCTGAAGCAGAAACAAGTATAACCAAACAAGTTAAAAAGGTAAAATGAAATTATTCTTAATATGCAGTATTCTTGAAGATTTAACTTACATACGGCTATCCTGATAGCTCACTTGGTAAAGAATCTGCCTGAATGCAGGGAATCCTGGTTGAATTCCTAGGTCCAGAAGATCCACTGGAGAAGGGATAGGCTACCCACTCCAGTATTCTTGGGCTTCCCTTGTGGCTTAACTGGTAAAGAATCTGCCTGCAATGTGGGAGACCTGGGTTCAATCCCTGGGTTGGGAAGATCCCCTGGAGAAAGGAAAGGCTACCCACTCCAGTATTCTTGCCTGGAGAATTCCGTGGACTGTATAGTGCTTGGGGTCGCAAAGAGTCAGACACAACTGAGCAACTTTCACTTTCTAACTTAAATACACTTTTATAACCAGGCTTCTCTGGTGGCTCAGATGGTAAAAATCTGCCTACAATGTGGGAGACCTGGGTTCAATCCCTGTGTCAGGAAGTTCTCCTGGAGAAGGGAATGGCAACACTGTCCAGTATTCTTGCCTGAAGAATTCCGTGGATGGAGGAGCTTGGCAGGCTACAGTCCATAGGATCACATAAGAGTTGGACACAAGTGAGTAACACACACACTTGTATACTCACATGCAGATATCCACAAAGATTCAAAACATATTGGTTAAATCTTCAAGAATACTAGCTATGCATTTAAAAATAAAAAAATTTAATATACTTTTATAATGTAAGAAGTCTCACAGTATTTACAGAACGTATATTATACATTATTATAAGACAGCACAGCTACAGTATAACTGAAAAATAGATATTAAGGTATCTACTATTTAGATTATAAAATTAGCTTCAGGATGGTAGAAGGACTCTTCAAAGGTTTCATGATTATTAACTGAGAAAGCCAGGATTTCCAGCTGGAATAGTTCAGAGTTTGCCAACAGCCTTGATTCATCCCAGGGAATCTAATTATGAAAATTATGGGTCCTCAAATGTTCATAGACAGAAATAGTGGGCCCAGGAATGTGGATGAGAAACTCTGCCTTTATTTTCACTAATATCTAATTGGAAATTTTTATTTCTCTCTTACTGAATCCAGGTAACACATCACAGTAGTATTATGAGCATTTGTAACTTTGTCACCAATAGAAATCACAGACACTTTCATAAAGCTTTTGAATTACTGCAAAAATCTCAAGTATTTTTTACCTATACCACTAGCTTAGAATGATCCAAACCATGGCTATCCCTCACTGTGCTGCGGGATAGCCAGCTAAGTCACTTCAGTCATGTCCGACTTTTGGCGACCCCATAAACTGTAGCCTGCCAGGCTCCTCTGTCCATGGGATTCTCTGGGCAAGTACATAGAATGGGTTGCTATGCTCTCCTCCAGGGGATCTTTCCAACCCAGGGAAGGAACTCCTGTCTCTTACGTCTCCTGCATTGGCGGGCAGGTTCTTACCACTAGTGCCACCTGGGAAGCCCTCACGGAGCAATGCATCCTTAAAACATGCATATGCTACTATACCGCGCATTTATGCTTCGACACGTGTTTCAATAAACACAGCTGCATTCCTACTTTTGTATTTTAGTTTATGCAAGTATAGATACATATATTGTTTTTATTATTAATCACTATTTTGATTATTGTGAGACTGGTCACTTGGTGTCACTAGGCTATCAACTGCATCCACATCAAAAACATCAAATGATCAGGGGCCCTGCTCTGCAAGTCGTCTTTCTAGACTGTTACTTGACTATTATGAAGGCATTACATTATACTAAGTATTTTTTGGTAAGTTGGTTCATTACTTTACAAAATGAAAATATTTCCATTTAAATCAATCTTGAATGCAGTCTTAGTTTTATTTGGACAAATTTTGTTTTGCCTTTGACTGCTCAATTACATGCATATAAATTACCCTTACATCATTATCATGCACATAGAAACACTGATAATCAAATGTGCATCTGATAAAATGTATATTAAATAAAGCCCTCCAGACTTATTTCTCCAATCTTAATAAATATAGTTTATCACTGTCCACTGGGAGTTGTAACCATATGAAAGAAGACACATAGTAATAAGTTATGTCCTTATCAGAGATAAAATAACTAACACATTCCACATGAGAATGACAATGTTATGTCAACTCAGGGAAGGGAAATTGTTTCAGATAACTATTAAATGAAATTGTAATCTCTTATTTTCCCCAGATATGGTAAAATAAGAAAATCATTGCTTTGATTTCTTTGACATCATCCACTATTCTGAAAGCAAAGATTTATATTTTGCCTACTTTTGAAAAGGGACCTAAAGCCATTTCAGCACTGATCAGCCTCACATCACAGAGGTTCTTCATTCCTTCCACTGCTTTGTCTTCAAGCCCATTCACTGAATAACCTCATGATTAAAAGGCTCCTTGAAATTCATCTCTGGTCAATCTTGGTCACAGGTAAATAAACAGATGATTTAACTCAGAGAGATCCTGAAAACTGTTTCATCCTCCACATAGAAGGAAAACGGGCAGTGCAACTCTGTCTTCCCTTGGCAAACTAGGGCTGCTGTGAAACTGGTCAGAAATTTTATTTTGACTCTTCTTTTGTTCCTCTGTTTTTTTCTGATGCTCACATTTTAAGATGAATATTTAAGGAAATGGAAGGTGTTCAATGAAAAGACAGATTAAGGGAAGAATGATTTATGAACAAAGATGAAAGAAATTGAAGTTAGTCCAACACAAGACAGGTTGAGAGAAAGTGAATAATTGTTTTCAAGTATCCCATGATAAATAGATAGCATTACTGACTCAATGGACATGAATTTGCACAAACTCCAGGAACTAGTAGAGGACAGGGAAGCCTGGCGTGTTGCAGTCCATGTGGTTGCAAAGAGTTGGATATGACTCAGCAATTGGACAACATTCAGGGAACAATTATTATGTGAACACTGATCATCTGATATCAACAGACAGAGATTCCTGTTTTCATATAAAAGTTGGGCTTCCCTGATGGCTCAGAGGGTAAAACATCTGTCTGCCAATGCAGGAGACACAGGAGACACAGGTTTGACCCCTGGGTTAGGAAGATCATTTAGAAAAGGAAATGGCAACCCATTAGCATTCTGCAAATAAAGAGAAATTTACCCTCCATTGCCCTTGCCCCAGTTTTAGCATGCTTCCTAAACAGAAACCTGGCCAATGGACCCTTCAAGGTACCAAAAGGGATGGATGAACAGAGCGTTCAGGCAAAGGAAAGGACTGAGGGTGCTGACTGCACCAGGTAACAGCTTTGGCTGCCCCTCAGGTTAACTTGGCATGCGGCATAGGCATACTGTATTTTCTCACCAAAAAGGACAGAGCATGGCTACACAGCTGCTGGATTCAGCAGCACTGAGATGTCACCAGGCCCCTGGTCCCCTCCATCTCTTCTCTGCTGTGCTCTGCAGGCAGCTAGCCTCTTTAAAGATTCCCAAACAGCTCAGTCAGGTGCTTCCTACAGCAGCAGAACTGGGGCAGCTCTTCTTGGTGTCCTTCATTCCCAAGGTCTTCATAACCTTTCACTTACTTATTGGTCAGAACTGCACGCCACGCCCACGTATAAGTTAATCAATGGCAAAGAAAATGCAGATCCTCTGACTGCTCCAAGTCACCCTCCAGGCAAACTGTGTGCTAGAGGACAGATTCATTAGACTTTTTACTTTCCTTATAGAGTGCAGAAAGAGAAAGTTCTGACCCTGGATAACATCTGCACTGGGTAAGCAGTTGTTCACAGGGAACTCCCTGGTGGTGCGGTGGATAAGAATTTACCTGCCAGTCCTGAGGTCTGCGAGTCCTGGAGCCCCTGCTCCACAGCAGGAGAAGCCCCCAAGTGAGAAGCCTGCTCACCACAACTAGAGCAGGCCCTGCTCAGCATAGCTAGAGAGAGCCCACATGCAGCAACAAGACCCAGGACAGCCAAAAATAAATAAATACTAAAAATGTTAACAAGTGGTTTATAAACAGGAAACTTGAGCAAATTGGTGGCTGTAAAACCTAACTTTCTTCTCACTAGAAACGTTGTCTAATAAACCCTAGAGATATTTTTATTTAAATTCTTACTAGTTGCCTGCTATGCCTGCATTATTATACCCACGTTAACTCATTCCAATCTCACCATTACCCTATGGAAGAAGTATCACTATGATCTGTATTTTACAAAGGAGATACTTAAAGCAGAGACAAGTTAGGTGAATTTCTCAAGGTCACACATTAACTCCAGAATCAGAAATTTGAACCAAAGTAGTTTGGCTCCATAGTCAAAGCTCTCAAAGACTCACTTTGATACATTATATATCAAATAACACATATGTATATTTACTTACCAGTCTTATATTAAATGTAGGATTCAAAATTAAACAGTTGGGAACATAGAGAGCCTTTTGCTTTCAAAGTTTAAAGTAAGGCTTATATTTAGGAATGATATTTTGCTTCCAAAAGCTAAAAATACTGTATAAATTATAAGAAAGCTCTGCTGGCGGGCATTAGAGGCTTAACAAGGTAGTGAAAAATTATTGATCTGGACAGAAGGGATAAAGATAGGTCTCCAGGGCCTGCCTGAGAATGTGTGGTTTGAAGCACCCCCAGATGTATATAAAACAGGAAATTACACAAATGTTCACAGGTACTATGTTTTAGGTACAAATATGCTTAGTTCCTGAAACTGGATGAAGAGAATCCTAGGAGCAAATGTTACAAACAAAAGAAAATCTCTATAAGATGACAAAATCATTTTATCTAAATGTAAAATCAAATTATTCCTAGAATAATTTTGCAAATACAGCATCTTATAAACTAAACAAAAGTGCAAATAAGGAGTAAAACAACATTAAACAGAAGGAGCAGAAATGACAGATACAGAAATTTACACACAGGGAAGCAGATGGTCATTGATACTAGGAACTCTGCATCTGGAGAAGGCAATGGCACCCCACTCCAGTACTCTTGCCTGGAAAATTCCATGGACGGAGGAGCCTGGTAGGCTACAGTCTATGGGGTCGCAAAGAGTTGGACACTATTTGACTGAGCGACTTCACTTCACTTCACTTCATACATATGTATCAGGGTTCCTAGTGGCTTAATGGTAAAGAATCCTCCTGCCAATGAAGGTGACCAGGATGGGTTTGACCCCTGGTCTGGGAAGATCCCTTGGAGAAGGAAATGGCAATCCACTCCAATATTCTTGCCTGGAGAATTCCATGAAGAGAGGATCCTGGTGGGCTACAGTCTGTGGGCGGGCAAAGAATCAGACACGAGTTAGGCGCTAAATAACAACAAGTACATATGTATCCATTCTTTATGGCTGAATAACAAATCACCAACAATTCTCTGGCTTTAATATACCACCCACTTATAATCTTGGAGCCAGCCGTGTAGATAAAAAGTCTGGATATACATACACATGCATATGTGTGTCTTAGTCATGTCCAACTCTTGGCAGCCCCAAGGACTGTAGCCCTCTAGGCTCCTCTGTCCATGAAAATTTTCAGGCAAGAATACTGGGGTGGATTGCCATTTTCCACTCCAAGGTCTGGATGTGGCAAGACCCAAAGCGGTATTCTGCTTAGTCTCCAAGACCAAAATCAAGCTGTGGCTGGGCTGTGTTCTCTTATGAAAGCTCTGGGGATGTTGACCTCACCTCCAAACTCCTTCAGGTGTTGGTCAGGTTCCAAGCCTTGGGGTTGCAGGACTGAACAGCCCAGCCATTGCTTGTATCAGAGGGCTGCTTCACTGAGCTACCCAGGGCCTCTGTCTGGTTCATGTCAGATCCCACTTTTCACAGCCAGCAACAGCTGGTCAAATCCTTTACATATTTAAAATTCCTCAACTTCCTCTATAGCAGCTTCTCTCTCTGTCTAATCCCACCCCTGTGAGCCAGAGAAAGTTTTCTGCTTTGAAGAGCTTGAGTGATGAGATAGCCCATCAGATAATCCGGGATAAACTCCTTATATTAAGATCTGTGACTTTATTTCCATCTGCAAAACCCACTTGTCACATCATGCAAAGTACTCACAGATTCCAAGGATCAAGGCATGGACCTTTGGCTGCAGGCGGGGCTCACTCCCCCACAATGACTGAAGGGTTTATTATTTTCAGTCAAAAACATCCACATGAAATTACAGAGAAAACAGGAGGGGAGTGGGAACCAGGACACGTGGCACAGGGTAGAGGACCACACGCATTGAGTCATATGCTACAGAAGAGGAGAGAGAAGCTGTGTTTGAAGATGTGGTGTCTCAGAGTTTTTCAGACTAGGAAAGGCATCAGCGTGCTTCTTGGAGCTCCAAAAAAGGAAGAGAGAAGGAGGCCAATGATGGGGACAGTGGAGCAAGACTGAAACATAGAGAAATTCCTGGGAGGGGCAGAGGAATGAGAGAAGTGCATTCAGAGGGGCAACAGCAATAATGAGTGTTGATTTCTTGGCATAAGAAAAAGGAAACTAGTAAAACAACTACCAAGTAAGATTATCCAACATAGTAAAAAATCTTCAAAAATGAAGATATTTAAGTATATCGTTTAGTTCAGTGCTTCAGTCTTGTCTGAATCTTTGCAACTCCATGGACTGCAGCATGACAGGACTCCCTGTCCATCACCAACTCCCAAAGTTTACTCAAACTCATGTCCATTGAGTCAGTGATGCCATCCAACCATCTCATCCTGTCATCCCCTTATCCTACCACCTTCAATCTTTCCCAGCATCAGGGTCTTTTCAAATGAGTCAGTTCTTTGCATCAGGTGGCCAAAGTACTGGATTTCAGCTTCAGCATCAATCCTTCTAGTGAATATTCAGGACTGATTTCCTTTAGGATTGACTGGTTGGATCTCCTTGCAGTCCAAGGGACTCTCAAGAGTCTTCTCCAGCACCACAGTTCAAAAGCATCGATTCTTTGGCACTCAGCTTTCTTTACAGTCCAACTCTCACATCCATACATGACCACTGGGAAAACCATAACCTTGACTGGATGGACTGTTATTGGCAAAAAATGCCTCTGTTTTTAATATGCTGTCTAGGTTGGTCACAGCTTTTCTTCCAAGGAACAAGTGTCTTTTAATTTCATGGCTCCAGTCACCATCTGCAGTGATTTTGGAGCCCAAAAAAATAAAGTCTGCCACTGTTTCCATTGTTTCCCCATCAATTTGCCATGAAGTGATGGGACCAGATGCCATGATCTTCATTTTCTGAATGTTGAGTTTTAAGCCAACTTTCTCACTCATCTCTTTCACTTTCATCAAGAGGTTCTTTAGTTCTTTTTTGCTTTCTGCCATAAGGGTGGTGTCATCTGCATATATGAGGTTATTGATATTTCTCCCAGCAATCTTGATTCCAACTTGTGCTTCATCCAGCCCAGCATTTCTCATGATATGCTCTACATATAAGTTAAATAAGCAGGGTGACAATATGCAGCCCTTGACATACTCCTTTCTCTATTTGGCACCAGTCTGTTGTTCTGTGTCCAGTTCTACCTGTTGCTTCCTGACCTGCATACAAATTTCTCAAGAGGGAGGTCAGGTGGTCTGGTATTCCCATCTCTTTCAGAATTTTCCACAGTTTGTTGTGGTCCACACAGTCAAAGGCTTTGGTATAATCAATAAAGCAGAAATAGATGTTTTTCTGGAACTCTCTTGCTTTTTTGGTGATTCAACAGATGTTGGCAATTTAAACTCTGGTTCCTTTGCCTTTCTTAAAACCAGCTTGAACATCTGGAAGTTCATGATTCACCTACTATTGCAGTCTGGCTTGGAGAATTTTGAGCATTACTTTACTAGCATGTGAGATGAGTGCAACTGTGTGGTAGTTTGAGCATTCTTTGGCATTGCTTTTCTTTGGGATTGGAATGAAAACTGACCTTTTCCAGTCCTGTGGCCACTGCTGAGTTTTCCAAATTTGCTGGCCTATTGAGGGCAGCACTTTCACTGCATCTTCTTTTAGAATTTGAAATAGCTCAACTGAATTCCATCACCTCACTATCTTTGTTCTTAGTGATACATCCTAAGGCCCACTTGACTTCACATTCCAGCTGCTAAGTCACCTCAATCGTGTCCGACTCTGTGTGAGCCCATAAACGGCAGCCAAACAAGTTCCCCTGTCCCTGGGATTCTCCAGGCAAGAACACTGGAGTGGGTTGCCATCTCCTCCTCCAATGCATGAAAGTGAAAAGTGAAAGTGAAGTCGCTCAGTCGTGTCCAACTCCTAGTGGCCCCATGGACTGCAGCCCACCAGGCTCCTCCATCCATGGGAGTTTCCAGGCAAGAGTACTGGAGTGGGGTGCCATTGCCTTCTCCACATTCCAGGTTTTCCTCTATTTCTTTGCACTGATTGCTGAGGAAGGCTTTCTTATCTCTCCTTGCTATTCTTTTGAACTCTGCATTCAAATGGATCTATTTTTCTTTTGCCTTTCACTTCTCTTCTATTCACAGCTATTTGTAAGGCCTCCTCAGGCAACCATTTTGCCTTTTTGCATTTCTTTTCCTTGGGGATGGTCTTGATCCCTGCCTCCGGTACAATGTCATGAACCCCTGTTCATAGTTCTTCAGGCAATCTGTCTATTAGATATCATCCCTTGAATCTATTTGTCACTTCCACTGTATAATCATAAGGGATTTGATTTAGGTCATACCTGAATGGTCTAGTGCTTTTCCCTACTTTTTTAAAGTATACATATATATATTTAATTTTACAGTGCTATGTTGGTTTCTGCCATATAACAATGTGCTGCTAACATATTGCACAGGGGACTCTGCTCAATATTATACACAGCCTGGCTGGGAGGAGAGTTTGGGGGACACTGGATACACACATATGTATGGCTGAGTCCCTTCACTGTTCATCAGAAACTATCGCAACATTGCTAATCAGCTATACTCCAATACAAAACAAAAAGGGAAAAAATAAAATGAAAGTAAACATCTCATTTCAAAGCAAGTATAAGTGAGAGAAACCTGATTCTGGTTAAGATCTGACATGAGGCAGACTTGCAGAATAATCCTTTTATATCAGATCAAACTTATTCATTCACAAAGACAAAAGACTGAAGGAAATGAAAAAGATAAGAGAATAAATAAAAGAAAAAATAAATATGAAGTAAAGAAGACCAACAAAGCCTAAAGTTGATTCTTGAAAGTATTACATAAATTCAATAAATTCTTGATGAAACTGAACAGCAGAAACAAAGAAGTACACAGATGATAAACCTCACTGATAAGAATGGGAAATTAATACAGTTTCTACAGATATTCAACTGATAAAATAAAGACATTTATAAACAATTTTAAGGTAGTAAATTCAAAAAGTTAGAGGGAATGCTCAAATATCTAAGGAAACACATCCTATGAAAATTCAGAGCAAAAAGAGAAAAATTACATACCTTACAGTTGTTAAAAATATTAAATTTCACAGTTGCAAGCCTTTCCTTAATTTGGGGTTCATGTGACTTCACCAGAAAATCTTTTTTAATTAACTTATTTTTAATTGGAGGGTAATTTCTTTACAATATTGTGTTCACTTCTGCCATACATCAACATAAGCAGCCATAGTTTTATATATATGTCCCCTCCCTCTTGAACCTCTCTCCCACCTCCTACCCCATTCCACTGCTCTAGGTGTTCACAGAGCCCTGGTTTGAGTTCCTCCAGTCATACAGCAAATTCCCATGGATGATCTATTTCACACACGGTAGTGTATATATTTTCATGCTACTCCCTCCATTCATCCAGCCCCTCCTTCCCCCACCATGTCCCAAGTCTGTTCTCTATGTCCGCCTCTCCACTGCTGCCCTGCAAATAGGTTCATCCTTACCATTTCGAGATTCCATACACATGCCTTAATGTATGGGATTTGTTTTCCTTAGCAAATCTTATCATACACCTAAGAAAGGCATATTGCCTACTTGATACTTATTTCAAGAGAATATGTAAAGTGGAAACACTTAATCATCCACTTCATAAATCAAGCAAAACTTTGGTATAAAAATCTCTTACAGTTCTAAGGAGAAAGTGACCATCAAATCTCTCTGTATACATAGATTCCAAAATCCTAAAGAAAGTAATGATCAACATTGGAAAGATAAAAAGGTTACTCAGAAAAATCTGTTACATTTCTAAACCTGATAACATAGAGAAATACAGCAAAACTATACCTTTTATAATTGAGTGAAATGAATGTGAAGACACACTACACACCATAATCACTGATTGAAATACTTAATATTTAGAGATGTCAAATCTCACTGAACTGATCTCTGGAAGAACAACAATTCCAATCATGGTACTAGAAAAATTTTTGTTTCGAGTTGCAGTAGACATGCTTATTTTAATATAATTATGGAAATACAAAGGAGAAGAGCAGACAAAGCACTCTGGAAGAATAAGAGGGAGGATTGGCTATAAATGATAATGAGAGATATTTTAAACTCTCATAATCTTGTATAATATAATTTAAAACTTGTATAATATAGGCAGTAGGCCCTGGCTCTGGGACTGATAGGAAAGAAGAAATGAAACAGAATCCCGACTACACAGATATTTATAGAAACCCAGGCAGTACCGCCCAGCAGTGAGGCAGGACATCTGTTCAAAATTGTCTTGATAATTTGACATTCCTTACCCTTTATATTCAAATGAATAAGAGAAAAACAAATAAGTAACCTTGACTCACATCAACATTCACAGAAGCTTAAATCCAGATGAATATAGATCTAATTTTTATGCTTGCTTTTGGAAGAAAAGCTGTGTCAAACCTGGACAGTATATTTAAAAGCAGATACATTATTTCACCAACAAAGGTAAGTATAATCAAAACTATGGTTTTTCCAGTAGTCATGCAGAGATGTGAGAAATGGATCATAAAGAAGGCTGAGCACTGAAGAATTGATGCTTTTGAACTGTGGTGTTGGCAAAGATTCTTGACAGTCGCTTGGACAGCAAGGAGATCAAACCAGTCAATCTTAAATCAACCCTGAGTATTCATTAGAAGAACTGATACTAAAGCTGAACCTCCAATAACTTGGCTACCTGATGTGAAGAGCTGACTCATTGGAAAAGATTCTGATGCTGGGAAAGATTGAGAGGAAGAGAAGAAGGGTCTGACTTAAGAGGCAATGGTTGGATGGCATCACCAACTCAATGGACACGAGTTTGAGCAAATTAAGGAGGCAGTGAAAGACAGGGAAGCCTGGTGTGCTATAGTCCATGGGGTCACAAAGAGTCAGACATGACTGAGTGAGTGAACAGCAACAACAAAATGGATCTAATATTTTTTTTAAAAAAAGCTTTTAAAATAAAATATTGGAGAAATTTTTCACTATTTGAGTAGAAAATATTTTTTAAGCCAGATACAAATTTGCCAACCATAAACTCAATATTCAGAAAACTAAGATCATGGCATCCAGTCCCATCACTTCATGGCAAATAGACGGGGAAACAGTGTCAGACTTTATTTTGGGGGGACTCCAAGATCACTGCAGGTGGTGACTGCAGCCATGAAATTAAAAGATACTTGCTCCTTGGAAGAAAAGCTATGAACAACCTAGACAGCATATTAAAAAGCAGAGACATTACTTTGCCAACAAAAGCCCATCTAGTCAAGGCTATGGTTTTTTCAGTAGTCATGTATTGATGTGAGAGTTGGATTATAAAAAAAAGCTGAGCACTGTAGAATTGATGCTTTTGAACTGTGGTGTTGGAAAGACTCTTGCGAGTCCCTTGGACTGCAAGGAGATCCAACCAGTCCATCCTAAAGGTGATCAGTCCTGAATATTCATTGGAAGGACTGATGCTGAAGCTGAAACTCTAATACTTTGGCCACCTGATGTGAAGAACTGACTCACTGGAAAAGACCCTGATGCTGGGAAAGATTGAGGGCAGGAGGAGAAGGGGACGACAGAGGATGAGATGGTTGGATGGCATCACTGACTCAATGGATATGAGTTTGAGTGAACTCCTGGAGTTGGTGATGGACTGGGAGGCCTTGTTGTTGCAGTCCCTGGGGTTGCAAAGAATCAGACATGGCTGGGTGACTGAATTGAACTGAAAGGAAAATATTATTAGTTACACTGTATTAAAAATAGGAATTTGTATTTATCAAAAGATACCAGTGAAGAAAAGTCAAGCCAAGAGTAAGAAATATTTCTGATACATGAAAATGTCATCTAAGGAAATAATTTATGAAGAACTCCTCCAAACCAACTACCCAAAGGAAAAATACTTAAGAGATTTGTGCAGGCTCTTCACAACAGATAATTTCCAAGTGGAAATATTTATGACCTAATTAGTGAAACTAAGTCCCTAAAACGGAGTTCCTCTGCCGAGTTTAAGTTTATGATTCATAAACCTCTATTCAAAACTTTATTCTCTTTCTGGTTCCCTCTAACCTCAATTCTGTGCTCATTGCACATTCAACCACCTGTCAGATGCTAAAATTGTTGTCAACAACATCATTAAAGTACTAAAAATCACTATTATAGACATCACCGTTATTGTACAAACTCAGGTTGTTTCTCCAGGACAAGATAAGCTCACAGACCTCCCAACCATGGACCACCTAGCCAGAGAACCATAAACCAAAGATATTGTCACTCCAGATGCCAGGATTAAGAAATGTCACAAGATAATTATTAGCTCATCCTCTTTGTTCTTCCCCTTAAAAAACACAAAACAAAATAAAATAACAACAAAATCTCAACTACCAAGGGTTGTGGATCTGAGGTTGATTTTCTACCTCCTTGCTTGGTACCTACAATAAACCCTTACTTTGTTGCACACTCCCACTGCTAAGTTTGGCTTTTCAGTGCCTTAGCTTGGTTACATTAGTAACCAAAGGGACGTTCAGTTTCAATATTAAGGAAGTGAAAACTAAGTCCAGGAAGCAACACTTCTACCTGCTAATCACCATTGCTGAAAGAAAGGAGGAGTGGTACAACAGAGATCACCTACAGTTCTACTGTGTAAGTAACTTAGTCTGACCATTGTGGTCAACGGTTTGGCAGTTTATATTTTCTGTATGCAGTAATACTGTTATTTTATGATCCAAAAATTCACTCAGACCCATCAGAAGATACTTGCACACGTACATAAAACAAAGTGCATGATTCTCTAAAATGTAATACTGAAGTGAAAAAACAACACAAAATCATCCATATCATGTAATTCCATTCATTTTGGCTTTTAGGGACACATCTTTAAGAAAACAGATTGTAAAAATCAGCAAGAAAGTGATTAGCATGGGAACCAGAATGGAGTTTACTTTTAGGGTAAAAAGTAACAAACTGTGATCAGAGGGAAGTAAGGGGACACTTCCAGTGTAACACTGTAATATGTTTTAAAGCTGCTGGATGATTATGCTAATGTTTTCTGTGAAGTAAGTTGGTGAGTGTACACTTCCCTACAAGATTTTTTTGGGTATACATCTCTGAATATGTCATCTATGACAATATAGATGCAATACAGACGTCAGGAAACTAGCTGGGAGGACAGCTATGTCATACATAAGTGAAAATTAAATTCCAGTGGGGGTTTGGTTTATAGCTGTGTGATGTCCTGTCTCAGTGGAATCCTAGATCTCATAAAATCAACCTCTCTTAGCAAGTAGAAATGTGTGTGCTTTCCAGTGAGCACTGTTCTCCGTTGCTGAAGCATTTATGTACAGCAGAACTGCTCCTTTAGTTATCTGATTTATTTCTTGGAGAAGGCGATGGCACCCCACTCCAGTACTCTTGCCTGGAAAATCCCATGGACGGAGGAGCCTGGTAGGCTGCAGTCCATGGGGTCACGAAGAGTCGGACACAACTGAGCGACTTCACTTTGACTTTTCACTTTCATGCATTGGAGAAGGAAACGGCAACCCCCCAGTGTTCTTGCCTGGAGAATCCCAGGGACGGGAGAGCCTGGTGGGCTGCCATCTATGGGGTTGCATAGAGTCGGACATGACTGAAGTGATTTAGGATTAGTTAAATCATTCTGATGGACCTTTTGCATATGTTCTAGATTAAAGGATTATTTGTCTGTGACAGAATGCCGAAAACCATGCCCTCCCCTTAGACTTTCCCTGGTCACCCTTTTCTGATTCCCTTTTCTACAGTGACTAAACAGCTAAATTACAGTATTTTTATTCCACTGGAGAAAACAGGTCCTTCTAGCTGTGAGTTTTCCACCATCACTATGTGAGTTTCACGGTTCCAGTTGTAGAGCTTTCGGTCCCTCAGTTTGAAAATGTTTGACTCTGTGAATGAGCAGGAGTCGGCACTGATTTGTCTGTTGTCCTGAAAAGGTTTCTTCCTTTTATTTGCAACACTTGTTTCTACCCACCTAGAATGACAGCATCTTTGGCACAAACAAGAGCTTATCTGACACACGATGCCTCCTACCATTTGGAAACGTGCTCTTAGCTCAGGGACTTCCACCTTGAGTCACATCTAGTGCAAAGCCTTGCTGAAGGGAGCATGCCCACACCCAGAAAATAACACGCTCTGAGTCCTCACACTTCCCCCTTTGAATAAGGCTCTCCAAAAATTGTGGTTTGAGGGTTGTCAACACCTATGTTTGGTGGCGTTTGAAGATAAAGAAAAGTCTGATAACACATGCTTGAGTGGTACTTGACATTAGTGGAATTCCGTCTTCAATTATACTAGAGTGATAAGAGCAAAAGAGAGTATTGTTGACCCTAATGTACCTTCCATAGTATTACGGTTAGGGCTGTTATACCAGAATACTACAGGCTGAGTTACTTCAAATAACAGAAAGATATTTTCTTACAGTTCTGGAGGCTGAAGTCTGAGATCCAGGTGCCCACAGGGTTGGTTTCTGATGAGCTGTCTCCTTGGCAAGAAGACGGCTGCTTTTTCTGCATGTCCTCACATGGCCTGTTAGTGTGAAGAAAGAGATCTGTGATGTATTTTCTGCTTTCTATCAGGATGGCAAGCGTATCAGGTCAGGGCCCTACACTATCTCTAAACATAGGCATACTACCTGTGAGTATGTTGTCGTGTCCAACTCTTTGCGACCCCATGGACTGTAGCCCACCAGGCTCCTCTGTCCATGGGGTTTCTCAGGCAAGAATACTGGAGTGGGCCCCCATTTCCTCCTGCAGGGGATCTTTCTGACCCAGGGATGGAACCTGAATTTCTTGCTTCGGCATCTCCTGCTTTGGCAGGTGGATTCTTTAACACTGTGCCACGTGGGAAGCCCTCTAGGTACTAGAATGAACAAAACAGGAAGGAGAAAACATTCCGTGAGTTCATGAAGCTAACTTCTATCTTTTGATTAGCAACTAAATATATAATGACTGGTAACATGGGCAGAAACAATTAAATGAAAGGACTTGTTCTTACTTTAAACAAACTAATGTAAATGAGAACTTCCAGATGCACAAGCTGGGTTTAGAAAAGGCAGAGGAACCAGAAATCAAATTGGCAGCATTTGTTAGATCATGGAGAAAGCAAGGGAATTCCAGAAAACATCTACTTCTGCTCCACTGACTATGCTAAAGCCTGTGTAGTCCACAGCAAACCACATTGATTGTGTGGATCAAAACAAATTATGGAAAATTCTTAAAGAGATGGGAATACCAAACCACCTTACCTGCCTCCTGAGAAACCTGCATGCAGGTCAAGAAGAAATATTTGGAAATGGACATAGAACAACATGTGTGCATGCTAAGTCACTTCAGTCATGTCTAACTCTGTGTGACCCTATAGTCTGTAGCCCTCAGGGCTCCTCCATCCTTGAGATTCTCCATGCAAGAATACTAGAGTGGGTTGTCCTTCCCTTCTCCAGGGGATCCTCCCAATCCAGGGATCAAGACTGCGTCTATTATATCTCCCCTGCATTGGCAGGTGGGTTGCTTACCATTAACACCACCTGGACATGGCAAAACAGACTGGTTCAAAACTTGGAAAGGAGTATCTCAAGCCTGTATATCATCACCCTGCTTATTTAACTTCTATGCAGAGTACATCACGTGGAATGCCAGTGGACAAAGCACAAGCTGGAATCAAGATTGTCAGAACTATTGACAACCTCAGATACACAGATGAAATCACTCCAGTGATAGAAATTGAAGAAGAACTAAAGAGCCTCTTGATGAGGGTGAAAAAAGACAGTGGAACAGTTGGCTTGAAAGTCACCATTCAAAAAAATAAGATCATGTCATCTAGCCCCAACACTTCTTGGCAGTTAGAAAGGGAAAAAAGTGGAAGCAGACATAGATTTTACTTTCTTGGGCTCCAAAATCACTACACACAGTGACTTCAGTCATGACATTAAAAGACACTTGCTCCTTGGAAGAAAATGTTTGACAAACCTAGACAGTGTATTCAAAAACAGAGACATCACTTTGCCAACAAAGGTCCGCATAGTCAAAGCTATGGTTTTTCCAGTAGTCATGTATGGATGTGAGAGTTGGACTGTGGAGAAAGCTGAGCGCCGAAGAATTGATGCTTTTGAACTGTGGTGTTGGAGGAGACTCTTGAGAGTCCCTTGGACTGCAAGGAAATCAAAGCAGTCAATCCTAAAGGAAATAAACCTGAATGTTAATTGGAAGGACTGATGCTGAAGCTGAAGTTCCAATACTTTGGCCACCTGATGGAGAAGAGCTAACTCATTGGAGAAGACCCTGATGCTGGAAAAGACTGAAGGCAAAAGAAGAAGGGGGCAGCAGAAGATGAGATGGTTAGAAAGTGTCACCAACTCGATGGCCATGAATTGAAGCAGACTTCAGGAGACAGTGAAGGCAGAAAAGCCTGGTGTGTGGCAGTCCATGGGGTAGCAAAGAGTCAGACATGACTCAGTGATTGAACAGCAACATGAATACAAATGAGTTTTAGGGTATGGAGTCAGAGGAAGGTAAATGACTTTATCACTAATTTAAGCACTGCTGCTGCTGCTGCTGCTAAGTCGCTTCAGTAGTGTCAGACTCTGTGCGACCCCATTGATGGCAGCCTACCAGGCTCCCCTGTCCTTGGGATTCTCCAGGCAAGAACACTGGAATGGGTTGCCATTTCCTTCTCCAATGCATGAAAGTGAAAAGTGAAAGTGAAGTCACTCAGTCGTGTCTGACTCTTAGCGACCCCATGGACTGCAGCCCACCTGGCTTCTCCGTCCATGGGACTCTCAAGCCAAGAGTACTGGAGTGGGGTGCCATTGCCTTCTCCGAATTTAAGCACTAGCTAAGCATATTTAAAAGCAGAGACATTACTTTGTCAACAAAGATCCATCTAGTCAAGGCTATGGTTTTTCGAGTGGTCATGTATGGATGTGAGAGTTGGACTGTGAAGAAAGCTGAGTGCCGAAGAATGACACTTTTGAACTGTGGTGTTGGAGAAGACTTTTGAGAGTCCCTTGGACTGCAAGGAAATCCAACCAGTCCATTCTAAAGGAGATCAGTCCTGGATGTTCTTTGGAAGGAATGATGCTAAAGCTGAAACTCCAGTACTTTGGCCACCACATGCGAAGAGTTGACTCATTGGAAAAGATTCTGATGCTGGGAGGGATTGGGGGGAGGAGGAGAAGGGGACGACAGAGGATGAGATGGCTGGATGGCATCACCGACTCGATGGACATGAGTTTGAGTGAACTCCGGGAGTTGGTGATGGACAGGGAGGCCTGGTGTGCTGCAGTTCATGGGGTCCCAAAGAGTTGGACACGACTGAGCGAATGAACTGAACTGAATCAAGTTCTGGTTGTACTAAATTTATAAATATGATTTTGTTTTTCTATAGGTGTTGTACGGGTGCAAAGTTTGTCACACCAAATGCGTTCGCTTGGCATGATAATTGTTTTAGGTTGATTGTTTTTAAGAAGCTCTTCCCTGATAACTCAGTTGGTAAAGAATCTGCCTGCAATACAGGAGACCCCGTTTTAATTATTGGATTGGGAAAATCCACTGGAAAATGGATAGGCTACCCACTCCAGTATTCTTGGGTTTCCCTTGCAGCTCAATTGGTAAAGAATCTGCCTGAAATGTGGGAGACCTGGGTTCGATCCCTGGGTTGGGAAGATCCCCTGGAGAAGGGAAAGGATACCAACTTCAGAATCCTGGCCTGGAGAATTCCGTGGACTGTATAATCCACGGGGGTCCCAAAGAATTGAACACGACTAAGCAACTTAATTAGAAAACTCATAATTTTTTTGTTTTTAACCTCCCTATAATACTTTTAAAGTAATTTAAATAGGGAGCCTACATCAGGAAAACAGCTGTCATCTAAGGTAACTGTGTTTCTCCACAGTGAACATGTTGACCAAACTTTTGTTCTTCCCTTCCCTTGGGGAGCGTCTTCCTTGTGGACACAGTAGGGTAAGGAGAGAGTGGGTGGAAGTGTGAGAAGAGCATGGAAATGTATACATTACCCTATGTAAAACAGATAGCAAGTGAGAATTTGCTGTGTTAAACAGGGAGCTCAACCCAGTGTTCTGTGAAAACCTAGAGGGGTAGGATGGGGTGGGAGGTAAGAGAGGGGCTCAGGAGGGAGGGGATATATGTATACCTGTGTCTGCTTCATGTTGATGTGTGAAGATAATGGTGAAGTGAAGTGAAGTCGCTCAGGTGTGTCTGACTCTTTGCGACCCCATGGCCTGTAGCTTACCAGGCTCTTCCATCCATGGGATTTTCCAGGCAAGAGTACTGGAGTGGGTTGCCATTTCCTTCTCCAAAGGATCTTCCCTACCCAGGCATTGAACCCAGGTCTCTCACATTGTAGGCAGACGCTTTACCATCTGAGCCACCAAGGGAAGTCTCTAATCTTTTTGCAGTAGAAATAAAAATTTTCTGGCATGACTCCAAGCAATGGGACTTATCAAAACTACAAACGCCAGCACATTGAATATTTCAATACTGTACTCAATTGTTCATATTTTAGCTGTTAAACAAACCAAATGTAAATGCTTAATATATAATACAAATCCGCAGATTCTTCACAGAAGAAAACAATGGAAGACTGATTTTCTACATGTCACCTGTTCATTAGTTCTTCAATAATATGTCTTGAGTTATTTCAAATATAATGTATACACCACTACCTATGTTTTTCAACATTTTCTATTTAGGTCCTAAAGGGTATAAACAAGGTTGCATACATTCAGGTTGTTTTTATAAACTTTAGATGTTTCTTCTGTTATGCATCTTACAATAATGAATAAAAGGAGACAAAGACAAATGTACATTTAAGTTAATGGTTACATGAATTTTGCTTATATGGCTAGCTGTTTATATGGGCCTTGCAAATGACAAAATAAAATAACAAAGTTTGATAAGCCCATCCATGCCCTGTGAACTTTAGTTCATGGGGCATATTGATGTGTGGCAGAGGCCAAAACAATATTGTTGAGCAGTTGTCCTCCAATAATTCTATTTTGTTCTATACACCTCAATATTGTACAATTATAATCTTTGATGATTAAATATCTAAATATATAACTATGGCATGCAAAGTCAGGATTAATCCATTTGAAGCTTTAAAATGGACTTAAGTGGACCAAAACTATTTGCCACAATAGAAATAACAAGTTGATAGTTGCTTATCACAAAAGTAGTTTAGCAAGCCATATAGATTTGAAAAGGTACTTTATTGCTTACTGCTAAGGTACTATGAAAAACTGATTTTTCCTATAACAATCAACATATAGGAAGCATATAATGAAATTATATATGCCAACTTCATAGGGAAAATTAGGTGAAGATTTTAGAAATTGTAATAAATAGGTCTTGGTTTAATGGATTTTAAAGTTCAAAAGAATAGCAAGGAGAGATAAGAAAGCCTTCCTCAGTGATCAATGCAAAGAAATAGAGGAAAACAATAGACCAGAAAAGACTAGAGAACTCTTCAAGAAAATTAGAGATACCAAGGGAATATTTCATGCAAAGATAGGCACAATAAAGGACAGAAATGGTATGGACCTAACAGAAGCAGAAGATATTAAGAAGAGGTGGCAAGAATACACAGAAGAACTGCCTGTTGTTCCATGTCCAGTTCTAACTGTTGCTTCCTGACCTGCATATAGGTCTCTCAAGAGGCAGGTCAAGTGGTCTGGTATTCCCATCTCTTTCAGAATTTTCCACAGTTTATTGTGATCCACACAGTCAAAGGCTTTGGCATAGTCAATAAAGAAGAAATAGATGTTTTTCTGGAACTCTCTTGCTTTTTCCATGAACCAACGGATGTTAGCTATTTGATCTCTGGTTCCTCTGCCTTTTCTAAAACCAGCTTGAACATCTGAAAGTTCACGGTTCACGTATTGCTGAAGCCTGGCTTGGTGAATTTTGAGCATTACTTTACTAGCGTGTGAGATGAGTGCAATTGTGCAGTAATTTGGGCATTCTTTGGCATTGCCTTTCTTTGGGATTGGAATGAAAACTGACCTTTTCCAGTCCTGTGGCCACTGCTGAGTTTTCCAAATTTGCTGGCATATTGAGTGCAGCACTTTCACAGCATCATCTTTCAGAATTTAGAATAGCTCAACTGGAATTCCATCACCTCCACTAGCCTTGTTCGTAGTGATGCTTTCTAAGGCCTACATGACTTCACATTCCAGGATGTCTGGCTCTGGGTGAGTGATCACACCATCGTGATTATCTGGGTCGTGAAGATCTTTTTTGTACAGTTCTTCTGTGTATTCTTGCCATCTCTTCTTAATATCTTCTGCTTCTGTTAGGTCCATCACATTTCTGTCCTTTATTGAGCCCATCTTTGCATGAAATGTCCCCTTGGTATCTCTAATTTTCTTGAAGAGATCTTTAGTCTTTCCTATTCTGTTGTTTTCTGTTGGGGGCCAGAGTGAGGCACTCCGCCCATGGCAAAGGTCATGAGGAAGTTGGCTCAACATACGCAAAGGCAGGATCGAGCCTCAGGAGTCCCCCTGAAAATCCTCGAGCATCTACCCCCATAACCAGAGCCTGCCTGCTTTACTACTTTGTGCTCCCACCTACACCTCTGACTTTATGGGGGGGCTGTCCCCCACCACCTCTTTCGGAGAAGGAGTTAACCTAGAGCTCCAGTTAATAAAAAATCCTGGGCGTGACAAGAGTGTTTTAACCTACAAACTCCTCTGAAGTTTCTCTGGCCTGCCTGACAGGCTCATCCAGCCACATGTGATTGCTCACAGCCTCCCAACCGTGAGAGGCACGAGATGCTTTAAACCCTCTAAAAACAGGTTCTTTAGAGAAGTTAGAAAACTATAAGTATAGTGGGCTGATTAGAAATTGTATTGGTGAAGGGTTTTTCATTTGTTGAGCCAATGTTTGTTGCTAAGTCTCCATATCCCCTGCCCTTACACACATTAAGGAATATATAGAAGAAATAAGTATTAACCTTTGATATTAATCACGTTAGACCTTAGGCTAAGTAAATTCTTTCCTTAACTAAAACCCACTACACCCTCACCCTATAGGAATGTAACTTTATTTGGGTGGCATCTGTTTTAAGAATAATCACCCCTGGAGAAATAAGTCTCCTGGTTGACTGACCGCTGTCACAAGGAGAGGGTCATAAATTGTCAGCAGGTCCCCTGGCCAGAAGATGATGTAACACCCCTAAGACCTCTGTATACATTTGTATGAAGCACCTGACTTTGATAAAAGTCAGGACTGCTGACCCCGCGTGACTTTTGCATAACATCTCAGTGTATAAAAGTAGACCATGGAAAATAAAGAATTGGGATCAGTTTCTTGAAATACTGGTCTCCCCATGTCGCTCTCTCTCACTCTGGCTGAGTCTCCATCTGGAGCGCAGAACCCGCCATGCTTACTAATTATGCCTGGGCTTCTAGGATCCGACCGGGAAGGCCTCAGTGTCTCCTCTCCTTCGAGAGAACGGAAGGACGTCTGCAGCCTACGTAAGTGGTGCAAACTTCTTGTCTTGAAGTTTTATTGGTCTCCCGCGTAAACCAAGCTACTCAGCCTCTTTTCTCCACTGATTTTTCCTACTGAGCTATCCTCATTCTATTACTCTATATATCTCTAATTAATATCTAATTGAAGCTATTGTATCCTGATCCTCACCGACGCCATCCCTGCTTCAAATATCCTGGATCAGCCGGGGCTGGACCCCGGCAGTTTTCCTCTATTTCTTTGCATTGATCATTGAGGAAGGCTTTCTTATCTCTTCTTGCTATTCTTTGGAACTCTGCATTCAGATGCTTATATCTTTCCTTTTCTCCTTTGCTTTTCACTTCTCCTCTTTTCACAGCTATTTGTAAGGCCTCCCCAGACAGCCATTTTGCTTTTTTGCATTTCTTGTCCATGGGGATGGTCTTGATCCCTGTCTCTCGTACAGTGTCATGAACCTCCGTCCATAGTTCATCAGGCACTGTATCTATCAGCTCTAGGCCCTTAAATCTATTTCTCACTTCCACTGTATAATCATAAGGGATTTGATTTAGGTCATACCTGAATGGTCTAGTGGTTTTCCCTACTTTCTTTAAGTCTGAATTTGGCAATAAGGAGTTCATGATCTGAGCCGCAGTCAGCTCCTGGTCTTGTTTTTGCTGACTGTATAGAGCTTTTCTATTCTTGGCTGCAAAGAATATAATCAGTCTGATTTTGGTGTTGACCATCTGGTAATGTCCATGTGTAGAGTCTTGTCTTGTGTTGTTGGAAGAGGGTGTTTGTTATGACCAGTGCATTTTCTTGGCAAAACTCTATTAGTCTTTGCCCTGCTTCATTCTGTACTCCAAGGCCACATTTGCCTGTTACGCCAGGTGTTTCTTGACTTCCTACTTTTGCATTCCAGTCCCCTATAATGAAAAGGACATCTTTTTTGGGTATTAGTTCTAAAAGGTCTTGTAGGTCTTCGTAGAATCGTTCAACTTCAGCTTATTCAGCGTTACTGGTTGGGGCATAGACTTGGATTACTGTGATATTGAATGGTTTGCCTTGGAAACGAACAGAGATCATTCTGTCATTTTTGAGATTGCATCCAAGTGCTGAATTTCAGACTCTTTTGTTGACCATGATGGTTACTCCATTTCTTCTGAGGGATTCCTGCCCGCAGTAGTAGATATAATGGTCATCTGAGTTAAATTCACCCATTCCAGTCCATTTTAGTCCCCTGATTCCTAGAATGTCAACATTCACTCTTGCCATCTCTTGTTTGACCTCTTCCAATTTGCCTTGATTCATGGACCTGACATTCCAGGTTCCTATGCAATATTGCTGTTTACAGCATCGGACCTTGCTTCTCTCACCAGCCACATCCACAGCTGGGTATTCTTTGTGCTTTTGCTCCATCCCTTCATTCTTTCTAGAGTTACTTCTCTACTGATCTCCATTAGCATATTGTGCCCCTACTGACCTGGGGAGAGCCTCTTTCAGTATCCTATCATTTTGCCTTTTCATACTGTTCATGAGTTTCTCAAGGCAAGAATACTGAAGTGGTTTGCCACTCCCTTCTCCAGTGGACCACATTCTATCAGATCTCTCCAGCATGACCCGCCCATCTTGGGTTGCCCCACGGGCATGGCTTAGTTTCATTGAGTTAGACAAGGCTGTGTAATTACCCCCTTAATCACACTCCAGTTAACATTTCGTTGACAGACATAACTCTTACATAACATATGTAACATATGACATAACATAACTTATGTATAATAGTAAATTATTCTCCAGCTAACGTTTAGTCGATGCAATCTTGCTGACTGCATTTTTTTTTTCTTTTTTCTTTTGGCAGCTGATGTGATCTGTGGTTGTCTAAAGAGGTCTTACAAATAGTTGAAAAAAAAAAACCAGAAGTGAAAGATAAAGAAGAAAAGGAAATATATACACATTTGAATGCAGAGTTCCAAAGAATAGCAAGGAGAGATAAGAAAGCCTTCTTCAGTGATCAAAGCAAAGAAACAAAAGAAAACAATAGAATGGGAAAGACTACAGATCTCTTCAGGAAAATTAGAGATACCAAGGGAACACTTCATGCAAAGATGGGCTCAATAAAGGACAGAAATGGTAGGGACCTAACAGAAGCAGAAGATATTAAGAGGAGGCAAGAATACATGGAAGAACTGTACAAAAAATATCTTCATGACCCAGATAACCATGATGCTGTGATCAGTCAACTAGAGCCAGACATCCTGGTGTCAGAAGTAAAGTGAAAGTGAAGTCGCTCAGTCGTTTCCAACTCTTTGTGACCCCATGGACTTTAGCCAACCAGGCTCCTCCATCCATGGGATTCTCCAGGCAAGAGTAGTAGAGTGGGGTGCCATGTCCTTCTCCAGGGGATCTTCCCAACCCAGGGATTGAACCCAAGTCTCCCACATTTTAGGCAGACTCTTTAGCATCTGAACCACCAGGGAAGTCCTTCAGAAGTAAAGTGGGACTTATAAAGCATCACTACAAACAAAGCTGGTGGAGGTGATGGAATTCCAGCTGAGCTATTTCAAATCCTAAAAGATGATGTTGTCATAGGGCTGCATTCTATATCCCAGAAAATTTGGAAAACTCACCAGTGGCCACAGAACTGGAAAAGGTCCATTTTCATTCAAATCCCAAAGAGAGGCAATGCCAAAGAATGCTTAAACTAACGCACAATTGCACTCAACTTCAGTTCAGTTCGGTTGCTCAGTCGTGTCCAACTCTTTGTGACCCCATGAATCACAGCATGCCAGGCCTCCCTGTCCATCGCAAACTCCTGGAGTTCACCCAAACTCATGTGAATCCAGTCGGTGATGCCATCCAGCCATCTCATCCTCTGTCATCCACTTCTCCTCCTGCCCCCAATCCCTCCCAGTGTCAGGGTCTTTTTCAATGAGTCAACTCTTCGCATGAGGTGGCCAAAGTATTGGAGTTTCAGCCTCAGCATCAGTCCTTCCAATGAACATCCAGGACTGGTCTCCTTTAGGATGGACTGGTTGGATCTCCTTGTAGACCAAGGGACTCTCAAGAGTCTTCTGCAGCACCACAGTTCAAAGGCATCAATTCTTCAGTGCTCAGCTTTCTTCACAGTCCAACTCTAACATCCATACATGACCACTGGAAAAACCATAGCCTTGATTAGATGGACTTTTGTTGGCAAAGTAATATCTCTGTTTTTTAATATGCTATCTAGGTTGGTAATAACTTTCCTTCCAAGGAGCAAGCGTCTTTTAATTTCATGGCTGCAATCACCATCTGCAGTGATTTTTGAGCCCCCCAAAATAAAGTCAGACATTGTTTCTACTGTTTCCCCATCTATTTCCCATGAAGTGATGGCACCAGATGCCATGATCTTAGTTTTCTGAATGTTGAGCTTTAAGCCAACTTTCTCACTCTCCTCTTTCACTTTCATCAAGAGGCTTTTGAGTTCCTCTTCACTTTCTGCCATAAGGGTGGTGTCATCTGCATATCTGAGGTTATTGATATTTCTCCTAGCCATCTTGATTCTAGCTTGTGCTTCTTCCAGCCCAGCATTTCTCATGATGTACTCTGCATATAAGTTAAATAAGCATGGTGACACTATACAGCATTGACGTACTCCTTTTCCTATTTGAAACCAGTCTGTTGTTCCATGTCCAGTTCTAACTGTTGCTTCCTGACTTGCATATAGGTTTCTTAAGAGGCAGGTCAGGTGGTGTGGTATTCCCATCTCTTTCAGAATTTTCCACAGTTTATTGTGATCCACACAGTCAAAGGCTTTGGCATAGTCAATAAAGAAGAAATAGATGCTTTTCTGGAACTCGCTTGCTTTTCCCATGATCCAGTGGATGTTGGCATTTTGATCTCTGGTTGCTCAGCCTTTCCTAAAACCAGCTTGAACATTTGGAAGTTCATGGTTCACGTTTTGCTGAAGCCTGGCTTGGAGAATTTTGAGCATTACTTTACTAGCATGTGAGATGAGTGCAATTGTGTGGTAGTTTGAGCATTCTTTGGCATTGCCTTTCTTTGGGATTGGAATGAAAACTGACCTTTTCCAGTCCTGTGGCCACTGCTGAGTTTTCCAAATTTGCTGGCATATTGAGTGCAGCACTTTCACAGCATAATCTTTTCAGGATTTGAAATAGCTCAACTGGAATTCCATCACCTCCACTAGCTTTGTTTGTAGTGATGTTTTCTAAGGCCCACTTCACTTCACATTCCACATGTCTGGCTCTAGGTGAGTGATCACACCATCGTGATTATCTGGGTCGTGAAGATCTTTTTTGTACAGTTCTTCTGTGTATTCTTGCCATCTCTTCTTAATATCTTCTGCTTCTGTTAGGTCCATCCCATTTCTGTCCTTTATCGAGCCCATCTTTGCATGAAATGTCCCGTTGGTATCTCTGATTTTCTTGAAGAGATCTTTAGTCTTTCCCATTCTGTTGTTTTCCTCTATTTCTTTGCATTGATCACTGAGGAAGGCTTTCTTACCTCTCCTTGCTATTTTTTGTAACTCTACATTCAAATGGGAATATCTTTCCATTTCTCCTTTAGTTTTCACTTCTCTTCTTTTCACAGCTATTTGTAAGGACTCCTCAGACAGCCATTTTGCTTTTTGCTTTTCTTGTCCATGGGGATGGCCTTGATCCCTGTCTCCTGTACAATGTCATGAACCTCCGTCCATAGTTCATCAGGCACTCTATCTATCAGATCTAGGCCCTTAAATTTATTTCTCACGTCCACTGTATTGTCATAAGGGATTTGATTTAGGTCATACCTGAATGGTCTAGTGGTTTCCCCTACTCTTCAATTTAAGTCTGAATTTGGCAATAAGGTGTTGTGATCTGAGCCACCATCAGCTCCCAGTCTTGTTTTTGCTGACTGTATAGAGCTTCTCCATCTTTGGCTGTGAAGAATATAATTTCGCTTAACACCAAAATCAGATTGATTTTAGATTGATTGATTATATTCTTTGCAGCACTCATCTTACATGCTAGTAAAGTAATGCTCAAAATTTGCCAAGCCGGGCTCCAACAGTACATGAACTGGGAACTTCCAAATGTTCAAGCTGGTTTTAGAAAAGGCAGAGGAACCAGAGATCAAATTGCCAACATCTGTTGGATCATCGAAAAAGCTAGAGAGTTCCAGAAAAACATCTACTTCTGCTTTATTGACTATGCCAAAGCCTTTGACTGTGTGGATCACAACAAACTGTGGGAAATTCTGAAAGAGATGGGAATACCACACCACCTGACCTGCCTCCTGAGAAATCTGAATGCAGGTCAAGAAGCAACAGTTAGAAGTGGACATGGAGCAACAGACTGGGTTCAAATCAGGAAAGGAGTACATCAAGTCTGTATATTGTTACCCTGCTTATTTAAATTATATGCAGAGTACATTATGCAAAATGTCAGGCTGGATGAAGCACAAACTGGAATCAAGATCACCAGGAAAAATATCAATAACTTCAGATACACACATGACATCACCCTTATGGCAGAAAGCAAAGAAGTAAAGAGCTTCTTGATGAAAGTAAAGAGGAGAATGAAAAAGTTGGCTTAAAACTCAATATTCAGAAAACGAAGTTCATGGCATCTGGTCCCTTCACTTCATGGCAAATACATGGGGAAATAATGGAAACAGTGAGAGACTTTATTTGGGGGGCTCTAAAATCACTGCTGAGCACCGAAGAATTAATGCTTTTGAACTGTGGTGTTGGAGAAGACTCTTGAGAGTCCCTTGGACTGTAAGGAGATCCAACCAGTCCATTCTAAAGATCAGTCCTGGGTGTTCTTTGGAAGGAATGATGCTAAAGCTGAAACTCCTGTAGCTTGGCCACCCCATGCGAAGAGTTGACTCATTGGAAAAGATTCTGATGCTGGGAGGGATTGTGGGCAGGATAAAAAGGGGACGACAGAGGATGAAATAGCTGAATGGCATCACTGAGTCAATGCATGTGAGTTTGGGTGAACTCCGGGAGTTGGTGATGGACAGGGAGGCCTGGCGTGCTGCAATTCATGGGGTCGCAAAGAGTCGGACATGACTGAGTGACTGAACTGAACTGAAAATCACTGCAGATGGTGACTGGAGCCATGAAATTAAGATGGTTGCTCCTTGGAAGAAAAGCTATGACCAACCTAGACAGCATATTAAAAAGCAGAGACATTACTTTACCAACAACTGTTCGTCTAGTCAAAGCTATCGTATGGGTGTGAGAGTTGGACTATAAAGAAAGCTGAGCACTGAAGAATTGATGTTTTTTGAAATATAGTGTTGGAAAATACTCTTGAGAATCCCTTGGACTGCCAGGAGACCCAACCAGTCAATCCTAAAGGAAATCAGTCCTGAATATTCATATGAAGGACTGATGCTGAAGGTGAAATTCCAATAATTTGACTACCTGATGCAAAGAGCTGACTTATTTGAAAAAACCCTGTTGCTGGGAAAGATCGAGGGCAGGTGGAGAAGGGGATGACAGAGGATGAGACGGTTGGATGGTGTCACTGACATGAGTTTGAGAAAGCTCAGGGAGTTGCTGATGGACAGGGAATCCTGACGTGCTGCAGTCCATGGGGTCACAAAGAATCGGACATGACTAAGTGACTGAACTGAACTGCTGTGATCTTATGCTGCTTACTAATCCACACATAAGGAGGCCTCAGAAGTAGGCACCTTAAGCATGATATACTCATTGTTGTTGTTCAGACACTGAGTTTGTGTGATTCTTTGCAACCCTTTCAACTACAGTCCACCTCTGATTATAATAAAGCAACCATTGTCTATTCTCTAAACATTTTTGTGAGTAATATTGTCTATTTAATAATTCTATAGTGTGATCATAGTTAAAAAAAAAAATAGTTATAATTTAGATAGGTATCCTTCACCCAGAAGACAGCTGTTGCCCAAGATAACTTTGTTTCTCCAAAGGACGTGTTACCAAAGTTTGGCTCTTCCTTTCCCCTGGGGAAGGTCTTCCTTCCACTTTGAAATCCCTATTAGCTACTGGTTGTAAAGTCAGTTGTCTGATTCTCCTGAGGACTTCATATTCTTTTTTTTTTTTTTTTTCTGTTTGTATAATGGAAGTTTTTTAAATTTATTTTATTATATTTTATTTTTTAACTTTATTGTATTGGTTTTGCCATATATCAAAATGAATCTGCCACAGGTATACATGTGTTCCCCATCCTGAACCCTCCTCCCTCCTCCCTCCCCATACCATCCCTCTGGGTCGTCCCAGTGCTTTTTTTTTTAGTATTTATTTATGTATTTGGTTGTGCTAGATCTTACTTGCAGCACACAGAATCTTTTGTTTGCAGTATGTGGACTGTTAATTTTAGTGTATGGGATCTAGTTACCTCACCAGGAATTGAACTCGGACCCCCCTGCACTAGGAGCATGGAGTCTTACCAACTCTACCATCTGGGTTCACCTTCTTATGGAGCCCCCTTTCATGTGAATTTAAATTTGATTTCCTCCTGTTAATGTCTCATATCAATTCAATCATTAGACCAACTAGAAGAACTGGGAAGGTTGAGGAAAATTTTTCTTCAGACACCATACAAGAAATGTAAACACCATATGCACTGGATATAAACTTAAATTAACTGAAAGAGTGCATAGTGGTAATCTACTTCAACTTTTATGAAATAGACACTATTTATCATTCCTAGGAAGAGATCATTCACGACTTCTTGAAAAGATTATTTGACATATAATTAACTTGTAACTTCCTGAGAAAATTATTTCAAAGTTGTTTCTAAAATATTACAAATAGATTATTCAAATTATTAAATGAACTAATGCTCAAATTTCAAAAGATTATATAAAAAATATGTGAGGTAATTAATTTTATGGGAAAAAAATGTCATCCAAAATTCCTTCAGAAAAAAAGTTTTTTTCATAAATCACAATGGGTCTTATATGTATATTTACACACAAAAATTTTATTTTTTTAAAAGTTAATCATTATATTCATATAGTGTACTTTTCCACATATAAAATTTAAGAAATTCCTGACATATCAAAGATACAACTATATAAATATTTTCAGTGGTTTTCAGCCATTCCTCTGGCAGATTATAATAACTCTACACCTGGACTCTAATACTGAAGTTCTGAGTTGTGAATCAACCAGACATCACCTATATGGTAAAAACATTGCATATCCTATGTCCTGACTGGTGGCAAATGGCAGAAGAGCTTAGACACCTCTTGGTGAGAACCACAGACATCTCTTGGAGGCCATGTCACACGTGTGTGATTAGTCTTGGTTGCCAATGGTACGGAAAAATAGAGCATTGGCAATGTCCAAGACAGTGACCATATAATAGTAATGCATATATATAAATGTAATATGGGCTTCCTTGGTGGCTCAGACAGTAAAGAATCTGCCTGCAATATAAGAGATCTGGGTTCAATTCCTGGGTCCAAAAGATCTCCTGGAGGAGGAAATGGCAACCCACTCCAGTATTCTTGCCTAGATAATCCCATCAACAAAGGAGCCTGGAGGGCTACAGTCTATGGGGTTGCAAAGAGTCAGACAAGACTGAGCAACTAATATGACAACAACAAAAATAAATGTTACCCACTGTAAACCTTTTTTAAAAAAATATTTTTTGATGCAGACAATATTTTAAAGTCTTTATTGAATTTATTACATTATTGCTTCTGTTTTGTATTTTGTTTTTTTTTTTTTTTTTTTGGCCACAAGACATGTGGGATCTCAGCACTCAGACCAGGGATTGAACCCAAGTCCCCTGCATTGGAAGGTGGAATCTTAACCATTGGATCACCAGGGAAGTTCCCCCATTTCCATAAAACTTTGAAGGAAGCGTGATCTCAATGTTAGTTCTAAATCTATTCCTTGTGTTCTTTCTATCTGGTAAGTATGGTAACAGTGGGTTTTCTGCCTTACTAGCAACATGAAGCATCCCATTTCCATTACATTTAGATTTTACTGTTGTAACTCCTCTGAAATACATTATGGAATATTACAAATCAAAAAGAACATATGTAGAAAATAATTCTTGAACTGTGTAAGTTCTAGACTATAGTTGAGCTTTTTTTCAATACTCAGAAAATCTATTAGATTACATTTTTTCTTAGATCGGAATCATTTGAGATAAAAAAAAAAAACAAAAAACATTAAACTTGCTTTTCCTTATTCATTTTTTAAACATTCAGGTGATTTAGTGTGATTTAAAATTTTAAGAGACAGTATCACGACAGTACTAATGGAATGCAAATGCTAAATGATTTAGCTTTAAGCCTGTTTAATATCATGGTTATATCCAAGCACTTCTATTTCAAGCATATATACTTTCCCTAGTACAGGATTCCCAGGTGGTGCTTATGGTAAAGAACCCACCTGCCAATGGCAGATATATAAGAGATGAGTGTTCAGTCACTGGGCCAGAAAATTCTCTGAAGGAAGAAATGGCAACCACTCCAGTATTCTTTCCTGAAGAATCCCATGGACAGAGGAGCCTGTTGGTCTACAGTCCACAGAGTTACACAGACTTGGACATAACCGAAGCAATTTAGCACACCAAGCATGCATGCTTTCCCCAAGGGATAGTGTTTATATAGCTATAAAGTTTCTGGTTATTGTAGTTGTTTTGAATTCCGACACAGAATACTGACCCCTGAAACCCCGTCTTTATTAAAGATGGCTTGAAATTTCTTTTTTCCTACAATATTAAATTAGGATTTTACATCTTCAAATATTACACTAGTCTGTATGCCTGGCAGTTAAATTTCATTCTATGGCTCAAAGGATTCATAGCTTCCAAAATAGAAAATCCCCCAAAGCAAAACCAAAACTGTCAAGGGGACAGTATGTGAAATTACCGAGAGGGAAAATTCATTTCCATCCTTTAAAGCCTCTCTCCAACTGACCAAGTAAGTGCTGAGGAATCTCAGCAGATATGATCATTTTATTTGCTCTTCCAGGAATTTAATTCATCTTCCTGAACTAGTATAAAGAGAGGTGAGGGGCTAAACAACAGGGATTTTTCTAGATATCAGTCATAAATAAAAATAAAATTTGATTATGTCACCTCTGTCTTTAAAATGTAGCAATAGCTCCAGCGGCTTCTAGGGAAAAGATAAAATAAAATCCTTCCCAAAGCTGAAAATCTCCTTGTCTCTGCACTTCCCCTCCCGGGTGTTCCTTCAACTGCTGGGCTGTGCAGTTAGTCTTGCTGATTCAAGATCTTTGCATATTCTGTTTCTCCATCAGAAATGCTCTCCACCTACTCTCCATTTAATCTTCTAATTTCAACACAAGCTTTTCTTCCAAACAGTAGTTTAGATCACAGCCCTTTGTTCTAAGATTTTGTGAGACCATGATTCACAACCTCAAAATACATATTTCAGTTTGTATATGTTACTAGTATAATGTAAATTTCATATTTTCAGAATATATCTCAGTTTATATACATCATTGCTTTAATGTCAATTTCCTATTTTCAGAATATTTCAGTTTATTTATAATATTGGTTTCATGTCAATTTCATATTTTCAGAATATATGTCTTAGTTTATACATATTACTGCTTTAATATCAGTTTCCCTGTCTAGTACGTTAGCTCCTTTGGAAGAGGTACATATTAGCCCTTCATCTCCAGAAACAATACCCTGGTCCTTAGAGTGCCCTAAATGCGGTATGTTGATACTGCACAGTTCAAGTTAAAGCAGGGCTATTTCTGGCATATCATTTTTCTATTCAAAATCAGGTCTAAAATTTGCAGCTTGCCCTGATTCATGACATTGTTAATCAGTTACCAAAAAATGGGTAGAGGGAGAGAAGAGAAGCTGCTCAGCAAATAAATTAAAATCTTTGCCCATATTACCCCCTTATTCTAGGATATCAAGATGAATTTTATGAAACTATTTTATAATTATAATGCCAACATGTTCTGGGATGATTCAGTGAATGAACACTTAAAGGGTAAGTCATCAGGCCTTCTGTTGCGGGTCACATCTATAGAGTTCATGAATGAATTCCAGGTCTAATGGGAAAAATCATCTCAACAATAAATCTTACTTGAATTATTGTCTGTGTGCCAAACATTCAGACACTTGTTGTATAAAAGCATTTCAGAAAGACATGTTATGTCATATTATGTTACAGCAGAAACAGGTAAATACAGATGCAGAAGCGAGTTTACTTCCTAAGAAAAGGTAGAGAGTGAGGAAAGGCTTAATGGGTAATCTGGTAGAGTGATACCTGTAGATGTGGAGGATATAGACTGAGGGGTGGGTTAGAAGGGCTGGTGAGGGGTCTTCCAGGCAGAGCAACTAGTATATGCTGCATTTAAATATGATAAAAGAAAAGAAGCAAAAGACAAAGGAGAAAAGGAAAGATACACCCATCTGAATGCAGAGTTCCAAAGAATGGCAAGGAGAGATATGAAAGCCTTCATAAGTGTACAATGCAAAGAAATAGAGGGAAACAATAGAATGGAAAGAAAATTAGAGATACTTAGGGAACATTTCATGCAAAGACTGGCACAATAAAGGACAGAAATGGTATGGACCTAACAGAAGCAAAAGATATTAAGAAGAGGTGGCCAGACATCACAGAATACAAAGTCAAGAGGGTTCTAGGAATCATCACTATGAACAAAGCTAGTGGAGTTGATGGAATTCCAGGTGAGCTATTTCAAATCCTAAAAGATGATGCTGTGAAAGTGTTGCACTCAACATGCCAGCAAATTTGGAAAACTCAGCAGTGGCCACAGGACTGGAAGAGATCAGTTTTCCTTCCAATCCTGAAGAAAGGTAATGCCAAGGAATGTTCAAACTACCACACAATTGCTCTCGTTTCATATGCTAGTGAAGTAATGCTCAAAATTCTCTAAGCTAGGCTTCAGCAGTATGTGAACTGTGAACTTTCAGATGATCAGAGGAAGGCAGAAGAACCAGAGATCAAATTGTCAAGATCCACTGGATCATAGAAAATACAAGAGAATTCTGAGAAAACATCTACTTCCACTTCACTGACTACACTAAAGCCTTTGACTGTGTGGATTACAACGTTGTGGATAGTTCTTAAAGAGATGGGAATACCAGACCATCTTACCTGCATCCCAGGAAACCTGTATGCAGGTCAAGAAGCAACCGTTAGAACAAGGCATAGAACAATGGATTGGTTCCAAATTGGGAAAGGTGTTCATCAAGTCTGTATTTTGTCACCCTCCTTATTTAACACCTATATACAGTACATCATGTGAAATGATGGGCTGGATGAAGTACAAGCTGGAATTAAGATTGGTGGGAGAAACATCAATAACCTCAGATACACAGATGATCATACATACACACCCTTACGGCAGAAAGTGAAGAGGAACTAAAGAGACTCTTGATAAAAGTAAAAGAGGACAGTGAAAAAGCTGGCTTAAAAATAAACATTCAAAAAATGAAGATCATGGCATCTGATCCCATATCTTCTTGGCAAGTAGATGGGGAAACAATGGAAACAGTGATAGAGTTAATATTTTGGGCTCCAAAATCACTGCAGATGGTGACTGCAGCCATGAAATTAAAAGACACTTGCTTCTTGGAAGAAAAGCTATGACCAATATAGACACAATATTAAAAAGGAGACATTACTTTGCCAACAAAGGTCCATCTAGTCAAAGCTATGGTTTTTCCAGTTTTCATGTGTGGATGTGAGAGTTGGTCCATACAGAAAGCTCAGCATTGAAAAATTGAGGCTTTTGAACTGTGGTGTTGGAGAAGACTCTTGAGAGTCCTTTGGACTGCAAGAAGATCAAATCAGTCATTCCTGAAGGAAATCAATCCTGAATATTCATGAAGGGACTGATGCTGAGGCTAAAACTCCAATACTTTGGCCTCCTAAAGTGAAGAGCTGACTTATTAGAAAAGAGCCTGATGCAGGGAAATATTGAGGACAGGAGGAGAAGGGATGACAGAGCATGAGATGGTGATGGACAGGGAAGACTGGTGTGCTGCAGTTCATGAGGTCACAAATAGCTGGACATGACTGAGTGGCTGAACAACAATATCCTAGAGCCAAACATACATCCTTTCTGAGATGCCCTAAGAACTGAAAAGCTGAGCAGAACAATCAGAAATTTCGTAGGACTAGGACAGCAAGTGGAAGGTCAGGTCTCATCTACAAAAAGCACATGTACATCACTCCTGTCTACTATCTTTGGTTCATGACTCCTAAAGGTCATAAAATAGGAGTAAAATTGAACTGGAGATAAATTCATTCCTGATTTGATTAATATAATCCTGAATTATTAGTATTTCTAGTTTCTTACCTACAGCAAAGAGATATCTTTTAAATGATAAATAATACTATAGATCTCCAATGTGTCTATATTATTTTCACATATAACATTAAGCTGGCACTTTTTAAAAAAACATAGGCATTTGAAATATAAATATACATTCACAATATAATGACAAAAAATAAAATATACACAAACTGAACTGTATTAAGAAAAGTGAGGTTTTAATACAGATCTTAAAATACCTGTGGCTGTATAAGGTAAGTCAGATAATATTGGCAAATAAATAGAATATATAAAAAGTAAAACACACAGGAATTCTAGAGTTAAAATATTGAGAAGTCTAAACAGCTTAGAAATGATTAATTCAGTGGGTAAAGATAGATAGGACCCAGCCTAGCCACAAACAAGAAAGTGAGCTTGAGGACATATCAGAAAAATATAAATTTAGAAGTCCAGGAACACAGAAAAATACAAAACACAGAACATAACCTAAGGGACAATAGTGTTAAAGTCAATGGAATATGTAAGGAAAATCAAATGGAACACAGGAGAGAGAACTGGATTCAAGGAACTGAAAGTGCAAAAGATGATAAAGCACAGATTTAAGGAGTTTTGCAAGCACCAAGCAAGAAAACGATAAAAGAAATCTAGGTGCATCATAATTATCTTTAAGAGAAAAAAGAGTATTTTTACAGAATCAATAATGGGGGACAGTACAAAATAATATAAATCAGATGATCATGAACTATTATTTTCAGTGTGTGCAAAAAAATTAACTTCTAACATGAATATATAACCAGCTAAAACAACCAAGAAGTATTAAGGTGAGAGGGTAAAAAACAATGTTCAAGAAACAAAAATGGAGGGAAGTTGTTACCAGCAAAATTTATGCTAAAGAAAAGATTATAATATTCAGAAGAAAAATGATCCTAGAAGGAAGTGTGGAAATGCAAGAATAAAGAATAACAAAAGTTAAATGTGCATGAAATGGAAAATGTGTTGTGTAGTTAAAGAAATAAAACAATAATAAAATATTTCATAGAGTGAGTTAATGCCAATATATGACCATTCTTCTAGCACACTGAGTAATGTTTTACCAAAGCAATCTCCATGGAGATAATAAATATTCTGAACAAAATACACAAACTTACTTATGCCTAAGGGAGGATAAAAATCCCAAACTAATCAACATTTCAAGAACTAAAGAAAGTAATCTATTCTTAACAGAAAATAAAATCAACATCCCAAAATGTTGAAATGAGCAGTTAGTAGGCAAAGATTTTAAGCCACTATTATAATTATTCTTGATGAGGTAAAGGAAGATATCTTCTCGGTTAATTAAAGAGTAGGGAGTCTCAGGAGAAAAAGAGTTCTATGAAAAAGAATCCAGTGGAAATTCTAGAGATAAAAAACACAATTTCTGAGATCCAAAAAAAAAAAAAAAAAAGTCACTGGAAGTACATAATAACTGAAAGGAGATATCAAAAGAACAGACTTAATGAATCTGAAGAAAGACCAATAGAAATCATCTTATTTAAAGAAAAGAGAAAAATAAATGATGACTCAGGGAATTATTGAACAATATCAAAATGGTGAACATGCATGTGCTTAGTATTGCAGAGATAGAACAGAGAAGGAAATTTGAAAGAAGACCATTTGATCTTTGCTAATTTGGTGGGGAAAAAAAAGTTTCCTTATTTACAAAGTTTAGCAGACTCCAAGAACAGCAGATATGAAGGAATCCATGCTTAGTTTAATCACACTCAGAGTGATGAAAACCAAAGATAAAGGGAAATTTTTAAAAAGCAGAAACAGAATGTGACACAAAAATGATAATTTCAAATATTTGCTCATTTCTCATCAAAAACTTTGGGACCCAGAAATTGGCAAAACTACTTCTCTGAGGTGCTAAAGGAAAAATCTGCCTGCATAAGATTTTATCAAGCATATATTCTAATGTGCAAATTATTATCCTAAGTGAGAATTATACCCATAGACAAACAGATGGCCAGGAGGCACATAGAAAGATGTTCAATATCACTAATTATTAGAGAAATGCAAACCAAAACTACAATGAGATATCACCTCTCACCAGTCAGAATGGCTTTCATTAAAAAATACTCAAAAGATAAATGCTGGAGAAGGTGTGGAGAGAAGGGAACCCTCCTTCTGGTGGGACTGTAAATGGGTACAGTCACTATGGAGATTAGTATGGAGGTTCCATAAAAAACTAAAAATAGAGCATGATCCTGCAATCCCACTCCTGGGCACATACCCTGAGAAAAACATGATCTGAAAGGATATCTGTACCCCAGGGTTCATTACAACACTATTTACAATATCCAAGACATGGAAGCAACCTAAATGTCCACTGACAGAGGAATGGATAAAGAGGTGGTACAGATAAACAACAAAATATTACTCAGGCATTAAAAATAATGAAACAATGCCATTTGCAGCAACATAGATAGATCTAGGGATTGGAATACTGAGTGAAGTAAGTCAGAAAAGATGTTGTATGACATTCTTTACATGTGGATCTAAAAGAAATGATACAAATGAACTTACTTACAAAACAGAAAGAGACTCACAAACTTAGAGAATTGACTTATGTTTGCTGGGTGGTGGGGGTGCAGAGGGGAAAGGGTAGTAAGGGAGTTTTGGATCAACATGTAAACACTGCTTTATTTAAAATGGATAACCAACAAAGACTTACTGTATAGTAGATGGAGTTCTGCTCAATATTATATGGCAGCCCGGATGGGAGAGGAGTTTGTGTGAGAATGGATACACATATATCTATGGTTCAATCCCTTTGTCGTCCACCTGAAATGATCACAACATTGTTTGTTAATCAGCTATACCACAATACAAAATAAAAAGTTTCTTTTTTTAAAAAAAAGAATAAATGCAAAGTAAAGTCATATTCAGTTACAACTGTGACTGAAGTGGATATCTTCTATTCCTTTTCTGAGCCTACTGTACTGACTACAATCACAGCATAAGGTTGAATAGGAGCAAGAGAATGGATATTCTTGTCTTATTCCTGACCTTAGGGAGAAATGTATACAGAATATTTTTAAAGTATCAGCTCTGGATTTTTGAAGGGGCCTTTGTCAGGTTGAAAAATTTCCATTTTGTTTCTAGTTTGAAAAAAGTTTCAAGCAGGAATTGAATAGTTGTATTTCATGAAATGATTTTTTCATCATCTTTCAGGTAATTCACAATTTTACTCTTTCAGTCTGCTAAAATGTTGAAATATATTTGTTTTTTAAGTGTAAATCATTTTGAACATTGACAAAATAAACCCCATTTGGTCATGATATAATATCCTTTATGCATATGGATGAATTACATTTACATATGTATTCTCAATCATGTAAGAAACTAAAAGGAATGTCTTTACGTGTATTCATGAGGGATATTAGTTCATAGTTTTCTTTCCTTGTAATATTTTTGTCTGCTTTTGGTGTCAAGGTAGTGCTTGATTCATAGATGAGTTGGAAGCATTCATTTTACTTTAGTTTTCCTAATGAGTTTGATAATATTTTATCCAAGTATTTTTTGTTGTTGTATAATACATCTGGCCACCTCATGTGAAGAGTTGACTCATTGGAAAAGACTCTGATGCTGGGAGGGATTGGGGACATGAGGAGAAGGGGAAGACAGAGGATGAGATGGCTGGATGGCATCACTGACTCGATGGACGTGAGTCTGAGTGAACTCTGGGAGTTGGTGATGGACAGGGAGGCCTGGGGTACTGTGATTCATGGGGTCGCAAAGAATCAGACACGACTGAGCGACTGAACTGAACTGAACTGAAAGCCACTTTGGTCTAAAGGATTCTTTGTGGAGGGTTTTTAAAATATTAGCTATCATTTGTTGAGTGAGATTTGGTTACATGTATCTTTTTAAATGATCATCTGAGTTAAATTCACCCATTCCAGTCCATTTCAGTTCGCTGATTCCTAGAATGTTGACATTCACTCTTGCCATCTCTTGTTTGATCACTTCTAATTTGCCTTGATTCATGGACTTGATATTCCAGGTTCCTATGCAATATTGCTCTTTACAGCATCGGACCTTGCTTCTATCACCAGTCAAATCCACAGCTGGGTATTGTTCTTGGTATGGCTCCATCCCTTCATTCTTTCTGGAGTTATTTCTCCACTGATCTCCAGTAGCATATTGGGCGCCAACTGACTTGGGGAGTTTCTCTTTCAGTATCCTATCATTTTGCCTTTTCATACATCACCAGATGGTCAAAACCAAAATCATATTGATTATATTCTTTGCAGCCAAAGATGGAAAAGCACTGTACAGTCAGCAAAAACAAGACCAAGAGCTGAATGTGGCTGAGATCATGAACTCCTTATTGCCAAATTCAGACTTAAATTGAAGAAAGTAGGGAAAACCACTAGACCATTCAGGTATGACCTAAATCAAATCCCTTATGATTATACAGTGGAAGTGAGAAATAGATTTAAAGGCCTAGATCTGATACATAGAGTGCCTGATGAGCTATGGAATGAGGTTCGTGACATTGTACAGAAGACAGGGATCAAGACCATCCCCATGGAAAAGAAATGCAAAAAAGCAAAATGGTTGTCTGGGGAGGCCTTACAAATAGCTGTGAAAAGAAGAGAAACAAAAAGCAAAGGAGAAAAGAAAAGATATAAACATCTGAATACACAGTTCCAAAGAATAGCAAGAAGAGATAAGAAAGCCTTCTTCAGCAATCAATGCAAAGAAATAGAGGAAAACAACAGAATGAGAAAGACTAGAGATCTCTTCAAGAAAATCAGAGATACCAAAGGAACATTTCATGCAAAGATGGGCGCGATAAAGGACAGAAATGGTATGGACCTAATAGAAGCAGAAGATATTAAGAAGAGGTGGCAAGAATACACAGAAGAACTGTACAAAAAAGATCTTCATGACCCAGATAATCATGATGGTGTGATCACTGACCTAGAGCCAGACATCCTGGAATGTGAAGTCAAATGGGCCTTAGAAAGCATCACTACAAACAAAGCTAGTGGAGGTGATGGAATTCCAGTTGAGCTATTCCAAATCCTGAAAGATGATGCTGTGAAAGTGCTGCACTCAATGTGCCAGCAAATTTGGAAAACTCAGCAGTGGCCACAGGACTGAAAAAGGTCAGTTTTCACTCCAGTCCCAAAGAAAGGCAATGCCAAAGAATGCTCAAAATACCACACAACTGCACTCATCTCACATGCTAGTAAAGTAATGCTTAAAATTCTCCAAGCCAGGCTTCAGCAATATGTGAACTGTGAACTTCCTGATGTTCAAGCTAGTTTTAGAAAAGGCAGAGGAACCAGAGATCAAATTGCCAACATCCGCTGGATCATGGAAAAAGCAAGAGAGTTCTAGAAAAACATCTATTTCTGCTTTATTGACTATGCCAAAGCCTTTGACTGAGTGGATCACAATCAACTGTGGAAAATTCTGAAAGAGATGGGAATACCAGACCACCTGATCTGCCTCTTGAGAAATTTGTATGCAGGTCAAGAAGCAACAGTTAGAACTGGACATGGAACAACAGACTGGTTCCAAATAGGAAAAGGAGTACATCAAGGCTGTATATTGTCACACTGTTTATTTAACTTATATGCAGAATACATCATGAGAAACGCTGGGCTGGAAGAAACACAATCTGGAATCAAGATTGCCGGGAGAAATATCAATAACCTTAGATATGCAGATGACACCACCCTTAAGGCAGAAAGTGAAGAGGAACTAAAAAGCCTCTTGATGAAGGTGAAAGTGGAGAGTGAAAATGTTGGCTTAAAGCTCAACATTCAGAAAACGAAGATCATGGCATCTGGTCCCATCAATTCATGGGAAATAGATTGGGAAACAGTGTCAGACTTTATTTTTCTGGGCTCCAAAATCACTGCAGATGGTGACTGCAGCCATGAAATTAAAAGACGCTTACTCCTTGGAAGGAAAGTTATGACCAACCTAGATAGCATATTCAAAAGCAGAGACATTACTTTGCCAACAAAGGTTCGTCTAGTCAAGGCTATGGTTTTTCCTGTGGTCATGTATGGATGTGAGAGTTGGACTGTGAAGAAGGCTGACCACTGAAGAATCGATGCTTTTGAACTGTGGTATTGGAGAAGATGCTTGAGAGTCCCTTGGACTGCAAGAAGATCCAACCAGTCCATTCTGATGGAGATCAACCCTGGGATTTCTTTGGCGGGAATGATGCTGAAGCTGAAACTCCAGTACTTTGGCCACCTCATGCGAAGAGTTGACTCATTGGAAAAGACTCTGATGCTGGGAGGGATTGGGGGCAAGAGGAGAAGGGGACGACAGAGGATGAGATGGCTGGATTGCATCACTGACTCAATATACGTGAGTCTCAGTGAACTCCGGGAGTTGGTGATGGACAGGGAGGCCTGGCGTGCTGCGATTCATGGGGTCCCAAGGAGTCGGACACGACTAAGTGACTGATCTGTCTGATCTGATCTGATCTTTTAAAAATTTATTTATTTTTAATTGGAGAATAACTGATTTATAATATTGTGTTGATTTCTGCCATTAGTTCAGTTCAGTTTAGTCACTCAGTCATGTCCGACTCTTTGCAACCCCATTAATTGCAGCACGCCAGGCCTCCCTGTCCATCACCAACTTCTGGAGTTCACTTAGACTCATGTCCATCGAGTCGGTGATGCCATCCACCCATCTCATCCTCTGTAGTCCCCTTCTCCTCCTGCCCCCAATCCCTCCCAGTATCAGAATCTTTTCCAATGAGTCAACTCTTCACATGAGGTAGCCAAAGTACTGGAGTTTCAGCTATAGCATCATTTCTTCCAAAGAACACCCAGGACTGATCTCCTTTAGAATGGACTGGTTGGATCTCCTTGCAGTCCAAGGGACTCTCAAGAGTCTTCTCCAACACCACAGTTCAAAAGCATCAATTCTTGGGCACTCAGCTTTCTTCACAGTCCAACTCTCACCTCTGTACATGACTACTGGAAAAACCATAGCCTTGACTGGATGGACATTTGTTGGCAAAGTAATGCCCCTGCTTTTGAATAGCTATCTAGGTTGGTCATAACTTTCCTTCCAAGGAGTAAGCGTCTTTTAATTTCATGGCTGCAATCGCCATCTGTCATATGGACCTAACAGAAGCAGAAGATATTAAGAAGAGGTGGCAAGAATACACAGAAGAACTGTACAAAAAAGATCTTCATGACCAAGATAATCATGATGGTGTGATCACTCAGCTAGAGCCAGGCATCCTGGAATGTGAAATCAAGTGGGCCTTAAAAAGCAACACTATGAACAAAGCTAGTGTAGGTGATGGAATTCCAGTTTCTGCCATACACCACCACAAATCAGCCACAGTTTTACATATGTTCCCTCTCTCTTGAATCTCCTTCCCACCTCCCACCCCATCCCACCCCTCTAGGTTGTCACAGAGCACCATCTTTGAGCTCCCTGCATCATACAGCAAATTTCTATTGGCTATCTATTTTACATATGGCAATAAATATGCTTCCATGCTACTCTCTCTATTCGCCCTACCCTCTCCTTTCCTCACTGTGTCCATGCGTCTTTAGAGGGACATTTTTGTTTCTTCCAAATTACCGAATTTATTTTCTTAAATGCATTTATAATATTTTCTTATTTTCCCTCTCCTATCTATAAAATTTACAGTGATATTAACTCTCATTACTAATATTGGCAAGTTCTGACCTTTTTCTTGATCAGCCTGGCTTGCAATTTACTGTATTATTGATCTTTAACAGCCAGCTTTTGACTTTCATTGATTTTTTGTTACTGTTTTCTATTTCATTTTTCCTCTTATCACTATGCACTGCTTTTCATTTGCTGTAAAGAAATTAGGTTGAGAATTGAGGTCATTATATTCTTCTTTCTGCGCATGAAACATACACGCTATAATTTTCCATCTAAGTACTTCTGTGCCTTCCCCCCACCATTGGAAGAAGTCCAGTGACTTCATTTTAATGATAATCATTAGGACTCAAACTGAGAAGAAATCTGTAGCCCACAGCTCTGTTTACACAGGCAACAGGGTAATGGCCCAATTCCTCCTGCTTTTCCAAATGTCACTCTTATAATTACCCTGCTGATCTTTCTTGCCTTAAATACGATTTTCTATTTTTCTGATCCTGGAGATTTTCAGTAGTTTCTTGAGAAATATACACACACACAACTCATAACAGCCTCAGTTAGCATTCATAGCTTTGGGATGAGATTTGGAATTTGCAGAGATTCCATCCCCAAAAGACAGAAACAGGCTTTCTTATCCACCCTCTCACATAAGTCTATGGCTAGAGCAGGTATGCCTGTGTGGGAGGCCCTGGGAGGAGCAGAGATCTCTGTGGCCTCATGGTCAGCTGACTTAGATGAGATACAAGTCATGTTCTGGTTGTCCTTCCCAAATTTATCACTCAATTATTCCAACCCATTAAATGAGTGAAAGAGCAAAACAGAGTACAGGAGTTTCACATTATTGAGCTTCACCATTGCAAAAGAAGCAACAGGGATGGAGAAAAAAAAAAATTTGTCCAGCATTCCCTGGTTGTTCTCTCTATGTACCTGTTGGGATTAAACCATAAGTGTTGTAACTTTCTCGAAGCAGATGGGGTCCCTCCTGCCCTCACCTTCCTAAATCAACACTGTCAATACCAGTAACTCCCCTTTTTATATGTCAATGAAATTCTCACATAAATTAGATATTGCCTAAAAAAGAAAAAAAAAACTCTGAGTGAAATATTAATGCTATTAACCTGAAGACAGCTCCATTTCCAAACCTGTACCTTCATATTCTGCTGTATTTCTCAACTCATAAGATGCTTTGCCCATGATAGAATAAACCCAGAGATTTTATAATAGTATCAAATGATATCATAAAGGCACCCTAATAAAAGTGCACAGTAATGCTATAGGTCTATTACAGCAGCTTTAAGTTGCACTCCCCCCAATCTTAGATCTAAATCAAGGCCTGAGAAGCAAACTGCTCTGCAAGTACAATGCCAAAGAAAATAAATTCTGAGATAAAAAATTTCCTTGAGTTCCAGTGATATGGATGAAGCTAGAGCCTGCTTTACAGAGTGAAGCAAGTCAGAAAGAGAAAAACAAATATAGTATATTAACACCTATGTATGGAATTGGGAACAATGGTACTGATGAACCTATTTGCCGGGAAGGATTGGAGACACAGATGCAGAGAATGGAGGAGGGAGGGAGTGGGACAAATGGAGACAGTAGCATCAACATATGCACACTACCACGTGTGGGATGATTGGCTGGTGTGAAGCTGCTGTACAGCACAGGCAGCCCAGGCTGGTGCTCTCTGATGCCTAGAGGGATAAGATGGGGGAGAGGAGGGAGTGAAAGGATATATGTAAAATTATGGCTGATTTTCATTGTTGTATGGCAGAAATTAACACAGCATTGCAAAAAAAATTTTTTTTTAACTTTTCCTTTGTAAGTTTCCAAGACTTTGGTCTCTTTTGTTCCCATCTCCTTATTTTGCTTAGCATCAGCAGGAGAAATTCTGAGTACCCAGTTAGAATTGGGATTTCTGTAGTGAGTACTACATGGAATTGACTGTACTTTTCTGACAGCTACCTTCTCAGTTACTCAATGTTCAGTTTCAAGTAGATCTTTGTAAAGACTCCAAATAATTATTAGGGAATATACAGTAGTCATGAATGGATGTGAGAGCTAAACTATAAGGAAGTCTGAGCACTGGAGAACTGATGCTTTCAAACTGTGGTGCTGGAGAAGACTCTTCAGAGTCCCTTGGACTGCAAGGAGATCCAATAAATCAATCCTAAAGGAAATCAGTCCTGAATATCCATTGGAAGGACTGATGCTGAAGCTGAAACTTCAATACATTGGCCACCTGATGCAAAGAACTGAGTCACTGGAAAAGGCCCCGGTGATGGGAAAGATTGAGGGCAGGAGGAGAAGGGGACAACAGTGGATGAGATGGTTGGATGTCACCTCTGACTCAAAGGACATGACCTTGAGCCAACCACAGGAGATATTAAAGGACAGGGAAGCCTGGTGTGCTGCCGTTCATGGGGTCACAAAGAGTCAGAAATAACTTAGTAACTGAACAACAATATACAGTATCAAAGTCCTGAAAACACTCAACCAAGAACCTGGGGAAATAGGCAACTTTCTATCATTGCAGTATGTATTCAGTACAGTTACATTTTATGAACTTACCAGAATATATCTCAGCAAAAATTGTTATAAAAACTCAAAGGTAAATCAGGGTAGATAAAATATATTTTGTTTACATTCACTAGCCAACTAATCACATAATGCCAGTTGTATAGGATTAAAGTAAGTAAGTATAATGTCAAATGGGGGGAAATCCTAGAAAATGATTATCTTAGTATATTCAGTTCAGTTCAGTTCACACACTCAGTCGTGTCTGACTCTGTGAAACCCAATAGACTGCAGCACAACAGGCTTCTGTGTCCATCACAAACACCAGGAGCTTGCTCAAACTCATGTTCATCCAGTTGGTGATGCCATCCAATCATCTCATTCTCTGTTGTCCCCTTCTCCTCCTGCCCTCAATCTTTCCCAGCATCAGTGTCTTTTACAATGAGTCAGTTCTTTGCATCAGGTGGCCAAAGTATTGGAGTTTCAGATTCAGCATCAGTCCTTCCGATGGATATTCAGGACTGATATCCTTTAGGATTGACTGGCTTCATCTCCTTGTAGTCCAAGGGACTGTCAAGAGTCTTCTCCAACACTACAGTTCAAAGCATCTATTCTTCAGTGCTCAGCTTTCTTTATGGTCCATTTCTCACATCCATACATGACTACTGGAAAGACCATAGCTTGACTAGACAGACCTTTGTCATCAAGGTAATGACTCTGCTTTTTAACATGCTGTCTAGGTTGGTCATAGCTTTTCTTTCAAGGAGCAAGCATCTTTTAATTTCATGACTGCAGTCACCATCTGCAATGATTTTAGAGTTTAAGAAAACAAAGACTATCACTGTTTCCATTGTTTCTCCATCTATTTGCCATGAAGTTATGGAACTGTATCTTAGCTTTTTGAATGTTGAGTTTTAAGCATATTTTTCACTCTCATCTTTCACTTTCCTCAAGAAGCTATTTAGTTCCTCTTCACTTTCTGCCATAATGGTGGTATCATCTGCATATCTGAGGTTATTGATATTTCTCCAGGCAATCTTGATTCTAGCTTGTGCTTCATTCAGCCTGGCATTTTGCATGATGTACTCTGCATATAAGCTAAATAAGCAGGGTAACAATATACAGCCTTGATGTACTCTTTTCCCTATTTGGAACCAGTCTTTTGCTTCTTGTACAGTTCTAGCTGTGGCTTCTTGACCTGCATACAGATTTCTCAGGAGCCAGGTCAGGTGCTCTGGTATTCCAATATCTTTGAGAATGTTCCACAGTTTGTTGTGATCCACACAGTCAAAGGCTTTGGCAAAGTCAATAAAGCAAAAGAAGATGTTTTCTTCTGGAACTCTCTTGTTTTTTTTGATGATCCACCAGATATTGGCAAATTAATCTCTGGTTCCTCTGCTTTTCATAAATCCAGACTGAACATCTGGAAGTTCACAGTTCAAACAGTGTTGAAGCCTGGCTTGAAGAATTTTGAGCATTACTTCGCTAGCGTGTGAGATGAGTGCAATTGTGTGGTAGTTTGAGCATTCTTTGGCATTGCCTTTCTTTGGGATTGGAATAAAAACCGACCTTTTCCAGTCCTGTGGCTTTTCCTTTTCCAAGCCTGTGGACACAGGCTTGTGTGTCCATCACAAACACCAGGACCTTGCTCAAACTCATGTTCATCCAGTTGGTGATGCCATCCAATCATCTCATTCTCTGTCGTCCCCTTCTCCTCCTGCCCTTAATTTTCCCCAGCATCAGTGTTTTTTACAGTGAATCAGTTCTTTGCATCAGGTGGCCAAAGTATTGGAGTTTCAGATTCAGCACTGCTGAGTTTTCCAAATTTGCTGACATACTGAGTGCAGCACTTTCACAGAATCATCTTTCAGGATTTGAAGTAGCTCAACTGGAATTCCATCAACTCCACTAGCTTTGTTCATGCAAAAGTGGACTGATTTGTGCAGAGGTATACTGTAAAGGCTGTGTCTTATGTAGAACAGTGTACAGTCAAGGCTGTCTCCTGTGATGTAGGTTTAGTAGAACAGTGTACTATAAAGGCTGTGTCCTGTCATGTAGGGTTAAGAGAACAGTGTACTGTAGAGGCTGTGTGCTGTGCTCTACGTTTAGTAGAGCTACCCAATATCCACTTGACTTCAGATTCCAGGATGTCTGGCTCTAGGTGAGTGATCATACCACCGTGGTTATCTGGGTCATTAAGATCTTTTTTGTATAGTTCTTTGTATTCTTACTGCCTCTTCTTTTCTTTTTTTTTTTTTCTTTAATTTTATTTTTAAACTTTACAAATTGTATTAGTTTTGCCAAATATCAAAATGATTCCACCACAGGTATACATGTGTTCCCCATCCTGAACCCTCCTCCCTCCTCCCTCCCCATACCACCCCTCTGGGTCGTCCCAGTGCACTAACCCCAAGCATCCAGTATCGTGCATCGAACCTGGACTGGCAACTCATTTCATACATGATATTATACATGTTTCAATGCCATTCTCCCAAATCTTCCCACCCTCTCCCTCTGCAACAGAGTCCATAAGACTGTTCTATACATCAGTGTCTCTTTTGCTGTCTCGTACACAGGGTTATTGTTACCATCTTTCTAAATTCCATATATATGCGTTAGTATACTGTATTGGTGTTTTTCCTTCTGGCTTACTTCACTCTGTATAATAGGCTCCAGTTTCATCCACCTCATTAGAACTGATTCAAATGCATTCTTTTTAATGGCTGAGTAATATTCCATTGTGTATATGTGCCACAGCTTTCTTATCCATTCATCTGCTGGTGGACATCTAGGTTGCTTCCATGACCTGGCTATTATAAACAGTGCTACGATGAACATTGGGGTACACGTGTCTCTTTCCCTTTCTGGTTTCCTCAGTGTGTGTGCCAGGCAGTTGGACTGCTGGATCATAAGGCAGTTCTATTTCCAGTTTTTTAAGGAATCTCCACACTGTTCTCCATAGTGGCTGTACTAGTTTGCATTCCCACCAACAGTGTAAGAGGGTTCCCTTTTTTCCACACCCTCTCCAGCATTTATTGCTTGTAGACTTTTGAATCACAGCCATTCTGACTGGTGTGAAATGGTACCTCATAGTGGTTTTGATTTGCATTTCTCTGATAATGAGTGATGTTGAGCATCTTTTCATGTGTTTGTTAGCCATCTGTATGTCTTCTTTGGAGAAATATCTACTTAGTTCTTTGGCCCATTTTTTGATTGGGTCATTTATTTTTCTGGAGTTGAGCTGTAGGAGTTGCTTGTATATTTTTGGGATTAGTTGTTTGTCAGTTGCTTCATTTGCTATTATTTTCTCCCATTCTGAAGGCTGCCTTTTCACTTTGCTAATAGTTTCCTTTGATGTGCAGAAGCTTTTAAGTTTAATTAGGTCCCATTTGTTTATTTTTGCTTTTATTTCCAATATTCTGGGAGACGGGTCATAGAGGATCCTGCTGTGATGTATGTCAGAGAGTGTTTTGCCTATGTTCTCCTCTAGGAGTTTTATAGTTTCTGGTCTTACGTTTAGATCTTTAATCCATTTTGAGTTTATTTTTGTGTATGATGTTAGAAAGTGTTCTAGTTTCATTCTTTTACAAGTGGTTGACCAGATTTCCCAGCACCACTTGTTAAAGAGATTGTCTTTAATCCATTGTATATTCTTGCCTCCTTTGTCAAAGATAAGGTGTCCATATGTGCATGGATTTATCTCTGGGCTTTCTATTTTGTTCCATTGATCTATATTTCTGTCTTTGTGCCAGTACCATACTGTCTTGATAACTGTGGCTTTGTAGTAGAGCCTGAAGTCAGGTAGGTTGATTCCTCCAGTTCCATTCTTCTTTCTCAAGATAGCTTTGGCTATTCGAGGTTTTTTGTATTTCCATACAAATTGTGAAATTATTTGTTCTAGCTCTGTGAAGAATACTGTTGGTAGCTTGATAAGGATTGCATTGAATCTATAAATTGCTTTGGGTAGTATACTCATTTTCACTATATTGATTCTTCCAATCCATGAACATGGTATATTTCTCCATCTATTAGTGTCCTCTTCGATTTCTTTCACCAGTGTTTTATAGTTTTCTATGTATAGGTCTTTAGTTTCTTTAGGTAGATATATTCCTAAGTATTTTATTCTTTCCGTTGCAATGGTGAATGGAATTGTTTCCTTAATTTCTCTTTCTGTTTTCTCATTATTAGTGTATAGGAATCCAAGGGATTTCTGTGTGTTGATTTTATATTATGCAACTTTACTATAATCATTGATTAGTTCTAGTAATTTTCTGGTGGAGTCTTTAGGGTTTTTATGTAGAGGATCATGTCATCTGCAACATCTTCTGCTTCTGTTAGGTCCATATCTTTTCTGTCCTTTATTGTGCCCATATTTGCATGAAATGTTCCCATGGTATTTCTAATTTTCCTGAAGAAATCTCTAGTCCTTCCCATTCTATTGTTTTCCTCTATTTCTTTACATTGATCACTGAGGAAGGCTTTCTTATCTCTCCTTGCTATTCTTAGGAACTCTGCATTCGTATGCTTATATCTTTCCTTTTCTCCTTTGTTTTTGGCTTCTCTTCTTTTCTCAGCTATTTTTAAGGCCTCTTCAGACAACCACTTTGCCTTTTTGCATTTCTTTTTCTTGGGAATGGTCTTGATCCCTGCCTCCTGTACAGTGTCACAAACCTCCATCCATAGTTCTTCAGGCACTCTGTCTATCAGATCCAATCCCTTGAATCTATTTGTCACTTCCACTCTATAATCATAAGGGATTTGATTTATTCATATGCATATCTTGGTATATACAAACCTTTTATTCTCCCTTTTACCTTTAAAAATCTGAAAATTTTGGTTTTTGCTTTTGTTTTTCTACTAAACACCAAATTCAGTATGAAATTTGCTATAATGTTTCTACCTTACATATAAATATCCAGTAGATACCTCATGTGTGGAGGGGGAAATGGTAATCCTTGAGCCATGTGGAAAAACCACAAGAATTCACTACTCCATTAGTGTTCTGACAGCTTCTAAAAACGACCTTAAAATATAATTAGCTAGCCTAATAATACCACTTTGGAGAAGGCAACGGCACCCCACTCCAGTACTCTTGCCTGGAAAATCTCATGGATAGAGGAGCCTGGTAGGCTGCAGTCCATGGGGTCGCTAAGAGTCAGACACGACTGAATGACTTCACTTTCACTTTTCACTTTCATGCATTGGAGAAGGAAATGGAAACCCACTCCAGTGTTCTTTTCTGGAGAATCCCAGGGATGGGGGAGCCTGGTGTGCTGCCGTTTATGGGGTCACACAGAGTCGGATACGACTGAAGCGACTTAGCAGCAGTAGCAGCGATAATACCACCTGTATTTACTACCTCAGGGTGGCTCAGTCAGTGAAGGATCTGCCTCCAACGCAGGAGACCCAGGTTCAATCCCTGAGCTGGGAAGATCCCCTGGAGAATGGAAAGTCTACCCACTCCAGTATTCTTGCCTCAAAATTCCCAGCCAGAGGAGCACAGCAGGCTATAGTTCATGGGGTTGCACAGTCAGTGACTTGATGACTAAATCATCACATTCATTGGTCCTTAAAGTGTCTATTCAGAACTTTGCATCTCACATACCTGTGCTACATAATGTGTATATATGGTCCTTAATGAAAGTGAAAATGAAAGAGTCGCTCAGTCGTGTCCCACTCTTTGCAACCCCGTGGACTGTAGCCTACCAGGCTCCTCAGTCTATGGGATTTTCCAGGCAAGAGTACTGGAGTGGGTTTCCATTTCCGTCTCCAGGGGATCTTCCTGACCCAGGGATCAAACCCGAGTCTCTCGCATTGCAGGCAGACACTTTACCCTCTGAGCCATCTTACTTATCATAAGTATGGTCCTTAATATGACTTATCTATTAAAAAATATGGAAAACCTAGATAAGAAATTAATATTAGTAGCAAACGATGTTTAACACTATAAAGTCTAAATTCATAGATACAGAAAGTCTTTCTTTTTCCTGTATTTGAAATTTGTCTTTATTGTGCCTCCCCACTGTGGACTTGATGACCTCAGTATTCTTGAAAGTTAAAAATTAAGTGATATTAAATCTGTATGACCTAGTATGTCACAAAGGGTCACAAAAAATTATTTTCCCATCCTGACCACGCAAGAAGCTTTTTCACCCTACTTACATTTGAGTTCCCAATTTTTATTCTAGCTACTTATATATTTATTATAGATTAAAGGCTAGATTAAAGGCTGATTCATTAGATACCGGGGCCACTGATGTTAGTCTCAGAAAACTGCAGCTCACCTGCCTTAATCCAAGGATCAGAGCATGCTGCTGACGCAAAATTACCACTAGAGGAGAGTAGCGGGGACTCCATGCTTTCTCCTCATCAGCCTGTTTCCAAAAGAGGAAGAGGATTTGGCCATTAAGAGACTCTGGACTGGCGCTGGCTACTCCACAGTAGGGACAGCCTGCCTCTGAGACAAGGCAGTTTTATGAAGACAGGAGAGGATATGCCAAGTAACTTTTTTTTTTTTTCCCCTCCAACTTTCCTTACTAGAGAAGTCTACTTCTGGTGGAGAAGTGCAGGGGCCATGAAATGCTAGACACATTGCACTCACCAACTTCCACAGCATGGAAGGACCAACATGCAGAGAGATGTGTTTCATCATCCTTCAATTGAAAGTTTGGAAGCCAAGCACTAGATTAAATATGGTAAGGCACAAATAACTGTATCATTTCGTGGAATACTAAAGATTGTAGAAATTAACATAGCATCTAGCAGTGGGGGTAGAGGGCATTGACATACAGCTTCTGTTATTGTTGTTGTTCAGTCGCTAACTGTTGTTCAGTCTGACACTTTGCAACCCCATGGACTGCAGCATGCCAGGCTTCCCTGCCCTTCACTGTCTCCTAGAGTTTGCTCAAACTCATGTCCACTGAGTCAGTGATGCCATCCAGCCATTTCATCCTCTGTTATCCCCTTCTCCTCCTGTCCTCAATCTTTCCCAGTATCAGGACCTTTCCAATGAATTGGCACACTTTCTCTAGTGCAAGGTATTGTATATCTTGGACTGTAACTCAATAATCAACACTTCTTGTTCAGGATTCTCCCCACTGCACCACTTTGACTCATAAAAATCCAGCATTAGCTAACTACATCACAAGGTAATGAAACTACAAAATGCCTAATTTCGTGGAGTGTTTCATGAGAGTGAAGAGCATACCAAAAATTATTAAATTCATTGAAAACTTGAATTTATTTGATTCATATGATAAGAACTATCCTAAATAGTTTGGAAAGTGAAATAACTTATATATTATTCAATTAATATAAGATGTGAATAAATAAGCTAGAAGGAATATCAAATATAACTTTAATAACCTTGAAGAACTGAGAGGGAACTAGAAAAATTGATGGCCTATATCGTGTTTTAATCTCCTATTTTAGTTAATAGATATTTTATTGGAACAGAAAGATGTAGAAAGTAAATACACTAAATTAGATATTGGAAGGAGATACAAGTTCTTAAATGTATATTTATATATATTTTTTATATAATGATGGATTATATTTTCTTATATAGAAAATATGATATTTTATGAGAATATGTATTTCAGGAAACTTTATCATTTTATAAAGATTTAAATAAGTTGAAAAAAATAATAGGGGGAAGCAGAACAGTATAAGTTAAAAGAAATCTATCAGCAATATTTTAGTGAGTAATTAAATGACCAAAGATTTGAGACAACTGGTTTAATATTGGGAATCTGACAAATACACCTTTTCCCTATGAGTCTTTATTGAACTACATAATGAACAATTGTGTATTATGTTTAAGAATTTTCCAGCGTGAAAGTCAAAAAGTTTCCGTGCACTGCTAGCTTTCTTCCTCAAATTTCAGTATTTCCTAGGAAAATAACTTACGCTTTTAAGCTACTTTAGGAAATGAACTCATGGTTTTAAATTGGGTATAGGTCAACCCAGAATAAATACTAAAATTTCCAGATCCATTAAAGCTAGCTTTGGCAATATGACTCAGACCCAAAAGAATGAAAGCATGCATGTTCTATGCCGCTTTGAAGAAGTGTCTTTAAAGGGAAAAACTTAAAGGGGATACTGGAAAGATAATATTGAGGATGTAGCTTTTTGGATCTGCCCATATATAGCAATAAAAACAGTAAAGGGAGATTGAATAATAAAAACAAATATCCATATCCAACATCTACAAGTTTTGCAGAGCAACACTTTCCCTCAAGTGCCCAAATATGAGGTCATGATAATGAGCCACTGTGCTTAGTTGCTCAGTTGTGTCTGACTCTAGGCAACCCTATGGACTGTAGCTTGCCAGGCTCCTTTGTCCATGGGATTCTCCAGGTAAGAATACTGGAGTGTGTTGCCATGCCCTCCTCCAGGAGATGCTGCCAATCCAGAGATCAAACCCAGGTCTCCCACATTGCGGTCAAATTCTTTACCATCTGAGACACCAGGAAAGTCAGATGAGCCACTAGTAGACATGATATTTTCATGATATCGGTTACCAGAGTCCATGGCATAGAAATTGTGCTGGAAGACCCAGAGACACACAAAAATGAATCTGTCAGGCCTGAGAACTTTAAAAACAAACAGGCAGGTAGGAGTCCCCTAAGACTGGAGCTTGCAGGAGTTCACTGTCGTGCTAGTTCCCAGTTAGACTTCATCAAGTCATCAAAATTATTAATAATATTTAAGTGTTCCCACCATTTTATGGCTCTGCTGGCTCCAGAGCTAGGTGAGAAGATACCTATGCAACTGTCTATTCAGTTTTCTGAGGTGCAGTTTACCCTGTGATCTTGGTTCTTTTATGAGTTTAAGAAAAGTCATTGATTTTTAGTTTGTCTAGCTTTTGTTGCAGTGAAACAGGAGTTTTGGGTATGATGGTATCTAAGGACCTTAGAGGATGAAGCTGATTGTAGAAGTTAATGGCATGTTGTTGAACTTTATAAAAGCACAAGGAAAGGAATTCTGCAGACTTTCAAAAAAAAAAAAAAACTACTATCCTATAAAATTCCTCAGTCAATAAACTTAGTTTAAAAACAAAGAAAAAAGCAAAAAAAACCACAAACATTTAGTCCCCAAAGTTCTGATAAGAAATAAGCAAATATCATAATAACATTTCTATATAAAATTGTCATTCCAGAAAGATATACCTAAAAATAATAATGTAATATTTCCAAATGAGATTTAAAATGTATAAAAATATTTTTAAAAATGAAGGAAACACCAAAAATGTGGAAGTGGAACTATATATAACATTGCTCTGTATTTTCCAAGTCTTCTCTAAATGTGTTATCCTGCTTCCATAATTAAAAAGAAAAATGAAGGAATACCAAAAATGCTTTATTGAATTTCAGGAATCACTCAGAAATGCAGGAAAAATATCACTTTCAGAACTGAAGGTTAAACTCAAAGCAACCATGTGAGCAAAGCATAATGCTATGGAAAATTATCAAGGATTACCAGAAGATGAAAACTGTTAATATCAAATAGCACATTCAAGAGTGACAAGAAATGATAGACAAAGAATTTTCTTGTATTTCCATGCAAATTGTGAAACTATTTGTTCTAGCTCTGTGAAAAATACCATTGGTAGCTTGATAGGGATTGCATTGAATCTATAGATTGCTTTGGGTAGTATACTCATTTTCACTATATTGATTCTTCCGATCCATGAACATGGTATATTTCTCCATACATTAATGTCCTCTTTGATTTCTTTCATCAGTGTTTTATAGTTTTCTATATATAGGCCTTTAGTTTCTTTAGGTAGATATATTCCTAAGTATTTTATTCTTTTCGTTGCAATGGTGAATGGAATTGTTTCCTTAATTTCTCTTTCTGTTTTCTCATTATTAGTGTATAGGAATGCAAGGGATTTCTGTGTGTTGATTTTATATCCTGCAACTTTACTATAATCATTGATTAGTTCTAGTAATTTTCTGGTGGAGTCTTTAGGGTTTTCTATGTAGAGGATCATGTCATCTACAAACAGTGAGAGTTTTACTTCTTCTTTTCCAATTTGGATTCCTTTTATTTATTTATTTTCTGCTCTGATTGCTGTGGCCAAATCTTCCAAAACTATGTTGAATAATAGTGGTGAGAGTGGGCACCCTTGTCTTGTTCCTGACTTTAGGGGAAATGCTTTCAGTTTTTCACCATTGAGGATAATGTTTGCTCTGGGTTTGTCATATATAGCTTTTATTATGTTGAGGTATGTTCCATCTATTCCTGCTTTCTGGAGAGTTTTTATCATAAATGGATGTTGAATTTTATCAAAGGCTTTCTCTGCATCTATTGAGATAATCATATGGCTTTTATTTTTCAATTTGTTAATGTGGTGTATTACATTGATTGATTTTCGGATATTGAAGAATCCTTGCATCCCTGGAATAAGCCCACTTGAATGGCCAAAGCAATCTTCAGAAAGAAGAATGGAACTGGAGGAATCAACCTGCCTGACTTCAGGCTCTACTATAAAGCCAGAGTCAACAAGACAGTATGCTACTGGCAGAAATACAGAAATATAGATCAATGGAACAAAATAGAAAGCACAGAGATAAATCCACGCACCTACGGACACCTTATCTTTGACAAAGGAGGCAAGGATATACAATGGAGAAAAGACAATCTCTTTAACAAGTGGTGCTGGGAAAACTGGAGAAGGCAATGGCACCCCACTCCAGTACTCTTGCCTGGCAAATCCCATGGACGGAGGAGCCTGGTGCGCTGCAGTCCATGGGGTCGTTAGGAGTCGGACACGACTAAGCGACTTCACTTTCAGTTTTCACTTTCATGCATTGGAGAAGGAAATAGCAACCCACTCCAGTGTTCTTGCCTAGAGAATCCCAGGTACGGGGGAGCCTGGTGGGCTGCCGTCTATGGGGTCGCACAGAGTTGGACACAACTGACCTGACTTAGCAGCAGCAGCTGGGAAAACTGGTCAACCACTTGTAAAAGAATGAAACTAGAACACTTTCTAACATCATACACAAAAATAAACTGAAAATGGATTAAAGATCTAAATATAAGACCAGAAACTAAAAAACTCCTAGAGGAGAACATAGGCAAAAACTCTCCGACATATATCACAGCAGGATCCTCTATGACCCACCACCCAGAATATTGGAAATAAAAGCAAAAATAAACATATGAGATCTAATTAAAGTTAAAAGCTTCTGCACAACAAAGGAAACTATAAGCAAGGTGAAAAGGCAGCCTTCAAAATGGGAGAAAATAATAGCAAGTGAAGCAGCTGACAAACAACTAATCTCAAAAATATACCAGCAACTCCTGCAGCTCAATTCCAGAAAAACAAACGACCCAATCAAAAAATGGACCAAAGAACTAAATAGATATTTCTCCAAAGAAGACATACAGATGGCTAACAAACACCTTAAAAGATGCTCAACATCACTCATAATCAGAGAAATGCAAATCAAAACCACTATGAGGTAGCATTTCACGCCAGTCAGAATGGCTATGATCCAAAAGTCTACAAGCAATAAATGCTGGAGAGGGTGTGGAGAAAAGGGAACCCTCTTACACTGTTGGTGGGAATGCAAACTAGTACAGCCACTATGGAGAACGGTGTGGAGATTTCTTAACAAACTGGAACTAGAACTGCCATATGACCCAGCAATCCCACTGCTGGGCATACACAGCAAGGAAACCAGAATTGAAAGAGATATGTGTACCCCAGTGTTCATCACAGCACTGTTTATAATAGCCAGGACATGGAAGCAACCTAGATGTCTGTCAGCAGATGAATGGATAAGAAAGCTGTGGTACATATACACAATGGAGTATTACTCAGCCATTAAAAAGAATACATTTGAATCACTTCTAATGAGGTGGATGAAACTGGAGCCATTATACAGAGTGAAGTAAGCCAGAAAGAAAAACACCAATACAGTATCAGTAGCAGTTCAGTCACTCAATTGTGTCCGACTCTTTGCGACCCCATGAATCTCAGCACTTCAGGCCTCCCTGTCCATCACAGACTCCCAGAGTTCACTCAGACTCACGTCCATCGAGTCAGTGATGCCATCCAGCCATTTCATCCTCTGTCGTCCCCTTCTCCCCGTGCCCCCAACCCCTCCCAGCATCAGAATCTTTCCCAAAGAGTCAACTCTTTGCATGAGGTAGCCAAAGTACTGGAGTTTCAGTTTCAGCATCATTGCCCCCAAAAAACTCCCAGGGCTGATCTCCTTCAGAATGAACTGGTTGTATCTCCTTGCAGTCCAAGGGACTCTTGAGAGTCTTCTCCAACACCACAGTTCAAAAGCATCAATTCTTCGGCACTCAGCCTTCTTCAGAGTCCAACTCTCACATGCATACAAGACCACAGGAAAAACCATAGCCTGGACCAGACAGACCTTTGTTGGCAAAGTAATGTCTCTGCTTTTGAATATGCTATCTAGGTTGGTCTTAACTTTCCTTCCAAGGAGTAGTTCAGTTCAGTTCAGTCGCTCAGTCTTGTCCGACTCTTTGCGACCCCATGAATTGCAGCACGCCAGGCCTCCATGTCCATCACCAACTCCCGGAGTTCACTCAGACTCACGTCCAGTGAGTCAGTGATGCCATCCAGCCATCTCTTCCTCTGTCATCCCCTTCTCCTCCTGCCCCCAATCCCTCCCAGCATGAGTCTTTTCCAATGAGTCAACTCTTCGCATGAGGTGGCTAAAGTACTGGAGTTTCAGCTTTAGCATCATTCCTTCCAAAGAAATCCCAGGACTGGTCTTCTTCAGAATGGACTGGTTGGATCTCCTTGCAGTCCAAGGGACTCTCAAGAGTCTTCTTCAACACCACAGTTCAAAAGCATCAATTCTTTGGCACTCAGCCTTCTTCACAGTCCAACTCTCACATCCATACATGACCACTGGAAAAACCATAGCTTTGACTAGACGGACCTTTGTTGGCAAAATAATGCTTTTGAATATGTTATCTAGGTTGGTCATAACTTTCCTTCCAAGGAGTAAGCGTCTTTTAATTTCATGGCTGCAATCACCATCTGCAGTGATTTTCAAGCCCCCAAAAATAAAGTCTGACACCGTTTCCACTGTTTCCCCATCTATTTCTCATGAAGTGATGGGACTGGATGCCATGATCTTTGTTTTCTGAATGTTGAGCTTTAAGCCAACTTTTTCACTCTCCACTCTCCACTTTCAGTTTCATCAAGAGGCTTTTTAGTTCCTCTTCACTTTCTGTCATAAGTGTGGTGTCATCTGCATATCTGAGATTATTGATATTTCTCCCGGCAATCTTGATTCCAGCTTGTGTTTCTTCCAGTCCAGCGTTTCTCATGATGTACTCTGCATATAAGTTAAATAAGCAAGGTGATAATATACAGCCTTGACGTACTCCTTTTCCTACTCAGACGTGAGTCTGAGTGAACTCCGGGAGTTTGTGATGGATAGGGAGGCCTGAAGTGCTGAGATTCATGGGGTCACAAAGAGTTGGACACGATTGAGTGACTGAACTGATACTGATACAATCAGTCTGTTGTTCCATGTCCAGTTCTAACTGTTGCTTCCTGACCTGCATACAGATTTCTCAAGAGGCAGGTCAGGTGGTCTGGTATTCCCATCTTTTGAAGAATTTTCCACAGTTTAATGTGATCCACAGTCAAAGGCTTTGGCATAGTCAATAAAGCATAAATAGATGTTTTTCTGGAACTCTCTTATACTAATGCATATATATGGAATTCAGAAAAATGGTGATGACAACCCTGTATGTGAGACAGCAAAAGAGACACAGATGTATAGAACAGTCTTTTGGACTCTGTGGGAGAGGGAAGGGGGGATGATTTGGGAGAATGGCATTAAAACATGTATAATATCATATAAGAAATGAATTACCAGTCCCGGTTCGATACAAGATACAGGAAGCTTGGGGATGGTGCACTGGTATGACCCAGAGGGATGCTATAGGGAGATAGGTGGGAGGGGGGTTCAGGATGGGGAACATGTGTACACCCGTGGCAGATGCATGTTGATTTATGGCAAAACCAATACAATATAGTAAAGTAAAAAAATAAATAAATAAAAAAGAAGTTTCAATATGTGCAATTGGATCATCTTTAAAAAAAAAAAAACTAAGCCAATGAAGAGAAGGAACACTACAAACAGTTGAAGGAGAGCCTCCTGATAGGTTGATATATGGTTAGTTACCTACATACATACACAGCTTCCATGCTGTATATATACATACTTTGAAGGGGCTAAATCTTCATTAACTAATCAATATGGAAATACATTCTAACAAAATGATTTACTATTGAAGACTGTAAGAATAAATCCTATAGCCTTTCATCACACAGAAAAACTGAGTCATTTATAAGGAATATAAAATCAGTTTGCCTCCAATCCCTTTGTCAACAAAGCTTTTTGTTAGAAGAACACAGAATATGTTTAAGACAATCAAGAAAAAAATTTTAAATGAATGATTTACAATAGTCAAACTGACTTTGGATTCTAAAGTATAAACATAAAACTTCACCTTCACAACCCAGATAATCACGATGCTGTGATCACTGACCTAGAGCCAGACATCCTGGAATGTGAAATCAAGTGGGCCTTAGAAAGCATCACTATGAACAAAGCTAGTGGAGGTGATGAAATTCCAGTTGAGCTATTCCAAATCTTGAAAGATGATGCTGTGAAAGTGCTGCACTCAATATGCCAGCAAATTTGGAAAATTCAGCAGTGGCCACAGGACTGGAAAAGGTCAGTTTTCATTCCAGTCCCAAAGAAAGGCAATGCCAAAGAATGTTCAAACTACCGCACAATTGCACTCATCTCACACGCTAGTAAAGTAATGCTCAAAATTCTCCAAGCCAGGCTTTGGCAATATGTGAACTGTGAACTTCCTGATGTTCAAGCTGGTTTTAGAAAAGGCAGAGGAACCAGAGATCAAATTGCCAACATCCGCTGGATCATGGAAAAAGCAAGAGAGTTCCAGAAAAACATCTATTTCTGCTTTATTGACTATGCCAAAGTCTTTGACTGTGTGGATCACAATAAACTGTGGAAAATTCTGAAAGAGATGGGAATACCAGACCACCTGATCTGCCTCTTGAGAAATTTGTATGCAGGTCAGGAAGCAACAGTTAGAACTGGACATGGAACAACAGACTGGTTCCAAATAGGAAAAGGAGTTCGTCAAGGCTGTATATTGTTGCCCTGTTTATTTAACTTATATGCAGGTACATCACGAGAAACGCTGGACTGGAAGAAACAGAAGCTGGAATCAAGATTGCCGGGAGAAATATCAATAACCTCAGATATGCAGATGACACCACCCTTATGGCAGGAAGTGAAGAGAAACTAAAAAGCCTATTGATGAAAATGAAAGTGGAGAGTGAAAAAGTTGGCTTAAAGCTCAACATTCAGAAAACAAAGATCATGGCATCCGGTCCCACCACTTCATGGGAAATAGATGGGGTAACAGTGGAAACAGTGTCAGACTTTATTTTTCTGGGCTCCAAAATCACTACAGATGGTGACTGCAGCCATGAAATTAAAAGATGCTTACTCCTTTGAAGGAAAGTTATGACCAACCTAGATTCAAGATTGAAGAAATTAATTAAATCTAAAAGGACATAAAATTTTGTATTCAGATTCCACTATAAAGACCTAGAAATTATAACCAATCCAGTAAACATTAGCCCACAGATGCCTGGTAGTGATCTTTAATTTTTACTTCCCACTAAAGAAAATCAGGGTTTCTTGGGAAAATGACTGGTTATCAGAATAGAGCAAGGAATATACAAGACACAATGTGTCATTTTAGGACACCAGAGAGAGAGCAAACATATCATGGAACATCAGAGAGATAAAAAACTATCATGGAATATTGGCTGAAGACCTTAAGGATTTTGGAATCAATTACAAAAGTTTCCATTGGCCAAAGAGTGGTAAATATAAACTTTGAAAACTAATACATGGGTCAAAACAATTCAAATATGTTTTAATTCATTACTCATTAACCTTCCAAAATAATACTGGACTGGTCACCTCTATATTACACTAGGCAACCTTGTTTTTTAAACTAGTAAATAAAGTTAGCATCCATCTTGCCTTTTCTATTTAGAATTTACCTCGAATAGAAGGTGAGACACAATTCCCCTTTATAAAAGTATTACAAAAGATAAATGGAAGCAGAATGATGGAATTGTAATATCATTATTTTGCAACTCCTAATACATTAATTAGTTGTGTGCATAAAGCATTGATGGGCATTGTATGTTTCCTAAGATAAACCTCAGCAGTGGCCAGTCATGGAAAACCATCATTAGTGAACCAAACACAGCCTCTGGATTCACCTCACAATTCACATGAGCTTAGAGGATGGAGGAACATGTTAACTGTACAAGAGAAATGCAATCAGCAAAGTCTTGACTGTAAGAAACTAGATAAGACATCATCAGGGTTCTTCACCAAATAAATTGCAAGTGAAAAAGTAAAAATGAGAAAGATAGAGGTAATTACACTGATTTAAAGAAACTAATATGACATACTGGTAAACTCTGGAGTAGGAAATGGCAACCCACTCCAGTATTCTGGCTTGGAAAATTCCAGGGACAGAGGAACCTGGTGGGTTACAGTCCATGGGGTTGCAAAGAGTCAGACACAACTGAACTACTAAGCATGCATGCACACACACATAGGTAAACTAAATTATAGAGTTTAGCTGTATTCACATAAGCAGTAAATCTGTGAGGAAAAATAAATTTTTTATACAGGTGGTGCTAGTGGTAAAAAAAAAACCTGCCCGCCAATGTAGAAGATATAAGAGAGAAGGGGTCCATCCCTGGGTTGGGAAGATGCCCTGGAGAAGGAAATGGCAGCCCACTGCAGTATTCTTGCAGGAAAATCCCATGGACAGAGGAGCCTGGCAGGCAACAGTCCCTAGGGTTGCAAAGAGTTGGACACAACTGAAGCAACTTAGCATGCACACATGCACACATAATCACTCTTAGAGAAGGAGGAGAGGGTTGGGGTTTTGAGGTGACAAGTAGAGGTCTGTGATGTATGGCAAGATTATTATCTCTTAATTGGGTGATAGTTATAAAGACTTATGGAAGTTTATTAGTGGTGTATTTGCTTTACACAACTTCCTGTGTTTTTATCTTATTAATTACAAAGTAGTTTTAAAAGAAAAGAGATTTTCTAGATCAATTTTCCTTCTTGTTGGCTGCTTGGAAGTAGAGATGGCTATTATTTGAGAAGTCAAATAGAACCACAGAGTGTTACCAAGACCAGAACTACAGCAAGATCACTTCGTCCCTTGTCTGCCTATGCTCTGATGCCTTTTGGAAACAAAGAATTAAACAGATCTCTTGCTTGAGCCACTGTTACTCTACATTGTCTAATTACTGAAGGCAAACCTAATTTCAGCTAGTACAAATTCCTTGACAAAGTTAAATAATTGAAGGGGAGTTGTTTTAGTTTGTTAAACATTTCAAGTGGAAGACCTTTGCTCTCTTCTTCTAAGGCACAAATATGAGCTATAAAGCAACAAATGTGACACTGTAACAGAATAGATCTATTACCAATGTTTAGTAGAAAGAGCATCAGATATATGTAACTAAAGAAAGGATACATTTTTATTGGTAAGATAAAGAAGATAGGAAGAATAGCACAGTGTATCAGAAGGAAAATCCATTATTCAGAGTGCATGTCTTTTGAGACTAGAACCTTAGCATAAAGGCATTTTGCTCTGGAGACAAGAAAAGACATGTGGTAATGAAATGTTGTGGACATATACCAACATTTAGGACAGCTATATGATCAGAGATTATAAGAATAAATAAATAAAACCATTTAGTAGAGCTAGAAAGATCTCAAAATACGTTCTGGTGATGAAGTCATAATTGGGCCCATTGTGAAGAGAAAATACATATGGTTATTCCAGAAAGCTCTTCAATGGGCTTTTGGTTTGTTTGTTTGTTTGTTAATTACTCACAAAGGATTAAAAGGATAAATAATGAGGGATTGACCAGCCCTGTAAAAAGGAGACCAGACAGCTAAAATAAGTAACTTACTTAACTGAGGCTTACAAAATACTCTTTCACATAAATATTTTATAGTTTTTTTTTATAGTGTTCTCAACCATAAGTCAAGTATACAATATGTAAGTATATAGTAAGAAAGGAATAAGTTATCTAACAATAGTATTCATTACATAATAAATGGTAGTGTAATAAAACACTGAATTTCTGTCTCTTCTCTGTAAAAGATACTGATTTTTAAAGCAGGAACTGTGCATCAATGTTATTATAAAGAGTCTGAATCCAAAAAGCAATGAAATAATGAGGTACATTAAATGTAGGTCTCTTCTGGAGCCAATGAAAGGTCCATTTATGGCAACTAAAGTACTTAGTTATGTGACTTCCGAATCACTGTGGTTAAACAGGGGTAAAGGGTACACGATAGGAGAAATCTGAGAGCACAAACATGGGCAATGTCCCACCAAGCTCTGATCCTCGAGGACACAGACACACACATGTGATGCCCCTTTGCAATACCACATACAGTCTTAGAGAAATTTCTTTTCATGTGCATTTCTCCATCTCATTTATTCTTCAAAAGAATTCTTTTAAAGTCTGCATTTCCCTATTGGAACACCTGTAATTTATTCAGCAATGTAGGAATCAATGTAGGAAGGACCAGATAAGTCCTTCAAGACTAACCACTTAGTTGCCCATCTCAGCCCACGTTCAAGGAACCAGGACCCCATGGGAAACCAGGGTACAAAAGGCTTCCTGTATTCCTTGTTTCTTGGCAGGAAATAGGCTTCATTCAGTCTCCATGGACTTCCTAGGTGGCGCCAGTGGTAAAGAATCTGCCTGCCATTGAAAGAGACATTAGTTTGAGTTCATTCCCTGGGTCAAGAAGATCCCCTAGAGAAGGAAATGACAACCCACTCCAGTATTCTTGCCTGGGAAACCCCAAGGACAAAGGACCCTGGTGGGCTACAGTCCATGGTGTCAGAAAGACTCAGACATGAATGACTGAGCGCATACAGGCACACAGCCTCCATGACCTTCCCTGAGTTCCACAGGGCAGGTTCAAACAGTTGCTAATCAGGGAAAGGAGGGGATACAGAGATGAGGAAAACAAGAGTTCCACCTTGGGGCAAGGGCCTGGTTCCCCCTTAAGGCACACACAGAACAATGTCTTTGAGTTCTTTTGCAGTTACTGAAACCCCCACTTCAGAAGATACCTTATCTGGTTGTGGGGCCTTCACTGAGGTAATGAAGTTAAAATGAGGTCATTAAGGTAGGTCCTAATGCAACATGACTGTTGGCCTTATTAAAAGAAGAAATTTGGGTACAAGAGACAGACACACAGAAGGTAGATGATGGGAAGGGAGTCAGGGAGAAGATGGCCATTGACAAGCCAGGAGGAGGGACCTGGAGGTATTTCCACTCACAGCCTCAGAAGGAGACATCCCTGCTGATATGTTAATTCCAGGCTTCCATCCTCCAGACTGTGAGCCAAAAAGCTTCCGTCATTTAGGCCCCTGACTTTGTGATACTTTGTTACCGAAGTCCTAGAAAAATACATCATGTAGAAATGTCTATTTATCTTCCATGTGCCAAGACTGGCTTCCCAGTGGCTCAGTGGTAAAGAATCTGTCTGCCAATGTAGGAGATGCAGGTTCAATCCCTGAGGCAGGAAGATGCCCTGGAGAGGGAAATGACAACCCACTTCAGTATTTCCTGCCTGGAAATTTCATGGACAGAGGATCCTGGTCAGACTACAATCGAAAGACTCTGAGAGCACACACACATCCTCCATGTAGTAAAAAGCCATTGGATAATGCTCACCAGGAGACTAACACAGCCCAATTTACATGTTAGAAATAAGGACCATTTCTGTCTGCCATTTGGAGGATTAAAACAAAACCAGAAATTGGAAACCAAAAGAGAGTAATTGTGTAAGGTGAGTGCAGAGAAAAAGAGAGTGAGTCAGGCAAAAGGGGAATTTATTAGAGGAAAATGAGAGAGTGACTGGCCCTTAAGGAGAACCATTGTCCTCCCGTTCTGATGGGATCTTTCTTATACCCTGCCAATGAAAAATTCTCTGAAGGGATGGTTAATTTTCAGCCTGTAGTTGAGTCCTGTGGTCATATAGCCAGAGGTCTAGAATCTGGTGGTCTTGTAGCCTTGATAAGGTAGGCATCAGTGAGAAAACAGAATGTCATTTGGGCAATTTTGTCAGTCTCAAAGGTCACTGTGATTTAGGTCAACACAATGAGCCATCTTAACAATGAGACCACATGTGGGCCCTGTCATTCCAACCTTTTTGATTTAGGATAAGGGCTGAATCATGTTTAGAATCAAACCCCATACCCACCAGAGATGCTCAGCAGGCTCAAACAAACCTTGTGGACACCAGGACCCAGAGACCCCACAGAGACTGAGACAGAACTGTGCTTGAGTATCTCCTCTGGTGGTACAGGTCAGCAGTGGACTGCTGCACGGGCAGGGGCTCTGGGTGAAGCAGACCTGAGTATGGCATAAGCCCTCTTGGAGAAAGTCACCCTTAACCCCACCACAGAGCAGCCAGAACTTACACAGGACTGGTGAAACAGACTCTGGGAGGGCACAAACAGAAACTTGTGTGCACCAGGACCCAGGAGAAAGAAGCAGTGACCCCGCAAGAGACTGACCCAGACTTGCCCATGAGTGACCAGGAGTCTCTGGCAGAGGCATGGATCAGTAGTGGCCTGCTGCAGGGTTGGGGACACTGAGTGTAGCAGTGCCTGCATAGGACCTTTTGAAGGAGGTCAACATTATCTTCATTACCTTCACCATAGATTGCTGCTAAGTTGCTTCAGTCATGTCTAACTCTCTGTGACCCCATAGATGGCAGCCCACCAGGCTCCTCCATCCCTGGGATTCTCCAGGCAAGAACAGTGGAGTGGGTTTCCATTTCCTTCTCCAATGCATGAACGTGAAAAGTGAAAGTGAAGTCGCTCAATCGTGTCCGACTCTTAGCGACCCCATGGACTGCAGCCTACCAGGCTCCTCCATCCATGGGATTTTCCAGGCAAGAGTACTGGAGTGGGTTGCCATTGCTTTCTCCGTCACCATAGATTAGCCCAAGGTAAATAACAGGGAAGGAACACAGCCCCATCCATTGACAGAAGGTTGGACTGAAGATTTACTGTACACGGCCCCGCCCATCAGAACAAGACCCACTTTCCCCCTCAGTCAGTCTCTCCCATCAGGAAGCTTCCATAAGACTCTTATCCTTCTCTATCAGAAGGCAGATAGGCAAAATCACAATCCCAGAAAACTAAGCAATCTGATCACATGGACCACAGCCTTGTCTAACTCAATGAAACTATGAGCCATGCCATGTATGGCCATCCAAGACAGATGGGTCATGGTGGAGAGTTCTGAAAACATGGTCCACTGGAGAAGGGAATGGCAAACCATTTCAGTATTCTTGCCTTGAGAACCCCATGAACAGTATGAAAAGATAGGGCACTGCAAGAGGAACGACTCAGGCTGGTAGGTGCCCAAAATGCTACTGGATATCAGTGGAGAAATAACTCCAGAAATAATGAAGGGAGGGAGTCAAAGCAACACCACCACCCAGTAGTGGATGTGACTTGTGATGGAAAAAAATCCGACGCTGTAAAGAGCAGTATTGCATAGGAATCTGGAATGGTTGGTCCATGAATAAAAGCAAATTGGAAGTGGTCAAACAGGAGATGATAGGAGTGAACATCGACATTTTAGGAATCAGTGAATTAAAATGGATGGGAATGGCTGAATTTAACTCAGATGACCATTATATCTACTACTGTGGGCAAGAATCGCTTAGAAGAAATGGAGTAGCCATCATAGTCAACAAAAGAGTCCAAAATGCAGTACTTGGATGCAACCTCAGAAACAACAGAATGATCTTTGTTTATTTCCAAGGCAAACCATTCCATATCACAGTGATCCAAGTCTATGCCCCGACCAGTAATGCTAAAGAAACTCAAGTTAAATGGTTCTATGAAGACCGACAAGACCTTCTAGAACTAACACCCCCAAAAGATGTCCTTTTCATTATAGGGGACTGGAATGCAAAAGTAGTAAGTCAAGAAATACCTGGAGTAACAGGCAAATTAGGCCTTGGGGTACAGAATGAAGCAGGGCAAAGGCTAATAGAGTTTTGCCAAGAGAACGCACTGGTCATAGCAAACACCCTCTTCCAACAACACAAGCAAAGACTCTACAAATGGACATCACCAGATGGCCAACACTGAAATCAGATTGATTATACTCTTTATGGCCAAAGACGGAGAAGCCCTCTACAGTCAGCAAAAACAAGACTGGGAGCTGACTGTGGCTCAGATTATGAACTTCTTATTGCCAAATTCAGACTTAAATTGAAGAAAGTAGGGAAAACCACTAGACCATTTAGGTATGACCTAAAACAAGTCTCTTATGATTATGCAGTGGAAGTGAGAAATAAATTCAAGGGATTAGACCTAATAAACCCAGTGCCTGATTAACTATGTACAGAGGTTCCTGACATTATACAGGAGATAGGGATCAAGACTATCCCCAAGGAATGGAAATGCAAAAAAGGCAAAATGGTTGTCTGGGGAGGGTTTACAAAGAGCTGAGAAAAGAAGAGAAGTGAAAACCAAAGGAGAAAAGGAAAGATATAAGCATCTGAATGCAGAGTTCCAAAGAATAGCAAGGAGAGATAAGAAAGCCTTCCTCAGTGATAAAAGGAAATAGAGGAAAACAATAGAAGGGGAAGGACTAGAGGTCTCTTCAAGAAAATTAGAGATATCAAGGAAACATTTCATGCAAAGATGGGCACAATAAAGGACAGAAATGGTATGGATCTAACAGAAGCAGAACATGTTAAGAAGAGGGGGCAAGAATACACAGAAAAACTATACAAAAAAGATCTTCATGACCCAGATAATCACGATGGTGTGATCACTCACCTAAAGCCAGACATCCTACAATGCAAAGTCAAGTGAGCTTTAGGAAACATCACTATGAACAAAGCTAGTGAAGGTGATGGAATTTCCGTTGAGCTATTTCAAATCCTAAAAGATGACGCTTGAAAATGTTGCACTCAATATGCCAGCAAATTAGAAAAACTCAGCAATGGCCACAGTACTGGAAAAGATCAGTATTCATTCCAATCCCAAAGAAAGGCAATGCCAAAGAATGCTCAAACTACCACAAAATTGTACCCATCTGACACACTAGTAAAGTAATGCTCAAAATTCACCAAGCTTGGCTTCAACAGTATGTGAGCCATGAACTTCCAGATGTTCAAGCTCAATTTAGAAAAGGCAGAAGAACCAGAGATCATATTGTCAGTATCTTTTGGATCATTGGAAATGCAAGAGAAATTCTAGAAGAAAACATCTACTTCTACTTTATGGACTATGCCAAAGCCTTTGACTGTGTGGATCACAACAAACTGGAAAATTCTGAAAGAGATGGGAATACCAGACCACATGACCTACCTCCTGAGAAATCTGTATGCAGGTCAGGAAGCAACAGTTAGAACTGGACACAGAACAACTGACCAGTTCCAAATCAGGAAAGGAATACGTCAAGCCTGTATATTGTCACTGTGCTTATTTAACTTATATGCACAGTACATCATGAGAAATGCTGGGCTGGAAAAAGCACAAGCTAGAATCAAGATTTCCAGGAGAAATAATCACTAACCTCAGATATGCAGATGACACCACCCTTATGGCAGAAAGTGAAGAGGAACTAAAGAGGCTTTTGATGAAAGTGAAAGAGGAGAGTGAAAAGCTGGCTTAAAACTCAACATTCAGAAAACTAAGATCATGCCATCTGGTCCCATCACTTCATAGCAACTAGATGGGGAAATAATGGAAACAGTGACAGACTTTATTTTGTGGGGGTTCCAAAATCACTGCAGATTGTGACTGCAGCCATGAAATTAAAAGATGCTTACTCCTTAGATGAAGCATTATGACCAACCTAGGCAGCATATTAAAAAGCAGAGACATTAATTTGCCAACAAAGGTCCATCTAGTCAAATCTATGTTTTTTCCAGTAGTCATCTATGGATGTGAGATTTGTACTATAAAGAAAGCTGATGCCAAAGAACCAATGCTTTTTACCTATGGTGTTGGAGGAGACTCTTGAGAGTCCCTTGGACAGCAAGGAGATCCAACCAGTCCATCCTAAAGGAAATCAGTCCTGAATATTCATTGGAAGGGCTGATGCTGAAACTCCATTACTTTGGCCATCTGATGTGAAAAACTGACTCATTTGAAAATACCCTGATGCTGGGAAAGTTTGAAGGCAGGAGGAGAAGGGGACAACAGAGGATGAGATGGTTGAATGGCATCACCGACTCAATGGACATGACTTTGAGTGAACTCCGGGAGTTGATGATGGACAGGGAGGCTTGGTGTGCTTCCGTCTATGGAATCAATCAGACACCACTGAGTGACTGAATTGAAGGGCAGAAGGTCAGTTAACTGCTTCCTGCAAGACAGGGATGTTGGGGAATGAGATAAGAAGAGGCTGGAATTTGGGTCAATGGGATTTGTGTGAGTTCAAAAAAAATTTTTTTTTTTTTTTTTATGGGCTTCCCGGATAGCTCAGCTGGTAAAGAATCTGCCTTCCAATGCAGGAGAGCTGGGTTCGATCCCTGGGTTGGGAAGATCCCCTTGAGAAGGGAAAAGCTACCCACTCCAGTATTCTGGCATGGAGAATTTCATGGATTGTATAGTCTATGGGGTCACAAAGAGTCAGACACAACTGAGCAACTTTCACTTCACTCACTCAAAGTTTTTGATACTTTCAGCGAGTTAAAAGTAGCCCATGTGTGGTTCAGTTGGTGAAGGCTTGTAAGTGGTCCTGAAGATATTTTGAAAAAAGACACATTAAACATGAGCCAAAAGTTAGAGTAAGGGCAAGTAGAAGGCGAGGGCCTAGAAAAGGTAGGACCCAGGGCATCAAATTCCAATTGCTTATCCAGTTTTCCCATGAATTACTGAGGTGACATATTCTTGAGGCCCTGTTTGTCAGATTTCTTGCTGCTTCCTTTACAATACCCGATTCATAGGCATAGAAGCAGCAGGCTTCCTCCAAAAATCGGCATCAGTTGTTTCAGTTCAGTCGCTAAGTTGTGTCCAATTCTGTGACCCCATGAATTGCAGCACACCAGGCCTCCCTGTCCATCACCAACTCCCAGAGTTCACTCAAACTTACGTCCATCCAGTCGGTGATGCCATCCAGCCATCTCATCCTCTGGCGTCCCTTTCTCCTCCTGCCGCCAATCCCTCCCAGCATCAGAGTCTTTCCCAATGAGTCAACTCTTCACATGAGGTGGCCAAAGTACTGGAGTTTCAGCTTCAGCATCATTCCCGCCAAAGAAATCCCAGGACTGATCTCCTTTAGAATGGACTGGTTGGATCTCCTTACAGTCCAAGGGACTCTCAAGAGTCTTCTCCAACACCACAGTTCAAAAGCATCAGTTCTTCGGTGCTCAGCCTTCTTCACAGTCCAACTCTCACATCCATACATGACCATTGGAAAAACCATAGCCTTGACTATATGGACCTTTGTTGGCAAAGTAATGTCTCTGCTTTTGAATATGCTATCTAGGTTGGTCATAACTTTCCTTCCAAGGAGTAAGCTTCTTTTAATTTCATGGCTGCAGTCACCACCTGCAGTGATTTTGGAGCCCCCAAAAATAAAGTCTGACACTCTTTCCACTGTTTCCCCATCTATTTCCCAAGAAGTGATGGGACCAGATACCATGATCTTAGTTTCTGCTGTAAGGAAGTCTAATCCTCTTCTATTTTGGAGGAACACAGCTGCCAGGGAATCTAAGTAGTTGTAGATAGTAATAAGGCTGTACCTATTTCTTCTACACTCTCAGTGAGTTCTTTAGAAAGGCTTTGATAGTATTTTAAAGAGGTTGTGAGTCCTGAGGTCCCTGTCCCAATCCCAGCTGCTGTTCGTAAACTGATTAATAGAGGAATGAATTGAATTGCCCATCTGGGTGGATTATAAGTTAGTGGGATAGGAAGGGTCCAACTGTTAGGAGCAATAGAAATATCTGGGGCCAGATATAACAGCGTGCATATTCCTGTCCAGTTAGTGAGAAGACATCAGTAGGTGGTGGTTCCACATAAGAAAAATATTCCAGGAATAAGAAGACAAAAACTGAAGTTGATAGCACATAGGACTCTTCCTGGAACTTGCTTGTAGTCTCTGAAACTGACAGTGAACTCACCAGTGTAACCACTGCTGCTGCTGCTGCTAAGTCACTTCAGTCATGTCCGACTCTGTGCGACCCCATAGACAGCAGCCCACTAGGCTCCCCCGTCCCTGGGATTCTCCAGGCAAGAACACTGGAATGGGTTGCCATTTCCTTCTCCAATGCATGAAAGTGAAAACTGAAAGTGAAGTCATTCAGTCGTGTCTGACTCTTAGCAACTCCATGGACTACAGCATATCAGGTTGCTCCATCCATGGAATTTTCCAGGCAAGAGTACTGGAGTCGGGTGCCATTGCCTTCTCCAGTGTAGCCACTACAAGAGGAGTATTTATACCGTATGCAGAAGGGAGTTTCCCTGAGGAAGTAAGAGAATGTCCCACAGTTCCAGAGACATGGTAGATGAAATTGGCCTGAAGGGAAGGAGAAATGTGAAGTGTGGTTACAGAGGTGTGGCAGTATGGTTCCTAGTTGGGGGTAAGAATTGTTTATAGAGTTTTTTTCTGGAAAAACAGAAGGGAGCCTGTTGTAAATGAACATCAGAGGTGGTGGGTCCTCCCATAGCTGGTACTTTATGAGTAGAAGTGAGATCTGTAAGGAGGGAGGTCAGTATTTTGTCAGGATTGTGAATTTGATCAATGGAATATAAATAACTTATGTATGATAAAAAAAGATTCTCCTCTGTATGTGTGATAAAGAGAAGTGTTTACGTGAGTCTATTTACCTGTGGAAATGGGGAATGCCGATCCTCCAGGGGAGGAGATGGATAAGGAAACCCAACATTCACTGGCCAGGGTTGGGTTTTAGAGTTCTGAATAGGTAGGCAAGGTTTGGGGCAGGGTGAGTTATAGGCAGGGTATTAATGTGAAGTTTGAACTGTAAAAGAAGAGAGATTAAGAGTAAAATCATGATGTAACATCTCATGTCTAAGGGCAGAAAATGATAAAAATGAGAATCCAGGTGTAGAAATAATTTGGGGTTGGTGTGAACTCTATGAAATCTCCCTGGAGCCAATGATCAGTTATAAAGTCAAGGAGTAAGGGGAGATCAGTAACAATGGTGTTTCCAGGAAAGGTAAGAGCTTATGTTACTATGTGAAGGAAAGTGGAATGAATTCATCTAGGCTGATCACAGTAAAAGGGGGACCACACTCCCAAAAACACAAGAACTATGGAGCAGTAGGTAAAACAGAGGGAAAACTTTTGAATAATAGTCCACCCAGGGGGTAGACACAGAGTAAAGTCCTATTGTGAATAGGGTAAGTAGGGAAAATCCCAATCCAATTATTAACCAATACATCTGTTTCTGTTTTACTTATTGATATTTGTTTTTGGCTGCTCTGTTTCTTCAGGAATCCGATCCAGTCAAAGCTTGGTGAGTCCCAAAACAGTGCTGGTGTAACAAGGAGTGTCTGAGCAGGGAATGCTTCTTGGCAGAGATGGAGAGTCCTGGGATCTGTTTTAATCTAGAGATATGAAACAAAGAGGAATGGCCTGCTAGTTTAGCAGCTGTTGGTGTGGTCAGAATGACCTGAAATGGACTAGTCCATTGAGGCTGGAGATCCTTATGGTGTAAGGTTTAATCAGGACGTGATCCCCGGGTATGAGTGTTAAAGTCAGCTGAGTTCGTTTGATGGGGCTTTGGGAGAGAGCAATCTGCATGTTCTTTCATGAGGTGTCTAATATGGTTAAGGATGGGAAGAAATCTCCCAGCAAGAGGCTCGCAGTAGGGAACTGACCTAAGATAAAAGGGCATCCATATATGAACTCAAAAGGACTGAGGAAAGACAGTGCGCGTGGAGTAGCCCTAATGCAAGCCAAAACCACGGGAAGGAGTTTGGTCCACAGCCTTTGTAGTTCTAGACAGAGTTTGGTTAGGTGCGTTTTGAGAATAGAATTTGTCTTTTCTACTTTTCCCAAGGATTGGAGTCTGCAAGGAATATGGATCTGCTGAGGAGCAGATAATGCAAGAGTGGGTGATTTGTTTTAGGAATGAAAGAAGGTTAGGATAGGTGATAAGAGGTCTTAAGAGATGATAAAGAGGTTTAGTACCTAAGTATAGGGCCTGATGAATGTCTCAGAATCTGTGCAGCCTGAGATTGGGAAGGACATAGTGACCTGTTTTTGTAATCAATCTCCTTGTGGTTGTATTCCCTCTTGTAATAATCTCGTTTTTCCTTCAGGGAGGTAAAGCGGCTTTATCTTGGGGATTATCATAAGTTGTTGAGCTGGTGATCAGAGTGAGGCTTATTTTGCTTCTGTCTGCAGTGTCACAGTTGCCCTGTGAAATGGGGTCTGAGGCCACATGGTGACCTCAGCAATGTATGATGCCTATTTCAATTGGCATGTTAGTCCTTTTAAAAGTTGGAGTACAAGTGGGGCATTAGTTATAGGACAGCCTTTTGTAGATAGGAGCCCTCATTCCTTCCAGATGGCGGCATGTGAGTATGTGATGTGGAAAGTATATTTGGAATCAGAGTATATCTTTGCTGTCTTGTTAGTTGTGAGGGTAAGGGCTGTAGTTAGTGCAATAAGTTCTGCCTTTTGGGAAGAGGTTCCCGAGGGGAGCCTGGAGAAGGAAATGACAATCCACTCCAGTATTCTTGCCTGGAGAATCCCGTGGATAGAGGAGCCTGCTGGGCTACAGTCCATGGGATTGCAAAGAGTTAGACACGATTAAACAACTATCACTTTCACTTTCCCGAAGGGAGAAGTTGGGATTCAATAATTTTGCTGTCAAAAACAATTACATATCCAGCTACCTTTTTTCCTTCTGATGGTGTAGAGGAGCTACCATCAATATACCAAGTAAAGTCAGGGTGATTTAAAGGGGTTGAGGGAATGTGGGAGAAACGGGGCATCAGGTCTTCTAATGCCTGTCTGCAAGTATGGATAGGGGACTCAGAAGAATTAGGGATAAGGGTGGTGGGCTTGAGAGTAGGATAGCATTCAAAGGAGAATTCAGGAGATTTGAGAAAAGTGACATGAATTTGCTGGATGAGTGAAGGAGATAGAAGGCCCATGGATTTGTGAGAAAGTAAGTCCTTAAAGTCACATGGTAGACAGATGACTGTGGGCGCTCCAAAAGTCAGTTTTTACTTTCCTGAGTGAGGAGTGCAGCTGCTGCCAGAACACATCGGCAGGCTGGCCATCCTTGAAGTGTGGAATCTCATTGCTTTGGTAGATAAATGACGGGGGTGAAGGAGGTGCCCTGGTTTTGTCTCAAAGCTCCTAGGGCAATTTTGTGTCTCTCAGTAGTGTAGAGTATAAAGGCGCGAGAAAGGTCAGGAAGTGTCAGAGCTGGGGCTGAGAGAATGGCTTGCTTAAGGGTGTTAAAGGCTGAACGGATATTTGATTTTAGCTATAGGGGTTCTGAAAGACCTCCTTGGGTGGCTTGATATAGGGGGTGTGCCAAGAGGCAAAATTAGGAATCCAGAGGCACAGATAGCCAGCTAACCCCAAGAAGGACAGAATCTCTGTTTTTACTGTAGGGAGTGGTAGGGTGGATATAAGGGACTCTCAATATAGCAATTTAGATATAGATATAGTAATATATCTTTTTGTTGGTGTTAAAAGGACTCTGAGATAGGCGACTCTAGGAAGAGAGAGCTGAACCTTGGTGGGAGATACTTGATAGCTTTGATTAGCTAGAAAATTGAGGAGTTGTATAGTGTATTGTTGAGTGTATAAGCAAAGGACTACAAAGGAGAAAATCATCCACATATTGGAGGACACTTACTCGAGTAAGGTCAAGAGAGGTTAGGTCTGATGCTAGAGCTTGGCCAAAGAAATGAGGGCCATCACGAAAGCCTTGTGGGAGGACTGTCTCTGTCAGCTGTTGGGAGCAATGATTTTCTGGATCAGTATAGGTAAAGGCAAAGAGGTCTTGAGAGTCTGGGTGTAAAGGGATAGTAAAGAAGGCACCCTTGAGGTCTACAACATTGAAGTGCATAGGAGAAGAGGGAATGAGGAAGAGAAGAGTATAGGGATTTGGAACTACTGGGTGTATGGGAATAACCATACACCTTGATAAGTCTCAGGTCCTGGACCAGGCAATAAGAACCATTTGGCTTTTTGACAGGTAAGATAGGGGTGTTACAGGAAGAGTGAGTTGGGCACAAGAGGCCCTGACATAATGGTTTAGTATGATAGGCTTTAACCCCTGTTGATGTTTTGGGGAGATGGGGTATTGTGGTTGATTGGGGAATTCAGAGGTGTTTTTGAGACAGATAGGCATTGGGGCATGGTGAGAGGCAACAGACGGATTGTCTCTATCCCTAACTATGGGGTTTACAGGCAAGGAGGGTAATGCGGCCGGAGAAGAGGAGGTGGGGTTGAGGAGCAGGAGCTTCCCTGGTGGCTCAGACTGTAAAGCGTCTGCCTACAATGCAGGAGACCTGGGTTCAATCCCTGGGTTGGGAAGATCTCCTGGAGAAGGAAATAGCAACCCACTCCAGTATCCTTGCCTGGAAAATCCCATGGATGGAGGAACCTGGTAGGCTACAGTTCATGGGGTCGCAAAGAGTCAGACACGACTGAGCGACTTCACACACAGCCAGGCTAGATCAGAGCGTGGGCTTGGGTTAGTAACAGAAGCTTTGAATTTGAGAGAGGGTCTCTGCCAAGAATAGGAGTGGGGCATTTTGGGAATATGAGAAAAGAGTGGGAAAATGGAGTATCTTGAAGTGTGCAAGGTAGAGACTGAGTTATTCATGGTTTAGATATTAAAACATCAACCTACATAACAGAGACCTGGGAGACTTTGGTTTTTCTGGAGTAGACAGGCATAGCAGAGTAAGTGGCCCCCATGTCAATGAGAAAGGAGGTCGGCTTACCTGCGACTGTGAGAGTTACCTAGGCTCTGCAGAGGTGATGAGAATTGGGCCCTGGGGCCCTGGGCACCTTCAGTTTTCAGCGGCAAGTCTGAGGAGGCTGGGCACAGCTGGGTTGGAGGACTCCTGCTCGGGACCAGGAGGGGATGTCTGGGTCCTTGGAAAAGGGTTTGGGCAGTCGACCTTCCAATGTCCCTTTATGCCACAGCTGGGACTAGGACATGGAGGCGGCCTTGGCTTTAGGCATGAGCAGGCCCAGGGGCCTTCTTTGCCGCATCTGAAGCAGGGCCCAGGTGGCTTCCTTTGTTAGTTGTTGAAGGCTTGGAGCCACATACGGCAGTGGCTAAAAGGTGGTACTTGGCTTGATCTCGTTGGGCCTTCTCTAGCTTTGCCTGTTCTTCCCAGGTATTGAAAATCTGAAAGGCTAAATTTAAAGAGTCTCATTGAGGGGTTTGAGGGCCTTCTGCCATTTTTAGTTTCTTTTGGATATCTGGGGATGATTGGGAGATAAAATGGGTGTTAAGGAAAATGATGCCCTCTGCTGAAGTGGAATCTAATTTTGTATATTTTTGTAGGGCTTCCACTAACCTGGCTAGAAATTGTGCCAGGTTTTCATCTAGTCTTTGAGTTATTTCCTGGAGCTTATCAAAGTTGACAGCTTTATGCCTGCCTTTTGAAGGCCCACAATGAGGCAAGCAATCATATGATTATGGGCTGCTCATCCAGGTCTCCCTGCCTGATAACCCCAGTTGGGATCATCTTGGGGGACAGCCATTGCCCCTATGGGCTTCGTGTCATAAGTCCTGTGTATCTCATCAGCTTGCTGCTGAGAGGCTTGCCATACTCGTTCCTTCTCTTCTGGGAGAAGAGTGGAGGAAAGGATGATGTAAATGTCATGCCAGTTTAAGTCGTAAGACTGGGTAAGATACTCGAATTCTTTTAGATAATTATCAGGGTCTGAGGAGAAGGAGCCAAGACACTTTTCAATATAAGACAGATCTGTGAGGAAGAATGGGACATGAACTGAACAATGCCTTCTGCCCCAGCTACTTCCCGTAAAGGGAGGAGTGGGGCAGGGGAAGGAGCGTGAAGTGTCCTGTTTTAAAGTTGTTCAGGACCTGTGGTGAGGGGATCTAGGAAGGGTGGGGTAAAGCCTTGGGACCCTCGGGGTAGAGGATGGGGCTGAGGTCTCAGAGCTTGTCTCTGGCACAGGCAGGGGAAGGGGGTTGGCTGCCTGAGAAGGAGGGAAGGAGGAGGGGGCATGAAATGGAGGTTGTGGAACTAAATCAGGATTGGGACTGGGAGCAATAGGGGGTGGGTTGTGGTCAGAAGGGTGAAAGGAAGAAGAAGAAAAGTCTGAACAGGGATGGAGAGACATTGTATTAGGAGTTTGTGGCCCAGAGTGGGCTAAGAGTATTTGAGAAGTAGAACAGGATTCACAGAGGGAGGGTCGAGAGTGAAGAAAGGCCTGAACATGAGGGTTTTCTAACCACTTGCCACTGTTGCAGCAGAAGTCATCAAGGTCTTGTAGAGTCTTATAAGTGAGAGCTCCATTTTCTGGCCTATTATCAAGTCTGTATTATGGCCAGACCGTATTAGAGTAGTAAATAAATCTTTTTGGTCTTATCTCCCCTTGGAAGCCCAGGGCTTTTAGTTTTGGAGAAGGCATCCTAGAGGAATAGATTTTGAGGGCTGGTATTGAGAATTTCTCATTGTGGCTGAATATGGAGGTTAGACAAGGGCGAGAGAGAGTGAGGAGAAAGGTCCGAGACAAAAGTTGTCCCCGTGCTCAGGACTTTCTCAGAGAGTAATGCTGTCACTTCAGTCATGTCCAACTCTGTGCAACCCCATAGATGGCAGCCCACCAGGCTCTGCTGTCCCTGGGATTCTCCAGGCAAGAACACTGGAGTGCTTTGTCATTTCCTTCTCCAATGCATGAAAGTGAAAAGTGAAAGTGAAGTCGCTCAGTCATGTCCGACTCCTCACGACTCCATGGACTGCAGCCTACCAGGCTCCTCCATCCATGGGATTTTCCAGGCAAGAGTACTGGAGTGGGTTGCCATTGCCTTCTCCGTCAGAGAGTAATCAGATCAGATCAGATCAGATCAGTCGCTCAGTCATGTCCGACTCTTTGTGACCCCATGAATCGCAGCATGCGAGGCCTCCCTGTCCATCACCAGCTCCAGGAGTTCACTGAGACTCATGTCCATCGAGTCAGTGATGCCATCCAGCCATCTCTTCCTCTGTCGTCCCCTTCTCCTCCTGCCCCCAATCCCTCCCAGCATCAGAGTTTTTCCAATGAGTCAACTCTTCGCATGAGGTGGCCAAAGTACTGGAGTTTCAGCTTTAGCATCATTCCTTCCAAAGAAATCCCAGGGCTGATCTCCTTCAGAATGGACTGGTTGGATCTCCTTGCAGTCCAAGGGACTCTCAAGAGTCTTCTCCAACACCACAGTTCAAAAGCATCAATTCTTCAGCGCTCAGCTTTCTTCACAGTCCAACTCTCACATCCATACATGACCACTGGAAAAACCATAGCCTTGACTAGACGGACCTTTGTTGGCAAAGTAACGTCTCTGCTTTTGAATATGCTATCTAGGTTGGTCATAACTTTCCTTCCAAGGAGTGAGCATCTTTTAATTTCATGGCTGAAGTCACCATCTGCAGTGATTTTGGAGCCCAGAAAAATAAAGTCTGACACTATTTCCACTGTTACCCCATCTATTTCCCATGAAGTGATGGGACCGGATGCCATGATCTTTGTTTTCTGAATGTTGAGTTTTAAGCCAACTTTTTCACTCTCCACTTTCACTTTCATCAAGAGGCTTTTGAGTTCCTCTTCACTTTCTGCCATAAGAGTGGTGTCATCTGCATATCTGAGGTTATTGATATTTCTCCCAGCAATCTTGATTCCAGCTTGTGTTTCTTCCAGCCCAGTGTTTCTCATGATGTACTCTGCATATAAGTTAAATAAACAGGGTGACAATATACAGCCTTGACGAACTCCTTTTCCTATTTGGAACCAGTCTATTGTTCCATGTCCAGTTCTAACTGTTGCTTCCTGACCTGCATACACATTTCTCAAGAGGCAGATCAGGTGGTCTGGTATTCCCATCTCTTTCAGAATTTTCCACAGTTTATTGTGATCCACACAGTCAAAGGCTTTGACATAGTCAATAAAGAAGAAATAGATGTTTTTCTGGAACTCTCTTGCTTTTTCCATGATCCAGCGGATGTTGGCAATTTGATCTCTGGTTCCTCTGCCTTTTTTAAAACCAGCTTTAACATCGGGAAGTTCATGGTTCACATATTGCCAAAGCCTGGTTTGGAGAATTTTGAGCATTACTTTACTAGCGTGTGAAATGAGTGCAATTGTGTGGTAATTTGAGCATTCTTTGGCATTGCCTTTCTTTGGGACTGGAATGAAAACTGACCTTTTCCAATCCTGTGGCCACTGCTGAGTTTTCCAAGTTTGCTGGCATATTGAGTGCAGCACTTTCACAGCATCATCTTTCAGGATTTGGAATAGCTCAACTGGAATTCTATCACCTCCACTAGCTTTGCTCGTAGTGATGCTTTGTTCATAGTCAGAGAGTAATGGGCATCCTCTATTTCTAAGTCAGACGGGGCACAAGGCTGAGGGCCCCAGAGCCGTGGAGATCCTCCCGCCTAGCGCTTGGACTTGGAAACGAGGTGAGAGAGAGAGAATGGGATTTCACTCAGCTTAACCAGATGAAATATGGGCCAGTGTGTGGATATCAGTCCAGAACTGCAAGTGGAGAGTCCTGTCCCAGAGCTCATCTCAGTTTCTTGGCAAGGTCCGAGGGAGGGGACCACAGGAGGACCACCACCTGGAGAATCTTCCCTCCTGGGTTTCAGCACCAGAATGTAAGGCGAATGCAGAGAAAAAGAGCAAGCCAGGCACTCAGGCTAAAGGGAAATTTATTAGCGGGAAACGAGAGGGTGACTGGCCCTTTAGGAGAACCAGTGTCCTCCTTTTCTGACCGGGTCTTTCTTAAACCCCACCAATGAAAATTTCTTTGAATAGATGATTAATTTTTAGCCTGTAGTTGAGTCCTATGGTCTCATAGCCGGAGGTCTGGAATCTGGTAGTCTCCTAGCTTTGAGAAGATAGGTGCCTGTGAGAAAACAGAATGTGGTTTGGGCAATTTGGTCCATCTCAAAGGTCACTGTGAACCTATTCTTTATTTGCGAGGTCAACATAATGAGCTATCTTAAGAATGAGCCCCCATGTGGGCCCTATCAGATTGTTAGGCAGGAATTGTGAAAATTTTGGTGAAAGTCATGATGTCTTTGAAAATAGTGGCAGAGTTGGGAATTTGAGAAGAGGACAGATTTGAAATTTATTTTTAAAGCTTGTTGATTAATAGAATATGAGCTGTGAAATAAAGTCAAGATTCAAAATTTAACAGCTATGTTCTTTTTCTCAAAATCTACTGGGTTGGGAAAATGTGGGCAATTACAGATGGATAGGATCAAAGCTACTTTTGATATGCTATATATTTTAATGCAGGGGCTCCCAACCTTCAGGATCTAATGCCTGATGAACTGAGGTGGAGCAAATGTAATAATGAAAGAAATAAAGTGCCCAATAAATGTAATGCACTTGAAACATCCCCAAACCAACCCCACTCCCACTCCTGTCCTGATCCATGAAAAAACTGTCTTCCACAAAACTGGTCCCTGGTGCCAAAAATGGCAGGGGCCACTGCTCCAGCCTATAAAAAAGAACCAGGCAAAATTGATCAAACAACAGTTTACCAGACTTAGAAAATACACAGTGCAAGACACTGAGGCCTGAAATAGAAGAAACACAGGAAAGGAACCTGGTAAGTGCCTCCCTTACCTTCTGGAGTGGGTGTGCCAGGGAGGGAATGGCAGGGCAGCCTGGTGGTCTCAGAGTCAGGAACAGATCCGGTTCCCAGGGCTCCAGAGGGTAGGAGTCAGGCTGCCCAACAGGAGAAGCTGTGGGCAGGAACTCTCTAGAGTTCTGTTTCTGGCCCTCCAGGTGTCTCCAAGTGAGTAAGGAATCCATGCACTTATGCAGGAAAATTGCAGGAGACTGGGATGAGCCTCACCTGGAAGAAACCTGGAGACAAAGCTCCTCTGAGCCCAAGCGTAGCTGGGAATAGTTTGCATTTCTATCAGGTGAAGAGAAACAGAGATCATTCAAGGGGTGCAGATTAAAGAGAAAGTCATTGCTAATAGGTGGGACAAAGGCAGACTTTTCTTAAAGACTGTCCTTGCTTATGCAGTAAGTCATAAGCAAGAATTTGCAGAAGAAGACAACTACACAGTTATTTTAACTGTACTCCAAGTGTTCCTGAAGCTGGAGAAAAGACTAAATAACAGCATCAGCAATAACAAAGCCAGACTCTAAAGTGGTCAGGACAGATTTTTAGTTAGAATTTCTGTTGTAAAAGGTAAGAGGGCCCAGCATGGACTGAACACAGCATGAATTTGTACAGGAGACTGGATGTTTTAAAGAAAGAGTGAGGGAACCAGGAGTGGGGACTGCTGTAGTTTGAAAATCGTCATGGTGAGGGCTCAGTGGTGAAGAATCCACCTGCCAATACAGGACACCTGGGTTTGATCTGTGGGTCAAGAAGATTGCCCTGGAACAGGAAATGACAACCCACTCCAGTATTCTTGCCTGGGAAATCCCATGGACAGAGGAGCCTGGCAGGCTACAGTCCATAGGGCTGCAAAGAGTCAGACACGACTGAAGGACTGAACACACACATACACATCTAGACATGAAGTCCATCCGGGCTGCAATTTAGAGCTGATCCAAATCAGGCCCCTCTCTGCCCACAGAGGCTGAGAGGTGGGCCCCCTCTTCAGGAGTTGGCAGGAACAGCCCATTAGCTTTTCCACCAGGCATTCTACAAGGGGATGTGTACCCTAGGAATGCAGCCCTGAGCTGTAAGAAGCTGCATCAGTGTTTGCTCATGTCTTGTCTACCAGGGTATGTATGGATGTGGTGGTTTGAAGGGATGGACAGGTCACTTGTGTGGAGAGGCTGCACATCGGGCCTTCCACCAAAGTGGAGGCCCACCAGAAGAAGGCTGCATGGGGCCTGGTTAGAGTCTGGTCAACAAGGGATTCCTTGTCAGTGGTAACTATGGAAATGGAAGAAAAAATGTTTTCTCCTGCTCAGCTGGTAAAGAATCCTCCTGCAGTGCGGGAGACCTGGGTTTGATCCCTGGGTTGGGAAGATTCCCTGGAGAAGGGAAAGGCAACACACTCTAGTATTCTGGCCTAGAGAATACCATGGCCTAGAGAAGTCCATGGGATTGCAAAAGAGTCAGGCACGACTGAGCAGCTTTCACTTCACTTTAGTAGCCAAATAAAACTAGAAATGAAAATCATACTGTCTGAGATTTAAAATATATGTTAGATGGGATTAGTGGCAAATAATATATACACAAAGATAGAAATGTAAAAATGTGAATGTGTCAGAATAGAAACTCTGAGAAGGCAATGGCACCCCACTCCAGTACTCTTGCCTGGAAAATCCCATGGACAGAGGAGCATGGTAGGCTGCAGTCCATGGGGTCACTAAGAGTCGGACACGACTGAGAGACTTCACTTTCACTTTTCACTTTCATGCATTAGAGAAGGAAATGGCAACCCACTCCAGTGTTCTTGCCTGAAGAAGAACGACTGAAACGACACAGCAGCAGCAGAATAGAAACTATATTCAATGGAACACAATGAGAACAAAATGAAATAAAAATAAAGTGTAAGTGAGCTGTGGAACCATCTCAAGTGGCCTAAAATGTGAGAATTTGTGCCCTCAAAGAAAAACAAGAGAGCTGACAGATTAAAGTATTTTTGAAAATACTTTTGACATTTCTACCTACAATCACATCATTTTTAGCTGATTCCCTTGATATTGATGGTTATCTGCTTGTCCCAGATTAGTGAATTTTATTATCCACCATCACAATATTTTTTTAAAAAATATTCAGTACATAAATAAAGTATTTTTAATTGTTAAAAATAGTTATAAAAAACTAATAATGTGTTATGGCACATGTAACATAATTAACAGTAATTATATGTACAAAATGAAAATAACATCCCAAATATTGAAATGGAAGAAAGAGAAATAGAATATTTTAAGGTTCTTATATGTGAGGTGGCTTAATAGTACTTGAAACATACTATACCCACCGGGCGACTCTGTTCATGGGATTTCCCAGGCAAGAACACTGGAGTGAACTGCCATTTCTTTCTCCAGAGGATGTTCCCAACCCAGGGATCAAACCATCATCTTCTGCCTATATCTTCTGCATTAGCAGGCAGACTCTTTATCGCTGAGGCACCTCGGAAGCCCATACTATACTACAGGATACAATAAATCCTAAAGCAGGCACAAGAGAAATAAAATACATTTGGAACTAGTAAGCCAGAAAAGGAGATAAACGGGAATCACAGAATGTATATAGTCACTAAATGAATATTGGTTGTTTTAAATGTGATCAGTTAATACGAAACAAGCTGAGAAAAGAATCAGAAAAGAACATATCAGGAAAATAGAAAAAAAAAAATAGGAAGATGGTAGACTGCGGCGAACATATCAGTAACCACACAAAATGTGAATGTAAATACAATTATTCCAGTTAAAAACAATGGACTGTTCATTTGGATAGAAAAACAAGGTTCAACCTATGCTTCCTACAAGAAAATCTTGTAAAATAAAAGAGAAAAAAACATAAGTGGAGAATAAAACACACATCATTGAACACCAATCAAAAGAAAGTTGGAGGGAACAGACTGAAAAAAGAGTGCCATTCATATCACTGGATTTTTTGAAATAATATAATAGCTACAGTATGTTTATTAGCTAAAATGAGATGGACTGTGAGTTTTGCTCTGTGCGAAATAGCCCCAGCATTGCCAGAGCTTAAACAATAGCTGTTTAGCTTTTATCCACACTTCAGGTCTGGTGGATTGTCAGTCCTCATTCAACCTTGCCCTCACCCTCGTTCATCTCAAGCACTGTTGACACTTCGTGTGAAAGAGATAACTGCTGTGTCTCATGTGCCTGTGTGCTCAGTCTTTCAGTCGTGTGACTCTTTGCAACCCCACGGACTGCTGCCCACCAGGCTCCTCTGCCCATGGGACTCTCCAGGCGAGAATACTGGAGTGGGGTGCCATTTCCTTCTCCACCTGATCTTCCCAACCCAGGGATCAAACCCGTGTCTCCTGTGTCTCCTGCACTGGCAGATGGGTTCTGTGCCACTGAGCCACCTGGGAAGCCCTGGAGGGTCTCACCCCCAGAGTCAGTCATTGCGCCTTCCACATGTAACTCTGTCCAGGCTGCTGGTAGTCAGAACAGGTTAAGAAAAGAATGATAAAACATTTAATTAATATGCAATGATTAATTATTACTCCATGGCCAGCATGGTGTACAGAACGCAGGTGGCGATATAGGGACAGAAGACATTACAGTGTTTGTTATGAGAATGGTAGTGATTTTTTAATGTTTTCTCTTTCCACAAAGTTGCATTTGTTATTCTCTTCCTTAAAAAAATCTTAATTATTTGAAAATTAGGAGATTCGAGAACAGTAACTTTATGTCAAGCCAGCACATGTGTGAAAAATATATTTACATAATCATACTTATTTTTATTTAGTTTATCTCTGGAAAGATAAGAAACTTTTACCAGTAATCTTGGAAAAGGAAAACTGGGTCTGGCTCAAGATTCAGGGGGAGAAAGACTTCCTTATCACTGAATTTTATTGTTAATGGTTTGAATTTTTTCTTAAGTATACATTAGTGTTCAGATTGAATCATATTCTTCCAAAATTCATATATTGAATACTTAACCCCCAGTGCCTCAGATTGTGACTTTATCTAGGAATAGGATTGTTGTAGAGGTAGGTGTGTCCATGTCCCAGTTTCCTCTTTTATTATAAGGACACCCTTAATACTGGACTAGGGGCCACCCTCACCATGGGAAAGAATCTGCCTGCCAATGCAGGAGACTCAAGAGAAGTGGGTTTGATCCCTGGGTCCAGAAGATCCCATGGAGAAGGAAATGGCAACCTACTCCAGTATTCTTGCCTGGGAAATCCCATGGACAGAGGAGCCTGGAGGGCTATAGTCCATGGGGTTGCAAAGAGTCAGACATGACCAGGCATCTGGGCACACACATGGAAAATGCACCCTGTTCTAGTATGATCATATGTTGTGGTGCTTTGCTACAGCAATCCTAGCAAACTCACACAATCACTCATTAAAATATAAGCATTATTAAAAAAACAATGGATAATTAATATTCAATATCCAGTAGTACTTCAGACAGAATAGAATCAAGAGGACATGGTGAGTTATTCTAGGAAAGAGGATCAGGTACAAAACTTCTACTGTGATGGAAGGGAAAACCAAAAAGAAGAAGGCTAGCGAAACTGTTGGAATTAACTGAAAGAATTTATAGCTGAACCAAGACAGCACAGATTGGTTGAGAGCTGGGGTTTTGTTGTGAATATATGTTCTGTGTTAGCTATGTTATTTCATTTTTAAGTTGACTGAAAACTTTCACAGGGACCATGTAAGTCCATAAATGTTAAGTGTTTGGCATTCACACTCTTCCAATAGAGTTCACGTACATAGGTGGCTCATTGGATTCAGTGTGTGCCAGAAAGGGAAGAACTAAAACACTGGGCCAGGACTAGAACACCTGGATTTTATTCCAATTTTTATCACTCAGTTGAATTACATAAGTGTTTGAAATCAGTCATTCTTTGGAAGCTATTAAAAGCTGTAGTGAAGGACAGGGAAGCTTGGCATGCAGCAGTCCATGGAGTTGCAAATAGTCGGACATGATTTAGCTTAAGACTGAACAATCAAAGTTATGCAAATGTTTCTCCTTAATGCAAAGAGATTGTGTTTTTTTGTTTTATTGTCATTTCTTTATTGCTCTGAGAGGTTGTTTCTTAATCATGTCTGTGTTATGTGTATCTGTGCTTGAAAGCATGAAGACAGGAACGAAGCCACTTATGTATTTCTTAGCTACAGTAAAATGTGCTCCTAAGTCAGCATGCACTGCCTCTTTGTTGTTATTTACTGTAAAACTGGGCTCCCCTGGGGTGTCAGTGGTAAAGAATCTGCCTGCCAATGCAGGAGATCCCTGAGTTTGGAAGATCCCTTGGAGAAGGAAATGGCAGCCCATTCCATACTCTTGCCTGGAGAATCCCACGGACAGAAGAGCCTGGCGTGCTACAGTCCATGCAGTCATAAAAGAGTCAAACACAACTTAGCAACTAAACGACAATGTAAAACCATTAGTGCTCTTCTTGGAGAGTGTGTATGTGTGGTCACTTAAGTCATGTCTGACTCTTAGTAACCCCATGGACTGTAGCCCTCTAGGCTCCTCTGCCCATGCGATCCTCCAGGCAAGAATTCTGGAGTGGGTTGCCGTGCTCTTCTAGAGAATACTGGAGTGGGTTGCCATGCCTTCCTCTTGGATATCATCCTGACCTGAGGATCGAACCCATGTCTCCTGGGTTGCTGGTGGATTCTTTATCCACTGAGCCACCTGGGAAGCCTGCTCTTCTTGGTACTAATGTATTAATATACTTTGAAACAAAGATATTTCACTTCTTGGACCAGTTGACTACAAGCTCTTTGGCACCATGATAATCTTACTGTCAACTGGATAAATGTTATAATGTTCCAAAGTTCATTTCATCTGTTGTTTACTTTCCTTGACTATTTTAAAATAACTTTTGAACCACAAAATTTGCTGCATGTCTGTGTTATTGCCAAGTTATATTTGTGAAATGTTTTTAAAAAGAAGGAATAAAAGCAAAATACCCGTTACTTAATGATTACTTCTCCAACTATTTTCAATAATAAATGAGGCTATATATGGAAGACTACAACTTCATTTAACACAATACCATAAAACACAAGGAAATTAAGCTCACTTAGAGATCATGCATTGGAGAAGGAAATGGCAACACACTCCAGTGTTCTTGCCTGGAGAATCCCAGGGACGGGGGAACCTGATGGGCTGCCGTCTATGGGGTCACACAAAGTCGGAAATGACGAAGCGACTTAGCATCAGCAGCAGCAGAGAGAAAACCTCCATATGAGTATTACTGCCAACACTTCCCCAACTGTAGGTTTGAAGAAGAATTTGAAGAAAGAGCACATGTCAAGGGAGAAGGCAATGGCAACCCACTCCAGTCCTCTTGCCCGGAAAATCCCATGGACGGAGGAGCCTGGTAGGCTGCGGCCAGTGGGGTCCCTAAGAGTCGGACACGACTGAGCGACTTCACTTTCACTTTTCACTTTCGTGCATTGGAAAAGGAAATGGCAACCCACTCCAGTGTTCTTACCTGGAGAATCCCAGGGACGGGGGAGCCTGGTGGGCTGCCGTCTATGGGGTCATACAGAGTCGGACATGACTGAAGTGACTTAGCAGCAGCAGCAGCACATGTCAAATCAGAGACAGCTCTCCTTGGTGAATAATGGTTAGGGCAGAAAACTTAAAGAGAAAGCAACAAATGGAGACTCACAGTGCAGTTCTAATGTGCAGATCCATTAAGAACAGTTATTTGAGACCAATGTGTCAGAGGAGATTTTAATTCCAAAGATTAATTTTCTTATTCCTTCAATGTGAATACGCAAAGTCAAAAAAAATGCCTACCTTTCAGGAAATGGGCCTTATTTCTGGTTTCTCTTAATATCACTAGAGAATGACCTTTCCCAGATAATTAGGTTTTCCTTTTAGCTGAAGTATAACATTTTACTGCATCTGAATGTTATTTAATAAAATGAACTTTGAAGTTTCTCTTCTTAATAAAATACAACTGGAATCAACTAAAACTACAATCCCCAGGGTCATAATTTTGAAAGTCAGTTGGTGTTTTGCTTACTCTCAGACAGGTGATGTTGACGCTGTGGGATCTAGGGGTGAATGTTACCTACTTCAAGGAGATGATCTGAAACATTACTTCTTTAAATAAAAGGAAACTTTTTGTGAGATATTAGGACTTTTGTAATTTTAAAAAATATTCATTACATTAGTGTAATATTCTCTCTGCAAAACATTGTACTAATATGCCTTTGAATTAGGGGTAATAATCATTTATTGCAAATTTCTGCTAGGTGCTAATATTTAATGAGATTATCGCTGTCATTCTAGAATACAGCGGTGACTTCTCCAGCTGTTGAGGCCATGTAGAGAATTCTATGGTGGGAGGAACCTTCTGGGTTGCACATTTGTGTATCCAAAATATGTAGAATAGGGCTTAGCACATGACTAAAGTTGATCCACTATTTCTTGAACCAGTGTTTTCTGTAGTTTAGCTGTCATGTTCAAATGTCCTCTGCTGTTTTATAATCTCAGTGTCTACTAATCAGGCCTTTAACCTCTTTGTGGATCCTTTCCCTCATCTTTAGAGTGATGGTCATAGCAGTTTCTCTTTCTTAGGATTATGGAGGGGAATTATTCCATTACACGTGCATGCATTCATTCATTAGAATCCTGTATTGTAGATGTGCGTATGTGCTCAGTTGCTCAGTCATGTCTGACTCTTTGAACCCCATGGGCTGTAGCCCTCCAGGCTTCTCTGTCCATGAGATTTCCCAGGGAGAATACTGGAGTGGGTTGCCATTTCATCCTCCAGGGGATCTTCCTGACCCAGGGATCAAACCCTGGTGTCTTGCATCTCCTACATTTGCAGGTGGGTTCTTTACTCCTGAACCATCCGGGAAGTTCCATATTGCAGATAGGAAGTGTTAAAATTATTCAACATTTTATTCATCAATATTGAATAGCTTAGGTTGCTCTCTTAAATGCCCCGGGGAAAGCAGAATGCATGATCCTCCTACCACTAAGGTGCTGTCAGGAGTTGTGCAGTAAAGGCTTTGGGAGGGATGGAAGGTTAGAGAGCTGCTGGTGTCACAGTAACACGGAGACATTTATCTTCCTTGTCATCACTGGACCTCTCTCTGTTCTACTCTCATGGTTCTTGCTGCTAACTGCCCTAGCTCTGAACCATTTTTCCATTCTTTCAGACTCTTTCCTCTGATCTCCTAGGGTCTGCTGCTTTTCCTTGCTTCTCATTTGTATCTTTCTGGTGTTTTCATCACTATTACATGTCAATCCTATGCACTTCAACGCAGCATACTGCCAGAAACTCAGTATCCAGATAATTGAGGTCTTCCTGTATGTACGTCCTTTGGGGATTCTTAGATGATGCCTCCTGGCTTTAGTTAGATGAGCTGGTAAATCTTTATAGTGCTATCTGAGTGTGGGCTAACACCAGGCTACTAGCATATCATATAATTAAATGGTTTCTCCATATTTTAACAGCCAGATGCTGTAATGAATCTTGAAGATGGTGCATACAGACACACCAATTGATTTCTTAATGCATTTTTTATGGTAGCCATAGCAGGAGGCTGAAACTGGTCCTGACTGAGTGCATCTGATGTCATTAAAACATAATAGAATTAATGAATAAGCAGTATATAAAAGTCTAAAACTCAACATGACAAAATTGAATAATATAAACATCATAATATATTTATACATCCTTATTGCCTTACTACTAATAATAACTATTACCAGGCAGTGTATTGTCTATTCTGCAGAATTACAGGGCTAAAAGTTTGTCTGACAAAATAAAAGTTGCCTAATACTTTGAGAGATTGATTTTCAGTGTGGACACTCCTCTTAATCTATCTCTCCATCTCTTTTACCTAAAAGCAAAATTGATAGAAGTAAGTTGGGAACTGAGATTTAAAATGAGGGTTTGCATAACAAAGAAAGTGCCCCAAAATGTCCACTAGTGAGTATACAACAAAAATATTAGTAAAAATTTTATCTCATTTGAACTTACATTTTGAAGTAATTAAAATTAAGTGCAATATTAATGTGCTAATATATCTACATAGTTTATAATCAAAAACATTTAATGTCAGTGTATATTATTTTTCCTGATGGCATGCACTATCAAAAAGATTCTGAGATCAATAAAATGGGGATAATTGAGAATTACAATCTGTTGTTGATATGCAGTAATCATTCTGAAGTTTGTTCTGAGTTCCCATTATCATGTATATGCTCTTGTTTCTGGGCCTGACTTCTGTAGAGGTGAATAAGTAAAAATTTTACAGAGACCACAGGGAAGGAAAAAAATGTTATGGGATCATGAAAATAGATATGCAGATGACACCACTCTTATGGCAGAAAGTGAAGAGAACTAAAGAACCTCTTGATGAAAGTGGAACAGGAGAGTGAAAAAGCTGGCTTAAAACTCAACATTCAAAATACAAAGATCATGACATCTGGTCCCTTCACTTCATGGCAAATCGATGGAGAAACAATGGAAACTGTGACAGATTTTATTTTCTTGGGCTCTAAAATCTCTGCAGATGGTGACTGCAGCCATGAAATCAAAAGACACTTGCTCCTTGGAAGAAAAGCTGTAACCAACCTAGGTAGCATATTAAAAAGCAGAGACATTACTCGGCCAACAATCTGTCTAGTGAAAGCTATGGTTTTTCAAGTAGTTATGTATGGATGTGAGAGTTGGCCCATAAATAAAGCTGAGCACCAAAGAATCGATGCTTTAGAACTGTGGTGTTGGAGAAGGCTCTTGAGAGTCCCTTGGACTGCAAGGAGATCAAACCAGTCAATCCTAAAGGAACTCAGTCCTGAATGTTCATTGGAAGGGCTGATGCTGAAGCTGAAGCACAATACTTTGGCATCCTGATGTAAAGAACTGACTCATTAGAAAAGACCTTGATGCTGGGAAAGATTGAAAGCAGGAGGGGAAGGGGATGACAAAGGATGAGATGTTTGGATGGCATCACTGACCTGATGAACGTGAGTTTGAGAAAGCTCTGGGAGTTGGTGATGGACAGGGAAGCCTGGCGTGCTGCATTCCATGGGGTCACAAAGAGTTGGACACACCAAGTGACTGAACTGAACTGTACAATCATCTGTTTATAAATCACCTCATTTGGATAACATGGTTATGATAGATGTATACACAGATGGTTCATAGATAGTTGACTGATAATGAGATGGATTTATAAATAGACAATTGATCAGTTCAGTTCAGTTAAGTCACTCAGTCATGTCCGACTCTTTGCAACCCCATGGATTGTGGTACACCAGGCCTCCCTGTCCTTCACCAAATCCCAGAGCTTGCGCAAACTCACGTCCATTGAGTTGGTGATGCCATCCAACCATCCCATCCTCTGTCGTCCCCTTCTCTTCTGCCTTCAATCTTTCCTAGCATCAGGATCTTTTCCAATGAGTCAGTTTTTTGCATTAGGTGGCCAGAATATTGGAGTTTCAGCTTCAACATCAGTCCTTACAATGAACATTCAGGATTGATTTCATTTAGGATTGACTGGTTAGATCTCCTTGCAGTCTGAGAGACTCTCAAGAGTCTTCTCCAACATCATAGTTCAAAAGCATCAGTTCTTCAATGCTCAGCTTTCTTTATAGTCCAACTCTCACATCCATGCACGACTACTGGAAAAACCACTGCTTTGGCTAGATGTACCTTTGTTGGTAAAGTAATGGCTGGGCGTATTACTATGTTGTCTAGGTTGGTCTTGTAGAATCATTGTTTCCAACGTGTGGTTCTTAGGTGTGCCCTGCTCATCTGTAACCATCCTGCAGAGGGGATAAGGACCAGGAGCCTGTGCATGGGTGGATTTCACTCTCCGGCCCTGGGTCTGGGACCCCATGTCTCCAGGAGCAGTGCAACTAGGACCATGGCCAAGTCTAACTGAGGGGCACACAGGGAAGTGCTGTCTGCTTCTCTGTCAAAGAAATAGATGGACAGTGAGCCTGTCTCTACCACAAATCTTTCTAAGCACAATTAAAATTGAATGTAGGTTCTCATGGGATTGATTTTGTAAGATTAAATTTATCATAGGACAGACAGATTGCCTAAACACAAAGTAATTTTCCATAACCATTTTAATGTATGTGATAGCATTTTTGTAGTCCGTTAACTTTTAACCCTGAGCAAAAAACAGCAACGTTGGGATTATTTCTAACTACTGGAAACTGATGCAGTGGGCTTTCCCAGTAGCTCAATGGTAAAGAATTAACGTGTCAAAGCAGGAGACATGGTTTCAATGCCTGGGTTGGGAAGATCTCCTGGAGAAGGAAATGGCAACCCAGTCCGGTATGCTTGCCTGGGAAATCCCATGGACAGGGAGCTTGGTGGTCTAGAGTCCATGGGGTCGCAAAGAGTTGGACACAACTAAGCGACTGAGCACCCACAACTGATATAAGAACCTCTTTAGACATACTTTAGGGAATAAGTGTACTGTACGAAGGACTGACATTTTTCAAAAATAATAGTATTTTGATTTTTTTAAAACATAGGAATACAAAATTAATTTGGTGATAAAAACATGGGCCTTTTATTTAGATAAGTATTTCCTTCTGTTGTTCAAACTCTCTTCTCTGAATTGCTTGGCTTCTTTTCATGTGATGAACCTTTCTCTAGTTGAGTCACAAGGTGGCGTTAAAACTCACATTGATAACAACATTAGGAAGCAAATGGAATTTAGTCAAAATTAGAAATTTCCCTGAGATCATAGGGTAAAGAATCTCCTTGAAAGACAGGAGACCTGGCTTTGATCCCTGGGTCAGGAAGATCCTCTGGAGAAGGGAATGGCAACCCACTCCAGTATTCTTGCCTGGAGAATCCCATACACAGAGGAGCCTGGTGTGCTACAGTCCATGGGCTTGCAAAGTTGGACATGATTGAGTGATTAAGCACACAGGAATTTCTCAGAAAAAATAATTAAAACAACTCTGAAAGAAAAAAAAAGGCAACTGCTACTAAATTCAAATACTGGTGAATTTCAAAATAAAATAGGAATGGATTATAGATTATGAGAAACAAAAGAGGGAAATTCCTAGGAATGTAACTGATTATTGAAAATGAAATCGAGTATTTTAGAGATGTCTACTGAAACAAGAATAAAACCCAGATAATATTTAAACCTCATTTAGATCAAATATATTTTCTGAATTTATTATCATGTTTTACTTTTCAGATGAAGTTGACCTAGTGGTAGTAAAAAATGTCTAATTCTACCCCATAATTCTAAAGCATGTTACTAGAGAATACAATTGCAGTTGGACAGAAAAACAGAGAGATTACAATATGTCAACTTTCTTTAAGAAAAAGTCATGGAAGGTATCCATGATATTTCATTATTCTTTGTTTCTCTTACAGAAAAAAGTACAATATGCTTACAACTTACTCCTTTAATCATCTATAAGTGATATAATACTTTAAATAAAGATTCACTTGCATTTCAAGCTTTCTTGATGGTGCTGATAAGGAAGAAAGTAATAAAAATTTTAAGATATCTGTATTTCTTTCTAAATATGGGAAAATGTAAAAGGAAGGAAAAATGTTAATACTTGACTATATAATTTTAACTATTTACAGTAATAAGATAATCTTGGATATTATCATGTAATTCACATGATTTCTTAAACCCCAGCCTCATGAAGTTTATTTTTAGAGGGTCTAGTGACTTAATTCTCTGAACCTGTAAGTTCATTAGTAATTATACAACTAACATTTTTTGATGATTTATATGTAACCATTGGATTTTTAGTTCAAAGTATTTTTTAAAAAAGAACAAAATATCTCTCATTTTCTTTAATATTCAACTTAAAATTTATTCCCTCTTAGGACCCTTATCATCTAATCCATTCATCTGAGAATTAATACTTTTTCATTTTATTCATCAATGTTTCAAGTAATTTGCCCAATAAATCAAGGAATTTTGCCTTGTTCTATCTGTTGTGAAAGTGTTAGTCTCTCAGTCGAGTCGGACCCTTTGTGATGCCACGGACCGTAGCCCACCAGGCTCCTCTGTCCATGGAATTCTCAAGGCAAGAATACTGGACTGGGTTGACATTTCATCCTCCAGGGGATCTTTCTGACATAGGGATCAAACCTGGGTCTCATGAATTTCAGGCAGATTCTTACCATCTGAGTTATCAGGGAAGACTAGTGTCTTCCTGTAATAACACTCTACCTGTCATAATACTCTTTAATGATTTTTCCGTTAATGTCTGTCACATTTATATATAAGGACTAGTAGAGTTGGACATGACTAAGCGACTTCACTTTCACTTTCCACTTTCATGCATTGGAGAAGGAAATAGCAACCCACTCCAGTGTTCTTGCCTGGAGAATCCCAGGGACGGGGGAGCCTGGTGGGCTGCCATCTATGGGGTCGCACAGAGTTGGACACGACTGAAGCGACAGCAGCAGCAGCAGCAGGGCAATGAGGCATAAAAGATATAGTATAATAAGCAAAGATTGTTTTTATTTTGTTTTATTGTATGTTGGCTTGAACACAACATGACTTCTACTCTCCTAGATTTTTAAGCACACAGCACAGTACTGATAGTTATGGGCACACTGTCACTCAGCACAACAATGACTGATAAATTCCCAAGTCCTAGCTGCTGGTAGAATATGGAAATGCCCAACAGAAACAAACTGGGTACTGTGTTCAACCCAATGCTTCACAACTGCTTTCCCTCCTATAAGAAGAATGTTCTTTGGGATATTGGAAAAGAAAAATAGCTCTTCTCACTTCCCACACAAGAATATGGGATATAACATATCTGAATGGATAGTTAGTTAGTTCAGCTGCTCAGTCCTGACTCTGTGTGACCCCATGGACTGCAGCACACCAGGCCTCCCTGTCCATCACCAACTCCCTGAGCTTGCTCAAACTCATATCCATCGAATCAGTGATGCCATCCAACTATCTTATCCTCTGCTGTCCCCTTCTCCTCCTGCCTTCAATCTTTCCCAGCATCAGGATCTTTTCTAGGGAGTCAGTTCTTCGTGTCAAGTAGCCAAAGTATTGGAGCTTCAGCTTCAGCAACAGTTCCTCCAATGAATATTCAGGATTGATTTCCTTTGGAATTCACTGATTTGATCTCCTTGCAGTCCAAGGGACTCTCCAGAATCTTCAGAAACTCCACAACTGAAAGGCATCAATTCTTTGGCGCTCGGCTTTCTTTATGGGCCAACTATCATATCCATACATGACTACTGGAAAAACCATACTTTTGACTAAACAGACATTTTTGTCGGCAAAGTAATGTCTCTGCTTTTCAGTATGCTGTCTAGGTTGGTCATAGCTTTTCTTCCAAGGAGCAAGCGCCTTTTAATTTCATGGCTGCAGTCACCATCTGCAGTGATTTTGGAGCCCAAGAAAATAAACTCTGTCACTGTTTCCATTGTCTTCCCATCTATTTGTTATGAAGTTATGGGACCGGATGCCATGTTTTTCATTTTTTGAATGTTGAGTTTTAAACCAGCCTTTTCACTTTCATCAAAAGGTTCTTAAGTTCCTCTTCACTTTCTGCTGTAAGGGTGGTATCATCTACATATGTGAGGTTATTGATATTTCTCCCAGCAAAAAAATAAAAGAAAAAGGAAAAGAAAAAACAACCATGTGACAACTTTCTGCCTCTGTCTACTCCTTTCTCCTGGCAACATTTTCCCCTTAATTGCACAATTTGATGTTTTCTCTGTGTCTCTCCACAGATTCCTCTTCTCCTCCTTAATTCTCAACATTAGAGTTTCTAGGAGGTTTGTCTCTTATTATAATACTATTCTACCTTTGACGGAGGTAGGGATTCATGGTTCTTTCTTCTCAGAATGTATCTAGACTGTTACTCTTCTGACCTCCAGGGTAGCATATCAAATGCCCCACTAAACATTTCCATTTGGGTTTCTCAGATGCATGTATAAAGAGACCTAACCAGATAGAACTCATGGTCTTTCTCAAAGCTTTTCCATAAGTCAGTAGCAATGCCTCATCAGCCACATATGACAGTCAGAGCTCACAGCTGGCACCTCTCTCTCTATTTAAGACAACCGGCTTAATTTTACTTAGTGCCAACCCTCTAACCCCACAAACCAGATAAATCTTTAACATGCCCCTCTCTTCTCTCTCTTCTTTCTTGTTTGTGGAAAGTGTTAGTTTCTCAGTCGTGTCCAACTCTTTGTGACCCCATGGACTGTAGCCCGCCAGGCTCCTTTGTCCATGAGATTTCCCAGGCAAGAATACTGGAGTGGGTTGCCATTTCCTTCTCCAGGGGATCCTCCCAACCCAGGGATCAAACCCATGTCTCCTGCATTGGTAGGCGGGTTCTTTACCACTGAGCCATCTGGGAATCCCTGAAAGTGGCCTTAAGATAATTGAAATTATAGAGACAGGTTTATATCACCCCACTTCACAAAAGTCCATTATGAAAAACCAAGAACAAAGTCAAGTTGCAAAGAGAGAAGACAAGGACAGCCACTCTCTACCGTGATCTCCTCCCACCACCCCCTTTTTAATTTAGCCAGCACTTCACATCTCTGCTGTTCAAACAATTTTAGAAGCTGAGTTAATCTAGTCTTAGGTACAACATTTGGACTTTATGGATCTGGATATTTTATCAGTTTCTCTTTTCCTAAGGAGACATTCAAGCAACAGCCTTGCTACTCCTCTGACCTAACTCAGTACTGTCCTGAGGATGCTGACGTATTGCAGGCCCAGGTAAGAAGCCTGAGGTCTCAGGGCTTGGTTCTAACAGTGGAGGAGACATGGCCCCCCGACCCCTGTACCAAATGAAGGAGGTGGTCAAGGTACATTAAAGCTGTGACAAAAGTATGTCTTTATGCAAATGCAAGCAAATATGAATCTATGTTCTTACTTCTCCTCTCAGTCTTTTATACAAAAGGCAGTGCATTATCTAACCTGTTCTGTAACTTGCTTTTTGTCCTTAAGGATGTGTTCTAGGGATCTTTCTTGTTTCTGTGTGGGACAGAGAAAGATTCTCCACTCTATTGTCATAGCTTTGTAGTATGGCATCAGTGGATTGCTGTTTTCTCGTTTATTGAAACTTTATCATCCTTTACAAAAGCACTTGAGTCATTTCTAGTATTTTTTAACCTATATTACAAATAAACACAAGAAATAAGACCCAAGATGATGCACAGGAAAAAATCAGTTATAATAAAGATGAAAAGAAAATCAGCAGTTTTTTCTAATTCACTGTTTTTTGTTCTTTTTCTCATGGTCCATTTAAATTGTTGCACATGGCAGTACTTCATTATTTTTAATGGCTGGATGATATTCCATTGTATATATATACACCACATTTTCTTTACTCATTCATCTGCTGATGGATTATTATGTGGCTTCCAATGTGTTGGCTGTTGTAAACAGTGCTATTATAAACATTGAGGTGCATGTATCTCATACTTTTTTGTACTCTGTGCATGGGTGCTAAGTTGCTTCAGTCCTGCCTGACTATATGGGACCCCATAGACTGTAGCCCACCAGGCTTCTCTGTCCATGTTATTCTCCAGGCAAGAACGCTGGAGTGGGTTGCCATTTCTTCCTCTGGAGGATCTTCCCTACCCAAGGACTGAACCCACATGTCTTATGTCTCCTGCATTGGCAGCAGGTTTTTTACCATGAGCACCATTTGGGAAGCCCCTTTTATACTCTATACTTGACCAAATTCTCTGGTTCTGCCAATTTTCCAAAACATATCTCAACTAGTCAACAATGTGCATTTCAACTGTCACCATCCTGCTCTAAACTCTCACAGGTTCTTGCTTCTTTTATTTTTAATATATATATAATTTAATTCATTTCAAGTGAACTTAGCATAAATTAAAAAATAAATACTCAAAGAAGCTACTCAGCTCTGCAATTTGACTCTCTGCCTGTCTGTCTTGCCTAATTTTTTTTTTTTTTACTACACTCACTATGTTGCATCATACTGGTTTCAATTCAGTCATAAAGACAATTTTCTCTTTTTCTTGGTTCCAGGACATCAAAAATGTGCTTTCCATCTATACCTGGAAAACCCAATCTTCAAAGTCTTATCTGTCATTTACTCAGGGAAATCTTCCTCAATCCCCTAATTTAGACTAATAATCCTCAATATAGACTCTCCTGTCAACCTGTCCTTGTTCTTTTCTAGCTCTCATTGTAACTGTTTAATGATGCTTTCTCCACCTGGGTTTCAATACGTATCCCCGATATTTACTATAGTTTCTGATATATAGTAGATGCTTGATAAACAGTTTTGGAATAAATTAATTAATGTACACCTAAATAAATGTACCAGTCACTAAATGAACTCTCATGCTGTTAAAAAAGATTCATGTCTTCTCATACCACCCAGGTCTTTTTCCCTTTTACAGGGGCCAAGTTGACAGATTCCATAAGTGGATGCAGTGAGATTTTGACTGAGATCTTAGTTTGTGTCAGAAGTTTCTGAATGATGCAAGGATGACTACAGGGATAGACCTCTGATGACAATATTAGTAAATTCTCAGGGGAAATTCAAAGAAAGTCTTGTTCTAAGACTGAGAGACCTGTGTCACATCTAAGTAAAGGTTCTTAAATCTGCCTCAGGTTAGAGTCTACTGGAGAGCACTGAAAAATCCCAGTCCCCAGATTCCAGGTTAGATACTTTAAATCACAATAACTCGGGGCAGGATTTGGTGTAAGCTTTGTCATTTTTAATGCTTTCATGTAATACTACTCTGCATCTTATTTTGAGAGACAACCCTAGAATATTTTCAGTTCAGTTCAGTCACTCAGCCATATCCAACTCTGCGACCCCATGAATCTCAGCATGCCAGGGCAACCTGTCCATCAACAAATCCTGGAGTTTACCCAAACTCATGTCCATTGAGTCGGTGATGCCATCCAACCATGTCATCCTCTGTAGTCCCCTTCTTCTGCAGCCTTCAATCTTTCCCAGCATCCGGGTCTTTTCAAATGAGTCAGTTCTTCTCATCAGGTGGTCAAAGTATTGTGGTTTCAGCTTCAACATCAGTCCTTCCAATGAACACTCAGGACTGAGCTCCTTTAGGATGGACTATTTGGATCTCCGTGCAGTCCAAGGAACTCTCAAGAGTCTTCTCCAGCACCAGAGTTCTAAAGCATCAACTGTTCTTCACTCAGCTTTCTTTATAGCCCAACTATCACATCCATACATGACAACTGGAAAAACCATAGCCTTGACTAGACGAACCTTTGTTGGCAAAGTAATATCTCTGCTTTTTAATTTGCTGTCTAGGTTGATCATAACTTTTCTTCCGAGGAGTAAGCATCTTTTAATTTCATGGCCGCAGTCACCATCTGCAATGATTTTGGAGCCCCCCCAAAATAAAGTCAGCCACTGTTTCCACTCTTCCCCATCTATTTGCCATGAAGTGATGGGACCAGATGCCATGATCTTAGTTTTCATAATGTTGAACCTAAGCCAAATTTTTCACTCTTCTCTTTTACCTTCATCAAGAGACACTTCTTCTTCACTTTCTGCCATAAGGGTGGTGTCATCTGTATATCTGAGGTTGCTGATATTTCTCCTGGCAATCTTGATTCCAGCTTGTGCTGCTTCCAGCCCAGCATTTCTCATATAAGTTTCTCTGCATATACGTTAAATAAGCAGGGTGACAATATACAGCCTTGACATACTCCTTTCCCAATTTGGACCCAGTCTGTTGTTCCATGCCCAGTTCTAACTGTTGCTTCCTGACCTGCATACAGATTTCTCAAGAGCCAGGTCAGATGGTCTGGTATTCCCATCTTTTTCAGAGTTTTCCACAGTTTATTGTGATCCACACAGTCAAAGGCTTTGACATAGTCAATAAAGCAGAAATAGATGTTTTTCTGGAACTCACTTGTTTTTTCGATGATCCAGCATATGTTGGCAATTTAAGATCTGGTTCCTTTGCCTTTTCTAAAACCAGCTTGAACATCTGGAAGTTCATGGTTCACGTACTGTTAAAGCTTGGCTTGGAGAATTTTGAGCATTACTTCACTAGTGTGTGAGATGGGTATAACTGTGTGGTAGTATGAACATTCTTTTGCATTGCCTTTCTTTGGGATTCAAAAGAAAACTGACCTTTTTCAGTCCTGTGGCCACTGCTGAGTTTACCAAATTTGCTGGCATATTGAGTGCAGCACTTTCACAGCATCATCTCTCAGGATTTGAAATAGATCAACTGGAATTCCATCTCCTCCACTGGCTTTGTTCATAGTGATGCTTCCTAAGGCCCACTTGACTTCACATTCCAGGATGTCTGGCTAAAGGTGAGTGATCACACCATTGTGATTATCTGGGTCATGAAGATCTATTTTGTACAGTTCTTCTGTGTATTCTTGCCACCTCTGCTTAATATCTTCTGCTTCTGTTAGGTCCCTATCATTTCTGTCCTTTATTGAGCCCATCTTTGCATGAAATGTTCCCTTGGTATCTCTAATTTTCTTGAAGAGATCTCTAGTCTTTCCCATTCTGTTGTTTTCCTCTATTTCTTTGCATCGATCACTGAGGAAGGCTTTCTTGTCTCTCTTTGCTATTCTTTGCAACTCTGCATTCAAATGGGTATATCTTTCCTTTTCTCCTTTGCTTTTTGCTTCTCTTCTTTTCACAACTATTTGTAAAGCCTCCTCAAACAGCCTTTTTACTTTTTTGCATTTCTTTTTCTTCAGGATGGTCTTGATCCCTGTCTTCTCTACAATGTCACTAACCTCCATCCATAGTTCATCAGGCACTTTATCAATTCTAGTCCCTAAAACCGTTTCTCACTTCCACTGTATAATCATAAGGGATTTGATTTAGGTCATACCTGAATGGTCTACTGGTTTTCCCTACTTTCTTCAATTTAAGCCTGAATTTGGCAATAAGGAGTTCATGATCTGAGCCATACTCAGCTCCCAGTCTTGTTTTTGCTGACTGTAGAGAGCTTCTCCATCTTTGGCTGCAAAGAATATAATCAATCTGATTTCAGTGTTAGCCATCTGGTGATGTTCATGTGTAGAGTCTTCTCTTGTGTTGTTGGAAAAGGGTATTTGCTATGACCAGTGTGTTCTCTTGGGAAAACTCTATTAGCCTTTACCTTGCTTCATTTTGTACTCCAAAGCCAAATTTTCCTGTTACTCCAGGTGTTTCTTGACTTCTTACTTTTTCATTCCAGTCCTCTATAATGAAAAGGACATCTTTTTTGGGTGTTAGTTCTAAAAGGTCTTGTAGGTCTTCACAGAACCATTAAACTTCAGCTTCTTCAGCATTACTGGTCAGGGCATAAACTTGGATTATCGTGATATAGAATGGTTTGCCTTGGAAACAAACAGAGATCGTGCTGTCAATTTTGAGATTGCATCCAAGTACTGCATTTTGGAATCTTTTGTTGACCATGATGGCTACTCCATGTCTTCTAAGGTCTTGCCCACAGTAGTAGATATAATGGTTATCGTAGTTAAATTCACCCATTCTAGTCCATTTTAGTTCCCTGCTTCCTAAAATGTCAACATTCTCTCTTGTCATCTCCTGTTTGACCACTTTCAATTTGCCTTGATTCATGGACCTAACAGTCCAGGTTCCTTTGTGATATTGCTCTTTACAATATTCGACCTTGCTTCTATCACCAGTCACATACACAGTGGGTGCTGTTTTCCTATAGCTCTGTCTCTTCATTTTTTCTGGAGTTATTTCTCCACTGATCTCCAGTAGCATCTTGGGCACCTACTGACCTGGGGAGTTCCTCTTTCAGAGTTCTATTTTTTGCCTTTTCATACTGTTCATGGGGTTCTCAAGGCAAGAATCCTGAAGTGGTTTGCCATTCCCTTCTCCAGTGGACCACATTTTGTCATTAAACAAACAAAAAAATTTCAGACCCATCCCAGGATTTACTAATTTAGCTGGACTGGAATGAAACTAAATAATCTATATTTTAAAAATGTCCCTGCGTGTGTGAGCTCAGTTGTATCTGTCTCTTTGCGACTCCATGGACTGTAGCCTGCCAGACTCCTCTGTCCATGGGATTCTCCAGGCAAGAATACTGGAGTGGGTTGTCATTTTCTCCTCCAGAGGATCTTCTCAACCCAGGGATTGAACCTGCATCTCCTGAGTCTGTTGCAGTGGCACGCCACTGAGCCACCTGGGAAACCCAGAATCTGCCCCAGTGATTATTTTATTCAGAAAAGATTTATAAATCATTGATCTATAACAATGGATCCAGTATGAAACTGCAACACTAAATTCCTTTGAGTACATTTTCTTGAAAAGGCAAAAGTAGAATTTATGGTGTAGAGTATGAAAGCTTTTTTAAAAGAAATGTGTTCTTTCACAAAGGTATCTCTTCCACATACAATCTTTTAAGTTAAAAAATCATTTTTGTAAATTTCAAAACAAGTGAAGATTCTAATTCAGGTTGGGAAAGTTTTTAAAAGTTTTCTCTCAAAAATACTTTCCTGATGGTATTAGTAAGTAGCTTTGACCAAATACCCTAGCAAGTTATTATCTACAAATATGGAAGTATACACATCTCAACTTGTCATTTTTCTAAAATGTACATATGATTAAAACAGTTAAGTTGAACAAAATATTTCACCCAAGAACCATTTTGTGAAAGAAACAAAGTAACATATCTAATATAGGGTGAAAGGCAAAGAGGAGACCACTATTATAGAAATGAAACCTGAGAAGAAAAAAGGGTCAAATTTCAAAGAGATGATTAATTGAAGGCCAATGATTAAGGTTAATCTCTCGGTCTTTCTGGCATTTATTGAATTTTCTTCTCACTGCTTCTCTTTGATTTTGTTGTAAATTAATTGCTATTGGGGTTGTAGCAATACAAATTGCTATTGTAGTTGCTTTACAATTCTGTAGTTCTGTTAGTTTCTACTGCACAGCAAATCAATCAGAGTGAAATAAGTCAGAAAAAGAAAAGCAAATATTGTATATTAATGCACATATATTGTATATATGTGTAATCTAGAAAAATGGTATAGATGAGCTTATCTGCAAAACAAAAATAGAGACACAGAAGTAGAGAACAAATATATAGATACCGAGAGGGGGAGGTGGAAGGAACTTGGAGATTGGGATTGATGCATATACATTACTGATACAATGTATAAAATAGATGAGCTTTCTGGGTAACTGGGTGGTAAAGAATCTGCCTGCCAGTGCAGGAGCTGCAGGAGACAAGATTTGATCTCTGGGTCAGGAAGATCTCCTGGAGGAGGAAATGGCAACATATACCAGTGTTCTTGCCTGGGAAATCCAGTGGATAGAAGAGCCTGGCAGGCTACAGTCCATGGGGTTGCAAAGAGTTGAACCGACTTAGCCAGCACTGAGTACTAGCACACACATAAAATGGATAACTATGAGAAACTACTGAGCACAGGGAGCTCTCCTTAATGCTCTGTGGTGACCTGAGTGGGAAGGAAATCCAAAAAGGAGGGGATGTATATGTATGTTTGGCTGATGCACTGCTTCTCTTTGAGAGTCTGGCTCTCTCCTCATCTCTCTCTACTTCCTTTCCACCTCACTGGGTTTACTCTTTTTTCTTCTGGTGGATAGGACAGATCTCTAGTTACCAACAAGCAGGGTGAGGAGTCAGTGCATGGACGGTTACTAACAAGAACTTGATTAGACATCAAGGGCTAGGAATTTCTTGCTAAAATAATGAGATCCTTTTAAATGCAGGCCAAAGGGCTGGGGATAAGGAACTTGATCAGCTGTCAAAGGTGAAGGTTCTCTTTCTAAACTGGATTAGTGAATTCTTTTCTAAAAATATTGTACAGTCCACAAGCAGAACAGCAGACCAAGATCTAGGCTTAGTGAAGAAGAATGCTCAGAGAAACCTGATTAAAATGTGGGTAAGGAGAGTCTTTGCTACCATGGAACTACCATAACTGGAATCATTTAAACCTATTGGAAGTTAAGAAAAACTTTATTTTTCTTACATATCAGAACAATATATTAGATAAATTGATACTGGACTAATTTTTATGATACATGAGTAGTACGAGGTTTCTAGAGGAAGTGAAAACAAAAACTCCCTGTCATTACATGGTATAAACTTTTAAGGAGTACCAAGAAATTGAGGTTCTATTTTTCCGAAGAACTGGGACTTGAATTAAGTAGGCTGAATGACAGTAACACTGGACCCAGTGTCAATCCAAAAACAACACCTTTAATTTTCTACAATCTAAAGGAGTAATTTAGATATTTCGTGGCTGTATTTTCATAAAATCAAAATAGCACATTATTTCAGAAGAGTGACCAACTACATTGATTCATTTTTAAACATTAAAAAGTTTGTTTTTCATTGTCCATGTCTAACCAATAAAAGGGATAAAGGTATTTTTGTTCAATCAGTTTCTTAAAAGTAAAGTTTTTTGACATCACTTTAATCAATTAAGATGTTTCTGATTGCAAGTAACAGATTCCCCATCCAAAGTGGGATAAGCAACACATTGTTTTCTTTGACTCATATAATAACAAATGACTGTAGGTAGTTTTATGATTGGTGTAACCGTTCAGCAATATCATTCAGAATCCAGTTACCATCTAGTCTCTGTTTTGACGTCTTCGAGGTGTTGAAGGGTTTCCATCCCCAGGTTTGTTAATGAGCAGTAGCAAAATGAGTGCTGAAGTGATCATCTCCAAACCTGTGGAACAGAATAAAATCTGTTTCTGGGGATTCCTAGAATATATCTCCTTTTGGACCACTTAGTCACATATCCAGTAACCGGCAAGAGAGAATGACATTGCAATTACTAGTTACGGTTAGCCAGAGTTTGTCACCTTCATTTGGGCACACTGGGCTTTCTAAACTGATGGAAAATGAGGAAAGGCCTTTAGAACAGAAAGGCAAACAACAGTGCCTGCCACACCATGGTTGATGGTGCCAGTTGTTCAAGGATTAAGAAGATAAAGTGTTTGTGGTCAATTTGTGAAACATTTTTCTATGTTATGTTTCTGAATTAGAGAAAAAAAAACAACTAACAGATAATCTTTTCAAAAACAAAGAAGGAGATGGAAATAGAAGATACTCTTCTTTGGCATATGGAGATTCAATGAAATAGAAAGGGGATTTAATAATTCTCCCTTATTCACGGAATAAAAGGTACAAAATATCCACTGGATATATCAAAGATAGGAAAAGACCTTGATGTTGGGAAAGATTGAAGGCAAAAGGAGAAGGGGGAGGCAAAGGATGAGATGGTTAGATAACGTCACTGACTCAGTGGACATGAACTTGAGCAAACTCTGGGAGATAGTAGAGGACAGGAAAGCCTGACATGCTCCAGTCTGTGGGGTCAAAAAGAGTTGGACATGACTTAGTGACTGAACAACAACAACAACAAAGCTTAATCCTACATATTTTACTTGGTGAGGATCTAAAGAAATTATATATTTTTTCAGGATCAGGTCCAGATTGTAGTAGAGATGTAATGTAAATATCAGAATATGGAGACTGCAATATTTTAAAGATAGAATCTTTCTTTACTGTTTATACACAAGGGAATTTAATTATTCAATACCTCATTAGATAACTGGTTAAAGAAAGACGTATTAAAAATACGCTGTCATGGCTGTGAAGAAAATAATGCAGATTAAAACAATAGAGGAAATATAACTTCTGTTCCTGGCATTTGTATCATATCTGTTTGAAAAACAGAAGGATAATTTTATACATATTGTATAACATATGTGATTTTAATTCTTCAAGCTAGATACACTGCCAATCTGTCTGAAAATACATTTTCTAATCCTGAAAAAAAAATGTGTTAAGAATTTTAAGTTTCATGTAAATGGATACATAAAAATAAAAGTCATTTCTGGTATTTTGTTTTCCCTTTACTCCAAAATTTTACTTAAATAAGAGGGCATCTAATTCAACAGTTCTATACATTTTTCTGGTGCCATATCGTATCAGCAGTTCGCCTACTATATTTGCGCCAAAATGACATCATACATAGCAAAATGTAGCATTTAAATTAAATAGTACTTTCCATGTTAACTAGTAAGCTTCAGTCATTGATAGGTGGAAAAATTAAACCAAGAGAAATTAAGTGATTGCCTCAAAGTGTCATAATTGGTTCAAAGTATTTCTATAACATCAATCAGGTTTCTTTCATTACTGTGATGCTTTAATAAAAAATTTATATGCATATATCAATATTTCTTTGTGCATACACATTGTTACACATGCCCTGCCTCTAAGTCGCTTCAGTTGTATCCAACTCTGTGTGACCCCATAGACAGCAGCCCACCAGGCTCTGCCATGCCTGGGATTCTCCAGGCAAGAACACTGGAGTGGGTTGCCATTTCCTTCTCCAATACATGCCCTCAACATCTTCATTTCTTTTTTTTATTAAAGTTTGCTGAATTTTAATAAGAGTAGATAAATCATAAGTGTATACAAAGTGAATGCATCTGTTAATCAGCATCCTCATTAAGAGATTAAATATCACTAGCATCTGAGAAGACATGTTTTATTGCCCAGTCACTAAGCCCCTACAATAAATCACTGGCCTTGGTATTAACAACAGATTATTTTTTCCTGTTTTGGGACTGCATGCAAATGGAAGAATTTCCACATACTATTTGTGTCTGGCTTCTTTAAAGTAACATAATGTCTGTGAGATTCATACATATTATGGTGTGTAATTATAGATAATTCATTTTAACCACGATCCAGTTTTTATTGAAGAAAATATCACTAAGTATTTATCCACTCTACTCCTGACAGGCATTTGAGTTGATTCCAGTGTTTGATTGTTAACTTGGTGTAGAATATTCTTGTGTGTGCCTCTTGTTACATATATATTTATGCACACAGTTTTACTCAGTATATGCCAAAGACTGAGATTTCTGGATTGAGGAGACAGGTTGATTTGTACTGGATGCTGCCAGACTTCAAAAGTGATTGTACGAATTTAGCGCTGTTTTAGAATTATGGAGCAGCTCACATTTATCATTTGATTCTTGTTATTCTGCAAGTTAATTGTTCCATCATCTAATAAAAGAGAAACATTAAATTTCCAATATAGGACGACCTTGGTTTATTGCACTTCATGCTATTGTCCTTTGTGGATATTGCTGTTTTTACAAATTTCAGGTCTGTGGCAACTCTGTGTCAATCAGGTGTATGGACATCCTTCTCAAATGTTTGATTCCCTCAGCTCTTGCTTCATTGACTTCGAAGTGCTGCTATTTGTTGCCATCACAGGGCTTTGATCCCTGGGTCAGGAAGATCCCCTGGGGAAGGGAATGCCAACCCACTCCAGCATTCTTGCCTGGGAAATCTCAAGGACAGAGGAGCCTGGTGGGCTAAAGTCCATGGGGTCACAAAGAGTCGGACAGGACTGAGCAACTAACACTTTCACTTTCAGAATTGTGTCCTCTTGATAAATTGACTCTTTTCTCATTACAAAATACTCTCCTATGCCCTTGGCAATAGTTCTTGCTCTCAAGTCTGCTTTCTCTGATTTAACACAGGCACTCACAGTTTTTGTGCTTAGAATGTGTGTGGTGTATCTTTTTTACTTCATCTTCAGCACATGTGTTTTTACATTTAATTGTGCTTCTTGGAGACAACATATAATTTGGCCCTGGTTTTCTATCCCACCTGAAAATCTATGCCTTATAAGCAAATTGTTTAATCATTTATAGTTAATATAATTATTTATTTCTTTGTGCTTATATCTATCATCTTGATATTTGTTTCTATTTTCTCACATTTTCTATGTTGCCCTTTTCCTTCTCTTTTCCTGCCTTATTTCTGATCCATGTGTACTTTTAGATTTCATTTTACCTTTACTGGGGAATCCCTGGTGGCTCAGTGTTAAAGAACCCATCTGCAACGCAGAAGATGCAGGTTCCATCCCTGGGTTGGGAAGATCCCCTGGAGACGGGAATGGCTACCCACTCCAGTATTCTTGCCTGGGAAATTCCAAGCACAGAGAAGCTTGGTAGGCTATAGTCCATGGGGTTGCAAAAGAGTTGGACATGACTTCGTGACTAAACCATCAACATTACTATTAATTTTTTTTATTTATTAAAAACAATGTTTTTATTGTTTTAATGTTTTCTGATGTTTAAAATATGCACTTTTTATTATAAAGTTTCAAATGAGAGTATACTTCAAACATAATGTAAAAATCTATAATAATGTATCCTGTTTGCACAATCCAATTTTGTGCTGTATTTGTAGATATACTACCACATATGTCATAAAATCTAAAATAAATGGTTATTAATTTTGCTTTGAAAAGTTGAAAGAAAGGAATAAAAGTAATGGGCCCATGGTCCATTTACTCTTTTTACCTGGTAGAAGTCCCTAGTAGGAAGCAAAGGTTAAGTGACTGGAAATCTCTTTGCTAAGTGGGCCTCAGATAGATTAATGAGATTATTAAGAGTAAGGGACCCAATCTCTGAAACACTTGTAGCTGGAGATTCCATCCTAAATAGAACCTTGTGAGTGTAAGACACAGTCCCCAGAAATGTCCCAAGCGATGTACCAACCTCTGGACTCTTTTATAATAAAAATTCTTAGCACTCTGTGGGAAAGCTCCTGAACCTTACTTAAAGCCCTCCAATATTCTAGACCAAACAGTCATGTCTGGCATAGGAAGAAAGGCACCTTGCTTCCATGTCACATCTCTTCTTTATCTAAGCCTTTTCCTTTATTTAGTAAAAGCTGGTCTTGGGCAAGATCTCTGATTTTGTGAGTCTGACTTGACATTCTGAAACTGTGAGGTAACTCAAGGTTTAAACATGATATACTACTCCTTTATATATATCTACAGATTAACTAAACGCAATAACCTTGATCTTTTTGTGTAAATCCAAATTTCTCTCTTGTACTATAAGTCTATTATTGAGAAATTCTCTGAACTTCAGTTTGTTTTTAAAAGTTTTAAATTTATGATTAATTTTGCAAGATGTATTATTCTGTGTGTAAAATTCTGGGTTGTAAGAGTTTTTCAACACCTTTTCCTTTTATTGTTTTCTGGTTTGCCTAGTTTCTGATGAGGTCCATTGTCATTCCTGTACTTTTCCCTCTAAACTTATTTAATGTGTTTGCCTCTGGTTGTTTTTATAAGTTTTCTCCTTAACACTATACTTTATTAATTTGAATATACTCTGTGGGTTGGTGTCATTTTCTTGTGTTTATCCTTTTTGGAATTGCTTGGGGTTTTTTTTGGACCAATATTCTCATAGTTTTCATCAACTTTGGGAAATGTTTGGTCATTTTTCCTTTGCAGATTTTACCCTCTCTGCTCTCTTTCTGAGATACCTGTTAGACCACTTAGAATCAGTTCATGTATCACTGAGTCTGTTAATTTACTTGATCTATTATCTTTCTTTTTATATTTGTCTCCATCATGCTGCTTCAATTTGCATAGTTCTACTATTTTCTATGTCTTCAGGTTCAATGATTTTTACTTCATCCATGTTTAATGTACTATTATTAATTCTGTCAGTGGATTTTTCACTTCAGTTACTATACACTCCATTCTAGGTTTTATTTCACTTGCCTTACTTCTGTATTTTCAATATCCTTACATATTACATTCATGTTTTCCTTTAAATAGTTAAATAGCTATTTTAGTGATTATATCCTCTACTTTCATCTTTTCTTACATTTTTAAAATGTGTTTATTTATTAATGAGACATAGGGAGATTCCTGTAGGAGAAGAACATATATGAGACTGGTTCTCCCAATTTCCAGCTGTTGCTTTTTCCACTGTGCCACCTGCTTCCCCTTCAAGAGTGAGAGATACATTCAAAATGAAAGATTCAGCTTGTAAGTGTGTAGAAAGCATCCACTTCATCATCATTTTGAACACCATACTGCAGTTGGAAGTAAGACCTTCCTGCCTGTGGTTCTCAGCTTCTCTCTGCAGCCCTTGCAAGCCTAAGTCTGACTGGAAATATGCCACTCCCATGGCATGTGGTTATTTTTACCTGCAAGGTTGGTTCCAATTTGGCCAAGACCTTCACAAGGTCATTCTCGAGTTTCTTCAGACCCTTGGTTGGTGCCATCTACTGCTGGTAAATTATTTGTTTCTAAATTTGTCAACTTGGTCTAAAGCGCCTTGTGCTTTTCCACTCCATTTCCCACCTCTAGTTGCTAGGCTCTGAAGGACTACTTCTAGCTAGGAATTTCTTTAGTACTTGTGTTTCCCCAGTGATTCAGTGGTGAAGAATCTGCCTGCAATTCAGGAGATGTTGTGGATGTGGGTTCAATTCCTGGGTTGGGAAGATCCCCTGGAAGAGGGAATGGCAACCTACTCCAGTATTCTTGCCTGAGAAATCCCATGGACAGAGGAGCCAGGTGGGTTACAGTCCACGGGGTCATAAAAGGGTTGGACAAAGACGAAGCACACAATCTATGCTATTTTTCAGTAAGCACTTTATAAATATAGTCAGGGATTATATGGGACCAAGAATGAATGTATATTGGCTAAAGACTCAGAATATTTACCTGTTGTAGTTTATATCCAGATAGGAAGCAGGGGGAAATATACTTATCCTCCCACCATGGGTTGTGGCCAAGAGGGACTGCACGCAAATAATAGTGATGTCTTATTCGTGGATGATTTTTACCACCCTCTCTGACTCAGCAGCCCTGTTATCCCCACTCTGTTTCTGAAACTGCTAGGAAAAGATTCCTTTAATTTTGCATATGATGGTGGCAACTGATTATTCTCCTAGATAGGGATCATGTTTCCAGACATTTCCTAGTTTCATATATATATATATATATATATATATATACACTTAAAATTATGTGTTACTGGAAGCTTACATTGATGAGGACTGCAAACCAGTAGGGGCCCTCACTGGCCACCAGATCTGTCAGCACCTAATCTTAGACTCCATCCTCTAGAACTGTGGGGAAAATGTTTTGTTTAAGCCACCCTGTCTGTGCCAATTTTTTAAAACTAATTTGTATTAAAGTATAGCTGCCTTACAATGTTGTGTTATTTTCTGCTGTAAAGCAAAATGAATCAGCCATACATAAATACACTCCCAGGTGGCTCAGTGGTAAAGAATCCATTGGCAATCCATATAGGCAGGGGACATGGGTTGGATCCCTGGGTTGGGAAGATCCCTTGGAGAAGGACATGGCAACCCACTCCAGTATTCTCTCCTGGAAAATCCCATAGATAGAGGAGCCTGGCTGGCTATAGTCCGTAGGGTCGCAGAGTCAGACACAACTTCGGAACTAAACCACAACACATGTGTGTGTGGTATGTATATATATATTCCCTGTTTTTTGGATTTCCTTTCCATTTGGGTCATCACAGAGCATTAACTAGAGTTGCTTGTGCTATACTGTAGGTTCACATTAGTTCTCTGTTTTATACATAGTATCAATAGTCTATACATATCAATCCCAGTCTCCCAATCGCTCCTACCACCACCTTCCCCCTTGGTATTCATAAATTTGTTTGCTGTGTCTGTGTCTCTACTTCTGCTTTTCAAATGAGATCAGTCTGTGCTATTTTGTTATGATATAATGGGCTAAGATAGAGTAGAATAAGTTCTGAGGGCAGCAAACAGAAAAAAAAATATCTCTAATGTCCAAATACTTTTTAAAACTTTGGTGCATTACTTTTGCTGTTGTTCCATTAACCAACCAAAACAAATCACAAAGCCAAGCTCAGAGTCAGAAGGGGAGGATGAAGACTCAGGGACGATATCATATTAGAGGCTATTACTTCAATTATTGATCATGGGGTATTTGGGTTACCAATATATTTAAGGACTTGTGGGGCGCTCTTTTTCTTAGAGGAAAGTGGAATTGAGTAACCTGTAGTATGAAATGATAGGACTTGAATAGATCAGTACAAAATTAGCCTCAAATCTGTGTTATTTTCAGAAACAATTTATTTCAAAAGTGTTTCCTAAAATTTGTTAACTGTGTCTTCCCACAATTGTGAAATACATATAAAATTTAAATAATTATACAGTTAAATAAAATTACAAAAATCACCAGTGTTTAAGGGGAGAGTGTAAGAGTGCATCATCTTCATAAATAAGAAAATTATATCAGTAAACAATGCAGAGTTGAATTTAGCAAGAAACTAAAGTAGCCACTAGGCTAAAACAATTTGGCTTAAGCTCTAGTAAACAAGAATTTTTGTATGTGCAGGGGAATTGGGAGTGTAGACTGTGATTAGAATTACATAGTTTCTTATATGATAAATTCTAAGTGTATTTTATATCACATAGACAGTTTTCATATGGATATTTTTTAATGAGGCAACAGTGAATTATCTCATGGGTACTAGAAACTCATATCAATGGAACTATTTCTGCTGATTTTATACTTCAAAAATGTTATGCCAAGTATTTTTCTTACATAGCCTTTTCAAAAAGATGAAAAGCAATTCTCATTATTTATGGGAAGTATATAAACTTTATAGCTGAAACTCAAGACCTGTAATCTTTAATTATCCCTTGACCCTGGGAAAGATTCATTCTCACACAATACAGGGTATAAAAAATTCTTCGTATGTCTCACTCGTAATCTGTCCATAATTCTCTTTTCTACTAAAGTGGGAGACAAGCCTTCTCAAAACTTTGCTAGTTAGGAGTTAAGGTGCCTACGAGTAACAGGGACTTCCACAATAATTGACATAGCTTATAACAATGACAACTAGCATTTGATACAACTGTTATGCTCTGGGCGTTTTTCTAAGTTATGTGCGTGTGTTCGCGGTCTCAGTGGCCACAGTGACCCCATCACGTAGGTGTGTGTGTAGAGCTAACTCACTCAGTCACGTCTGACTCTTTGAGATGCTATGGACTGAATCCTGCCAGGCTCCTCTGTCCACAGGACTCTCCAGGCAAGGATAGTGAAGGGGCCTGCCATTTCCTGCTCCAGGGATCTTCCCGACCCAGGGATCAAACCCTCATCTCCTGCGTCTCTTGCATCACATGTAGATTCTTTATTGCTGAGGCACCAGGGAAGCCCGACACAGGTAAACATTCAGCTATTTTAAAAAATGTGAGTCAAGAGGGACAGAAAGTTCCTTATTTTGCTCAAAAGTTTTATTTAAATATAAAACTCATACACACACACACACACAGACACTCCTTGATCTAATCTAATCTATTTCCAGCCCAGTATTGATCCTCCCAGCATTGATACTTTCTATCGTAGTCTGAGGGAACATTTGACATCTTTCATTTTTAAATCACAAAAAGACATTTTTTAGGATAAAATTCTATAAATGAATGAAAATAAAAGTACAACAGGTAAACAAAAAGATATAGCAAATTTTATATCTATTTTTTTCCCCCCTTGACATCTTTTTTAATTGAACAAGATGTATCTAACCATATGCCCTATACAATAAACCCTCTATGTGGGCTTATTCCAATTACAAGCTAAGTTGCTCACATACTTATGACACATCTGTCATTTAACTCTTTGTTCCAGGTAAATAGATAAATATATTATTAATGCATTTTAATGTTAGAGCAAGTAGTTTAATGTTTTCTAGATCAACTCCTGTAAAGGATGTAAGTGTATAAAGAGGCACACCTTCCTTAGTGCAGGGAAGATCTTCTGTAGTCTTAATGTATATGATTTTATTAAGATCTCATCTCTACAACAATAAACTCTCCTCCCAGTTACTAAGGATCAGTTTTTTATACTTGCAAAACACTTTTCTGATTTATTTACATGTGCCCATTATTCCTGAACTTCTTTTCCCCGACTCATTGCAGCTCCAACTACTTCTAATTCTTTAAGTCTCTTCTTGACAATTATCTACCCAGAGAATGAAGACTAGAAAACCTATCTCAGTGGAAAATAATAATTTGTTTCTTTTAAATTCTTCCCAAATAAAATGAATATCACAGTATGATATTGCCATCAATAAGGTTCATTTATTTAATTGCCAGAAGGCTGACTGTAAGTTCAAAACTAATAGAGTATGAACTTAATGAATGGAGGAAAAAAATCAGAATTCATGGAAGTTTTATGTCAATTAAAGTTTCTAGCTTTATTGTTTAATTAAATAGAACTACTAAAAGTAAAATCAATCTGAAAGTAAGCCCAATAAGTACTGGTTAATTCAGTGCATCTTGTACATTAAAAGGATAATAATAATCCATTTGTCATTGCCCTGTTCCTCTCTTGTAGAAGAAATATGTCAGCATGAGAGTTAAATCAATAATGAGATTATAGAAACCAGATACTAGTATATTTGATGTCTTTGAAATAGGCTGCTAAGATGATCCCATTTCCCTCACAAAAATAATGTAAATATCTGACATAGATACCTCTGCTAACTCTCTTCAAAGTTTTACCTGAAGAATGGGTTATAAATAGGCTTCAGAAGGCATAAAACAGACACTAAATAAAAGGAGTAACTAACCCTTGGGTTCTGCTTCCATTTATCCTCAATGAATCTCTTTTATTCAGTGATACAGAATCTAGGAATTACTCATGTGTTTAGTTGTTGAGTCATGTCCGACTCTCCGCGGCCCTTGGATTGTAGCTTGCCAGGCTCCTTTGTCCATGGGGCTTTTCAGGCAAGAGTACTGGAATGGGTTGCCTTTTCCTCCTCCAAGGGATCTTCCCAACCCAGGAATCAAACCCGCAACTCTTGTGTCTCAACATTGGCAGGCAAATTCTTTACCACTAACGCCACCTGGGAATTACTTATATAGGGTAATTATCATCAGACACAGAAATGATGCTGAAAAATAGTTTGGTAACTGACTGTTTTTCCTGTCTCTAAATTTCTCTCTTTTTCAGAGATACCATACCCAGACATCAGGAATCAATTAATAAGAATAAACTCTGTTTTGAGAGAATTAGTAACATCTGGTAGACCCAACTCAGCATTAGGAGGGAATATACTATTGACAAACAACTCAAGAAAGTTGGGTGTCACAGATGCACTGAAGGAAATCAAACACAAAACAGGTAAAACTGTATCAAACAGCTTATCTGAAGTCACATAATAGGCAAAGTGACTGATGGTGATAGAAACCAGAACAGAGGTTCCTTGAGGAAGGAGGCTGATGAGAAGCAGGGAAGGCAGTTATCTGGGGTAGCTGTAATGTTAATATCATGATAGGAGTGTCTGCATTTGTCAAAACTGATTAGTTTTATTATCTGCACATGGTAATGTATGTTCATCATTTGTTGTTATAGTTGTTTAATCACTTAGTCACGTCTGACTCTTTGCAACCCCATGTACTGTACCACACCAGGCCCCTCTGTCCATGGGATTTCCCAGCAGAAATACTGGACTGGGTTGCCATTCCCTCCTCTGGGGGGACCTTCCCAACCCAGGGATGGAACCCATGTCTCCTGCAGTGCAGGTGAATTCTTTACCACTGAGCCACCTGGGAAGCCCCATGTTCACCATACCTCCACACGTAACATATAAACTTGGATACACAGCAGAATACTTGATGCTTTTGTTTTAACACCCTCTGAGTGAGGAAGTGAGCATTCTGGAATGGAGGTTTGCAGAGGAAAGACTTCATCCATGCTAGTTCCATATTAACTACAGTATTCAACTTTTATTTCTATTTAGCCAAGATTATCCCATTTATGGGCTTCCCAGGTTTCTCAGTGGTAAATAATCCACCTACCAATGTAGCAGAGACAGGTTGGATCCCTGGGTCTTGAAGATACCCTAGAAAAAGAAATTGCAACCCACTCTAGACTGGTTACAAATAGGAAAAGGAGTACATCAAGGCTGTATATTGTCACCCTGCTTATTTAACATATATGCAGAGTACATCATGAGAAACACTGGGCTGGATGAAGCACAAGCTGGAATCAAGATTGCTGGGAGAAATATCAATAACCTCAGATATGCAGATGATACCGCCCTTATGGCAGAAAGTGAAGAAGAACTAAAGAGCCTCTTGATGAAAGTGAAAGAGGAGAGTGAAAAAGTTGGCTTAAAGCTCAACATTCAGAAAACTAAGATCATAGCATCTGGTCCCATCACTTCATGACAAATAAATGGGGAAACAGTGGCAACTTTATTTTGGGGGGCTCCAAAATCACTGCAGATGGTGACTGCAGCCATGAAATTAAAAGATGCTTGGTCCTTGTAAGGAAAGTTATGACCAACCTAGACAGCAAATTAAAAAACAGAGACATTACTTTGCCAACAAAGGTCCATCTAGTCAGGCTTTGGCTTTTCCAGTAGTCATGTATGGATGTGAGAGTTGGACTATAAAGAAAGCTGGGTGCGGAAGAATTGATGTTTTTGAACTGTGGTGTTGGAGAAGACTCTTGAGAGACCCTTGGACTGCAAGGAGATCCAACCAGTCCATCCTACAGGAGGTCACTCCTGGGTGTTCATTGGAAGGACTGATGTTGAAGCTTAAACGCCAGTCCTTTGACCACTTGATGCAAAGAGCTGACTCATTTGAAAAGACCCTGATGCTGGAAAAGATTAAGGGGAAGAGGAGAAAGGGAAGACAGAGGATTAGATGGTTGGATGGCATCACCAACTCAATGGACGTGAGTTTGGGTAAACTCCAGAAGTTGTTGATGGACAGGGAGGTCTGGCAGTCCATGGGGTTGCAAAGAGTCGGACACAACTGAGCAACTGAACTGAACTGAACCGGTATTCTTGCCTGGGAAATCCCTAGGACAGAAGAGCCTGGCTGACCACAATCCTTGGGGTTGCAAAGAGTCAGATGTGACTTAGAAACTAAACAACATACATTGACATATAGCATTATTAGTTTCAAATGTATAAGACAATTATTCAATATTTATATATATTGCTAAATGATTAGCACAGTATGTCTTTAATGAACAATAAATTTTTGATGTTGTAGCTACCTAGTCTTTGTGGCAAAAACCCCTATATTACCTGATTCCTCCCTTACATCTTAGGAACAATGTCTCAGAGCTATCTGAGATGCTGTGTCCCAGGCTTAAGTGCTCAGTTTTGTCTGCCAAAGAAAACATAACTCTCAACTTTTAGGTTGTATATTTTTTAAAGTTGACATAAGGATGAATGTTTTTTAAACCGAAAGATCCAGAAGTTCTTCCAGAGCATTGTAGGGAAGGAGGCTAACTTGCCAACTCTCTTGTCCCCCAGAACTAGGAGGACTACTTAGCTTCCTTCCCTGACTTCAAGCCCTCTGTAGTAGTGTTTTATCCATTCCACTTAGGATGCTTCACAACAAGAATTTGAAACCCTGAATGCAGCCTTTAGGCAACAACCAAGGGCAAACATAGAGCTTGTCTGTATGGGCAGACTAGTTGTAAATGCAGGAGGAGGACGTACTCCATGGGAGAAATGATGATGATCCAGGCTTCTTTCATATTCCTGTGGATGGAGTGTGCTCAGTTAAGGAGGCAGAGAGGAGACAGTATACCCCAGGTACTCTGAGACCAATGTCACCAGGATAAATGGAATCTTTTTTTTTTTTTTAATTTTACAAGATGTCTGGTTTCCAGTGGGTGTTCAAAACACATGAACAATGAAGTGGTGGTTTGAGAGGAGCTGTAGAGGAACAGCAAAGGCCCGGGACTCTGCAGGCAGTCTCTCTGGTTCTCTGGCTCCTCCATTTTTGGACACAGCTTTAAGCTTTTGACTTGGGCTGTCTGTGCTCAGGCTGTCCTTATGTACACTGGATGTGAGATTAATTGTCTCAAAAGGAGAGGGTGGTCCACAGTGTCCCTTCCCTGGACATTTTCACCTCCTCTTGCTGTTTCCCTATCACCAAATGAAGTCCTAGACACAGAGCATAGACTCAGTAGATATGTATCACATGATGAAATAAACAGTGCACAGTAAAGGAAAAGAAAGTGTCATTAGATATGCCATCAGCCCTCAAATCTGCAGGTCCTGCATCTGCAGATTTAATGAACCGCAGATTGAAAATAGTACAAATAAAATTACAGAAAGTTTCCTTCTGGCTTCTGAAGTAAGCCAGAAGGAAAAACATCAAAACAGTATACTAACGCATATATATGGAATTCAGAAAGATGGTAACAATAACCCGGTGTACGAGACAGCAAAAGAGACACTGATATATAGAACAGTCTTATGGACTCTGTGGGAGAGGGAGAGGGTGGGAAGATTTGGGAGAATGGCATTGAAACACATAAAATATCATGTAAGAAACGAGTCGCCAGTCCAGGTTCGATGCAGGATACAGGATGCTTGGGGCTAGTGCACTGGGACGACCCAGAGGGATGGTATGGGGAGGGAGGAGGGAGGAGGGAGGAGGGTCTAGGATGGGGAACACATGTGAAAAAAAAAAAAGAAAAAGAAAATGTAGTCAAAAGAGGCACAGTAGAGCTTAGGGAATGGAGTTATTTATGATTTGGGGCTCAGTTTCCTCGTCTGTAAAATGAGGATGATAATAGCATATCTGTTATGGGGTTATTGTGAGAATAAGATGAGTTGATATTTGTGAGGCACTTAGGATAGTACCTAGCACAGAATAAGCATTATGAACGTATCTGCTCCAGTGAGAGGTGACAATGAAATTAAATTTAGCAAGGAAAAGGTGAGGAAGAGGAAGGGGCTTTCCAGAGGAATGAGGCAGAAGGTGGAAGGAAAGAGAAGTGATATACATTCCTAACAGTTGAATGGGGAAACCTGGAGCCTGGGAAGAGGTGAAAAGGAGCTGGTCTGGGGTAAAGGGACCAATTCCATAAAAAAAATAAAAATAAAAAAAAAAAAAAGAAAGATCCCCAGATTAACACCTGGCTTTGCTTTGGGTTGGCCACCATTTACCATATGGTGGCATATATATTATCTTTACAACACTTTACATAGTATTTGCCTTGAGTTAGGTATTGTAAGTAATATAGAGATGATTTAAAGTGTATGGGAGTTTGTACAAAAGTTATTTGCAAATAGGAGGAGAATGGTTATTAAGAAGTCAAAGGGAAATTGATTAAGCAGATCAGCTTTCGGAATAAGTTCATTTGGACGGTGAGTTCCTTAAGACCATCTCTGTGTCAGTCTCCAGCAGAATGTACCCTCTTAGGAGGGTCCAGCCAGACCCCAGTGTCAAGACTGCAGCAAAATATCCTCCTGCTTGGCAAGACTCACGTGCCTCTCTGTCTTTAGTCTTTGTCTGCTCTGCTGATTTGTCAGTAAATTCAGCCTTCTGTACCTGAGGGTCTGTCTTATATGGATACAAGCATTTTTTTCAAAAGTGTTTGAAAAAAAAATAAATTTCCAAGAAGCTCCGAAAAGCAAAAAGTGGGTTTGCGGCATGCCGGCAACTATTTACATAGAATATACATTGTATTTACAATCATTTACATAGCATTTACATTGTATTAACTATCATAAGTTATCTAGAGATGATTTAAAATCTGTGGAAGGATGAGAGTAGGTTATTTGCAAATATGCATCATATTATACAAGGGACTTGAGCATCTTTATAACTGCATTCATAAGGAGGTCATTAGTGATGCTAACAAGCATAATGTCAGGGTCCTAGAGAAATCAGGAACTACAAAACAGTGACGTGGATGTATGTCAATAAAACCAAATTGGATTATTTTTTAATTTGTTAAGAATTAAAATGACTAGAGTGAGAAATAGGGGTCAGGAGAATGTTTCATGGATTATAAAGGAGAAGTTAAAGGATTTTGGATACAGTAGTCCCTCCAGGAATTCATTCTAAGACCCCCATGGATACAAAAATCCACAGATGCTCAAGTCCTTTGTATAAAATGATGCATATTTGCATATAACCTACTCACATCCTCCCATAGACTTTAAATCATCTCTAGACAACTTATGATAGTTAATACAATGTAAATGTTATGCAAATTATTGTAAATACAATGTATACACTATGCAAATAATTACCAGCATGTAGCATATTCACATTTTGATTTTTGGAGCTTCCTGGAATATTTTTTCAAATATTTTTCATCCAAGTTGCTTGAATCCAAATAAGCCAGACCCTCGGGTATAGAAGGGTGACTTTACTGAAAAATCAGTAGAGCAGACACAGACTAAAGACAGAGGAGAGTGTGAGTCTTGCCAAGCAGGGAGGGGATATTTGCTACAGTCTTGACACTGGAGTCTGGACCCTCCTAGTAGGGTACATTCTGCTGGAGACAGACAGAGATGGTCTTAAGGGACTCACCTTCTGTATGTACTTGATCCCATGACCGATCTGATGGATCAATTTTCCCCTGACTTCTTCATTACCGTTCTCCTCCTATTTACATCCAGGCATGCTTCTCCAAGCAACATGCATATCCAAATGAAACGACGGTTCTCCACACTTGTGGCAGTGCTAAAAATAATGAATGATTCGAATGTCTGGGTACTAAACTAGTCTGCAATCAGAAGGTTTTCAATTCCTCATGTTCAAAAAATTTTTGTACTACCTAATAGAACTGTCAGCTGATATAACATTAAAAAATAAATGGAATAATTGATCCCACAGGGCTTATTAATGTATCACTTGAAAAGAGGTTCTCAGAATTTTTATTTGTAGCAGGACATAAATACAGTAATGGAACTGAAGATGTAACGACTTGTTCTAGCATGCAAATCATTGAGCTTATTTTAAAGCCCCATTTTTCTAATTAAAATGCTCAACAAATATTTTCTATGTATTTAATTTTAAATTTGTCAGCTTGATTCATTTGTGGTAAGAATAACAGTGATGATAATTCAAACTATAAAAAATGTTGACACCTAGAGATATATGGTAATAGAAAACTTAGAAAAAATAGTAACTAATTGTGTCTTGTGTATGAGTATGCATTTATTACCAATTAATAAAATAATTTAAGAATAAATACATTACTATAAGGTAAACTTATTTTAATGGAAATTCAAGTTCATGATGATAAAAGGGAAATGTCAACTTTATGATTATAAGCTCAAGCTTGCTGATTGGATTCATCTGTATTTTGTCAAATTAAAAGACTAATGTAGCATAATTTAAAATGTCCATATTTGCACAATATCCTAAACTCAGTCTATTTTAACCATGTAAAACACAGGATAAAATATTTTGGTTTAAAGTTTAATTTTTTTTTTTAGAAAGCTTCCAGTTTAAAAGTAATTTTTAAATGATTTTTTCAGGCACATGAAAGAATCTTCTGAAAACTGCTAGCATTAAGTGTTAGCAAAGTGGTTGGACAACAACAGAGATGCATTCCTTGTACAGGAATAAATTTTTAGATCAGGTAGGGCACAGCACTGTGTGAAATCCAGACAGGCCTGAGTCACGTGGACAGTCCTCTTCATGGCTGCTCTGTAATCTATGCTGAGGAGCAGGCATTTGCTAAAGGACTCAGAGCTCAGTTGATGATGGCATCTTTTTTTTTCTCTCTCAAGTGTTCAGAATTTAAAATTGCTTCTGCAGAGTCATAGACAAAAAGGGATTATGAGAAATACATTGCATTATTTTAGTTCCTGTTAATTAAATATAAATGAAGCCATGGTTTTTTAATCTACAAAATAACAATCTTAATTGGAATCCTGGCTTACTTATTGGATTCTCATCCTTGACATACTTTAATTGATATATAACAAAATTAAAATATATCTGTGGGACACAAAGAAGTGAGCTGTTAGTTAATTGTAAAAATGAAATATCTTTCTCATCCAGACTCTTGTAATAAACTTGATGGAAAGTAGAGTACTTTATTAACTTCACGATACGTACAGAGTAAAACCGATAATTAAAATGCTCATTCACAGAAACAACTTATTTATATGCAGTTCTGGTTGTCAAGCTTAACAATCATTAAACTGAGAATACATATGAGTATTACAGCAGGATTCACAACATGATTCAAAAACTACTATGGGATTATATAGTCATATTTAGTGTGTTTCAGATAAAACTGAGAGAAGGAGATGGTTTTGGCAATATATTTTATACTTTAATTATGCTGAAGAGAAACATTGTCACATAACAATCCTCCAATAGCAGATATATTTGGGAGCTTGCAAAGAGTTAAGTGCAATGTATTTTCAAAAGTAATTATATTTAAACATCTTTTCATATTATTATATACTTATATTAATATCTTAGACCCAAAGTAGAGACTCAATAATTATTTTCCTATGGGAAATATGTTATTTCATGTTTATATAGAGACAAGATGAAAACCTTCACAAATTAAAGAAAATGAAGATGTGTGTTGAATAAATCTAATATTTTATAATTTACCCTACCTTTGGTACACCATGTTCATCTCTCATTGGTATTTTCTATTTAGCCCAATTGATCCTGAAGAAACTACACTCCAACTCATTATTCTAAGCTTACTGAAAGAAGCATTTGTTAATTTCTTCATGATGAGATGTATGTGCTTTGCTCTTCTACCTCCTGTTACATATTTAATTAATAGAATAACAAGAAATATTTAGAATATAACACAGGCAGGTCCCTCTTTGCTTTAGAACAGCTACATGTGACTTGATACTCCATTGGAATTTTAGACTTGAACAGTGAGTTGTATAACTTGACTGAGAATACTCAGAGTTGTCATTTAGGAAAGTTTTATTCCTAATTCATGCTCAAGATTCACATAGCCAGAAGACTCCCAGTATGTACTTACTGGTTGATGATGTAGTATTAAATTAGCTAAGTGAGATGAAACCTCAATTCTCCAATCACATCTATAAATGAAAAACTTTTTCCCAATGAACCTTAGTATATGCATAAGAAAACAACAGCAACAAAAAACCCACACTACTGGTAGAGAATACTGCTTGTAATTTTACTCATAACAATTATTTATTAAATTTAATAATATGAAAAAAACCTTGCTGATCAATACACCTGTAAGATATAATTCCATTTGAAAGGAGGTTTTCCCCAGAAGGTCTGAGAAACTGTTCTTATAATGATCATTTTGCAAATATCCCTGGTGAGATTAGACAATTATTTCCCTCATCTCTATGCACTTTCTTTATTTTAAAATCTTTTTTGTGCTTTAAAAATATTTCAAAAAGAGAGCAAGCATTTCTTCAAGTATTAGGAAGCATAATTTTTAGAATGAATGAGGTTTTTCAATCACTGTTGAATTAGTATAGCAAATTCATTTATTTTGTAGTGTTTTTAGCAATTGGAAAAATAAATCTTTTTCATTGATGCCTAAATAGCACATAAAATTAGAAGTTGCAGATAAACTGGGTGGAATCTTAAAAAATACACAATAGAATTTGGAAAACAAATGAGAAAACAAGGCATATAAAAAAGTGAGAAAATTATTCTTTAACCTTTCAAATCCCATTGCTTGAGAAGGAATTATTGATATAAAAACAGAGGTTCTCAAACTTTGAAGTCTAAGAAATGCTTTAAACTAGTCAATTTCATAAAGTCTCCCTAGAGCTTCTGTTTATGTGGGTTATATCTATTGATATTTATCATTTTAGTAATTTAAAATAGTAATTAAAAATATTAGTATATTTAAAATAACACAATCATTAAAATTTAACATAAATACAATATTTTCATGGAATAGAAGAATATTTCTTAAAACCACACACAAATTTAACTAGAAAGGAGACTGTTTCACATTTTGTGAATCTCATTAATGTCTGATTCAACAAAATATAGCTCGATTCTCATGGATATTGGGTTGGCCAAAAGGTTCCTTTGGTTTTTAAATAAAAATAACAGACATCTTTCATTTTCACCAAGACCTTTATTGAACAACAAATTCACCATTTTGTTCTACTATCTTCTTCTATTTTTCAAACAACTGCACAATTCTGTCTTCCCAAAACTTTTTATCTTTTTGAGCAAAGTACTGGTCCAGGTGACTTTTAGGGTCTTCCAGGGAATTGGAATTTTTTCCATTAGAATAATTTTTAAATGACAGATAAATGGACATCTGATGGTGCGATGTATGATGAATTCGGCAGATGCATTGGAACTTCCCAGCCAAGTTCTAACAGTTTTTGCCTGGTCACCAAAGGAACATGTGGTTTTGTGTTATCCTGGTGGAAGATGATACATTTTCTGTTGACTAATTTTGGATGCTTTTTGTGGTATGCTGCTTCCAGTTAGTCTAACCGGGATCAGTACTTGTTGGAATTAATCCTTTGGTTTTCTAGAAGTAGCTCATAATAGAGGAGTCCTTTCCAGTGCCACCACATACACAGTATCAACTCCTTTGGATGAATATCGGCCTTTGTTGTAGTTGGTAGTGGTTCATTTCCCGTGCCCCATGATTACATACATTTAGCAAGTTTCTAAGAGATTACTATAGACAGAATTCAATGTGGTGTTTTTCTAACATTACTTTCTCATGTAATTTTCTAAGGACTATGTTTGATTACTTTATTATTATTTTTTTTTTTTTACAACATTCAGCTGAGGAATATGCACATGGCTATGTAGAGACTTGTTTATTCCTTTTAGAAATCCTATTTGTGTTCAATGACTTTAGTACTGTTTTATTTAAAATTAAGTGAACATGTTTTGAACAATGAAATGCCATTTAATAAATTACAATTGCATTAAATTAAGTCAGCAAAGTGATCCTCCTGAAACATTAGCTCTCAGTGTATACACACTAAATCCAGACTCTCTGTTTCCTAAATTAAGGTGGAAAACTTCATTACTCTACCTAAATGCCTGCATATGTGTGGACTGCAGGCAATTTAGAGAGCAAATAAAAAAGGAAGGCAAGGCTTCTTTGTCATTTTCATCTTTTCATCCGGGGGTAAAAATGTGAATTGAGAGCAATTTACAATAACATTGTCACTTCATTTGTTTCTGAAATATCCTTGCCATATTTACATGAAGCTATATGGGTAATTTTTTTTAATAAAACATGAAGATTTTCTGTATGAGCTATTCAACCTTATACAAATATTTTTAACTGACATTTCTGATTTCACCTAAAAACAGGTATCAATATATGCTGCTAAGTCGCTTCAGTCGTGTCCAACTCTGTGAGACCCCATAGATGGCAGCCCACCAGGCTCCCCCGTCCCTGGGATTCTCCAGGCAAGAACACTGGAGTGGCTTGCCATTTCCTTCTCCAATGCATGAAAGTGAAAGTGAAAGGGAAGTTGCTCAGTCATGTCCGACTCTTAGCTACCCCATGGACTGCAGCCTTCCAGGCTCCTCCCTCCATGGGATTTTCCAGGCAAGAGTACTGGAGTGGGGTGCCATTGCCTTCTCCAATCAATATATAGCCGAGTGCATTAGCTGTGTACCTAGGCTAACCTTTTTGGAGTTTTGAAAAAAAAAAAATGGACTTACGAAAGTGCTCTCAGAATGGAAATCATACACATATAGGGGACTTACTGTATTCTTAAATGAATATTAATTTTTAAGAATTTTTATCTTTAGGTTAGAATTGCAGAATAGCATGTAACTCAAAATATGATACATAAGATAGATAGTACTGTGTTTTGTAACATGCCAAAAGATTAAGCAATAGTTACTGACTATCACAGGCTTCCCAGGTGGTGCTAGTGGTAAAGAACCTGCCTGCTAATGCAGGAGACATGAGAGACGCAGGTTCGATTCCTGGGTCAGGAAGATCCTCTGGAGGAGGGCATGGGAACACATTCCAGTATTCTTGCCTGGAGAATCCCATGGACAGAGGAGCCTGTCAGACACAACTGAAATGACTGAGTGTGCACACACGTGCACTGACTTACATAGAAGTTTCTGAAGATGATCTTTCCTGAATTCATCTTAACATTCATTTGGCTCTTCTTTTCCACAGAGATAGAATATTTTTCATTTATAACTTAAATATATGAAATTATATTTCATTATTTTAAGCTTTTCAGCAAACTTTTATGAGAGAAAAACAGTCACTCAAAACAATACACTATAACCTTACCTCACCTAAGCAATACAGTGTGTATCTGTGTATGTATGGGTATGTATTGGGCTTCCCAGGTGGCTCAGTGGTAAAGAGTCTACCTACCAATGCGGAAGATGTGGGTTCAACCCCTGGGTTGGGAAGATCCCCTGGAATAGGAATTGGCATTTCCTACAGTATTTTTGCCTGGAAAATCCCATGGAGAGTGGAGTCTGGTGGGCTAGAGTCCACGAGGTCACAGAGTCAGACACAATTTAGCGACTGAGCACACAACACATGAAAACAACAATGGTATGTATTATTTATATCATAACATGTTACATCATATATTAAAAGACTGATAAATCACTTTATCTCCTTAAATTGATTTCTTCAATGGGTACCCCCAAAATATAATCAGTTGTATGTGTTAAAAAAAATTAATATAAAAACATATTGCTTCCACTTTATGAACTAAACTTCAAAGCAAATTAATAAGCTCTGTGACAAAATTTCCCATACTATCTTAATCTCCAGATTTTGACTTAATAGTCCAAAGTCAATATAATTAACCAAAACTATATTCATCAGGCATGATTTAATTTTTTTGCTGATTTGAAAACTAAAGTGAAACTTCAAGTTTGACAACAGTGATATTTTTTAAAATAAGGTTTTCCAAAAAGTAAGGGTTAAAAATATAAAAATATGTTGTGAATTGATGCTATCATTCTATGAAACACTGATTTTTAATAAAACCTACTTTTAAAAGGATAGATGGACTTGGCTATCAGATTTTGCATAAAATATTAACATGATAATCAACTACAAAAAAGGAAAAACTATCTTAAAAACTAATTGGCGTTCTAGGAATTAGCAAAGGCTTTCATTTTTCTAGCTCTAAGAAGCACTGTAATAAAATAAATTACTGCTACTACAGGAAAAATAAGCATTAGAAAATTTGCATACCTACAATCCTCAAATACTTGCTTTGCTTTTTCTGGCTGGAGGATAAGGAAATGGGGGGGAGCTCTACAAGGGAGAAAGGTAGGTGACCTGATTTACCCTTCATGTAAAAGCACACTAGTGGCTGGCTTCTCTGGGGACAGACCATAGTTGACTCTTGAACAACACATTGGGGTTGGAGAGCATGTACCCTACCTGTGTCTTCTGTACATGGGGGGAGGTCCAAGGCCCCCCATGGGGATCCAAACCTCCCCACCCTCAGGGATGGCTGTACTCCTGATTCAATCTGCCTTAACTACTGTGACCCTAATTCGTTCTTTGTTATGGGTGTCAGGAGACTTCAGAAGACATGTTCATTTAATGCGGATCAGGAAACTTCAGGGAGTTGATAAGTATTTATTGATTGAATCAGGGTCAGGAAATCTAAGGCCTTTGGTTGGTTCGATGAACATCAATAGGTTTATGAAGGAAGACTGATTTAACGGGGGTCACAATATTTAAAGGTCCTGATTTAAATTACAGTTGGTGCTGTGTATCCATGGTTGCTCCACAGATTCAGCCAACATGGGATCTTGTGGGACTGTAATATTTATTTTTGAAAAATATCTATAGGTAACTTGACCCACCCCTTTCAAACTCCTGTTGTTCAAGGGTCAACAGTAAATGCTTTCTGTTAGTAGCAGAATCATTATCTCTGAAGCTTTTAGCAGAATGAGTCTGCCTTATTGGTACATAAGGACTTCCCTTATAGCTCAGACTGTAAAGAATATGCCTACAATGCAGGAGACCTGGTTCAATCCCCAGGTTGGGAAGATCCCCTGGAGAAGGATATGGCAACCCACTCTAGTATTCTTGCCCAGAGAAGCCCATGGACAGAGGAGCCTGGTGGGCTACAGTCCATGGGGTTGCAAACAGTTGGACACGACTGAGCAAGTAACACTTTCTCAACACCAAGGGTATATATATATAGATATATGCATGTATTAGTTGCTCAGTTATGTCCAACTCTTTGTGATTCCATGGACTGTAGCCTACCAGACTTCTCTGTCCATGGGATTTCCCAGGCAGGAATACTGGAGTGGGCTGCCATTCCTTTCTCCAGATCTTCCTGACCCAAGGATTGAATTTGCATCACTTATGTCTCCTGCATTGGCAGGTGGGTTCTTTACCACTAGTGCCATCTGGGAGGATATACACATCCATATATATAAATATATGGACGTGGGGGGATTCCCTGGTGAGTCAGCAGTAAAAAGCCCTTCTGGCAATGCAGGAGATGCAGATTTGATCCCTGGGTCAGGAAGACACCATTGAGAAGGAAATGGCAACTCATTCCAGTATTCTTGCCTGAAAAATCCCACAGACAGAGGAGTCTGGTAGGCTACAGTCTATGGGGTCTCAAAGAGTTGGACATGACCAAGCAACTAAACAATAACAACAGTGTGTGTGTGTGTGTGTGTGTGTGTGTAACTGCCATGTGACATACATTATTGTCTCCAAAAATATTGAGTTGCTTTATGAATGATATAGCATCTTCTGTGTATTTGCTTAGAAGATATATGATGTGAAAAAGAAAAAGAAAACTTTTGGGAGTTAAGCTGCTTCATACCTGCATCAAGGTTACTAGTGCCCTCAAAATTCTTACGATAACTTGATATTGGGAAAGATCTTATAATTTATGCAATGCATTTGATGTTCTGATACTTTGTGTTATATCAGGATTCTAGAAGCCAAATTGCCCTTTCAGACTTTGTAGACATAATGGTTGAAACACCAAGGTGTTTCCCCTGAATTCTCCACCATAACTGTGTAGATAAAGGCAACTTAAGAAGACCACAAGTTTAAAGACAGCTGTATCACATTACAGACCTGGGTCCCACTTCTTTCTTATTCCTGGCTTGAATGTCAGTCAGGCAAAATTTGTATTCTTATAGAATGGAAGGCTCAATAAACATTTACTTTGTGAAAAAGTATAGCTAAATTTCATGGTATGTTGGTATAGCCTTTGAGTTAGAACTGAAAACCTGTTGTAGTAACTGCTTCTCGGAAGAAGTATTTTGGGGGAAGTAGGGACCATTGCTCAGAGAAGGCAATGGCACCCCACTCCAGTAATCTTGCCTGGAAAATCCCATGGACGGAGGAGCCTGGTGGGCTGCAGTCCATGGGGTCGCTAAGATTCGGACACGACTGAGCGACTGCACTTTCACTTTTCACTTTCATGCACTGGAGAAGGAAATGGCAACCCACTCCAGTGTTCTTGCCTGGAGAATCCCAGGGATGGGGAGCCTGGTGGCTGCCATCTATGGGGTTGCACAGAGTCGGACACGACTGAAGTGACTTAGCAGCAAGGACCATTGCTATGGCACCTTAGTGACAAATGGAGTCCAGTGCATAAACCCTGACAAAATTGAAAGAACAAGTGATTCTGTGACATTCCTGGAAATTAGAGGGCTGGAGAAACCAAGCAAGCAATCTAGTTATGAGAAATTCATTATTATTTCACAAGGTGCTGCTAATAAAGAACTTCAGAGGCTAACAAGACTTTTTGCTTTTGGTCAAACTGTCATTCTAATCTAGGAAACTTATTGTGCCCTGTTCTCAAAATCAAGATGAAGAGGTCTGAGTTTGCATGTGGTCTGGGCAGAAACATTCAAACATCTTACAGAGTAAATGGTAAAGGTGCTTCAGGTAGGTACTTATGACCTGTGTGCTCAGATAATAGACCATGTTGGCAGACAGGAACCTTTGTTCTAAATTGAAAAGTGCTATCAAGTGGTGACTTTTTGGATTCGAGACTCTCAGTTCCATGAGAAAGTCACTCACTACACCTAAAATGAAAGGTAATTATTGGCATATCACTTGGCAGTAGTCATGACTGCTCTCATTACAAAAGGGCATTAGAAAATTCTGAGGTCAGAAAATCCCATCATGCCCTAGAGGATGTCAGGGAGTTATTAGAATATGGAAGGTGCAGGGTTGCAGATTTCATTCTGAATGGATGTGTTAGGGAATACACCGTAAGGGGCACGTTGTGTGAGTGGGAGCAGCCGTTCTGTCATATAGAGAAGGTGGTCTTCCCTGCACCTCTTGTGTTCCTGTGGGGTCAGAGCCCCACCAGTCTCTCCCAGCTGTGCCCGAGTAGGCTGCTTGGCTCAAACACAAGGCTTGCAAATGCGAACAACTTACCATGGGAGGAAGGGCAAGTCTCAAGGGTGGGTGGAGTCTAAGACTCCATATTTAAGCTAATGATGAGTTAGTGCTGGATTAGCATTTAGGCATTCAGTGGCTTCACTGTATGGTCAGGCCTCTGGGCCTCTGATAAACTGGATAATAAACAATGGTGAAGACACGGACGCAACCTAAATGTCTACCAACAGAGAAAAGGATAAAGAAGAGACGGTAGATACACACACACATGAGTATTACTCAGTCATTAAAAAGAGTGAAATGATGCCATTTTCAGCAACAGGGAGGGACCTAGAGACGGTCATACTGATTAAGTCAGAAATATTGTATGACATCCCTTAAATGTGGAATCTAAAAAGAAATGAACTTACTTATAAAACAGCAAGAGACGGAGAATAAACCTAATGGTTTCCAGGGGGAAGGATAGGGGGAAAGGACAGGTAGGAAGTTTGGGATGGTGATGCACACACTGCTATATTTAAAATGGATAACCAGCAAGGACCTTCTCTATAGCACAAGGAACTCTGCTCAAAGTTATGTGGCAGCTTGGATGGGAGAGAAGTTTGGGGGAGAATGGATACATGTATATGTATGACTGAGCCCCTTTGCTGTTCACCTGAAACTATCACAACATTGTTTGTTAATTTGCTATACAAAATAAAAAGTAAAAAAATAAGAAGGCTGGAAAGGACATAATTACATGATTCATATCTTTCCCACTGGAGGTACCTCTTGAGAGTAGATTTCAGTAAAAAATCGAAGGTAACCAAGGGAGATGCATATGCTTATTAGGTTGGCTGTGATAATCATTTCACTATGCATATGGGGATCAAAATATCATCTTGTATGTTTGCTGGTAAGTCGCTTCAGTCGTGTCCGACTCTGTGTGACCCCAGAGATGGCAGCCCACCAGGCTCCCCTGTCCCTGCGATTCTCCAGGCAAGACACTGGAGTGGCTTGCCATTTCCTTATATGCAATTTTGTTTAAAATTTTACAAATATATATATATATATATATATAAAACCAGATCAGATTTTCAAATCAGATTCACAGAAGCCATCAATGTATCCAATGTCAAATGTTACAACAGCTCCTAATTATTTCAAGGATATATACTATCAACAGCTGAGAAAATAGAGTGATCCAGACCAGCTCCAGTTCTGCCCTAGGTCCTGCCTTTCACAGCTGACCTGTGCTGCTCCACCTAAGACAACACTTGAGGTCTGAATGTAGGGTTTTAGGAGCTCCTTAGAAATATTTCAGTTATGAGCAACCTCATTGTTTTCTCCTAGGATTGTTTACTTGTGTTGTCTTCTATAGCAACATGATTCTTGGATTCTCTGCTAATTTCCTGTAAATGATCTTTAGCAAGCTTTCCTGGAGATCTCCACAGATAGAGGAGACTGGTGGGCTACAGTCCATGGGATCACAATGAGTCGGACACATCTGAGTATTCGTGGATGCATGTTTAGCAAGGGGCACCCTGCTAAAGTTATTTTGAAGCTAATATCTCTTCACCTGAGAAATACCACCCCCTGAGTCAATTTACCTGTAGCCCAAGCAACAAGGTATGTCACGTTTCTTCTTTTCTTTTTGCCAGGGGCACATGCTCTGGTAAACTGAGTGAGGGGATCAGAAGCCAGCTGTTTTGCTCCTTCCTTCCTTTCATCACCTCATAAAAACTGTCTTTCATTTTGCTTGATACATTGTTCTAGACCTGGATGCAAATTTACATGTAAACAAGTGATGCAAATGACATTCAAACCATTGTCTTTGAAAAAGTGTATTAGTAAGTCTTCTCTAAACTGTGCCAGTCACTTAGTTTTGTCAAGTTCTTTGTGACCCCATGGACTATAGCCCACCAGGCTCCTCTGTCCAGGGGATTTTCTAGGCAAGAATACTGGAGTGAGTCATCATTTCCTTCTTCAGGGGATCTTCCCAACCCAGGGATCAAACCCAACTCTCCTGCATTGTATGAGGAGTCTTTACTACCTGAGCCAAGTATTCTCTAAGGGTAATTCTAACTTCTTTCTCTGTTGCTAAATTTAACAGGCTCTGAATGCAGCTCCATTACTCAGTGGGAAGGAAGATCTTGATTCCTTTCCTGTCTAATTGTGTAATATCTGCCTTGAAAAGGGACTGGGGAGAAATGTGAGCTAGTCTGCTGTTATGATCATGTTAGAGGGTGAAAGGTTGTTGCTGAACCATGCAAAGATGCTGGGATTCTTGGCCTCCGGAGGAGAATTCAAGCCGGGGCCAGAGATGAGGCTTGATCGCTCAGAGCTTTGTGTAATAAAGTTTTATTAAAGTATAAAGGAGATAGAGAAAGCTTCTGACATAGACATCAGAAGGGGCAGAAAGAGTACCCCCTTGCTAGTGTTAGCCATGGAGTTATATACTCTCTAATTAGTTATTACAGTGAATCAAAAGAATGTCTGGAGGTTGTAAAGAACTCACTAGCCCTACTCCCATAATTTACATTTTAAGATAATAGGATTAGCCAGAAGGTTTTTTTCCAGAGACTGTCTTCAAGCAGGATACATTATTGTTATATAATCCTAAGGAATGTAGAGGGATAAAAAATGTTTGTCCTTTCTTCCTCCTCGAGAACTCCAGAACCCTCTCTCCTTGGGGACCCCTGGACTTCTTATCAATTTGCCTAGGAATTGACTTTCTCAAGGGTAAGTAGTATTTCTGCTGACCTGGAAAACCCAACCATGGAGAAGACAGATGGGTTAAAAGATGTGTGTGTGCTGTCATGTCCAACTCTTTGTGACCCCATGGACTGTACCCCACCAGGCTCCTCTGTCTATGGAATTCTGTGGGCAAGAATAATTGAGTGGGCTGTCATTTCTTACTCCAGGGGATTTTCCTGATCCAGGGATGGAACCTGTGTCTCTTGTGTCTGCCTTCATTGGCAGGTGGGTTCTTTACCACCAGTGCTACCTGGGAAGCCCAGGAAAAAGGGGTAGTAAATGGAAAAAGTAGGAGATCATAGCATAGGGAAGAGGCTCTTGGAATTCTATTGCAATCAGGGATGGGCTACCATTCTGTTTCCCCCAAGTACATGAAACGCTAGAACAAAACTCCCACCTGTCTCAGATCTGATACTAATGACCAATGTTGGGGATAACTTCTGGGGCTGTCCTCTCTGGATAAGGGAAAATAGACAATCGCTGAATTCCAAGTTCATCTACAGGGTCATGTCAATAATTTTGAGTAAAGGAGTGGGAAGGGATACTCATGTGATGCTTATCAGAGTCCCAAACAGCTGGTCCACAGTATATCACTCACATGAATTCATCTGGTTAATGAAAAGATTAGCCAGAGGAAATGATATCAACAAACTAGACAGAGCAGAAGGCTGAACAACAGAGATTCGGCATTCTGGGTGACCATAAATTAAGCTGGAATGTGGAACTGCCAAGAGAGCAGCCTTAACGTGATGAAAAGCAGGGTGAAGCTGCCTGGTCAGTGTTATCACCACTCATCTGTGAATGAAACACAGACTTAAAGATAGTGGAAGGAGACTCTAGTCACAAAAGAGATGGATTTGGGTATGATTTGGTGGCCAAAATTACAGGTGTTGAAAAGTGAAAGTGTCAGTTGTTCAGTCATGTCTGACTCTTTTCCACCCTATGGACTATAGCCCACCAGATACTCTGTCCATGGGATTTCCCAGGAAAGAATACTGGAGTGGGTTGCATTTCCTCCTCAAGGGGATCCTCCAGACCCAGGGATGGAACCCAGGTCTCTTGCATTGTAGGAGGATCCTTTACCATCTGAACCAGCAGGGAAACCCCAAATTACCATTATGTTACCTCCATTTCACTGGAATTGGAAGACTGATGGCCTTCCCAGGTAGAGATGTGATAGGAATTAGATGGCCCCAGTGACAGTCTCATGAGACACACAATATTTTTTGGCACAGGACAATTTTTCAAACGGTATGAGATTCATTGGTGTGTAAAGCAGTGCTGTATGTGATGGGTTGGTCAGCACTGGTCCACTGTGATCCAGTTTGTTAGGAGCTGCTCTTAGGGTGATGATCAGTTTCAGTATTTTAAGTTATTCATCATTATATAAAGGACTTGCAAACTATCATAATGACCCAAGAGGGAGGTCTCTTCCAGGAGGCCAAAAACAGTTATAAAACCAGTCTGGAGGGACAACATATACCTAATTGAATGAATTAACAGAATAAAAACTGTGTTGGAACTTCACTTCTGTGGATAATGCTGAGACCAGGATGGAATGCATGCAAAGCGGCTAGACTTCTAGAGAGCCAGGTTAAGGAAGACCAATGATGGGAAATCTATGCTAAACCAAACATGGCAGTTTATCACTGGACAGTCAGGTTTTCATTGTCTTCTGAATGAAAACGAAATTTATCTTATCGATGATACAAGTGGCTTTGAATGGACAAATAAAGGAAAGAAAAACTTGTCTTAGAAATGGAGAAGGGGCAACAGAAGATGAAAAGGTTAGATAGCATCACTGAATCAATGGACATTAGTTTGAGCAAACTCTGGGAGATAGTGAAGGACAGGGAAGTCTGGTGTGATGCAGTACATGGGGTGGCAAAGAGTCGGAAACGATTTAGCGACTGAACGATAACAAAAGAGACATTAAGGGAGGTAGATAGTGTTAATACACTATAACAGTTGAAAGTTGTCAGTTGAAAACACTTGTTTTACAGTGTAGTTATATTCACAAACCAGATGGAATTCAGAATTGGCAAAATAATATTATTCTAGTCACCACTGTTATCACTAAGAGTGGTGTGGTATATTGGAAAGAAATGGAAAAAGACTCTTTAAATATAAGCTGTTTAGTTCAGTTCAGTCACTCAGTCATGTCTGACTCTGACCTCATAAACTACAGCACAACAGGTTTCCTTGTCCACCACCAACACCCAGAGTCTGCTCACTCATGTCTATGGAGATGGTAATGCTATCCAACCATTTCATCCTTTGCTGTCCCCTTCTCCTCCTACTGTCAATCTTCCCCATCATCAGGGTTTTTTTCTAATGAGTCAGTTCTTCCCATCAGGTGGTGAAAGTATTGGAGCTTCAGCTTCAGAATCAGTCGCTGCAATGAATATTCAGGACTGAATGTCTTTTAGGATTGACAGGCTTGATCGCCTTGCAGTCCAAGGGACTCTCAGGAGTCTTTACCAACACCACAGATTAGTTCAGTTCAATTCAGTTCAGTGGCTCAGTTGTGTTTGACTTTTTGCAACCGCATGAACTATAGCACACCAGGCCTCCCTGTCCATCACTAACTTCTGGAGTTTACCCAAACTCATGTCAATTGAGTCAGTGATGCCATCCAGCCATCTCATCCTCTGTGGTCCCCTTCTCCTCCTGACTGCAATCCCTCCCAGCATCACGGTCTTTTCCAATGAGTCAACTCTTCGCATGAGGTGGACAAAGTATTGGAATTTCAGCTTCAACATCAGTCCTTCCAATGAACACCCAGGACTGATCTCCTTTAGGATGGACTGGTTGCATCTCCTTTCAGACCAAGGGACTCTCAAGAGTCTTCTCCAACATCACAGTTCAAAAGCATCAATTCTTTGGCACTCAGCTTTCTTTATAATCCAACTCTCACATCCATACATGACTACTGGAAAAACCATAGCCTTGACTAGATGGAGCTTTGTCATCAAAGTAATGTCTCTGCTTTTTAATATGCTGTCTAGCTTGGTCATAACTTTCCTTCCAAGGAGTAAGCGTCTTTTAATTTCACGGCTGCAATCACCATCTGCAGTGATTTTGGAGCAAAAAAAAAAAGTCTGCCACTGTTTCTAATGTTTCCCCATTTATTTGCCATGAAGTGATGGGACTGTACACCATGGTCTTAGTTTTCTGAATGTTGAGCTTTAAGCCAAACTTTTCACTCTCTTTCACTTTCATCACTTTTTGTTTAATTTTTCTTCACTTTCTGCCATAAGGGTGGTGCCATCTGCATATCTGAGGTTATTGATATTTCTCCCAGCAATCTTGATTCCAGCTTGTGCTTCTTCCAGCCCAGCATTTCTCACGAGGTACTCTGCATATAAGTTAAATAAGCAGGGTGACAGTTTACAGGCTTGACATCCTGCTTTTCCTATTTGGAACCAGTCTGTTGTTCCCTGTCCAGTTCTAACTGTTGCTTCCTGACCTGCATACAGGTTTCTCAAGAGGCAGGTCAGGTGGTCTGGTATTCTCATCTCTTTCAGAATTGTCCACAATTTGTTGTGACCCACATAGTCAAAGGCTTTGGCGTGTCAATGACGCAGATGTTTTTCTGAACTTTCTTGCTTTTTTGATGATCCATCGAATGTTGGCAATTTGATCTCTGGTTCCTCTGCCTTTTCTTAATTTCTTAAAATGCTTAAACATCTTGAAGTTGATGTGAACATCTCAGTTCATGTACTTTTGAAGCCTGACTCAGAGAATCTTGAGTATTACTTTGCTAGCCTGTGAGAAGGGTACAGTTTGCGGTAGTTTGATTACATGCTGTATTGTGTGGCAAGTCACTCCAGTATTCTTGCCAGGGAAATCCCATGGACAGAGGAGCTGGAGGGCTACAGACCAGGGGGTTGAAAAGTGTTGGACACGACTTGGCAAATAAACACACAGCCAAACAAATAGAACAAAGAAGAATATATGATAAAGACTGTGTCCTGCAAATCCTTGAGCAGTCACTGTCTGTCTAGGCTAATCCATGCCTCCCATCCCCCAGAATGTCCATATCTTTATCCCCACAACCTGAGAACGTTAACTTCATGGTGGTGGGGCAGGGGTGGGGGGACATTACAGATGTGATTAAGGTTGTTAAGACAGAGAGAGTATCTGGGGTTATCCAGGTGGATCCCAGGTCACCTCAAGGGCCCTTATGAGGAGGAAGCAGGAGAGATGTGAAGATGAAGGCAAGAGGCCACAGTGACCATGTGGCTTCTAGGGGCTTAAAAAGGCGAGGGGATGAACTCTCTCCTCAGGGTCTCTGAGGACCAGACCTGAGGACACCCTGACCTTAGCTCTGTTAGACTCAATTTATACTTTTGTCCCCCAGGACTCTAGCTGGAAAAAAAAAAAAGTGTGTTTTTTAAACTGTTATATGAACAGTAATTTGTTACAGCAGGAGAAAGAAAGCTGACATACAAGCCCTTTTCAGAAACAGCTTGCTGGCTGCTGTGGCAGATGATGCCGAGGAGGAGAAAATATTTGGGGCAGTCTGGCGCTAGTGGTAAAGAACCTGCCTGCCAGTGCACGAGGCATAAGAGACGTGGGTTTGATCCCTGGGTCGGGAAGATTCCCTGCAGGAGAGCATGGCCACCCACTCCAATATTCTTGCCTGGAGAATCCCAGGGACAGAGGGGCCTGGAGAGCTACGGTTCATAGGCTCACCAAAAGTAGAACATGGGTGAAGCAATTTAGCAAGCATAGATGTACTGATTTAAACCCTCAAAGAATAGAATGCCTATGGAAACAAATCCCCCAGTTAAACATTTAAATTTGACCTCAGGAAAAATGCACAGTTAAATGCCTCCATCATCATATGTATAAATTTTCTAATCACATATGGATAATAGGGAGGAAAATCATTTTTGCTGGTAAAAGAACAAAAGACCCGTGAGGGGAGATGTTCAAGGTGAAGAAACTTCTTAGAAAGGAATTCTACTCATGCCTAGATTGTTTAAATTATGGTGATCACTGGGATGTTAGCAGGCTTTATAAAATAGTACTAAAAATAGTACTTTATTTTAAAAGAAAGTACTAGAGAAAATGCTGAAAACTAATCAAGAGAAATACCTTGCAAGGAGATATCAAACAACGTGAGAAAAGAACTGTCAAAGAAGTTCTTAAGCACTGTGCCTGCAAACTGTTTTCCCCTTTTATGGTGGAATTGTCCTCACAAACCAACCAACTTGAATTATTTCAAGTGGATCCTGTTATCTTCTAAAGGCTGCTTTCTTGCTCAGTCATTCAGTCGTGTCCAATTCTTTGCGATCTGATGGTCTGTAGCCCACCAGGCTCCTCTGTCAGTGGGATTTCCCAGGCAAGAATACTGGATTGTGCTGCCATTGCCTACTTCAGGGGATCTTTCTGACCCAGAAACTGAACCTGTATCTCTGTGTCTCCTGCATTGCAGATGGATTCTTTACCACCGCACCATCTGGGAAGTCCTCATTTTTTAAAATACTGGAGCCCAAAAATGGATGAATAGAGGAAAGGAAAGCATGTTGAGAGGCTAACAGGAAGGAAGGCCAGGGATCTCCAAATGGAGGAAATAGGCTGCAAGTGTCAGACTTTTTTCTTTTTTTTTTTGGAGAAGGTAATGGCAACCCACTCCAGTACTCTTTTCTGGAAAATTCCATGGACGGAGGAGCCTGGTAAGCTGCAGTTCATGGGGTCACAAAGAGTCGGGCACGACTGAGTGACTTCACTTTCACATTTCACTTTCATGCATTGGAGAAGGAAATGGCAACCCACTCCAGTGATCTTGCCTGGAGAATCTCAGGGATGGCGGAGCCTAGTGGGCTGCCATTTATGGGGTTGCACAGAGTCGGACACGACTAAAGCAACTTAGCAGCAGCAGCAGCAGTCAGACTTTTTTTTGTTGTTGTTTTTTCTTCTCTCTTAAGTGGCAGGAGGAAGCAAACTAGTGATGTATTTTTTCCCTTTTCTACACAAATTTAAAAAGAGGTTTCTCTTAAAATAGTTTGTTGCCATAATGACACCTGGTTCCATCTGAATTTAACTTTTCTCAAATCTTGAGTTAACCAATGCATTTTTCTTATGGAAATGTTTGTCTTAAGCTATGTTAATGTACTTACTATGCATTTACCCCAAACTTTTCCTCAAGTCATTCAGCCTAATGGCACAGAGGAGACTTGACAAACCAGTATGTTATACTCAGACATTGTTCTCCTAATCTATGTAAATGAAACTATTTGTATGGTAATCTGCCTTTCTACAAGATTCAAGTCAACCATTTTATGGCCTGGGATGACTCACCTGGTGCCAAGATTATCCAAAATACATCTTGTGGGTGAAGGGCCTGGTGCCATTCTCTGAGTTTTAAGACATTCCTTTCTTTCATTAACAGACTGCTAGTAACTATATAACATCCAGCTAAAGACGAGCAGGTGGGTATTCTGCCCACTTCTGATGTCCATGTCAGAAGTTTCCCTATCTCCTTTATACTTTAATAAAACTTTATTACACAAAAGCTCTGAGCAATCGAGCCTCATCTCTGGCCCCAGATTGAATTCTCTGGAGGCCAAGAATCCTGGCGTCTTTTGTGATTCAGCAACAACCTTTCAATGTGACAGATGTTTCACTGGACCCTGATTGAAAATACATACATCTACAAAATGTTGAAAATAACACACATACACACACACACACACACACACACACACACACACACACCCATTCATTGGATGGTCTCTAAGCCCCATGCCTCTAGTTACATAAAGGTTCAGAAAAACTGTTTTCCCATCTTACTGCAGGCATATCCATAATTATAATAGCAAACTCTCAGAGACAATTCTGTTCAAAGCAGGAATAAGACCAATTATGACAAAACCAGTTCTATTTCCTTCAGTACCACCCACCCTAATGGTAATACAAGGGTTAACAAATTAATTTACCCTTTCTAAATTAATCTGTTATATTATCTTCTATTGATCTTTTCTAATGCAAATGTCTTGCTGGCAAAATACAGTGGAGATTTGTTTGACCTCTTTATTGTTGAAGGATATGGCAATTAATTTTTAAATTGAGATTCCAATTAGCTTTCTGCTCTTGCAATATTTTACCTAAATCTTCCTTTAAAGTTCTGCTAAGGTCACCAGAAAAAGATTGTCTAAACAAGCCTGTAATAAAAGGTAGAAGTAAAGAAAACATTTCTTATGTTATGTACCAAATTGAGGTTACTCTAGGTTAACTGAATCTGATTCTTTGAAGAGATAAAGATGCTCTAAATCACGAAGAATTAATCAAAAAATTCTAATTGAAAAACAGGACCTCAGAAGTCTATTATAAGAGAAAGTGCCAACTTAGCAAAACAAAGCAGCTAAATCTGAAAGACATTTTACAGATGACTGCAGTCATGTGTATGTGTTAGCTGCTTAGTCGTATCCGACTCTTTGAAACTCCATGGACTGTAGCTTACCAGGCTCCTCCATCCATGGAATTTTCCAGGCAAGAGTACTGGAGTGGGTTGCCATTGCCTTCCTCTTATGAAAATGTTACAGGGAAGAAGAAGAAAGCCCCAGAGAGTAAGATTTCAAAATTAGGACCACCCTTGGAGAGCATCACCGACTCAATGGACATGAGTTTGAGTGAACTCTGGGAGTTGGTGATGGACAGGGAGGCCTGGTGTGCAGTGATTCATGGGGTTGCAAAGAGTTGGACATGACTGAGCAACTGAACTGAACTGAGGAGAGCCTCTGAGGAGAGCATGGCAACCCACTCTAGTATTCTCGCTTGGAGAGTCCCTGTGGATAAACCTCGTGACTACAGTCCATGGGGTCTCAAAGAGTTGGACACTACTGAGCGACTAAGCCTCTAACAGGAAGCCTCTAACAGGAAGAAATTGAGCTTCCTAAATGGAGGTGATCTGCATGTGAAATTTTCAGATGTCTGTGAAGATACTAAGACAAGGGGTGATGTCTCAGTAGTTACTGAAGGGCAAATGAGAGCAAGGTTACAGACACAAGAGTGGACAGAGAAGAGCTTCCCAGGACAGGTCTAGAACAACCCCATCTAGCCTAACCATTCAGGTTAGGCATTTAAAAGCACATCAAAAAGCTTTCCTCTTTCACTGCTGATCTCTCTGGCTTTTACTGACCTTGAATAAGATGAAGATGAGAGAGTGGCCAGAAAATAAGAAGAAAAAATGACAATCTGGAAATGCCCTACTGGGCACGAATACAACATATAATGGTCACAGGAGAGGGAACTCTGATACAGCGGACTTGGTTTTTCAAACATTCAAATCCCTCAGCTCAGAGGGTTTGGTACAGAGAAGGGAAGGAAGAAGGGTCGGTGTGCAAGTTCAAGGGTACACCACTTTCACACCTCAGTCTCTCTGGGGTCATTTGTATTTACAAAATGAAGGATGGGAATTGGATTTGAGGGTAACTTCAAGTTTCCATTAATTTGGTATCTCTAAACATAAATTCTAGGCAAGTTGGATTGAAATGAAAGGTGTTAAGAGTTTATTATTTAAATATTTACTTTAGAAAGGTAAAAAATCTGATATAATTTAGTTTTTAGATTGCTAACATGTTTTTGATTATTCCTTTATAGATGTTCTTATTATATCAGGCATACTTATATGTTGGCTTATAAAGAATTATGTGCTTTGAACCAGACTACATATTAATCTCAGATACAATTCAAACATCAACATTTATTGTACAGAGGGTTAATAATTTCACAGCCAACTGGTATTTGCTGTTGTCACTGAGGCATTAAGGTAATGCTGAATTACTGTATTTCATCACTACACTGATCTTCATTTTGGTATATTCCTAATTCATGCCAGTTTTCATTTCATTTAAATCTAATAGGCTATATCCTTAAGAAAAATCTGAAGTGCACAGGTTCTTCCATTTCTAAATATAAATTAGCAAAGGCTAATTTAGCATGTTTCAAGGCTGCCATATAATTCATGGTAATAGTTTTATCTCTCAGAAATTGTCAATCCAATCTTAATAGTAAAAGATATTTACTTTGTCAGGAAAAAGGATTTGAAAGCAATATGACTAGTTCATATTTCCTGGGGAAGATAGAAGTTTTAATTTACATATATTTTGAGACAATATTTATACAGGGATTTAAATGGAAAATGCCATGACCTAGCAAAAGACCCTGATCTTCTGTCTTTTCTTCATTTATTCCCATAATATTGTACTTATCTCACTTTGGACAGATAGAACACACTCTATTGCAGGGAACTGTAATATATATTACATATATATATGTAAGTTAGTTGTGGCTTTACAACTAAATCATAAGTTCTTTTTATTAGGATTTGTAGCAAGATGTCTTTGTAAATTCCAGCATGTTATAAAGAGTTTATTTTAAATTTAAGCTCATTAATTTATTTCTAGAATATACTGTATAATAGTTACCTGAGATGTGAAGGTATCTTCATGTGTTCTCACAGGAACCTTTAGGTGAGCAAGGAAACTCATCAAGCAGTTGGATAAGCAAACATTCTTCCAGGAATTTCTACAGACTGAGCTGACTCACCTCTCTACTTAGGACTTTGTCATCTAGAAGGAAGCCTACATGCAAACACAAAAGGCAGACTTGTGAACACAAATACAAACCACAGGATTAACATGTAGATTTAAGTGTGATGCAATTTAGGAAACAAAAAGAACAGCTGGCCAGAAATAGTTCTATATCCATCAAAGAAAATATTTTTTGTTGGAACTTATATGAAATATTTGACACATGGGAGCTGACAATTTAGACTTAAAAAATAGTCACAACCTTAAAGTTGAGAGTTGTTTTATTCAGCAGAAATTTCTAGGACTTAAGCCTGGGAGATAGTAACTCGCATCTCTAGTTGCTCCATCTCAGATAAGGAGCAGGTGATATAGAAGTTTGCAACAAAAGACAGGTAATCTGAATATATAAAAATATTATATATATATTTTGTGAATTAAAGAAAATCAGGTATCCCAAGTTAAGAAATTTAGCACTTTTCTATGTATGGGAAGATGCAGTAGTCTAGGCTTACTGAAATCATTCCTTTCATATGCATCTCAGCTATCTGGGGCCAGTATCCTGTTTCTCACATCCTAGGCTTCCTTTGGGCTCACCATAGGGCATGGCTGCAGCCTCATGGTGGCTGATGCCATGTCTTCTTTCTAAGTGCCCTTAGGACTCAGGAATTCACATATGGAGAGTTGAAAACCATGATGACTGTAACATCCTTGTTTATGAATATGAAAGCAAATACTGCATTTCTCAACACATAGACTTTTCAAAGAGGGACAGGAAGATTATTTGAAATGCATGTGTCTGTCCACTTAGGAAAAATAGTACTGATCATGTATAGATTGTAGTAACTGATATAGAATTTGTCTGCTTGAAACTCAAGGCTGACGTATGCTGAGCACTTAGGGCAACTAAGGTAAAAGGAAGGTGATGCAGAAGGAAGAGTGGAGTCATGAATATACGGTTCTGAGATGACTGTGAGTCATTCTAGGTTCCAAAAAGGAGGATAACTAGGTGATATAAACACACTTATGCCTAATAATTCTTATTACTATGTACTATATACTATATGTGTGTTAGTTTTTGTGTGTATAGATGGCATCCATAAAAGGCATTTTTGTCACTTTTTAAACATTTTTGCCTAACATATACATATAATTACAAGTTTTAAGCCTACAAAAGACATACTGTATTTGACTGTGTGGAAAGAATAAATGTAAAGTTGCCTAACTGGTGATTCCAACATTCAAATGGATAGATATATACTAGATATATAATGCATGTATGTATCAACATGTATATTTGTAAGATAGATGCATATATTCTAAATTAAGTGTATAATAAAATAAAACAACTACCCCAAAAGGTAATAATTTTATCATTTTAACTGAAAATTAAAGAATAATTATAATGTAAAGAAAACACATAAACCTGAGAACAGTACTGAAAATATTCTCATATGTTTATTACAAAAGATGACTGTGAATGTTGATGTCTCAGCATACTTTTTTGTGAGGATGTGGGACAACCCAAGAAGTGGAATGAGTGCTATGGAACAGATGTTATGAGAATTCTCAGGGACATTAAATAGTTTTACTCTGCTTTGGTTTTAGTTGCAAATATTCATCTTAACGTACAAAGATCTCTAATTAGAATACAATAGACAAAGAACTATAATCCAAGAGAAAATCTTTTTAGCAGATGATTGTTGAGAAATTTCACTGTAACAAGTATAATAAGTCTGTAAAGGAGAAACAGTGGGGCAAAAAGTAATCAAAATCTGCATTTCTTACTTTGAAAGTTTGCAGTCTTTTTGCAGTAATCCTTAAACAGTAAGTTTTCCAATACTATAAAGTAAAATTTTATTTTTGGAGCACTAGACATTCTTTATATCATGTAATACACTAAAAAAAAAAAAAACAAAAAACCTCCCTTTTAAACCAACTTTTATTTCCTGGTAGATATATAGTTCATTGGAGAAGGAAATGGCAACCCACTCCAGTGTTCTTGCCTGGAGAATCCCAGGGACGGGGGAGCCTGGTGGGCTGCCATCTATGGGGTCGCACAGACACGACTGAAGTGACTTAGCAGCAGATATATAGTTAGGCTTGGTATAAAAACTGTAATTCAAAAAGATGTACTGGTTTTATCTCTAATTTGTTAATGAGTTTTCAAACTCATTATGTGACTACATAATCTACTAAATGAGGAAAGTATCAATTATAAAAAGAAAATGCACTCTAAGAAGACCATCTATAATTCAAAGGTATGCTAAAGTCTTTCAAATGCATGATTTTAACATTTAAATTGGAAATCAATTTAAATATCTTTTTCTTAAAAATACTTGAGTTGTTAATGTTAATTTTATGATAATTTTAATTTTATATACCTGAAACTAGGAAGTCATGTTTTAGGTTTAAAACTTCATAATATTAATTATATGTTGAAGGAAATCAGAATTTGCTGTACCAAAATATTCTTCTTTGACAAAACAATTTTTTAAAATATTTACTGAGGTATAGTTGATTTACAATGTTATGTTAGTTTTAGATGTACAAAAAAGTGAATCAGTTATACATATACATATGTCCACTCTTTGTTAGATTATTTTACCACATAGGTCATTACAGAGTATTAAGTAGACTTCCCTGTGCTATACAGTAGGTCCTTGTTAATCTGTTTTATATATAGTAGTATGTATGTCAGTTCTAGTCTTCCAATTTATCCTTCCCCGCTCGTCCCTGGTTTGTTTTGAGCTGAAAGCAATTAACTTTCTGCCCTTCCCCTTTCAGTCGAAAAGCAGGACACACATTTCCCTTTGCAAAGGTGTGACTTCTTCCAGAACCAGGAAGATGAGCATGACTCAGTCACTGAAAACACTTTCAACTCTTTTAAATGATGAAAGCATCAAATTGAGTCACATAATAAACCTTACTAAATAACCCTAATCTTCCATTAGTTTTCCCCCATGTATTTTACCTATTGTAATTTATTGCCCTAGAAACACAACTTTCCCTTCCTTTGTCTAATTACTTCACAATTTATTGCCCATGATTAAAACGACTTATAAGCCTCTAGATCTAACCACTTCTTTGTGGTTTCCACTTCTTTTCTGTGAGGCTCCCTGTATGCATGCAAAACGAACCTTTCTCCTGCTCACCTGTCTTTTATCAATTTGATTTGCAGACTTCAGTCACTTCTTTCCTGAACCTGAGAGGATACAGGAAAGACTTCATTGTTGTTGTTTTTACATCCTCTACAATATTGAAACATGGTGAAAAAATCATAATTTGAGTGGGAAGTAAGGTTGGGAAACCCATAGCAAACCCGTCAACTTTTCCCTATTTTCATATTTTGACTTGTATATTTAATCACTTATTTGGAAACAACAAATCCTCATTTTCTATTTCATCAGGCAAAAACATGAGTGAATGATCCCTGGGACTATAATGGGTCAGAAGAGAGTCATCTGAGATCCAGAGAAGAAGCAGAGCATACAGAACAGGCCAAATGATCCAGGTTCAAGTAGAAGGTAATGAAAAGGGTCCCCATATGCAATTATGACATCGTGTACAGAGAGGACTTGATTTACATTATACTGACTAAACCAGTTATAGTCTACATGACCTCACTTCCTTTTCCTGCTCACTGGGCACCTGCAATTGGCAGACAGCTCTGTGGATGTTACAGGCACATTTGTAATTTCTTTACATCATGTAAGTAAACTTTCATAAGCTTCAGTTTCCTCATCTGTAAATATGTAATAATTGTAAGTAGCTATTAACATTGGAGAAGGCAATGGCACCCTACTCCAGTACTCTTGCCTGGAAAATCCCATGGATGGAGGAGCCTGGTAGGCTGCAGTCCATGGGGTCGCTAAGAGTCGGACACGACTGAGCAACTTCACTTTCAGTTTTCACTTTCACGCATTGGAGAAGGAAATGGCAACCCACTCCAGTGTTCTTGCCTGGAGAATCCCAGGGACGGGGCAGCCTGGTGGGCTGCCATCTATGGGGTCGCACAGTCAGACATGACTGAAGCGACTTAGCAGTAGCAGCAGCAGCAGCAGATATTAACATTGCTATTAGAATCATGAGATCATGAATGCAAATGTAAAATATGTATATAAGGCTCACTGCTGCTGCTACTGCTAAGTCACTTCAGTTGTGTCTAACTCTGTGTGACCCCATAGACGGCAGCCCACGAGGCTGCCCCGTCCCTGGGATTTTCCAGGCAAGAACACTGGAGTGGGTTGCCATTTCCTTCTCCAATGCGTGAAACTGAAATGTGAAAGTGAAATTGCTGAGTCTTGTCTGACTCTTAGCGACCCCATGGACTGCGACCCACCAGGCTCCTCTGTCCATGGGATTTTCCAGGCAAGAGTGCTGGAGTTGGGTGCCATTGCCTTCTCCACTATAAGGCCCACAATGAGCAATAAATATTATTATTACTATCAATAATTTGTTTGGGTAAATGTTGTATTCCTCATAATACTGGGTTGTGCAATTTGAAAGGAGGTGGGACACTTTGAATGGCACTGAGATACTGGGCTTTTTGCTAGAACTTATATCTGGAGATTTAAACACAAAGAATAAAGAATTGGTTAACTCATTAATCCCACAAACCAGACCCCACAAACCAGATGCTTCAGTATGATTACAAACATAAGTTTGGAACCATCTTGGTTGAGTTTAAATCCCAATTACAATTTTTAGTGACATTTTAAACTTTTGGAAATGTTTTTAACATCATTAGCCCCAAATCTCTTATCTGCAAAAGAGTAATGATGATAGTACACTTGAGTTAAGGCACACAAAGCACTTAAATGAGTTCCATGCACTAGAGTTCAACAAATGTTTGTGATCACTTTAGATTTAGCAATAGTTCATCACCTTTGAAAATCATATGCTACCATTTCCATCTTTAGAGCCAGTATCTTCAGGGATACTGAAAATTCACAGGATTTGTGATAAAGCAACAGAGAGCAAGCTTGGTTGGCATCTAACTTTCATAGAGATTAGGGTATGGACAGTGAGAAATGGAATATTGCCTGACAGAGCAGTAAACAAGGATCCCACAGTCATCAGTGACTGCAGCCACCATGGATGCTGAGCTTGTGAGCCCTCAGGGAACTCAGGCAGGAAAAACATACCTGGCATCTAGCAGCCATCAGCCTGTAGCCACTCCCCACAGTGAGCCCTGAGGAAACTCAGGATGTGAAAACTCAGGATACTGGCCCAAGATAGCTGAAGTGCAGATCAAAGGAATGATTTCAGTGAGCCCAGACTCTTGCATCTTCCCATACATAGAAAAGTGCTAAACTCCTTAACCTAATGTATCTGGTTTCTTTAATTAACAGTACTCTTTTGACATTCAGATGACCTGCCATTCGTTGCAAAACTTTTATATAACCTGGCTCCTCCCCTCACCTCCTAGCAGCAGTTTCCCAGAGCCATCTGAAATGCTGTCTTCTGGGCTGCAGTCCTCATTTTGCCCCAAATTAAGCTTAACTTGAAACTCCCACATTGTGCACATTTTTTTTTTCAACAATAGCAGCCTGTGCAGATTAAATTCAGAAGATCTCAGGTTCCTTCCTTAACCATAAACTACCAAGTTAGGTTTTGTTACACAGTCCTTGACTATAATCAAGATTGATCCCAGACTATGCAATGATACTAAGATTAACCAGAATCCAGGTGGCAGCAATTGCAGCAATTATTACATTTTGTGAAGGAATGCCTTGATACAGATTAAAACATGGAAATTTTCCATTTTCTAAATGGCCAAAAAATCTGCCTTATTTTGTCTTATATGTGTCTGTCATCCAGTTTTTAAATGTGTATTATTACTGGAGATACATTAGCACTGTCTTTGTTGGCTGACCTTTTTGTTAGCTTTTATCTTTTAAAACTTTCAGTTATACTTTTACAGTTTAAAACTTTCAGTTATAATTTTTATAGTAAAATAAACATTTTCCCCTTTGTATCAAAATTTTATTATTTTTGATGAGTGTGAAATTAAGCAAATGAACAGAGGAACTAACTAAATAGGGACCTCAAAATACCTGGTGTGATCCATATAGCAATCATTGTACAGGAAACTGAAGAACTGCATATAGTTCTTCAGTTCTTCTGTCACAATTAACCATGTGAATTGTGAGCATTGTAATAAAACCTAGGTCGGTGGCACTAGAGGTAAAGAACCTGCCTGCCAGTGCAGGAGACATGGGTTTGATCCCTGGGTTGGGATGACCCCCTGGAGAAGGGAATGGCAATGCACTCCAGTATTCTTGCCTGGAGAATCCCATGGACAGAGGAGCCTGGTGAGCTATAGTCCATGGGGTCTCAAAGAGTCAGACACTACTGAAGCGACTTAGCACACACACATTCTTACTGGGTAAACAAGTAGGTTGAAATAAGGGCTTTCTTCTGCTGTTTGACCAGGAAGGAAGATGTTGAGGTCTATTTCCTGAGAAATACATATTTTCTGCCATATCAGTAAGTAAGAATGTCACAGTCGTCAGCAATGCTGGCCCTCCAATGTGAGCTGGTGAGCCCTGAAGGGACTCAGGAGGGAGAAGAACACCTGGAATCTGACAGTCATTAGACTGCAGCCACTCCCTCCAGCAAACCCAGGGGAGCTCAGGTTGTGAAAACCACCAGGCACTGGGCCCAGAGAGCTGAGATGCATATGAAAGGAATGATTTCAGTAATCATCTCCTCATACACAGAAAAGCACTAAATTCCTTAATTTGAGATATCTGGTTTTCTTTAGTTCACAAAAATACCTTTGGCATTCAGATTACCTGCCCTCTGTTGCAAACTTCTATATAACCTGGCTCCTTCCCCTGCCTCCCTGCAGGAGCTCTCTCAGGGTCACTTGAGATGCTGTCTCCTGGGCTTGACGTCCTAAAAATACCCACCAAATAAAACATAAGTCTTAACTTTTAGGCTGTGAATATTTTTGAAGTCAACATCCCCATCTATGCAGACAGTGGGTTCCGTGGCTTTGTGCCAGCAGCCATCACTATCTGCCTCTATCTAGGGTCATCTGACTCTGAACAGATGACTGATCTCATCACTTTCTGTTTTCTGAGGCTGCCAGTCCCTGAGATAAAAGAATCACCGGAGTCCCACCTGCAACAGAAGAATAAAAATGACTCATGTAATTGTAAATCTTCTGATGATAAAATTCCAACTGAATTTTCAGAGAACATCACAATCTTTTATTGAGACAATCACAGCACAAACAGTAATCCAAAAAAATAAAAATAAATACAACCAGTGAAAGTGCTGCAGTGAAAAGGGGAAAAAAAGGAATGAGATTTTTTTTTTTCTTCTTCCCTGAAAACAAAGAAGATAAAGAGAACAGTGAACAGGTCTGATCACTTCTATGTTTCACTTTAACTGTTACTAATCTGTAGTCTGTAACTAAGTTTGCTTTTCTAACTCTGTATATCTGTAAATAAGTTTGCTTTCAGTTCAGTTCAGTCACTCAGTCGTGTCCGACTCTTTGCCACCCCATGAACTGCAGCATGCCAGGCCTCCCTGTCCATCACCAACTCCCTTACTGCCCCCTAACTGGGCATGAGCTACATTTTGTACCTATTATCCTTTGCCTCTATGCTAATTACATCCTATATCTGGTGCTAAACTTTACAGCACTCTCCTCACAGACCGCCCCTTGTATTTTTTTCTCCTTCTGCATTACAGAAAGAAAGCCAGTGCAATATACAAATGACAACAGAAGCAACTACTAAACGGCTGGATGCCAGACCCAATTACCAGGCTCCCTGACCCCAGCCTACGACTGTTTTTGAAACAATGCAAGAGAAACAATATAAGATCCTTATACTGTTGTAAGTCACCATTATATAAGTCCTCATCTTATATAATCGGAGAAGGCAATGGCAACCCACTCCAGTACTCTTGCCTGGAAAATCCCATGGACGGAGGAGCCTGGTGGGCTGCAGTCCATGGGGTCATGAAGAGTTGGGCACGACTGAGCGACTTCACTTTCACTTTTCACTTTCATGCATTGGAGAAGGAAATGGCAACCCACTCCAGTGTTCTTGCCTGGAGAATCCCAGGGACAGAGGAGCCTGGTAGGAGGCCGTCTATGGGGTCACGCAGAGTAGGACACAACTGAAGCGACTTAGCAGCAGTAGCAGCATCTTATATAATACTCCAGATTTCCCATGGAAGGGAGGGACACAGTTTCAGACGCATGAGCCAGCTATGTCTTCCTTCTGCCGGCTGAGGATTAAAGTCACCTCTCTATTTCCTGCAAACTGCCTCCACATTTTTTATTCAGCTTTGGTGGGCAGAGAAAGCCAAGATTTTGGTGGCAACAAAAGCAAGGAAATATTTTCAGGCAACAATTTAAGTAGTTTTGTTGTTCAATTCCTAAGTCATGTCTGACTTCTTTGCAACCCCAATGACTGAAGCATGCCAGGCTCCCCTGTCCTTCACTATCTCCTGGAATTTGCTCAGACTCATGTCTATTAAGCCAGTAATGCCATCCAACCATCTCATCTTCTGTTGCCACCTTTTTCTCCTGTTCTCAATCTTTCTCAGCATCAGGGTCTTTTCCAGTGAGTTGGCTCTTTGCATTAGGTGGCCAAAGTATTGGAGCTTCACCTTCATCATCAATCCTTCCAATGAATAGTCAGGGTTGATTTCCTTTAGAATTCATTGGTTTGATCTACTTGCTGTTGAACAGACTCTTAAGAGCCTTCTCCAGAAATTGAAATTATCAATTTCAAATTGATAATTTGAAAATATCAATTCTTCAGGGCTCAGCCTTCTTTATGGTCCAACTCTCACATCCATACATGACTATTGGAAAAACCATAGCTTTGACTATATGGATCTTTGTCAGAAAAGTGATGTCTCTGCTTTTTAATATGCTGTCTAGGTTTGTCACAGCTTTCCTTCCAAGGAGCAAGAATCTTTTAATTTCGTGGCTACAGTCACCATCCACAGTGATTTTTAGAGTCCAAGAAGATAAAATCTGTTACTGTTTCCATTATCTCCCCATCCATTTGCCATGAAGTAATGGGACTGGATTCCATGATCTTAGTTTTTTGAATGCTGATGAAGTCTCAAAATGCTATTCAGAGTTTTCAGTAAGAAAAGAGACTTAAGAGAATTTCTGGAAGAGAATACTAATTTCCACATATTCTGGAGAATAATACACCAGTCTTGGAACTTCTCTCCTAACATTTTACTGTAAAAATTTTCAAACATGGAGAAAAGTTGGGGAAATTGTTACAGTGAAGCCTTGGTTTACCCACAAACAAGATCTAGAATCACATTTTACCAGGTTTGCTTCTCACATATCTATCCTGTATCCATCCTTTTATCTACCCACACTCCATCTTATTTTCTGTTAACATTTCAAATCTGAGATGTCAGTAGATTTCCTCTGAATACTTCCATATGCATACCATTGCATATTTTAAATGTTTACTGATAGTTTTGATATAAAATTTACATAAGATAAATATTTACTGTGTTCACTGAGCTTGGACAATTGTACACACATATGTATGCCTTAGAACTTATCACGAACAAACAGGGAGAGTAAATTTCAGATTTTCAATGGTTAGGAAAAACATTAAAACTAAGAATGGGATTTAAGAAGCAGTATTTCAAGGTTTGAATTTTATAAGAAAATATCTCTGAAGGATTTTCTGCATCTCTGAAATTATTTTAACAACTCGACGTGACCTAGAAAGGAACCATCTGGGAGAATAAGGGGATGAAGCACATGTGCCTGTTGACCAGTTACCAGAATGGCAGTGGTCATGAGGGAAGCCATGAATCCATGAATTGCAAAATAACAAGAATTAAAATATTTAACTTGCAAAATTAAGCAACTCTTTAAGAAAAATTCTCCAGATAACAGAAGAATCACTTCTCAACCTCAGAAGTATAATTCAAAATAGTTCAACCTTGCCAAAATTGGTAACTAAGGGTAGTAAGTGTCTCAGGAGGAGGATGGAGACTTTGGGTTCCCTAAACTTTACTTTGTGACTCTAAGCAATTCAGAGAAGTTCTTGCTAGAAACTGAGGTCCACATATTCATTAGGTGTGTTTCATATCACCCTTGTTATCACAGGCAACTTTCGACAATGTTTTTAAAATTCTTTTTAGAGTTATTTTATGTTCAAAGCAAAGTTGAGGCAAAGGTACAGAAATTTTCCATATACACCCCAGCCCCTCCCAAGTAGATTAAACCTTCTCCCCAATTTTAACATACCACATCAGTGGTGGACTGGTTAACAATTGATTAACTTGCACTGACATGGCATAATAACCCAGAGTACATAGTTTACCATCTGGTTCACTCTTGGTGTTGTACATTCTATGGATTTGGAAGAAGGTATAAAAACATGTATTGTCATCATAGCAACATTCAGTGTAGTTCACTTAGTCCACATTCAGCCTTAGTCAGCTACTCATCTTTTTACTGTATCCATAGTTTTGCCTTTTCCAGGATGTCATATAGTTGGATTCATATAGTCTGTAGGGTTTGCAGGTTGGCTTTTTTCACTTAGTAATACGTATTTAAGACTCCTTCATGTCTTTTCACCATATGGCCAACACTGAAATCAGATTGATTATATTCTTTATAGCCAAAGATGGAGAAGCTCTATACAGTCAGCAAAAACAAGACCAGGAGCTGACTGTGGATCAGATCATGAACTACTTATTGCCAAAATCAGACTTAAATTGAAGAAAGTGGGGAAACCACTAACCATTCAGGTATGACTTAATCAAATCCCTTATGATTATACAGTGCAAGTGAGAAATAGATTGAAGGGACTAAATCTGATAGAGGAAGTACCTAGTGAACTATAGACAGAAGTCCAGAACATTTACAGGAGACCGGGATCAAGACCATCCCCGGGAAAAAGAAATGCAAAAAAGCAAAATGGCTGTCTGAGGAGGCCTTACAAATAGCTGTGAAAATAAGAGAAGTGAAAAGCAAAGGGAAAACGGAAAGATTATATCCATTTGAATGCAGAGTTCCAAAGCATAGCAAGGAGAGATAAGAAAGCCTTTTTCAGTGACCAATGTAAAGAAATAGAGGAAAACAATAGAATGGGAAAAGCTAGAGATATCTTCAAGAAAATTAGAGATACCAGGGGAACATTTCATGCAAAGATGGGCTCAATAGAGGACAGAAATGGTATGGACCTAACAGAAGCAGAAGATATTAAGAAGAGGTGGCAAGAATACACAGAAGAACTGTACAAAAAAGAACTTCATGAGCCAGTTAATTGCAATGGTATGATCCCTCACCTAGAGCCAGACACCTGGAAAATGAAGTCAAATGGGCCTTAGGAAGCATCACTACGAACAAAGCTATTGGAGGTGATGGAATTCCAGTTGAGCTATTTCAAATCCTCAAAGATGATGCTGTGAAAGTGTTGCACTCAATATGTCAGAAAATTTGGAAAACTCAGCAGTGGCCACAGGACTGGAAAAGGTCAGTTTTCATTCCAATCCCAAAGAAGGGCAATGCCAAAGAATGCTCAAACTACCGCATAAAATTGCACTCACCTCACACACTAGCAAAGTAATGCTCAAAATTCTCGAAGCCAGGCTTCAGCAATACATGAACCGTGAACTTCCAGATGTTCAAGTTGGTTTTAGAAAAGGCAGAGGAACCAGAGATCAAATTGCCAACATCTGCTGGATCATTGAAAAAGCAAGAGAGTTTCTGAAAAACATCTATTTCTGTTTTATTGACTATGCTAAAGCCTTTGACTGTGTGGATCAGAATAAACTGTGGAAAATTCTGAAAGAGATGGGAATACCAGACCACCTGACCTGCCTCTTGAGAAACCTTTATGCAGGTCAGGAAGCAACAGTTAGAACTGGACATGGAACAACAGACTGGTTCCAAATAGGAAAAGGAGTACATCAAGGCTGTATATTGTCGCCCTGCTTATTTAACTTATATGCAGAGTACATCATGAGAAATGCTGGGCTAGAGGAAGCACAAGGTGGAATCAAGATTGCCGGGAGAAATATCAATAACCTCAGATATGCAGATGACATCACCCTTATGGCAGAAAGTGAAGAAGAACTAAACAAAAAGTGATGAAAGTGAAAGAGGAGAGTGAAAAAGTTGGCTTAAAGCTCAACATTTAGAAAACTAAGATCATGGCATCTGGTCCCATCACTTCATGGGAAATAGATGGGGAAACAGTGGAAACAGTGAGAAACTTTATTTTTCTGGGCTCCAAAATCAGTGCAGATGGTGGTAGCAGTCATGAAATTAAAAGACGCTTACTCCTTGGAGGGAAAGTTATGCCCAACCTAGACAGCATATTAACAATCAGACACATTACTTTGCCAACAAAGGTCCATCTATTCAAGGCTATGGTTTTTTCACTAGTCATGTATGGATGTGAGAGTTGGACTATAAAGAGGGCTGCACACCGAAGAATTGATGCTTTTGAACTGTGGTGTTGGAGAGACCCTTGAGAATCCCTTGGACTGCAAGGAGATGCAACCAGTCCATCCTAAAAGTCAGTCCTGGGTGTTCATTTGAAGGTCTGATGTTGAAGCTGAAACTCCAATACTTTGGCCACCGGATGCAAAGAGCTAACTCATTTGAAAAGGCCCTGATGCTGGAAAGGATTGAAGGCAGGAGGAGATGGGATGACAGAGGATGAGATGGTTGGATGGCATCACTGACTCAATGGACATGAGTTTGGGTAGGCTCCGGGTGTTGGTGTTCGACAGGGAGGCCTGATGTGCTGCAGCTCAAGGGGCCACAAACAATTGGACACGACTGAATAACTGAACTGAACTGAACTCACATGTCTGTTCATGATTTAATAGTTCATTTCTTTTCAAAGCTGAAGGTAGCACAATTTATTTATCCATTCACCTACTGAAGGACCTCTTCTAAATTTTGGCAATTATGAATAAAGCTGCTATAAACATCCTTGTTCATTTGTCTTTGTGTGGATATAAATTTCAAATTCCTTTGGGTAAGTTCCAATCACAATGTCTGGACTGTATAAGAAACCACCCAACTGGCTGTACCATTTTACTTTCCCGCCATTATGAAGGAAAGTTCCTGTTGCTGAGCATCCTTGCCCACATTTCATATTTTCCATTGTTCCAGATTGTGGTTATTCTATTAGGTGTGCGGTGGTATCTGAATTTTGGCTATTTTTGCATTTTCCTAATCTCTGCCTTATGATGTGGATTTTTTATATGCTTGTTTGCGGTCTGTGTATCTTTAGTGAGAGGCCTCTGAACAAAGTTTTATTTATTTGGTTGTGCTGAGCCTTAGTTGTTGTGTGTGGGCTTTCTCTAGTTGGTGGCAAGTCGTGGCTACTCTGTGTTGTGTTGTGTGGGCTTCTCCTGGCAGTGGCTTCTTGTGTTGTGGAACACAGAATGTAGAGCATGCAGGCTTCAGTAATTGTGGCTCATGGACTCAGTTGCTCCAAGGCATGTGGAATCTTCCCAGACCATGGATCAAACTTGTGCACCCCCTGCATTGGCAGGCTATTCTTAACCACTGGACCACCAAGGAAGTTCCAGGACCATATTTAAATTGGTTGTTTTCTTATTATTGAATTACAAGAGCTCTTTGTATATTTAGGATATCAGTCCTACACCAGATGTGACTTTTGCAGCTATTTTCTACCAGTCTGTGACTTGTCTTCTCCTTCTCTTGACATTATCTTTCACAGAGAAAAAGTTTTTAATTTTAATGAAATCTAAGTTTTCCATTATTTCTTTCATGAATAGTGTCTTTGGTTTTAAAACTAAAGGGCACCATAATACCCAAATCATCAAAGTTTTCTCCTATATTATCTTCTAGAACTTTTACAGTTTTGCAATTTTACTTAGGTCTTGATCTATTTTAAGTTAAATTTGGTGAAGAGTATAGGAGTTTCATCTAATTTCATTGTTTTTTTTTTTTTGGTATGTGGATGTCCAGTTGCTTCAACATCATTTATTGAAAACACTTTCTTTGCTTCATTCTCCATTGTGTTGCCTTTGCTCCTTTGTCGAAAGTCAGTTGCCTGTACTTATGTGGGCTGACGATTGTTTTTGAATGACAAGACTCATCATCTTTCAGTCCCCATTAGCTGTTACCTCATTGTGTTTCTTTTTTTGTCACCTTTGCCTACTATTTCCTCGTGCCCGGCCAGCTTCCACGGCCCAACCATTTCCATAGACTCTATCATAAGCATTATATTTTTGTAATAGCCCCAATTCCAGCCACCAATTTCTCTACTGATTACCTTTTTATCCCCAACAAACTACTCCCTCAAATTTAGGAACCTTAAACAATCATTCACTTTATTCTAGCTCTGAAGGTTTACACTTTGGACTGTGTTGGATTGAGTTGCCTCCTCTATTTCCCGTGGTGTAGGCTGGGCTCTTCAGGCATTTGGGCTTCCACTGGAATCATGGGTTGGTTGGAAATACTGGCATGTTTTCCAGATGCTCTCATCTCATAAGAGCCTAATCTGATTTTTAACATGGTCCCAGAAAAGTTTCTATAATAAGAGGGGAAGACTTAAAGAACAAGGAGTTTTCAAGGCAATGCTTTTCATATATGCTACTATACCAATGGCCAGGAAATGGGGAGGCTGTCTCATGAGCAAGCCAGAGTCAAACTGGAAAGATGAGGGTATAGGAGGTGTGATTCACTGAGGGGCTATTACCATGTCAATGCACCACGGATAACATTCAGAAATGGCAGAAGCCAATGGAGCACTGTGAATGTGGCAAGGTCATCATGGTTACTTTAATTGGTTATGGATATAAACCTTCACTACAGTAATACTTTCTTACTACTGTACCTTATTTCTAAAAAACCTTGACTACCCCACAATCTCCCTGATGTCTCACAGGGCTGATGACAGTTTGTTCAGAAGCTTCAGCGATGCAGGAAGTAGTAGGCTATCCACCTACTTTGGTAAGAAATAGCAATGCTGAAAAGTAGGAAATTAAACTCAGAAACATTGAGGGACTTGGCATCTCAGTGAATTTTCTGGAGGTCCTACATCAGACTCAGCTTTTCTCTCCGAAGTGAACAATGAGGTTCCATCTCTTCTGCTGACTGAGAATAGGAAATAGCATGTCATTTTCTGTTTTTTTTTTTTTTTTCTAGAGATTTTTGATGAGACATTTACCGTAGTGTTTGTGTTGCTCTTCTTTATCTACTGAAGAGTTGGTGAGGCATCCTGCTTCAAGTGTTTCCGGGACAAAAGAATGCTGCCTTTTTCCTATTGCAGGGGAGGCTGAACTGCCAGTTGAACTTCAGTTTCCAGTTCTCAGCAGACATAATAGAATTCAGACTATCTGCAATATGTTTGTAAGCTTAATAGCACCTGTGATATGCTCAGCAGAAGAAACACCATGCCTTGTTTCATTAAAAAGCAGTGCTCTCTTTAGTGATAATTATTCAAGTTTTCATAAACAGCTCCTTGCTGAGTCCAACAAGAAAGACCCAGCAGTAGGACTCTAAGTGATGACTGAATTGACCAGCCCCAAAGAATGTGGGTATTATCCTATCTTTCAAGTCCTACAGCTTTGTGCATGCAGCAGAATTCCATCACAAAGTGAATGTGGTGTATTTCAAAAGAGGTAGACAGCAGGTTCTGATAGCAGTGTAACAGCACAAGAAAGATTCGTTGCCTGCTCATATTTGCAATAGACCTATTCTGTTTATAGCCTCCAGCAGTGTTTCATATGATGGTTGTCCAAAAAGAAAAGATTCAAGCCTGGTTTATATATAGTTATGCGATAGAACTTGCTATTTGTCAGAATTGGACAACTGCAAGGTAACATTACCACCCAGGAGAAGCCCTGAACAACAGTAGCGAGAAAAATCTTGGCAGATAGAACTTCCAATAACCCATCAAGGTTTTTGCTTTTCTTGGAAAGTTACATGTACAGAAGTATATTCACAGATTTTTAATGATCAGTGAGAAGTCAGGTTGCAAGATGGTGAGAAGCTTGAGAGAAACAAGACTGGAAGTCTGGCCACAAGGAGCCCTTAAGTGGAGATAAGAAAGAAGCCCTCCCAGAGTGCACAGACTTGGGCAATATTTCTAAGCCATGTGGGTGCTCAAAAGGATTCCTCCTTTAACGGATACTTCCACAGTAAAATATTATAGATAACACGCTGTGGATTTATATCAGCCATTTTATCAAAACCATGAGTGTCAACTAAAGAGATTATGAACATAATCAAGAATCATCAAATGTCCCACATCCAATCACGTTCTGTATAAAATAACTAAAGTGGCTTGTTCCTTTTTCTATAGTGTGATTTGTATACCTTAATTTTGAACTAAAGAGCTTCTATAAATACCCTTTTCTCACTTTAACTCAGTTCTCTGTATAAATGCTTAATATTTACTAGCCTTTTTCATTTACTCACCCCTAAACAGATTTTAGGCTTCCCTGGTGGTTCAGCAGTAAAGAATCCCCTTGCCAATGCAGGAGACACAGGTTCAATCCTTGGGTTGGGAAGATCCCCTAAAGAAGAAAATGGCAATCCACTGCAATATTCTTGCCTGGAGAATCCTGAGGACAGAGGAGCCTGGCAGGCTACAGTCCATGTGGTTGCCAAGAAGCAGACACAAGAACAACAAACAGATCTTCCGTTGACTTACTTCCATGTTAGTCTGTGAAAGTTGCTGCCATGAAAACCAAATAAAACTATCACCTACTTCAGAAAAGCTATTGCAGTCACTGATTTTCAGCTGTGAGTTTTTTCTACGTGTTATCAAATTCATCTTTCCCTCTCATACAATATTTCATTGTCTTACCATGAAAACACAAAGGAAATTATAAGTTTTCTCCTTTTGATTTTTGTCTTGTAGACAAATGGTGACATCGTAAGAGGTTCTTGGTATGTGTCTGTTCAGTAACTATTTATGAATGTTTTAATGAGTTAATTTTGAAAACTGAAATTTGAACTATCACTCTTAGGTTACAACATAAAATCTAGCCTAATAGTTATGATCAAAGTAAAACTTATACACATACACACAAACTCATAAATTCACACATATGTTTCATATAATAAAACTTTATTTTACTTTTTATTTTTTTAATTAAATTTATTTATTTTAATTAGGGGCTAATTACTTTACAATACTGTATTGGTTTTGCCATACATCAACATGAATCTGCCACGGGTGTACATGTGTTCCCAATCCTGAACCCCCCTCCCACTTCCCTCCCCATACCATCCTTCTGGGTCATCCCAGTGCACCAGCCCCAAGCTTCCTGTATCCTGCATCAAACCTAGACTGGCGATTTGTTTCTTATATGATATTATACAGGTTTCAGTGCCATTCTCCCAAATCATTGCCCCCTCCCTCTCCCAAAGGGTCCAAAAGACTGTTCTATATATCTGTGTCTCTTTTGCTGTCTCCCATACAGGGTTATCGTTACCACCTTTTTAAATTCCATATATATGCATTAGTATACTGTATTGGTGTTTTTCTTTCTGGCTTACTTCACTCTGTATAATAGGCTCCAGTTTCATCCACCTCATCAGAAATTTTAAACTCCTGTGCATGTAATACTTAAATAATGTAGTTTAATTAACTGTACAAATACATGCCATAGAAATACAGAGATTTATGTTGATCATATTCATAAGTAAAATTTACATTAGCTATATTACAAAGATAGATATCAGAAAATGTGCAATAATTCAAACAAAACAAGTGCAAAAATTATTTTTCTGATATACGGGAAAATTTGAACATGGACTGGATATAGTTTGTATTATATTTTCCAATGGGTAAGAATACTATTATGGCTATATTAAAAAAGAATAACATCTTATGAAAATTATTGATACACATTGGGCTATTTAAGTGTAGAGTAAGTTGTTTACTTGAATTTGCTTTAAAATTCTCAAATAATAATGGATCAACACATTATTGGTTTGATTGTAGCAATTACTGTGGATCAGAGATAGTAACAAAGGGGAACACTGGGTTTTCTCTCTCTCATCTTGTGTGTGAGAGTGTGTGTGTGCATGAACATTTCTGTAATACAATGTTTCAAAAAGTTCACTCATACACAATTTTATAATAGTTTAGTATGAGAACATAAAACAATCATAAAAAAACACTGAGTGGACAAAAAGCCTGTTTTATTGACAATTCAGTAAAATAATATATATTATATAAAGAGTATACAAGCACCAAGTCCCATATATTTTCTTATATGTGTCAAGGAGAAGAAAACAAATGAACGCAGAAGTTGAGAAATGAATTATTTAATAAAAAGTCTCCTCTTTTTATGTTGGAACATTTGACATTTGTGTTGAGTTGCAATGGTTTTCTATTCTCTCATCAAGGTAAATAAAAGGTCAGTTCAGTTATTTCCCTTCAAATTGGATTTTTGTGCACTAGCATATTAATAAAAACATTAATTTCACATTAACTCTTACATTTCAATAATTTGTTACTAAAAATGACCTTCCTGCCTGCTCAATATCCTTTTTGTTCAATAAAGGTAATGTTTATATATATATGACAAAAATGAGTATTGTGAGGACTTCTATGGTGGTTCATTGGATAAGACTCTGCACTTTTTCAATGAAGGGTGCCTGGGTTCAATCCCTGGTCATGGAACTAAATCCCACATGCTGCAACTAAAGATCTTGAGTGGTACACAGACAAAAAATATTTTTAAATAATGAATATCATTTTACTCATATCTATCTTTTTTCACATTTACCTCGCTTGGCAGGTAAGATTTTATAAGTGAAAATCAAAATTTTGCTTACTTCATTTTATATGCAGGATTTTGCTTCTACTGAAGTTTTTGCTCTGCCCTCAAAATTTTGATATAATATTTATTAGATATGCATATTTTTATCTAGAAATAATAAAATATTTGGTACTTTTCTTGGATTTTTCTAACACTGTCTTTGACATATCGTGTGTGCATGTTCTGCATTTTGAAGATTTTTCACAACTTATTAAAGAGAAACAAAAAGGTTATACCAGGCCTTTTGAAATTTAAAAAATACTGCAGTGGTAGTTCTTTTTGTCATATGCTCAAGTGAGTTACCACAGTGGGGTGGGGAGAGAGACAGGATTAGCAATAATTTGCTTTTCTTAGCAACAAAAATTTAGCAAGAACACATTTTTCATACTTCTTCCTTGAATAAACTGTAAACAACCAGGATCATTTCCACAACAGAGAAGGGAAATAAACATGAATTATATATAACATCTGAAAAGATTTATATGCCTACCAACATTCTGTTAATTTTACAGTCAAGATGCAATCTTTCAATGATTCAGATGTCATCAGAGAAAAGGGAAAACTTTCCCCAGAAAAACGTCAAAGTGAAGCAAGTTTCATCAGTTGGAAATGTAATAATAAGGAAAATTACCAAATTTATTGCCTAGAAAGTTCTTAAATTTTTAAAAATATTAGGACAGGTAACAGAGAATTATGGGATAAATATTCTCAAATATGAATATATTCTAATTTAATGTCTCATGTTAATAGAATATATTAAAAATGATTTTGTCTTAAAGAAAAACAAAATTAATAGAGTTCAAAGAAAGTTATCTAGTATAATTCACTTCTTCAAGTTATTTGGAGCTCGTTGCATTAGTTGAGCAATTTCTTAAGTCTAAAATTATTTCATAATGATGTGATATAACATTTACCCTACTTTCTATCTCTCTTTTGTTTGTTTCTATTATGTTCTTTTAAATGAATTTCCTGTCCTTATTTTCCCATTTCTGTCATAGTAACGTCATTTGGAGTATACTTGATTTGTGTTAGTTTCAGGTGTACTGCACAGTGATTCAGCTTATCTCTGTCAATCTATCTCCCTGGAGAAGGGCATGGCAACTCACTCCAGTATTCTTGCCTGGAGAATCCCAAGGACAGAGGAGCCTGGTAAGCTACAGTCCAGTGGATCACAAAGAGTCTGACATAACTGAAGTAACTGAACACCCACGTATCTATCCATCTGTGTGTCTATTTATTCTTTTGCAGATTCTTTTCCATTATAGATGAATGGATAAAGATGTGGTACATATATACAGTGGAATGTTAGCGATAAAAAGAACAAAATAATGCCATTTGCAGCAGAATGGACAAACCAAGAGATTATTATACTAAACTAAGTAAGTCACACAGAGAAATACAAATGTCATACGATATTACTTATATGTGGTACCTAAAAAAAAAAGAAAGCTGAGTGCCAAAGAATTGATGCTTTTGAACTGTGGTTTTAGAGAAGACTCTTGAGAGTCCCTTGGACTGCAAGATCAAACCAGTCAATCCTAAAAGAAATCAGTCCTGAATATTCATCTGAAGGACTGATGCTGAAGCTGAAGCTCTGATACTTGGGCTACCTAATGCAAAGAACTTACTCATTGGAAAAGACCCTGATGCTGCGAAAGACTGAAGGTGGGAGGAGAAGGGGACAACAAGGGATGAGATGTTTGGATGGCATCACCGATTCGATGGACATAAGTTTGAATAAGCTCCAGGAGTTGGTGATGGGCAGGGAGGCCTGGTGTGCTGCAGTTGATGGGTTCACAGAGTTGGACATGACTGAGTGAACTGAACTGAAAAGAAAAGATGCAAGTAAACTTATTTATAAAATGGTAACATCATTTTAGTGCTACTAGGATGAAAAGCTCTACATCTCCTTTATCCCTCAAGCTTCCTTCACTCCATCAGCCTTCTGTAGCCACAATCTTTGTTCCTTTGTCCTTCAAAATGTTTTTTGAACATCCATGTGCTTTCAATCTTCATGGCTAGCAGCCCTGTTCACCTCCTCCTTAGAGAGGAGCTGGCACTGACTGTCAGCCAACTCTGCATTGTTGAAGTCTCTAATACTTCTGCTGATATTCCATCCTCACCTACCACTCTGCCTGCTTGCGCTCTGTGCCCATCCCTTCCTCCATTCAGCTACCTTTGTAGACAGGAACCAATGTTCACAAAACCCCAATGACCTGGTCCAGAACATTACTCAAACCTATGCACCTGCAGCAGCTGAACTGTGTCTTTGTCACCAAAACGGTGCAAGTTTTCTGTTTTGTTTTCATATTCGTCCTCAAAGGTTCTATTATTATCCTTTTTTTCCCCCTTTTTTGCTTTTTTCCCTTCTCTGCTACCAGTGACTCTTCCATAGATCCAAGTCTTCTTCATTCTCTTTTTAGTACAATTCACTTCTTCAAAGTAGTATGTTATAAAATTAAAATATATTCAATCAGTTTTAGTTTCTGAGCACTTAGAACATTCTTAGTCTAAACTCTATTTAATTGTCTTATATCATTAGTATATCATTAGTGTAAAATATTATAAATTAGAAAAAAATGGATTTGCTTTTTTTGTTTGTTTTACATTCTGACTCTCATGTAGTAGAGTGAAAGACACCCCACATACATTTGTCATATGAATTAATGTATATGTAAACAATCCCAAAGAAAGACAATGCCAAAGAATGCTCAAACAACCACACAATTGTACTCATCTTGCATGCTAATAAAGTGATGCTTAAAATTCTCCAAGCCAAGCTTTAGCAATACATGAACCGTGAACTTCCAGATGTTTAAGCCGGTTTTAGAAAAGGAAGAGGAACCAGAGATCAAATTGCCAACATCCGATGGATCATCGAAAAAGCAAGAGAGTTTCTGAAAAACATCTATTTCTGCTTTATTGACTATGCTAAAGCCTTTGACTGTGTGGATCACAATAAACTGTGGAAAGTTCTGAAAAAGATGGGAATACCAGACCACCTGACCTGCCTCTTGAGAAACCTATATGCAGGTCAGGATGCAACAGTTAGAACTGGACATGAAACAACAGACTGGTTCCAAATAGGAAAAGGAGTATGTCAAGGCTGTATATTGTCACCCTATTTATTTAACTTATATGCAGAGTACATCATGAGAAACGCTGAGCTGGATGAAGCACAAGCTGGAATCAAGATTTCCAGGAGAAATACCAATAACCTCAGATATGCAGATGACATCACCCTTATGGCAGAAAGTGAAGAAGAACTAAACAAAAAGTGATGAAAGTGAAAGAGGAGAGTGAAAAAGTTGGCTTAAAGCTCAACATTCAGAAAACTAAGATCATGGCATCCGGTCCCATCATTTCATGGGAATTAGATGGGGAAACAATGAAACAGTGGCTGACTTTATTTTTCTGGGCTCCAAAATCACTGCAGATGGTGATTGCAGCCATGAAATTAAAAGACGCTTACTCCTTGGAAGGAAAGTTATGACCAACCTAGACAGCATATTAAAAAGCAGAGACATTACATTGCCAAGGAAGGTCCATCTAGTCAAGGCTATGGTTTTTCCAGTAGTTATGTATGGATGTGAGGGTTGGACTATTAGAAAGCTAATCATGAAAGAATTGATGCTTTTGAACTGTGGTGTTGGAGAAAACTCTTGAGAGTCCCCTGGACTGCAAGGAGATTCAACCCGTCCATCCTAAGGGAAATCAGTCCTGGGTGTTCATTGGAAGGACTGATGTTGAAGCTGAAACTCCAGTACTTTGGCCGCCTGATGTGAAGAGCTGACTCATTGAAGAAGACCCTGATGCTGGGAAAGATTGAGGGCAGGAGGAGAAGGGGATGACAGAGGAAGAGATGATTGAATGGCATCCCTGACTCAATGGACATGGGTTTGGGTGGACTCTGGGAGTTGGTGATGGACAGGGTGTGCTATGCTTCATGGGGTCGCAAAGAGTCAGACCCAACTGAGCGACTGAACTGAACAGAAACAAACATCTAGTGAAATTTCCTCTGATAAAAGTAGGTATTGTTTCTGGACCAATGTGATTGTATTTTGATGACAGAAACCAGAAAGCAAAGCTACACTACAGCTTAGCATTGTTGTTGTTTTGTTGCTAAGTCGTGTCTAACTCTTTGCAACCCCGTATACTGTAGCCTTCCAGGCCCCTCTGTCCATAGAATTTCCCAGGTAAGGAGAAAACTGGAGTGGCTTATCATTTCCTTCTCTAGAAGATCTTCCTGACCCAGTTACCAAACCCTCATCTCCTGCATTGGCAGGTGAATTCTTTACTGCTGAGCCAGCAGGGAAGTTAGCATAGGCAGTCCCTATAGTCTTCCTCATAATCTGTAGTTTTGCTTGCTTATTGTCAATGAAGGAAATATATGTGTGTGTGTGTGTGTGTGTGTGTGTATAACATAAAATTCTAGAATGAACAACAGAGTCTTGCTGAAATGGAAGACTTCAGAAAGAATTTGTTGTGTATATGTGTATATAAACATATATATATATATATACATATATATATAATATGTATACCATTAACCTGATTTAGGTATTCTAGACTTTATTCCCTTATCTGTGAATAATTTACTTGCACTTCTTATTGATTTTTTAAGGTCAATTTGTACACTTTTGACCTAATCTATTGTTTTCTGCTTTGGTAGATGAAATTTACCTCATTTATACAAGGCTACATCTCTCTTCACCCTCCTTTTCCCCAATTATGATTTTATTCTCTGTTCTTCTATCCATGCAATCATGCCAAGTCACTTCAGTCTCGTCCGACTCTTTGTGACCCCATGGACTGTAGCCCGCCAGGTTCCTCTGTCCATGGAATTCTCCAGACAAGAATACTAGAGTGGGTTGCCTTGCCCTTCTGCAATAGATCATCACTAGAACTTCAAGCCATACATTTGTATTTCTGCTTCTCACACCATCTTTTCTTCTCGAAGAATCAGTATATTCCCCTGGTTTCCTGAGCCATCAATCTTTCTGTTTATTCTGCTGAATCCTCCGTCTACTCTTGAGTCTCAGATTTTTATCCCCCGTGTTCTAGACTGTGATGCTTCCTTTCTCTCCAGTCACCCAGGTGACACCTGAAGACTCTTCTCTCTCTCCTGAGGCTCCATAGTTCTGGGATCTCATATGTAATTCTTGACATATTCATTTTTTGGAAAAGCATCCTTAAGTAACTCTTTAAAAAGTAGTACACAGAAGAAAACTTTATCTTCTTACACTTCTGAAAATGCTGTTATCCACTCTCACACTTGATTAATGAAATACAATTCTAAGCTCAATAAAAATTTACATAAGAATTGTGAACTCCTTGCTCTGTTTTCCAGTGTTCAAATGTAACTGATGAGATTCTGATACCTGTCTTATTCTCATTATTTTTCCATGTATCTATTATTTTTCCCTCTGAATACCTTGAAGGTGATCTTTAATGTTGTATAAACTTTCACCACAATTTTTACTAGAGTTAGACTTTTTAAGACTTAAATATATAATAAGAGCTTCACATAATTAAAGGCTACAAGGATTTTGGTTTCAAAAATATGAGGTTTGATGTAGGGTGAATATACAAATTTTAGGACAAATTAGAGGATTTGTGAGGATAAAAAGAAGTACTCTTACTATTAATAATTATGCTAGGATAATCAGGTCAAATAGGTCAGTGCTAAGTGAAGCAGTTTGTCCTAATTATAAGAAACATGAATGTTATCTCCTAAATTTGAAGATTTCTTGTAAAAAAAAGAAGGAATAATTTAAGGCATAATTTAAGAATAAAGGTGCTTTATTGTTTGAGAAAAAAAAATCTCTTTTTTCTCTTTATTATACTTCTGGAGTCCTTTTGTTAGGTACTGATATCTTGGAATTTTTTAAATTATTATTATTATCTATTTCCTTATATGTTCTCTCCTTTTTTTCCTACATGTTTCGCTGGACAGTGAGGAGCAACTGATGGATTTGAACAGGGTAGTGATATTATTAGTGATGTGTTTAGGGAAAGTTACTATTTCATAATAATAACATAAAAGATGGGTTGGAGGTGGTAGCCAGTCAACATATGAGAACATTAAATCATTCAAGCACACATAGTAAGATATGAAGCACTTGGCAGCAGTGGAGATGAAGAGAAAATGGGAGAGTGCTGTTTTGGGATAAAGTAGATAATGTTTACTCTAGTGGTAAGGAACCCACCTGCCAATGCAGGAGATGTAAGAGATGTGGCTCCATCCCTGGTTCGGGAAGATACCCTGGAGGAGAAAATGGCAATCTACTCCATTTTTCCGGCCTGGAGAATCTATATACTGAGAAGCCTTGCAGGTTGCAGTCCATGGGGTTACAGAGTCAGACATGACTGAACAAACTTAGCACAGCACACAGATAATGCTTAGAAAAAGGTTTCAAGATATTATTGATAAGGACAGAGAAAAAGGACAAAGTAGGTAATTAAATAGTTAATCCCACTAGGGGATTATAAGTAAAGAAAAAAAGTATGAAAGACTCCTGTAAATTAATGATTGAACAAGCCAGCAGGTTTGCTTAACTACAAAACCAAGCAGGCTTGCTTAGCTACAAAGCCACACACAGAAGTCCGCAAACCAGAAAACAATGGTGGCATGAGGCCCACAACTTTCCCAGTGAGCTCAACAAGTTAATAATCCCTAGGACATGCTCTCTGAACACATGAAAAATAAGAATTTATGGAGAGGTGACATTTCCAAGTGAAAGACCCTTATTGTACAGAGACCTGAAATAATTTCTCCATAGTGCCATGATAGTCCTCATAGGGAACAAAGAACCTTCCTCACCTGACACAGAGAAGAAAGTGATAGAAATGCAATATCTGGCTTCCCAGGTGGCACTAGTGGTAAAGAACCCGACTGCCAATGCAGGAGACATTGAGATGCAGGTTTGATCCCCGGGTTGGGAAGATCCCCTGGAGGAGGGCATGGCAACTCACTCCAGTTTTCTTGCCTGGAGAATCCCAGGGACAGAGGAGCTCCCATGGCTACAGTCCATGGGGTTGCAAAGAGTCAGAGATGACTGAAGCAACTTAACATGCAGTATGCACCCAAGAATAAGGAATAAGGTGGTCTTTTACCCCTCCTCACTTTTCCTTTGATTATAGTACTTTAGCCTACTAACTTCTCAGGGCTTGGCACCCTCTCACCCACCCATCTGTAAGGTGCACAAGCATCCTATGTCTTATTCTAATACATCACTTCTTATCCGTCACTTTGCCTCTCAGGGAGTTCTTTCGACACTGAGACATAAAGAATCAGATATCCTTGAACACCCACCCTCACACTGCCAAATGCCACCTAGAACTTTCACTGCTAAGCATTCACTTTGCAACTGGAGAGACCAGAGTTCAAATATTTGTACCCATAAAAGCTTGCTCCATATTTTCGTACAAATGATTATATGTATATATAAAAATTTGGGGCTTCTCTGGTGGCTCAGTGGTAAAAAATCTGCCTGCAGGGCAGGAGACCTGGGTTTGATCCCTGGGCTGAGAAGATCCCCTGGAGGAGGGCATGACAACCCACTTCAGTACTCTTGCCCAAAGAATCCCATGGACAGAGGAGCCTGGTGGGCTACAGTCTATAGGGTCACATAAAGTCAGACATGACTGAAGTGATCAAGCAGCAGCAGCAGCATGAAAGTGTTAGTCCCTCAGGCATCCCTCGGGAGCCTGCCAGGCTCCTCTGCTCATGGGATTCTCCAGGCAAGGATTGGGTAGCCATTCCCTTCTCCAGGGGATCTTCCTGACCCAGGGATCAAACTCACATCTCCTGCATTGTAGATGGATTATTTCCTATCTGTGCTACCAGGGAATCCAATCATACAAATGATACAGTGATAATATTCAGAGAAACTTGTGTTCTCTGTGGGTTCCTCTCTTCAATGACAAACAACTGTCAATAATTGTATATTTATCTTTTTAGTTATTATTTTCATAAATACTTGATTATATTAATGAAGAATACAGGGAATTATTCTGTGTATTATATATTTGTGTAAATGATACACAATATATACTACTGTATGTTGTATGTTACTCTATATGTTGATTTTTGTATTCAATTTCACATTTTTTGAGAACTGTCTACATTGCCATCTGAAGGTCTACTTTTATTGATTTTAACTGTTTAATATTATTGTCTATTGATCTTTACCATTTTTTATTGGAGTATATTTGGTTTACGATGTTGTGTTACCTTCTTCTATACAACAAAGTGAATCAGCCATATGTGTACATATATCCCCTCACTCTTGGACATCTCCCCATCCCACCGCTCTATCATCATAGAGTACCAATCTGAGCTCCCTGTGCTGTACAGCAGCTTCCCACTCGCTGTCTGTTCTACACACTGCTGCTGCTGCTGCTAAGTCGCTTCATTTGTGTCCGACTCTGTGAGACCCATAGATGGCAGCCCACCAGGCTCCTCCATCCCTGGGATTCTCCAGACAAGAACACTGGAGTGGGTTGCCATTTCCTTCTCCAATGCATGAAAGTGAAAACTGAAAGTGAAGTCGCTGAGTCTTGTCCAACTCTTAGCGACCCCATGGACTGCGGCCCACCAGGCTCCTCTGTCCATGGGATTTTCCAGGCAAGAGTGCTGGAGTGAGGTGCCATTGCCTTCTCCGGCAATTTACACACAGAAGTGTGTAAATACTACTCTCCCAACTGGTCCCACCCTCTTCCTCCCTACCACTGAGTCGTCCACATGTCTGCTTTCTACATCTACATCTCTATTCCTGCCCTGCAAATATGTTATATATACCCCCTATTAATGTGAATTTATATTGTTTCCATCTTTCACATTGATAAACAATGCTCCATCAGATAATCATTTCTGAGGACTGAGACTCACATCCCCTGACCTCCCAGAGGGGGTGGCAGTCAGCAGCTTTCACCAAAGTTCCTTTCTGGTCTGCCATCAGGTAAAGAGAGCATTCTCATTAGGAACATCTCCCACTGTATGCCTGGGCAATGTGTAATGACACTAAGGAGCTATTTCAACAAAAATCATGATTCACTTTGTCCTTCTGCAAAATTCTTTCTCCTGTGAAAATACATAAAGAAAATCTCATTTAAAGTGGAGTCAGAAAGCCCTGAGGGAGAGTTCTCAGGCATGGACCCTTCTTTGCATCCTGCATGACTTGCACGAAGAATTGCTTTAACAAGGTTTGTTTGTATAGAATTCTATGTATAAAATGCTCTCAGGATCAACTTTTTACCCATGGTGAAATGGACATTGCTTTACTTCTGCTGCAAGGGAGGACAATTTTCATGTGGGAGTTTCATCTCTTGCTTTTAAGAAAAGGAAGGAAGATCCCTCTCTGCCCCCCAAATAATCCTCTTACCACCACCTGCAGGCAAGAAGAAGCCACCAAGCCTCCAACCCTTGCTCTTCTCCAAGGAACTTTTACTCAAAACAAGCCTCCCCAATTTACTTCTGAAACCTAATGAAAGCTGATCTTTCCTTTGTCTCCTTGAACTTGCCAACGATTCTCCATAGCTTGCCTGTCCCAAACTGCAATTCTCTGCTCTTCCTGAATAAACGGATTTTGCTGATTCTGTTCATTAAATGGGGCACAAAAATCTCCCTCACAGAGTCCTTCTCAGGGGACCTCAACAGCATCAGTTGGCACCAGTGTGGTTTAAGCCAGCAGACCATGGATTTCAGAGCCAGATCATCCACTAGCCGTTGGTAATACAACCCCATCATTTGTGATAGGTTGAGAACACAGAGCCTCCAGCATGGTGCAATTAGTGTGAGTGTTCAAATTTACTGGAAATTAACTCTTGGTCGGAGAAAGTGAAACAGAGCAGGATCCTGTGGGGCTACTGGGCTCAGAAACCTTTCCAAGATTCCTGTTTTCTTCTTGGCAGGAAATAGGCTTCATTTACCCTCCTTGACCCTCCCTGAGTCTCAAAGGCCAGATTCAAACAGTTGCTAATCAGGGAAAGGAGAGGATGAAGAGACAAGGGAGGGGCAGTCAGGAAACAATAGTGCAGCCTTGGGACAGGTCCTTGATCCCCCTTACTGGATACACAAAATAGCTTTGAGCTCTTCTGTAAAACTGAAGCCCCCAACAAATGGAAGATTCCAACTGCTTGCTGAAGCACTCTTCACTCCAGAAAAGATTACAGCTTGCCATCATCACCTCATGTGAAGTGATCTTTGGATTGAAGGAGTACAGGCCCTGCCTGCACCCGATCCTTACCAATAACCCCACCCCTTGACTCCTCATAAGCTTCCCACCCTCCCACACTGGGACACATATTCTGGAGGGCCCATTGTGGCCCTTTTTGCCTGACAAAGCAATAAAGCTATTCTTTTCTATTTCACCCAAAACTCTGTCTTGGATATTTTACTTGCTTACTTTTTTTAATTTGTTATTTATTTTGGCTGCTCTGGGTCTTCCTTGGGGTAAACAAGCTTCTCTAGTTGTAATGAGGGCTAGCTGTGGTATAGGGGAACTTAGTTCCCCAACCAGGGATCAAACCTGGGCCCCCTGCACTGGTAGCATGGAGTCTTATTCACTGGACCACCAGGGAAGTCCTCATTTCTGAGATTTAATTCAGTGTTGAGGTACAGAGGCCAGATTCAGCTTCCAAAGGGCCCTGATGCTGGCCATTAATCACGCACTTGAGAAACACTGGACAAACCATCATTACAAAAACTAGAGAATGAAGTGGCCTTGTTGGGCACTAATGAGGAATTAGAAAAAGGAAGATAATGAAAGGATGAGAATGATGAATGGGAAAACAAGAGGGTCTTCTTGATATCATAGGTAGAGAATTTCATCTCCTGTAATAGAGGCCAGAAAAAGCTTCAAACCAATACTTGCTTGCAAGGAGAGTGTTGCTCCAGAGAAAGCTGACTTTCATCATTGAAAATTATGCTGTGTCAAAGTCAGGACCCTGATTGGGAGGGGTGGAATTATTAGACTTGGGATGAGGAATTCCGAGTAACAGTAACAAACATCAAAAGTCTAGGCTTCCTCTTTGTGAAAGGCAACAGATTCCAGCTTCTTTGAAGATGATACAGATGCTTCTGCCTATCAAGCCAGAAGTTTCTCTCCAATCACCTCACACCCTTCTCTTGTCTAAAGGCCAGTGACAAAGAACAAGTCACAATACAAGTATGAAAGTGCTGGTTTTGCTAAGAGGAAAAGGGGGGCTATCCTTTCGTGTATAAGGAACTTTGCTAGTGGCTCAGATGGTAAAGAATCTGCCTGCAATGCAGGAGACCCAGATATGATCCCTGGATCAGGAAGATCCCCTGGAGAAGGGCATGGCAAACCACTGCAGTATTCTTGCCTGGAGAATCCCATGGACAGAGGAGCCTGGTGGGCTACAGTCTATAGGATTGCAAACAGACAGACATGACTGGGAGACTAATGCTTTTACATTTCAGTTTTTTTGATATATCTGTGAGATCTTGACAAAATTTCCCAGGAGGAGCAGGAGGATGAACATGGATCTGGATATCAGTTTCCAAAATGGAAATTCTATCAATATGCAACTCTTTCCCCATGATACAGAATGCACATCCTAGCAAAGGATCCCAGGAAAACTCAAAAGCCTGAGGAAAGTTACCACCCATTGAAGTAGAAATGCCAAATCTACTATGAGAGATGTTGAAGGAAGGAACAGAAACACTCAAACAAGTGACTGTGAGAACATACACTAGATAAAGTCAGAAAACCCACCAGATGGATACAACGCATGAGTGGTCCCAGACTACACTTCATTTATCAAAGCAAGAGGGAGGTCCGGGTGATATGGACTCTGAAAGGATCAGTGGTAACTGCTCTCTGTAGGACATATGTGACAGTAAGATATGCCATTACAGAACTGAGCTTTCTGGTAACAATGGGACTGATGAATCTGGAGAAAAACAGAGGCCAAGTGGAGATGCTTTACCAATGGAAATGAAATGTGGCAGGATTATTGAAATGCAGAGGGAGTTTTAGAGTTTCAAACTATGCCATTATCTATAGAGAGTAAGCTGTGTGTGTGCTGTCATTTCAGTCCTTTCCCATCCTCTGTGACCCCATGGACTGTAGCGCACCCAACTCCTCTGTCCATGGGATTTTCCAGGCAAGAATCCTGGAATGGGTTGCCATTTCCCAATCCAGGGATCAAGCTTGCATCTCTTACATCTCCTGCATTGGCAGGCAGATTCTTCATCACTGCACTACTTGGGAAGCCCTTATAGAGATCGAAGAGTTAGGGTTAGTTATTAGGGTATGTTACTGTGGGGCTTCCCTGGTGGCTCAGCTGGTAAAGAATCTGCCTGCAATGTGGGAGACCTGGGTTTGATCCCTGGGTTGGGAAGATCCCCTGAAGAAGGGAAAGGCTACCCACTCCAGTATTCTGGCCTGGAGAATTCCATGGACTGTATAGTCCATGGGGTCACAAAGAGTTGAACACAAATGAGTGACTCTCACTTTCACGTTCTAACTTATTGTGGCATAATCAGTGAGTATCTGGCTAGAATGTATTTCAAAAGAACTGAAGGATAAATAATCAGGAAACCATGACTAACCACACCAAATAAAAGTTTTGCCAGTTTCCTGGATCCTAGCCAGTTTTCAGACCTGGAAACTGCTGCATGTAAGACAGGCCTCATTCAGAAACGCAAGGATCATTTACTACCATGGCAGGGTCTTTTTGATAATGAGTTCTGAATCCTTCCCAAAGGAATATCTACTTCGGTATTAGTATCCTGGGAAGGAGGAATGCCAAAGCATTTGAAGACTATCAGACTCAGGGTCTAAATTAACAGTAATAACAGAAGACCCAAAGTGTGTCATGGATTTCTGTTGAGTGGGTATGTATGGGGACTTTGTAATAAGTTCAATCTGTGATCAAGTCTGGTTCATAGTCCATTCAGTAAGTCTACAGAGCCCCTGGCGGTAATTCTCTGATGACCAAATGTACAACTAAAATAAATATAAATAAAGGTCAAAACTTCACATCAGTGTTTTTGGTTTCTGGGATATGAGGGAAGGTCAATTAGAAGTCTATGAAACCCTCTCCCTCTCATTCACAAGGGAAAGAAATAAAAAGAATGCAATATTTCAGAGGCAGTAGCAGAGATCAGTAGCAACCTTAAAGATATATGAACAGTATTAAATCCACTAGGATGATCTATCCAAATCCAGTTAGCTCCAGGCTGACAATTAAGTGGCTCTGCCATATGGACCATGTGACCTAGCTGAATAAATGGCATTATACTTATGTGCAGAGGGGAAGGATGCTGTATCGAACTTACCTCAAGGCTACAAAGAAGAATCATAGTAGACTTCTAAGATGATGAAGATCATCTGCAGTAGACATCTATGAAAGTGAAAATAAAAGTTGCTCAGTTGTGTCCGACTCTGCGCCCCCATGGACTGTAGCCTGCCAGGCTCCTCTGTCCATGGAATTCTCCAGGCAATAATACTGGAGTGGGTAGCTGTTCCCTTTTCCAGGGCATCTTCCCAATCCAGGGAATGAACCCAGATCTCACACATTTCAGGCAGATTCTTTACCATCTGAGCCACCAGGGAAGACTTTTGCAAAACAGATTGTGTCCTATTATTGGACCCTGAGATAGTAAGAAAAATTGTAGTCAGAACTACCCTTTATGAACTCTTTTGTGACCCCATGGATTGTAGCCCATCAGGTTCCTCTGTCCATGGGATTTCCCAGGCAAGAATACTGGAGTGAGTTGCCATTTCCTCCTCCAGAGAATCTTTCTGACACAGGGACTGTACCCCCATAACCTGTGTCTCCTGCATTGGAGGAGGATTCTTTACCACTGCGCCACCTGAGAAGCCTGTACATTTCTATATAGACACTTGTTTAAATGCACCAAGACACTTTCACTCAATCCCCCCAACTACACATTCCAAACACACAAGCATGTAGCATGTAAATGCATACACAACATATTTCAAAATACTACCCTTAACTGTCATGAAATGCAAATAGGTAATTCTCATTTGCAGATTTTTTTTTATCTCTACAAAGGACTCAATATGCATGGATTTGAGAGCACTTGAATACTATTGAATAATATCTTATTAATAAAATTTAACCTTATTTTCCCACTTTTATTAATGAAATTTCAAGGTAATGTAGTGTGTCTATTGTTACTTTCTAGGATAAATTTTATTGCATAAATATCATTGTAGGGAGAAGGATTAAACTATTCAAGATAACTAAAATGCCCCCTTCATGGATCACAACCTTGTCTTGGGGAAATGATTTGTGTAACTCAATGAAGCTATGAGCCATGCCATGCAGAGCCACCCAAGACAGATGGGTCATAGTCAAAGCTATGGCTTTTCCAGTAGTCATGTATGGGTGTGAGAGCTGGACTATAAAGAAGGCTGAACACTGAAGAATTGATGCTTTTGAATTGTGGTGCTGGTGAAGACACTTAAGAGCTCCTTGGGCTGCAAGGATATCAAACCAATCAATCCTAAAGGAAATCAATCCTGAATATTAATTAGAAGTACTGATGCTGAAGCTCCAATACTTTGGCCACCTGATGCAAAGAGCCATCTCATTGGAAAAGACCCTAATGCTGGGAAAAATTGAAAGCAAAAGGAGAAGAGGGAGACAGAGAATGAGATGGTTGGATGGCATCAATGACTCAATGGACATGAGTTTGAGCAAACTCTGGGAGATGGTGAAGGATAGAGAGATTGCAAAGAATTGGATACAAGTTAGCGACTGAATAACAACAGCAAGAATGGACCAGGAAACAAGTTTGAAGGAGCTGAATGAACTTGATTACACAATAAATGGGATAATCCAAATAAGGAAAAATGACTGAATTCAGACTTACACAAAAATAATTTTTCTTACTTTAGTATAAAACATTATTAAAATATATGAAGTCCAAACAGCTCTAAATACCTTTTTTTGGTAAAAATTTTTCAGAAAAATGTGACCTTAGCTGATCTCATTTAGTTGCAAATCCTGACCTGAAGAGATATGAGGTTACTCATCATCTGATTTTATGCCTCTTAGTTTGAATATTCATGAATTTTCCTATGATAACATTAAGATATTTGATTATGGGCTGTTGACCTTAACCCTCCTGGTGATATCACAAAGAATAACAACTTTGCATCATCTTCTCTTTTTCTACTCTGAAAACTTCTGAATTCTGAAATAAGTCTGGTGAGATTTAATTCCTATTATAGTTATATTAAAAATGTAATGTCTCATAAATACATTATTTTTCAAAATAGCAGTAAAACCTAGCCCTCTTAGGAGAATTATTTAATGCAATGAAATTAATTTCATTTCTAAAGCAAGAATATTATTTTAGAATTTTTGGGAGCAACCATAGAAATTATTTAGCCATTATATACTTTCCCTGAAATGATGCATTTGCAACCATATGGATGGACTGGAGATTATCATGCTTAGTGACATAAGTCAGACAAAGACAAATGTCATGATACTGCTTATATGGAGAGTCTTAAAAATTGATAAAAATGAACTTACTTACAGAACAGAAACACTCAAAGACTTAGAAAACAACTTATGGTTACCAGGGGAAAAAGTGGGTGGGTGGAGGAAAAGATTGGGAGTTTGGGGTGGACATGCACACACTGCTATATTTAAAATAGATAACCAACAAGGATCCACTGTATAGTCCAGGGAACTCTACTCAATACCCTTTAATAACTTACATGTGAAAAGAATTTGAAAAAGAATGGATACATGTTTGGGTACAAGTGAATTACTTTGCTGTACACCTGGACTGTCATAACATTGTGAATCAACTATACTTCACTATAAAATTTTTTAAAAGTTTAAAAAGAACAAAAATATGTATTATAATTATAATTTATATTATTATTATAATTTTATCAATTATTCTAATAAATAATTTATATTTTATACAATTTATAAATATATATTCAATAAATAAATTATATTTATTTATATTTTATAAATAATTATTTATATTATTATAATTATATATTGTTATAATTTATATTATATGTATATAAATATGGATTATAATGGGTCTTCACATGTGGTGCTAGTGGTAAAGAATCTGCCTGCCAATGAAGGAGACATAAGAGACAAGGGTTTGATCCCAGGGATGGGAAGATCCCCTGGAGGAGGGCATGGCAGTCCCCTCCAGTATTCTTGCCTGGAATACTGCCATAGGGCAGCACAGTCAGACACGTGACTTAGTGATTAAGGTGACTAGCACCCATGTAGCACATTGGCTGTTTTCATGGATTACATAATAGTAATTTAGTGAAGCAGAAGGATAAAAAGACTCATAGAATAAAACTATTAAGAACTAATGGTACTCACAATTCTATAGCCTACAAATAAAGCTTTCTTAATCAGCTTCTTGTCCATAGCATCTTGGATAGTGGTCACTGATGCAATGGACATGAATTTGAACAAACTCCAGGAGATGGTGAGAGACAGGGAAGCCTGGTGTGCTGTAGTCCATGGGGTCACAAAGAGTCAGGCACAACTTGGCAACTGAATAACAACAACAGCTTCTTACACATGACCAAGCATAAGTGGTAGAATCATTGATTTTTTTTTAAGACTCATTGTTCATTGTTTTTACCCAGGATTGACTTGAACTTTATTATTAATCCATGCCACTTATCTCCTGTATTGTTGTTTTTCTGTTCTCTCTCTAAATATCTCTTCTCACACAATCAATAGTTTTGAAATTTCAACTTAATTATTTATTTGGTAAATAACTGTTCAGTCCAGTAGGTGTGTGTTCCTATAACAAATGGCTCCATTGAGAGGGTTAAGCATTCCTTCTTAGCTCCTTTAGAATAAAACTGTATTTAGGTGAAATGGAGCAAGGAGTGAAACGGTGAGGGCAGCTGGGTGGAGAGATCCTTCTGAAGGAAGGAAAAACTAGTGGGACACGGTACAGAAAGGTGCTGATAAAGAAAAAAAATCACTGACTTCTCAGCAAGTACCAAACTGCAAACTAAGCTCTCTGTATAACCTGCAACTATTTTTTTGAAAACAAATATAATCTCAATATTAAACCCCCTCTGACTGACCCCACTATTTGTTACATAAGCCACTTCATTTAGTGCTTATCTACCATCATAATCCTCATAGTTTTAAGGTTAGTTTCATTTATTGGAGAACAATTATGCAATTTCACTGAAGGCATGATTTATATGCCTAAATGCAACATATGTGTAATATGCAATATTTCAATGACACAAATGATAGCTTAAAAACTAGCAACTTCACAAAAATATCAAATGATTAATTAAAATTATCCTATGATTAAAGTAGTGAAGGAAGATTCTCCTGCTTTATCTGTGTCATAGTATATGAGAGTCTACACTATTATTTTCTGTAATTGTGTGTTTTTGTTATTGTTTTTGATGTTTAGTTGCTCAGTCATGTCCCGACTCTTAGTCACCCCATTGATTGTGGCTCACCAGGCTTCTCTGTCCATGGGATTCTCCAGGCAAGAATACTGGAGTGGGTTTCCATTTTCTTCTGCAGGGGATCTTCCTGACCCAGGGATCGAATCTGCATCTCCTGAATTATAGGTAGATTCTTTACAGCTGAGCCACCTGGGAAGGCCATCCACTGGGATGGCTACCATTTAAAAAAAAAAAAAAAAAAAACAGAAAATACCAACTGTCAGTGAGATTGTAGAGAAAATGAAACCCTTGTGAACTGTTGGTGGAATTGTGAAATGATGCAATTGGTATGGAAAACTAGGAGAAAATATTTGCAAAAGACACATATGATAAGGGGCTGTTATCCAAAATACACTAATCTTATATACAACTCTTGAAGCTCAACAATGAGAAAACAAACATACAATTTAAAACTGGAAAAGGATCTGAAGGGACATTTTACTAAAGAAGATCCACAAACAGCAAAGAAGCATATGAAAGAATGATGCATATTATACGTCATCAAATCAGGAAAATGCCATTTGAAACAATGAGATACACCTATACACCTGTTAGAATGACCACAATCTGAAACATGGACATCACCAAATGCTGTCAATGATACAGAGCAAAAGGAACTCTCATTTATTTCTGATAGGTATGCAAAATGGTACAGCAAGTTTGGAAGTTAGTTTTGTTTTGTTTTCCAAAACTTAACATAAATGGATCTTTATGTCAGCTTTATTCATTATTGTCAAACATAGAAGCAACCAAGATGTCCTTTAGTAAAGGAATAGATATATAAGTGAAAGAAGTCAGTCTGAAAAGACTACATACTCTATGATTTTAACTATATGTGTGCGTGCTATGTTGCTTCAGTTGTGTCTGACTCTGTGTGCCCCTATGGACTATAGCCCACCAGATTTCTCTGTCAATGAAATTCTTCAGGCAAGAATACTGCCATTTCCTTCTCCATGGGACCTTTCTGACCCAAGGATTGAACCCACATCTCTTATGTCTCCTGCACTGGCAGGCAGATTCTTTAACACCAGCATCACCTGGGAAGTCCCTTCAACTATGACATTATAGAAAAGTCAAAACTATGGAGACAGTAAAAGGATCAGTGGTTGCTAGGCTAGGGGTTGGAAGAAGGAGGGGAGAAATGAATAGGTGGAACATAGAAGAGTTTTAAGGCAGTGAAAATATTCTATGATAATCATAATGATAGATATATGCCATTACACATTTGTCCAAATGCATAGAATACACAACACCAAGAGTGAATCCTAATATGAACAACAGATTTTGGGTGACAAAGATGTGTGCATGTAGGTTCATCTATTGTAGATGGTTTGGCCATCTAGTGGGGAATGTTGATAATAGGGGAGGCTGTGTGGGGTTGAGTTCATGGAAATAACTTTGCCTCAATTGCTGTGAACCTAAAACCTCTCTAAAAGTAAAGTGTAAATAAAACATTAATCAATATATATTACCATCAGTTCAGTTCAGTCGCTCAGTCGTATCTGACTCTTTGTGACCCCATGAATCACAGCACGCGAGGCCTCCCTGTCCATCACCAACTCCCGGAGTTCACTCAGACTCACGTCCATCGAGTCAGTGATGCCATCCAGCCATCTCATCCTCTGTCGTCCCCTTCTCCTCCTGCCCCCAATTCCTCCCAGCATCAGGGTCTTTTCCAATGAATCAACTCTTCGCATGAGGTGGCCAAAGTACTGGAGTTTCAGCTTCAGCATCATTCCTTCCAAAGAAATCCCAGGGCTGATCTCCTTCAGAATGGACTGGTTGGATCTCCTTGCAGTCCAAGGGACTCTCAAGAGTCTTCTCCAACACCACAGTTCAAAACCATCAATTCTTCAGTGCTTGGCTTTCTTCACAGTCCAACTCTCACATCCATACATGACCACTGGAAAAACCATAGCTTGACTAGACGGACCTTTGTTGGCAAAGTAATGTCTCTGCTTTTGAATATGCTGTCTAGGTTGGTCATAACTTTCCTTCCAAAGAGTAAGCGTCTTTTAATTTCATGGCTGCAGTCACCATCTGCAGTGATTTTGGGGCCCCCAAAAATAAAGTCTGACACTGTTTCCCCATCTATTTCCCATGAAGTGATAGGACCAGATGCCATATTAACATGTTAATTATTAAATGCTGTATTACCATCTAGAAAAATAATTTGCCAAAATATAACATTGATTCCTGATAAAATCTCAGCAAACTAGGAACAGTAGAGAACTTCTTCAACATTATGGAACATCTATGACCAGCACACAAATGATATAACTTATAAAGGCAGCAACCTACCTCCTTTTTCGATATAATTGTTTTCATTAGGTGTGTAATGGACATACGCAAAACTGCATTTATTTAGAGTGGACAGTTTGATGAGTGTTGACATATACATACATCTGTGAAGTTCATCAGAGCCAAAAAAAGCTGAATATATCTGTCACACACTCTCCTGATTTCCTCATTCATTACAAATCGATTTTCAATTCACAATTTAAAAAAAAATTAAAAATTGAATAAATTATGTTTTGTTGTTTGGCTTTTTTTTGATCCCTTAGCACAATTATTTTGAGATTTGCTTCATGTACGGTTACCTCTTTTATTAATACTTCCCCAACTGTAAAATACAGTTACACCAAGGATACTGCCATTTATGGAGTCTTTATTTGTATTTTCTATTTCCCATTTTGCACAGTTTTCCTCATTTTGAAAGTTTTTCTTTAGCTCCCCAGAAAAATTCTCAAATTCTTTGAAACCTAGCAAATATTTCCTACATGTGATGCCTCCCTATGCTTATTCTTAAAGGAAAACATCCCTCTCTAAGTGTCTCTGACTCTCATGAACTTCTACTTTAAAATTAATGTGAGTTTGTAACTGACACACCTATTTTTCTTACCCCAAAGTAAATTCATTAAAGGGAGAATCCAATCATTCTCTCACTTTTCCATACTCAAAATTTATTATAGTTCTCTTCATGCAAGTAAACTCACATCTTTTAAATCAAAAATGTTATTATTAAAAGGAAATAAAGCTTTTTTGGTAAAGAGTTGAATTGTGTTGCATTAAAATTTATATGTTGAAGTTCTAACTCCTAGTATCTCAGAATATGACTGTATTTGAATACAGGCTCTTTAAAGAGGTAATTAAGTTAAAATGTGGTGTCATGTTGGATTTCCCCTGTGCGTCAGCCTTTAAAGAATTCCTTGGCCAATGCAGGAGGTGGGTCCCATCTCTGGGTCAGGAACATCCCGTGGAGTAGGAAATGGCAACCCACTCCACTATTCTTGCTTGGAGAATTCCATGGCCAGAAGAGCCTGGAACGCTACAGTCCATGGGGTCACAAAGAGTTGGACACAACTGAGCATGAAAGCATTATTTTTTTTTTTTTTTTCAGAGTGGACCTAATCTAATACATCTGGTGTCCTTATAAGAAGAGGAAATCTGGACACAGATCCATAGAGGAAGAGGACCATATAATGACACAGGGAGAAGATGGTCATCTACAATCCTCCTCAGACCTGAATTTCAGATCTTGAGCCTCCAGAATTGTGAAAAAATAAAATTCTGTTGCTTAAGGCATCCAGTGTGTGGTACTTTGTTATGACAGCTCTAACAAAATGAGCAGAAAAGTTCTACAGTAGGCCACAACACAAATGGCAGATTTAGTCTGTTTTATCAATAGTCTATAGTTAGAATGAAAAAGTATCCACAGCCTCAAAAATTTTTCTGCTTCCCCCTTTCTCATCAGTTTTGTTCCAGTCATCCATACTGCATAGATGTTTGTGTGCAAACTCTCCCATCCAATATTCTGTGGAAGGCTTACATTTCATTAAGTTTAATGGGAACAATTGGACAGAATGTTTATGTTTTGTAAACGACCTTACCATTAGAATTATTCATGAAACCGGTGTTACCTGCCATTGCAACTTTTACAAATTTAGACAATCTAATTTATATTTATGTCTGAATGAACGTATCTGGTTAGGTTTATTTTCAGATCCCAAAACCTTCATTTTTCTCTTTAACAATAAACCTGTCTAGTGTTTTGGGAGATTTGGTTCTGATCATATTTACTTCCATTACTTCATAAAAATCAATCTTCCCTTAGCCAAAGACAATTATTAAATACATGAACTAGAGGAATTCCAACATGATGGTCATCATCCCATTCAAATGTTACTATGAGGACATGAACTCAGGACTTATAAAAACTATTAATTAATCAGTGTGTACAATGGAGATTCATTCCTGGTAGAGCTCCTAGACCAGCTCTGTTGTGCAGTCACTAAGTTGTCTGACTCTATGCAACCCCATTGACTGCAGTATGCCAAGCTTCCCTGACCTTCACTATCTCATGGAGTTACCTCAGAATCATGTCCATTGAGTCAGTGATGTCATCCAACCATCTTATCTTTTGCTGCCCTCTTCTTCTATTGCCTTCAATCTTTCCCAGCATCAGGGTCTGTTCCAGTAGGTTGGCTCTTCCCATCAGGTGACCAAAGTATTGAAGCTTCAGCTTTAGCATCAGTCCTTCCAGAGAATATTCAGGTTTGATTTCCTTTAGGATTGACTTGTTTGATCTTCTTGCAGTCCAGGGGACTCTCAGCAGTCTTCTCCAGCACCATAATTCAAAGGCATCTGTTCTTCAGCACTCAGCCTTCTTTATGGTCCACCTCTCAGATCCATACAGCACTACTGGAAAACCATAACTTTGATTATATGGCACTTTGTCAGCAAAGTGATAGTCTTGCTTTTGAATATGCTAAGTTTGTTATAGGTTTCCTTCCAAGATGCAAGCATCTTTTACCATTTTGTAACTCAGGGCTCTGTGAAAATCACTGGAAAGAGATTTGACCTGACACCTGAACACCTCTGGGGCTTCCCAGGTGGCTTAGGTGCTAAAAAATCTGCCTGCCCATGCAGGAGACACAGGATGCATGGGTTTGATCCCTGAAGAATATCCCCTGGAGAAGAAAATGTCAACCCACTCCACTATTCGAATCAGTGAAATCCCATGGACAGAGAAGCCTGGCTGGCTACAGTCCATGGAGTTGCAAAGAGTCAGACATGACTTATTGATGGCATGCCTTTGTCTCGAGGGACCAAGGTGTTGTCCAGTCAGCCACCTGATCTCAGGTTCACTCTATTCTAATTAATCTTGCCTGAATGTTAATTGGCATAAAAGCATTTGCAGTGCTTCCTGTCTATGGTCCACTGGCCTCTTTTGATTAACTATATGTTTAATTCATTTATATTTATAATTTATATTAAATATCAACATATGAAAACAAGTATATAACAGGTGAGAAAAAACATTTTTATTCAATATAACTATGTATAATATTAAAATTTGTAGAATCCTATGACAGAGTACAGAGGAGCCTTCTGGGTACAATTTGTGAGGTTGCAAGAGTCAGACATGACTTAGCGGCTAAACCATCACCACAAAATTTGCAAGTTAGTTTTCTCCTGAGAGACATCTATAGTGACCAAATTGATATAGGTCATGGAGTAACAGAGAACACAAACCATCAGTTCTTTTCAGTTGCTAGGCATGTCTGACTCTTTCCAACCCATGGATTTCATCATGCCAGGGTACCTTGTCCATCACCAACTCCTGGGGTGTACTCAAATTCATGTCCATCAAGTCAGTGACGCCATCCAACCATCTCATCCTCTGTCATCTCCTTCTCCTCCTGCCTTCGATCTTTCCCAGCATCAGGGTCCTTACCAATGAGTCAGTTCTTCACATCAGGTGGCAAAAGTACTAGATCTTCTGCTTCAGCATCAGCCCTTCCCATGAATATTGAGGACTGATTTTAGGATTGACTGGCTTGATCTCCTTGCTTTCCAAGGGCCTCTCAAGTGTCTTCTCCAAAAAAAGTTCAAAAGCATCAATTCTTCAATGCTCAGCTTTCTTTATGGTCCAACTCTCACATTCATGCATAACTACTGGAAAAACCACACCTTTGATTAGACAGATCTTTGTTGGCAAGCTAATGTCTCTGTTTTTTAATATGCTGTCTAGGTTGGTCACAGCTTTTGTTCCAAGGAGCAAGCATCTTTTAATTTCATGACTGCAGTCAACATCTGCAGTGATTCTGGAGCCCAAGAAAATAAGTCTGTCACTGTTTCATTGTTTCCCCATCTCTGCCATGAAGTTATGGGATTAGATACCATGATCTACATTTTCTGAATGCTGAATTTTAAGACAGTTTTTCACTATCCTCTTTCACTTTCATCAAGAGGCTCTCTTTAGTTTCTCTTCAGTCTCTTTGGTTCCTCTACATGTTCTACCATATGGGTGATGTCATCTGCATATCTGAGGTTATTGATATTTCTCCTGGCAATTTTGATTCCAGCTTGTGCTTTATCCAGTCCAGAATTTCACATGCTGTACTCTGCATATAAGTTCAATAAGCAAGGTGACAAAATACAGCCTTGATGAACTCCTTTCCCTATTTGGAACCAGTCCATTGTTCAATGTCTGTTTCTAACTGTTGCTACTTGACCTGCATACAGATTTTGCAGGAAGCAAATAAGGTGGTTATATTCTTTGCAGCTAAAGATGGAGAAGCTCTATACAGTCAACAAAAACAAGACCGGAGCATTCTGTGGCTCAGATTATGAACTCTTTATTGCCAAATTCAGACTTAACTTCAAGAAAGTAAGGAAAACCACTAGACCATTCAGGTATGACCTAAATCAAATCCCTTACAATTATACAGTGGAAATGATAAATAGTTCAAGGGATTAGATCTAATAAACAGAGTGCCTGAAGAATTGTGGATGGAGGTTCGTGATATTGTACAGGAGCCAGTGATCAGGAGAGTCCCTAAGAAAAAGAAAGGCAAAAACGAAAAATGGTTGTCTGAAGAGGCCTTACAAATAGCTGAGAAAAGAAGAGAAACTAAAGGCACAGGAATTAAAAAAGATATACCCATTTGAATGCAGAGTTCCAAAGAATAGCAAGGAGAGATAAGGAAACCTTCCTCAGTGATCAATGCAAGGAAATAGAGGAAAACAATACAATGGAAAGGACTAGAGATCTCTTCGAGAAAATTAGAGATACAAAGGGAATATTTCATGCAAAGATGGGCACAATAAAGGAGAGAAAAGATATGGACCTAACAGAAGCAGAAGATATTAAGAAGAGGTGGCAAGAATACACAGAAGAACTATACAAAAAAGATCTTAATGACCCAGATAACCATGGTTGTGTGATCACTCACCTAGAGCCAGACATCCTGGAGTCTGAAGTCAAGTAGGCCATAGGAAGCATCACTATGAACAAAGCTAGTGAAGGTGATGGAATTCCAGTTAAGCTATTTCAAATCTTAAAAGATGATGCTGTGAAAGTGCTGCACTCAATATGACAGCCAATCTGGAAAACACAGAAGTGGCTGGAAAAGGTTAGTTTTCATTCCAATTTCTAAGAAAGTCAATGCCAATAATTGTTCAAACTACCACACAGTTGCACTCATCTCACATGCTAGCAAAGTAATGCTCAAAATTCTCCAAGATAGGCTTCAACAGTATGTGAACTGTGAACTTCCAGTTGTTCAAGCTGGATTTAGAAAAGGCGGAGGAACCAGAGATCAAATTGTTAGGTAGTTAGAATAAGAAAAAAGAGTCAAGAATGGCGGTGGCTGAAAGACATGGGAAATGCCCACAAAAAAAGAACAAAGGAAGGTCAGAGGACCTGGGTGAGGACCTCAGGTAAAACAAACAGCCTTCTGGCTATCACAATTGACATAGGGTAGGCTAATGGGGAGGAGAAAAGACATATGAAAAGAGGAGCCAGAATTGGGCCATCAGCTTTTCTTCTCTTAGCATCTTTTGGGTCTGCCCCGCCTCATGCCTCCAGGATGTATTTTTCTTTGCTTTCTAAATAAAACTGAGCTGTAACACTGGTCCATCTGAGGGCTGTAACACTGGTCCATGCATCCATTCAAATTTTTGTTGTAATGAGACAGAACCGAGGAAATTACAAACTCCTCCAACATAATTGCCAATATCCGTTGGATCATAGAAAAAGCAAGAGAGTTCCAGAAAAATATCTACTTCTGCTTTATTGACTACCCCAAATCCTTTGACTGTGTGGATCACAACACAAACTGTGAAAAATTCTAAAAGAGATTGGAATAGCAGAGCACCTGACCTGTCTCCTGAGAAATCTATATGCAGGTCAGGAAGCAACAGTTAGAACTGGACATGGAACAACAGACTGCTTCCAAATCAGGAAAGGAGCATATCAGGGCTGCATATTGTCACTTTGCTTACTTAACTTATATGCAGAGAACATCTTGTGAAATGCCTGGATGGATGAAGCATAAGCTGGCATCAAGATTGCCAACAGAAATATCAATAACCTCAGAATTTCAGATGACACCACCTTTATGGCAGAAGGCAAAGAACTAAAGAGCCTCTTGATGAAAGTGAAAGAGGAGAGTGAAAAGGCATACACACTGAGGAAACCAGAATTGAAAGAGACACATGTACCCCAATGTTCATCACAGCACTGTTTATAATAGCCAGGTCATGGAAGAAACCTAGATGTCCATCAGCAGATGACTGGATAAGAAAGCTGTGGTACATATACACAATGGAGTATTACTCAGCCATTAAAAGGAATACATTTGAATCAGTTCTAATGAGGTGGATGAAACTGGAGCCTATTATACAGAGTGAAGTAATCCAGAAAGAAAAACATTAATAGAGTATAATAACGCATATATATGAAATTTAAAAAGATGGTAACAATAACTCTGTATGCGAGACAGCAAAAGAGACACAGATGTATAGAACAGTCTTTTGGACTCTGTGGGAGAGGGTGAGGGTGGAATGATATGGGAGAGTGGCATTGAAACATGTAAATTATCATATGTGAAACGAATTGCCAGTCCAGGTTCAATTTATGATACAGGGTGTTCACTGCTGGTGCATTGGATGACCTAGAGGGATGGGATGGGGAGGGAGGTGGGAGGGGGTTCAGGATGGGGAACATGTGTACCCACATGGAGGATTCAAGTCAATGTATGGCAAAATCAATACAATATTGTAAAGTAAAATAATAAAACAAAAAACTTAACATTCAGAAAACTAAGATCATGGCATCCAGTCCCATCACTTCATGGCAAATAAATGGGGAAACAGTGGAAACAGTGGCTGACTTTATTTTGGGGGGCTCCAAAATCACTGCAGATGGTGACTGCAGCCATGAAATTAAAAGACACTTGTTCCTTGAAAGAGCATATGCTCCTTGACAGCATATTAAAGAGCAGAGGTATTACTTTGCCAACAAGGTCCCTTTAGTCAAAGCTATGGTTTTTCCAGTAGACATGTATGGATGTGAGATTTGGACTATAAAGAAAGCTGAGTGCTGAAGAATTGATGCTTTTAAACTGTGCTGTTGGAGAAGACTCTTGAGAGTCCTTTGGATTGCAAGGAGATCCAACCAGTCTATCCTAAAGGAAATCAGTCCTGAATATTAATAGGAAGGACTGATGCTGAAGCTGAAACTCCAATACTTTGGCCACCTGATGGGAAGAACTAACTAGAAAAGACCCTGTTTCTGGGAACAATCAAATGTGGGAGGAGAAGGGGATAACAGAGAATGAGATCGTTGGATGGTATCACTGACTCGATGGACATGAATTTGAGTAAGCTTCTGTAGTTTGTGCTGGACAGGGAAACCTGGTGTGCTGCAGTCCATGGGGTCTCAAAGAGTGGGACATGACTGAGAAACGGAAGTAAACTGAACTGAAGTAATGTGGTCTGTTATTCCCATCTCTTGAAGAATTTTCCAGTTTGCTGTAATCCACATAGTCAAAGGCTTTAGTGCAGTCAATGAAGAAGAAGTAGCTGTTTTTCTGGAATTCTCTTGTTTTTTCTATGGTCCAACGGATATTGGCAATTTGATCTCTGTTTCCTCTGCCTTTTCTAAATTAAGCTAGAACGTCAAGAAGTTCTCCATTCAGGTACTGCTAAAACCTCACTTGGAGAATTTTGAATATTACTTTATTAGCATGAGAGATGAGGGCAATTGTGCAGTAGTTTGAACATTTTTTGGCATTGCCTTTCTTTGGGATTGGAATGAAAACTGACCTTTTCCAACCCTGTGGCCATTCCTGAATTTTCCAAATTTGCTGGCATAATGAGTGCAACACTTTCACAGAATCATTTTTTAGGATTTGCAATAGCTCAACTAGAATTCCATCACCTCCACTAGGTTTGTTTTTAGTGATGCTTCCTAAGGCTCACTTGACTTTGTATTCCAGGATGTCTGGCTCTAGTTGAATGATCACACCATCATGATTATCTGGGTCATGAAGATCTTTTTTGTATAGTTCTGTGTATTCTTGTCACAACTGCTTAATATCTTCTGCTTCTGTTAAATCCATACCATTTTTGCCCTTTATTGCACCCATTTTTGCATGCAATTTTCCCTTGGTATCTCTAATTTTCTTGAAGAGATCTCTAGTCTTTCCCATTATATTTTTTCCCTCTATTTCTTTGTATTGATCACTTAGGAATGCTTTCTTAACTCTTCTTGCTATTCTCCACTTTCAGATGGATATCTTTCCTTTTCTTCTCTGGCTTTTGCTTCTCTTCTTTTCTCTGCTATTTGCAAGGCCTTCTTCAACAACCGTTTTGCCTTTTTCCATTTCTTCTTCTTGGGGATGGTTTTGATCACTGCCTCTTGTACAATGTTACAAACTACTGTCATAGTTCTGCAGGCACTCTATCTATCAGATCTAAACCTTGAATCTATTTGTCACTTTCACTGTATAGTCATAAGGGATATGATTTAGGTCATACCCGAGTGGTCTAGTGGTTTCCCGACTTCCTTTGATTTATGTCTGGATTTTGCAGTAAGAAGTTCACGATCTCAGCCACAGTCAGGTCCAGATCTTGTTTTTGCTGACTGTATAGAGTTACTCCATCTTCAGCTTCAAAGAATATAATCAATCAGATTTCAGTATTGACCATCTGGTGATGTCCAAATGTAGAGTCATCTCTTGTGTTGTTGGAAGAGAGTGTTTGCTATGACCAGTGCATTCTCTGGGCAAAACTCTTGTTAGCCTTTGACCTGCTTCATTTTGTACTCAAGGCCAAACATGAGTATTACTCCAGGTATCTCTTGACTTCCTACTTTTGCATTCCAGTTCCCTATGATGAAAAGGACATGTTTTATTTTATTCTATTTTATTTCTTTGATGTTAGTTCTAGAAAGTCTTGTAGGTCTTCATAGAATTGTTAAACTTCAGCTTCTTCAGCATTAGTGGTTGAGGCATAGACTTGGATTTACTGTGATGTTGAATGGTTAGCCTTGGAAATGAACAGAGGCCATTTGGTCACTTTTGAGATTGTGCCCAAGAACTGCATTTTGGACTCTTTTGTTGCGATGGCTACTGCATTTCTTCTATGGGATTCTTGCCCACAGTAGTAGACATAATGGTCATGTGAATTAGATTCACCCATTCCAGTCTATTTTAGTTCACTGATTCCTAAAATATCAATGTTCACTCTTGCCATCTCCTGCTTGACCACTTCCAATTTACCCTGATTCATGGACCTAACATTCCAGGTTCCTATGAGATATTGTTCTTTACAGCATCAGACTTTACTTCCATTGCCAGTCATCTCCACAACTGGGTATTGTTTTTCGCTTTGGCTCAGCATCTTCCTTCTTTCGGGTGCTCTTTCTCCACTCTTCTCCAGTAGCATATTGGGAAACTACCGACCTGGGGAGTTCATCTTTCAGTGTCATATCTTTTTGCCTTTTCATACTGTTCATGGGGTTTTCAAGGCAAGAATACTGAAGTCGCCAGTATTCCAGTGGGCCACATTTTGTCAGAATTCCCCACCATGACCTGTCTATCTTGGGTGGCCCTACATGGCATGTCTCATAGTTTCATTGAGTTAGACAAGACTGTAATCCAAATAATCAGTTTGGTTAGTTTTCTGTAATTGTGTTTTCCATTATGTTTGCCTTCTGATGAATAAGGATAAAAGGCTTGTGGAAGCTTCCTGATGGGAAGGACTAGTTGTGGGTCTAGTTGTCAGACTAACCTGGGTTTTGCTCTGATGGGCAGGGCCACATTCAGTAAATCTTTAATCTAGCTTTCTGTTGATGGGTGGGGTTGTGTTCCCCCCCTGTAGTTTGTTCTGAGGGCAAACTACAGAAGAGGTAATGGCAGTAATGGTGCCCTCCTTCAAAGGGCTTGTGTAAGAATTGTTGTATTTAGTGCCCCGATCCCATGGCAGCCACTGTCGACCCATGCTTCAGCCAGAGCCTCCTGGACACTCACAGGCAACTCTGGGTTAGTCTCTTATGGGGTCACTGCTCCTTTCTCCTGGGTCCTGGTGTGCACAAGGTTTTACTTTAGCCCTCCTAGCTTCTATGGCAGGTATGTGGTTTGATTCTATACACGATTTCACCCCTCCTATTGTCTTGTTGGGGCTTCTCCTTTTCTCTTGGATGTGTGGTATCTTTTTTTGGTGGGATCCAGCATTTTCCTATGAATGGTTGTTCAGCAGTTAGTTGCAATTTTGGAGTTCTCACAGGAGAAGATGAGCACACATCCTTATACTCTCCATCAGCTGTGTGACTTGGAGAACACAAACCATGGTCAAAAGTAAAAATTAGGATGTGACCAAGGAGTACCCCCACATGGGCGAGTGCCTCAGGAATGAGTGCCTGTGACCTGGGAGCAGAAAGAAAGTCATCTGCAGGGGTCAAGTGAGAATAGAAGATCAAGGGATGGTAAATGTCCAGACTAGCACATAGGAGGAATGGGTTCAGGGACCTGGGCCTCAGCTGCTGCACACCTGATGAGCAGGTGACTGGCTTTAAGGATGATTTAAACACAATAAACAATAGCATCCTTTTACCCAACAATAGAACAATTACTTCAATTCAGTTAAGTAATCTGAGAGGTTTATGAAACTATAAAGTCATAAAGCATACACTTAATGTCTCCTCTTCTAATTTTTAGTTTTTGATACTTTTACTTTGCCACAATTGTCACAATGTGAACACATTTTAAAATATAGTCATTTCTGAGGCTGACCAGAGAGCAGGCACTTTCTAGATAACTTGAAAATTATTCAAAGATAAGCAATAAAATGTGGATTCAAGGTGGGAAACAATGGCAGGTTTTGACAGACTTTTATGTGTATGTCTAATATGACCAAATTGCCAACATCTGCTGGTTCATCAAAAAAGGAAGAGAGTTCCAGAAAAACATCTGTTTCTGCTTTATTGACATTGCCAAAGCCTTTGACTATGTGGATCACAATGAACTGTGGAAAATTCTGAAAGAGATGGGAATACCAGACCACCTGACCTGCCTCTTGAAAACCTATATGCAGGTCAGGAAGCAACAGTTAGAACTGGACATGGAACAACAGACTGGTTCCAAATAGGAAAAGGAGTATGTCAAGGCTGTATATTGTCACTCTGCTTATTTAACATATGCAGAGTACATCATGAGAAATGCTGGGCTGGAAGAAGCACAAGCTGGAATCAAGATTGCTGGGAGAAAGATCAATAACTTCAGATATGCAGATGACACCACCCTTATGGCAGAAAGTGAAGAGGAATTAAAAAGCCTCTTGATGAAAGTGAAAGTGGAAAGTGAAAAAGGTGGCTTAAAGCTCAACATTCAGAAAATGAAGATCATGGCATCTGGTCCCAACATGTCATGGGAAATAGATGGGGAAACAGTGGAAATAGTGTCAGACTTTATTTTCCTGGGCTCCAAAATCACTACAGATGGTGACTGCAGCCATGAAATTAAAAGATGCTTACTCCTTGGAAGGAACGTTATGATCAACCTAGATAGCATATTCAAAAGCAGAGATAATACTTTGCCAACAAAGGTCCATCTAGTCAAGGTTATAGTTTTTCCTGTGGTCATGTATGGATGTGAGAGTTGGACTGTGAAGAAGGCTGAGAGCCAAAGAATTGATGCTTTTGAACTGTAGTGTTGGAGAAGAGTCTTGAGAGTCCCTTGGACTGCAAGGAAATCCAACCATTCCATCCTAAAGGAGATCAGTCTTGGGTGTTCATTGGAAGGACTGATGTTGAAGCTGAAACTCCAAAACTTTGTCCACCTCATGTGACGCATTGGAAAAGACCCTGATGCTGGGAGGGATTGGGGACAGGAGGAGAAGGGGATGACAGAGGGTGAGATGACTGGATGGCATCGCCGACTCAATGGACATGAGTTTGGGTAAACTCCGGGAGTTGGTGATGAACAGGAAGGCCTGGCGTGCTCCGATTCATGGGATCGCAAAGAGTCAGACACGACTGAACTGAACTAACTGAATATGTCTTATGATAATGTTTCTTGAGAATATGCCCTTAAGAATAATAATGCTTGTTGTAATTTGAAGATTTTATTTTCACTAAGAATAGATGTGAAAATATGACCATAATATCAATACAAATGCACATTAAATGTAATTACATTTTTATTGTGATTGAGGACTGGGCAATTTTTTGCCTTTTAAAGATAAATGTCAGGGTTAGAAAATGCAGCAGATTCTAAATCATTTTTTAAGGATTTGAAATAGCTCAACTGGAATTTCATCACCTCCTCTAGCTTTGTTCGTAGTGATGCTTCCTAAGGCCCACTTGACTTTGATCTTACCATCATGGTAATCTGGGTCATGAAGATCTTTATTGTATAGTTCTTCTGTGTATTCTTGCCACCTCTGCTTAATATCTTCTGCTTCTGTTAGGTCCATACCATTTTTGTCTTTTATTGTGCCCATCTTTGCATGAAATGTTCCCTTGGTATCTCTAATTTTCTTGAGGAGATCTCTAGTCCTTCCCATTGTATTGTTTTCCTCTATTTCCTTGCATTGATCATTGAGGAAGGTTTTCTTATCTCTTCTTGCTATTCTTTGGAACTCTGCATTTGAATGAGTATATCTTTCCCTTTCTCCTTTGCCTTTCACTTCTTTTCCTTTCTCAGCTATTTGTAAAGCCTCATAAGACACCCATTTTGCCTTTTTGTATTTCTTTTTCTTGGGGATAGTCTTGATCCCTGCCTCCTGTGTAATGTCATGAACCTCTGTCCATAGTTCTTCAGGCACTCTGTTATCAGATCTAACGCCTTGAATCTATTTGTCACTTCCTCTGTATAATCATAAGTGAATTGATCTAGGTCATATCTGAATGGTCTAATGGTTTCCCTTACTTTCTTGCAATTAAGTCTGAGTTTGGAAATAAGGAGCTCATGATCTGAGCCACAATCAGCTCCTGCTCTTTTTTATGCTGACTGCATAGAGCTTCTCCATCTTTGGCTGCAAAGAATATAATCAATCTGAATTTGGTATTGATCATCTGGTGATGTACATGTGTAGAGTCTTCTCTTGTGTTATTGGAAGAGGGCATTTTCTATGAGCAGTGCATTGTCTTGGCAAATCTCTGCTAGCTTTTGCCCTGCTTCGTTTTGTACTTCAAGGCCAAATTTCCCTGATACTCCAGGTAACTCTTGACTTCTTACTTTTGCATTCCATTCCCCCATAATGAATAGGATAACTTTTTTTGGGTATTAGTTCTATAAGGTTTTGTAGGTCTTCATAGAACCTACAAAGAGCTGAAGTTTGACTTCAGTTTCTTCAACATTACTGGTCAGGGCATAGATTTGGATTACTGTGATATTGAATGGCTTGTCTTGGAAATGAACAGAGATCATTCTGTTGTTTTTGAGATTGCATCCAAGTACTGCATTTTGGACTCTTTTGTTGAGTATGATGGCTATTCCATTTCTTCTAAGGGATTCTTGTCCACAGTAGTAGATAAAATAGTCATCTGAGTTAAATTCAGGTATTCCAGTCCATTTTGGTTCACTGATTCCTAAAATGTCAATGTTCACTCCTGCCATCTCCTGTTTGACCACTTCCAATTTGCCTTGATTCATGGACCTAACATTCCAGGTTCCTATGAAATATTGTTCTTTACAGCATTGGACTTTACTTCCATCACCTGTCGCATCCACAACTGGGTGTTATTGAGGAATATGGCAGAGGAATAGAATGGGAAGACTACTTTCTCCCCCAGAAATTCATCAAATATTTGCATGCTGAGCAGCTATTTTCAACATAAAAGCATGAAGAAAACATGATTAGTTATCATTTTTCTTCTGTGACAAATTTCAGTTTTAGACATTGGCTGTTAATTTACTGCAATTAAAAATGAGGACATATATATCTCTGCTCAGTTCACCTGAACTATAAATATGCGTGCATGGTCAGTTGCCTAGTTGTATCCTCTAGCCTGCCAGGCTCCTCTCTCCTGGCTTGCCATGTGATTTCTCAGGCAAGAATATTGGAGTGGGTTTCCATTTCCTTCTTTCAGGGATCTTCCAGACCCAGGAATTGAACCCAAGTCTTCTGTGTCTCCTACATTGGAAGGTGGATTTTTTAACACTGAGCCACCTGGGAAGCCCTTAACTATAAATATGGATTGCTTATTAGAAAACATTTTCACAGTTGCCAAGAACTCGTCTCCATTTTTATAACTATAAAGATTAGAGTTTTTCATATTTATTGTATATTTTAACAGTCAATGAGCATAATCAGTGCTTTTTAGTATATTTTCCTATTCCTGAGTTCTTTACTTTGATTCATCTCCAGGTTGGCTAGATTTCATTATCAAGAATGGGTTTGTTTCTTTTCAAGAAGGGTTTATATGCACTATATTTCTTGGATTAGTAAAAGCCTAAATATCTTTCTGCTATCTCTTACTTGAAAGAGATTCTTGGAGCATATTCTCTTTCATCAGAACTTTGTAGATGTTTTTGTATAATCTTCTTTCACAAAATCTTATTAGAAGGAAATCTGAGGCCAGCCTGAATTCTTGTCATTTCTAGATTACTTTAGTAGTTAGCTTCCCTTGGATTTCTTTAGAATTCTTTCTTATTATATTTCAGCAAATTTACCTGTATATTCCAATCACTCTATGTATTGTTTTGTCCTCATATAGAGGTTATATTTTGATCCACAGTCTCAAATATTCCTGTTTTGGAGAAGTTAAAACATACTTTCTTCTAAGTTCTTGTACAAGAATAATTCTTTTAACATTTCTAAATACACTTTTTGTTCTAATCTTCTAGACATAATTTGTGTGTTTATCAGATCCTTTTCAACTATCTTTCAGATTTATCATATTTGATCCTATTATTTATTTATTTATTTATTTTTGCTATTTTATGTCTTGATTATGTGTCTGTTACATTGGTCTGGTCTTCCATACACATGAAACTTTCTCAGTCCAATATTTTCAATTTTTTTTTTTTTTACAGAAAATTCAATACACAATGTAGAAATTTTTTTTTACAGAAAATTTCTTTTTACAGAAAATTCAATACACAATGTAGAAAGTATATTATAATGACTTAATCTTACCACTTAACTGTAATAATTAGCAACTTGTGACCTATATTCTCTATTTATACAATTTACCATCTGAGCTACTAGGAAAGACCTTTATACAATTACCAATCCAAGTTGGATTATTTGGAAGTGGCTTCATAAATCAGGAACAGCTTCATAAATCTGTAACCTGTGTAGTCAGACAAGTTCTTATGCTTGGAGCACCCACACTTCTTTTAATGCTTTGATACCACAGTATTAAAAATTTGTTAACAGTTTTTGAAGTATGAACCCTATAAAAAAATAGCCAGTCCTTATCTGCATTAACTCTGATCTGAGATTTCTTGTCCATTTAAGGGCCTGTAAATTACCTCAGAGTAAGATTTAGTCCTTTTAGAGAGAGTGATGATGAGTTTATTGCTAATGGTAACAAGGAATTTGGAAAATATTATAGGATTTCAATTTGTCATATCTTCACACACACTATCTTTAATTTTAACTTGTGCCCTAAAATGAGGGACAAAATTAAATATACTTAAAAATTAGGAGGGAAAAGATGATATATAGTTTAAATTATCTTGAATTATAATTCAATCATGTTGAATTATCTAGTTTACATTCTGACATCATCAGTTATCTGACTCTCAGCAAATCATCCCCTCTTGTTCTATACCCACATTCATATTCATAAATTGAGAAGCATAATTTATATCACATAAGGTTTTTAGAAGACATGGTATATAAACTGTCTTGAACAGTGCAGCCTTTCAGTAAATGTATGAACTTTTTCATCTCTCTCTCTCTTTTATTATTTTGGTCTTTTCATCATAGGAAATGTTTTGTGGTTCAGATATTTCAATTATTAAAAAGGATAGGACTTTTTAACAGACGCTGAACATGAAATAGATTTGGGGGATGTTACTATATGCTGTGTTAGTGACAGAAAAGTAGTAGTGAAAGAATTCTTCTCTCAGTTGTTTCCTCCTCCTTGTGACCCCGTGGACTGTAGCCTGCCAGGCTCCTCTGTCCATGGGATTCTCCAGGCAAGAATAATGGAGTGGGCTGCCACTTCCTTCTCCAGGGATCCTCCCCACCCAGGGATCAAACCTGTGTCTCATACATTGCAGGCAGATTCTTTGCCATCTGAGCCACCAGGGAAGCCCCATTAGTGGCAGAAAACAACAGTAATTAAAGAGGAATATGTGTATGAGGAAGAAGTGCTCTAGAGTATTTTCCCATCCTTTCCCTTTTCTCCTACTCTAATCAAACACTGAACTGAGAAGCCAGAAAAGAACAAGAATAAACTGAGAAAGCAGAATACTGAAGTAAATGGTTATATATGTTTTACAGGTTATAAGAAAAACTCACTTTGGCTAATATAAGCAGAAAAGCACATCACTATTGGAAAGACATTTAAAGTTTATAGTATCTTATACAAGATTAACAAGTTAGTCCCAGAAAATAGTCAGGAAGCAAAAGAAACTTTCCAATGTACAGTCAAGGTCATGAGATAAGAAGAATTTGCTGAAGATGACATTTCTGGCACATATTATCAATGCTAATTTTGAATTCTTCTGTTAGGAAGCATTCAAAACCAAGACTATGACACAGTCACTAGCAAAAATAATTATCTTTCTATATGTGTGCTTAGTCATGTTTGACTGAGCTACATTGATCTGAAACAAAATAATATTTCCAATCATTCATTCTTATGGATATATACAGATGGGATATATTGCTTTCCTATAATAATTAATATTGTTGTTGTTTAGTCACTAAGTTGTGTCTGATCTGTGACCTTATGGACTGTAGCTCTCCAGGCTCCTCTGTCCATGGGATTTGCCAGGCAAGAATACTGGAGGGGGTTGCCATTCCCTTCTCCAGGGGACATTCCCAACTGGGGATCAAATGTGCGAAAATGAACTAAAATATTTCCCTATATATTCCTATCTACTTGTTATGTGCATCAAAATAACTATCCTTTTATAAAATGAGTAAGAATATTAATCTACATCTATCCATCTACTTGTGTGCATGCATAAGTATACATATATGCATATGTGTGTAAGAATATACATGTTTTAAAATATATGATAGAAGATGAATCAAAATATTAATGGATTTTATCCTTAAATGTTAGAATTTCTTCTTTATTCAGTATATTTCTCCACAGTGCTAAACTATTTATAACAAATGGGTAGTACCTACAATTATAACATCAAGGACATTCATTTCACTGTAGAGAAAGATAATTTATGGCCCTAAAATTGGCTACTTTTGACAAGAACTAAACATACTGATCACATGTGAAAGTTAGCAATGACAATAACTTATTTCATAAGTGGCTGAAAATTATGGGTCAACAGAGTGTAATTCCACATTAGATATAACTTAGAATGATTTATGGTTGAAGAACAAAGATGAAAATGAATTTTTCCAATTGTTTTCATGGGTAGAAAAATAAAACTGTTCTGATGTAAGAGGTCAAGAAAATTGGGGACTCTAAAGGCAGGTAGAACTTGTAGGATAGTCTAATTAGCTTTTTTAGGAGATTCTGGGAACTCGGTAGTCTTCCCAGTTAGCCTCCCTTTGTCACCTTCCCAAAGCCCTTCATACAATGGCTAATACTTGTTGCTCATATTACATTAGCCAGAGTCCAGTTTTTCTCTAAGGAACTCACTTTCTAGTGATTTCTACCTTAAAAATGGTGGGCTGATCTAGTTCTCTGAAAAATGGTAATTTGATAGAGACTGCAATGAACCTGTAGTTTGCTAGACTCCATATGTGCTCTGCTGCTGCTGCTGCTAAGTCGCGTCAGTCGTGTCCAATTCTCTGTGACCCTATAAACTGTAGCCCACCAGGCTCCTCTGCCCATGGAATTTTCCAGGCAAGAATAATGGAGTTGGTTGTCATTTCCTACTCCAGGGGATCTTCCCAACCCAGGGATTGAACCCGAATATCTTAAGTCTTCTCAATTGGCAGGCGGACCCTTTACCACTGGTGCCACCTGGGAAGCCCAATTCTGAGAAAGAAAAACAGAGCTGGAGGAATCAGACTCTCTGACATCAGATTATGGAGAAAATGTAGTCTCTTCAATAAGTGATGCAGGGAAAATTGGAGAGCTACAGATAAAAGGAAGCAATTAGAACACTCCCTAATACCATACACAAAAATAAACTCAAAATGGAATAAAGACCTAAATGTAAGATCAGATACTATAAAACTCCTAGAGGAAACATAGAACACTCTTTGACATAAAATGCCAACAATACATTTTTGGATCTGTGTCCAAGAGTAATGGAAATAAAAACAAAAATAAACAAATGGGACCTAATTATAAGCTTTTGCACAGCAAAGGCAGCCATAAACAAAATGAAAAGACAATCTACAGGAGAAAATATTTGCAAATGAGATGACCGACAAATCATTAATCTCCCAAACAGACGAACACCACATGCAGCTCAACCCAATCAAAAAATGGGCAGTGGAGGCAGAGAATTCCTACTGCAGATGCAAGACCATGGCAGAGCATAGTTGGCTCCAGTAGCAATGTCTGGAACAAAGAGAATATGTAGAATGAATACAAGATGTCTACACACATGTACATCTGACTTACTGTGATGATCAAACTATATCAAAGTTACCTCTCTGTGTGCCTATGACCAATCTTAGCTGTTAAGGACTGTAAAAAGAGGGACATGGGATGCATTGGCATTATGTGTCCCCTGAAATGATGCATTGAATAGAAGACAATGTTACTTCTGTGACATTTCTACCAAAAGTCATAACCTAAATTTAATCCTGAAAATCATGTGACAAACCCAAAACAAAATTTATGGCCTATACTCCTAAAAATATTCATTGGATGGACTGATGCAGAAGCTGAAGCTCTGATACTTTGGCCACATGATTCGAAGAGCTGACTCTTTAGAAAAGACTATCCAACCATCTCATCCTCTGTCATCCCTTTCTACTCCTGCCTTCAATCTTTCCCAACATCAGGGTCTTTTCCAATGAGTCAGCTCATTAGCACATCAGTGCTAATTTCCTTATGTTAATCACTGTCCTATGGTTGGATAAAGAATGTTCTTGGTTTTAGGAAATACACACTGAAATATTTAAGAATAATGGAACATCATGGCTGAAAGTCTCAAAGAATAAATGATGATAAAATGTTAATATTTGAGGAAAAAATGGGCAGAAGATCTATAGATACATTGCTCCTAAAAAGACAGAGAGATGGCCAGAAGTCACATGAAAAAAGTGCTCAACACTGCTATTTATTAGAGAAATTCAAATCAAAACTACAATGAGATATCATTTCAGATCAATAAGAACAGCCATCATTAAAAAATTACAAATAACAGATGCTGGAGAAGGTGTGGAGTAAACAGAACCTTCTTGCACTGTTGACAGGAATGTGAATTGGTGTGGCAACTTGGAGAATAGTGTGAAGACTCCTTATAAACTAAAAACATAGCTACCACATGATCCTGCAATTCTACTCCTAGGCATTTATCTGGGACACATAATAATTTGAAAAGATGCATGCACCTCTATGTTCATAGCAACATTGTTTACAATAGCTGAGACACAGAAACAATCTTAATGTCTGTCTATAGATGAATGGCTAAAGAAGATGTGGCATATATAAATATACATATTCAGTTCAGTTCAGTCACTCAGTCGTGTCCGACTCTTTGTGACCCCATGAACCGCAGCAAGCCAGGCCTTCCTGTCCATCACCAACTCCCGGAGTTTGCTCAAACTCACGTCCATTGAGTCGGTGATGCAATCCAACCATTTCAGCCTCTGTCGTCCCCTTCTCCTCCTGCCCTCAATCTTTCCCATGATCCGGGTCTTTTCAAATGAGTCAGCTCTTCGCATCAGGTGGCCAAAGTATTGGAGTTTCATCTTCAACATCAGTCCTTCCAATGAACATCCAGGACTGATCTCCTTTAGGCTGGCCTGGTTGGATCTCCTTTCAGTCCAAGGGACTCTCAAGAGTCTTCTCCAACACCACAGTTCAAAAGCATCAATTCTTCTGTGCTCAGCTTTCTTATAATTACTGAGCCATTAAAAAGAATGAAATAATGTCGTTTGCATCAACATGGGTGGATCTAGAGATGATCACACTAAGTGAAAAGTTAGACAGAAAAAGACAAATCGTATATCATATCACTTATATGCAGATTCTTTAAAAATTATACCAATGAACACTTTCACAAAACAGAAATAAACTCACAGACATAGAGAACAAACTTATGGTACCAAAGAGGAAAGCAGAAAAGGAACAAATTGGGAGTTTGAGATTAGCAGACACACACATCAGACATATTATTTTATATAATATATATATGTTATAAATATATATATTTTATAAATATTTATTGGAGAAGGAATGGCAACCCACTCCAGTATTCTTGCCTGGAGAATCCCATGGACAGAATAGACTGACAAGTTACAGTCTATGGGGTAGCAAGAGTCAGATATGACTGAGCGACTAAGCATAAATATATATTTATATTTGTATGTTATATATATATATTTATAAATAAAATAGATAACCACAAGTATCTATTGCATAGCACAGGAAAGTATACTCAGCATTTGTAATAACCTATAAAGGGAAAGATTCTGAAAAGAAATATGTGTATATCTGAATCATTTGCTAAGCACCTAAAATGAGCACAACATTATAAAACAACTCTAGTATAAAGTGTTAGTTGCTCAGTTCTGTCTGACTCTTTGTAGTCCATGGACTGTAGCTCACCAGGCTCCTCTATCCATGGAAATTTCTAGGCAAGAATACTGGAGTGGGTTGCCGTTCCCTCCTCCAGGGGATCTTCCCAACTCAGGGATCAAACCCAGGTTTTTCTGCATTGCGAGTGGATTCTTTACCATCTGAGCCATCAACTATACTTCAATTAAAAAACAAAAAAGCTTCCTGACCTACTATAAAAAAAAAAAATGTGGGCTGAGCACTGCACTGCTCTTCTGAGGAACAGTTTTGAGAGAAACATATAGTGACATTGGTCCTGTGGGAAGCAAAGGAACTTCACAAGTAATCTGAGCCTAAGGCTTTATTTGACCCATACAGATGTAACTATTCATTCCAAATCTGTGCCCCCTCATTGAGCTGAACAAGACAGAGTCCTGCTAAAAGATTCAGAGCCACAATCTTCATGGAATAATCTGCATGATTTTCTTGCCCTTAGAAACTGACAACCAAAATCCAGAGGGAATAGCAGTGGTATCTGACAGCTTCACTGGTACAGAGGAAATTTATAAGGTATAGAATCCTAAGCACATGCCACTTCTGAGGTGCTTTGGAAGTGACCCTTTTGCTCCGCATTCAAAATTCACAGAAACATCCACTACGGTATGGGTTTCTGTCTCTGAGGAGAAGGCATTCAATGTTATGTCAGCAGCCTGCAAAGAGAGACACTCAAAAGGCCCCAGGAATTTAATGGAATGTTACTTAATGTTCTCGGAAAACTTTTCCCCAGAGGAGGAGGGACCATGGAACTCACATGCAGACCTCCCACTGCAAGCCTGTGCTGCATTCTGAATGTAGCCAATGATTTTCTTTCTTGTTTCTTAATGTTTAGGCAGCAATCCATGCTACTGTATATTGATTACTGCTTCAAGTTGGTTGAGAGAAGTAAGGCACTGAGAAATTTCATTCCCAGTGGAGCTAAGCAGAGGGGCAACTCGCAGGAATAATTCTGGTTAACTACTGGCATTATTCACAGCAATATCATGCTCAGTCACTTCAGCTGTGTCCAACTTTTTCGACCCCAAGGACTGTAACCCACCAGGTTCTCTGTCCATGGGATTTCCCATGCAGGAATACTGGAGTGGGCTGCCATTTCCTTCTCCAGGAGATCTTCCCAACCCAGGGATGGAACTTAAGTTTTCTGTGTCTCCTGCATTGCAGGTAGATTCTTTACCACTGAGCTACTGGTGAAGCCCACAGCAATACTAGGATAAAAAAAGACAAGGAACAAAATGATGTAGGCAGATATGAAAAGCACTAAAAGAACTTTGATTAGCTGGGATGGTCTCTAGGTCACACTAATGTAAAGCAAAAATATCTCAAGAGTTTAAAGCAACAATATTTTATTTCTGACTCAGGACACATATCCATCATTCTACGTATTGGTTTTATTTTATCCATCCTCCTCCTGTAACACAGCCTGATAAAATGCCCACTGTGGGGAATAGCATTCATCACCATGATGGAGGAAAAGAGAGGGCCACACCTGACACATTTCACATCCCTTCAGTTCACATTCAGTGGGCTGCTCAGTCATGGGATCAGCTTCTGTGTGTCAAGTCAATGCATTTCTCATTTATGCCCAGTGAGGAGAAATGGAATATTTGAAGCAGCCTCCAGGATGACCATCTAAAGGAGCTACTTTCAACTACAATACTGTCAAATTTAAGGAAAAAAAGAAATATAAATATCTGAAATAACTGCTCTCGTTCTTTTTTTTGTTTGTTTGTTTGCTTGTTTTGCTCTTGTTTGCTTGTTGTTGTTGCTGGCCTTGCTGTGTGGCCTGCCAGGTCTTAGTTCTCTGACCAGGGATTGAATTTGGGCTCTGACAATGAAAGTGCCAAGTCCTAGACACTGGACTGGCAGAAAATCCCCTCCTTGTATTAGTTGCTTATGACAAGATCAAGCTGGAGACAGCCTAGTGTGTTATCTACAGAATAATCTATTGCTCCTGGATCAATTCAAAAGTGATGTTCTCCTATGCCAAACATTGTTCTTGTCACCAGGATATATCAGCCAACAAGAGAAGTAGAGTTTCTTGCATATTTGAGTCTTACATTTTAGTGACAGACAACAGACAACCAATGATACATTATTATCATTTATCATTTATTATTATAGTATATTATCATTATCAATTATCATTATCATCACATATACACATAGTGTGTATGTGTATTAGTTGCTCAGTTGTGTCCAACTCTTTACAACCCCATGGACTGCAGCGTGCCAGGCTCCCCTGTTTATGGGATCTCTCAGGCAAGAATACTGGGGTGGGTGGCCAATCCCTTCTACAGGGGAATCGTCCCGACCCAGGGATCAGACTTGGGTCTCCTGCATTGCAGGCAGTTTCTTTACCATCTGAGCCACCAGGGAAGCCCATTGTTTTATAAAACTAAATTATATTTCACATTATAAATGATACGAAATAAAAAGAAAAAGTGAAACAGGACTGAAAGGAACAGAGAATTTCAAGAGAAAGTGGTTGATTGTAACTTAAGACATGAGAATTAGACATTATCAGGGAGGTAAAATATGAAAAAAATTTTTTTCATTTGTATAGATGAAAAGCATTCTTGATGATACAGATAGCCAGTGCCAAACATGTAAAGTGGGAGAGGAAAAAGGAACATTAATAAAATATCAAAATGGAAGGGAAAATATGTGTGATTATAGCAGAGTCAGAAAAATGGGAAGAAAATAATTATATAGCCATACTGATAATGGAGAGGCAGCTTCTGAAGTTAATTTTAGAATATAAAAAGATGTTGGTGTTTCTTTGGGTAAAGTTTGGAGATAATTCAGGTTTTATCTGAATTACGGGTGGATGATTGATATGATCTGGCCAAAATTTCAAAGGTATCTTTGGTTACGTTCAATATATATGTAACAAAATTAAAATTAAAATAAGTCTGTTAAAAAAAAAAAAAGCACAAAAACAAAGGTAATGTTCTCTCTTCCATTCTGTGCAGAGATGTGTGTGCTTGAGAGAAGGACTAGTTTCTCAAAGAGAAATTATATGTTTTGTCTCCTGACTCGTCAGGGCAGAGGGATAGATGAAATAATGGTGAAACGGTGCTGAAATTGTGGTGAAAATGGAGATGGTGTTCTATTAAATTGGAGAGAATGCTCACTTCACGCTCAGGGCGAGGTGTTTCTTACTATTCTGAGGCAAGATACACATCTAATGTATTGTCAGAGTTTATGGGGTTCCTAGTAGAGTTAATACACTTGGAACTCACCAATAAGCCTAACCATAGTTGAAGGGTCAAGAAATAGTCAGTATGCAGTGTCACTTCTACCACACTTTTGCAGCTTGTGAAACATCAATGACACAGCCACTGCTGCAAGGCATGTAAAAACTACTGCTCTGAAGAAATATGTCCAAGTAAGAAAGCCCCTTTATCTTCAGCAGAGCAGGAAGAAGGAGGCAGGATGGCAAAGAGCCTACTGAGAAACACAGTGCTCTAGAAGTCAATAACAGAGTGTAACAACATAACCACTTAAATGTTGTTAAAGGAAGAGGAATAGTCAATGAGGGTAGTTGATGTTTCCAAAACAGAAACAATGCTGATGTATCAGCTTTTCAAGTTCAGTTCAGTTCAGTTCAGTTGCTCAGTCGTGTCCGACTCTTTGCGACCCCATGAATCGCAGCACACCAGGCCTCCCTGTCCATCACCAATTTCCGGAGTTCACTCAAACTCACATCCATCCAGTCAGTGATGCCCTCCAGCCATCGCATCCTCTGTCGTCCCCTTTTCCTCCTGCCCCCAATCCCTCCCAGCATCAGAGTCTTTTCCAATGAGTTAACTCTTCGCATGAGGTGGCCAAAGTACTGGAGTTTCAGCATTAGCATCATTCCTTCCAAAGAACACCTAGGACCGATCTCCTTTAGAAGGGACTGGTTGGATCTCCTTGCAGTATTTCAAAGACATACACAAGATAAATGTTTCTTTTTAACTGAAGTCTGATGCTGCTGCTAAGTCACTTCAGTCGTGTCCAACTCTCTGTGACCCCACAGATGACAGCCCACCAGGGATTCTCCAGGCAAGAACACTGGAGTGGGTTGCCATTTCCTTCTCCAATTCTTGAAAGTGAAAAGTGAAAGTGAAGTTGCTCAGTCATGTCTGACTCTTATCGACCCCAGGGACTGCAGCCTACCAGGCTCCTCCGTCCATGGGATTCTCCAGGCAAGAGTACTGGAGTGGGTTGCCATTGCCTTCTGCAAAGTCTAGTTAACTTACAAAAATGTACAGATTTCAATGGATCAGTTTATGGAGTTTTGGCAACTGTATACACCCATGAGGCAATTGATACAGATGACACCACCCTTATGGCAGAAAGTGAAGAGGAACTAAACAAAAAGTGATGAAAGTGCAAGAGGATTGTGAAAAAGTTGGCTTAAAGCTCAACATTCAGAAAACGAAGATCGTGGAATCTAGTCCCATTGCTTCATGGGAAATAGATGAGGAAACAGTGGAAACAGTCTCAAACTTTGTTTTTTTGGGCTCCAAAATAACTGCAGATGGTGATTGCAGCCATGAAATTAAAAGACGCTTAATACTTGGAAGAAAAGTTATGACCAACCTAGGTAGCATATTAAAAAGCAGAGACATTATTTTGCCAACAAAGGTCTGTCTAGTTAAGGTTATGGTTTTTCCAGTGGTCATGTATGGATGTGAGAGTTGGACTGTGAAGAAAGCTGAGCACCAAAGAATTGATGCTTTTGAACTGTGGTGTTGGAGAAGACTCTTGAGAGTCCTTTGGACTGCAAGGAAATCCAACCAGTCCATCCTAAAGGAGATCAGTCCTGGGTGTTCATTGGAAGGACTGATGTTGAAGCTGAAACTCCAATACTTTGGCCACCTCATGCAAAGAGTTGACTCATTGGAAAAGAATCTGATGCTGGGAGGGATTGGGGGGCAGGAGGAGAAGGGGACGACAGAGGATGAGATGGCTGGATGGCATCACTGATTCGATGGACATGAGTTTGGGTGAACTCCAGGAGTTGGTGATGGACAGGGAGGCCTGGTGTGCTGCGATTCATGGGGTCACGAACAGTCGGACACGGCTGAGTGACTGAACTGAACTGATGAGGCAATTATCCAAAGTAAGATATAGAATATTTCCATCACCATGCTGAGCTCCCTCACCCTTCTTTCCAGTAAACAGTCTTTCCCACCTATCTCCAAGACAGTGCATGTTCTTGCCCTATCCGTTGTCTCTGTCTCTGTCTGTTTCTGTCTGTCTGTCTCTCTCTGTCTCTCCATTCTTTCTTCCTATCTATCCATTTTCATTAGTCAATGACATGTATTTACGTTACAGAGAGTTTCAGTAGTTTGCTTCTTTTACTACTCAGCAGTACTTCATTGTATCATTGTGTCACAGGGTGTTTATCCATTTCATTGTACCGGGCATACATGAATTAGTTGAGATGATAATTTTTGTATGAGACTTTTTGTACATATGTTTGTATTTGTTATGGAAAAACACTTCGGAGTGGTAGAGTGGATCACAGTGTAGATGTGTTTATACTTTGTAACAAATGTTCCCATTTCTAGAGTTTAATAATAGGTTCAAAACTCCACATCAACTTATGCATTTTATTTTCATAAAGAGTTTTGTTGAGATAAAGAAGAATAATGAGTATTAAAAAGAAATCTTCTCCAAAGGAGGCCATTTAGTTCCTGTTATAATAAGATAGTAAAAAGGATTATTCCATTTAGCCCTCTTCTGAGGACAACTGAGGAGAGTCATCTGGTCTGAAAAAAAGGAAGAGAGCTCTGTGAGACAGTGTTTCTTGTGCAACTTGTGAAGACAGAAAGGTTTATTCCTTTTCAAGGTGGACCAGATGACTAAAATTATGTGAAAAGAAAAAGACAGCTACAAAATCCAATCAATGCCTATAGACTGTGGTTTTGGTCAGCTAAGTGAATTCCTGGCACCACCTAAGATGCTCACAGGTTTTTATTTCTTCTCTCTGGTTAAGGGATACACTTTAGTAACCCCAACTTGACACTGCTCCCAGGTCACTTGGCAGGACTTACTATGCTTGTCATCTGTGCTCTGAAATTTTCTTATCCTGATCAAAAGTGAACTATTTAGCTCTTCTGTCCATGTTTTGATTGGGTTGTTTGGTTGTTTTATTTTTTAAATATATACATATTTAAAAATATGTATATACATATACATATATATATATATATGTCACATGTTTGGAGAAATGCAAATTAAAATTGCAATGAGATATCACCTCACACCAATCAGAATGCCCTTCATCAAAAAGTCAACAAACAGTAAATGCTGGAGAGAGTGTGGAGGAAAAGGGAACCGTCTTTCATTGTTGGTAGGAATGTAAATTGGTATAACCACTATGAAGAACAATATGGAGGTTCTTAGCAAAATTAAAATAAAGCTGCCATATGATCCAACAATTCAACTCCTGGAAATATATCTAGAGAAAACTCTAATTCATGATATATGTACTACAAAGTTCATGGCAGCACTATTTATAAGAGCCAAAACATGGAAGCAACTTATATGTCCACTAACTGATGAATGAGTAAATAAGATATACACAATGGAATGTTATTCAGTCACTAAAAAAATGAGATAATGTCATCTGCAATAACATGTGTGGACCTGGAGATTTTCATACTAAGTGAAGTAAGTCAGAGAAAAGAGAAAGACAAATATAATACAATATTGCTTATGTGTGGAATCTAAAAAGAATTATGAAAGTGAAAGTGAAGTCACTCAGTCGTGTCCAACTCTTTGCGATCCTGTGGACTGTAGCCCACCAGGCTCTTCTGTCCATGGGATTCTCCAGGCAAGAATACTGGAGTGGTTTACCATTTCCTTCTCCAGGGGATCTTCCTGATCCAGGGATTGAACCCAGGTCTCCCACTGTGCAGGCTGATGCTTTAACCTCTGAGCCACCAGGGAAGCCCATACAAGTGTATTTATTTACAAAGTAGAAACAGACTCATACAGACTTACAAAAGGAATTTATGGTTTACCAAGGGGAGGGATAGAAGGAGATAGATTGGGAGTTTGGGATTAAGATATACACTGTATGTGCATGCGTGTGTGTGTGTGTTAGTCGCTCAGTTGTGCCTGTCTTTGCTACCCCATGGACTGTGGCCTGCCAGGTTCCTCTGTTAATGGAATTTTCCAGGCAAGAATACTGGATTGGGTAGCCATTTCCTTCTCCAGGGGAACTTCCTGATGCAGAGACTGAATCCGAGTCTCCCACATTGCAGGGAGATTCTTTACCATCTGAGCCACCAGGGAGCCCCAAGATATACACACTACTATATTTAAAATAGATTATCAGCAAGGACCCACTGTACAGCACAGGGAACACTGCTCAATACTCTGTGATAACCTAAATGGGAAAATAATTTACAGAAGAATAGATACATGTATATGCATAAATGAAAGGAAAAGTGAACTATAAGGATCTTTCAGTGGCTTAGAGATTCATAATCTTCCAAACCTCCACACAGAAGGGGAGGGAGTGGACTCTGAAAGAAGTAGTGGTGGCTTGAAAGCGGGTATTCACACACCACTGTGGTCAATGCTTCACCCTGTTATACAGAGCTCTGGTATCTGGCTGGTATTTCTGGGTCCTATAGGTAAATACACATGCTTTTGAATGAGTCTTATAATGTAGACCTTTAATTACACTGTGATTGTTTTCTAAATTACAATGCACAGCTGAATTGTTTGCTCCAGGGAAAACAGCCACTCCTGCTTGCTTACCTTCTGATTATACAGAAATAGCCAGAAGTTTGTGATAGCTGGAATGTGAATGTATTTTAGAGCCAATTGAGAAAGTTTTGTTTAAAAAATCCAGTTATAGCGAGGTAGATGAACCCAGAGCATGTTATACAGAGTGAATTAAGTCAGAAAGAGGAAAACAAATATTGTGTATTATATTAACACATATATACTGAATCTAGAAAAATGGTACTGATGAATCTGTTTACAGGGCAAGAATAGAGAGACAGACATAGAGAACAGACTCTGAACACAGTGGGGGAAGGAGAGGATGATATGAGTCAAGACAGTAGCACTGACATATATACACAATCATGTGTAAAATAGCTAGTTAGTGGGAAGCTGCTATATAGCACAGGAAGCTCAGCTCAGTGCTCTCTGAGGGCCTAGAGGGGTGGGGATGGGGGAAAGTTCAGGAGAGAAGGGACATACATATGCTGCTGCTGCTGCTAAGTCGCTTCAGTCGTGCGAAGCGACCCCAGAGACAGCAGCCCACCGGGATCCCCCGTCCCTGGGATTCTCCAGTCAAGAACGCTGGAGTGGGTTCCCATTTCCGTCTCCAATGCACGAAAATGAAAAGTGAAAGTGAAGTCGCTCAGTCGTGTCCGTCTCCTAGTGACCCCATGGACTGCAGCCCACCAGGCTCCTCCATCCATGGGATTTTCCAGGCAAGAGTACTGGAGTGGGGTGCCATCGTATACTTGTGGCTGATTTATGACGTTGTATGGAAGAAGCCAACACAATACTGTAAAGCAATTACCCTGCAATTAAAAATAAGAAAAGAATCACCACACCCCCACCCCCTGCAAGAAAAAGCATGAAAAAAATCTAGTTAACAGCTGTCTTCTCAATTTTACTTTGACAATGGAATATAGCTAATCTTAAAATTTTGATCAGGAACTGTTCTACTCAACAACTGCTTTTTTAAGAGGAAAGTTCTATTCAAACTGAAAATATTTGGTCCATGTCAGGCAAAGTTCCTGATGTTGTAGAAAATAACTTCAGAGCAAGTTAAGGTAACATCTCTTGTGTATACACTAACAAATTAGGTGCCCTAATACCACTGCTGGGCTTTTGCCAAAACAATAAAATTCAATGAGGCATCATTATTCACTTATAAGGAGAAGACATTTAACACCAGAGGGATTATTTAACAAGAGGGCACTTTAGCTCTCCAGTCTTGTATGTGTGAATGGAGCTGAATGAAAATCAAGAACATTTACTCTGCACAGCAGTTTGCAGTCATGGTTGGTTTTATTTTACAGCCATAAATACTGATCCTGAATTGAAATGGCTCTTATAAACTCATGAATGACTTTCACTTTGACAAATCTAATGGTGATAGCTCATCTTATTACCCAGCTTCTCAGTAGCCATATTTGATTTTGTCAACCACTTTTGCAAATCACTCTCCTCCTTGGCCTCTAACTCCCACACCTGACCTTTCCCAGTGACTTAATCAAGTTCCAAGTCTCAGCCCAAGACATGGAAAACAGAACAAAGGGCAAAGATTATGTGCTTATGCTCAAAAATATGTGGGCTATTTTCAAATATCATTTTTAAAATATATATTTTATTGAAGTATAGTTGACTTACAATGTTTCAGGTGCACAGCAAGGTGATTCAGTTTTACACATATATTATTTTTGAAACTATTTTCCATCATAGATTATTAAAAGATACTGACTATAGTTCCCTATATAAACAGTAAACCCTTGTAACTTATTACATATCTATCTTTTAACTAGAAATCTACCATTCTATCATACTAAGTCAAACAAGTGGAATCAAAATATCATAATTTTCTTAGTTACACAAAAATTCATGTTTTCTAAAATATAAATACATCATATATATTTTATAAAACATGAATTTTTGCATAGTTAAAAAACAATAATGACATTTTGATCATAAAAATTAAGGTATTATAATCATAAAAATCACAGAAATGATCGTAATGACCTGATAATCATGATGGTGTGATCACTTACATAGAGCCAGACATCCTGGAGTGAGAAGCATCACTATGAACAAAGCTACTGGAAGTGATAGAATTCCAGTGAACTATTTCAAATCCTAAAAGATGATGCTGTTAAAAGTCCTGCACTCAATATGTCAGCAAATTTGGAGAACATAGGACTGGAAAAGGTCAGTTTTCATTCCAATCCCAAAGAAAGGCAATGCCAAAGAATGTTCAAGCTACTGAACAACTGTAGTCATCTTACACACTAGCAAAGTAATGATCAAAGTTCTCCAAGCCAGGCTTCAAGCGTACATGAACCAAGAACTTCCAGACATTCAAGCTGAATTTAGAAAAGGCCAGTTTGAACCAGATATCAAACTGACAACATTTGCTGGATCATAGAAAGAGCAAGAGAGTTCCGGAAAAACATCTACTTCCACTTCATTTAGTATACTAAAGCCTCTGACTATGTAGATTGCAACAAACTGTGGAAAATTCTTTAAGAGATGGTAAAGGCAGACCACCTTGCTTGCCTTCTTTGAAACCTATTTGCAGGTCAAGAAGCAACAGTTAGAACTGGACATGGAACCAAGGACTGTTTCCAAATTGGGAAAGGAATATGTCAAGGCTGTATATTGTTACCCTGTTTATTCAACTTATATGTAGAGAACATCATGCAAAATGGTGGACTGGAGGAAGCACAAGCTGGAATCAAGATTGCTGGGAGAAATATCAATAACCTCAGATATGCAGATGACACCACCCTTATGGCAGAAAGAGAAGAACTAAACAGCCTGTTGATGAAAGTGAAATAGGAGAGTGAAAAAGTTGGCTTAAAACTCAACATTCAAAAAACTAAGAACATGGCATCCAGTCCCATAACTTCATGGCAAATAGAGGGGGAAACAATGGAAACAGTGACAGACTTTAGTTTCTTGGGCTCTGAAATCTCTGCAGATGGTGAATGCAGCCATGAAATTAAAAGACACTTGCTCCTTGGAAGAAAAGATGTGACAAACCTAGACAGCATATTAAAAGCAGAGACATTACTTTGCTAACAAAGGTCATATTATAGTCAAAGCTATGGTTTTTCCAGGGGTCATGTATGGATGTGAGAGTCATACTATAAAGAAAGCTGAGCACCAAAGAATTGATGCTTTTAAATTGTACTCTTGGAGAAGAATTTTGAGAATACTTGTTATTCAAGATGATCAAACCAGTCAGTCCTTAAGGAAATCGTCCTGGATGTTCACGGGAAGGACTGATGCTAAATTTGAAGCTCCAATACTTTAACCACCTGCTGCATAGAACTGACTCATTGGAAAAGACCCTGATTCTGGGAAAGATTGAAGGCAGGAGGAGAAGGGGATGACGGAAGCTGAAATGGTTGGATTGCATCACCAACTGATGGTCATGAGTTTGAGCAAGCTCCAGGAGCTGGTGATAGACAGGGAAGCCTGGCATGCTGTATGTAGTCCATGGGGTTAGGTTATGGTAGTGTTAATGGTGAACTCCAAGAGTCTTTACCCCAAGGGGTACCTTCCAGTGCCATTGTTGCTGTGGTGAGCCCATGCTGACCTACACACCCATACAAGGCCCTTCAACCCTAGGAGGTAGTTTTGTTTCAGTCTCCTGTGGGGTCACTGCTCTTCTCTTCCAGGTCTTCATGAGTGCAAAATTTTGTTTGTGCCCTCCAAGACTGGAATCTCTGTACCCCTCAGTCCTCTGGAAAGCCTATCATCAAGTCCCACTGGACTTCAAGGCCAGATTTCCTGGGGATTCCCAGCCCCTTTGTAGGATGCCAGGCTGGGAAGCCTGACATAGGGTTCAGAACCTTCATAATAGTATGAAAAATTCTTTGGCATCTTTTTCTCCAGTCTATGGGTCACTCACCCAGGGGATATGGGATTTGATTTTATCTTGGTTGCACACCTTCTGCCATTTCACTCTGGCTTCTTCTTTGTCTTTGAACATGGGGTATCTCTTTTTGGCGGGTTCCAGCCTCTACCTGTCAATGGTTGTTTAACAGGTAGTTTCAATTTTGGTGCTCTCACAGGAGGAGATGAGGGTGTGTCCTTTTACTCCCCCATCTTGAACCAGAACAGACTCCTCAAATATCTTTTGACACTGATCTTTTTTTTTTTTTTTTTGGTATTGTTTTTTTTTATTATTATTAATTAATTTATTTTAATTGGAGGATAATTACTTTACAGTATTGTGGTGGTTTTTGCCATACATTGAAATGAATCAGTCGTGAGTGCAATTGTGTCCCCCATCCTGAACACCCCTCCCATCTGCCTCCCCACCCCATCCCTCTGGGTTGTCCCAGAGAACCAGCTTTGAGTGCCCTGCTTCATGCATCGAACTTGGTACTGGTATTTATTTCACATATGGTAATATACATGTTTCAATGCTATTGTGTCATATCATCCCACCCTTGCCTTCTCCTTCATAGTCTAAAAGTCTGTTCTTTACATCTGTGTCTCTTTTGCTGCCTTGCATATACGGTCATCATTACCATTTTCTAAATTCCGTATATATTCATTAATATATATGAAATACAAAATACATTGTATTTTGTATTTCTTTTTCAGACTTACTTCACTCTGTGTAATAGGCTCCAGTTTCATCCACCTCATTAGAACTGACTCAAATGTGTTCTTTTTTTAACTGAGTAATATTCCATTGTGTATATGTACCACAGTTTTCTTATCCATTCGTCTGCTGATGGATGTCTAGGTTGCTTTTCCTCGATGTCTATGCCCAGTAGTGGGATTTCTGGGTCATATAAGTTCTATTTTCAGTTTTAAAAGAACTTTTCACACTGTTCTCCCTACTGGTTGTACTAGTTTGCATTCCAACCTACAGTGTAAGAGGGTTCCCTTTTCTCCACACCCTCTCCAGCATTTATTGTTTGTAGACTTTTTGATGGTGGCCATTCTGACCAGCAAGAGGTGATACCATATTGTGGTTTTGATGTGCATTTCTCTAATAATGAGTGATGTTGAGCATGTTTTCATGTGTTTATTAGCCCTCTGCAAGTATTCTTTGGAGAAATTTCTGTTTAGTTCTTTAGCCTTTTTGATTGGGTTTTTCATTTTTCTGGTATTGAGCTGCATGAACTGCTTGTGTATTTTGGAGATTAATTCTTCACCATTTGCTTCAGTTGCTATTATTGTATCCCATTCTGAAGGCTGCCTTTTCACCTTGCTTATAGTTTCCATCATTGTGCAAAAGCTTTTAAGTTTAATTCAGTCCCATATGTTTATTTTTGTTTTTAGTTCCATTACTCTGGGAGGTGGGTCATAGAGGATCTCGCTGTGATATATGTCAGAGAATGTTATGCCTATGTTTTCCTCTAAGAGTTTTATAGTTTCTGGTCTTAAATGTAGATCTTTAATCCATTTTGAATTTGTTATTGTGTACATTGTTAGAAGTGTTCTAGCTTCATTCTTTTACACATGGTTGACCAGTTTTCCCAGCACCACTTGTTAAAGAGGTTATTTTTTTCTCCATTGTATCAAAGATAAGATTTCCATAGGTGTGTGGATTTATCTCTGGGCTTTCTATTTTGTTCCATTGATCTATATTTCTGTCTTTCAGCAGTACCGTACTGTCTTGATAACTGTAGCTTTGTAGTATAGTCTGAAGTCAGGAAGGCTGATTCTTTTCAATTCCATTCTTCTTTCTCAAGATTGCTTTGGCTATTGAGGTTTTTTTGTCTTTCCATACAAACTGTGAAATTTTTTGTTCTATTTCTATGAAAATACCATTGGTAGCTTGGTAGGGATTGTATTGAATATATAGATTGCTTTGGGTAGTATACTCATTTTCACTGTATTGATTCTTCCAATCTAAGAATATGGTATATTTTTTCATCTATTTGTGTCATCTTTGATTTCTTTCTTCAGTGTTTTATAGTTATATATATATATATATATATATATATATATATATATATATGTATAGTTTTTGTTTCTTTAGGTAAATTTATTCCTAAGTATTTTATTCTTTTCATTGCAACAGTAAATGGAATTATTTCCTTAATTTCTCTTTATGTTTTTTCATTGTTAGTGTATAGGAATGCAACGAATTTCTGTGTATTAATTGCATATCCTGCAACTTTACTATATTCATTTATTAGCTCCAGAAATTTTCTGGTGGTATTTTCAGGGCTTTCTATATAGAGGATCATGTCATCTACAAACAGTGAGAGATTTACTTCTTCTTTGTCTATCTGGAATCCTTTTTATTTGTTTTTCTTCTCTGATTGGTGTGGCTAGGACTTCCAAAACCATGTTGAGTAGCAGTGGTAAGAGTGGGCACCCTTGCCTTGCTCCTGATTTTAGAGGAAATGCTTTCAATTTTTCACCATTGAGGATAATGTTTGCTTTGTGTTTGTCACATATGGCTTTTATTATGTTGAGTTACGTTCCTTCTATGCCTGCTTTCTAGAGAGTTTTTAATTATAAATGGGTGTTGGATTTTGTCAAAGGATTTTTCTGCATTTATTGAGTTAATCATAAGGTTTTTGTCTTTCAATTTGTTAATATAGTGTATTACATTGATCGATTTGCAAATATTGAAGAATCTTTGCATCCATGGAATAAAACCCACTTGGTCATGATATTTGATCTTTTAAATATATGGTTGGATTCTGTTTGCTGGAATTTTGTTGAAGGTTATTGCATCTATGTTCATCAGTGATATCTGCCTGTAGTTTTCTTTTTTTGTGATATCTTTGCTTGGTTTTGGTATTAGGGTGATGGTGTCCTCATAGAATGAGCTTGGGAGTTTACCTTCCACTGCCATTTTGGATCATCTTTACTATCATTATTCTGAAATATTTTTCAGGTAGATGCCCTTCTCCTTTTTTGTTTGATTTTGTGGGTTTTTATCACGTTCCTTCGCCTTATGAATATTTCTCTGCCTTTTCATTTTGTTTAGATTTTTGTATTTGGGGTACCCTCTCTGCAGGTTGGAAGTTTGTGGTCCCTTTTAATTGTGGAGTCTGCTCCCTGTGGGTGAAGTTGGATCACTGGCTGGTCAAGGTTTCCTGGTTGGGGGAACTTGTGTCTGTGTTCTGGTGAGTGGAGCTGGATCTCCTCTCTCTGGAGTGCAATGAAGTGTCCAGTCGTGAGTTTTGGGTTTTCTAGGTGTTTGGCATGGCTTTAGGCAGCCCATTTTTTAATGTTCAGATTTTTGTTCCTGGTTGCTGGAGAATTAGCATGGTGTGTCTTTCACTGGAACTTCTTGGATCTTTGGTGTAGCTTGGTTTCAGTGTAGGTGTGGAGACTTTTGGGTGAACTCTTCTCTATAAATGTTCCCTTGAGTCAGGAGATCTCTGATGTTCTAAAGTTCTGAAGCTAAACCTCCAGCCTCTGGGTTTTGGTCCTTCTCTTACAGTAACCTCAAACTTCTCCTCCATACATCACAGAAGATAAAACCCCTAGGTTAATTTTGAAACAATTGTCCAAACCCAGGAACACCCAGAGAGATTCACAGAGTTATATAGAGAAGAGGGAGGTGGGAGATAGAGGTGACCAGGAGGAGAAAAGGGAGAGTCAAAAGAGAGCAATCAAGCCAGTAGTTAAAGCTCTAAGTAAAAATGGATACTGAAGATTAGATTCCTAAAGGTAAAAAATTGATAATGAATATAAAAAAGCAAAGATTAACAACATAGAATAGATGTTAGACTCTCAAAAATACAATATACAAATACAAAACAAAATTGATCACAAAAATTAAAAGATATATATGGAATTTGTTTTTCAAAAATAGTTTTTTTTTAAGGTAATAGGCTATAAAAATGAAAGTTAAAGGAGTTAAAAAGCACTAATTTGTTTTTTCAATTAAACATTGATAATGGTAAAAATATATCTAGGAATTTCTCTCAGGCTGTTTGTGGGCAGTGTGGGGTCAGTTCAGTGTCAAATGGTCCCTTGTTCCAGCTTGTACTTGTTCTCAAGGTCTATAGTTGCCTCTCAAATGCACATTCTCAGCATTAACTGCAGAGTCATTCCCCTTTCTTTATTTTGTCTTCCTCTGTTGCAAGTCTCTTCAGTTTCTAATTTCCACCCTGACACAAGGGGGTGAAGTGGCTGCTTATTTAGGCTCACTTGTTCAGTTGTGCTATGGGGAGGGAGGAACACTACAAACAAATATTGCCGGCATGTGTGGAGAGTGCTTGTGGTGGATGGACCACACTGGGTTTGCCAGAGCCCAAGGCTGTGTGTACTTCCTTGGTCCACACTGCTCAGGCTCCAGGACATCCTGCAAGGGCATTGTCTCAAGTGGCCCCTGCATTTTGTGAACTTCCCAGGTCTAAGTCACTCAGGTTCTCCAGTGCTCCACAAGGGCACAGACCCAGTGGGCTGTGAGTTTTGTGCCCTCCCCAGGTCCAAGCCTTCAGGTGACCAGGTGCTTGGTGAGCACGCTCTCTCAGGTGGGTCGTGCATCTTATACCCCTCCCCAGTCCCAGCCGCCTGGTTTTCCGGGTGTACCACAAGGGCACAGTCCCAGGTGTGCCGTATGTCTCCTCTGGGAGCTGCTCTCAGGCTGTGACACTCGTAGAAGATGTGAAACATCCAGGATCGTAGGAAGACACGGTTAGCAATTGAGAGCCTGGTCAAGCTTGGTGGAAGATGTGGTCTCTAGGGCAAAGATTGCACAAGCCCATTGCCTTCTGGCTCTGGCTGTCACACACTTGCCTCTCTGCCTCTGGGGAGGGAGGGCCCTAAACGCAGCTGGCTTGCTCTCCTTTAGTATTCACTAAGGTGTAATCCTTTGTTCTGTGAGCATGCCGGGGGTCACCTTGTGGCATTAGAGCCTTTTAAGGGAAAGTTCTTTTTTTGGGGGGGTCTCTCTGACAACCCCATGGTTGGGTTGCTATGTCACATTAGCTCCCTCAGATTGTCCTCAGGACATTCAAGCCCGATCCTTACCCTAAGGACTGATGATGCCCAGCCCCCACTCACTGGTGGCAGATGAGAAAGTCTGGGCTACCTCCCTGCTGGTAGTTGCAGTTAGGAGCATATTCTGTGTGTGTGTGTGTGTTTCTTTTTTTTTTTTTTTTTACCCCCCAGTTACGTTGCCATCTGAGGTTCCATAACTCTCTGCAGACATGCCTGTCAGAGGGTTTCCTACTGTGTGGAAACTTCTCCTCCTTTACAACTCCTTCCCCAGGATGAATCTCCATCCCTAAGTCTTTTGTCTCTGTTTTCATCTTTTATATTTTGTCCTACTTCCTTTCAAAGAGATTGGGCTGCCTTTCTGGATGCCTAATGTCCTCTGCCAGCATTCAGAAGTTGTTTTGTGGAAGTTGTTCAACATTCAAATGATCCTTTGATGAATTTGTGGGGGAGAAAGAGGTCTCCCGTCCTATTCCTCCACCATCATGGGACCACCCCAATACTGATTTTAAACATAATTCCACAGTGATAAGAGAACAGACTCTGTATGATTTCAATAACTTTAAACCACACAGCTTTGCACCCGCACCTTCTTTCATCCCTGGATATGTTCCCTTGTGTCTCCTAGTTTATAGTTTATGGAAACTTGAATATAATTTGTATCCTGCTGTTGTATGAAAGTTGTATAAATCTTAAATATGTTGAATTGGTTCATAATGCTTTTCAGGTCTACTACATCCTACTTTTCTGTCTATTCTTTCTAGATTTTGATATTGACACTCCAACCATAAATCTTCATTTATCTACTTAAGAAATAATTGTAATATATAGTGGAACTATGTGTAACTTTTTTCAGTATTTTCCATGTTTCCTATAAATGTGTTGTCATACTTACATAATTTATTTATTTTTTAAATTTTATTTTATTTTTAAACTTTACATAATTGTATTTGTTTTGCTAAATATCAAAATGAATCCACCACAGGTATACATGTGTTCCCCATCCTGAACCCTCCTCCCTCCTCCCTCCCCATACCATCCCTCTGGGTCGTCCCAGTGCACTAGCCCCAAGCATCCAGTATCATGCATCAAACCTGGACTGGCATCTCGTTTCATACATGATATTTTACATGTTTCAATGCCATTCTCCCAAATCTTCCCACCCTCTCCCTCTGCAACAGAGTCCATAAGACTGTTCTATACATCAGTGTCTCTTTTGCTGTCTCGTACACAGGGTTATTGTTACCATCTTTCTAAATTCCATATACATGCGTTATTATACTGTATTGGTGTTTTTCCTTCTGCCTTACTTCACTCTGTATAATAGGCTCCAGTTTCATCCACCTCATTAGAACTGATTCAAATGTTTTCTTTTTAATGGCTGAATAATACTCCATTGTGTATATGTACCACAGCTTTCTTATCCATTCATCTGCTGATGGACATCTAGGTTGCTTCCATGTCCTGGCTATTATAAACAGTGCTGTGATGAACATTGGGGTACACGTGTCTCTTTCCCTTCTGGTTTCCTCAGTGTGTATGCCCAGCAGTGGGATTGCTGGATCATAAGGCAGTTCTATTTCCAGTTTTTTAAGGAATCTCCACACTGTTCTCCATAGGGGCTGTACTAGTTTGCATTCCCACCAACAGTGTAAGAGGGTTTCCTTACACTGTTGGTGGGAATGCAAACAAAAAGTAAAAATATTTTAAGCAAAGATTACATGCTAATGTTTTAGCAGATGCATTTTGAGAAAGCAAGACTGAAGGGAATTGAAGGTGAAATTGTGAGAAAGAAAACAAACAAAAGGAGATGAATTACTAAGCTGGGTGCAGTTTGTCAAAAAATGAAGACCCTTTATTACTTGCTCATATTCCCCTCAATAAGGACATCACAGAAGAAGCATTTTATCTGATTTAAGTGCATGAAGGAGGAAGAGACAGTAATTTATTTAGAAACATATCAAGTATACTCTCTCTCACTGTGGAAAGCCTGCTCTAAGTTCCATTGCCTTATCTTCCAGCTGCACCCACAGAGGGTGTCACAGAGCCTCCTCTGGGCAGAGCTGGAAAAGACAGAGCTTCCATGAGCCTGGATGCATCTCACATGTACACTGGAGTTGCCCAAGTTCCAAGCTTTCCCAGTATGAGGGGGCCATGCAGAAGCCAGCACCGACCTCCGAGGAAGGATGGAGGCATGTATGGCTTGCTGTGGTGGCTGTGGTCAGCGTTTCTGTTCTTAGCACACAGGCCCAGAGGGCAGCCAAGGCCAGGGGTGTAGACTGGTGCAGGAAGGACTAAGCAAGCAGGCAAACACTGTATGCACACATATGCACTCATGAGCGTATATTGTAAATATACATGCATATAATTATATAAATATATAACAAGCATAATAAATATGCATGCATTGTATTGCATGGTACTCCATCATATCCTATCCTAATTTCCTCCAGTGGGTTTCTAACTATCACTCTTACTTTTTTTTTCACTAGTAGTACTTGATCTGAGAAACCTTTATAAACAGCTGAGAAAAGAAGAAAAGTGAAAGGCAAGGGAGAACGGAAAAGATATGCCCAACTGAATGCAGAGTTATAGAGAATAGCAAGGAGAGATAAGAAGTTCTTAAATGAATAATGTAAAGAAATAGAGGAAAATAATATAATGGGGAAGACTAGAGATTTCTTCAAGAAAAATTGGAGATATCAAGGGAAAATATCATACAAAAATTGACAAGAAAAGGGACAGAACCAACAGAAGCATAAGAAATTAAGAAGATGTGGCAAGAATGTACAGAAGAACTATACAAAAAAAGGTCTTAATAACCTGGATATTCATGATGGTGTGGTCAGTCACCTAGAGCCCAACATCCTGTAGTGTGAATTCTAGTAGGGCTTAGGAAGCATTACTACAAATAAAGACAGTGGAGGTGATGAAACTCCAGCTGAGCTGTTTAAAATCCTAAAAGATGATGCTCTTTAAGTGCTGCATTCAATATGTCAGCAAATTTGGAAAACTCAGCAGTGACAACAGGACTAAAAAATATGTTTTCATTCCTATCTCAAAGAAGGGCAATGCCAAAGAATGTTCAAACTAGTGTACAATTGTGCTCATTTCACATATTAGCAAGGTAATGCTCAAATCCGTCAAATTAGGCTTTAGCAGTACATGAACTGAGAAATTCCAGAAGTGAAAGCTGGGTTTAGAAAAGTCAGAGGAACCGGAGATCAAATTGCCAAAATTCACTGAATTGTGGACATAGCAAGGGAGTTTCAGAAAAAAAAAAATCTACTTCAGCTTCATTGGCTATGCTAAAGCCTTCGACTCTGTATCACAACAAACCATGGAAAACTCTTACAGAGATGAGAATACCAGATCACCTTACCCAGATTCTGAGAAACCTGTATGTGGGTCAAGAACCAACTGTTAGAATTGTACATGGAACAAATCACAAGTTCAAAATTGGGAAAGGAGAATGATAAGGCTGTATGTTGTCATCCTGCTTATTTATTAATACTTTATATGCAGAGTACATCATGAGAAATGCTGGGCTGGATGAATCACAAGCTGGAATTAAGATTGTTGGGGAAAATATCAACAACCTCAGATATGCAGATAATACCACTCTAATGACAGAAACTAAAGAGGAACTAGAAAGCTTCTTGATAAAGGTGAAAGAGGAGAGTGAAAAAGCTGCCTTGAAACTCGACATTCAGAAATGTAAGTTCATGGCATCTAGCCCCATCACTTCATGGCAAATAGAAGAGGAAATAGTGAAAGCAGAGGTAAATTTTCTTTTCTTGGGCTCCAAAATCACTATGGACAGTGTATGCAGCCATGAAACTAAAAGACACTTGCTCCTTGGAAGGATGTTGGTGGTGGTTTAATTGCTAAGTTGTGTCTGATTCTTGTGACCTCATGGACTGTAGCACACCAGGCTCCTCTGTCCATGGGATTTTCCAGTGAAGAATACTGGAGTGGGTTGCCATTTCCTTCTCCAGGAGATCTTCCCGACCCAAGGATCAAACCCTGGTCTCCTGCACTGCAAGCAGATTCTTTACCAACTGAGCTACATAGCTATACCAAACCTAGATAGAATATTAAAAAACAGAGACATCACTTTGCCAACAAAGGTCTGCAGAGTTAAAAGTATGGTTTTTCCAGTAGTCATGTATGGATGTGAGCTGGACCATAAAGAAGCCTGAATACAGAAGAGTTGATGCTTTCGAATTGTAGTGCTGGAGAAGACTCTTGGGAGTCTCTTGCACAGCAACGAGATCAAACCAGTCAACCCTAAAGGAAATCAACTCTGAATATTCATTGGAAGAACTGTTGCTCAAGCTGAAGCTCCAATACTTTGACCACCTGATGTGAACAATCGACTCACTGGAGAGGACCCTTATGCTGAGAAAGATTGAAGGCAAAAAGAGATGACGGCAGCAAAGGATGAGATAGTTACACAGCATCACCAACTCTGTGGGCATGCATTTGACAAACTCTGGGAAACAGTGAAGGCCAAGGAAGGCTGACATGCTACAGTCCATGGGGTTGCAAATAATCTGACTCAACTAAATGACTGAATAACAACAAAAATATTTTGCTGCTGTTATCTGAACTCAAATCAAAGTGGCTTTGATTCAGTACATTTTTATTCTTCCCACTTCAAGTTGAATATCAAAACATGAATATAGAGTAACATTACTGGCAAACTTTAAATTACACTAATGACAAGATTTTCTCCATAAAGACTGGGAATTAACTTCGTGAGTCTACAATGTTAAATCAAATTAATTTCCCTTAATAAAGTCAGTTTTTCAATTTGGGCAACTCTTCTTATTTAGGCAGAAGCAGACATAATTACTGCCTCATAATTGGGACTCACTTTATTACCAAATCTTAAATACCTGTTTAAATGTGTTCTTATTTATGTACATTAAATAATTAATGGAACTAGCTGTCTCATACCAAATGTTAAACATTTTAAATAAATCCACAAGCATCCCAGTCAACAAAAATTTTTTTTTGGCTATAGATTTAGCACTGAAATGAGTTATGAACATTTTAAAGTAAGCAGGAGAAACTTCATTTTTTATAACAATATTTCAGCTTGCAAAAAGAAAAATAAGGATTGACCCTAAAAAATAGGAAACATCTTTTTGATCTCTTGTATCCCCAGAAGACATATCTTAGTGCCTTGCATTTTGTCAATGTTTAAATGTCACAAATATTTCTACAGTATCTCATATAATTTTATTTTGTCTTAGGATTTATTTAAAATCTTGGAATATATTTATATACATTTAAATATACTTGATATAACTTATTTATATTATCAAGAGACAAGATCAACTATATACACAATTTTAGTTTGGAATTCATTAAGCATATAATTGTAGGTTTGGAACAATTAAATGTAAAACATTATAATTTATTGTTCAAAAAATCAAAATGATAATCATCTAGAATTTTCCTGTCCTCTGTGTATCACTGTTACCTTGTTTACACTGCCTGCTAGGATTATAGACATCAAACTAAGGCAAATAAATAATAAAAACTTATAACCTGATATGAGAATTGTAACAGTCTTGTTAGGGGAAACTTTCAGTTTTCCCTTTAAATCTTGGTTATTTTCCATTCTGTATACCCTTTTAACATTCTTCATTATGAACCTTAATTTGTTGTTATCCTATTTAATGACAAGACTGTTCTAAGCCATGAAATCACAGTCATTTGTAGTCTTTATTCTGTTCAAGAAATGGAAAGTAATTTTCATATTAAGAGCAGCTTATATTATTCCATAAAAGGGAAATTTGTTGAAAAATGCATTTATAAAGCAAATATAAATATTATTGATATCCACGTTTTTAGTCAACTGTCCTCCCTAAGAGGCTTTAGAGCTTTAGAGAAATAAAAGCACTAGATATGCTTTTCATATATTCTATGTTTTCCTCAACATTCTGTAAATATTTAAATCAAGAAGAAATTGAAATTGATGAAAAAGTGGAAAAAAATAAAGAAATATCTCCATAGAAGTATTATGATAAAACAGAACATGAATGTTTCACTACCAATTTTCTGGTTTGGAATGTACAGGAAAGGTGCTAAAAGTAATAACTTTCAGTTATTCTAATGGTAAATTATGGAGCCCTGGATCCTAAAAGTTTCCTTGGCTATTTCTGTAAATCCCCCCCCCCCCCAAACCAGTATCATACTGTCTGGCACATCAATGAACCCTGAGTGTTTTCCCTGTTTTACTATGTGAGAAATTACTAATAAATGATCACAGGCAAAGCCTTTCTCTCTTTATACAGATACATTTTCTTTAGTAATTGATGCACATGAATGTGCTTCTTTATTTTATCAGGATATCCAAATGAGGAAAACTTCATACTGTAAATTATTTCCATGTGTTTTAATGGAAAAATTTGGAAGAGATAGTAAGGAAGAAGCTGGGAAAATTAAGGAAGATAAATGAGATGGGAAAGAGTTGAATTTATTTTCCACTTTAGGTTTAAGGGTCTTTCAAGTACAGGTTTTAATTATACCAATATAATTTTTGATAAAATACTATAACTAGAAAAGAATGTTTAAAATGTATAATACTGACAATTTCAATAGTTATTTCCAAAGGTTTTTTTTTTTTTTTTCTAAATAAACCCTATGGTTAGTTGCAAGGATTTTATGCTTTTGATGAATTGGTTCTGTTTAAAATCCAAGCAAGAGTTTGTCACAGAGTGAAGTTAAGTCAGAAAGAGAAAAAGAAATGTCCTATATTAACACATGCTTGTGGAATCTAGAAAAAAATGGTACAGATGAATCTATTTACAAGGCAGGAGTAGAGATGCAGATGCAAGAACAGACATGTGGCCATGGTTTGGGAGGAAGGGGAGGTGGGGTGAATCAGGAGAGTACTATATATATGTGTGTGTGTGTATATATATATATATATATATATATATATATATATATATATATATATATATGTACATACACACTACTATGTGTAAAACAGATAGCTAGTGGGAATCTGCTGTATATAGCACAGGGAGCTCAGTTCAGTGCTCTGTGATGACATAGATGAGTTTGATGGTGTGGGGCGGGAAGGATGCCTAAGAGGGAGGGGATTTGTGTATACACATAGCTGATTCATTTTGTTGTACAGCAGAAACTAACACAACATAGTAAAGTAACTATAGCCCAATTAAAAAAAAAAAAAAAAAGCCGAGCAAGATTACAGTGACATTAACATACCACTTAGGGCTTCCCTGGTGGCTCAGATGGTAAAGGGTCTGCCTGCAATGTGAGAGACCCGGGTTCAATCCCTGGATCAAGAAGATTCCTCCAGAGAAGAAAATGACAACCCAGTCCAGTATTCTTTCCTGGAGAATCCCTTGGACAGAGGAGCCTGGCAGGCGTCCCAAAGAGTCAGACACAACTGAGTGAATAACACTTTCACTTTAAACATACCACAACTAGTGGACTGGTCTGAGTTCATTGAACATGAATTAAACTGTCAAGTGAATTATAAACACAAGATAGAAAACTAATGCATACACAAAGATTTCAGTGCAATGTATGGGCAGAGCCTCTGAACCTTCTCCATCTGCAGAACTGAAGAATGTTGACCATGGAAACATTCTCCATCTTTCTGACACAGTATTGTTTCTATGAATCCCACTGGTTCTTTATGCTCAGTTCTTCATACATACTTCTGGAATAACATACATGCTTCTCTTTCTTAACACACATGCACCACAGAGTTCCAAGTGTTCATTTTTTTAATTTAAATTTATTTATTTTAATTGGAGGCTAATTACAATATTGTATTGGTTTTGCCATACATCAACATGAATCCGCCACAGGTGTACACATATTCCCTATCCTGAACCCCCCCTCCCACCTCCCTCCCCATACTATCCCTCTGGGTCATGCCAGTGCACCAGCCCCAAGCATGCTGTATCCTGCATCAAACCTGGACTGGTGATTCATTTCTTATATGATATTATACATGTTTCAATGCCATTCTCCCAAATCATCCCACCCTCTCCCTTTCCCACAGAGTCCAAAAGACTGTTCTATACATCTGTGTCTCTTGCTGTCTCGCATACAGGGTTATCATTACCATCTTTCTAAATTCCATATATATGTGTTAGTATACTCTATTGGTGTTTTTCTTTCTGGCTTACTTCATTCTGTATAATAGGTTCCAGTTTCATCCACCTCATTAGAACTGATTCAAATGTATTCTTCTTAATGGCTGAGTAATACTCCATTGTGTATATGTACCACAGCTGTCTTATCCATTCATCTGCTGATAGACATCTAGGTTGCTTCCATGTCCTGGCTATTATAAACAGTGCTGAGATGAACACTGGGATACCCGTATCTCTTTCAATTCTGGTTTCCTCAGTGTGTATGCCTAGCAGTGGGAATGCTGAGTCATAAGGCAGTTCTATTTCCAGTGCTTTAAGGAATCTCCACACTGTTCTCCATAGTGGCTGTACTACTTTGCATTCCCACCAACGGTGTAAGAGGGTTCCCTTTTCTCCACACCCTCTCCAGCATTTATTATTTGTAGACTTTTGGATCGCAGCCATTCTGACTGGTGTGAAATGGTACCTCATAGTGGTTTTGATTTGCATTTCTCTGATAATGAATGATGTTGAGCATCTTTTCATGTGTTTGTTAGCCATCTGTATGTCTTCTTTGGAGAAATGTCTATTTAGTTCTTTGGCCCATTTTTTGATTGGGTCATTTAGTTTTCTGGAATTGAGCTGCAGGAGTTGCTTGTATCTTTTTGAGATTAGTTGTTTGTCGGTTGCTTCACTTGCTATTATTTTCTCCCATTCTGAAGGCTGTCTTTTCACCTTGCTAATAGTTTCCTTTGTTGTGCAGAAGCTTTTTAATTTTACTTAGGTCCCATTTGTTTATTTTTGCTTTTATTTCCAACATTCTGGGAGGTGGGGAATAGAAGATCCTGCTGTGATGTATGTCGGAGACTGTTTTGCCTATGTTCTCCTCTAGGAGTTTTATAGTTTCTGGTCTTACGTTTAGATCTTTAATCCATTTTGAGTTTATTTTTGTGTATGGTGTTAGAAAGAGTTCTAGTTCCAGTCTTTTACAAGTGGTTAACCAGTTTTCCCAGCACCACTTGTTAAAAAGATTGTCTTTTCTCCATTGTATATTCTTGCTTCCTTTGGCAAAGATAAGGTGTCCATAGGTGCGTGGATTTATCTCTGGGCTTTTTATTTTGTTCCATTGATCTATATTTCTGTCTTTTTGCGAGTACCATACTGCCTTGATGACTGTGGCTTTGTAGTAGAGCCTGAAGTCAGGCAGGTTGATTCCTCCAGGTCCATTCTTCTTTCTCAACATTGCTTTGGCTATTCAAGGTTTTCTGTATTTCCATACAAATTGTGAAATTATTTGTTCTAGCTCTGTGAAAAATACCATTGGTAGCTTGATAGGGATTGCATTGAATCTATAGATTGCTTTGGGTAGTATACTCATTTTCACTATATTGACTCTTCCGATCCATGAACATGGTATATTTCTCTATCTATTAGTGTCCTCTTTGATTTCTTTCACCAGTGTCTTATAGTTTTCTATATATAGGTCTTTAGTTTCTTTAGGTAGTTATATTCCTAAGTATTTTATTCTTTTCATCACAATGGTGAATGGAATTGTTTCCTTAATTTCTCTTTCTATTTTGTCATTATTAGTGTATAGGAATACAAGGGATTTCTGTGTGTTGATTTTATATCCTGCAATTTTACTATATTCATTGATTAGCTCTAGTAATTTTCTAGTGGAGTTTTTAGGGTTTTCTAAGTAGAGGATCATGTCATCTGCAAACAGTGAGAGTTTTACTTCTTCTTTTCCAATTTGGATTCCTTTTATTTCTTTTTCTGCTCTGATTGCTGTGGCCAAAACTTCCAAAACAATGTTGAATAATATCATGAAAGTGGGCACCCTTGTCATGTTCCTGACTTTAGGGAAATGCTTTCAATTTTTCGTAATTGATGGTAATGTTTAATGTGGGTTTGTCATATATAGCTTTTATTATGTTGAGGTATGTTCCTTCTATTTCTGCTTTCTGGAGAGTTTTTTTTTTTTTTTTATCATAAATCGATGTTGAATTTTGTCAAAGGCTTTCTCTGCATCTATTGAGATAATCATATGGCTTTTATTTTTCAATTTGTTAATTTGGTATATTATATTGATTGATTTGTGGATATTGAAGAATCCTTGCATCCCTGGGATAAAGCCCACTTGGTTATGGTGTATGATCTTTTTAATATGTTGTTGGATTCTGTTGCTAGAATTTTGTTAGAAAATTGCAGAGGAAGTTAAACTTCCAAACTCATTCTATGAGGCCACCATCACCCAGTACCAAAACCTGACAAAGATGCCACAAAAAAAGAAAACTACAGGCCAATATCACTGATGAACTTAGATGCAAAAGTCCTTAACAAAATTCTAGCAATCAGAATCCAAGTGTTCTATGGAATAAAATGAGTACAACTTTTCTTAGAATATGCCTGCAATGCAGGAGACCACAGTTGGATTCCTGGGTTGGAAAGATTCCATAGAGAATCCCCATGGACAGAAGAGAAGCCTGGACAGCTACAGTCCATGGGATCATAAAGAGTTTCACATGACTGAGGGGCTAAGCACAAACCTGGCTAATGTACTCAGTTTTATTTTGTTTTGTTTTTCAAACCCACTAGTCCCCTTTCCCAGGCAAATTTATTCTTTATACTATTTTTCTGTCCCTATACCCATGTTGGCTTCCCAGGTGGCACAGTTCAGTTCAGTTCAGTTCAGTCACTCAGCCATGTCCAACTCTTTGCCATTCCATAGACTTCAGCACACCAGGTCTCCTTGTACATCACCAACTCCCAGAGCTTGCTCAAACTCATGCCCATTGAGTCAGTGATGCCATCCAACCATCTCATCCTCTGTCATCCCCTTCTCCTCTTGCCTTCAATCTTTCCCAGCATCAGGGTCCTTTCCAGTCAGTCAATTCTTTGCATCAGGTGGTCTAAGTATTGGAGCTTCAGTTTTTGCATCAGTTCTTACAATGAATATTGTAGACTGATTTCCTTTAGGATTGACTGGTTTGATCTCCTTGCAGTTCAAGGGACTCTCAAGAGTCTTCTCTAACACCACAGTTTAAATGCATCAATTCTTCAGTGCTTAGCTTTCTTTGTATTCCAACTCTCACATCCATACATGACCACGGGAAAAACCATAGCTTTGATTAGACAGGCCTTTGGTGGCAAGATGATGTCTCTGGTTTTTAATAAGCTGTCTAGGATGGTCATAGCTTTTCTTCCAAGGAGCAAGATTCTATTAATTCATGGCTTCAGTCATCATCTGCAGTGATTTTGAGGCCTAAGAAAATAAAGACTGTCACTGTTTCCATTGTTTCCCCATCTATTTGCCATGAAATGATGAGACTGGGTACCATGATCTTAGTTTTCTGAATGTTGAGTTTTAAGCCAACTTTTTCACTCTCCTCTTTCACTTTCATCAAAAGGCACTTTAGTTCTTCTTTGCTTTCTGCCATAAAGGTGGTGTCATCTGTATATCTGAGGTTACTGATATTTCTTTGGGAAATCTTGATTCTAGCTTGTGGCTCATCCAGCCTAGCATTTCCCATGTTGTACTCTGCACCAGGTAGCACAGTGGTGGAGAATTCCCCTGCCAATGAAGGAGATGCAAGAGATGCAGTTTTGATCCCTGGGTTGGGAAGACCTCTGGAAGAGAAAATGTCAAACCACTCCAGTATTTGCATAGGAAATCTATGGACAGAGGAGCCTGATGGGCTACAGTCCATGGGGCCACAGAGTCTGAAAAAGCTGAGCACACACACACATGCCCACCTTGATGCCCACGTGTTCTCACAAATGTCATGATACACTTATCATCCATCTGTCTTTTGAGATTTAGCTCACAATTCTTTTTTTTACACTAAGCAACAGTGGGGCTTCCCTGATAACTCAGTTGATAAAGAATCTGCCTGCAATGCAGGAGACCCCAGTTCTATTCCTCCATCAAGAAGATCTGCTGGAGAAGGGATTGGCTACCTATTCCAGTGTTCTTGGACTCCCCTTGTGTCTCAGTTGGTAAAGAATCCTCCCACAATGTGCAAGACCTGGGTTCAATTCCTGGGGTTGGAAGATCCCCTGGAGAAAGGAAAGGCTACCCACTCCAGTATTCTGGCCTAGAGAATTCTTTACAGTCCATGGGGTTGCAAAGAGTCAGACACAACTGAGAGACTTTCACTCACTCACTTGAGCAATGGTGATTAGATTATTTTATCTGGTTAAAAAATGAAGCTATTATTGATCTAGTAATCATATAAATTTATATAAAGTTTAATTTTTTGCTAATATATGCTTGTCAGTTTTATTTCTGTGTACAAATATACATTTATGTTTCACAGTATTATAGTTTAAGTGTACAAATAGGTATATATTACAAATAAGATATATAAATGAAAACAGTGTATAAAATGGAGTTTGTAAAATGATGGAGAAACGAAGGACATTGGTATCTATGAGAATATTTTATTGAATTTTCTGTAAATATTTTAAGTGGAAAATTTACAGTAAAATTGTCATGCATCTGTTTCCTCTAAAAGTCAAAAGTCATGACCATATTTTCATGTATGTACACACATATATGTGTGTTGTTGTCTCTATTATCCAAAGACCAATTTAGATATATTACATACATATTAGTGCTATTTTTGCTAATCATTTATCTTTGTGATCTGTGATTGAAACCATGGTGGAAATATTTTTGCAAGCGGTAGTCAGGAAAAGTATTCTGTAGAATGTGCATACTCAGTCACTCAATCATGTCCAACTCTTTGTGACCCCATGGACTGCAGCCCACCAGGTTCCTTTATCCATAGGATTTACCAGGCAAGAATACTGGAGTGGGTTGCCATTTCCTCCTTCAGAGGATCTTCCCTACCCAGGGAAGGGACTTGTATAACTTAATGAAGCTATGAGCCATGCAGTGTAGGGCCACCCAAGACTGACAGGTCATAGTAGAGAGTTCTGACAAAATGTGATCCACTGGAAAAGGGAATGTATCCTTGCCCTGAGAATCTCACGCACCGTATAAAAGGACAAAAAGATATGACACTGAAAGATGAGTCTCCCAGGTCTGAAGGTGTCCAATATGCTCCTGGGGAAGAGCAGAGGAGAACTACTAATAGCCCCAGAAAAAAATGAAATGGCTGGGCCAAAGCAGAAACAATGCACCATTGTGAATGTGTCTGGTGATGAAAGTAAAATCTGATGCTGCAAAGAACAATATTATATAGGAACCTGGAATGTTAGGTCCATAAATCAAGGTAAACTGGAGGTGGTCAATCAGGAGATGGTAAGAATGAACATCAACATTTTAGGAATCAGTGAAATAAAGTGGACAGGAATGGAAGAGTTTAATTCAGATGAGTATTATATCCACTACTGTGGTAAAGAATCCCATAGAAGAAATGGAGTAACCCTCATAATCAAGAAATAGTACAAAATGAAATCTCAAAAATTGCAGAACAATCTCTGTTCATTTCCAAGTCAAGCCATTAAACATCACAGTAATTCAAGTCTATGCCCCAACCACTGATGCTGAAAGCTGAAGTTAATCAGTTCTATGAAGACTTAGAAGACCTCCTAGAACTAACAACAACAACAACCAAAAAAATAAAGATGTTCTATTCAACATGGGGGACTGGACTGCAAACGTAGGAAGTAAGGCGATATCTGGAATAACAGGCAAGTTTGGCCTTGGAGAACAAAATGAAGCAGGGCAAAGACTAACTGAATTCTGACAAGAGAATGCATTGGTCATAGCAAATACCCTTTTTCAACAACACAAGTGATGACTTTGCACATGGACATCACCAAATGGCCAATACCAAAATAAAGTTGATTATATTCTTTGTAGCTAAAGGTGGAGAAGCTGTATACCGTCAGCAGAAACAAGACTGGGAGCTGATTGTGGCTCAGATAATCAGTGTCTCATAGCAAAATTCAGACTTAAACTAAAGAAAGTGGGTAAAACCACCAGGCCAGCTAGGTATGACTTAAATCAAATTCTCTACGAATCTGAAGTGGAGGTAATGAATAGATTCAAGGGATTAGAACTTATAAACAGTGTGCCTGAAGAACTACAGATGAAGGTGCACAATATTGTACAAGAAGCATTGAACAAAACCATACCAAAGAAAAAGAAAAACAAGAAGACAAAGTGGTTATCTGAGGAGGCTTTACAAACAGCTTAAGAAAGTAGAGGAGCAAAAAGCAAGGGAGAGAGGGAAAGGTATATCTAACTAAACACAGATTTGCAAAGAACAGCACAGAGAGAGACAAGAAGGCCTTCTTCAATGAACAGTGTATAAAATTAGAAGAAAACAAAAGAAGGGGAAAGACTAGAGATCTCTCTTTGGGAAAACTGGAGATATTAAGTAAACATTTTGCCCAAAGATGGGCACAATAAAGACCATAAACTGTGGAGACATAGTAGACACTGAAGAGATCAAGAAGAGATGGAAAGAATGCATGGAAGAACTGTACAAAAAAGATCCAAATGAATCATATTACTACAATGGTGTGGTCAGCCACCCAAAGCCAGACATTCTGGAGAGCAAGTTACGTGGGCCTTAGGAAGCACTGCTGTTAATAAAGCTCATGGTGTGATGGAATTCTAGTAGAACTATTCAAAACCCTAAAGCATAATGCCATCAAAATGTTGCATTCAGTTTGTCAGCAAATCTGGAAGACCCAGCTGTGGCCATAGGACTAGAAAAGATCAATCCTCATCCCAATTCCCAAAAAGGGTAGTATTAAAGAATGTGCTAACCATCAGACAATTGCACTCATCTCCCATGCTAGTAAAGAAAGAAAATGAAGTCGCTCAGTCGTGTCTGACTCTTTGCGACCCCATGGACTGGAGCCTATGAGGCTCCTCCATCCATGGGATTCTCCAGGCAAGAATACTGGAGTGGGTTGCCATTTCTTTCTCCAGGAGATCTTCCCGACCCAGGGATCGAACCCAGGTCTCCCACATTGCAGGCAGACGCTTTAACCTCTGAGCCACCAGGGAAGCCCCCCATGCTAGTAAGGTCATGCTTAAAATCTTTCATGCTAGGCTTCAGCATTATGTGAACCAAGAACTTCCAGATGTCCAAGCTGGGTTTAGAAAAGGAAGATTAACCAGAGATCAAATTGACATTTGCTGGATCATAGATAAAGCTAGGGAATTCCAGAAAAAAAACATCTACTTCTCTTTCATCAACTACACCAAAGACTTTGACTATGTGGATCATAATAGTCTGTGGAAAGCTCTTAAAGAGATGGGAATACCAGATCATCTTATCCGCCTCCTGATAAATCTGTATGCAGGTCAAGAAGCAACAATTAGAACCCTATATGGATGGAACAGATGATTGGTTCAAGATTGAGAAAGGAGTACAACAGGTCTGTCTTCTGTCACCCTGTCTGCTTAATCTATACACTGAGCACATCATGAGAAATGCTGGGTTGGGTAAGTTACAAGCTGGAATCAAGATAGGAGGGAGAAACATCAACGGTCTCAGATATGATATGTTTCAGATTAGATGATAGCACTCTAATGACAGAAAGCAAAGATGAACTAAAGAGCCTCTTGATGAGGGTGAAGGAGGATAGTGAAAGTGCCTGCTTAAAACTAAATAGTAAAAAAAAAAAAAAAAAAAACAAAAAAAACACACCACCACTAAAATCATGGTATCCAGCCCCATTACTTCATGGCAAAAAGAGGGGGAAAAGATGGAAGGAGTGACAGATTTCCTATTCTTGGGTTCAATAATCACTGCGGATGGTGACTGCAGCCATGAAACCAGAAGACATTTGCTTCTTGGCAGGGATGCTATGACAAACCTAGAGAGTTTGTTGAAAAGTAGAAACATGATTCTGCTGATGAAGGTCTATATAGTCAAGGTTATGGTCTTAGTGATTACATATGGTTGTGAGAGCTGGACTGTAAAGGAGGCAGAGCACCTAAGAATTGGTGCCTTTGAACTGTGGTGCTGGAGAAGACTTCCGAGAGTCACTTAGACAGCAAAGATATCAAACCAGTTAATCTAAAGGGAAATCAACCCTAAATACTCATTGGAAGGACTGAAGCTGAAGCTGAAACTCCAGTGTTTTGGTCACCTGGTGTGAACAGCTGACTCACTGGAAAAATCCCTGATGCTGGAGAAGATTGAGGGCAGGAGGAGAAGAGGGTGTCAGAAGATGAGATGGATGGATGGCATCACCAATGCAATGGATATGAACTTGGACAAACTTTGGGAGATGGTGAGGGACAGGGAGGCCTGGTGCACTGCAGTCCATGGGGTTGCAAAGAATTGGACACAACTGGGTGAATGAACACACAGAGTTGGTTCAGCAGGGACCCTAGGGGAAATCTACCCCTCAACTCTCTCCTAGCTTCGGGTGCCCTCTCGCAGTTTTTAGTGCTCTCTGGTTTGTAGATGCACCGCACCCATCTCTGCTTCCGTCTGTACACTGTGTTCTCTCTGTGTGTGTCTCTCTGTGTCTTCTCTACTCAGCTCCCTAGAAGGACACTAGTCATATTGATGTGGGGCCAGCTCTACTCAAGTTTGGGCTTCCCAGGTCCCAGGTAAAGAATCCCCCTGCCAATGTAGGAGACATAGCTTCAATCTCTGACTAGGGAAGATCCCTGGAGGAAGAAATGGTGACTCACTTCAGTATTCTTTCCTGGGAAACCCCATGGACAGAGGACCCTGGTGGGTTACAATCCATGGGGTCGCAAAGAGTCAAACATGACTTAAGGACTAAACAACTACTCAAATATGACTCATCATAACTAATTACATGTGCAAAGAATCTCTTTCCTAATAAGGTCACACCCACAAGTTCCAGGCAGACATAAATATGTGGGTGTTATTAATGAATATCTGGGGGACACGTGGACTGGTACATTTCATTCCACTGTTACTACATGTAGCTTATTTTGACTTTCTAAACTTTAAAACAGAAAGTGTGTTAATCTACATTCACTAACAATCTCTTGTCTTTAAAGAAATAGCTATACTGCATGTTTTTCACATATCTCCCTATACATTAATTATAAATTGACTATCACTTTGATCATACTTTGAAGTTTCCTGCTCAGATATCCTAATGATTCATATTTATTATAAATCTTTAAAGTACTATTACAGACTTCACTGATTATATTAATTTATGAAAACTTTCATAATCTGTATTAGATCCAGTTGAATCTATGAGTTAGATGAACTGACCGCAAACAAAACTCTTCCAGTGCCATATTTGACTCCTCATTCTTTAAGTAGATCTTTCAGGTCAGACTGAGACATAACACAAAACAAACAAAAATCATCTCATTCCTATTAAATCACATGGCTACTCTATTGTGCAGCTGGAGAATTTAATTCTTCATTAGTGTCACTCTTAATTTGTTTCTATTTATCTAAAATGCCCAAAATGAAATGATTATCAATGTTTGAAATATGTTTGCAATGACTCATTTTTCCTAGTGTTCTTGGGTTTTAATTAGTTAATTCTGAGATAATGTCCCTTTTATTTTGTATTTGAGTAAAGCAAAATAAGTCAAAATTATGTTTATAAATATTTTGATTATTTTAGTTTTATTGATAAAATCTGTGCATCATGAATAAAAATTAAGAATTATTAATGAATAATTAATAATTGGGTAATTAATAAATACATGTAGAGATAAGTAATTCTTTCTTTTTTGCTACCTAATAGTGGTTAGGAACCCACCTGCCAATGCAAGAGAATTAAAAGATGTGGGTTCAATCCCTGGGTCAGGAAGATCCCCTGGAGCAGGAAATGGTAAACCACTCTAGTATTTTTGCCTGGAGAATCCCATGGACAAAGAATCTTGGTAGGCTACAGTCCATAGGGTCACAAAGAGTTGGACATGACTGAAGTGACTTAGCATGCACACATATAATATAAATGTATGAAGTATCAGAAACAGAATATACTAAGGAGCCATAAATAGATGTGTTCAAGAGAGCATTAATTGATGAATGAAAGTGGGAGTTCCATTATTGATTAAATGTATTTCTTTTACTTAATAACTCTGTTATATAGGAACATTTTAACTTTAATCATGCTTAGAAAGTCAAGTGTTCAGAAATCTTATTACTATTTACTGCTATGAAAAAGTATTCATTAGAAGGAAGAAAGCATCCACCTTTTATTTATTCTGTTTTGTTTTCTCAACAAGTTTAGACATGAAAAGGAATTAAAGCATAAACATATAACGTGTTTGTTTTATTTAAAAAAGGGAAACATAACATTGTAGGAAAATTCAAGATTAATAATACACATTTTTGTTTGAGGAAATATAAGAATATATTTGGTGAGGTCTGTAACATGTTTGATTATGAAAAGAAATGATGTTTTTGAGTAAGGGGGATGGGAATATATCTTTGCCATAGGAAGCAATAATGGAATTAATGGTATCAAGAACTGAATGCTTAAATTAGACAAACAACAACTGGACATGATTTAAGCATTCCTAAGCATTAAAAATTGCCAATTTGCATTTTAATGTTTTTTTTTTTTTTTTTTTTTTTGGTAATTTCTTCATGATACTCTCATATCATAGCTGTCTGATGTTCCTGAAATAAGCTTTGCCTGTGCTCTGCATGGTACATTGTGTTGTTCAGTCACTCAGTCATGTCTGATTCTTTTGTGACCCCATGGATAGTAGTCCACCAGGCTCCTCTGTTCATGGTATTTCCCAGGCGAGAACTGGGATACGGGAGTGGGATGTCATTTTCTTCTCCAGGCTATCTTCCCAGCCCAGGGATTGAATCTGTGCCTCCTCTGGCAGGCGAATTCTTTACCACTGAGCAACCAGGGAAGGCCTCTGCATGGTACATACATAAGAGTCAACATCAGCCCTTCAGCATTTAGCAACAGACACAATAAACAATAAATTTCTTGGGCTAAGTGAGAAAATGTCTTCCATTTGTACTTAAATGGACATGGTGAATGCCTTTCACACCTACTACAAAATCTCATTTGGTTGGGTTACAAGTGGAAAACAGATATTTGTATTTTCTTAGAGAAAAATTTAATTTCTATGTCCATTCAAAACTACAACTAAATGTTTCTGCTTTTGTTTGAATTTAGAATTCTATTTACAATGCTAGGAGTTTTAATATTTTAGCACCATAAGGTTTGCATCATTTTCAGAGTGGAATACACTATTTCAGAAGTATTCAGCACAGCAAAGTTTTTTCAAAGAAAAAATATATCCTAATCATATATTATTGTTGATTAATTCATGCCTGAAGTTTTGCTTCTAGCTCTATTATGCTTTTGAGCAACAAGCATTTTTTCAGGCATGTCTCATTAATCATTTAATTAGTTTATGAAAAAAATTGCTTTCTTGTCATAGTATGAGATTAAAGAGGATTTTAATTGATGATAGGAGAATTTTTTTAATTTAATTTAAAAAGAGGTAATGTAAGTGGGAACAAGAATTAAAAAAAAAAAAAAACCTCAAAGGAAATGGGATATGAGAAAATCTAAATTAGGTGTTAATAAGTCTAAGATTTCAGTAGCCTTATTTTTTTTAGTTCTCAGTTTTCATTACTGGTACTGAAAATAGTGCATGAAAAGAAAATCAGAAGATTATGTCATGTAAACTCAGAATTTTAATGATTGGTAATGCTAATATAAAGAATACAATTTTGAGAGGCATACTTATGAAAAGTGAAAGTGAAAGTAGTTCAGTCAAGTCTGACTCTTTGCGACCCCATGAACTATACGGCCCATGGAATTTTCCAGGCCAGAATACTTTAGTGGGTAGCCTATCCCTTCTCCAGAGGATCTTCCCAACCGAGGAATTGAATCAGGGTCTCCTCAATGAGATGCATGAAATTAAACATTTGTTCCTTGTTGGTGAGACTTTCAAAATTATTGTTGAAATTAGGAAAATCTCTACAAAATATTATATTAAGACTCAGCATAATGTATTAATTTTATGTATAATTCATTGCATCTTTGGGCTTCCCAGGTGGCTCAGTGGTGAAAAATCCACCTGCCAATGAGAGGATACAGAAGACTCATTCAATCCCTGAATCAGGAAGATCACCTGGAGAAGGAAATGGCAACCCACTCCAGTAATCATGCCTGGAAGATCCCATGGAGAGAGGAGCCTGGAGGGCTACCATCCATGGGGTCACAAAAGTGTTGGACACAATTGAGCACAAGTTGCATTTTTATGTTGGAGTTCAGTGTGTCCTTTTGTAGTAGGGAAGTCTGACAGTCAGAACTAAATCTGTTGTTTAATAACATGCAACTTTGGGAAGTTCTCCAGGCAATTTTCCCAACCCAGGTCTCCTGCATTACAGGTGAATTCTTTATTGTCTGAGGCACCAAGGAAGGCTTTTAATAACATACAACTTTGGGGAAATTATTTTAAATTTCTAGGTTACAGTTTCATCACCTTCAGTATGGGAATGATAACTGTCCCACCTCATAGAGCCATGTTGAACCTTACTGCAAACAAAATAATGACATGATTCATGGGGAGTAGTACCTAGCAGATGTCTAACATGATTATAAAGCTTAAGCTCTCCCCACTACACTTCTGACTGCAAAGGAATTCAATGCTCAGAGAATTTTTAGGAAAAAGAGAAATAAAAGGAGCTAGGATTTATGAACCTAACATTTATTTGGTTTCCTCCTCGAGTCAAGATTTTATGAAGCAAAAGACACAGTTGGGAGAATGAAAGGCGGAACTTAGGGGACAGAAATTAACTTTTAGAAACTGTAAGAATTTGAAAGCTTAGTAAGGACTTAGGGTTTTGACTGGAAAACTGAGGAGCTATGACACAGACTGAACTGTGTCTTTGAAAAATGCATGTGCTAGAGCCTTAACTGCTAATGTGATGGTTTTTGGAGATGAACATTTGGGGAGAGGGTGATGGTGATTTAGTCATTCAGTCATGTTCAACTCTTGCAATTCCATGGACTGTAGCCTGCCAGGCTCCTCTGTGCATGGGATTCTCCAGGCAAGAATAATGGAATGGGTTGCTGCACCCTCCTCCAGGGGACCCTCCCAATCCATGGATCGAACCAGAGTCTCTTGCATTGGCAGGCAGGTTCTTTACCACTGAACCACCTGGGTAAGGAGGAGAAGGGGACAACAGAGTATGAGATGGTTGGATGGCATCACTAACTCAGTGGACATGAGTTTGATCAAACTCCGGGATTCAGTGAAGACTAGGGAAGTCTGACATGCTGCAGTCTATGGGGTCGCAGAGAGTTGGGCATGACTTAGTGACTGAATGACAACAAACATTTTGACTGAGACAATTTACCCCCTAATTGGTATGTCTATTTCAGCATAGGTGCTATTTATCAAAAGATCTGGTAAAGAACAAAGACAAGTAGACAGATAGATAATAGATATGTTCAAAAGATAAATACAACAGCAAACAACAAATAGGTACTTGGTAATGGACTTGCCTTCATGGAGTTTCAAAGAAATAAAGGTATCAGTCACCTCCAAGTGTCTTTAGGAACATAAACTAGTGACTTCAATGCAATGAATATTGTGTCCTGAGCACTGACTTCAGCTTTCTTGATAAATAAAAATTTAAACTTGATGCTTTAACCATCAGATCAGACTAGACAAAATAAAAACTTTGTTCTGTTGAAAAGATGTATGGTTGTGCAATTACAATTTTTGTCACCTCAGATTCTAGAAGCTTTTATTGTGCACAAGTGTGTCAATAATCTGTTAGGTAGAATAGGAAAAAGGAGTACAAAATTCAATGAAAATAGAACAAAGGAAGGTCTGAGGATAGGAGTGAGGACCTCAGGTAAAACAAACAGCCCTCCTGGCTAGCCCAATTTATATAGGGCAGGCTCAGGGGGAGGAGAAAAAAAAAACATATAAAAAGAGGATCCAAAATTGGGCCAGGGGGCTTCTCTTCTCTTTGTGTCTTTTGGGTCAGCCCACCCTCACAACTCAAGGATGTATTTTCCTTTGCTTTCTAAGTCAAACTGTAACATGGAGCTGTAACACTGGTCCGTCTGAGGAAATTGCACAGGGCTGTAACACTGGTCCATCTGTTGCTTCAAATTTTTGCTGCAACAAGACAGAATTGAGGAAATTACAATCTCCCCTGACACATCCATCCTAATTTTCAGTCAGGCTACTTCTCTTAAGTTGACAAGGATTGTGATAGATGTGTTTCCCTGTTCATGTCTTTGTGTTATGAAGTAAAATACATATCCTGGCAAGAGAAAAAATTAAGGTGGGCTGATCTAAGAGATAATTCACTATTTCAACTCCTTACTAGCATGCATGGAGGTGCTCTGGACAAGGTATGTGAACTTGTTAGGATAACAGGTTTTGGTCCCAGGTAACAATCACTTATCATGCTCTGGAGCTACTAGTAACATTTACAGTGATTCATTAATATAATCCAGCTTTTAAAAAAGATTTTTTGATGTGTAGCATTCTTTAAAAGTCTTTATAGAATGGGTTACTGTATTGTTTTTGTTTTATGTTCTGGTTTTTGGCCCTGTGGCATGTGAAATCTTAGCTCTCCAATCAAGGGTAGAACCTGCATCCTCTGCTTTGGAAGATGAAGTTTTAACCACTGGACCACCTGGCAAGTCCCCATAGTCTAGTTTTGACTTGACACTCAATAAATCTCTAGCAATCCTATTTCACTGGGACTATTAACATTGGCTTCCTCAAACAACTTTGGAGTGAAAATCCAGAGCAGCATTCCCTGAATAGCCCAATTCAATTCATGTCAAAAACTCTGACCCATGATACTATAGCTGCACTTACATCTATATCAACCACCCAGGTTGATCACAAAGGTTTTGCTGGATTGATTTGGGCACTGTGCTCCATAAATCTCTTAATGCTATTTTTCTTCAAGAGTCCTGAAAAGTTCTTTTGGGTTATTTTTGTTGTTGTTGCATTGGCAGAATTTTTTTCCTATTGAAAAATACACTTTCTTCAAAACCTGAAAAAACCTGAGTAGTTTCTGGGCTCCTTGTGTGTTGACCAGGTCTCAGAAAGACAACAAAGTATTTCTCACAATTTGAAGAATATGTTTATTTAATTCAGTCTATGTAAATCCCAGAAAGTTGACAGATTGGGTTGGGTCTTCTATTTTACTTAGATTCATCAACCAGCTGATACATGTCATATGTGTGCCTATGGTCCCTAACTCCTTCTGAGTTTATTTCCATTCCATAAGAATGCACACTGTGCTTGGCTGTACACCTAAATTATACACTGAATAAGATTTGTCCAGGTTCTTGATGGCATATCAGTTCTCCCTGACTTTTTGCTGTTCCTATTCAGGTTTACCATATCAACTACACCTGAGGCAACAAGAAGAACCATATTGCTTATTCTTCAATAATATGTTAATCCCTAGACAACATCTTTACCAGTTGTCCATAAGGAACATCATGAAGAAAGTGAACATCCAACTCCTGCCTGTGTTCTTTCTTTTGTCATCCTGGAATTCTGTAGTGTTTAATGTTTACTACAGAGGGAAGCTCAGGAAACTCCAAAGTTTCGCTTAGCCTGGCCAATTTAAGCCGGAAGAAAAGTGGGTTTAGTTGAGACCCATGGAATCATCAAAAGCAGCACACACCTGCATTATATTCCTATTGCTCAGTGGCTTCAATCATGTCCGACTCTCTGTGACCACATGGACTGTTGCCCGCCAGGCTCCACTGTCCATGGGATTTTCTCAGGCAAGAATATTGGAGTAAGTTGTCATTTCTTCTTTCCGAGTTAGATTTATATTGCTGATATATAAAAAAGGTCACAAAAGCAGTGGCTTAAACCAATACAAACTTACTATTTATGCTCCTAAAGGTCAAAAGCCTTGATAGTAAGACTCTGTTTCCTCTGACACTATGAGGAAGAGTTTGTTTCTTTGCCTTTTCCCAAGCTCTAGAGGCTGCCTCATTCCTTGGTTTCTGGCACCATTCATATTCACGGTCTGTAATCATATCACAAGGACTCTGCTTCCCTCATGACATCTCCTTCTTTGGCTCTCTTTTATGAAGACCCTCATGATCATATTGTTCCTTCTCACTCCAAAAATCCAGGATAAGCTCCCCATCCTAGCATCCTCATCTTAACCACATGTGCAAACTCCCACCTGCCACACAAGGCAAGATATTAACAAATAATTAAATCACAAAATACAACCTGTAAATCAGAAATCTTACTTAGGTATAACTTAGGGTAGAACTTACTTAGGGTAAAACTTAACCAAAATTTCGATGACAGAAGGAAAAAGAGGTTGTGAAAAAGTGTGGGGATGGGAGTGGGGGTGAGTTATGCCATGTGACTTCTAGTGACCTTTCTTCCTTCATAAGATACCCTGCAGCCCACAGTGGTAGACACCATCTCTAAGTGAGGTTTGTCAGAAACCACATATAGAATTCAAGCTATGAAACACCTCATTTTTATACCCAGGGTTCTATATATCCTAATATCCTACTTGAAATTTTCTACAGAACCATGACTCATAAATCCACAGGTTTTAGAATTGCTTGTCATAACTGACTAAAACTAGGAATATTCTACTAGGAGGTTTCCACAGATAAAGCTTCTTCTTCTGACAAACACCATTCCTTTTTTTTTTTTTTTTTTTATCAGAAGGGCAGTTATCAGTATGCTTACAAGGACATCTTAAAAGAAATCAACCCTGAATATTCATAGGAAGCACTGATGCTGAAGCTGAAGCCTTGATATTTTGGTCACCTGATGCGAAGAGCTGATTCACTGAAAACAGATCCTGATGGTGGGAAAGATTGCAGGCAAAAGGAGAAGGGGGCAACAGAGAATGAGATGGTTGGATGGCATCACTGACTCAGTGGGCATGAATTTGAGCAAACTCCAGGAGATAATAAAGGATGTGGGAGTCTGGCATGATGTAGTTCATGGGGTCACACGGAGTCAGACATGAATGAGTGGCTGAACAACAACAAACAAGGACATCAGAATGGAACCTTTCTTTCTTTTCCCAATAGCATCCCTTCCCCATAAGTGGAAAGAAACAGATTATAAGCCAGCTGCTTTAATTCCTTTCTCCCCAAGGGCATTATATTTTAAGTGGTAAGATTGGAAAACTTAGAATAAGAAAGGTTTAATTTATATGGTGGATTATTTATTAGTTGTGTATGTGCATGCTCAGTCACTCAGTGGTGTCCTATTCTTTGCAACTCCATGGACTGTAGCCTACAGGCTCCTCTGTCCATGGGATTTTCCAGGCAAGACTACTAGCGTGGGTTGCCATTTCCTCCTCCTGGAGATCTTCCTGATCCAGGGATGGAACCTGTGTGTAGTGCATCGCCTGCATTGACAGGTGAATTCTTTACCACTGTGCCACCTGGGAAGTCCATTTATTACTTATCTAGCTTTAAAAGTCATTCATAACTTTTTGGATTCAGTTTTCTGACATGAAATATGAATAATAATACAGAGCTCATAGATATGGCTTAAAAGTTAAATTTAAAAGTTTTTATGAGCTACAAAACCCCATTTTTCTCAAGAAAAGTCCATCATTCTCTTCATGAATCTATAATAACATGTATCCATATCTGACTAAATGCATTTTCATGTTTTATGTAACATTATATTATATATGTACATGTTCAGTCATGTCCCTCTCTTTGTGACCCCATGGACTGTAGCCTGCCAGGCTCCTCTGTCCACAGGATTCTCCAGGAAAGAGTCGTGGAGTGGGTTGCCATTTCCTTCTCCAGGGAATCTTCCTGCCCCAGGGATCAAATCTACATCTCTAGTATCTCCTGCTTTGGCAGGCAGATTCTTTACCATTGAGTCACCTGGGAAGCCCCACATTTCTAAATATATACCACTCACTTCTGCCTCTCTGTGCTGAACTTTAATAATAATAACCACCATGGGTTCATTCCACAGCTTACTCTGCCAATGTCCTTGGCACTGAGGGCTTACCACTCAGAACTGGAAACAACTGGCAGGCTTATACACTCATAGACTGTGACTAATTAGCACACTTCATAAAAGCTAAACTGCTAATAAAGTTGGCATTATGCAGTAATGTGACAATCTATTTATTGCAACACAGCCTTTCACATTTTAGATTGAGACAGAGGCTGCTGCTGCCAGGGCAATTGGCCTGAGAAACTCACTGAACTTAGAAGGATTAGATACTAATTACTGGAAGGAAGTGGAACAGATTCATTGTAATCACTTGCTGGTACCCCTGATTTAACCAAACTGTCTTTTCTCCTCAATTCAAACACATGTATTTACAACATAGTTAAAATTATGTTTTTATGTGCCATATGAAATTTCTAATGTCTTGTAGATAAATGTCTTCCTTTTTTCCTCAATACCCTTTTTGAAAATTCGTATGCATTATATTAGCTGATCTCCCACATGTATGCATGTGTGTTAAATCATTTCAGTTGTGTTCAACTCTTTGAAGAGAAGGCAATGGCAACCCATTCCAGTACTCTTGCCTGGAAGGTCTCATGGATGGAGGAGCCTGGTGGACTGCGGTCCATGGGGTCACTACCAATCAGGCACGACTGTGTGACTTCACTTTCACTTTTCACCTTCCTGCATTGGAGAAGGAAATGGCAACCCACTCCAGTGTTCTTGCCTGGAGAATCCCAGGGACGGGGGAGCTTGGTGGGCTGCTGTCTATGGGGTCTCACAGAGTCAGACACAATTGAAGTGACTTAGCAGCAGCAACAACTCTTTGAGATTCTACGGACTTTAGCCCTCCAGGTTCCTCTCTGCATAGGATTCTCCAGGCAAGAACACTGGAGTGAGTTTCCACATCCTCCTCCACGAGCTTTTCCTGACTCAGGCATCAAACCATTGTCTCTTATGTCTCCTGCACTGACAGGCAGATTCTTTACCACTAGCACCCGCTACGTAGCCTGACCTCACAACACTGAGGCCTAAATAAATTAGTTATTATTGTTACTAACTCTTCCCCTCTTATTTCTTCTATGATATCATGATACCAACTATCTTATTTTGTCTTTCCATCCCAATGCTATAATAAAGTCAGTCCTTTCCTTCTCCTTATAAGTGCCCACTTGTTCCTTTAATCACAATGTGAAGAAAGAGAGAGAGCAAGGGAGGGGGTCAGAAATGACTTCTACTTCAACCCATTAAGGATTAACTGCTGTAGAACCTGCCATTTGGTCACACACACACACACACACACAATGGAGAAAACAAACAAAAAGTTAAGTAAGGGATTTCAAACATTAGACAACAGGAAGTAAACCCTAAAAAAAGACAATGAAGTGCTCCTATTATTCCAACAGATTGCTTCCTAGTATTAACTGGGTTCCAAGTTATCACTTAGGGCTTCCTTGGTGACTCAGTGGAAAAGCATATGTCTGCCAATGCGGGAGACAGGAGCTGGATCCCTGGGTCAGGAAGACCCCCTAGAGAAGAGAATGACTACCCACTCCAGTATTTTTGCCTGGAAAATCCCATGAACTGAGGAGCCTGGCAGCTACAGTCCATGGGGTCACAAAGAATTGGACACCACTTAGTGACCAGAGAGCAACAAAGTTATCACTTAGACCTGGGAATTCACAACAGCCTGGTGCCTTGCTGAGTTGCAGAGACAGAAACAGTGTGGAGAGGCTGGCCCTGTCAGAATCCCCAGGCCAGGGCTGATGGGGCACTGGATTCTCCAGAGGCCAAGGGTAACGTGTGACATGACAGGGTGGAACCACTTAGAAGCAGTGGGCTGTACGATGCACATGGGGCTGGAAGTTACCTCCTCAATAGCAAAATGGGATGCCTGTTTCACACAGGGACTGAGGAGAGTTCTCATCCTGGATATACCTTCCTAGAGAGACCAAAGTGGCCCCCTTCTAACTACTCAGGATCTGCCATAGAAAAAGTCTATAAACACAGGCGTCTAAGGGTAAAATGTGATCCTCACACTCCATAATAGCATTCCAACCTAAATTCAAACATATTATATAAAATCCAACACAATGCAGCACTCAAAATATAAAATATATTAAAAATTACACCTCATTATCAATTACATATTAACAAAGCTTAAAAAAAGTAATAAAAGATCTAATTACTCCTTTTAGAGCAATTGCATAATGATAGCAAACATAGCTACCAACATATCAATGACTCTCTAACACTGAAAAAGAAACAAGTAGCCTAGGATATCCTGTTAACAAAAAGACACATGGAAATGAGTGATTTTTTAAAATTCCAATGAAGATTTGGCTAAGATGGGTATATGTTTACCTCCAGTAAAATACAAATGGATATGCATATTATTACATACAGGTTCAATGCAGGATACAGGAAGCTTGGGGCTGCTGCACTGGGATGACCCAGAGGGATGGTATAGGGAGGGAGGTGGGAGGGGGGTTCAGGATGGGGAACAAGTGTACACCCATGGTGGATTCATGTTGATGTATGGCAAAACCAATACAATATTGTAAAGTAAAAAATAAATTAATTAGTTAATTTTTTTAAAAAGCAATATAACTCTATAAAACAATCCACCTTGGATCTTCTTCTGTTTACATGTTATTTTTAAAAAAAACTCAATAAAGCTTTTGTTGCAAGTCTCTTTCAACTAGAACATAATCTGATGGCACATTCATAAGGCATCATGAATTAGTTAATTTTCCAATGCTAACAAAGCAAACACAAAGGCTGTGTAACCTAGACAATGACATGCCACTGCTCACAAGAGCAGTTTAGACTCATTCTCGCTCCCCAAAATGGTGTGAACTTTATGTCTTTCTGCTGAATTGGTATCACTTTTGACAAAGGTAGAATACTTTTGAACAAGGAATATAACTTGTATTTTGTAATTTTAAGCTCAAGACTATTTAGCCCACTAGCCCACTTGACAACTATTGAGACACCAGGTTGTGAACTCTAAGAATGAAGATGAAAACAGGGAATGCCATCAGTGACAAGACTCCAGTTAGGTGCAAGGTACTGGAGACAGCAAAGACCTCGTAATATATTGACCTTTCACCCATGTTCAATGGCTCAGCCGAGCCCAGGTTGGAGGTCAGATTTGTAAGAGCTGTAAGGGAGCTTGCCTAAGTAAGACTCTCCACCATTGTATAGTTAGAAGAGGCATTTGCATAAAAAGTAGAAAACTAATTATCAGAGACATGAAGAATTACAGTGAGGTACCACCTTACACCAGTCAGGATAGTCATCAATAGAAACTCTACAAATAACAAATGCTGCAGAGGATGTGGTGAAAAGGGAACCCTCCTAGCCTGTTGGTGGGAATGTAAGTTGATACAGCCACTATGGAGAATACTATGGAGGTTCCTTAGAACCTCCAAAACTAGAGCTTCCATATGATCCAGCAATCCCATTTCTGAACATATATCCATACAATAATCCAAAATGACACATGAACCCCTGTGTTCATAACAGCACTGTTCACAATAGCAAAGACATGGAAGCAATCTAAATGTCCATCGACAGAACTATTTATTGCTACTTCTTAACTGTTTCATGTATTCAAGTTAAATATATTTTCTGTATTTTATTGCTATCATTATTTTAGTATTAAGGTTTTCCATTTATAAAACTTGTAAATAAGCAATGGGTCAATACTGAGCAGTGAGTGCTTGGAGGGTTCAGGGCAGAGACAATATGGATAAAAATTATCACTGTACAATTTCCCATTTAGACAGAAATATTAATAAGATGATTTAAACAATAAGTTACTCATAGGATGCAGTGTAATTTAATATTTTAAGTAGTTACATGATTAAATTATGATTATGTATTGTCCTTTTGCCTGTTCATACAGTAATCAAAAATTTTAACGTCTGTTGGATCACAGTAAAAGCAAGGGAATTCCAGAAAAACTACTATTTCTGCTTCATTGACTATGCTAAAGTCTTTGACAGTGTGGATCACAACAAACTGGAAAATTCTTCAAGAGATGGGAATACCAGACCACCTTATCTGTCTCCTGAGAAATGTGTATGAAATCAAGAAGCAACAGTTAGAAATGGACATGGAAAAACAGACTGGTTCCAAATTGGTAGAGGAGTAGGTCAAGGCTGTATATTGTCACCCTGCTTATCTAACTCACATGCAGAGTACATCATGAAAAACATTAGGCTGGATGAAGCACAACCTGGAATCAAGATTGCCAATAGAAATATCAATAACCTCAGATGTACAGATGACACCCCACTAATGGCAGAAAGCAAAGAACTAAAGAACCTCTTGATGAAAGTGAAAGAGCAAAGTGAAAAAGCAGGCTTAAAACTCAACGTTCAGAAAACTAAGATCATGGCATCCAATCTAATCAGTTAAGTTGAGTCACTCAGTTGTGTCTGACCCTTTGAAGACCCCATGGACTGCAGCATATCAGACTTCCCTGTCCATAACCAACTCCCAGAGCTTGCTCAAACTCATGTCCATCGAGTCCATGAAGCTATCCAACCATCTAAACCTCTGTCATCCCTTTCTCCTCCTGCCTTCAATCTTTCCCAGCATCGGGGTCTTTTCCAATGAGTCAGTTCTTTGCATCAGGTCGCCTAAGTATTGGAGCTTCAACTTCAGTCCTTCCAGTGAATATTAAAGACTGATTTTTTTTTTTTTTTGGATTGACTGGTTTGATGAATTTGCATTCCAAGGGACACTCAAAGGTCTTCTCCAACACCACAGTTCAAAAGCATCAATTCTTGGGTGCTCAGCTTTCTTTATAGTCCAGTTCTCACATCCATACATGACTACTGGAAAAATCATAGCTTTGACTAGACAGACCTTTGTTGGTGAAGTAATGTCTCTGCTTTTTAATATGCTGTCAAGGTTGGTCATAGCTTTTCTTCCAAGGAACAAGCGTCTTTTAATTTCATGGCTGCAGTCACCATTTGCAGTCGTTTTGAAAGAAAATAAAGCCCAAGAAAATAACGTCTGTCACCGTTTGTATTGTTTCCCAATCTATTTGTCATGAAGTATTCAGACAAGTGACTTTACATTTCATGAAAAGATGGGCACAATAAAGTACAGAAATAGTATGGGCCCAACAGGAGAAGGAAATGGCAATCCACTCCAGTGTTCTTGCCTGGAGAATCCCAGGGACTGCGGAGCCTGGTGGGCTGCCGTCTATGGGGTTGCACAGACTCGGACACGACTGAAGTGACTTAGCAGCAGCAGCAGCAACAGAAGCAAAAGATATTAAGAAGAGGTGACAAGAATACCCAGAAGAACTATGCAAGAAAGATCTTCATGACCCAGATAACCACAATGGTGTGATCATTCACCTAGAGCCAGATATCCTGGAATGCAAAGTCAAGTGGGCCTTAGGAAGCATCACTACAAACAAAGCTAGTGGAAGTGATGGAATTCCAGTTAAGCTATTTCAAATCCTAAAAGATGATGCTGTGAAAGTGCTGCACTCAATATATCACCAAATTTGGAAAATTCCCAGTGGGCACAAGACTTAAAAAAAGGTCAGTTTTCATTCCAATCCCCAAAAAAGGCAATGCCAAAGAATGTTCAAACTACTTCAAAACTGTACTCAGTCACTCCCTGCTGCTACTGCTCAGTCACTTCAGTCATGTCCGACTCTGTGTGATCCCATGGACGGCAGCCCACCAGGCTTCTTCATCCCTGGGATTCTCCAGTCAAGAACACTGGAGTGGGTTGCCATTTCCTTCTCCAATGCATGAAAGTGGAAAGTGAAAGTGAAGTCGCTCAGTCGTGTCTGACTCTTAGCGACCCCATGGACTGCAGCCTACCAGGCTCCTCCATCCATGGGATTTTCCGGGCAACATTACTGGAATGGGGTGCCATTGCCTTCTCCCTACTCACTCGCTAGCAAAGTATTACTCAAAATTCTCCAAGCCAGGCTTCAACAGTACATGAACCGTGAACTTCCAGATGTCCAAGCTGGTTTTAGAAAAGGCAGAGGAACCAGAGAGCAATTTGCCAACATCCATTAGATCATAGAAAAAGCAGGAGAATTCCAGAAAAACATTTACTTCTGCTTTACAGATTACGCCAAAGCCTTTGACTGTGTAGATAACACCAAACTGTGAAAAATTCTTAAAGAGATGGGAATACCAGATCACCTGACTTGCCTTTTGAGAAATATGTATGTTGGTCAAGAAGCAACAGTTAGAACCAGACATGGAACAACAGACTGGTTCCAATTTGGGAAAGGAGTATGTCAAGGCTGTGTATTGTCACCCTGCTTGTTTAACTTAAATGCAGAGTACATCATGTGAAATGCCAGACTGGATGATTCACAAGCTGGAATCAAGACTGCCCGGAGAAATATCAACAACCTCAGATATGGAGATGACATCAATTTAATGTCAGAAATGAGGAGGAACTAAAGAGCCTCTTATTGAAGGTGACTTTTAAGCTGGCTTAAAAGTCAACATTCAAAAATGGAAGATCACAGTATCTGGTCCCATCACTTCATGGCAAATAGACAGTGAAAAGAGGAAACAGTGACAGATTTCATTTTCTTAGCCTGCAAAATCACCATGGAGAGTGACTGCAGCCATGAAATTAAAAGATGCTTTCTCCTCGGAAGAAAGGCTATGACCAACCTAGACAGCATATTAAAAAGCAAAGACATTACTTTGCCAACAAAGGTCAATATAGTCAAAGCTATGGTTTTTCCTTTAGTCATGTACAGATGTAAGAGTTGGACCATAAAGTAGGCTGAAGGCAGAAGAGTTGATGCTTTAGAACTGTGGTGCTAGAAAAGACTTTTAAGAATTTCTTGGACTGAAAGGAGATTAAAGTAGTTAATCATTAAGGAAATGAACCCTGAATATTTTTTGGAAAGACTGAAGCTGAAGCTCCAATAGTTTGGCCATCTGTTGCGAACAGTGGACTCATTGGAAAAGACCTTGATGCTGGAAACGATTGAGGGCAAGATGAAAAGGGGGTAAAAATGAGGATGAGATAGTTGGATGGCATCACTGACTCAAGGGACCTAAGCAAACTCTGGGACATAGTGAAGGACAGGGAAGCCTGGCATGTTGCAGTTCATGGAGTCTCAAAGAGGTAGACTCATTTTAGCAACTAAATAGCAACACAGAAGATTCAGAGTTCCAGCCTTATAACAATTAAAAAATGAAAACTACTATACTGAGCAGTGTTCCTCAACTATTAATTTGGCAAGTATTTAAAACACTAGTATAGTAATGCTCAAAATTCTCCAAACCAGGCTTCAGCAATATGTGAACCGTGAACTTCCAGATGTTCAAGCTGGTTTCAGAAAAGACAGAGGAACCAGAGATCAAATTGCCAACATCTGCTGGAGCATTTAAAAATCAAGAGTTCCAGAAAAACATCTATTTCTGCTTTGTTGACTATGCTAAAGCCTTTGACTGTGTGGATTACAATAAACTGGGAAATTCTTCAAGAAATGGGGATAACAGACCACCTGACCTGCCTCTTGAGAATCCTATATGCAGGTCAGGAAGCAACAGTTAGAACTGGACATGGAACAACAGACTGGTTCCAAATAGGAAAAGGAGTATGTCAAGGCTGTATATTGTCACCCTGCTTATTTAACTTTTATGCAGAGTACATCATGAGAAAGGCTGGGCTGGAAGAAGCACAAGCTGGAATCAAGATTGCTGGGTGAAATATCCATAACCTTAGATATGCAGATGACACCACCCTTATGGCAGAAAGTGAAGAGGAACTAAAAAGCCTTTTGATGAAAGTGAAAGAGGAGAGTGAAAAAGTTGGCTTAAAGCTCAACATTCAGCAAACTAAGATCATGGCATCTGGTCCCATCACTTCATGGGAAAAAGATGGAGAAACAGTGTTAGACTTTATTTTTGGGGGCTCCAAAATCACTGCAGATGGTAATTGCAGCCATGAAATTAAAAGACGCTTACTCTTTGGAAGGAAATTTATGAACAACCTAGACAGCATATTCAAAATCAGAGACATTACTTTGCCAACAAAGGTCTGTCTAGTCAAGGCTATGGTTTTTCCTGTGGTCCTGTATGGATGTGAGAGTTGGACTGTGAAGAAAGCTGAGTGCCAAAGAATTGATACTTTTGAATTGTGGTGTTGGAGAAGAGTCTTGAGAGTCCTTTGGACTGCAAGGAGATCAAACCAGTCCATCCTAGAGAAGATCAGTCCTGGGTGTTCATTGGAAGGACTGATGCTGAAGCTGAAACTCCAATACTTTGGCCACCTCATGTGAAGAGTTGACTCATTGGAAAAGACCCTGATGCTGAGAGGGATTGGGGGCAGGAGGAGAAGGGGACGACAGAGGATAATATGGCTGGATGGCATAACCAAGTCAATGGACATGAGTTTGGGTAAACTCCGGGAGTTGGTGATGAACAGGGAGGCCTGGCGTGCTATGATTCATGGGGTTGCAAAGAGTCAGACACGACTGAGAGACTGAATTGAACTGAACTGAACTGAACAGCCAATACTGGTGAAGATGTGAAAAAAAACTGTGTTCCTTGTGCTTCTGGTTTGAATATTCATGAACACAACTTCCTGAATATCAGTTTGGCAATAAGTATATGTATACACACACACATACCCACACACACATCACCCACATAAATTCCTGCCCCAGAAATTTAATATCCTAGAATTTATTCTACAAGATGTATCTATGCATGTTTATAATTTTCAAACTATATATATATATATATATATATATATATATATATATAGACAGATAGATAGATAGATAAGAGGGCTTTCCTTGTGGCTCAGTTGGTAAAGAATCTGTCTGCAAGGCTGGAGAACCAGGTTTGATCCCTGAGTTAGGAAGATCCCCTGGAGAAGGAGATGGCAACCCACTCCAGTACTCTTCCCTGGGAAATCCCATGGACAGAGGAGCCTGGGGGGCTACAGTCCATGGGGTCATAACAGTGCGATGTGACTTAGCGACTAAACCATAACTCTCTCTATATATACATATATATATGCACACACAACCACACACAAACATACACATTTGTAAATATGCTAAGATGTTGATTGCAGTATATCTGTTTCACTAAAATTTGCAATAAAACCTCAATATGATTTCAATAGTATTTGATACATATGTTATGACAAATAGTATGGGATTATGTAAATTGTGACCTGGTAAGTAAAATTAAATTTCAGAAAAATATATGCAATCCAAACTTTTTTTGGTAACATGTATGTGTGCATGCATACACATACATGCCCACATATACACATATGTAAACCATATGTGTACATTGGTATACTATACATACATTTGTGTATATCAGTGGATGTGTGAGATACACATGTGCATAAGTGCACTCATATATACGTATTTGTATGCTTGTACTTAAGTAGTGCTCCTTACATAGTAGTATCTTTGTGAAACTGAATGTGGAAAGATATGCAAGCAAGTTATTTTTACAAAAATATCTCAGTTATAAATGATGTAGTTTAAAATTTTTAAAAGTGACTTGAATATGAAATCAGTTTAAGAAAATCAGAGCAAAGAACAGTCAACATCAGTTTATCAGCTACTGGACTATATTATGGTTGTTCGCCTGATCTTATCAGAAGAGAAAGAGACTGAAAACATTTCTATAAATGAAATCGTACTTATGTGTTCATGTTTCCACTTGAATTACCTCAAACTCAGTTGTAAGAGTTATACTTAAAAAGTAAACTGCTTTTCTCTACACCTTTAATTTTTATTCTTAACAATTTCAAGCTTACAAAAATATTGCAAGTACAGTGAAATAAGTCTCTTCTGAACCACGTGAGAGTAATTTGCTGACCTGATGTCTCATTGTCCTTCTTTATTTCCATATGTATTTTTGACATACAGAGTGTTATCCTAAATAAATAAAATTCAGTTAATTAACATAGATACTATCTGATCCTCAGATGAATTTATGTCTCAGGAATAACTTTTAGTTCAAAAGTGTCCAGCTGTGGGTCATGGAGCACAGTGTTGTCTTGTCTCTTCAGTTTTATTCAGTTTGGGTGAGTTCTTCAGGTTTTTCTTGGTTTTTATGATCTTGATTTAAAAAAAAATATGTTGCAGGGAATTTATCTTGTGGGCTTCACTGATAGCTCAGTTGGTAAAGAATCCACCTGCAATGAAGGAGACCTCAGTTCAATTCCTGGGTCTGCAAGATCCCCTGGAGAAGAGATAGGCCACCCACTCCAGTATTCTTGGGCTTCTTTTTAAATATTACAGGGAATTTATCTTGTAATGTCCCTCAAGTCACATGTGTCTGATGTTTTACCATGACTAGATTCAAGCTATGTATTTTCGGCAGGAATATCAGAGGAATTTCAATCCAAGTGTTGTTGTGACCTCATTACACATACAGGTTGGCACTACATTTCAACTTACTGATGAAATCCACATGCTCACTTTATTAAATAAGGTACTACTTGTCTGTCTCCACTATAAAGTTATGCCTTCCATCACAATTAAAAAGCATTTTTCTGAGAGCTGCATTGTAATTGCATAATTCCCAATACTGCATTAAAATCTCAACTATGTCTAGGATTGTGATTTCCTCTTTTATTTAGTGGACTACTTTTACTTATTATCATTATGTATTTTGATCCTCAAATTGTTTCAGATTTTGGCAGGGGATCCTATTATTTTATATCCTTTGTCATATTTCATTTTTTTTATTAAGCAATGTATTTCTTTCTAACAGAAGATATTCCATGTTATTCTGTGTTTTCTTTGCCCTAGTCCATGAATCATCAATTTCTCCAAAAAGCTCTGTCTTGCTTTTGCTTTGGGAGATGATGTTAAGTAGAATACAACTTACGCCCACTTAGACAGGCTGATTTTTATTCCAAGCCCAAGTCATCTCAGTGGGTATCAGAGGGTGTACAAGTATGTATGCACACACACATATAAACACCTGTACATCCATGTTAATACTCTTATTTATTTATACATCTATCTCTATACATCAAAGGCCATGAGTTCACAATGAAATATCTCATTAAGAGCCAAATCACAAGGTTCATTCCAGTTTTTGCTCTTTCTGAGTTTCTCCTCCCAAATACAGTCTCCTCACTGCCCTTGGGTTTGGCTCGCCACATCAGGATGTCCTTGTCCCTCTGCCTGGGCCCTGCCACCCTGGGCAAGGATGCCCCCGTACATGCCTCTCCCTCCCACAGTTACCTGATTCTGGGGCCCCACTTTCAAAGCTGCTGTCTCCATGGTAACTGGGCTGTCTGCCTCCTGGGAGAACTTCCTCCTCACAGCTGTCTCCCTTACTGTGTCACCCTTCTGCATGGGCGCCCTGTTGACCTTTTTCCAGCTCTGATCCTACATGTGACTCCAAGTGCCACACCCCCACCTTAACATGCATGCACTCCCTTCCCAGCTCAGATTCTTGCTCCCTGTGTGCAGACTCTTCCCTGTGTGCTTTTCTTTCAACTCCATTTATGTCCTTGAGGAAACTGGCCCAGCTTACCTGGGCTCTGCCTCAGACTCTGACCCACTGTGCCCCCCACCTTCCTGCTTTGCCCCGCCTAACAGTCTTATGTCTGCATTTCTCATGAAAGGAAGAGAAGAGTACAAAGGAGAGAAAGAACTGGATGAAGAGGAAGATTTGTGGTTTTGAAACTTAAATTCATTCTCCTCTTCCTAGAAACTGATCAAGTCTTCGCAGCTCCTCGGGAGTTCATTTATCTGTTCAAAAATACACTGAGCCCTTATTATTCATATAATTTTTAGATTGCTCATTTAAACAAACAGAACTATTTCCCTCAAATATAAGATTTAGAATCTCATGCCAAACTAAGAAAATTCCATAACTAATGCACTGAGATTAGGATGTACTATTTCATTGATAGTTGATCACTATGAAAAACATTAATCAAATGAACATCCATCCATTGTATTTCTGTTTTTGTGTTTATATTATAGAAAATCAGACATTAGTCATTTGGAGACTAATTTTGAGCCAGAAGTTACTTAAAATAAAGTGATTTCCTACTTTATCCTTCATTAAATCACTAACTCTTTGAGCTTAAAATTGACTTTCAACATCATGATTATAATGATATATGCCTGTATTACTGAATGCAAGCAAAGGTAACCTAATTTGCATATTAACCCTATTAAGTAGGTATTTTTATTATAATTTTCAAAACACAGAAAAACTGAAATGTTGAGGTTAAGGGATTTTTATAAGCTCCCTGATCTTGTAAGTGATGGAGCATGGAATTAAATTTGAGTTATTATATTTGCTTAACGTAAAATTCTTAATCTTAACTTTCTATGTTCTGACACCCCATCCAGTTCTTATCAGAAATTCTATTTTAGCAGTTTTCTTAAGTATTAATACATAATATATCTCAAACATATCAAACATGTACATTGCACAATTCCTTTTATAATGTTCCCACTGTTTTAAATGCTTACATTAAACACTGTACCCCCATAATTTCTATCAGTGATTGAAGACTTACAACAGAAATCACCATTTCATTTTGAGAATCAACATTGACTATTGTTCTCCTGCAGATTTGTAAGTTATATTTCCTATATATTCAAGTACAAAATGTTCAAACAAAGCTGAATAGCTTTAATACATTTATAACTTACTAAGTCTTTTGTGAATTGTCTGTTTATATTCCTTGTAACTCTACACTGTGATCCTTATCATTTTGGTTTTAAATGCCCATTCACTTTAACTTCTTCTAGGCATTCCCATGAAAACACTTTAGAATGATCATATGGTTATTCACTGCACAAAATAAATGAGTGGGTTTAACTATTGGAAGGAGACAATCTCTAAGCCTACACAATTGAATGGCCATCCTGTAAGAATTCCTTTGAGCAGTTAGACAAAAAAGTTTGCTCCAAAGGATATAAGTCAGATTATGTTTATCTATGAGTGAAAGTTTCATTTTTTTCTGAGTATATTGGCACAGATATGCTAAGTATTCCACACAGAGTTCTTCTCCTTTGTTCGTGCTAAGTCGCTTCAGTCATGTCCAACTCTTTGCAACCCTATGTACTGTGGTCTGCCAGGCTTCTCTGTCCATGGGATTCTCCAGGCAAGAAGACTGGAGTGGGTTGCCATGCCCTTCTCCAGGGTATCTTCCCAACACAGGGATGGAACCTGCATCTCATGCAGCTCCTGCACTGCAGGCAGATTCTTTACCAACTGAGCCACCAGGGAAGCCCATGCGTGAGTAACATAGAAAAAGTCAGCCTGTGAATCAGTCATTTTTCCTATGTGCACTGTTGAATACAAAATAGTCTGTTGTTTATGACTGATTCTAATATATAGTTAAGCAATTAATGCACACAAAACTGATATCATAATATATTAAATCTATGTTCACTCCAGAGCAATTAACAGGCTCTTTGCTTGTGAATATAGTCTAAGTTGTAGGCTATATATGGGCTTCCCAGGTGGTGTTAATGGAAAAGAACCCACCTGCCAATGCAGGTAGATATTGTAAGGTAAGGGAACTAGAGAAGGTGAAGTTCAGAGAAAGGAAACCAACACTCTACAGGAACAGATCACCTTTGATGAGGGGAGAAGGGGCAGAAGTCAGACAGTGAGTTGCTGCAATAAGTCAAGAAAAGAGTAGGTATACATAGTTCATAGTTCAGTCACTCAGTCATGTCTGACTCTTTTCAACCCCAAGAATTGCAGCATGCCAGGCCTTCCTGTCCATCATCAACTCCTGGAGTTCACTCAGACTCACATCCATCGAGTCAGTGATGCCATCCAGCCATCTCATCCTCTGTCATCCCCTTCTCCTCCTGCCCCCAATCCCTCCCAGCATCAGAGTCAACTCTTCGTATGAGGTGGCCAAAGTACTGGAGTTTCAGCTTTAGCATCATTCCTTCCAAAGAAATCCAAGGGCTGATCTCCTTCAGAATGGACTGGTTGGATCTCCTTGCAGTCCAAGGGACTCTCAAGAGTCTTCTCCAACACCACAGTTCAAAAGCATCAATTCTTCGGTGCTCAGCTTTCTTCAAAGTCCAACTCTAACATCCATACATAACCACAGGAAAAACCATAGCCTTGACTAGACGGAATGAAGGGATGGAGCCAAAGCAAAAACAATACCCAGTTGTGGATGTGACTGGTGATAGAAGCAAGGTCCAATGCTGTAAAGAACAATATTGCATAGGAACCTGGAATGTCAGGTCCATGAATCAAGGTATATTGGAAGTGGTCAAACAGGAGATGGGAAGAGTGAACGTCGACATTATAGGAATCAGTGAACTAAAATGAACTGGAATGGGTGAATTTAACTCAGTTGACCATTATATCTACTACTGTGGGCAGGAATACCTTAGAAGAAATGGAGTAGCCATCGTGGTCAACAAAAGAGTCTGAAATGCAGTACTTGGATGCCATCTCAAAAACGGCAAACCATTCAATATCACAGTAGGTATACATAGAAAACATATATAAGTGGAGATACATTGTTTTGAGGGGGTCTGTTTTTTCCTCAAGATTATTTTGATTAGTTAGCTTCTAACAACTGGGTCAAGGAATTCCTGAGACAGGCTGGAGACTGGGACCAGATGGGAGCTGAAGGTAAGCAATCTTAATGTTCATTCCTTTCTTAGGGGGAGAAAGTTCTTTATTCTGTATAGAATGGTGGGAAAGACACGGAGGGAAGTTTTAATTCCAGGCTATTTTGAGCCATGTAGCTTTCCTTCAGATATAAGAGACACAGGTTCAATCCTGGGTTGGGAAGATCCCCTAGAGGAGGGCATGGCAACCCACTCCAGTCTTCTTGCCTGGGAAATCCCATGAACAGAGGAGCCTGGCAGGCTGCAGTCCATAGGGTGGCACAGTCGACATGACCCAAGTGACCTAGCATGCACACACACATAGGCTGTACATAGACTAAGCGTGTACCAGGTTTCATTCAGTAAAGATTATTTCAAAACAATGGACTGAATTGATGAACTATCCATGTGGATGGCCAGACCACTTCAATTATTTTCTCCAGTGACTCTAATGTGTTTGTGATTAAAAAATGGAAATTCCTTTTTTCCTTCATATATATCTGAAAGGAATTTTTTAACAACCTAGATAAAAATTGCTTTAATAAGCACTGTAGTAACTGTGAGAAACGTGTTTCCATGCAATTTTGCAAACATTTTTAGAAGACACGAAAATATTATTGATAGTAATTTAATACACAGTAACTTCCATTATGCATACATAGGCTATCCATAAATAGAAGTTAGTATACATATTTGACATTTCCCTTTCTACATGTCACTGGGTTTTCTATTTGAATACCATCTTTACTTCTGCCTCTCATCTATAATGTCTTTGAATTTGTATTTTCCCTTCTGAAGGAATATATGTTGTTCACTGCTGGTTTGCTTCAAAAGGGCAGTGATGTATTAATGAAAATGGAACTCTTTTTGTAAAACTGGATATCATGTAGGCACTTTATTTGTACTGTTTACCTAGGAACAAGATTTTTAAATGTTAGCTATTAATTTTGTGATAACCATCTTTTTCTATTCTGTCATGAAGAAGATCTAGCCACAATGGGATGCAAGTAGAACTTTATGGTCTCTTCCTATATTTACATTTAAGCGAAGCTTCTACAACATTTGCTTAAATGAGGACAGTCCATATTTATAGTACTGAAAATGTTCATTACGTTCAGTAAAGTTTTATTTTTGTTATTTTTTAGAATGTTTTTAAAGAATTTGTTTTTACAGCAGTTTTAAGTTCACAGCAAAATTCACAGGAAGGTACAGAAATTTCCCATATACACTCTGCCCCACAAATGTATAACATTTGATGTATTATCAACATCCACCACCAGAGTGATACATTATTATAGCTGGTGAACCTATATGAAAGTATCATAATCACCATTTTCCTTAGGGTTCACTCTTGGTGATGTACATCATATTGGTTTGTACAAATGTATATAATGACTTGGATCCATAATTATAGTGTCACACAGCATACTTTCATTGCTCAAAAAATCCTGTGCTTCCCCCTATTCATCCATCACCCCTCAAAGCCTTGGTAAGTTCTGATTCCTTCAGCATAGCTATAGTTTGCGTTTTTTTCAGAATGCCATATAATTGGAATCTTATGGTATGTAGCCTTCAGATTGGCATCTTTTACTTAGTCATGTGCATTTAAGTTTCTTCCATTCCTTTTTGTAGCTTAGTAGCTTACTTCTTTTTATTTCTGAATAATATTCCTTTCTCTGAGTATGTCATAACTGAACTTTTAAAAACTTGGCATTTTGAAACTATTTATATAATTTATGGGAGAAATGGAAAAAATAGTGCCAAAAAAATCCCATTGAAACTTCACTCAGTCCCCTAATATTATTTCCTTTTCTTAGTTTTGATGTGACCTTGGTACAGTTATGAAAAATAAGCAGATGACATTGGCACAATTCACTTAACTAAATCACAGATTGCCTCTAACGCCACTTGTTTTCTCACTCATGTCTGTCTTTGAGTCAGAATCCCACTCCTGATATCACACTGCATTTAGCCATCCTCTCCTTACTCTCCTCTGATCTATTACATTTCCTGCTGGTTCCTTGGCATTCATGGCCTTGACATATTTGAAGGTATTTTGCAGAATATCCCACTATTTAGGCTTATCTGATTTCTTCTCATAAATAGAGTGGGGTTATGACACTGAAGAGAGAATATAGTAAGATCATTATTTTTCCCTTGCCATGCTTTGCTTTCTAGATGTGAGTCATTAAGTTCAGGCTACATTCAAGAAAAAAGGAGCTAAGTTTCACATCCTGGTGGAAGAAATATCAAAGAATTTGCAGACATATGTTAAATATGCCACAGTAATTAATGCATATTTGGGAGAAGATCATTTGAGGCTATGCAAATATTCTATTTCTACTTAAAGTCTACTGATTAATTTTAGCAACCATCTGTAGATCTTTATTATTGCAATTATTACTCTAGTGCTCAACGGGTGGCTATTTTTCTCATTATTTTTATATTTATTAATTGGAATTCTATAGTAAGATGGAATTATCTCTTTGTACCTGTTTATTCATATTGTCATTTTACTATCAGGAGACACTTACCTGTTTTTGAAAATCATTCTTTTGGTTATAATTCAATACAATCATATTTATTTTGTTGCTCATATTATTCTTGATTTGGTTATTTAGATCTTTTAGGGAGAACTCCCCTTATTTTTTTTGAGAGACTTCATTTTTAGGGGCTCCAAAATCACTGAAGATGGTGACTGCACCCATGAAATTAAAAGACACTTGCTCCTTGAAAGAAAAGCTATGACCAACCTAGACAGCATATTAAAAAGCAGAGACATTACTTTGCCAACAAAGGTCTGTCTAGTCAAAGTTATGGTTTTTCCAGGAGTCATATATGGATGTTAGAGTTGGACTATAAAGAAAGTTGTGTGCTGAAGAACTGATGCTTTTGAACTGTGGTATTAGAGAAGACTGTTCAAGGTCCCTTGGACTGAGAGGAGATCCAACCTGTACATCCTAAAGGAAATCAGTCCTGAATATTAATAGGAAGGACTCATGCTGAAGCTGAAACTCCAACACTTTGGCCACCTCATGTGAAGAACCGACTCATTGGAAAATATCCTGATGCTGGGAAAGATTGAAGGTGGAAGGAGAAGGGGACAACAGAGGATGAGATGGTTGGATGTCCTCACTGTCGTGAGGGACATGAGTTTGAGTATGCTCTGAGAGTTGGTGATGGACAGGGAAGCCTGGCTTGCTGCAATTCATGGATTCACAAAGAGTCGGACACAACTGAGTGACTGAACTGAACCCCTTATTTTTTAGCAATTCCTTATTTTTGCACCTCAGGCTTAACTTTGTATTTCTGCTGCCTAGAACCAACCATTTCTTCAAAGAATCATGGTTCCTTTTACTGGACAATGGTATTTAAAAACTAAATTTGAGTGGTACCTAAGCTCATTTCAACTGGGGTATATAGTTCTCAGAGGACAGAGAGAGGAAACACCTGTATCTACATTCATTACAATGTAGATATTTGTGCTTACTAATCCTCCCCCTCCAACACACACATATTTATTTTCTACATCTTTTAAAATAAACAGCATTTCATAGTGGTATCTCTCTTATTCAGCACTCTTATTCAGAGTTTTGATCAATATTTCCTCTCTTACTTGCAACTTCTTTCTCTGGCTGTGAGAAACCTGGTTTCCATTATTGACAATGTATTTACTTTAGAATGTGTTTGAAGGCTTTTCAGAATTGGTAACCATATAAATTAGAAACAAATTTACCAACTACTTTTTTTTTTTTTTGAGTGTCACAATAGTAAATCAAAACATTGCTTTCCAAACTTACTTAACTCTGCTCCTCTCCAAGGTTTATTACAGTAATTGTAACATAGTTAAATTAGTTTACTAGGGACTGAGTTTCACTCAGTTTTTCCAGAATCTGGCTTGATGTTGTTGTTGGTATGATTGTCTCCATTTGTTTCTAAAGGGGACTCCCACCCAGTGGGTGTCTGCAGAGTGCAGAGCTGGGGTACAGGGAAGGAGCTGGATGGGCAGAGGGTCATCCCTGGGCTGAGACCTCGGGGGTGGCTAGGCAGCCCAGAGGTTGGTGGCCAGGACTCTGAGTGGCTCTGAGGTGGGGGTGGCCCTTCTCTAGGTGGACACAATCATGCCCTCTCCTGACTCTTAAGGAGCCTGCCACTGCACACAAGGGAGAGGGTAGGCCATTGCCCCACTGAGACCACTCACTGCCCTCCTGGACAGCTGGAAGGATCACACTCTTCCCTCCCTTTGCCCCAGTCCCATGGGCATGGCTGGCTCAGGCAGGGCTGTGGTAGTGGGTACAAACGCCCTGCTTACGCTTGAGGCAGGTTGCCTGGCACTGCTAGACTCTGCAATGGGAGGCTGAAGCCTAATGTCTCCAGAGTCCTCCCCAGGTAGAGGCCTCTGAGGTGGAAAGCATGGAGACAGACGAGGTCAAGGGGCAGTTTGGGGTCACTGGACTCACTTGTAGCTGCCAGCTCCTGGAAGCCCCTCTCCCTCTGCTCGCAGCCCTCGTGGGCCTCACTCCCTGCAGTAAGGGTCTCGCCAGCCATCAAGTGACTCCTCAGGAGGACACACATCTCCTCAGATAGGGCATAGGGCTCCCTAGGGCCACTTGTGGCTCCTCAGGGAGGGCACATGACTAGACAGGGTGGGCACATGGCTCCCCACAGTGGGCATGTGACTCCCTAGGGCAGGCATGTGGCTCCCTAGGGCTGCATGGTTCCTCAGGTGGGCACATGACTCCTCAGGGCAGGCACATGGCTCCCCAGGGCTGCATGGCTCTTCAGGGCAGCCACGTGGCTCCCCGGGGTGGGCACATGGCTCCCCAGGGCAAGCACATGGCTCCCCAGGGCTGCATGGCTCCTCAGGGTGGGCATGTGACTCCCCAGGGCAGGTGACAGGAATTGTCTAATCAGGATAGTGAGATTCTCAAATATTTATACAAATGGTTATGGCAGTTGGCATTTGTCAGGTTAGTAGTAATAGTGCAGTGTTAGTTGCTCAGTCATGTCTGACCCTTTGCAACCCCACTGACTGTAGCCTGTCCATGGGATTTCCATGGACAGAAGAATACTGGAGTGGGTGGCCATTTCCTTCTCCAGGAGATCTTCCCCACTGGGGATCATGAGTGTATTTGTATACTTTTCAGTCACTATTGGAGACTATATGCCATTTTTAGTCTCTTAATGCCATCAATAATTTGAGCCCCAAATCCTTTCTGATATTACCAGTGTATTAGTTTAGTGTTAGGTGGCATTTGACCTGTAAGAGAAAACTTGGTCTTAAAAGTCTTATGGCATCATTGAACATAATGGGCAGAAATTTGACAGGAGATAAGGTTACAGCCGTTGAAGACATAATAGGCAAATGATGACTGAAACTGTGAAAATGGAGGTGGATATGGAAGGGGACAATTGTAAATCCAGCTTGGACAGCCTAAAGTGTTTGCACTGGGGAAATCTGAACATTACATCTTAGGAGAAGGAAATAAACATTTAAAAGAATTCAACAGAGTGGTAAATGTTAGATGTCATGTACAGTCCATGGGATTACCTTCTGACAGGGAAGAGAAATTGTTGACAGATGCTGAATATACACATTAAATGAGAAACCTAATTAGGAAACCTAATTAGGGGGGCAGGGGAGGGTGGTTCATAGACTCTTTGGACACAAGCTCCTGAGTAAAATTAAGTGAGCTTTAGATATGTTATGAACTGTATCTAATATTAATTTCCTCTTACTCCACACTTCACTGGATCCCACCTTAAGTGATGGTTTGCATAGTATTCTAAAGTATCAATACATTTGACAGCTTTTTAACTTTGGCTCAGCAAGCACTTACCTCATTTTATAATCATGAGCTGGTATGTTACACAAAGGCAGGAAGCTGTTTTATTTGTATAGAAAGCATGGGAATTCTAATCTAAACTGTATTGGGAAAATGTGTGTGTCCAATATTTAATAGTCATTTTAAAATTGTGAGTTGGTACAGTCAAAGTTAAAATAACATAGTAAATACTTGATGTGACTAGATGTTACTTTGTCTAGGCTCATGGGGTCGCAAAGAGTCGGACACGACTGAGCGACTGAACTGAATTGATTTAAAAAACATTAGATATGAAAAGTATTAGGCACAGAATGCTGTCTTATACATGCAGTTATAGAAAATTGTATTCCAATTAACATTTTCAGAAAACATTTCCATAAATGAAGATGTACTTTCTAACAGCTCAGAAGATACCCTTTGTCTGTTATAAACCAAAAGTGTATTCCACTCTTTAAAGTCTTAAAAGGCAAAGATACTGACTATATCTATATATCCATCTATTATCTATGTACCCCAACAAATTTGAGCAATCATTTTTTACCAGAAAGTAGAGTATTGATTTGAGACCTTATCCTGAGTCAAAGAGTTCGTTTTCTTTGAGTCTTTATACTGCTTGTCACTAATTATCAGGAAAAATTATTCTCTCATCCATCACTTATATGTCTTTTTGTCCTGAGCCTACAGGGATCCAGTACCACTAAAACATATCTGAAAATCTACTCTATCAATCGAGTAATGGTGGTGACTTTACCATTGTTCACTCACTTTCTAAGGACACCAGATTTCAGGAGACAGCCTGCTGGGAGATTGTGAAGAGGAGGCAGTGGTTCCATGATAGTAAACCTAAGGAAGATAATGTAGGAGTTTTAGAAGTGTGATGCTAGTTATATACAGTTCTGAGGTGTATGTGAATCTGTACTGTGTTGGGTGTGGGGACGGGGATTTGTTTGCGAGAGTTGCTGTAACAAACATTACAGACTCAGTGGCAGCAGAAATCTCCTTCTCTCCGGGGGCTAGAAACCCTTGATGGAGGTATGAGCAGGGTTGGTTTCTCTTGAGGTTGCTCTGCTTTTGTGAATGGCTATGTTCTCTTTGGGGCTTCCCAGATGAAACAGTAATAAAGAATCCACCTGCCAATGTAGGAGATTCAGGAGACGTGGGTTCAATCCCTGGGTTAGAAAGATCCCCTAGAGGAGGAAATGGCAACCCACTCCAGTATTCTTGCCTAAAGAATCCCATGGACAGAGGAGCCTGGGTTCACAAAAGAGTTGACATGACTGAGCACAGCATGCATGTTCTCTTTACTTCTGCATTCATCCTTCTGTATCTCTGTATCCAGATCTCCTTTTCTTACAGTGACTCCAGTCATAACTGGGGGATTAAGAGCTCACCCTACTTACTTCATCAAAACTTAATTACCTCTTTAAAGTCCATATCTTCAATACAATCGCATTCTGAGGTCCTAAGGATTAGGATTTCAACATATGAAATTTGGGGAGACAGTTCAACCCATAACAGGGAGGTATAGAAGGCATCTAGAGTGTATATATGTATATATATATATACACTCTAGATCATATATATATATGTATAGTATTATGCACATATATAAATATATAACATATATATATGCTACTATTTTAGAGTGATTATCACAAAGGGACTATTATTTATTTGTAGGACCTATGGGGATACTCTAAAAATTGTTTCAGGAGACAAACATAATATATATATGTATATATATATATATATATATACACACACTCTAGATCATATATATATACATATAGTATTATGCACATATATAAATATATAACATATATATATGCTACTATTTTAGAGTGATTATCACAAAGGGACTATTATTTATTTGTAGGACTTATGGGGATACTCTAAAAATTGTTTCAGAAGACAAACATAATATATATATATATATATATATATATATACACACACACACTCTAGATCATATATATATACGTATAGTATTATGCACATATATAAATATATAACATATATATATGCTACTATTTTAGAGTGATTATCACAAAGGGACTATTATTTATTTGTAGGACTTATGGGGATACTCTAAAAATTGTTTCAGAAGACAAACTTGTGCTGTAAAATACTTATTTATGCAGAGAATTTCTACACTGAATACCAGATAATTTTGTTCAGAAAAATAGGTCTGAGAAAGAAAATTAATCTGTATAAGCTGGAAAGAAAACATGTTTTATGGGCAGGAACACTTGCAGTTGTCCTATGTTGCAAGCTGTTTCATATCCTGTGCACTTAAATACAATGTAAACTCTGGCATTTCTAAAATTTTCTCACTTAGCAACTTATAAAAACAACCTTGCTTGAGAGCAGGTTTAAAAATAGTCCATGTATTGAAAAGAAGCAAGAGTCTGATTATTTTACTTAGTAGTTATAACTGTGTTGTTGTTGAGTTGCTAAGTTGTGTCTCACTCTTTGGGACCCCAAGCACTGTAGCTCACCATGCTTCTCTGCCCATGGGACTTTACAGGCAAGACTACTGGAGTGGGTTGCCATTTCCTGCTCCACAGGATCTTCCCACCCCAGGGATCAAACCTGAATCCCCTGCTTAGGCAGGTGGATTCTATACCAAGTGCGCCACTTGGGAAGTGTAATGGAGATAAATGGAGATAAACATTTTCAAGAAAATTATTAGTGTGCTATTTAAAAAGCATTTGAAGTTTTGACCAGAAGTCTTTAGAGGACTGTAGGTAAATTGTTGGGCTTCCAGTGAGGAGCACATCTGTCACCCCTGTCCACCATTCTCCTCATTCAACAGAGACGAGTAAAGTATTTTATCCTCCATGGTGTGGGTGAGCCTCACTCAATCAAGTGAAGGCTTTAATAGAACAAAGACTGACTCCAAACAGGAAGGAATTCTGACAGCAGACAGTCTTTCAAATTGAACTGCAAAGGTGGTTCTTGCCATACATCTGCCCTTCAAAGTTTGGACATGTCTGCCTCCATAATAGCATATGTGTACTAAGTCACTGAGTCATGTCATACTTTTTGTGATTCCCGGACTGTAGCACATCAGACTCCTCTGTCTCCTCAGACTCCTGGGATTATACTGGCAAGAATAATGGAACAGGTTGCCATTTCCTCCTCCAAAGGATTTTCCCAATCTGGGAATAATCAGATCAGATCAGATCAGTCACTCAGTCGTGTCGACTCTTTGCGACCCCATGAATCGCAGCACGCCAGTCCTCCCTGTCATCACCAACTCCCGGAGTTCACCCAGACTCACGTCCATCGAGTCAGTGATGTCATCCAGCCATCTCATCCTCTGTCGTCCCCTTCTCCTCCTGCCCCTAATCCCTCCCAGCATCAAAGTCTTTTCCAATGAGTCAACTCTTCGCATGAGGTGGCCAAAGTACTGGAGTTTCAGCTTTAGCATCATTCCTTCCAAAGAAATCCCAGGGCTGATCTCCTTCAGAATGGACTGGTTGGATCTCCTTGCAGTCCAAGGGACTCTCAAGAGTCTTCTCCAACACCACAGTTCAAAAGCATCAATTCTTCAGGGTTCAGCCTTCTTCACAGTCCAACTCTCACATCCATACATGACCACAGGAAAAACCATAGCCTTGACTAGATGAACCTTTGTTGGCAAAGTAATGTCTCTGCTTTTGAATATGCTATCTAGGTTGGTCATAACTTTCCTTCCAAGGAGTAAGTGTCTTCTTTTAATTTCATGGCTGCAGTCATCATCTGCAGTGATTTTGGAGCCCAGAAAAATAAAGTCTGACACTGTTTCCCCATCTATTTCCCATGAAGTGATAGGACCGGATGCCATGATCTTCGTTTTCTGAATGTTGAGCTTTAAGCCAACTTTTTCACTCTCCACTTTCACTTTCATCAAGAGGCTTTTGAGTTCCTCTTCAGTTTCTGACATAAGGGTGGTGTCATCTGCATATCTGAGGTTATTGATATTTCTCCCAGCAATCTTGATTCCAGCTTGTGTTTCTTCCAGTCCAGCGTTTCTCATGATGTACTCTGCATATAAGTTCAATAAACAGGGTGACAATATACAGCCTTGACGTATCCTTTTCCTATTTGGAACCAGTCTGTTGTGAGCCAATTCCTTAAAATCAATTAATACTTCTCCTCTCTCCACCCCTGCGCCCTGTGTGTGTGTGTGTGTGTGTTCTGTTTCTTTGGGGAACCCTGACCAATACAATTACTGTCAAGACAGGGAATCAGTGTAGATCAGGATCTCTAGCATTCCACCTTTAAAGGCAAAACTTAACACCCAAGTGTGATTCTCAGAGTGCTGCACACAGAGCCTTCCCTCCTTCCTGTCCTTCAGGGACATGCTGATGGGGCTGCCCTTCTGCTGCAATCATATTAGACAGAACTGTATTTGAGTAAGTTCTTGGTTGAATATGTGGCACATATTTTCTCCTTTTCATTCACTTAGTGATATCTATTAATGAACAAAATTCTTCAATTTAAAATAGTTGTTTATCATTTTTCATTTATAATTCTGCTTTTTTTTCTCCTGCTGAACAATTTTTTATACCTATCTTGGGTTCATGAATATTTTCCCACATTTTATTTAAAAAAATGTTTTGAGATCCTGGTAATGGAAGTATGGGGAAAGCGAGCAAATTCCTTAAAACAAGTATAAAACTGGAAAAAACTATTTTAAAAAGTTCAGCACTCTAGAAATCAACTAAAGGTCAGAAGAAGTTGAGATGTGAATATATAGGAAAACTGCTAGTGGAAAGTTTGTGACCCTCTTGCCTGGATGCTGTCTTCATCTTGCTACCTCAACTGTCACTCCCAGCTCAGGCCACACACACATGCCTTCTTTATGGCTGAAAGGACAGACTCACTTCAGTGTGGCTGAGAGAGTCGCTAAAGTTATTTTGGGGGTGAGAGGACCATAGATAGACTGAGCTTATAAACTCTCTTTACATCCCTGCTCACTGCTAACTAGTGTGTGTTGGGTGCCCCAGGTAACCTAGAGAAAACATGAAGCCTGAATATATTTGTAAACTTGTTGAACCATTGAATGTGACCGCTCAAACTACAATCTACTCAGAAAGCAAAGGGTAGATATCTCATTGGCATAAAATGTCTTAGCTTAACCTACTGCTCAAATCACTGCTGGCTTTTTACCACCAAATATGATATTATTAGCTGTGGGTTTGTCATATATGACCTTTATTATGTTGAGGTATATTCCTTCTGTGCCCACTTTCTGGAGAGTTTTTTTGTCATAAATGGATGTTGAATTTTATCAATTGGTTACTCTATTTGTTACTTATTTTCTAAATTGTATCAGCCAGTCTCAGTCCTTCCGATTACTATGTAAGTGGTAGAATCTGCAGAACATTCAGGTGGAAATATGATTTGAATTGCACTGAAGCTACAGAGGCATCTGAATAGTGAATATCTTTAAAATATTGTCTTTCAGTACATGAAGGACATCTCTCTCTATATATATATTTTTTCTTTATTAGGCCTTTAATTTCCCTTCACATTTTACTGTTCTTGGTGTGCAGGTCTTAAAAATATTGTGTTAATTTATTACTAATTTTTTCCTGGTTTGGAGGTCACTGTAAGTGGTATTTTAAAATGTCTTTTCCAGATTGTTTGCTGTTAGTATTAAAGACTCAAACTGATTATAGTATATTGGCTTTAACTTGAGAATCCATTAGATGACCGCTTACTAGTTCTAGTAGCTTTTCTGAATGACATTTGAATGACAGCTGAATTTTTTCCTGAGATTTATAGAGAAAGTGGTGGTCCTCACAGCAACTCCAGCAGACTCCGCACCGCCACATGGTTCTGCCTCATGCAGAACAGTGCTCCTTCATCCCAGGCCAGGATGGTCAGCCATCTCCCACCACCTGGCTTTTTGTTACTTTGAAGTCATGGAGTATCTTCAGAACTAAAACTCCTACCCTGCTCTGCTAGTGGAGTCCTTCCTGCTTCTGCCAAAAAAGATGGTGTTTATTAGAAAGATGAGTATCTCTTTTTGCAGAGGTGACTAAAGAGAGGGCTAAAGCAACAAGGTATCTGTCTCCCTTGGAGTGACCCCCATTCTGAAGGAGAAGAGGCTGACACTTTCCTGTTTGAACAACCGGGCCTTTGTTGTACGCCTTAATAACTGTGCAGCCAAGGACTTCCCTGGTGGTCCACTGGTTAAGACTCTGTTCTTTCAATGCAAGGGGCTGAGTTTGAACCCCTGATTGGGGAACTAAGATTAGGTCCTGCATATGCTGCAGGATGAGGCAAAAAACAAACAAACAAACAAACAAACAAATTAACTAATTATTATTAAAGCAAGCCAAAAACCCCCCAAAATCAACCATACAGCCATGAGGGAGATCCTAATATATTTCTCAGTTTCTAGCTCGCTCCCATTCTGTTTATAATCATAATTACTGGAAACTCCTTCCAAATTCTGAAAGGATATCTTATTAGAATTTTAGCTTTCCATTATATTTTGCATTTTGTCATTTAGTAATTTTTGCATGTTTTTACTGAGAAGGTGGTAGAAACAGTGTTGATTTCTGGCTTAGAAATATATGTGGTTAAGGAGAAAGATGGGGGCAGGGATGAATTGGGAGTTTGGGATTTACTTATACATACTCTGCATTTAAAACAAATATTCAACAAGGAGCTACTGTATATATCACAGGGAACTGCTAAATATTCTATAATAAACTAAATGGGGAAATAATTTGAAAAAGAATAGATATATGTATAATTGAATCACTTTACTGTGCTCCGGAAACTAACACAACATTGTAAATCAACTATCGTCCAATTCGAAACAGAAATTTAAAAAGAAACGTGTGTGATGTCCAGTACAAGGTGAGCTACCAAATCTTGACTACAACCTGAAAGGTGAATAGAAGTTAAGAGCTGGAAGGAATAAACCAGGATGAGGGAAAAACCTACACAAAGTCAAAGGACATTTTTAAGTAAAAATTTTTGTCTTCTAATTAGTATCTTTTGCTATATTTCATGTAACTGTGTGTGTCTCTTAAAGTCACTTTTATGAGAAAAGCATAAATATGGAAATTAAATGGAATTATAGCATATAAATTTTATCCATTAAATGAAAGCAATAACAATTAATTATATTTTATTTGAATTTATGCACCTATTTTTTCATATAAAATTGCTAGATAATGGTTTATTTTTATAGTTATCATTTAATGTTTTATGTCAAATATAAGGTACTTGAAAAAATAAACTGTAAAAAAGAAACAAATAATCTTACTACTGATGTATGATATCTCAGTTTTTTATGGATTAAACATGTTTTTATAATACTCATCTGGGACCCTGAACTCTAATTTTTTTTTAGAGAGAAAATGTTTGGTTTGTTTTTTAAACCTACCAATAGAGCATACAAGAGGCACATTTTCTCATTACAGAGGCAATAGTGTTAAGAAAACAGTGTCTACTGAAAAAACTGTGCAACCTAAAAGTTGAGAATTATGATTTTTTTGTTTTGTTGTTGTTAAAAGCCACACAATTTATTATTCTTTATTTTTTCCCAGCTTTAATGAGACATATTTGACATGTAACATTGTTTAAGGTGTACATCACTGTTGGGATGATGTAATACAAACATATTTTGTGAAATGATTACCACAGTAGGGTTAGTTAACACTTTCATCACCTTATATAATTACCATTTTATTTTTTAATATTTATTTTTAATTAGAGGATAATTTCTATACAATATTGTTATGGTTTCTACCATACATCAACATGAATTGGCCATAGGTACGCATGTCCACTCCCTTTTGATCCTTCCTCTCACCTCCCTCTGCATTCCACCCCTCTAAGTTGTCACAAAGCACCACCTTTAGGTTCCTGCATCATACATCTCACTGGCTATCTCTTTCACATTTGGTAATGTGTATGTTTCAATGCTACTCTCTAAATTTGTCCCACCCACTTCTCTCCCACTGTGTCCAAAAGTCTTTTCTTTATGCCTAATCTCTTTTGCTGCCCTGCAAGTACTATCTTTCTAAATTGCATATTTGTCTTTCTCTTTCTAAGTTAATTCACTCTGTATAATAGGCTCTACGTTCATGTTGATTAGAATGGACTCAAATGCATTCCTTTTTATAGCTGAGTAATACTCCATTGTGTATATGTAACACAACTTCTTTATCCATTTATCTGTCAATGGACATCTAGATTGTGTCCACATCCTGTCTATTGTAAAAAAGCTTTAATGAACATTGGGGTACATGTGTCTTTTTCAATTATGGAGAACTATTTTTTTACTGGCAGACAAAAACTGAGGACTTAAGCCTGGGAGATAGCATCTCAGACAGCTCTGAGAGGCACCTTCTAAGAGGTAAAGGAGGAGCCAGGGTAAATAGGGGTTTGTTCAAAGAAGACCAGGTAGTTGGAACATCAAAAGAATGTTGTTGTGATGGTGGTTGTTCAGTCACCAAATCATGTCCAACTCTTTGTGAGCCCATGGACTGCAACACCCCAGGCTTCCCTGTCCTTCAATATCTCCCAGAGTTTGCTCAAATTCACATCCATTGAATCTGTGATGCCATCCAACCATCTCATCTTCTGTCACCCTCTTCTTCTGACTTCAATCTTTCCCAACATCAGGGTCTTTTCCAGTGAGTTGGAAGTTCACATCAGGTGGCCAAAATATTGGAGCTTCAGCATCAAAAGAATATTGTTCATTAAAGAAAACTAGACATCTGGAGTTAATGAATTTAGGGCTCTTCTATGTATAGGAAATTGCAAGTCATTCCTTTGACATGCATCCCGGCTGTCTGGGGCCAGTGTCCTGTGCTTTCTCATCGTGAGTCCCCTCAGGGTGCAACGTTGGTGGGGGGTGGGCTGCTGTGGCTGAGGACCTGATGGAGAGCATCCTGTTTCTGTCCTGTGTCCTTCAGCATTCACTGTTGGGGAGGCTGCAGTGTGATGGCTTGATGGTTGCAACATCCTTAGTTCACTGATATGGCAAGGTGGCATTTTTCATTCACAATAGAAATGCCTTTGCTATTGTCCTGCTGGCCCTAGGATGAAGAAAGAATGTGGTCTCAGTGGTTCTTAATCTAATGAGGTACACTGTGTATTCTTTATGCATCTCTCAGAGACGTCTCCATGGGTTGTATTAATATAAAATTGCATTATTTTTTTTAAAGCAAAAAGCAGACAAAAGAGTGCAGTGGGATGCAACTTGATCATGATCACCCCTGAAAAGTTTATCTCTGGATTAACAGACTAAACCTTGGTCCTGACAGCTGAGGTCCAGCGTCTGCCTGATCCCTCCACCTGTGGCACAGCCAAGTACTGAAAGTGTCCTCACTGCCCGTGGACCCATCTCACCCCACTGAGCATCCTTCTTGTTTTATCGGATGTGGATCATGCGTGCAGAGAGCTTCATGACTCACCTGATGGCTGTGAATCTGAGATGAGTGCCCCTTGGCGGAAATCTAGTGCCTCTGCTGTAGCATCTCCACTGCTCTGCCCCGCCCCTGTTACCTGGAGCCTCATAAGGGCTTTCGCAAGTGTGAACCCTCTGTCAATGAAAGAAAATACCTCTTCCCATGAGGTTTGTTATTTTCAACTCACATTCTGGTCTGTTTTAGAGGATAGAGAACTTCCATTGAAGTTTTGTGAGTTTTCACTGATGGTTTTCCCCATGACAGGCCTTACAGAATTCATAGAAACATGCTATCTGCCATCTGGAGGAAGATAAGGCTCAAAAAGAAGTCCCAACAATTTTAACTGGAGGATTTCAGGCATAGAACATAAAATTCATCGTTTCAGTTCATCTGCTTTTCATTCTTTCCTTAATTAACAGTTTAGAAATAAGTAGTGTTTTTGTAAATGTGGGAGAAATTTGCTAGTTCCTTGTTTTGTCCTTAGTGACTAATACTTTACAAAGTGCTCTAGAAAGTTTATATCTCATAATCTCCTGACAGTTAGTTCACAGATAGAATGTTCTTTGCTAGATGTCTTATTTCACAAAAATACATGAATTTCCCTGGTCTTGCTTTTATGGAACCTGTTTTCCCAGGATGGGAAACAAGTTTCCTGTGATTATCTCTGTAGTGTGAAAAAAATGTATCTGGAGAAAGAATATTTTAAATGAAATATGTTTGACAGATATGTTTGCTAATACTGGCTTTCCTTGAGTTTACCCACTGTACTTATTAATGTCTGATATTAGGGTAGGTAAGTACACAGGGTCACTGCCAGTTACTCTAAAACTTCTTACACTGATCCCCACCAAATTCCCCAAATAAGTGTTGAAATTTAGTGGGAAAAAGAAATACCTTACTTATCTTTTCTTGTCTCTTCTTTGAAATCAACTCATTGTGTACTCATTAGTTACAAGATTTTACCCTAAACAAACCAAAAAATGTGTTTGCTAACTAGTGAATTATGTGCTTCCAGAAATAAGATTTTGTACAAGGCAAAAATGTGATGACTGTACCTCAAAGAATTGTGAGAATTTTGATGATAAAAAAAAATCATAATTCAAGGTAATGGTACAAGTTTCAGCTGAGGGCCTGGGAAAAGATGCAATTTGTACCAGTCCCTTTAGTTAAAAGAAAATATTTACCACATTCAAACATTTCTCTAGGACTTGGAAGAAAATGCTAAAGGAGGCACAATCCTTATGTAAATAAACTGTCAACTTACTGGGAAAAAAAAGGCATAAACAGAAAAAGTACAGAACAGCTCATACAGTTAGAGTAAAGAAGGCTAAGGACTCCTCAAGAGACTGTTCTGAGGAGGAAAAAAGGAATGTATTAGTTACCTCTTGGACATGACATGTTAGGAGAGTCCTGTACCAAGATTTTCATATTCTCATAGTAATGATTGATGGGTGGCATTGCTGTTCAGTCGCTCAGTCGTGTCCAACTCATTGTGACCCCATGGACTGCAGCATGCCAGGCTTCCCTGTCCTTCACCATCTCCAGGAGCTTGCTCAAACTCATGTCCAGTGAGTCGGTGATACCATGCAACCATCTTGTCCTCTCTTGCCCCTTCTCCTCTTGCCTTAGATCTTTCCCAGTGTCAGAGATTTTTCTAATGAGTTGGTTCTTCGCATCAGGTGGCCAAAGTATTGGAAGTTCAGCTTCAGCCTCCGATTGATAGACAATTAAGTTAAATAACTAAGTTAAAAAGATGAGGGAGTTAGTATCTTCAAAAAATGATGATGGAAAAGAAGGGAAATGTAACCATACATTATTGATCAGCATTGAACAACTTTTATTAATAAAATGTTTCAAGTGCTGAACATGTATTAAACCATAAAATTTTAAATTCTTTTAAAAATTATTTATTACTTACTTTTGGGCTGGGTCTTTGTTGCTGTTTGCTGACTTTCTTTAGTTGCTGCCACCCTTTGTTGTGGCATGCTGCCTTCTCACTGCAGTGGCCTACCCTGCCATGGTGCACAGGTTCCAGGCAAGTGGGCTCAGTAGCTGAGGTGAAGGGGCATAGTTTTAGTTGCTCTGAGGCATGTGGAATCTTCCTGAACCAGGAATCGAAACCATACACCTGCATTGGCAAGCAGACTCCCCACCACTGGACCACCAGGGAAATCCTAACCATAAATTTTAAACTAATGTTAGGGGAGGGGAGCACAGGGATCATATGTTTTTGGGAAAGGATTCAGTTCAGTTCAGTTGCTCAGTCATGTCTGACTCTTTGTGACCCCATGGACTACAGCATGCCAAGCTTCCCTATCCATCACCAACTCCTGGAGCTTCAGTGATTCAGTTCTTCACATCAAGTGGTCAAAATAATGGAGTTTCAGCTTCAGCATCAGTCCTTCCAATGAAAATTCTGGACTGATTTCCTTTAGGATTGACTGGTTTGATCTCCTTGCTTGTCCAAGGGACCCTCAAGAGTCTTTTCCAAAGGGTACAATGATATAGAAGAGCTACATGTCCCTCGTTTGTATTTTTGAAGGTATTCTACACTATCTAATATTGGGGAACTAAGTAACAGTTATTATGTGGCAGTTAGAGTTGGGGAAAAAACAATGAGAAACATCTTGAGACTACATAGGTTGACTCTGGATGATGGCAAACTTTGCAGGTGAATCTGGGAGTAGGAGACAAAAGGAACTGATCTTTTTTTTTTTTTTTTTAATGCCACATAGAACTATTTGGCTCTTTGAATTTTGTATTATAATGATAAACATGAAAAATAAATTTAAACATAAAGGATTTATAGGCATAAAGATAACTAACATTTCGGAAAGTTTAGTAGCAAAGGATTAGAAATGGAAGAAAATAGCTTGATATGATTACAAGTTATTTAAAATTTTTTTGGATTTGAATATCTGAGTATATTTGGAGGCAGAAGGTAAGGAAACAATGGTGTTGGAAATATTAAGATGGAAAAGAAATTTCAGGAACAAGTTAATGGAGAGCAAAAAAACTAGAATATGCGTATGCATTCATTTTATCCTAGTTCTCTGCTACCTTCATCTATTGGTTAGTAATAGTAAAGAAAAACTTTGCCACCCTCTTCCTTTCTTGCCCCTCCCCCCCTGACCGTTCCACTTCTGTTTGTGACTTAATAACCATTAACCACGCTCTTGGGTTTAAATGCAGAACTCAGTCTGTATCCAGTCACAGAAAAGTTAGCGGTTGAAGTGCAGCCAGGAGTGTCATGTGAAGCGTGTGGAGAGCTTCCAGCAGACGGTTCTAAATGCAGTGTTCGGGGTGAATATGGAAGAGAAAAGGAGCTCAGAGAGATGGTTCTGAGTCTTGAGAAGGCTCTCCCTGAAATCACTGAGAAGGGGACACCCGAAGAATAACCCCTCACAAAGTAGAAAAAGGAAGATGGAAGATCGCGGGAGGAAAGGGAATATTTCCGAGGACAGTTCATGCAGTATTTTTCTTTTGGGAACCTTAGGTTTCCTGAAGAGTTTCAAGTTCTGGTTACAAGAAAGGGAATTCCCAAGAGAACCCTCTTGTCATTTTTCCTGTAGAAGTTCTTCATTTTGTGAACTCCAAAATATGAAACATTTTGCATATCCTTTTCTTCACCAACCTCCCTTGAAGAAACCATCTTTTACCTTCTTTTTTTTCCCCCCTTTTTCTCCAGAAGTACTAAAAGAATCTATCTTTGGTTGTCTGGTAATTGCCTTCGTTCAAAGTGAAACTGAAAGTGTTAGTCAAAGTGTTAGTCGCTCGGTCGTGTCAAACTCTATGTGACCCCATGGACCGTAGCCCGCCAGGCTCCTCTGTCCATGGAATTCTCCAGGAAAGGATACTGGAGTGGGTAGCCACTCCCTTGTCCAGGGGATCTTCCCGACCCAGGGATTGATCAAACCCAGGTCTCTTGCATTGCCGGCAGATTCTATACCACCTGAGCCACCAGAGTGAGTGAGTGAAGTCGCTCAGTCATGTCTGACTCTTTGTGACCCTATGGGCTGTAGCCTGCCAGGCGCCTCCATCCATGGGATTTTCTAGGCAAGAATACTGGAAGGGGTTGCGATTTCCTTCTCCAGGGGATCTTCCGGACCCACAATCAAACTCGGATCTCCTGTACTGTGGCAGACTTTTTACCATCTGAGCCACCAGGGAAGCCCCCAAATTCCAAATAACACACACACACACACACACACACAAAGTCAAGAAAATGGTTGTATGTTTCAAATCCAAGTCATTCTCACTTTCTGCATAAAATTCATTGCTAATTAATCTATTAGCTATTCCTCAAAATCCCATACTTTGCATATTTGGAAAAAAAATTTTACTCCCTATTACTTGTGCATTAAGTTAGAGTCTGTCTTGCTTTCCTTCAGAAGATTCCTAGTGGTTCAAGCAGAGCAGAGTCATCTGCTTGTGTGTTTCTGCAGGTGCAGGAAAATGAGTTGTTAAACACAGGTTTGTTGGCACAGGCAGACCTGGTTCTTGCTGTGGCCTTTCCATTGATTACATGAGGCCTCAGGATGTCATTTGTTTTCCATGAGGAGGTGATATTACCTGCCCCGAAGGAGACTCGTGAAGTCTGTTCTCCCTGAAGCCGAGTGTGCCGTCTCATTTATTTTTCTTTCCTAAACCTGACATTAAACCTCACACCTCCTGAGCAAGTCAGCCAGTAATCCCCCTACCCTCAACTGGCTGATCATGCTCTGTGATGTCTAAGTGGCCTGAGTTGGGGGCTCCTTAATAAATTTGCCTTCCTTTCCCCTGGAATCATCTTCTATGAAAAGGCTTTTTGCTGTTTAGTTGTTCTATCGTGTCCAACTCTTTGCAGCTTCATGAACTGCAAAGAGAGCCCGCCAGTCTCCTCTGTCCATGGGATTCTCCAGGCGAGAATACTGGGGTGAGTTGCCATTTCCTCCTCCAGGGTATCTTTTCAACACAGGGCTCAAACCCACATCTCCTGCATCTCCTGCATTGACAGGCAGATTCTTTACCACTGAGCCACCTATTGGCTACTTAATTCCATTTCTTTGAAAAAGTAGGTTATCCCTTTGTGGCCTGCCCCAGGGTATTTTTGAGATTCTATTCTCTCTCTTTTTTAAAACTTTTTGGTGGCCCCATGTGGCTTGTGGGATCTTAGTTCCTGAATTGGGGATTGATCCTGGATCCCCTGCAATGGAAGTGTTTAGTCTTAACCACTGGACCACGAGGGAAATCCCCTATTCTTTCTCTTAAGGAGTAAAAAAAAAAAAAAAAAAAAAAAGGATTTTTAAACTCCTGATTTATATTGCTTTTGTAAAAATAAATTTAATTAAAGGATAATCACTTTACAGGATTTTGTGGTTTTCTGTCATAAATCAATAAGAATGAGCCATAGGTACACCCATGTTCCCTCCCTCCCAGACCTCCCTCCCCTCTCCCTCCCCACCCCACCCTTCAGCCTGTCACAGAGCCCTGTTTGAGTTCCCTGAGTCATACAACGGATTCCCATTGGCTATCTGTTTTACACATGGTATTGTAAAGTTCTATGACACGCTCTCCATATTGTTTTTAAATGGTGTGGTTCTGTTTGTAAACTGGAGACTGTATAATCTTATAACCTTTGGAGGCTGGATTGTTACTACTGTGTAGGGTGATGGGTTAGGCTAGACACATGCAGAGGCCAGGGATCATGAGGAGAATTTGACATGTTTGTGAGGTCAGGATAGGGCTGTCTGAGAAGTCAAGGAAAAGCCATAACATAAAGATGAGAAATGAATATACAGTTTATTTTTAAAATCTTGAGTACTCACTATGTGATAGGTACTCTCTTGGTGATTAAGCCAGATAGAGAATTCCCATTTCAATGAGCTTACATCTAGTTTGGGGTAAGAAGGATTGGGACAATGCATTACAAAAAGTGCTTCCAATAGCTAGGACATGGAAGCAACCTAAATGTCCATCAAAGATCAATGGATAAACAAAATGTGGTATATATATTCAATGGAATAACACTTAGCCATAAAAAAGAAATGCATTTGAGTCAGTGCTAAAGAAGTGGATGAACCTAGAACTTATTATGCAGAGTGAAGTTAAGTCATAAAGAGAAAAACACATATCATATATTATGGAATATAGAAAGATGGTACTGATGAACCTATTTGCAAGGCAGCAATGGAGATGTAGACATAAAGGACAGATTTGTGGACACAGTGGGAGAAGGTGAGGGTGGGATGAATTGAAAGAGTAGCACCGAAACACATACATTCCCACATGTGAAATAGATCGCCAGTGGGAGCTTGCTCTATGGCAGGGGGAACTCAAATCCAAAGCTCTGGGACAGCCTAGAGGGATGGGAAAGGATAGGAGATGGAAGGGAGGTTCAAGAGGGAGGAGATGTGTATACCTATGGCTGATTCATGTTGATGTATAGCAGAAACCAACACAACCAAAGCAATTATCATCCAATTACAAAGAAGTAAATTTTAAAAAAAAGTATTTCTACATAAAGGTTTTATAAAAGTTCTGTCTGAGGAAATTCATAGTCCTGGAGAATAAAATGAGCTCTCAATGAGTGACAGTTACTGGAAGAAAAAAAGAGTGCTTGCTATTATACGGGGGCTTCAAAAGATAAAGCAAGAATTGTAAACCATGCTCAGTGGGAAGTGATCCTGTGTGCCCTGCAAAGGAATTTGGAGTTTAATCTATCGATATTGGGAAATCTGGTAAAAAAGGTGGTGTCAAGAGAAGGTGAAATGCAGCCATGAAGGTAAAGTACTAGGCTCGAATGTTTGGTGGCTCAGATGGCAAGGAGTCTGCCTGCAGTGTGGGAGACAGGTTCAACCCCTGGCTCAGGAATATCCCCTGGAGGAGGAAATGGAAACCCACTCCAGGATTCCTGCCAGAAGAATCCCATGGACAGAGGAGCCTAGAGGGCTACAGTCTGTGGGGTTGCAAAAGGTCAGACATGACTGAGTGACTAGCACTAACTAACGTTATTAATTAATTCTTTGGTCAGTTATTGATTGCTTACAATGAGCTAAGGAGCAGGTGAGGTAATTTCTAAAGCAAACTTTAATAAAAGTTAGAATGAAACACAGGATTACTGAAGGTAGAGATAGCAAGACAGTGTCATTTTTATCTGAGGGGTGTAGGAGGAAGATCAGATTTTCAGAAGTTTGAGATTGGCCAGTCAGTATGGTAGGGGTGGTCGTGATGGGGTCTCCAAGTCTCCACCTGAAATCTTGGGTTAATTCAGAGAGGAAACTGGTACCATTTGAGTGGAATAGACAAAATGGATAGATCAGGATATAGCAGGGAAATTCAGCCAGAAAAGACCTGCTGAGTATACTGTGTATAACAGAAGTTCTGCTACACAGAAGAGAAACACTTGAACACTCAGTCTGAGATAAGCAACCTTGTAGAGGTCAGAGTAGAGAGGAGACTAAGAAAAGCAGGTCAGGATCAGGTGCCTCAGAATAGCCATGTTGCAGATCACAGCCATATCTGTAAGTGTCATTTTTTGAGACAGCAAGAGCTGGTGTGTGCAGGGGCTTTGTGCATATGTGTGTCTATATGTTTGTACGAGCATGCATGCATCATAATTACAGACAGACAAAGGGCTAGGCCATCTGGTGTACTCTTGCTGCAGACATTCACATGGCTGCATTGCTCAGGAATTAAAAAATAATGTACAGGATGGCAGGGAGACATGTATGCCTATGGCCGATTCACATTAATGCATGGCAAAACTATCACAATAATGTAAAGTAAGTATCCTCAAATTAAAATTAATTAATTAATTAAAAAGCATTGCAAACAAACAAAAACATTGCATCCAGGACATCCTGCTGTATGTGCAGTGACCTTTAGTTCCCAGCATTCTGCAGTCTTGTTCATCCCTGTCCTGGAATGGAGGCTGGAATTTCCTGTGATAACCATATTTTCCACTGTATGGGGAATTTGGAAAATGCAGAGGGTGACTTTCCTTACCTGTAAGGCCAGAAGTATGTTCTGTGAGACCTTCTTGAGTGAAAAGATGAGAGACTTAAATATGTATGTGAATGAGATAGTACATACACAGATCCCGCCTGTGAACACTGGGTGTTTCTGGGGAAGTTTAAGGAATTTCATCTTCTCTGTCCTTCCATCCTCCCACCCTGCCTCACTCACTGTTCCTTCTTCCCTTCCTTTTTATGGAGATGGATTTTTCCAGTGAGTTAGCATAGTATTAATATCAGAATAAATGCATTGTAGCCGTAGGAAGTTCTCAGACTTATGCAAAAATTGCATATGAGGATGGAAAAAAAGAGAAGACTTATAAATAGGATACGAATATCACAAGTGGCCTGAGTGACTCTTCCTAATGAAGTGAGAGAATACTTCATAAAGAAAGTAACAACTTTTAATCTAGAGCTTTAGTAGTGTTTTTCACACCTAGAAAGGAGAGAGAAACACTCAGTGATGAACAGCAAGGGAGAGAAGCATGAAAACATGATGCTTTTGAAAAGGATTTGCTAGTTTTGTGGTGTTGAACCATAGGAGGTAGTAATAAGTTTTGGTTTTGGCCACACTGCCTGCAGGACCCTAGTTCCCCCACCCAGGATCGAACCCACCCACCTGCAATGGAAGCTCAGAGTCCTAAACACTGGACCACCAGGGAATTGCTGGGTGTAGTAATGTGATTTGAGAAGATATTGTAGGTTATTCCTAGATTGTGGATGACTTCTTTACCAGGCAAAGTAGCTGAAATTAATGTTCCACACCAAAAATAATGAGAGCTTGCAGCCTATTTTATTTATTTATTTGGCTGATTGCCAAAAAATTGATGCTTTTGAACTGTGGTGCTGGAGAAGACTCTTGAGAGTCCCTTGGACTACAAGGAGACCAAACCAGTCAATCCTAAAGGAAATCAACCCTGAATATTCATTGAAAGGACTGATGCTGAAACTCCAATACTTTGGTCACCCTATATGAAGAACTGACTCATTGGAAAAGACCCTGATTCTGGGAAAGATTGAAGGCAGGAGGAGAAGGGGGCAACAGAGGATGAGATGGTTGCATGGCATCATTGACTCAATAGACATGAGTTTGAGCAAACTCTGGGAGACAGTGAAGGACAGGGAAGGACTTGCACACTGCAGTCCACAGGGTTGCAAAGAATCAGACACAACTTAGCAACTGAACAGCAATAACAATGTGGTCCTAATTCTGTGTATATAATTTTGACTCCTATTTTTTTCTCAAACCTGGTATTTAGATATGGTGGCAAATCCAAACAGTATGGCAGGGAATGTACTACAAGGTAAAGAAGAGGATTGACTGGGCAGGTACTTCTTCCATAGAATGGCTAGGAAGAGAAGGGGGCAAGGTGTGATGGACTAGTTTGTGTATCTGGGAAAATCAGGTACTTCATTTGTCTGTTCTTCTGTAAACTCTTAAGTGTTTACTGGGTGGCCAGAACTAACAGACACCTAAAATGCTGAAAAGACACAATACCTCTCTAGTAACCAAGCCAGCCTACTAGCCTGGATGACTTGTGTTTGCAGCCAGGAAAGGCCGTTCCCAGTGAACTAAATGCCCTGAATGCTCACCTCTGATTTCAACTCTGGCTGTGGGGAATGGTTTTTAAGCCTCTCACTTCAGTGTATGCCGTGTGGAGCTTCACCTCTTTTGGCATTTCTCATATGGTACAGACACTTGAGGAATGCTGCATATGAGAAACTCATGGACAGGAGTGAGAAGAGTCTAGCCTGAGGGGCAGAAAATGGAGAAAGTAAATTTCAAGAACAGCTCTAGTACCAGTCACAGCCAGGTTATTCCATGAAGCCTCTGTGTGTGCTCAGTCGTGTTTGACTCTTTGCAACCCCATGGACTGTAGCCTTCTAGGCTCCTTTGTTCATGGGATATTCCAGCAAGAGTACTGGAGTGGGTTGCCATTCCTTCCTCCAGGAGATCTTCTGGACCCAGGGGTCAAACTAGGGTCTCCTATATTGTAGGCAGATTCTTTAATGCTGGGCCACCAAGGAAGCCCCCATGAACCCTCCGTTTTGTTAATAAGTCTTCTGTAGAAACTGCCTCCTCTGATCCTGAACTTCTGTTCATCTGTGCCTGAGCGGTCACCCTGAGGGCAGGTCTCAGCCAGAGGGAAGACAGTCTCATAGTAACTACTTCTCAAGGTCTGTCCCCAGGCTGATGATTCTGAGAAGCATCTGATACTCCTATGAAGCCCTGCACGAGAATGAACATCTGTTGATTCAGTGTCAATGTCAGCAATCATTCTTATAGTACCTTTCCTTCATTTATTCTCAGACTCTGCTTTGATATGGACCCCTAAGAAACACCAGATATAAAAAGTAGTATTTATGTTAGAGAGTTTGAGATGGTCATGTACACAATAATATATTTAAAGCAGATGATAAGCAGCAACAACTTGCTGTCGAGCACCTACTGCTCAATGTTGTGTGGCAGCCTGGATGGGAGGGGAGTTTGGGGGAGAATGGGTACATGCATATGTATGGCTGAGCCCCTTTGCTATTCACCTGAAACCACCACAGCATTGTTAACTGGCTATACCCCAATACAAAATAAGGCTTCCCCCATGGCTCAGCGGTAAAGAATCCACCTGCAATGCAATAGACACAGGAGACCTGGATTTGATTCTTGGGTTAGGAACATTTCCTGGAGGAAAAAATGGCAACCCAGTCCAGTATTCTTGCCTGGAGAATCCCTTGGACAGAGGAGCTACAGCCCACAGGGTGGCAAAAAGTCAGGCACAACTGAGACACTGAGCATGTACTTTGGCAATACAAAATAAAGAGTTTTTATAAAATCATATTTATGTTAAATCCAACATGCTACAAGGCTACAGATAGTATTGAAAAGAAGGGCTTTTATGAGCAGGAAGTTCAGAGTGACTACAGTTGCAGGTGCTCAGGGCAGTCTGCTCAGATGGACATATTTCTAGAACCTTCTAACTTGGTGTATTTATATTCCTAGTTTCTCTGCATTCTTAATTTTATATCATCAGCAGTTTTCCTTGCTAAAAATAAAGATTCTACACAAACTGTTTAATTAACTTTCACTTCATGTCATTTTCTTATAACAGATAAAAAATCTTGACATTTATATAATCAGTTGAACTAGAAAAAGTAATTTGTTATCGAAAAGCACTATTGACACTGAGTTTCCTCTCACTCTGAATTACATCACAGTGGACTTGTAGAGAATTTTCCAGATGTGGAAATTCCTTTGCCACTTTCCAAGAAGATTGAATATAAAAAATGTATCCAGGTATATATTTCCAAATATTTGGCCTCTGTGATAAGCATTTACCATTAAAAGTAAATAAATAAGCACAGCAGAGTATTGTTGCCTTTCAGTTGCTAAGTTGTGTCCAACTCTTTGCAACCCCATGGACTCTAGCCCACCAGGCTCCTCTGTCCATGGGATTCTCCAGGTAAGAATACTGGAGTGGATTGCTGTTTCCTTCTCCAGGGGATCTTCCTGACCCAGGTATCAAACTCAGGTTTCCTGCATTGACAAGCAGATTCTTTAAGTGGCAGGGTTACCACTGAGCCACCAGGGAAACCCAAAACAGTTTAGTGAGAGATATTAAATCTACCCAGCAGATTGTAAATTATTGGGTTAGATTTGTTTGCTGGTGGTTTCTCTTTAAGAGGTTTTAGAGATTAAATGAAAAAAAGGAAAACTGGTATTTCCACATTTCTGTTGTAGAAGAAATGATGGCATTATAGACTATGAAGAATGATTTTCATATGGATGATTTTTATGATGATATTTGATAAAATCCAAGAGCTTAATGCTGAGTTATAACACAGTAAATTCCATGGAAAATGAATTGAATTGTAAGGCAGACTGTAAATGGACCGTATTCAGCTAGCAAGGCAATCAACATATCCACATTATTTTCATACAGTGCATATTCCATCATGATTTGGAATCCACATTTGAAATGCAGAGCAGAAATGAGATATAATATTTGGAAATGGTACAAAAATCTTCATATGATTTAGTCATTAGATTTCTTTTACTATTTAAAGGATCATGACTATATTCTATAACATGAATTATTACTTCTGGTAGAATTTATAGTAAATATATGCACCTGTTTTGAACTGAAATATCAATGAAATTAGAATCAAAATCTAATGGAACATTAAAAATATATATGAATTTGATTTGTATGAAAATATTAAGGTTTACCTGGCTATTGTTTCCACATATTCCTATATAACACAGTTTTAGGAATCATCTGCTTTAACATATATGAAGTATATGAAGGAAAATTTAGAATATTTTTCAGTGTTGAGTTGTATCATACAGAAAGCCTTTAAAATGACAAAATAGTTTAAAATTAAAATAAGAAATTATTAACTTACCAACTAAATCTTTCCCTCAAAATATAGTCTGATATTTTAGATTGCACTTGAAATATATTCAGAACCTCAAGTACTACTGTAGAGAATTTCATACAAAATTAGAGAAGAGATTATTTTGGATATGTATTTCCTGTCTTCATCTTTATCAAGAACTCCAGCTGAATTTATCTAATTGCATGTTTGCCATTTCTTCTTTGATATATAACAGATATTTGAGATTAACATGGCCAAAACTAAATTTAATATACCCTAACCTACCAGTCTCAAAGTCATCTACATTTTAGTGAATAGTACCACTAGCCAGTCTCTTAAATAAAACATGTGACTTAGGTCTTATTAATTTTTTATTATCCAGTGTTCAGTCTGTCTGCAAAACTTAATGATAAAAATCTTCAACAAAATGAGTATAAAATAAATATTCCTTGACATAATAAGGCCAAATGTGACAAGCTCACAGCTAATATTGTGGTGCAGTGGTGGTTTACTTGGTAAGTCATGCCTGACTCTTGCTACCTCGTGGACTGTAACTTGTCAGGTTCCTCTGTTCATGGGATTTCCCAGGCAAGAATATTGGAGTAGGTTACCATTTGGGATCTTTCAGACCCAAGAAAGGAACCCAGGTCTCTTGAATAACAGGCAGATTCTTTACCGACTGAGCTACAAGGGGTTTCAGTTCAGTCACTCAGTCATGTCCAACTCTTTGTGACCCCAAGGACTGCAGCACACCAGGCTTCCCTGTCCATCACCAACTCCTGCAGCTTGCTCAAACTCATGTCTATTGAGTCAGTGATGCCATCCAAGCATCTCATCCTCTGTGCCCACCTCTTCTCCTGCCTTCAATCTTTCCCAGCATCAGGGTCTTTTCCAATGAGTCAGTTCTTTGCATCAGATGGCCAAAATATTGGAGTTTCAGCATCAGTCCTTCCAATGAATATTCAGGGTTGATTTCCTTTAGGATTGACTAGTTTGATCTTCTTGCTGTCCAAGGGACTCTCAAGAGTCTTCTCCAACACCACAGTTCAAAAGCATCAATTCTTTGGTACTCAGCTTTCTCTAAAGTTTAACTCTCACATCCATACACAACTACTGGAAAAATCATAGCAAGGGGGTACTCAACAGTAAAATGCTGAGAGCTTCTTCTCTAGGAGGAACAAGGCAAGATTGCTTCCTCTCACCACTTGAAGTCTTTCCAGAGTAATTATGCAAGAAAAATAAAAGACATTCAAATTGGAAAGGAAAATTTACAATTGTCTTTATTTGCAGATTACCTGATAAGGTATATAGGAAACATTAAAGACTTCAGCCAAAAACCTTGGGGACAAATAAACAAATTTAAAAAGTTTGCATGGTACAACATTAGTTTAGAAAAATCTCTTGCATTTCTATACATTAACTAGTATGTTTCAGAGAGAAATAAATGGCGTTGGGAAAACTGGGCAGCCATGAGCAAAAGAAAGAGCCTGTATCCTTATCTTACACGACACACAAATGTCAACTTAAAATGGATTAAAAACTTGATTAAAAACCTGAAACCATAAATTTCCTGGAGGAAAACGTAGTGGGCAAACTCTTTGATGTCATTCATGGAATTGAATCATCTTATTTGATTTGAAACCAAAAGCAAAGGTAACATGCAAAAATGCACAAGTGAAACTAAATCAAACTAAAATGCTTCTGCAAGCCATGAACACAATGAAAAGGAAACTTACAGAGTGGGAGATGATATTTGTAATCCATATATCTGATAAAGTAATATCCAAAATGTATAAGGAACTGAGCACCAAAGAATTGATGCTTTTGAACTGTGGTGGTTGAGAAGACTTTTGCAAGTCACTTGAACAGCAAGGAGATCAAACCAGTCAATCCTATAGGAAATCAACCCTGAATATTCCTTGGAAGGACTGATGCTGAAGCTGAAGCTCCAGTACTTTGGCCATCTGCTGCAAAGACCTTGGGGGAAAAGCCTGATGTTGGGAAAGATTGGGGAAAGGAGGAAAAAGGGGTGACAGAGGATGAGATGGTTGGATGGCATCACTGACTCAATGAACATGAGTTTGAGCAAAGCCCAGGAGATGGTATAGGACAGGGAATCCTGGTGTGCTACAGTCCATGGGGTCACAAATAACTGGACATGACTGAGCGACTGAACAATACACGAGGAAACCAAGAGCACCAAATAGCAAAATAATCTGATTAAATAATGGGTCGAGGAGCTGAATAATTTTTTTTTCAAAAGAAGACCTACATATGGCAAACAGATACACAAAAATACTGTGTCACTAATCATCAAGGAAATGCAAATCAAAACCATGAGGTATTATCTCATATCTGTTAGAAAGGCTGTTATCAAAAGGGAGAAAAAAGAAAAGAAAACCCTTGTATGTTTGTGCAACCACTGTAGAAAACAGTATGAAGGTCCCTCAAAAAATTAAAAATAGAATACCATAGGATTCAGTAATCCCACTTCTGGGTATAAATGCAAGGGAAATAAAAACAAGATCTTGAAGAGACATTTGCTGTCCCCTTTCATTGAAGCATTATTGCACTAGCCATGATATGAAAACACCCTAAGTGTCCATCAGTAGGTGAATGGGTAAGGAAGATGTAGTACATATACATACAATGGAATGCTATTCAGCCATGAGAAAAGAAGGAAATCTTTCTATTTGCATCAACATAGTTGGACCTAGAGGACATTATGCTAAGGGAAATATGTCAGAGAGAGAAAGAAAAATGCTGTATGATATCCCTTATATATGGCATCTTAGAAAAGCTGAGCTTATAGAAAGAGTAGAATGGTAGTTAAAAGTCTAGGGAATTGGAAAAGTGGAGAAATGTTGGTCAAAGAGTACAAACTTTCAGTTAGAAGATGAACTGGTTATGCAGATCTAACTTATAGCATGTGATTATACTTAATAATACTGTATTTGCAGAAGACATGATCCTCTACATAGAAAACCCTAAAGACTCCACCAGAAAATTACTAGAGCTAATCAATGACTATAGTGAAGTTTCAGGATATAAAATCAACACACAGAAATCCCTTGGATTCCTATACACTAATAATGAGAAAACAGAAAGAGAAATTAAGGAAACAATTCCATTCACCATTGCAATGGAAAGAATAAAATACTTAGGAATATATCTACCTAAAGAAACTAAAGACCTATATATAGAAAACTATAAAACACTGGTGAAAGAAATCAAAGAGGACACTAATAGATGGAGAAATATACCATGTTCATGGATTGGAAGAATCAATATAGTGAAAATGAGTATACTACACAAAGCAATTTATAGATTCAATGCAATCCCTATCAAGCTACCAACAGTATTCTTCACAGAGCTAGAACAAATAATTTCACAATTTGTATGGAAATACAAAAAACCTCGAATAGCCAAAGCGATCTTGAGAAAGAAGAATGGACCTGGAGGAATCAACCTGCCTGACTTCAGGCTCTACTACAAAGCCACAGTTATCAAGACAGTATGGTACTGGCACAAAGACAGAAATATAGATCAATGGAACAAAATAGAAAGCCCAGAGATAAATCCACGCACATATGGACACCTTGTCTTTGACAAAGGAGGCAAGAATATACAACGGATTAAAGACAATCTCTTTAACAAGTGGTGCTGGGAAAACTGGTCAACCACTTGTAAAAGACTGGAACTAGAACACTTTCTAACACAATACACAAAAATAAACTCAAAATGGATTAAAGATCTAAACATAAGACCAGAAACTATAAAACTCCTAGAGGAGAACATAGGCAAAACACTCTCTGACATACATCACAGCAGGATCCTCTATGACCCACCTCCCAGAATATCGGAAATAAAAGCAAAAATAAACAAATGGGACCTAATTAACCTTAAAAGCTTCTGCACATCAAAGGAAACTATCAGCAAGGTGAAAAGACAGCCTTCAGAGTGGGAGAAAATAATAGCAAGTGAAGCAACCGACAAACAACTAATCTCAAAAAGATACAAGCAACTCCTGCAGCTCAATTCCAGAAAACTAAATGACCCAATCAAAAAATGGGCCAAAGAACTAAATAGACATTTCTCCAAAGAAGACATACAGATGGCTAACAAACACATGAAAAGATGCTCAACATCACTCATTATCAGAGAAATGCAAATCAAGACCACTATGAGGTACCATTTCACACCAGTCAGAATGGCTGTGATCCAAAAGTCTACAAATAATAAATGTTGGAGAGGGTGTGGAGAAAAGGGAACCCTCTTACACTGTTGGTGGGAATGCAAACTAGTACAGCCACTATGGAGAACAGTGTGGAGATTCCTTAAAACACTGGAAATAGAACTGCCTTATGATCCAGCAATCCCACTGCTGGGCATACACACTGAGGAAACCAGAAGGGAAAGAGACACGTGTACCCCAATGTTCATCGCAGCACTGTTTATAATAGCCAGGACATGGAAGCAACCTAGATGTCCATCAGCAGATGAATGGATAAGAAAGCTGTAGTATATATACACAATGGAGTATTACTCAGCCATTAAAAAGAATTCATTTGAATCAGTTCTAATGAGGTGGATGAAACTGGAGCCTATTATACAGAGTGAAGTAAGCCAGAAGGAAAAACACCAATACAGTATACTAACGCATATATATGGAATTTAGAAAGATGATAACAATAACCCTGTGTTCGAGACAGCAAAAGAGACACTGATGTATGGAACAGTCTTATGGACTCTGTGGGAGAGGGAGAGGGTGGGAAGATTTGGGAGAATGGCATTGAAACATGTAAAATATCATGTATGAAACGAGATGCCAGTCCAGATTCAATGTACGATACTGGATGCTTGGGGCTAGTGCACTGGGACGACCCAGAGGGATGGTATGGGGAGGGAGGAGGGAGGAGGGTTCAGGATGGGGAGCACATGTATACCTGTGATGGATTCATTTTGATATTTGGCAAAACTAATACAATTATGTAAAGTTTAAAAATAAAATTAAAAAAAAAAAGCCAAAAAAAAAAATACTGTATTATATACTTGAAAACTGTTAAGAGGGAGATATTAAATACTCTAGCACAAAAAGACATGATATTTATATGGTGTTATCGAGCTGTTAGCCAATACTATGGTGGCAATCATTTTGCAATATACAAATATGTCAAGTCAATACATTGTACATGTTAAACATATACAAGTTTTACATGTCAATTATATATACAAATAAAATGCTTGCCTCTTGGAAGAAAAGCTATGACAAACCTAAACAGTGTATTAAAAAGCAGCGACATCACTTTGAAGTCAACCATTGGTATAGTCAAAGCTATGTTTTTTCCAGTAGTCTTGTATGGATGTGAGAGTTGGACCATAAAGAAGGCTGAGCACCGAAGAATTGATTCTTTCAAACTTTGATGTTGGAGTAGACTCTTGAGACTTCCTTGGACTACAAGGAGATTCAAACAGTCCATCCTAAAGGAAATTAGTCCTGAATATTCATTGGAAGGACTGATGCTGAAGCTGAAGCTCCAATAATTTGGCCACCTGATATGAAGAACTGACTCATTGGAAAAGACCCTGATGCTGGGAAAGATTGAAGGCAGGAGGTAAAGGAAGCAACAGAGTATGAAATAGTTGTATGGCATCACCAACTCAACGGACATAAATTTGAGCCTGGTGTGTTGCAGTTTATAGGGTCGCAAAGAGTCGGTCATGACTTAGTGACTGAACAACAACAACGATAATATATACTTGAAAGCTGTTAAGAGAGGAGATCTTAAATGTTCTCATCACAAAAAGACATGATAATTATACGGTGTGATGAAAGTGTTAGCTAATGCTATCATGATAATCACTTTGCAATATACAGATATATCAAGTTGATATATTGTACACCTTAAACATGTATAATGTTATATGTCAATTGTATATAAATAAAGGTAGTAAGATACTTTATGACTCATTCATCATTATTAAGCACCTGGACCCCAGTTTTCCACTGACTGATAAATTTATTTCATCCATTGATCATGCCAAGAAAGGAAATTTGCCTGTATTGTACACCAGTGCACTCCCAGTATATAATAGGCACATACAAATATTGGTAGATTGAGTTTATGAATGCATTTCTATCTAGCTTTTATATTCATTCAAATCCTTTCTTCATGGAAAACAAAGCACCTGTATTATTTCTCACAATGTGGAAAGCTGTTCATTAAGAAGTATCACATTTCTTTGCATTTCTAGTACCCCAAATAATGCTCAGCATATTGATGGACAATTTAAATGTTTGTCTTCTAGGTTAATTAAATTTAAAACCCATTGCTCTAGTTTAAAATAGATGATCAAAACACTACTAGGGTATTATCACTTTAATTTGTTTAGACCCTTGAGTAATGAAACTAAGTTTTTTTGAGATGCACATGGTGCAATTCTCTTAAAATACTCATAAGTCAATTAATCTGGTGCTAATTAAAATACATCTATCTATACCTGTAAATTCAAAGTCATAGTTCACTTTAGTTAAAAATTTCAAGAAATTTGTTAATTCAAATTTGTAAAGTGATATACCTTTAGAATAACATTTACCTGATGGTTTTTCACAATTCAGACAGAAATCTGGATTGAAAGTAAGATATGATTGTAGACAATAGAAGACTGAATATCCTCTCCATAGTAAGAAAGATATCAACTGTCTTGAGTGCTTGTCTTCATTAGGAAAATGGCAATTATACTTGGCTGCATGACAGAACCAGACAATCAGTGGTTTAGGTTATACCTGACTATGAATCCAAAGATCCATAAAGTGACTCATTGTTAGGAATAATAGCTTGAGGATAAAAGGAATTAATATTTGTTTTATAATTGACTTTATAATTGAACTTCCTTCTCCTGCATCTCCTGCATTGCAGGCAGACTCTTTACCTGCTTAGCTAACAGGGTATATATGGTATTATATATATGATACTTTAATGTGAAAGCCACATATATAGTCTGCCCTCCATATCCATGAGGTCTGGATTTATATAAGGAATGTGAGCTTCAGCAAATTTTGTTTTCCCGATGGGAGGAGAGATGGTGGCTTAGAAACAATCTGCCATGGGTACTGTAGGAAGATTCTGTACGATATTCATATTAGGTACTGATATTAGCATATGTCATTGTGGTGGTTTAGTGGTTTAATTGCTAAGTCGTGTCTGACTCTTGCAACCCCAGGGACTGTAACCCACCAGGCTCTTCTAGCCATGGGATTTTCCAGTAATATATCTTACGTATTTTCAACCATGCTACAGTTTTAATGTTTCTTTGTTGTTTAGTCACTAAGTCATGTCTGATATTTCTGTAACCCCAGGGACTGTAGCCAGCCAAACTCTTCTGTCCATGGGATTTCCTAGGCAAGAATACTGGAGTGGGTTGCCATTTCCTCCTCCAGGGAGTCTTCCTGACTCCTGCCTCTCCTGAATCGGCTGGTGAATTCTTTAGCACCGAGCCACCAGTGAAGCCCAGTGTGTTTTATTCCTTTACATAAATTGCCAGTCTAACCATGGCATCTTTCCTATTCATGGGGGATGGAGTATTGGTTCAACATAAATCCCACTATGACTTGAAATTGAGTTAAATTTCATAAAATGTCAAAATTATTTCATCTCCAAATCAGCTGTTTGTTGCGAATGTCACATGCCTTTTATTAACTGCACAGTGACAAATGCTATTGAAGTAAAGTGCTTAAAACACCAAAAAAGGGAAATTTGGATATGAAGACAGGCTGAAAGAGGACAAAGCAATGAAGACATGAAACTCCACTCAGGAATCAGTCTCTGGGGAAATAGGTGAGACCTGAGCATGAGAGGCTGTGAAATGGGAACTGCTAATGTCTTTTTTTACTTAGCATGTTTTCTTTCCCTTAAATATTTCAGGATCTCTTAACTTCCAGTGGAAGACTTCAATCCTAAAACATCAGACTCTTTATATGGCTTTAATTTCACTCTTATAGGGCATCATATAGCATTATAAATTACGTGATAATGAGTATGCCATCATAAATATAAAAACTAGCTTTGTTTCAGTTTTTGTTTATTTTAAATAAGCAATTAAGCTAACAGGTCCATTTAAATACCACCTAATATGCTTTTAAAAATTCTTCCTTAAACAGATCTTCTAATTTTATGCCATGTTCTTTTAGATGTTTGTGTACTTCTCTAATAACATGATTAGATATGTCTTTTAAAATCTAAATTTTAAGCATTTCCCCTACCTACTGTGTACTGTATCCCATGTTTAGCAATTGCTCAGTAAATATATGTGTTTAAATCATAATGGTTAAGTAAGAGTTTTAAATGATGTAAATATATTATAAGACACTTGCACCTTGGAAGAAAAGCTATGACCAACCTAAACAGCATATTAAAAAGCAGAGCCATTACTTTGTCAACAAAGGTCTGTCTAGTTAAAGCTATGGTTTTTCCATTAGTCATGTACGGATGTGAGAGTTGGACTATAAAGAAACCTAAGTGCTAAAGAATTGATGCTTTTGAGCTGTGGTTTTGGAGAAGACTCTTGAGAGTCCTTTGGACTGCAAGGAGATCCAACCAGTCCATCCTAAAGGAAATCAGTCCTCACTATTCATTGGAAGGACTGATGCTGAAACTGAAACTCTGATGAGAAGAACTGACTCATTGGAAAAGACCCTGATGCTGGGAAAGATTGAAAGCAGGAGGAGAAGAGGATGACAGAACTGGAGATGGTTTGGATGGCATCACTGACTCGATGAACATGAGTTTGAGAAAGCTCCAGGAGTTGATGATGGGCAGGGAAGCCTGGCATGCTGCAGTCCATGCGGTCGCAAAGTGTCAGACACAACTGAGTGACTGAGCTGAACTGAATTGAAATATATTAATATTTTCATTAATTTACTGGTCTAGATCCTGAGGAATAAAAAAAAAAAATCACCCTGATTATAACTGTTTTCTAAACAGCCATCATTCTGATTTTAATCAGTATGAGACATAGAAGCAGGAGACAAATGTGTTTAGCATAAAACGTTATCATTTACATCTTTTGTAACTAAAGTCAAATGAACAGAAATTTCTAAAGTAAAATTTATATTTCCCTTCATTTATATGTCAAAATGCCATCAACTATTTTTTAATCGAAAACTATTAAAGACCATTATGCTTTCTTTTTCCTGTTTAAGTATGAGATGCGTGTATGCCTGTTAATCATCTCAGTAGTGCCTGACTCTTTGTAACCCCATGGACTGTAGCCCACCATGCTCCTCTGTCCATGGGATATACCAGGCAAGAATACTGGAGTGGGTTGCCATGCCCTCCTCCAGGGGATCTTCCAGACCCAGGGATCAAACTGGGTCTTATGTCTCCTGAATTGGCAGGTGGGTTATTTAACTCTAGCACCACCTGGCAAGCCCTAAGTATAAGATCACAGCATCTTAATATCATGTTGTCTTATTATTTGCTCTTTGAGGGAGGAACATGGAAATACTCATTTTTGCAAAACATAGAAAAATTGTTTTGGCAAATGAGAGAAAATGGTTTAGAAAATGAAATTTATTACTTGGTGAATTACTTAAATTCAGTTAGCATATAGCTTTTCAGCCTTCCTCAGTATTTAACAGGCATAAAAAATGGATACAAGGAATGCTCAGTAAATTTTACATTTCTACAGATTTTTGATAAAAGAATAACAATTTGGATTTTTTTTTTTTTTGGCATTTCCATTTGCCTATGTATTTTGTGTCCTCTTGCACTAGTCTGCCATGTAACTCATAGCAGTTTTATTTTCAATGAAGGCAGTCTAAACCTTTGCCTTGCTCAGGTTTCCTACAATGGTCTGAATGTATGGGAGGCAATTTGCAATTATTTCCTGAACACATACATGTATGTGAGCAGTGTTCTAGATGTCACAGTGCTTGAACTCATGAAGTTTACCATTTGAAAATATAGAAATGCCCAATTCAGCATGGCAGAATATTTCAGTTTCTTGGGGGATTTTTATCCTGAAACAGGAAGAATACTGGTTAGGTGTGAGACTGTCCTATGGGGATATGTACATCATTAGTTCATGTGACTACAGCTTACAGATGTAATAAGGATACTAAATCACTTCAGTCATGCCTGACTCTTTGCGACCCTGTGGACTGTAGACGGCTAGGCTCCTCTGTCTGTGGGATTTTCCAGGCAAGAATACTGGAATAGGTTGTTGTGCCCTCCTCCAGGGGAATCTTCATGACCCAGGGATCAAACCCTAATCACTTATGTCTCATACATTTGCAGATGGGTTCTATATCACTAAAGAAGTACTTAGTGGTAAGTATTTCACATAAAATATGCTGAATTTTACGTATCCACTCATCAGTTGGTGAGCCTTTTGGTTGTTTTTACTTCTTAGCTACTGTGAGCAGTGCTGTGATAGAGTCAAATCCTAGGCAGATTGATAAGAAGGAGAGAGGGGTCTGGAATTATCAAGGAGGAAGAAAGGACAAACTTTTTTTTTCCCTCTACATTCTGGGTCTCCTGCATTGCAGGCAGGCGCTTTATCCTCTGAGCCACTAGGGAAGCCCTCTACATTCCTTAGGATTATATAACAATGATGTATCCTGCTTGAGGACAGTCTCTGGAAAAAACCTTCACAAATTAGTCAATGTGATACACCACATTAACAAATTGGCAGATGAAAACCATATGATTATCTCAATAGATGCAGAGAAAGCATTTGACAAAATTCAACACCCATTTATGATTAAAAAGTCTCCAGAAAGCAGGCATAGAGGGAACATACCTCAACATAATAAAACCCATCTACAATAAACCCACAACAAACATTATTATCAATGGTGAAAAACTGAAAGCATTTCCTCTAAAATCAGAAAAAAGACAAGAGTGCCCACTCTCACCATTACTATTCAACATAGTTTTGGAAGTCCTACCCACCACAATCAGAGAATAAAAAGAAATCCAGATTGAAAAAGAAGTAAAACTCTCATTGTTTGCAGATGGCATGATCCTCTACATAGAAAACCCTAAAGACACCACCAGAAAATTACTAGAGTTATTCAATGAATATAGTAAATTTGCAGGATATAAAAATAATACATGAGTCCCTTGCATTCCTGTACACTAGCAATGAGAAACACAAACAGAAATTAAGAAAACAATCCCATTCACCATTGCAATGAAAATAATAAAATACTTAGCAATAAATTTATCTAAAGAAACCAGACTTATATTTAGAAAACTAAAAAACACTGATGAAAAAAATCAAAGATGACACAAATAGATGGAGAAACATACCATGTTCATGGATTAAAAGAATCAATATAGTGAAAATGAGTATACTATCCAAAGCAGTCTATAGATTCAAAACAATCCCTATCAAGCTACCCATGGTATTTTTCACAGAACTAAAATAAATAATTTCACAATTTCTATGGAAACACAAAATACCTCAAAAAGCCAAAGCTATCTTGAAAAAGGAGAATGGAACTGGAGGAATCAACCATCCTGACTTCAGACTATACCACAAGCTACAGTCATCAAGTACGGTACTGGAACAAAGACAAAGTATAGATAAATGGAACAAAATAGAAAGCCCAGAGATGAATGCATGCACCATCCCTTGGACTGCAAGGAGATCCAACCAGTCCATTCTGAAGGAGATCAGCCCTGGGATTTCTTTGGAAGGAATGATGCTAAAGCTGAAACTCCAGTACTTTGGCCACCTCATGCGAAGAGTTGACTCATTGGAAAATACTCTGATGCTGGGAGGGATTGGGGGCAGGAGGAGAAGGGGACGACAGAGGATGAGATGGCTGGATGGCATGGCTGACTCGATGGATGTGAGTCTGAGTGAACTCCGGGAGTTGGTGATGGACAGGGAGGCCTGGTGTGCTGCGATTCATGGGGTCGCAAAGAGTCGGTCACGACTGAGCAACTGATCTGATCTGATCTGATGGACTCCTTATCTTTGATAAATGAGGCAAAAATATACAGTGGAGAAAAGATAATCTCTTTAGCAAGTGGTTCAGGGAAAACTGATCAACCACCTGTAAAAGAATGAAACTAGAACATTGTCTAACAGCATACACAAAAATAAACTCAAAATGGATTAAAGATCTAAATTTAAGACCAGAAATTATAAATCTCCTACAGGAAAACACAGGCAGAACACTGTCTGACATAAATCAGAGCAAGATTCTCTATGACCCACCTCCAGAGTAATGGAAATAAAAGCAAAAATAAGCAAATGGGACCTAATCAAGCTTAAAAACTTTTACACAACAAAGGAAACCATAAGCAAGGTGATAAGGTAAGCTTCAGAATGAGAGATAGTTATAGCAAATGAAACACCCAATGAATAATTAGTCTCAAAAATATACAAGCAGCTCATGCAGCTCAATACGAGAAAAATAAATGACCCAATCAAAAAATGAGTCAAAGATCTAAACAGAAATTTCTCCAAAGAAGACATACAAATGGCTAACAAACACATGAAAAGATATTCAACATCACTCATTATCAGAGAAATGCAAATCAAAACCACAGTGAGGTACCATCTCACACCGGTCAGAATGGCTGCTATCAAAAAGTGTACAAACAAAAAACGCTGGAGAGGATGTGTAGAAAAGGGAATCCTCTTGTACTCTTGGTGGGAATGCAAACTAGTTGGGCCATTATGGAGAACAGTGTGGAGATTCCTTTAAAAAGTGGAAATAGAACTGCTCTATGACCCAGCAATCCCACTTCTGAGCATACACCCCGAGGAAACCAGAATTGAAAGAGACACGTGTACCCCAGTGTTCATTGCAGCACTGTTTACAATAGCTAGGATATGGAAGCAACCTAGATGGCCTTCAGCAGATGAATGGATAAAAAAGCTCTGGTGTATATACACAATGGAACATTACTCAGGTATTAAAAAGAACACACTTGATTTGGTTCTATTTAGGTGGATGAAACTGGAGCCTATTATACAGAATGAAGTGAGACAGAAACAAAAACACCAATACAATATATTAACACATATATATGAACTTTGGATAGATTGTAATGATGACTCTATATGCAAGATAGCAAAAGAAGCACAGATGTAAAGAACAGACTTTTGGACTCTGTGGAAGAAGGTGCGGGTGGGATGATTTGAGAGAATAGCATTGAAACATGTATATTACCATATGTGAAATAGATGACCAGTCCAAATTCAATGCATGGAACAGGGCATTCAAAGATGGTGCACTGGGAAAGCCCAGAGGTATGGGATATGGAGGGAGGTGTGAGTGGGGTTCAGGATCGGGGGGACACATGCACACCCATGGATGATTCATGTGAATGTATGGCAAAACCCACCACAATATTGTAATTAGTCTGCAATTAAAATTAATTAATTTAAAAAAGAAGTGAATCTGTGGGTTCATATGGTTATTTGTTTAACATCTTGAGAAACTGCCAAACTATTTTCCAAAGTGTCTGCATAGTTATATCTCTCCACTGACAATGTCTGAGGGTTCCAACGTCCATGTCCTCACCAATGCTTGTCATCGTCTTTTTGATTGTAGCCATTCACTGTGTGGAAAATAGGTATGTTCTTCTAGTTTTCATGTGGATTTTCACATGACAAATGTTGAACACATTTTAATGGTTATTGTCTCTTTCTATCTCTTCTTTGAATAGCTGTCTATTAAAGTATTTTCCCCATTTTTAATTATGTTACTTTTCTTTTTAGTTTAGGAGTACAGTTTTTTATATTCTGAGTAAAAGTCTTTTAAAATACATGTCTTTTGCAAATGTTTTCTCCTATTCTGTGGCTTGCATTTTTCACTTTTGTGGCAGTATTATTTTCAGAATAAAGTTTTTTGATTTTGACATAATCCATCTTACTTGTTTTACATATGTTGTTTTGTGGTTTTCTTGAGGTATTTAGGAAGGCTTTGCCTATCCCAAGATTACAAATATTTACTTCTGTATTTTTTTGTACAAGTTTTATAGTGCTAACTAGTACATATACTCTGTTGTTGATTTTTGAGTTAGTTTTTGTGTATTATATAAAGAAGAGGGCCACTGTATTCTTTGACCTGTTTGGTATTCAATTGTTCCACCAAGATTTGTTTAAAAGATTATCCTTTCTCTATTAAAATTTCCTGACCTCTTTGTCAAAATCAATTGACCAAATATTTATGGGTTTGTATCTGGACTCACAGTGTAACTCTATAGATCTATATGTTAATCTGTATGCCAACTCCACACTGACTTGATAACTCTTGTTTGCAGCAAGTTTTGAAATTGGAGAGAATGAATTCTGTGATTTCATTCTTATGTCTTAAGATGATTTTGTGCTTTGTGTTTCTTGCAATTCTGTATGAATTTTCAGATAAATCTGTAATTTTATGAAAAAAAAGGCTAGGATTTTTTATAAGCATTTTATTCAGTTGGTAAGTTAGTTCAAAAAGTATTGCCATCATAAGAGTATCAAGTCTTCTAGTCAATAGACATGGGATGTCTTTTCATTTATTTATATCTTATATCTTTAATTTCTTTTAGCAATGCTTACAGATTTTAGTGTATAAATCTTACACTGTTAAATTTATTAAAAATTTATTCTTATATATTTTATTAATTTGATTATATTATAAATGGAGTTGTTTTCTTAATTATTTTAATTTTTAATTGTTAGTGTGTAGAAATAAAATCAATTTTTGTATATTGATCTCAATATAGGCATATACAATTTTTTTTAAAATTGAAGGATAATTGCTTTACAATATTATATTGGTTTCTGCCATACATTAACATGAATCAGCCATAAATATACATGTATACTCTCCCTCTTGAACCTCTCCCCTACTTCCCACCCCATTCCTTTAGGTTTTCCAATATAGTCTATGTGTTTCTTATTTGAAGTCAGTTACATTGCTTTTCATCTGTTCAAAGAACATAAAGAGCTATTTTCTAAGTGACCATAGTATATTTTAATTATTCAGGCATGTAGATACTGAAAACAAACAGTATAATGTAACAATACAAGTTGAAACATTTAGTAAATATGTTTGTGTGAAACAGACTGTGTAGACTGCCATAGAGAACAAAATATATAAGGAACTGTTCACTTATCTACATTACCTACACAGTTGGGCAAGCTGGATGAGATTTATTTGTAATGAAAATTCAGTAAACACCTTTATTTGCCTATATCTTCAATTTTTGTGCTAAACCCTAACCTTTTAGCCCCTGTCTCATCCTGGAACAATGCTGCTCCAGGGTGCTTAGTCATAAACAGTAAATCCCATGTAATTCCTCACTGTAAGAGCAAAAAATACCCAAATTGCTAAAAAAAAAAAGCAGTGTTTCAAAATCTGATAATCTTTTCTTAATTTACTAACATCCCTGCTACTTATGTAGACGTGCTCATGTCTTCCAGATCTGCCAAACTTTTGATTGGAATCTGCCTGTATTCCAGACATAGAACTTATGAGTTAGGGGGACATGAAAAGCCAATTTTCACCCATTCCCTAGTAAGATAGAGGGCATCTCTTTGGCTTCATGAATAGCTGGGCTGTATTTAAGCTGTACAGGATTTCTGTCTGGGAGCATGCCCTGTCCTGGGGTCTCAGAGCCCACTCTGCTCCACCCTGCCCTGTCCAGTGTCCAGTGCATTCCTTGATTACCTCATCATTAGCCAAATCTCCCATCTCTTTCTAAATCTCTTGCCTTAAATTGACTACATGTCTTGTCGCTTCTAATATCCCCTGGTTCTAACATCTTAAATGCCTAAAACCATCCCCAAATTCTATCAGCCACTCAATATATTCTCAAACCCTTAACTTTGTGCATGTGTGTGCTCAGTTGTGTCCACCCTTTGTGACTGCATGGACTGAAGCCCACCAGTCTCCTCTGCCCATGGAATTTTCCAGGCAAGAATAATAGAATAGGCTCCCATTTCCTCCTCCAGAGAATTTTTCCAACCAAGGAATCGAACCCATTTCTCTTGCATTGCAGGTGGATTCTTTACCACTGAGCCACCTGGGAAGTCCTTTTAATTTTGGATTTACTGAAAAATATACTTAATTATTTAATATTCTCCTTTATGGCATTTTCCAATATTGTCCAGTTCCCCAACACTGAAAAATGTACATTCTGTGAAAGTAGTTTCTAGATATTTTTAGCAGATTGATTATATTTAAAGGTAATTTATCATTTTCTCCCACCTTCCATACCTAACTGCCAAAATCAAAATAAGGCCACTAAATATGAAAAATTACTGAAGCAGAAAATAATAGTATATTAGCATTTAGTGATGGCCAGTGAAGAGCATTGCATGGCAATTCATGATTTTCCATATGTTATGGTATATTCATCAAAGATTGTGTAAAATTAAATAAAAGATTTGAAGTGATAGTTAATCAAGATCTTATGTTGCAAGACCTGACCTTTCATCATTCCTTTTAAAAATGAAAGCTAATATTAAGAAATATTGAGAGAGTAAACCTAGGAAATAAGAATCTAAAGTTGATACCAGAAGCTGTCAGGCACTAAACTATGATTAAATATATTTGGTCAAACTCTGTTTTATTAGCTGTATTACAAGGGAGATGACATACTGAAAATCTTTAACATTGGTTTCCTGTCAGTAATGAAAAATCTTACATTAACATGAAATCTTCCTCTCCACTCCAAGAATTATTTATCATATGAAGTAGATTGATGTTAGTGACCAGATGACCGGTAAAGTAGATTGATTTTGACAGAAAACTGCCTGGATTAAAAACTGAGTCAGACAGGAAGATGAATTGTCAATTGGACTGGAACCCGATTAGAAACATTGCTGATGTTTAGGAAGATGTAACATGGAGACTTTTGAGGATTTCCCTCTAATTCAGAGAAGTCTTTGTGCTGTGTCTTTACACGGTTCAAGGAGGGAAGGAGCTGCCTGGGGCCTCTTTAGTTAAGTGACATGTGACATGTGTCTGACTCTTTGAGACTGCATGGACTGCAGTCCTCAAGTTTTCTCTGTCCATGGGATTCTTCAAACAAGAATACTGGAGTGGGTTGAGAGTTCTTTCTCCACGGGATCTTCCTGACCTAGGGATCAAACTCATGTCTCTTGCATCTCCTGTGTTGGCAGGTGGGTTTTTTACCACTGCACCATCTTAATTAGGTACTAATTCCATTCACCTTCATGACCTAGTAACCTCCCAAGAACCCCAGGTCCAAATAGCATCACTTTGGAGACTAAGTTTTAACACATGATTTTTGGGGGACACATTCAGAGCATTGAAAATGGATGGTATTACACACACCTGTGTGTTTACTGGATACTCTAGCACATATATATCTATTACTTTAGTCTGGGCTGCCATAACAAAATGTTATGACTGAGTGCCTTAAATAAATGAAATTAATTTCTTACAGTTCTGGAGCATGTGAAGTTCACAGTCTGGGTTCCCATATGGTCTAGTTGTGGGGAGAGCTCTCTCTCTCTCTGGCGTATGGACCTCTGTCTGCTTTCTGTGTCCTCACATGGACAGAGAGCGAGCAAGTTTTCTGGTCTCTAATTAGGAACACTAATTGCATCATGACAGCCTGACTCTCATGACCTCATCTAAGCCTAATTATCTCTGAAAGGTACATCTAGAAATGCCTTGCCTTGGGGGTTAGGGCTTCAGCATACGAATTTAGATTTGTAGCTATATGACTCTGTGTGTGTGTGTGTGTGTGTGTGTGTGTGTGTCTGTGTGTTTGTAGATACATACATAAAAGTTACCCCACGCCCAAGGTCAGGGGCAGTGGCCAAGAGGAGCAAACCCACATCCAAGGAGAGGTGGCTGCATGGGCACAGGAGGGCCAAGAGGAGCTACTCCACATTCAAGGTCAGGAAGGGCGTCCATGAGGAGATACTCCTCGTCCAAGGTAAGGAGCAGCGGCTGCGCTTTGCTGGAGTGGCCATGAAGAGATACCCCACGTCCAAGGTAAGAGAAACACAAGTAAGATGGTAGGTGTTGCGAGAGGGCATCAAAGGGCAGTCACACAGAAACCATAATCACAGAAAACTAGTCAATCTAATCACACTAGGACCACAGCCTTGTCTAACTCGAGGAAACTAGGTCTTGCCGTGTGGGGCCACCCACGATGGGTGGGTCATGGTGGAGGGTCTGACAGAATGTGGTCCACTGGAGAAAGGAATGGCAAACCACTTCAGTATTCTTGCCTTGAGAAACCCATGAACAGTATGAAAAGGCAAAATGAGAGGATATTGAAAGAGGAACTCCCCAGGTCGGTAGGTGCCCAATATGCTACTGGAGATCAGTGGAGAAATAACTCCAGAAAGAATGAAGGGATGGAGCCAAAGAAAAAACAATACTCAGTTGTAGATGCAATTGGTGATGGAAGTAGTGTCTGATGCTGTAAAGAGCAATACTGCATAGGAACCTAGAATGTTAGGTCCATGAATCAAGGCAAATTGGAAGTGGTCAAACAGGAGATGACAAGAGTGAAGATTGACATTCTAAGAATCAGCAAACGAAAATGGACTGGAATGGATGAAATTAACTCATATGACCATTATATCTACTACTGTGGGCAGGAATCCCTTAGAAGAAATGGAGTAGCCATCATGGTCAACAAAAGAGTCCGAAATGCAGAACTTGGATGCAATCTCAAAAATAATAGAATGATCTCTGTTCATTCCCAAGGCAAACCATTCAATATCACAGTAATCCAAGCCTATGCCCCAACCAGTGACACTGAAGAAGCTGAAGTTGAACGGTTCTATGAAGACCTACAAGACCTTTTAGAACTAACACCCAAAAAGATGTCCTTTTCATTATAGGGGACTGGAATGCAAAAGTAGGAAGTCAAGAAACACCTGGATTAACAGGCAAATTTGGCTTTGGAATACGGAATGAAGCAGGGCAAAGGCTAATAGAGTTTTGCCAGGAGAACACACTGGTCATAACAAACACCCTCTTCCAACAACACAAAAGAAGACTTTACACATGGACATCACCAGATGGTCAACACTGAAATCAGATTGATTATATTCTTTGCAGCCAAAGATGGAGAAGCTCTAAACAGTCAACAAAAACAAGACCAGGAGCAGACTGTGGCTCAGATCATGAACTCCTTATTGCCAAATTCAGACTTAAATTGAAGAAAGTAAGGAGGGAAAACCACTAGACCATTCAGGTATGACCTAAATAAAATCCCTTATGATTATACAGTGGAAGTGAGAAATAGATTTAAGGGACTAGATCTGATAGATAGAGTGCCTGATGAACTATGGACGGACGTTTGTGATATTGACAGGGATCAATACTATCCCTATGGAAAAGAAATGCAAAAAAGCAAAATGGCTGTCTGGGGAGGCTTTACATATAGATGTGAATAGAAGAGAAGTGAAAAGAAAAAGAAAAAAGTAAATATATAAGCATCTGAATGTAGAGTTCCAAAGAATAGCAAGGAGAGATAAGAAAGCCTTCCTCAGTGATCAGTGCAAAGAAATAGAGGAAAACAACAGAATGGGAAAGACTAGGGATCTCTTCAATGAAATTAGAGATGCCAAGGGAACATTTCATGCAAAGATGGGCTCGATAAAGGACAGAAAAGTTATGGGCCTAACAGAAGCAGAGGATATTAAGAAGAGGTGGCAAGAATACACAGAAGAACTGTACAAAAAAGATCTTCATGACCCAGATAATCACGATGGTGTGATCACTCACCTAGAGCCAGACATCTGGAACATGAAGTCAAGGAGGCCTTAGAAAGCATCACTACAAACAAAGCTAGTGGAGATGATGGAATTCCAGTTGAGCTATTTCAAATCCTGAGAGATGATGCTGTGAACATGCTGCACTCAAGATACCAGTAAATTTGGAAAACTCAGCAGTGGCCACAGGACTGGAAAAGGTCAGTTTTCATCCCAATCCCAAACAAAGGCTATGCCAATGAATGCTCAAACTACTGCACAATTGCACTCATCTTACATGCTAGTAAAGTAATGCTCAAAATTCTCCAAGCCAGGCTTCAGCAATACGTGAACTGTGAACTTCCAGATGTTCAAGCTGGTTTTAGAAAAGGCAGAGGAACCAGAGATCAAATTGCCAACATCCGCTGGATCATCGAAAAAGCAAGAGAATTCCAGAAAAACATCAACTTCTGCTTTATTGACTATGCCAAAGCCTTTGACTGTGTGGACCACAATAAACTGTGGAAAATTCTGAAAGAGATGAGAATACCACACCACCTGACCTGCCTCTTTAGAAACCCATATGCAGGATAGGAAGCAACAGTTAGAACTGGACATGGAACAACAGACTGGTTCCAAATACGAAAAGGAGTATATCAAGGCTGTATATTGTCACCTTGCTTACTTAATTTATATGCAGAGTACATCATGAGAAACGCTGGGTTGGAAGAAGCACAAGCTGGAATCAAGATTTCCAGGAGAAATATTAATAACCTCAGATATGCAGATGACACAACCCTTATGGCAGAAAGTGAAGAGGAACTAAAAAGCCTCTTGATGAAAGTGAAAGAGGAGAGTGAAAATGTTGGCTTAAAGTTCAACATTCAGAAAACTAAGATCATGGCATCTGGTCCCATCACTTCATGGGAAATAGATGAGGAAGCAGTGGAAACAGTGTCAGACTTTATTTTTCTGGGCTCCAAAATCACTGCAGATGGTGATTGCTGTCATAAAATTAAAAGATGCCTACTCCTTGGAAGGAGAGTTATGACCAACCTAGATAGCATATTAAAAAGCAGAGACATTACTTTTCCAACAAAGGTCCGTCTAGTCAAGGCTATGGTTTTTCCAGTGGTCATGTATGGATGTGAGAGTTGGACTGTGCAGAAAGCTGAGTCCTGAAGAATTGATGCTTTTGAACTGTGGTGTTGGAGAAGACTCTTGAGAGTCCCTTGGACTGTAAGGAGATCCAACCAGTCCATTCTATAGGAGTTCAGCCTTGGGATTTCTTTGGAAGGAATGATGCTGAAGCTGAAACTCCAGTACTTTGGCCACCTCATGCAGAGAGCTGACGCACTGGAAAAGACTCTGATGCTGGGAGGGACTGGGGGCAGGATGAGAAGGGGACAACAGAGGATGAGATGGCTGGATGGCATCACCGACTCGATGGACATGAGTTTGTGTGAACTCTGGAAGTTGGTGATGGACAGGGAGGCCTGGTGTGCTGCAATTCATGGGGTCGCAAAGAGAGACACCACTGAGCGACTGAACTGAACTGAACTGATAATACACATATGTGCGTATATTATACAAACTTTAATTGTGTACCATCTTCAACCTTTGTCCGAACATCACTAATTTAGAATAGAAATTATCTCCTCCAGTAGACAGAGGGGAAAATGCATTCTTTTAGACTTTAATGTCTTCTTAAGTGTAAAAGTGATATTTTCAGACAACTGATTTTGTTTGTTGTTTGTTACCTTCTGGGATTTAGGTCTATGGTACCACCACTTGGTGGTCCCAGGTGGTGAAGTATTAAAGAATCCACCTCGGAGACACAGGTTGGACCCCTAGGTGGGTAAGATCCTCTGAAGGAGAAAGTGGCAACCCAATCCAGTATTCTTGCCTGGAGAATCCCATGGACAGAGGGACCTGATGGGCTACAGTTCATAGGGTTGCGAAGAGTCAGATACAACTGAGAGTGCACACATATACACACACACTATAGCTTTGGGCTGAGGAATCTAAACTACTTCTATCAACTTATTTTCTAAGTGGAAAAAGTTAGAAATAAGCTGTGTTTGCTTGTGTGTGTGTGTGTGTGTGTGTGTGTGTGAAATTTTCTTTCTTTCAAAGCCCTTTGAATTATGGCAGTTTGCTTAAAATGACCTTTCCATTTCCTCAAAGACAGAATCATTTTTCATGGTTACTAGGGTGATACTAAGAACTAGAGGAAGAAAATTCTGGCTTGATTTCTGTCAGAATAAACGGTGTTTCAGGTTGGAAAGGAAATTAAGAAAGCACTTTTTCTGTGCTGCGTTCAAATTAGGTTCATGTTCAAAACTGCAGTCCTTTCTTAACTGTTTCCAGAATACATAAAAGCATAGTTATATAGAAGTGACTTCATGTAAATGATTTTCCTTACATCTAGACTATTAAGTGTTTTCCTTTTTAAAGTATTTCATACTTCACTTCTAGATGCAGGTTTTCGTCAGGGTGATGAGGACACCGTCTGTCTTAGGTAGTCTGAAATGTGAATGATGAGCTCCAATAAATACATCCATGGCTCCAGCAGGCTTGGGAGTATGTTGGCTGCTTCACTGCGGTATCTCCCAGCAATTTTCTAGCTGCACTATCTCAGCGAAGTCAGACCCTTCTTCAAAGCATGGGTCACATGTGTATCAGCAGACTTGTTAAAGCTCAGAGAGAGGTGACAGCTGCCAACCCTGCTAAGTATAGATTTCATTTTCATTACCAGTAGGTGAACTGCTCCGTGGATCTCTTATTAAGGCCAGTCTGATTCAATAGCCTGAAACCTCCTTGAAACCAGTCTGCTTTCTCCCTTTTTAAAATTTCAATTGTTTGTTAACCAGGTAAATGCCACAAACAGACTTTTGTCCAGGGGAAGATTCCAGGCTTTCATCTTGATATTTCCCATGTAATAATTCCAGAACATTTTCAAATTGAAATTGTGCTCTAATAATTGTTTTGGATTTTTTTGGATTATTTAGGTCATTTACAGATTAATTCCTAATAATTTAAAAACATTAAATGAAATTGCCAAGTGGATGCTTCCCCAATCTGTTTCCTTTCATAATACATTAGCTCTTGTTTGATATTCTTAAGTCCCATAGCCTTTTGTCATAAAAGAGATTCTCTTCTACTCCTAAAATCTTTTTTTTTTTTTTTTTTTGAGATTAAGATTTAATAGGGGCAAGGGGAAGCTCAGAGTTTGCAAAGTCTTTGGGCAACAGCCTGGAAACAGGGTGGAAAACAGCAGGACACATGGAGAACAGGAAAGTGCAGAATGCAGAGCCTATTATGATCATTTTTATTATGTAAATATGACATTCAAGTTCTTTTCACTTAAATTTGGTTTCCCTTTCCTTCATGTCAGCCTAAGAGATGAGACTCAGCTCATCAGTGAATGAAGGAATCTGCCACGAGGAAAGGAGAGAGAGGAATTAAGGGAGAAATAAAAAAATTTTTTTTTCATTCAATTCTGTCACTTAAATTGAAGTACTTTTAAACATCTCTGTAGATAGAAACGTCTTCTTATTCTTCCAGCCAGCCATGCTCTGACTACAATAAATGCCTCAAGAAATATAAGAAACCTTCTTCTAATAACTTAGAGAAACTTTTCCATCTTGTCTTACTGACAAGGAGAAAATGTTGAGTCTTAGGGCATTTCGCAGTTCCAGTCTATTGTTTATTTATTTATTTTTTTTCTGAAGTAATTCTAAAAACTGTAGTGGTTCAACCTAGGCTTTGCTGCTCTTCATTTTATCATGTGTTGCATATATTTTGGGGCTTCCCCGAATGGCTCAATGGGTAAAGAATCTGCCTGCAATGCAAGAGACTCAAGAGATTTGTGTTCAATCCCTGGGTCAGGTGAGCCACTGTAGGAGGAAATTGGCAAACCGACTCTAGTATTCTTGCTTGAAAAATCCCATCAACAGAGGAGCCTGATGGGCTATAGTCCAAAGGGTTACAAAGAATCAAAAATAACTGCACAACATGACACATTTTTAAAGCATTTAGGAAAAAAAAGAGGATTCTGGGTATATGGTGAGGAGAACTAGACTTCATGTAGAGGAATAACATTCATTTAGTGTTACAGGGCACATATTTTAGACTAAGACAAAATTGGAATCAAATTCCTCACTAATTCCTCATAATCTTGGAAAGAGAGCTTAAATAAAATTATTGATACTTAATAGTGATGCTGAAAAGTAAAAAAAAAAAAATTGCCATGTAAAACTGTTATTGTATAGTCACTAAATTGTGTCCGACTCTTAAGACATCATGGACTATAGCCAGCCAATCTCCTCTGTCCATGGAATTTCCCAGGCAAGAATACTGGAGTGACTTGCCATTTCCTTCAGAGGATCTTTCTGACCCAGGGATTGAACCTATGTCTGAATTGACAGGTGGATTATTTACCACTAAGCCAACATGGAAGCATAATACTGTGGTGATGGTGGTTTGATCGCTAAGTCATGTCCAACTCTTGCAACCTCATGGACTCTAGCCTGTTAGACTCCTCTGTTCATGGGATTCTCAAGAACACTGCAGTGGGTTGCCATTTCCTTCTCCAATACAATACTGTGATAAAGACTAAATAAGATAATTTCACTAATACTGAATTTCAGCTTCAATTTTAACCACCAGTTCCAGTTATTGTCATGATTTTAGGTACATTTTTTCCACAAACTTCCAGCTCATTTGAAATATGACATTTCATAGATGTGATGCAGAAGATAAAATTTATATACAAGGAGCTATTTAAATTGAAATGTTTATTCTGTTTGATTTTGACTGCAAGAAAAAAAGAAGGTCATTTTAAAGGAGTTGAATGTTTTATTTTTCCTAAAGAATGACATAAAGTGAAAAATTATACTTCGTTCTACCTTTGAATCTTTCAGCATCCCTGCCCCTCTGAAATGACATTGATTGTTTTTACAGCTACAGTCACAATGCAGTGTGACTCAGGTAAATACAGATTATTTTTAATAGTCATATTCAAGAAGAGTTCTGAGAGTAAGCATCAGCTTTTCCACTAAACTTTGGATATTTTCATGTTCATAAGTTTTTAATAGGTAATATTATGGTAACATTCATATCTGGAAAATCCCAATGACAGAGTGGCCTGGCAGGCTACAGTCCATGGGGTCACTAAAGACTTGGATACAAGTTAGCGACTAAACAACAATCGAATAGCATCTTCACAAATTATTAACCAACATTCCCCGGTTATGCCTTCATTTTCTTAGGTTTCATTTCAGATAGTGCCTTTTTCTGTACTTGGGTAATATGAAAGTACATTTATGCTCCCATATTTACTAAGGATATCCTTTATTTTGAGGATTGTCAGTTTGGGGGTGCTATATTAATTTCCACCAATTAGATTCTTTTTTGAACACGGAGAAGTTCTCAGGGTTAGGTGAACATTCTTGAATTAAAATTGTAAAAGAATAGTTTGAAGAGTGAAATTTTATAAATAAGAAAATCTGTTCATATTAGGAATGCTGTGCTGTGCTAAGTCATTTAGTCAGGTCTGACTCTTTGTGACCGTTTGGACTGTAGCCCATGAGGCTCCTCTGTCCATGGGATTTTCCAGGGGAGAATACTGGAGTGCCCTCCTCTAGGGGATCTTCCAAAACCAGGGATCCCACTTGAGTCTCTTAAGTCTCCTGCATTGACAAGTGAGTTCTTTACAGCTAGTTCCACTTGTGTAGCCCCATATTATGGATACCTACAGTCAAAGAAAGTATTAGAGTCATAGGATAAAAATTCTGTCACGCTGAAAAGATGTTAGCAAGACAGTGATGCCAAGTGCCCAGTGCAATCTGAGGAATTTTTTTCAGAAAAGAACACAGTCTTATAGAATAATTTGAGGGCAGAAAGGACAAAGTAAATTTATTTTACAGTTTTTTCTTTTCATTTGTCATGTATCATTGACAGTTTAAATGTATCTACACAGTAAAAGCTATGAAGGATAATTCAATATATGTAATGGAGTTATAAAATATTTAAAACTATTAACAGTTCAGAGAACTCATTCAAACAACAGGATCCACAAAATAGTAAATAACATAAAGAAACAGTATTGTTTGAAATGTGATGAAATGTTTTATTAGTTTAAAATTAAATTCCATTTAAATTTAAATTAAATATCCTTTTTATTTCTTGGTCCCCCACCGCCCCCACCCCCCAACACTTTGGCATCTGAAAAATCCTTCTGTGATTGGATTACAAAGTTCAAGGAAGTCCAGGAAAGGAGCATTAAAAAGTAGCTAAGTAAAAGCCTGTTGAGTTTTTGAAAAATTGCAAGATAACATGAAACAAAAATAGCTAGTCAAATACTCTTTAAAAGTATTAAGTTCATAAAACATGAGGAAAGGCTGAGGATCTGGTATTGTTTGATTTATTTCCAATTTTGAAATGATCATTCTTTCAATAAACCTATCACAAGCTGTCCTTTTTCTATGGGGCTGTATTTGATTTACTAATGTTTTGTTCAGAACGTTTGCATTTGCAGTCATAAGTATATTTGTATGTCACTTTTTTTTATATCTACATATAATATTGTATATCTAAATACAGGTTCTCCTCGTACCTGTATTGACATGTTGCTTGGCTTCAGAAAATGAATGGGAAGGTATTCCCTTCTTGTTTCCGAAAGGGCATTGTACACTGTTAGTATTACTTCTTCCACAATATTGCAGAGAACTCACCTGCGAAAATGGTAGAGTTTTCTATATGAAGAGTTGTTAACTATTATTTCAATCTCTTGGGAAATATAAGGCTACTCAAATTTTCTGTTAATATATCCTTTGGGGCTAGCTTTGGTAAATTGTATTTTTCAGGAATTTTTAAATATGATCTTATTTGTCCCATTTAATTGCAAAACAGCTCTTCACCAACCTGGACACCCTCTGAACCCAATGTGTGTGTGTCCAGTCACTCAGTCATGTCTGACTCTCTGACTCCATGGACTGCAGTACGCCAAGCCTCCCTGTCCATCACGAACTCCTGGAGTTTACTCAGACTCATGGCCAATGAGTGGGTGATGCCATCTCATCCTCTGTCATCTCCTTCTTCTCATGCCTTCAATCCCTCCCAGCATCAGGGTCTTTTCCAATGAGTCAGTTCTTCATACCAGGTGGCTAAAGTATTGGAGCTTCAACATCAGTTCTTCCAATGAATATTCACAACTGATTTCCTTTAGGATGTACTGGTTGGATCTCCTTGCAGTCCAAGGGACTCCCAAGAGTCTCCTCCAACACCACAGGTCAAAAGCATCAATTCTTCAGTGCTCAGCTTTCTTTATAGTCCAACTCTCACATCCATACATGACTACTGGAAAAACCATACCTTTGACCAGATGGACCTTTGTTGGCAAAGCAATGTCTCTGCTTTTTAATATGCTGTCTAAGTTGGTCATAATTTTCCTTCCAAGGAGTAAGCGTCTTTTTAATTTCCTGGCTGCAGTCACTATCTGCAGTGATTTTGGGGCACCCAGAAATAAAGTCTCTCACTGTTTCTACTGTTTCCCCATCTAGTTGCCATGAGGTGATGGGATCAGATGCCACTATCTTAGTTTTCTGAATTTTGAGTTTTAAGTCAACTTTTTCACTAACCTTTCACTTTCATCAAGAGGCTCTTTACTTATTTTTCATTTTCTGTCATAAGGTTGGTGTCATCTCCATATCTGAGATTATTGATATTTCTCCCAACAATCTTGATTTCACCTTGTGCTTCATCCAGCCCAACATATTTCATGATGTACTCTGTATATAAGTTAAATAAATGGGGTGACAATATACAGCTTTAACATACTCCTTTTCCTATTTGGAACCAGTGTGTTGTTCCATGTCCAGTTCTCACTGTTGTTTCTTGACCTGAATACAAATTTCTCAGGTCAGGTGTCTGGTATTCCTATTTGTTTATGAATTCTCCACAGTTTGTTGTGATCCACACAGTCAAAGGCTTTGGCATAGTCAATAAAGCAGAAGTAGATGTTTTTTTCTGGAATTCTCTTGCTTTTTCAATGATCCAGTGGATGTTGGCAATTTGATCTCTGGTTCCTCTGACTTTTCTAAATCCAGCTTGAATGAGTGGACGTTCATGGTTCATGTACTGTTGAAGCCTGGCTTGGAGAATTTTGAGCATTACTTTACTAGCATGTGAGATGAGTGCAATTGTGTGGTAGTTTGAGCATTGTTTGGCAATGCCTTTTTCTCCAGATTGGAATGAACACTGACCTTTTCCAATCCTGTGGCCACTGCTGAGTTTTCCGAATTTGCTGATATATTGAGTTCCGCACTTTCAGACCATCGTCTTTTAGGATTTGTAATAGCTCAACAGGAATTCCATCACCTCCACTAGCTTTGTTCGTAGTGATGCTTTCTAAGGCCCACTTGACTTTGCACTCCAGGATGTCTGGCTGTAGGTGAGTGATCACACCATCGTGATTATCTGGTCTTGAAGATCTTTTTTGTATAGTTCTTCTGTGTATTCTTGCCACCTCTTCCTAGTATCTTCTGCTTCTGTTAGATCCATACCATTTCTGTCCTTTTTCGAGCCCATCTTTGCATGAAATATTCCCTTGGTATCTCTAATTTTCTTGAAGAGATCATTAGTCTTTCCCATTCTATTGTTTTCCTCTATTTCTTTGCATTGATCACTGAGGAAGGCTTTCTTATCTCTCCTTGCTATTCTTTGGAACTCTGCATTCAAATAGATATATCTTTTCTTTTCTCCTTTTGCCAGGGTCCAGCCCCGGCTGATCCAGGGTATTAGAAGGAGAGACGGTGTCGGTGAGGATCAGGAAATAACTGCTTAATTAAACGTTAATTAAGGATATAAAGAGTAATAGAATGAGGATAGCTCAGTGAGGAAATTCAGTGGAGAAAAGCAGCTGAAATAAGGATAGCTCAGTAGGAAAATTCAGTGAAGTAAAGAGGCTGAAATAAGGATAGCTCAGTAGGAAAATTCAGTGAAGAAAAGAGGCTGAATAAAATTCCAAAGCAGGGAATTAACATCACCTACGAAGGCCGCAGGCATCCTCCCGTTCTCCAGAAGGAGAGGAGACACTAAGGCCTCCCCGGTCAGATCTTAGAAGCCCAGGCAAAATTAGTAGGCTTGACGAGCTTCCCCGCATCAGAGGAAAAATTCAGCTAGAAGGCGAAAGAAAGAACGACATGGGGAGACCAAATTTCGGTGAACAAGGCCCACACTTTATTTCCCAAAGTAGTTTTTATACCTTAAGTTATGCATAGAGGATAATGGGGGAAGGAGTGGAGTCATGCAAGGACAGCAGTTCCTGGTTCTAATCGAAGCCAGGCTTTCAAACTTACCATATGCAAAAGTTTAGGTGATTTACATCATCTTCTGGCCCGGAGGCCTGTTAACATTTTAAGAAACTTATTTTTCTGTAAAGGTGATTATTCTAAAGTCAGGTGCCAGCCTCCAAAAAGCACTGGATAGAATTGCATTCCTACAGGGCAAAGGTGAGGTGGGCTCAATCAAGAAAAGAATTAACTCAAGGGTCCAAGGTTACAAACATTGAGGCTACTACTTACTTTTCTATACACCCATTATATCAATCAATACACTGCCAAGGACACAGTAGGTAAGGGATATGGAGACTTAGCAGCAAACATTGGCCCAATAAGTGAAAAGCCCTTCACCAATACAATTTCTAATCAATCTTTTAACTACTCAAAGGAATCTGTGTTTAGACAGTTTAGAACATCTCTGGACTCTCACAGTTGGGAGGCTCTGAACAATCACATGTGGCTGGAAAAACCTATTCAGGCAGGCTAGAGAATTTCCAAAGGACTTTGTAGGTTGAAACACTGTCACACCCAGGAATTATTAACTGCAGCTGTAAGCTAACTCTTTTTTCAGAGAGAGGTAGTGGGGGACAGCCCCCCGTAAAGTCAGAGGTGTAGGTGAAAGCACAAGGCAGAAAGTAGGCAGACTCTGGTTTGGGGGGTAGATGCTCAAGAATTTCCAGGGGGACTCCTGAGGCTCGATCCCGCCTTTGCATATGCCGAGCCTCCTTCCTCATGACCCTTGCCATGGGCGGAGCTCGCTCCCCGCATCCTTTGCCTTTCGCTTCTCTTCTTTTTTTAAAATTTATTCTCTTTCTTAAGTGCTTCAGCTATGGCCATATGTAACATCTTGTAGTTGGCTCCTGTGGCCTTTGACATTTCCCCATCAATTTTTAAAAGCACTTCCTTACTTTTTTTGCATTGCAGGTCCTCAGTCCTGTCTCAGTCCCGGAGTCCGTCATTTCTCCAATGAACCCTAAGCTTTTGTTGTTTACTTTGTTTTGCTTTTATTGGAAAAAGGTGTTAGACTTGAAGATCTGGATACTGGGTGTGTTAGTATCATTTGTCTACATCATGTTACAATAAGAAAGTATGTGTGCACATCTATGCCTATGTAGGTACACGTGTCTCTAAGTATGTCTGGATGTAACTATTTGTATCTGTATAGTGCTACATGTGAGTTTATTCTGATGGCTACAACTTTGATCTCTATTCTATTATATGGATCATTCTAACTTCCTTATCTTGCTTATTTATAAATTCACACCCCACCACTGAAAAAACATGGCTCCCACCATCCATTATATATATTTACCTAATTTAAAAAATTTCACTATACATGTATATCTGTATTAGAATTGTTAGCTTATGATTTTTCCAGTGGTCATGTATGGATGTGAAAGTTGGACTGTGAAAAAAACTGAGCGCCGAAGAATTGATGCTTTTGAACTGTGGTGCTGGAGAAGACTCTTGAGAGTCCCTTGGACTGCAAGGAGATCCAACCAGTCCATTCTGAAGGAGATCAGCCCTGGGATTCCTTTGGAGGGAATGATGCTAAAGCTGAAACTCCAGTACTTTGGCCACCTCATGCGAAGAGCTGACTCATTGGAAAAGACTCTGATGCTGGGAGGGATTGGGGACAGGAGGAGAAGGGGAAAACAGAGGACAAGACGGCTGGATGGCATCATTGACTCGATGGACATGAGTTTGGGTGAGCCCTGGAAGTTGGTGATAGACAGGGAGGCCTGGCGTGCTGCAATTCATGGGATCCCATAGAGTCGGACATGACTGAGTGATTGAACTGAACTGAACTGAACCACGAAACAGGGCTTCCTTGATAGCTCAGTTGGTAAAGAATCTTCCTGCAATGCAGGAGACCCCTGTTCAATTCCTGGATCAGGAAGACCTGCTGGAGAAGGGATGGGCTACCCATTCTATTATTCTTGGGTTCCCCTTGTGGCTCAGCTGGTAAATAATCCACTTGCAATGCAGGAGACCTGGGTTCGATCTCTGGGTTGGGAGGATCCCATGGAGAAGGGAAATGCTACCCACTCTAGTATTCTGGCCTGGAGAATTCCATGGACTGTATAGTCCATGGGATCTCAAAGAGTCAGAAACGACTGAGAGACTTTCACTTCACCACAAAACAGAGTCCATATATATGTGTTAATATATCATATCTGTTTTTCTATTTCTGACTTACTTGACATTATGTAACAGACTCTAGGTCCATCCACATCTCTGAAAATGACCCAGTTCCATTCCTTTTTACAGCTCAGTAATATTCCATTTTATATACGTGCCACATCTTCTTTATCCATTCCTCTGTTGATGAACATTTAGGTTGCTCTCTTTTTTCTACTGTATTCTCTGATTCAACTGAGCATTTTATATGCTTCCATTTTATATTCTCCCTGGTATGTCAGGTGTGCATTTCTTGTTTTATTTTGTTGTGTTTTAGTGGTCACCTTGGAGAAGGCAATGGCAACCCACTCCAGTACTCTTGCCTGGAAAATCCCATGGACAGAGGAGCCTGGTGGGCTGCCGTCTATGGGGTTACACAGGGTCGGACATGACTGAAGTGACTTAGCAGCAGCAGCAGTGGTCACCTTAGGGTTTATAATAATGCATATTGAAGTAATCTATATTTATCTCAAATAACTCTTCCACACCTCCTGTGGTGCAGTTTCCTTATAACAGAGTTAAACATATTGCCATTTGTTAAACTGATTAAGAATAGAAAGAAATACTTTATTATATCCATTGTTCTCCATTTCCTTATGTAGATGCCTGCTTCTGTCATATACATACATACATATATATGTGTGTATATATATATATATATATATATATATATATATATATAATTTCTTTCCTGAATAACTTCTTTTAACAATTTTTATACAGCAGGTCTTATGATGAATTCCCTCATATTTAGATTTTCTGATTAAAGTGATTGTTATTTTTGAAAGATAACTTGATCTGCTATAGAATTATGCATCAGTGTCTTAAATTTCAGTATTTTAAATATTTCACTCAGTTGTCTTCTTCCTCTTATGCTTTCCAATAAGAAGTCTGCCATGTGATTCTTATATTTGCTCTTTTAAAATTAAAGTAGGTTTTTCCTTTGGCCTCCTTTGTGTAATTATTTGTGTTAGGTTTTCTACAGTTTTAATATGGCAAGCCTCAGTGTAGCTTTGGTGGTGGTATTTATTCTGTTGTCCCCTGAACTTTCTGGGTTTGTGGTTGGTGTTCTCCTTAAGTGGGAACTTCTTGACCATTAGTGATTTAAATATTTATTCTATTAATTTCTCTTTTACTCTTCCTGATATTACAAATACACTTACGTATGCTTCTTGAAATTGCAGTGAAAACCATCAGTTTGTTTGCAGAGAGTGACTTCTTGGACACTATTGCATGCGTGTCAGTTTTACCACATTATTGACTGGAAATATATTAACACCATATGCATTAGTTACTGCAAAAATCACCCAGTCAATAATGTGTTAAATGTGAGGTAATTGCCACAGAGATTTTTTATAAATGATGATTTTTCTATATAAGCACCCCATAGTATATCATATGCTTTGAACCTGTGGTTTTGCGGCATATTGTGGGTTTATTTTTCAGAAATGGCAGTTGAGAAAGAAAACTTTAACAGACAAATAAATATGAGATAAAATTAAACAAAGAGATACTGAACATCTTAAACTTTGTCAGTTGTTTATAGATACATGGAATATCAAGCACTAAAAAGGATTTTTTTCTGGCTTGGAGTCAGGCTAAGGAAAAAAATAGGAGCACCCCTCCTATGATATGCAGTATTTTAGAGCTAGTTGTCAACCTCTGAAACTCTGTCTAGCAATTATGAGATGTCATCCTAAAAAGGGTTTCTTGGGTTCGATTCCTGGGAAAGGAAGATACCCTGGAGAAGGAAATGGCAACCCACTCCAGTATTCTTGCCTGGAGAATCCCAAGGACAGAAGAGGAGCCTGTCAGGCCACAAGAGTGGGGTCCATCGGGTCGAAAGAGTCGGACACAACTTAGCAGACGATGTTGTCTCATTCCTCTTAAACGTTTTTAAAAATACCATACAGTTTTACATATATGTACATCTTTTCTGTACAAAGCATGTGTGTAGTGTTAGTCATTCAGTCATGTCCAACTCTTTGCAACCACATTGACTGTATTCTGTCAGGCTCTTCTGTCCATGGAATTCTCCAGGTGAGAATAGTGGAGTGGGTTGCCATTCCCTTCTCCAAGTGATCATCCAGACCCAGGGATTGAATCCAGGTCTTCTGCATTGCAGGCAGATTGTTTACCATCTGAGCCACCAGGGAAGCTCACAAAGTGTGTGTAACCATGTTCATAGACTTGTAGCTGATTTTATGAATGATTATTTAGAAATATTAGGTTTATTTTTCTTCATTTGACACAATCAGAAAGTGAATATAACTGTGGGGTGCATGTTGATTTTTTGTTTGTTTAAGATTCTGCTTTTGAACTTTTTATAATATTCTTTATGCATGGAAATTGCTGGTATTATCATTGTATCATTTTTAAAGGTTTTTCTTAGATTTGAAACTACAGCTGTTGTTGGTAGAACCTGACAGTCTGAAATTGGATTTTTTCTTCCTTAAAATCAGACTATAGCCATAGACCAGAAATACCCGGTTTATCATTGGTTGCAGTGACCAGAACTCTGAAGCTCATGTTCTGATTTCCCCACAGGACCACACGATTGGAAACTGTGTTTTGGGATGGCCTTTTTGTTTCGTTACACATAATACTCATGCTAGACCTGCTTCAGCTCACCATTCAAATGCTGCTGCTTGATCCCCAGCCCAGTGGCTGAAGCTTTGCTTTGTTATGTTTAAGCCATGGTGACCATCATATTTCAGTCCTGCATGTGGTCATCCCAGCCCCACCCCCACCCCACTCTGGGGTCAAAGGGGATAATTAGCTTGATTCAGAGAGAATACAACATGGCTATTACATTTTCTTTTCATTAAAAAGAAACTGTTCTATTTCCAAGAAGAAGAGAAACCCTAAACAAGGAGACTCACAAAAGAGTGCCTGATATATTGGACGCTGTCTTAGGGAACTGCTACAATTTGAAGGGAAAGCCATCGAGTTACAGCAAAAGAAGACACAGCAGAAAATAATGGCATCAAGGGATGCTTTGGATCAGTGATAAACAGAAAGAGCTGAGCACAGATGATTTATCGGTCAAAGTGAAGTGTCTGTGTGTGTGAGAGAGAGACAGAGAGAGGGAAACAGAGAAGGAGAGAGGCAGGGAGAGAGACAGAAACAGATTGAGAGAGAGAGAGAGAGAGAAGCAGAGATCCAAACACTACAAAAAATCGTGCAACGAGCATTCCCACTCCTGGGCATACACCCAGAGAAAACCATAAATCAAAAAGATACATCCACCCCCATGTTCACAACAGCATGATTTATAATAACTGAGAATGGAAACAACCTAAATATCCATCAACAGAGCACTGGATAAAGGAGATATGTACCATATGGCATATACTCAGCCATAAAAGGGGGCAAAATTGGGTCATATGTAGAGGTGTGGATGGACATAGAGGCTGTCATACAAAACAAAAATCATATAAAGACATATATGTAGAACCTGCAAAAAATTGGTACTGATAATGGTATTTTACAAAGCAGGAATAAAGACAGAGACCTAGAGAACAAATGTATGGATACCAAGGGGAGAGGGGATCTGGGACTAATTGTGAGACTGCGAGTGACATGTATATGCTATTGATACTATACATACAAAAAGACAACTAATGAGAACCTATTGTATAGCTCTGGAGAAGGAAATGGCAACCCACTCCAGTACTCTTGCCTGGAAAATCCCACAGACAGAGGAGCCTGGAAGGCTACAGTCCATGAGGTCTCAAGAGTTGGACATGACTTAGTGACTAAACCACCACTGTATATCTCAGGAAACACAGTGCTCTGTGGTGACTTAAATGAAAAGGGAATCCAGAAAAGGGGATATTTGTATATGTATAGCTGATTCACTTTGTTGTACAGTAGAAACTTCCCCAGCGGCTCAGTAGTAAAAGAATCTACTTGCAATGCAGGAGACGACGGAGTCAGTCCCTGGGTCAGAAGATATCCTGGAGTAGGAAATGTCAACCCACACCAGTACGCTTGCTGGGAAAATTCCATGGACAGAGGAGCTTTGCAGGCTATTACTCATGGGTCTACAAAGAATTGGACATGACTGAAGCAAATGTGGGAGACCTGGGTTCCATCCCTGGGTCAGGAAGATCCCCTGGAGAAGGAAATGGGAACCCATTCCAGTATTCATGCCTGGAAATCCCATGGACCGAGGAGCCTGGTGGGCTACAATCTATGGGGTCGCAAAGAGTCAGACACGACTGAGCGACTTCTGTGTGAAGCAAATGAGCATGCATGCAGAGCAGAAACTAACACAGCATTGTTAAGAAAATATACTTAATACAACTTTTTTTTAAATAAAGAAAATAAAAATAAAAGGAGCTCATCGGTGGATATTTTTTTAAAAAGCCATGCTATAGAGTAAGGTCTAAGTTCAGGAAATCATAGTTTGAGAGAACCAAACTATTCTCATAGTTTGAGAATACCATTTAGAAAAGTTAATCTGTAATTTTGCCTGCTTTGAGGCTTTTGGATACATTATTCCCAAAAGAACAAGAGAATAAGGCTACAGGAGAGGTAGTGTTCCCTGCCATATACCACTAGTGTCACCTGGGAAGCACAATATAATATATAAATATTAATGATTATGGGCATCCCAGGGGGCTCCGTGGTAAAGAATTTGCCTGTCAATGCAGGAGATACAGTTTCAGTCCCTAGGTGGGGAAGATCCCTGGACAAGGAGGTGGCAACTCACTCAGTATTCTTGCCTAAAGAATTCCATGGACAGAGGAGCCTGGTGGGCTGCAGTCTTTGGGATCACAAAAACAGCAGACAAGATTTAGTGACTAAACAACAACAATATTAATTATTATAGGAAAACAACATATCCTGCTTATATATTATCCGTAAGAATGAATGATTGGAATTTTTCTTTGATTTCAGCCTGATGTAGTTCAAATATTTCAAATAATCATCATTCTAAAATTCAAGTATAGATTTTCTCAAAACTCTCCTTTACATGTTCTGCCTTTTCTCCTAGTTTACCCTCTCTGTGTGTCTCATGGGCTACTGGTAAGCTAAAAGGAAATTCATTATGATATTTTAAAATTCTTATGTTTTATATTAATAGCCTATCCTACCCAGATGTAAACTTTAAGAAATAAAGTAATTTAATTCATAACTACTGAACTTGAATAATATTACTTCAGTGGTTCACAGAAACCACAGAACTATCTATAGCATGAAATATTGAAATACTTATAATCATTTTAAAAGTGATGAATTTCTTATTGATTACAGTAATGGATTGAGTTGAGGACATTTTCTTTGTACTCTAATAAATTCAACATATAATGAAGTATAATACTGAGGAAAAGTCATGGAGGAAAACAATTTCTCATTGCAGAAGTTCAGGCTGTATTATTATAATCATATGAAATACCGAAAAAGCCCTTCTTCCAGTAATACGATGGTTAATCAATTTATGGTAACAGGATGGATTAATATTAGTTGCTCCCACTTTTTTTCTCACTTGGATCTGGCTGAACCAAGTGAGTTTTAAGCACTCTGGTTTTAAGCACTCAGGATTCATTTTCTCTAATTTAAAAAGTGATCTGAGTATATTGGTTTGCCCTTCTCATTCGTAGAGTACATCTGTGGTCTGCTTAGAAGACGGCCTGCCAACAAAGTTCCAGGATTATTCTTTATACCCCAGAGCACTGGGCCTTTCTTTAGCTCAGATGACCTATTGAATTGCTATATGTGGTATTACATTTTAATGAAAACCTTGGATTGGGCATGCGAGCGCCTCTAATTCTAAGAGCTTTCTGTCTGGGACTTGAAGGAAAGCTTACAAGCAGAGCTGGATTGTAACTTACAAATGCAATTTCTTGCTTCCAGCCCCCATGTCCCTTAGTTAGTCTTAGTTCTCTGATAGGCCACCTTGGAAGTAGCTGCCTGCACCTTCCAGCCTCCCATGCCTTCACCATCCCCCTTTTCTTTCCTATTTGGAGACATAGGAAAAACTCAGATAGGCTTAAGTACTGTCCATAATCTGATAGCCACATTGGTGTATGAAATAAATAAAACTTATCTTGGGGTTTCCTAGGTAACACAGTGGTAAAGAACCCACCTTCCAATGCAGGAGATATGGGTTTGATACCTGGGTAGGGAAGAACCCCTGCAGAAGGAAATGGCAACCCACTCCAGTATTCTTGCCTGGAAAATCCCGTGGAGGAGGCTGGCAAGCTACAGTCCATGGAGCTGCAAAGAGTCTGACACAACTGAGCAACTAACATTTCACTTTCACTTTCTTCAAGTCTTTATGAATAATGGACTAAACTAATACATTAGGTATCAATGAGATGAGTAGTAGAGTTTAAAGTATCAATCATTAAAGGACATTTGTGTTTTAACATCACGAAGTTTCTTGAACATTCATAGAATCCATATATATATATATATATATATTTTGTTTAATTGTAAACTTTTCATATTGTATTGGGGTATAGCTGATCAACAGTGCTGTGATAGTTTCAGGTGAACGGCTAAGGGACTCAGCCATATGCATGCATCTTCCCCACGCTCCCCTCCTATCAAGGCTGCCACATAGCACTGAACAGACTTCCATGGGCAATAGCAATCTCTGTATTTTTTATTATATATGATTATATGTGTTAAGTGTGTGTATGTATCTCCTTTTGATATAGCATATCATGTTTTACACCAAGTGAAACAAAAGTTTCTGAGACTCTGGCCTGTTGGGCTTTGTCCTGTTTTGGTAGGCATCTATTTTCGCTACTATAGAATCTTTTTTCTGTCTCTCTGTGCTATGTGCTGAAAGTGGCACTTATTTTGTCCCTCCTTCTGATGGAATTAGATGTTAGAGCCATTTTTCTACTTTTACCCAGTTAAGTATGTCTCTGGGAAACACTTTAATGTGTAGTCTTTACTCAGCGAACTGTGTGGGCATTGCTGTCTGCCTCTTGCCCTTTGAGTCAGCAGAATCCTTTCGGATTCTTCTGCACACTCAGGTCGTCTTCTGCCCTGGAACTCCTCCCCCCTCACAATCTCCTGCTGCTGCTGTTTCTTGCCTCCACTGAAGAAGAGGAGGTGCAGAGAGCACAGCATGTCCTGCTTTTGCTCTCGAGGCACATACAGCTGTTGAGCAGGGCACCCCATGCCCACCATGGCAGGCTCACTCTATGGTGGATTTGCTTATAATATGTTCTTCTCTTCGGGACCCTGAGGGGTCCAGGTTCATCATTTTCTTAGGTGCTATCAAGTCCTTTACTAGAGAATGTTGATTATGGAGTTTGTACAAATATTTTGCCAGTGTGGGGAATCATATTTCTACTAACATCTCTGCTTCTAAACTGCCGTAAGCTTCGTTATTACTCTAACAGCTTCGCTACAAAAAGCTGTAGGGCTTTCATTTTGAAGTTAATCTTATTTTAGCCTCAGATGCTCTCAATTAGCTGCTGTCTTTGTTTCATGAGAAATTGCATTTGATTAGAAGATTTCTTTGTTTACATGATTGCTCAGACCATATTGCGACAGAACAACTAATTTGCTATCCAACTGCTTCTCTCTTAGTTTAGAAATATATAAGTATTTTTCTCATGGGTAAGTAATTGCAAAGTAAAATACATCAAACAGTTTATAAGATAGAAGTTTTTATTGTCTACAACTCTTACCTTATACTTTTATTTGAACTTAAATTAGGTCACTACTTCTTAAAACAACAACAACTATTTTTTACAAAGTACTATGGTGGCTCAGATGGTAAAGAATCCGCACTCAAAGCAGGAGACCTGGGTTTCATCCCTAGATCGGAAAGATCCCTGGGAGGAGGGAATGGCTACACACTCCAGTATTTTGGCCTGGAGAATTTCATGGACAGAGGCTACAGTCCATGGTATCTCAAAGAGTCAGACACCACTTAGCAAATAACACTTTAACTTTCATGAGTATATCATTGAGCACTTTAAGGTAAATTATATTCTGTTATAATGTTTGGGTATTATAAGAAATAACCTACTATATTCAAGCTGTCTTTTCACCAGCCACTGAAATAGACTGTCCATCAATAATCTTATTTTCTCCTTGAAGATTTTCATGAGCCAATGGCAATGATCAGAATATAACTTTAAAAATCACAAAGTCATAGTTACTGGCATTCAAGTTTATCAAATTTATATTAATTTAGATGGTTTCCATGAAATCTATCCTAACCAATGTAAAAAAAAGCAAAAATAAAATTCCATAAGGGAAAAAAAAAGGGTAGATCAGGCTAAAATATGTATTATTTACCAACGTTTGAGCAAGTGAAAATATAAGAACAGTTAATTATTTCCAGATTACATCTCTATTTTTTTTCTTATTAAATTATAGCTAATCTACAATTGTGTTAGTTTCTGGCATATAACAAAGCGATTCATATATATAAATATATGTGTGTGTGTATGTGTGTGTGTCTATATACTGTTTTTCAAATTCTTTTCCCTTGTGGCCTAAGATATTGACTATAGTTTCCTATGCTACACGGTAGGTACCTGTTTACCTATTTTATATATAGCAGTGTGTACTTTTTAGTCCCAAACTCATAACTTATCTTTCCCCTGCCTCTGCCAACTATCCAGTTTGGTAACCATAAGTATGTTTTATATGTCTGTGAGTATGTTTCTGTTTCATAAATTCACTTGTGTCATATTTTAGATATCACATTTAAATGATCTTATATGATATTTGTCTTTATCTGACTTACTGCACTTAATATGATAATCTCTAGGTATATCCATGTGGCTGCTATGGCATTATTTTATTCTCCTTTATGGTTGGGTAGTATTTCATTGTATAATATGTATGTATATATACACCACATCTTCTTTATTCATCCATCTGTCCTGGGACATTTATGTTTCTTCCATGTTTTGTCTTTTGTAAACAGTGCTTCAATCAATATAGGGGTGCATGCATCTTTTTAAATACAGTTTTCTCTGGGTATATGACCAATAGTGGGATTCCTGGATCATATGGTAACTCTATTTTAAGTTTTTGAAGGAATCTCCATACTGTTTTCTATAGTAGCTGTACCAATTAACATTGCCATCAACAGTGTAAGAGAGTTCCTTTTTTTTTCCCACATCCTCTCCAGCATTTGCTATTTGTGGACTTTTTAATGGTGGTCATAATGACTGGTGTGAAGTGGTACCTATTTGTAGTTTTGATTCGCATTTCTCTAATAGTGATATCAAGCATCTTTTCACGTGGTTATTGACCATCTTAGCTCCCAGTGACACTGAGCCAGATGGGTGGGAGAAATAATTGAGAATATCAGTTTGTAGAACAATAGTTCAGGAAAATATAAGGGTGTGCTATAGGTTTCCACTGAAACATAAAATTCTATGTTCACCCTCCTTTTGATTAAACATAGCCAATGTAAGGTTACTCTTGTTTGAAAATAAATCCGATCTCATTAGTTTTGATCTCTATTTACTCAAGTGCAGCACTGGTGGTAATTGACCATGCAGGTCTTTTTAAGTTTGTTTGCTGGAACATTTAAAATGAAATCTCAGATTAGACATTTGAAAGCCTCTCAAGTCTGGGAAACCAAGCAAAAACTTACATTAATAATACTTATCAACATAAATGTAGGGAAAGTTAAGTATCTCTTCTTATTTGACAACTCTTTTCATGCAATTTAATATATCAAATAAACCTAATTAATGTTAACATTGTAAAGAGAGATTTACAAGGTGAAAGAACAAATCCTTTAAGGTTTTCAAGGAGCTCTCTGGTAAATTTCAGTTTGAGGACAAGAAGATTCTATTTGGGATTTGATTTGGGGAAGGGAAATGCAGAAATGTCAAAAATATAAAAATATTTGAACACTTGATTAGGGAGGTCTGCATATTCAGTTCAGTTCAGAAACTCAGTTGTGTCCAACTCTTCATGACCCCATGAACCACAGCACACCAGGCCTCCTTGTCCATCACCACCTCCCAGATATTGCTCAAACTCATGTCCATCAAGTCAGTGATGCCATCCAAACTCTTTCATCCCCTTCTGTTGTCCCCTTCTACTCTCGCTTTCAATCATTCCCAGCATCAGGGTCTTTTCCAATAAGTCAGTTCTTCACATCAGGTAGCCAAAGTATTGGAGTTTGAGCTTCATCATCAGTCCTTCCAATGAATATTCAGTGCTGATTTCCTTTAGGATGGACTGATTGTATCTCCTTGCAGTCCAAGGGACTCTCAAGAATCTTCTCCAACACCACAGTTACAGATTACAGAGCAACAATACTTAGGTTTTCTGAAATAATCAAGAACATGATAGAGGTCAACAGAAAGCAAAGGAAACTATTCTGATAAAACACAGAATCATACTTTCCTAGGTAGATTACCCTGGAGAAGGCAATGGCAACCCACTGCAGTACTCTTGCCTGGAAAGTCCCATGGGCAGAGGAGCCTGGTAGGCTGCAGTCCTTGGGGTCGTGAAGAGTCGGACACTACTGAGCGACTTCACTTTCACTTTTCATTTTCATGCATTGGAGAAGGAAATGACAACCCACTCCAGCGTTCTTGCCTGGAGAATCCCAGGGACCGGGGAGTCTGGTGTCTATAGGGCCGCACAGAGTCAGACACGACTGAAGCGACTTAGCAGCTTCAGCAGCAGCAGCTAGATTATTCAAAAGATACAGAAAATACCTTTAGCATCTCTGATTAAGAGCTGACCAATAATCCAGGAAAACTTTGTTTTTCTAGATTTCAAGAAGTACAATTTTGACATTGTCTCACTTCTGAAAACTTATAAATTAATTAATTTAAATTTTAGCCAACAACTACATTAGATGTCTTCTTTGTAAAACTTTCACAATTTTCTAATATCAAATTACCTTTTCCCCCCTAACGTTTCCTCTCTCTAATTTAAGAACAATTAGCCATTCTACCTTAGAATACAATTACTCTTTTTTTTCTGTTTGTCAAAATTTATGCTACTTACCTTGTATAGTTTTCATGCAAAGTGGTTTCTCTTAATTTTTATAATTTCTAATAATTTCTTTTATATATATTGATGTTGATTTTCAACCACTAATGATTTTTCTTTTACAAATAAATGTGGGAATTAGAAAAATGAGTGTGAGTTGTTTGTCATATACCAAGATTTTGGATGAGCAGGCTACCAAATTTTACAGCTATATCACCTCACACTTCTTAGAGATATTCACAATTTCCTCAGTGCAATTTTTGATGTTTAAAACTCTAGGTTTAAAGATACCAAAGAGATTTTGAAAACTGCTTTTGGGCAAGCATACTACAACAGCAATAGAGTGGGAAATGACAACCCACTCCAGTATTCTTGTCTGAAAAATTCCATGGACAGAGGAGCCTGGTGGGCTACAGTCCACAGGGTTGCATAGAGTTGGACATAACTGAGTACACACTACAACACCATACAAAGCTATCCATTATCTTGTTATCTCCTTGTTAATTATTTTAACTTTATTTAATTAGTAAGCTCAAGTACATATTAAAAAAAAAAAACCTCTTCTCATATTTTACTTAATGTTGACAAAAATTTGCCTATCTCATAAACTTCAAAAAAATCGTATTGTTTCCTATTTTTTCTGAGTGGTTTAGAAATATTTAATTTGTATAATTGCTCATTTATCTCTATCCAATCTGAATAGAACTTCTTTAAAATTTTTATAAATTGATTTGTTAATATAATGCAGAGGTAGAAAAAGATCACATTTTACAACTTACTTGCATAAATATACAGATAGATGCAAATAGACATCAGTGTTATTAAAAAAAAATGTGTGTTTATTTGTTTAGTGAGTCATTTTTGGCTGCACTGGCTCTTTCTTGCTGCGGTTGGGCTGTCTCTAGTTGTGGAGAGCAGGGGTTTCTCTCTAGTTGTAGTGTGCAGGCTTCTCACTGCTGTGGCTTCTCTTGTTGTGGAGCATTGGCTTGAGGGTGCATCACCTTCAGCAGTTGTGGCTCACTGGCTTTTGAGTGCTGGCTCAGTAGTTGTGGCACATAGGGTAGCTGCCTAACAGCATGTGGGATCTTCCTGGACCAGAGATGAAACTGCCGTCCCTTGCATTGCAAGGTGGACTCTTAACCACTGGACCACCAGAAAAGCCCATCTTACAGTTTCCTATATTGTATTGGTTTTGCCATACATCAACATGAATCTGCAATGGGTGTACACGTGTTCCTAATCCTGAATCCCCCTCCCACCTCCCACCCCGTACATCCCTCTGGGTCATCCCAGTGCACCAGCCCTAAGCATCCTGTATCCTGCATCAAACCCGGACAGGCGATTCGTTTCTTATATGATATTATACATGTTTCAATGCCATTCTCCCAAATCATCCCACCCTCTCCCTTCCCACAGAGTCCAAAAGACTCTTCTATACATCTGTGTCTCTTTTGCTGTCTCACATACAGGGTTATTGTTACCATCTTTCTAAATTCCATATATATGCGTTAGTATACTCTATTGGTGTTTTTCTTTCTGGCTTACTTCACTCTGTATAATAGGCTCCAGTTTCATCCATCTTATGAGAACTGATTCAAATGTATTCTTTTTAATGGCTGAGTAATACTCCATTGTGTATATGTACTACAGCTTTCTTATCCATTCACCTGCTGATGGACATCTAGGTTGCTTCCATGTCCTGGCTATTATAAGCAGTGCTGCGATGAACATTGGGGTACACATGTCTCTTTCAATTCTGGTTTCCTCGGTGTGTATGCCCAGCAGTGGGATTGCTGGGTCATATGGCAGTTCTATTTCCAGTTTTTTAAGGAATCTCCACACTGTTCTCCATAGTGGCTGTACTACTTTGCATCCCCACCAACAGTGTAAGAGGGTTCCCTTTGCTCCACATCCTCTCCAGCATTTATTGTTTGTAGACTTTTGGATGGCAGCCATTCTGACTGGTGTGAAATGGTACCTCATTGTGGTTTTGATTTGCATTTCTCTAATAATGAGTGATGTTGAGCATGTTTTCATGTGTTTTTTAGCCATTTGTATGTCTTCTTTGGAGAAAAGTCTATTTAGTTCTTTGGCCCATTTTTTTGATTGGGTCATTTATTTTTCTGGAATTGAGCTACAGGAGTTGCTTGTATATTTTTGAGATTAGTTGTTTGTCACTTGTTTCATTTGCTATTATTTTCTCCCATTCTGAAGGCTGTCTTTTCACCTTGCTTACAGTTTCCTTTGTTGTGCAGAACCTTTAATTTTAATTAGATCCGTTTTTTTTTTTTTTTTTTTTTTGCTTTTATTTCTAGTATTCTGGGAGGTGGGTCATAGAGGATCCTGCTGTGATGTATGTCAGAGAGTGTTTGGCCTATGTTCTCCTCTAGGAGTTTTATAGTTTCTGGTCTTATGTTTAGATCTTTAATCCATTATGAGTTTATTTTTGTGTATGGTGTTAGAAAGTGTTCTAGTTCCAGTCTTTTACAAGTGGTTAACCAGTTTTCCCAGCACCACTTGTTAAAGAGATTGTCTTTAATCCATTGTATATTCTTGCCTCCTTTGTCAAAGATAAGGTGTCCATATGTGGGTGGATTTATCTCTGGGCTTTCTATTTTGTTCCATTGATCTATATTTCTGTCTTTGTGCCAGTACCATACTGTCTTGATAACTGTGGCTTTGTAGTAGAGCCTGAAGTCAGGCAGGTTGATTCCTCCAGTTCCATTCTTCTTTCTCAAGATAGCTTTGGCTATTCAAGGTTTTTTGTATTTCCATACAAATTGTGAAATTATTTGTTGTAGGTCTGAAAAATACCATTGGTAGCTTGATAGGGATTGCATTGAATCTATAGATTGCTTTGGATAGTATACTCATTTTCACTATATTGATTCTTCTGATCCTTGAACTTGGTATATTTCTCCATCTATTAGTGTCCTCTTTGATTTCATTCACCAGTGTTTTATAGTTTTCTATATATAGGTCTTTAGTTTCTTTAGGTAGATATATTCCTAAGTATTTTATGTTTTTCATTGCAACGGTGAATGGACTTGTTTCCTTAATTTCTTTTTTTATTTTCTCATTATTAGTGTATAGGAATGCAAGGGATTTCTGTGTTTTGATTTTATAATCCTGCAATTTTACTATATTCATTGATTAGCTCTAGTAATTTTCTGGTGAAGTCTTTAGGGTTTTCTATGTAAAGGATCATGTCATCTGCAAACAGTGAGAGTTTAACTTCTTCTTTTCCAATTTGGATTCCTTTTATTTCTTTTTCTGATCTGATTGCTGTGGCCAAAACTTCCAAAACTATGTTGAATAGCAGTGGTGAAAGTGGGCACCCTTGTCTTTTTCCTGACTTTAGGGGAAATGCTTTCAATTTTTCACCACTGAACTCTAACCTTCCTCTTGATAAATCAGTATGCATAATTTTCCAATGTCTATCTTAATCCATGACATGTCAATCATTTGAAGTAAACATTTTCTTAAATAGCAGGATATTTCAATTCAGTTCAGTTCAGTCACTCAGTCGTGTCCGACTCTTTGCTACCCCATGAATCGCAGCACGCCAGGCCTCCCTGTCCATCACCAGCTCCTGGAGTTCACTCAGACTCACGTCCATCGAGTCAGTGATGCCATCCAGCCATCTCATCCTCTGTCGTCCCCTTCTCCTCCTGCACCCAATCCCTACCACCATCAGAGTCTTTTCCAATGAGTCAACTCTTTGCATGAGGTGGCCAAAGTAACAGAGTTTCAGCTTTAGCACCATTCCTTCCAAAGAAATCCCAGGGCTGATCTCCTTCAGAATGGACTGGTTGGATCTCCTTGCAGTCCAAGGGACTCTCAAGAATCTTCTCCAACATCATAGTTCAAAAGCACCAATTCTTTGGTGCTCAGCCTTCTTCACAGTCCAACTCTCACATCCATTCATGACCACTGGAAAAACCATAGCCTTACTAGACGGACCTTTGTTGGCAAAGTAATGTCTCTGCTTTTTAATATGCTGTCTAGGTTGGTCATAACTTTCCTTCCAAGAAGTAAGCGTCTTTTAATTTCATGGCTGCAGTCACCATCTGCAGTGATTTTGAAGCCCAGAAAAATAAAGTCTGACACCGTTTCCACTGTTTCCCCATCTGTTTCCCATGGAGTGATGGGACCAGATGCCATGATCTTCGTTTTCTGAATGTTGAGCTTAAAGCCAACTTTTTCACTCTCCACTTTCACTTTCATCAGGAGGCTTTTTAGTTCCTCTTCACTTTCTGCCATAAGGGTGGTGTCACTGCATACCTGAGGTGATTGATATTTCCCCCAGCAGTCTTGATTCCAGCTTATGCTTCTTCCAGCCCAGCGTTTCTCATGATGTACTCTGCATAGAATTTAAATAAGCAGGGTGACAATATACAGCTTTGACATACTCCTTTTCCTATTTGGAACCAGTCTGTTGTTCCATGTAGAGTTCCAACTGTTGCTTCCTGACCTGCATATAGGTTTCTCAAGAGGCAGATCAGGTGGTCTGGTGTTCCCATCTCTTTCAGATTTTTCCACAATTTATTGTGATCCACACAGTCAAAGGCTTTGGCATAGTCAATAAAGCAGAAATAGATATTTTTCTGGAACTCTCTTGCTTTTTCGATGATCCAGCAGATGTTGGCAATTTGATCTCTGGTTCCTCTGCCTTTTCTAAAACCAGCTTGAACATCTGGAATTTCACGGTTCACATATTGCTGAAGCCTGGTTTGGAGAATTTTGAGCATTATTTTACTAACATGTGAGATGAGTGCAAATGTGCGGTAGTTTGAGCACTCTTTGGCATTACCTTTGTTTGGGATTGGGATGAAAACTGACCTTTTCCAGTCCTGTGGCCACTGCTGAGTTTTCCAAATTTGCTTGCCTATTGAGTACAGCACTTTCACAGCATCATCTTCCAGGATTTTAAATAGCTCAACTGGAATTCCATCACTTCCACTAGCTTAGTTCATAGTGATGCTTTCTAAGGCCCATTTGACTTCACATTCCAGAATGTCTGGCTCTAGGTGAGTGATCACACCATTGTGATTATCTGGGTCGTGAAGATCTTTTTTGTACGGTTTTCTGTGTTTTATTGCCACCTCTTCTTGATATCTTCTGCTTATGTTAGATCCATACCATTTCTGTCCTTTATCAAGCCCATCTTTGCTTGAACTGTTCCCTTGGCAGGATATTTGGGGGTCCTTATTTTCTTCCTTTGATTTCTTTTCTTGAGCTACTAAGAATAGTAAATAGGCAATTCTAACACTATATTTATTCATTCTATTGTATGAACATCACTGGAAATATGAAATTTTATTCCAAAGGGTTAAAATTTAGCCCAGACATTCCAGTCTACAAATTAAATTTCTTTCCTGTAAATAAGGCACTTTGAAAACCTATTTTAAAATATATTTTAGCATTGATTTTATTTCTAATTTTGTTATTTTCTGATAAAAAGACTATTTCTGCCCATGTATATTATAGTCATGATATACTGATACACCAAATATAGATATGCAGTGTATAGACAGTCAACTTGAACACTTTTTGTAACTGAGTGGTAAAATCTAGTTAACTTCATGGAAATGTTTGGAAAAGTAAAATATATAAAAATAAATACTTAATGATATTTTTATCACTATAGTCTTCAAATATGGCTCCTCAGCACAAGAAGAATCTTAAAATGGCTATATCATGTTGAGGTCTGAGAGAAAACAACAAAATTTTGTAAAGCAATTATCCTTCAATTAAAAATAAATAAATTTAAATTAAAAAAATCAACAATAACAAATGTGCTTCTAGATATTGAAGAATCAATAATTACATATGGATTGCAGTATGTGAGCCTTCCCTGTCCTTCACTATCTCCCAGAGTTTACTCATGTCCATTGAATCAGTCATACTATCCACCTATCTCATCCTCTGTTGCCCTTTTCTCTTTTTCCCCTCAATCTATCTTAGCATCAGAGTCTGTTCCAGTGAGTTGGCTCTACACATCAGGTGGCCAAAGTATTGGAGCTTTAGCTTCAGTATCAGTTCTTCCAATGAATATTTAAGGTTGTTTTCCTTTAGGATTGACTCATTTGATCTTCTTGCAGTCCAGGGGGCTCTCAAGAGTTGTCCAGAACCACATTTCAAAAGTATCAATTCTTTGGTGCTCAGCCTTGTTTATGGTCCAACTTTCACATCTGTACATGCTGCTGCTAAGTCACTTCAGTTGTGTCTGACTCTGTGCAACCCCATAGATGGCAGCCCGCCAGGCTCCGCCTTCCTTGGGATTCTCCAGGCAAGAACACTGGAGTGGGTTGCCATTTCCTTCTCCAATGCATGAAAGTGAAAAATGAAAGTGAAGTCGCTCAGTCGTGTCCAACCCTCAGCGACCCCATGGACTGCAGCCTTCCAGGCTCCTCCGTCCATGGGATTTTCCAAGCAAGAGTACTGGAGTGGGTTGCCATTGCCTTCTGACTACTGGCCAAACCATAGCTTTGACTATACTGGCCTTTGTCAGGAACCTGATGTTTCTGCTTCTTAATAAGCTGTCCAGGTTTGTCATAGCTTTCCTTGCAAAGAGTAAGATGGCCAAAAGGTACATGACAAGATTTTCTCAATCACTAAACATCAGGAAAATAAATTCAAAACCACAGTGAGATGTCACCACACACCTATTAGACTTGCTATGATCAAAAAAATTAGGGGAAAAAAAAAACACTAAAAATAACACGTGTTGGTGAGGATGTAGAGAAAAAGAAACATTTGTGTATTCTTGGTGGGAATGTAAATTTGTGCAGCCCCTATGGAAGCCAGTATATAGGCTTCTCAAACAATTTAGAATAGAACTGCAATATAATTCAGAAATTCCACTTATGGGTATTTATTCAAAGAAAGCAAAGCCACTAATTTGAAAAGTTATATGCTTCCCTGAGTTCTTTGCAGCATTATTTTTTTAATTTATTTATTTTAATTGGAGGCTAATTACTTTACAATATTGTGATGGTTTTGCCATATGAATCAGCCATGGTGTACATGTGTCCCTCATGCTGAACCCCACTTGCACCTCCCTCTCCATCCCATCCCTCTGGGTAGTCCCAGTGCACTGGCTCTGAGTCCCCTGTTTCATGCATCGAATTTGGACTGGTGATCTATTTCACATATGGTAATATACATGTTTCAATGCTATTCTCTCAAATCATCCCACCCTCGCCTTCTCCCAAAAAGTCCAAAAGTCTGTTCTTTATATCTGTGTCTCTTTTGCTGTCTTTCATATAGGGCAGCATTCTTTTCAAGAGTCAAGATGTGGAAACAGTGTTAATCAATGGATGGATGGATAAAGACATTAGATTTCACACAAACGCACACACACACACACACACACACACACATATATATATGGGATGGACTTGGAGGGCATTATACTGACTGAAGTAAGTCAACCAGAGAAAAACAAAACAATATGATCTGTCTAACAAATGTAATCTAAATTTATATATATATATATTAATATGTAAATAAATTCAGTTCAGTTGCTCAGTCGTGTCAGACTCTTTGCAAGCCTATGGACAGCAGCACACCAGGCTTCCCTGTCCATCACCAACTCCTGGAGCTTGCTCAAACTCACATCCATCGAGTCTGTGATGCCATCCAACCATCTCATTCTCTTTCATCCCCTTCTCCTCCTGCCTTCAGTCTTTCCAAGTTCAGGGTCTTTTCCACTAAGTCAATTCTTCACATCAGGTGGCCTAAGTATTGGAGCTTCAGTTTCAGCATCAGACCTTCCAAGGAACATTCAGGACTGATTTCCTTTAGGATGGACTGGTTGATCTCCTTGCAGTCCAAGGGACTCTCTCAAGAGTATTCGCCAACACCACAGTTCAAATGCATCAATTCTTGAGCACTCAGCTTTCTTTATAGTTTAACTCTCACATCCATACATAACTACTGGAAAAAAACCATAACTTTGACTAATATGGACCTTTGTCAGCAAAGTAATGTCTCTGCTTTTTAATATTCAGTCTAGTTTGGTCATAGCTTTTCTTCCAAGGATTAAACATCTTTTAATTTCATGGCTGCAGTCACCATCTGCAGTGATTTTGGAGCCCAAAAAATAAAGTCTGCCACTGTTTCCACTGTTTCTCCATCTATTTGCCATGTAGCGAAGAATTTGTGTTGGAGAAGACTCTTGAGAGTCCCTTGGACTGCAAGGAGATCCATCCTGTCCATCCTAAAGGAGATCAGCCCTGGGATTTCTTCAGAAGGAATGATGCTAAAGCTGAAACTCCAGTACTTTGGCCACCTCATGCGAAGAGTTGACTCATTAGAAAAGATTCTGATGCTGGGAGGGATTGGGGGCAGGAGAAGAAGGGGATGACAGAGGATGAGATGGCTGGATGGCATCACTGACTCGATGGACGTGAGTCTATGTGAACTCCGGGAGTTGGTGATGTACAGGGAGGACTGGTGTGCTGCGATTCATGGGGTTGCAAAGAGTCGGACACGACTGAGCAACTGAACTGAACTGAACTAAACTGATGGTACCAGATGTATGATCTTAGTTTTCTGAATGTTGAGTTTTAAGCCAACTTTTTCACTCTCCTCTTTAACTTTCATCAAGAGGCTCTTTACTTCTTCATCATTTTCTACCATAAGTGTGGTGTCATCTGAATATCTGAAATTATTGATATTTCTCCCAGCAATCTTGATTCCAGCTTGTGCTTCATCCAACCCAGCATTTCACATGATGTACTCTGCATATACATTAAATGAGCAGGGTCACAATATACATCCTTGATGTACTTCTTTCCCAATTTGGAACCAATTTGGTAATATGTAAGTTGTATACATATAAACTCATAGATACCAAGAACATAAACAGATTGGTGGTCACCAGAGGAAGCAGGTGGAGATTTGGACAAATGGGTGAATTGTTTTTATTTTTCACTTAAATAACTTGAAAAGAAAAAGGAGAGAACATCCCCTCTTTCAATCTCACTGTCTTCATCAAATATAAAAGAAACCAATTGTTTTGATATTTGCACAGTGAAGTATTTTATTCGCCTTTACAATTTTTGAGAATCATAACTTTAAATTGAAGCTTCCAATTGAAAAGCATTTCTAAAGTTGCTAAGAAATATAAATTATTCATACTTAAATTGAGTTGAAATGTTATCTGTATGGATATCATGCCTATTTTATGATGCTTTCTGACAAATAGACCCTAGGTAAATTTTAGTGAAGATTTTTGTCATTGCAAGGCATAAGAAAAAATGGGAAAAGAATCTCATTTCCATACATCTTATCTGTTTACTCAGATCCTGATTCCTATAGCCTCATTTTATATTCTCTTCATTAATAGCATTATACTCCTGAGGGTTAGTAGGGATTTTATATGCTGAAAAGAATGAAAAGAAACTGATATGATTTTAAGCACCAACAGACAGTTTATGTAAAGAACATTTTATATTTCTGTAGGATTTTTGTGCCTTCAAAGTAAGACTCTGATGGAGTGCTAATGGTGTCTTATTGTGAGGTCAAACTTATTTTCAGTTCAGTTGATCAGTTGTGTCTGACTCTGCAACCCCATGAACTGCAGCACACCAGGCCTCCCTGTCCATCATCAATTGCCAGAGATTACTAAACTCATGTCCATTGAGTCGATGATGCCATTCAACCATTTCATCCTCTGTTGTTCCCTTCTCCTCGTGCCTGCAATTTTTTCCAGCATTAGGGTCTTTGCCAATGAGTCAGTTCTTTACATCAGGTGGCCAAACTTATTTTATTAAACTTTATTTACCTCAAACATGGGGAAAGATGAATATTATTTATTAAATATTCATAAAATAGGCTTTAGTACATCCATCCAGGGAAAATGATTGTAAATTTGGTGTATAATATTTTCCTACACATACCAAAAAAAAAAAAATGAAGTGGCTCAGTAGTGTCCAACTCTTTGCAACCCCATGGACATAGCCTGCCAGGCTGCTCCATCCATGGGATTTTCCAAGCAAGAGGAGTGGGTTGCCATTTCCTTCTCCAACACATACAAACATACATGCACTCAAATATTACTTATGACAAAATGGGCTTCAATTTCATAACTAGCACTTTTAAATATGCATATAGCAAGGTGATACAAACTCTTTTAGACCAACAAATATTTATGGACCATATTTTCCATTGAATTAACATAGTCTGTTATTTGGGTGAGATTTTGTTTATCTTACCAAGTGCCTAGAACAAGACATATCATATTGTTTGTATACATATATTGTATTATACCATGCTGCTAAAAATATCTTTATAGTTTTTTCTTAGTTTACTCCTTTAAAATATTTGTGGATACATTCTTACATCTGACAACAATTATAAAGGAGTTATTTCTGAAATGTAACAGTGTCCTATAAGTTTGCAGGCAAATGTGTGAATTTTAATTTTATCTCACTTTTGTTTCTGGTCATAATTAAACTAATTAACAGACTGGGCAATGTTGAACAATTTGACATTATACAGATTGAAAAATAACTCACAATTTGAAGGCAATTACTTTGTTGTACATAATTGCATAGTTGTCTTTGGCAATTGATGTGGATGTGAATGTTGAGAAAGCCTGAGAGAGAAGGAGACATAGAAATACAGAGATTGATTGAAAGGGAAAAAGAAAGGCAGAAACAGACACAGAAAGAAAGTTTAAAACCAGGAAAGAATCTGTCTACGGGTGAACCCAAATTAGAGAAAAGCTTATCTGAGATGTGTAAGGAAACAGATTCAATCTTGGTAATATTGTCTGATGCAGTCATGCTTATTGAGAGAGACCCACTTCTGCACTGGTGGCTGAGAATAGGCGACAACTCAGATAGAAGATGACTGTGTTGTCTCTGTTCTTGCAGGATCAGAGAGTGAAGCAGCTGAGTGAAAAAATAGAGAGCCATGGAAACAAAATTTTCCACCACCGACTAAAATTAGCATTTTAGCCAGTTCCTGTTCAGACTAGTCACCCAGGATCAGATCCTACCCCCAACCGCAAATGCCTTTATTCTAATAGGGTCACAGTTGTGGGAAAGTTACTGATAGCAGTTGGTTTAGGCTGGACATAAAGATTTCCTCAGAAAGGGAAAGACTAGACATCTTTTCAGGAAAGTTGGAGACAGCTAGGGAACATTTTGCCCAAAGATAGGCCCAATAAAGGACATAAGCAGTAGAGACCTAATAGACACAGAAGAGATCAAGAAGAGATGAAAAGAATACATGGAAGAACTGTATGAAAAACATCCAAATGAGCCAGATTACTAGGACGGTGTGATCAGCAACCCAGAATCAGACATTCTAGAGAGCAAAGTCAAGTGGGCCTTAGGAAGCACTGCTGTTAATAAAGCTAGTGAATGAGATGGGATTCCAGTAGAACTATTCAAAACCCTAAAGGATAATACCATAAAGATGTTGTGTTCAATATGTCAGCAAACCTGGAAGACCCAGCTGTGGCCACAGGACTGGAAAAGGTCAATCCTCATCCCAAATCCCAGGAAGGATAGTATTAAAGAATGTGCTAATCATTGGACAATGGCACTCATCTCCCATGCTAATAAGGTCATGCTTAAAATCATGTATGTTAGACTTCAATATTATGTGAATAAAGAATTTTCTAGATGTCCAAGCTGGGTTTAGGAAAGGAAGAGGAGCCAGAGATCAAATTGCCAACATTTGCTGGATCATAGAGAAAGCTAGGGAATTCCAGAAAAACACATCTACCTCTCTTTCATCAACTATCCCAAAGACTTTGACTGTGAGGATCATAATAAACTGTGGAAAGCTCTTAAAGAGATGGAAAGCTCCTAAAAAACCAGACCGTCTTACCTGTTTCCTGAGAAACCTGTATGTGGGTGAAGATGCAGTAGTTAACACCGTGTATGGAACAACTGATTGGTTCAAAGTTGAGAAAGGAGTGACAGGGCTGTCTGCTGTCACCCTGTTTGTTTAATCTATATGCTGAGCACATCGTGAGAAATGTTGGGCTGGAAGAATTATAAGCAGGAATCAAGATAGGTGGGAGAAACATAAACAATCTCAGATATGCAGATGATACCACTCTAATGGCAGAAAGCAAAGAGGAACTAAAGAACCTCTTGATGAAGGTGAAGGAGGATAGTGAAAGAGCCAGCTTAAAATTAAATATTAAAAAAACAAAAACTAAGATCATGGCATCTGGCCCCACTAGTTCATAGCAAATAGAAAGGGAAATATTGAAAGTAGTGACAGATTTCCAGTCCTTGGGCTCTAAAACCATTGCAGATATTGACTGCAGCCATGAAACCAGAAGACGTTTGCTTCTTGGCAGGAAAGCTATGACCAACCTAGACAGTGTGTTGAAAAGCAGAGACATTACTCGACAGACAAAGTTTCATATAGTCAAGGCTATGTTCTTCCCAGTGGTCATGTATAGTTGTGAGCATAATGTTCACTAGAACGTGGTTTATATGGTAAAGAATCTCCCTGCCACGAGGGAGACCCAGACATGGCTCCTCAATCCACCAAATTTTCCAGGCAAGAATATTGGAGTGGGTTGCCATTACCTTCTCCAGGGATCTTCCCTACCCAGGGATCAAACCCTGGTCTCCCGCATTGTAGGCAGACGCTTTAGCGTCTGAGCCACTAAATTTTCTTTTTCTCTTTGGTCAATATTGTTTGGAAGAGAGTGTATAGATGTCCATAGTATATCAAAAGCAGTAGGTGAAATATGTTAACTCTAAAATCATGGCTTTTTGGTGTTCTTTCTTTGTTTAATAACATCCATGTATCTATGATCACCATGATGCCTTTTGCCTGTCTTAGGGAGGAAGGTTCAGGATGGGGAACACGTGTATACCTGTGGCAGATTCATGTTGATATATGGCAAAACCAATACAATATTGTAAAGTTAAAAAAATAAAATTAAAAAAAGAAATATATTGGAATATATTTAATATATTGAGTTGGCCAAAAGTTCATTCAAGTTCCACATATGGAATTTGTCCAACTCAATATTATGTAATACTTGAAAGACTAATAAGATTCAGTATCAGTGTCTATTCCTTCAGTTATTATATTTAAGACAGGGACAAATAATTTATTAGCACTGAAATTCAATATCTTGTGTAAAATAAAAATCTATACAAAAAATTATAAAGCCCTTTTTATTTCACATTTCTCTTACTCAAAATTTGCTGAACCTAAATTGATTCATTACATCAGATGTCTGATTAAATTAAAATGTAAAACTAAATTTCATTTGATTAATTCAATCTCTTAGCTTGTTAAAATGTTTCAAAATTCAATAGCATAACATGAAATGTGTTTTAATTATCCTTTGTTTTTGTTGTGTTAGTCGCTTCAGTCATGTCCTACTCTTTGCAACACCATAGACTGTAACCTGCTAGGCTTCTCTGTCCATGGAATTCTCCAGGCAAGAATACTGAAATGGGTTGCCATTCCTTTTCCAGGGGATCTTCCTGATCCACGAATTGAACCTGGGTCTCCCTCGTGGCAGGGAGATTCTTTACCATCTAAACCAGCAGTTTTATTCTTACAGCATCTCACATAGGATAACATCATTATTTATCTTTTACATGTGAGAAAACTGAAGCACAGTAAATGTAAGTAACATGGTCCAAATTCACAAATCTTTAACAGCCAAAATGTGATAATTAATAGAAGTCTAACTAAATCCACAGCATATCTTGTCAACTAGTACCCTGTATAGTTCTGCTTTTATCTTTAGTTTTTATGATATTGACATGAGACCAGATGATCTCTAAAATACCTTCTGTTCATATATTTTACTGTGAGACAGTAACTGCACATATTTTCAAGCAGTTTACACATCTGTGAACCTTATCTCCCCAACAACAACAACAACAACATTTCTAACATATTTTGGTAATTGATGCTCTTTTGTGCATAAAAAAAAATGTTGGTAATGTAGCATTAGTAGTGTGGTTGGAATGAAGACTCCTTTTCAGGGTCTTTATTTATTTTTGTCAAATAAAAATTGTATATATTTAAAATGTACAACATGTTGTTTTGATATGTGCATACATATTGTGTGGCTTCCCTGGTGGCTCAGATGTTAAAGAATCTTCCTGTAATTCAGAAGACCCAGGTTTAATCCTTGGCTCAGAAAGATCCTCTGGAGAAAGGTATAGCTACCCATCCAGTATTTTTGCCTGGAGAATTAAGGCTAGAGGAGTCTGGTGAGCTACAGGTCATGGAGTTTCAAAGAGTCAAACATGACTGAGCAACTAATACTTTACATACTGTGTAATTATTACCACAATCAAGCTAATTAGCATACCCATCCCGTTATCTAGTTTAGTTTTGTAATAATAACATTTAAGATCTAGCTTCTTAGAAAATGTCAAGTGTGCAGTACAATATTATGAGGTGTAACAACCATGCTGCGTATTAGATCTCCATGACTTATTCATCCCATACAACTTTGTAGCCTTTGACTTATGTCTCCTCATATTTTAACCTCTGGCAACTACAATTCTACTCTCAGTTTCTTTCAATTAACATTTTAGATTCCACAAATAAGTGAGTTTGTGCAGTTTATTTGTCTTTCTGTCCCTGTCTGATGTTACTGAACATAATGTTCACTAGACTTATCCATGTTGTCACAAGTGACAGGATTGTTTTCTCTGTTTTACAAATTGAGTAGTATTCCACTGTATATCCGCTGATGGACATTACATTGTTTCCATATTTTAGTTACTGTTAGGAACCCTACAGTGACATGGGAATGTTGGTGATAATAATATTACCAATAATGATGTCTCTTATAGATACTGATATCATTTCCTTTGGGCATATCCCCAGAAGTGAGTGGTTTGGTACATCCACAGGAACTACTTTGACTCAATGAGTCACATTTGTATCAACATGGGCGTTGAGTTAGTGAGTCAGTGAGTCTGTGCAAGGCCGGCCTACAGAGGTTAGGAGATGTGGACAGGGGAGCAGGCAATTAGGAGGGGTACCCCGCCCTTGAGAAATGCAGTTATGCTGTCAACTGCTATCTGCATGAATCTCTGTGCCATTGTCTGTGTACCTGGCAATCATCAGGAAGTCAGTCACTCACGGTTACAAGAAATTATCTGATTATAGATTTGTAAAGACGTGTTCTTTGTGAAGTAAGCAGCTACTCTGCAGCTGTGAAATTAAAACATGCTTGCTCCTTGGAAGGAAAGGTATGACAAACCTAGATAGCATATTAAAAAGCAGAGACATCATTTTGCTGACAAAGATCTATATAGTCAAGACTGTGGCTTTTCCAGTAGTCATGTGTGGATGTGAGAGTTAGACCATAAGGAAAGCTGAGCATAAAATAATTGATGCTTTTGAACTGTGGTGCTGGAGAAGACTCTTGAGAGTCCCTTGGGCAGCAAAGAGATCAAACCAGTCAATGCTAAAGGAAATCAACTCTGACTATTCATTGGAAGGACTGTTGCTGAAGCTCAAAAACTTTGGCCACCTGATACAAAGAGCCAACTCATTGGAAAAGACCTTGTTGCTGGGAAAGACTGAAGGCAGGAGGAGAAAAGGGAGACAGAGGATGAGATGGTTGGATAGCATCACTGATACAATGGACAGAAGTTTGAGCATACTCTGGGAGATGATGAGGGACAGGGAAGCCTGGCGTGCTGCTGTTCATGGTGTCGCAGTCGGACATGACTTAGTGACTGAATGACGATCAGAAGTGAGATTGCTGGATCATATGATTGTTTTATTTTTAATATTCTTGAGGCACCTTTAAACTGTTTTCCATAGTGGCTGTACCAACTTACCTTCCCAGCCACAGTGCACAAGGCTTACCTTTTCTTGATACACTCTCCAGGATTTGCTACATCTTGTCTTTTTATCATAAACATTCTAATAGGTGTGAGCTGATTTCTTATTTTGGTTTTGATTTGCATTTTCCAAATCACTAATGATGTTGAGGTTCTTAATTTTTTTTTTAAATACACCTTTTGGTCATCAATAATGTGTTCTTTCAAAATATGTGTGCTTAGGTTCTGTATCCATTTTGTAATTGGGTTATTTGTTTTCCTTCCATTGAATTGCATGAAATCTTTATATAGCTTAGATAGTACCCCCTTCATGAGATATACCATTTGCAAAATATTTTCTCCTTTTACATTTGTTACCTTTTCATGATGTTGACTGCTTAGTGTAGTTGGTGAGTCCAAGTCATCTAGTTTTGTTTTTCACCCATAATTTGGGTGTCACTTCCAAACAACAAAATGTTATCACCAGTATCATACTCTTGGTTACTGTAACTTTGCAATATGTTTTGAAATTAAAGGGTGTGATGTCTGCCTCTAGCTTTGTTGTTCTTCCTCAAAACCGCTTGGTTACTCAATATCTTTTGTGGTTACATATGAGTTTCAGCTTTGTTTTCTTCTATTTCTGTAAAAAATATAAGATAGCAAATGCAATGAATTTGTAGATCACTTTATGAAGTACGTAATTTTTAACAATATTAAGTCTTCTAATATATATGTGAAAAGAATATCTTTCTATTTATTTGTCTTCTTTAACTTCTTGCATTGTTATTTTATCATATTTAATGTACAAGTCTTTTACTTGTTTGGTTATATTTATCTTTAAGCATTTTATTATTTTTGTTGCCATTGTCAGAGGGATTATATTCTTAATTTTCTTATTGGATGGATGTTTGTATATAGAAAATCACTGTTTTTTGTTTATTGACCTTGTATTCAGTTCAGTTCAGTCGCTCAGTCATGTCCGACTCTGCAACCCCATGAATCGCAGCACGCCCTCCAAAAAAATCCCAGGGCTGATATCCTTCAGAATGGACTGGTTGGATCTCCTTGCAGTCCAAGGGACTCTCAAGAGTCTTCTCCAACACCACAGTTCAAAAGCCTCAATTCTTCAGTGCTCAGCTTTCTTCACAGTCCAACTCTCACATCCATACATGACCACTGGAAAAACCATTGCCTTGACTAGACGGACCTTTGTTGGCAAAGTAATGTCTCTGCTTTTCAATATTCTATCTAGGTTGGTCATAACTTTTCTTCCAAGGAGTAAGCGTCTTTTAATTTCATGGCTGCAGTCACCATCTGCAGTGATTTTGGAGCCCCAAAAATAAAGTCTGACACTGTTTCCACTGTTTCCCCATCTATTTCCCAAGAAGTGGTGGGACCAGATGCCATTATCTTAGTTTTCTGAATGTTGAGGTTTAAGCCAACTTTTTCACTCTCCACTTTCACTTTCATCAAGAGGCTTTTTAGTTCCTCTTCACTTTCTGCCATAAGGGTGGTGTCATCTGCATATCTGAGGTTATTGATATTTCTCCTGGCAATCTTGATTCCAGCTTGTGCTTTTTCCAGCCGAGCGTTTCTCATGAAGTACTCTATATATAAGTTAAATAAGCAGGGTAACAATATACAGCCATTACATACTTCTTTTCCTATTTGGAACCAGTCTGTTATTCCATGTTCGTTTCTAACTGTTGCTTCCCATCCTGCATATAGGCTTCTCAAGAGGCAGGTCAGGTGGTCTGGTATTCCCATCTCTTTCAGAATTTTCCACAGTTTATTGTGATTGACACAGTCAAATGCTTTGGCATAGTCAATAAAGCAGAAATAGATGTTTTTCTGGAACTCTCTTGCTTTTTTGATGATCCAGCAGATGTTGGCGATTTGATCTCTGGTTCCTCTAAAACCAGCTTGAACATCTGGAAGTTCAAGATGCAGTATTGCATAGGAACCTGGAATGTCAGGTCTATGAATCAATGCAAATTGGAAGTGGTCAAACAGATGGCAAGAGTGAATGTCGACATTCTAGGAATCAGAGAACTCAAATAGACTGGAATGGGTGAATTTAACTCAGATGACCATTATATCTACTACTGCAGGCAGGAATCCCTTAGAAGAAATGGAGTAGCCATCATGGTCAACAAAAGAGTCCAAAATGCAGTACTTGGATGCAATCACAAAAACGACAGAATGATCTCTGTTCGTTTCCAAGGCAAACCATTCAATATTACAGTAATCCAAGTCTATGCCCCAGCCAGTAATGCTGAAGAAGCTGAAGTTAAATGGTTCTATGAAGACCTACAAGACCTTTTAGAACTAACACCCAAAAAAGATGTCCTTTTCATTATAGGGGACTGGAATGCAAAAGTAGGAAGTCAAGAAATACCTGGAGTAACAGGCAATTTAGGCCTTGGGGTACAGAATGAAGCAGGGCAAAGCCTAATAGAGTTTTGCCAAGAGAACGCACTGGTCATAGCAAACACCCTCTTCCAACAACACAAGCAAAGACTCTACACGTGGACATCAACAGATGGCCAACACGAAAATCAGACTGATTATACTCTTTTCAGCCAAAAATGGAGAAACTCTATACAGTCAACTAAAACAAGACCAGGAGCTGACTGTGGCTCATATCATGAACTCCTTACTACGAAATTCAGAATGAAATTCAAGAAAGTAGGGGAAACCACTAGACCATTCAGGTATGACCTAAATAAAATCCCTTATGATTATACAGTGGAAGTGAAAATAGATTTAAGGGACTAGATCTGATAGAGTGCCTGATGAACTATGGAATGAGGTTCGTGACATTGTACAGGAGACAGGGATCAAGACCATCCCCATGGAAAAGAAATGCAAAAAAGCAAAATGGCTGTCTGAGGAGGCCTTACAAATAGCTGTGAAAAGAGAAGTGAAAAGCAAAGGAGAAAAGGAAAAATATAAGCATCTGAATGCAGAGTTCCAAAGAATAGCAAGGAGAGATAAGAAAGCCTTCCTCAGTGATCAATGGAAAGAAATAGAGGAAAACAACAGAATGGGAAAGACTAGAGATTCTTCAAGAAAATTAGAGATACCAAGGGAACATTTCATGCAAAGATGGGCTCAGTAAAGGACAGAAATGGTATGGATTTAACAGAAGCAGAAGATATTAAGAAGAGGTGGCAAGAATACACAGAAGAACTGTACAAAAAAGATCTTCACAACCAAGATAATCATGATGGTGTGATCACTCACCTAGAGCCAGACATCCTGGAATGTGAAGTCAAGTGAGTCTTAGAAAGCATCACTAAAAACAAAGGTAGTGGAGGTGATGGAATTCCAGTTGAGCTATTTCAAATCTTGAAAGATGATGCTGTGAAAGTGTTGCACTCAATATGCCAGCAAATTTGGAAAACTCAGCAGTGGCCACAGGACTGGAAAAGGTCAGTTTTCATTCCAATCCCAAAGAAAGGCAATGCCAATTAATGCTCAAACTACTGATCTTGTATTAATATATTACAAAGTTACTGAATTAGTTCATTAGTTCTAACAGTTTTTTTTTTTTTTTTCTTTGTCCTTAGGGTTTTCTGCATATATGATGATATCATCTACAAACAAAGGTACTACTTTTTCTTGGATGAAGTTTATTTATTTTTCTTATCTTCTTGTTCTGGCTAGAGCATGTTGTGTTAAACCGAAATGGCAAGAGTAGCATTCTTGCCTTGTACCAGATAGTGGAGGAAAAGGTTTTAGTTTCTCTCGGTGTATCATGATGTTTGCTGTGGGCTTTTTACATATAACCTTAATTGTGCTGAGGCAGTTTTAAAGGCAGTTTTATTCTCTAACAATTTTTTGAGAGTTTTTGTCATGAATGGATGCTGAATTGTCAAACTTTTCTTTATTTCTGCATTTTTTGAGATGATCATGTTGTATTTTTTTAATTCATATGTTAAATATTCCTTGCATTTTGGGTATAAAGCCTACTTAGACATGATATATAATCCTTTTTATGTGCTTTTGAATTTGGTTTAGCTAGTATTTTATTGTTAAGTTTTTTTCACTGAAGTTCATCAAGTTTATTCAGTTCAGTTCAGTTGCTCAGTTGTGTCTGACTCTTTGTGACGCCATGGACTGTAGCATGCCAGGCCTCCCTGTCCATCAACAACTCCCAGAATTTACTCAAACTCATGTCCATTGAGTCAGAGATGCCATCCAACCATCTCATCCTCTTCTCCTGCCTTCACTGTTTCCCAGCATGAGGGTGTTTTCAAATGAGTCAGTTCTTCACATCAGGTGGTCAAAGTTTTGGAGTTTCAGCTTCAGCATCAGTCCTTCCAATGAACACTCAGGACTGATTTCCCTTAGGATGGACAGGTTGGATCTCCTTTCAGTCCAAAGGACTCTCAAGAGTCTTCTCCAACACCACAATTCAAAAGCATCAATTCTTCAGTGCTCAGTTTTCTTTATGGTCAACTCTCACATCCATACCAAGTTTATTGGTTTGTAGTTTTTTTTTTTTTTTTTTTCTGTTTGAGTTTCTTGTGGTGTATTCATCTGGCTTTGGTATCATGGTAATGCTGGCTTCATAAAAGGAATTTGGACAAATTCTCTCTTCCATATTCTGGAACATTTTAAGAAAGATTGGTATTAATGTTTCTTTCAGTGTTAAGTAGAACTCATCAGTGAAGCTGTTGGTCTTGGGCTTTAGTGTTGCGATGTTTTTGATTACCGATTCAGTCTCCTTGTTTGTTGCTTGTCTATTCATACTTTTTCTTAATTAATTCAGTGATAGTAGATTCCATGCTTATATAAAGTTATCCTTTTTTTTCTAGTTTGCTTCATTTTTTGGTATATAATTGAGCATAATAATCTTTTTGATCCTTTTTATTTCTGTGTCATGTATTATAATGACTTCTCTTTCATTTTTTATTTTAATTATTTCAGTCTTCTCTTTTTTCCTAAATTAATTAATCTAGCTGTCTATCAGTTTTATCTTTTGGATAAACAACTTTTTATTTTGCTGATTTTTTGTTTGCTTTATTTTTCTGTATTCCTTTCTGCTCTAATCTTTATTGTTTTTTTCTTTCTGCTAACTTTCTGCTAACTTTGTTGTCCTTTTTATATTTCCTTGAGGTTTAAAATTAGTTTGTTTACTTGAGGTCTTATTTTTATTGAGATATAATCAATATAACCTTGTACTGGGTATGAAACATAGTGGTTTGATATATGTATATATTATGAAATGACCTTTCTTCTTTTTCAGATGTATGCATTTATCACTGTTAACTTTTGTTTTAACAATGTTTTGACTGCATTCCATAAATTTTGGAATTTTCTGTTTATATTTTTATCTGAAGTTATTTTTAAAATTCACTTTTGATTTCCTCTGACTCAGTGGTTGTTCAAGAGAATGTTGTTAAGTTTTCATGTATTTTATAATTTTCTGGTTTTCTTACTGTTAGTGGTTTCTAGTTTCCTTCACTGTGATTAGAAAGGATACTTAGAATGATGTTGATCTTCTTACGTTTATTAAAATTTGTTTTGTGACTTAACATGTGATCTTTCTTGGAGATTGTTATGACCATGATTTAGATGAATGCATTTTTCTGTTGTTGTTGGAGAGTTCTACATATGTCTGTTAGGTCTGTTTGGTGGACGATGCTGTTCAGATCAGCTATTTCCTTATTGATTGTCTGGATTTTTGTCTCCATTATTCAGTGTAGGGTATGAACGTCTCCTTTAGTATTGCATTGATGTTAATTTCTCTTTGAGTATTTAAATGCCAAGTGACCATCCCTGGAGTGTATACTCTTGATTAGAATACAACACATGTTAACAAATCACAGACATTAGCAAAGCTTTGAAGTTATGATTTTCTATGCTGTGGGTCTGGACTATTTCTCTTAGAATTCCCTCACTAGCCTACTCTTTATGAAATGAGAGAGGACTTAGAAAACTGGACATTTCCTTTATAATGCCAATTTCCAATTTTAGAAGGAAGGTCAGTATTCTTTGTTAACCTCCATTTAATTTGCTTATTATATAATAAAGGAGATACATTTATGTGCATAAACTATTAAAGACCATTTTGAAGTATATGATTATCACAGTGGGGCTTGATAATACTGCCAAACAATGGATGATTCAGGCTGAAAAGTCACAAGATGTTAAGGAATCTAAAAGTTGTGAACTAAAACATTAAATTAATCAGATAGATAAATGTTGGAAGTTGAAAATTACAACTATAGTAAGAATAATTTAATAGTCAATATAATTTTGTATGCTCTATGCAATGAATACGATTCTGAGAGATTCAAATCATTTATTCTTTTATTTAAGTAAGTATTGTTCCAAGCCGACCAGCCAAAGGCCATTGAAAACCTAGCCATAGTCAAATAAGTTATTTATTTGAATTCCTGAAATGAAAGAAAACACATTCCAGAGGGGACCTTGGAAATGCTTTAGTAACAAGAGTGGAAAGAAACTCTTTAATATATATATATATATATATATATATATATATATATATATATATAATTTGGGTTTGTGATTCTAAGGAAGTGGAGGAAAGTAAGAACCATTTCTGGATGCAGGCTGTCAAGTAGCCAACACATTTAGCCATTGGCTATCTCATAGTAATTGTTCCAGAGGTGAAAGGAAAGAAATTGGGTTGAGATGTCATAGGTAAAAATATGTCAATAACTCCGAAGAAGTTATTTATTCTACAACCATGATGTGACTCTTGGAGAAGCATTGTTTTTACAGTGATGTCAATATCACAATGTAAATGTCTCATTTTGTTAAAAATGCAACAATCTGCTTACCAACATAGATGACTTTTACTTTTCAATATATATGCTCCTTTCTGAGTATTCAGGATGGTTAATCATTTACTGAGTCTAAAGTTCTTTATTAGAATCCTATTATATAACAAGATCTGGATATGATATACAGCTTGCCCCTCGAAGTGTGTTTAGGCCCCTTAAGTATGTTCAGGTAAAGAGAAAGACATTGGTAGCAGTAATTGTAGTATATTGATGATGAGATCATTATTGTTGCAAACTGACCAAGGACAATTTGGTGGTTCAGAAAGTATCAAGTGCCTTTGGTGAATACTGTTAGCTGACAGCCAATAGATGTTTCTCAGGGCTAACTAACCCATGTTAGGTGGAAGGCCAATGGAAGATGTTGGGAGAGTTTGTAATTTCCTCGGTTCTGCCTTGCCACAGCAAAAATTTAAAGTGACAGATGGACCAATGTTACAACTCAGTTTTACTTGGCAAGCAAAGGAAAATACATCCTCAAGGCGTGAGGGCTGCTGCTGCTGCTAAGTCCTTCAGTCGTGTCTGACTCTGTGCGACCCCATAGACGGCAGCCCACCAGGCTCCCCCGTCCCTGGGATTCTCCAGGCAAGAACACTGGAGTGGGTTGCCATTTCCTTCTCCAATGCAGGAAAGTGAAAAGTGAAAGTGAAGTCGCTCAGTCGTGTCCGACTCTTAGCAACCCCATGGACTGCAGCCTACCAGGCTCCTCCGTCCATGGGATTCTCCAGGCAAGAGTACTGGAGTGAGGTGCCAGGGCAGGCCAACCCAAAAGACACGAAGAGAAGAGAGGAGAGACTCAATTTTGGCTCCTCCTTTTATTTGTTGTTTCTCCTCCCCCTGAACCCGCCCTGTGTAAAAAAAATGGGAGGCTGTTTGCTTCACCTGAGGCACTGCCTCCAGTCCTCAACCTTCTTTTATTTTACTTTTGCAGGCTTTTCCCTTCTCTCTCTTTTGCTGCTGCTGCTGCTAAATCGTGTCAGTCGTGTCTGACTCTGTGCGACCCCATAGATGGCAGCCCACCAGGCTCTGCCATCCCTGGGATTCTCCAGGCAAGAACACTGGAGTGGGTTGCCATTTCCTTCCCCAATGCATGAAAGTGAAAAGTGAAAGTTAAGTCACTCAGTCATGTCTGACTCTTTGCAACCCTAGGGACTGCAGCATACCAGGCTCCTCTGTCCATAGGATTTTCCAGGCAAGAGTACTAGAGTGGGTTGCCATTGCCTTCTCCTCTTTGTCTTTCAGCCACCACCATTATGGACTCCTTTTTCCTATTCTAATTACCTAAAAAATGTAAGTCTAAAGTCAAGTTTTTTCAAATGTACAAATGTTTCTAGGAATTGAAGAAAATGCTTACCATTTCTTATTCTTATAGAATTACCATATACTTACTCTGTACCTCCGGTAATTTATATTTGCTGGTGAAGGTGCTATAATTAGCACTTTGCATCAGATTTGATATAGAGTTTGAAGAATGGATATGCAGACAGAAGAACCAGTTTGGTTTGTGATTGATTCAAGTTACTGGTGCTTTGTGGAAAGGAGGGCTAAGGGGCCAACAGGACTCCTGACAGACTATTGCTATGGGGTCACCGGTGGGTTCAGATGCTGCATTTTTTTTTTTGCATAAAACTTGAAATACCTCTATGATTATTTCCTGCTGCATAAATCTTGAACATTCATTTTACCATAAAAACATATTTCTGATATATTTTTCTGCTAATTACCAAACTTAATATTATTGACAAAGTTTAAATGACAGATTGTTGCCGCTGATTGCCTTGATTGTTGAAAGAAACACAGATGACACTGTAGGCAGCACTAATTCCTGATTCTGTGCTCTTACGTGCCACTAGTTAACTATTCTTGGGATCTAGATTAAACCAAACGTGTGCAAATATATATAACATGGTTTATCGTGAAGTATTTTCATGTAAATCACAGCAAAGGATACATATAATGGGTATATCTTAGTATGATTTTGGACTTTGTACTTCCAAGACCTGTACTAGTTTCAAATTTAATTCAGAATAAACTAGTTGTCCTGAAAGAAGAAGTTGATGCATTGTACTTACCAAGAGAAAAGTCTAACAGCAAAAGAGACATACACATAAAATAGACCCTATAATATAGGTGTCTCTTTACCTGTCTTAAATATATTTCTAAGTTTTCAAAGAGATGTTGACCCCAGTTTCAAGATACCAGAAAAATCCTCAACACTACTCCAGTCTCTAAGACCTCTTATTCTGTTGTCCACTGGATTTTCCATCCTTCCTTCCTTTGATGGTTCCTTCAATACAGTTTAAACGAGGACCAACTGTGTTATACACAGTATGTTAGCTTAGGTATAAAATGAATATGATGCCATCCTAGCTTCAAGGAACTCAGTCTCCTGTGAGAAGAAAATCCTGTATGGTCAGTTCTAACAGAAAAACATAAACAGATATGGTGAGACTCCTGAGGCGTAACTCATTTTTGATGAATTGTCTTAATGTCATGATGGTTTTGTTCTAAGATACAGTTTTGCACATGCTGTATAGGTATTCTTGGAATAATTTATAGCACAAGGTGCATCAAAATTTTATTAAATAAATTAAGTCTACCTACTTTTCCTGTTCTTCGTGGAGTGGGGTGGTTATCATAACTTGTAGTTAAGTTGAGAACTGCCAGATGTACAGTATGTGTACAACCACTTTCTCACCTGTTCTCAATGTGAGCGGTTAATCATACTTCTCTCACTGAACTTGAATACAGTTCTCTTGGCAGTTTGTACCTATCAACTGCTGTTAGAAATTAAAATGTAAATCATTTGTAATCATTGGTAGAGCTGGTATGATCTCATGACTATGTAACATGATAAAAATACTTAAAAAAGCAGTTCTTGGTGTTGTTCAATTTTATATATACATTTTATATATATAATGCAATATAATATATATGTTATATTGTATTTGCATAGCCTGACATAAAATTTGCCTGTGCCAGTGTGTTAGGGAGTTTACAAAACTCATACCCCCTGATTCCTTTGAAAAAGCAAACCAAATGTGTTCCTTCCTAAAGGAGCTACATGGAAACATTTCTTATGCAATCTTTTAAATCAAAACCTTCCAAAGATGGTTTCCTTGAGTTTCTTTTGCTTTTGAGAGTTTCTGCTAACCTGTCGTGCATGACATACTTTCAAAGTGTTTGTGAAGTTGGGCTTTGAGGGGCTGTAGCTTCCACCTATTTAATCTCCCTTCAGGCTGCCTTTGCAGACAGCTGTGCTTCATCCTCCTTTCTTTTGTCCAGAGGATACTAAGTGGTACCCTGCTGTCAAGCTGCTTTCAGAGCAAATTAGGTGCCTGGGTTCCTGTGTAGTGTCCCAGTTACAGGGAAGGAGAGTGCTGACCATGCAGTGTTCACCTTGATGTGTGCAAGTCAATTTCCACTGGAAAATAGTTGTTCCCAGGAAAGACACTTGTGACCAATGGCTTGCATTGAATTTCCTTTCAAAATTGAAAAACAGAATTTTTTTGTAAGTGCCTAATTTTTTATGTCTGTGCATTTGAGAGATTACCAGCTCCAGGCAAGAAGTTTGTGCAATATTTTGGATTAATTTGACTGTGAATTGAAGCCTATATTTTACACATGAGTCCTTCGATGTTTTCATGTTGCCCTTTTTGTACAGATACTCTTGTTTCTGTGCTCATGAGAGAAATTAGGAAATGTGTTTCTGCTCCTGAAGAAATTATCAATCAGTCAGTGATGACCTTCTCTTTTGGCTGTTTTTGTTTGTTTTCCTTTCATGGAGGAACAGAAGCTAACGTTCATGTAGTATGTGTGTGGACCTGTGCTGGGGACTTGTACCTATTCTTTCATTTTATTCTCTTGTGAGTCCCTCTAACATAATGAGTTCTGCCACATATTATGTGTCTTCATTTTCCAGATTTAAAAAAACAGGGAAAGAAAATCAGGTAACAGGTGTCAGATAGATGGAAGTAACCAAGCCATAATTCTAGCAGCATGGTTCATCATCTTGGCTCTCTGTGTGCTGGCAATGTCCCCCTCGCCTGCACCTGCAGAAATAGTGGCACGGGGACACCTCCTGACTCACCTGCCACCTGGTGATGCTGACAGGACAAGACAGCTTGGCCTTCCTCAACATCTGACTTCATGTTGTCTTCTCCCTCCTGCTGAATTTGGCTTTGTTCCTTGCTTTAGGTTGTCAACCTCCTCCACCCCTTATCTCAGCCTCTTCATATGAAAATTATCTTTTCTCTGAGTCAAATCTTCCCATATCAGCCCAACTACTGGACCTCACATGTGCCCAGATCCTCTGCTCTTCTTGTCTGAGCCACCCAACAAGCAGTTTGTGTAAAATCCATCTCTCCTTAAACATGCATCCCTCAATTAAGGATTTTGCTATTTATGATATGTGGTTTTGAACTCAAAAGCATATCTCCTTTTCAGTGCAATAAATTACCCTTCTACTTTGTTACTCAGTATTTTGTGTGTGGTGTGTGTGTGTGTGTGTGTGTGTGTGTGTGTGTGTGTGTGTGTGTGTTGCCTCTTCATTTATACAGAAAGATTTTGTGAGCAAAGACTGTATCTTCCATGTCTGTTTTAGCCCCATAGAGTTTTACTCAACTTTAGCTCCACAAAACTTGTCCAAAAGATTGAGCCAAATGCAGTATTCAGTGACCGGAGGGCCAGTCTCTTTCACAAGACACTAGATTGCCCTACTTGTTATGCCATGAAGATTGACATTAAACTTTGCAAGCATGTACATGAGCAGTTCAAACTAATTCCCAATATAACTCGAGCCTGATGACATTTGGTACTAGTGCACTTTCCAGAAATTGATGGAAAATGTCAATTCTTCCCTCTGGCAGTTTTGCCAGTTTCAGCTAAAGTGAAAGTAGATGTTGCTGGGCAAGCAAACCAGTTTCTTCTGGAAAAAACAAATGAGTTAATGAGCAAGGTGGTTTGCCTCCAAAATACATGCACCCTGGAAAGGATGTAGGGTACTACTGAAATTGGACTGAGCTTTGAAATATTATTACTAATTGATTAACAGATTGAGTTAATTTTTACCAATTTATAATTGATATAACTTCCCTGAGTGTCAGGAAAACTAGGTTTGTTTAAGGAAATATTCCTCAGTTAATTAATCCATCAAACAAATACCTTTAAGTGTAAGGACTTAAAAAAATTTCACAACCTAAAAGCTAAGGGTTATGTTTTATTCAGTGGGAATTTTTAGGATTTCAAGTCTGAGAGACAGCATCTTAAGTAATCCTGAGAGAATTGCTCCAAGGAGGTGAGGGTAGGAGCCAGGTTATACAGAAGTTTTGCAATGAAGGGCAGGTAATCTGAACATCAAAAGATTATTGCTAATTAAAGGAAACCAGATATTCTAATTTAAGAAATTTGTTTCTTTTTTATGTATTGGAAGATGCAAGAGTCTGGGCTCACTGAAATACTTTCTTTGATATGCATCTCAGCTATCTGGGGCCAGTATCCAGTTTTCACATCCTGAGTTTCCTCAGGGCTCACCATAGGGAGTGGCTACAGTCAAATGACTGCTAGATGGTGGATATTTTTTATTTCCTGAGTTCCCTCAGGCTCACCAGCTCACCATCGGAAGCAGCTGCAATTGCTGTTGATTGTTACATCCTTTTTTTTTTTTTTTACAAATAGTGCAGGAAATGTTTCATTTCTCAGGTGCTTATTATGTGACAATCAGTTCCTATGCTGGGTCAGGGACAGGATTTGGCAATTTAATTAATAACTTGTCCCTGTTCATAAAAATATTAAAATATCATAGAGAGGGATAGTACACAGTTATTGGTGATTATTACCATAACAGGAGTGTTTACAAACTACACTGATGGCATAAAGCAAAAACTCTAAGTTTGATCTCAGAGTTGATAAAGATGGTTAAAGAATCTTGAGTTGAAGTTTGAAGGGTATATGGGGTTCACCAGGCAGGTGCAGACATGGGAAAATCAGCTAGTTTTAATACCAAAGTCTAATGTCCACAATATAGACTGTCCAAATACATAGCATATGAAGTGGAGGTGGGAAGGGGGTAGATCTTATAAGACCTAGAGGTCTGGAATGAATAGTTTAAACACCTTAGGTAAACATCTAAAGGTTTTATGCTGAAGAGTACAGGAATCCCCTCATCATTTAATCGACTCTCTCCCAGGGACATTGAGCCTGGGGGGTCTCAGAGTACAGATCAGGGCAGTGAAACAGGAAGAAGCCTTCATCAGTGTCACATAGCCCAGTGGTCCTCAGTCATTTTGGCATCAGGGACTGGTTTCATGGAAAGCAATTTTTCCACCAAGAGGGGTAGGATGATTCAGGGATGATTCAAGCACATTACATCTATTGTGCATTTTATTTCTATCCTTATTACATCAGCTCCATGTGAGATCATTGGGCATTAGGTCCCACAGATGGGGACTCCTGGCTTGATATAACCAGTTAGAGGAAATGGATGCGAGATTAGATTGGTCAACACTGAGTTACCTCAAAGAATTCTAATGTCAGCCTCTCACTTTAAAAAATCTTAAACTTCAGTATTTATGCCAAATGTAAGAACTTGGGTAATTAAAGTACGGCTCATGAAAAGAGATGTAGTGTATACCAGGATGTCATGTTATGACCTTTCAGTGGAAACTACCTTCTAGTGATGTGATTATGAAAAAATGACATTTTTAAATGTATTAACAGAAAACTTTATGTCTGTATTTCAGTTCTGATCAGAGCCCTAGGACACTGATTAAGCTGATCTCCATTCCACACTGCCTGGAAGGATGCAGGCTTGCATTTAGATGTGAGCAAAATAAGCATTAACTGATAAACTCAGCTCCAGTTACCAGTGGAGAGGAATCCCTACAAGGAGAGAGTCAATCTAACTTAATTCAATTCTATATGTGAGAGCAATTCTACAGTGAGAGCAAGAAGCTGACTGTGAACTTGCCACCCAGTCAGCCCCACAGGCAACCCCTCCATCCAGCACTTGTTCTGGATGGAGTGTCAATCTATTCCTAGTTCTCAGCTCCTGTTTTGCAACTACCTTTTATAATATAAAAATGATTGCTTGTCACAGAAATAAAACCTTTTTAAGACAAGCGTCTGTTGATGAGCACTTGGATTGGTGCCATGTCTTGGCTGCTGTAAGTAGTACTGCTATGAACCTTGGGGTGAATGTATCTTTTCAAAGTAAACTGTTCATATTTCCTGGATATACACCCAAGGGTGGGATTGCTGGATCATATGGTAGCTCTATTTTTAGTTTTTAATGGAACCTCTTTACTGTTCTCCATAGTGGCTGTACCAATTTACCTTCCCACAAACTGTTGGAGTGTTCCCTTTTCTCCATCTCTCCAACGAGGTTTATTTTTAGGCTTTTTGACGATGGCCGTTCTGACCCCTATCATAGTTTTGGTTTGTATTTCTCTAGTACTTAATAATGTGTAGCATCTTTCATGTGTTTATTGGCCATCTCTATGTCTTCCTTGGAGAAACGTCCATTTCATTTTCCATCCATTATTTGGTTGGATTTTTTTTTAATAATTGAGCTTCATGATTTGTTTTTATATTTTGGAAATTAACCTCTCTTTTGTTGCATATTTTTTATTTTATTGGAGGATAATTGCTTTACAATATTGTGGTAGTTTCTGCCACACATCAACATGAAGCAGTTACAAGTATATGTGTGTTCCCCTCTCTCTTGAGCTTTCCTCCCATTCTTTACAAAATCATCCAGAGTACCAATCCTAAACTCTTCTAAGTGCATTGCCTTGCTTTCCACATAGAAACCTCAGTATAGGCTCTGGTCTAGTGCTTATGCCTTACACCTGTCTTTTGCCTTCTGATCACAAACTGGGGCTTCCTATGAGACCGTGTGTGGTGTGACTTGCCTATCATTTCTATGGCCTGAGAGTATAATAAACTTTTGACTTCCTGAGTCTGTCCCCTGTCTCCTATAAGGGCCTCACTGACCATCACATAAAAACATATAAAATAGCATAGTTACTTTAGCTTTACCTTATTGGTGATTATTTTGACTCAGTTTTTTTTTTTTTCACATTTTTTAAAATTTTATTTTATTTTTAAACTTTACATAATTGTATTAGTTTTGCCAAATACCAAAATGAATCCACCACAGGTATACATGTGTTCCCCATCCTGAACCCTCCTCCCTCCTCCCTCCCCATACCATCCCTTTGGGTCGTCCCAGTGCTCTAGCCCCAAGCATCCAGTATCGTGCATCGAACCTGGACTGGCTCAGTTTCTTAAACTCCTCTCTATGTCTCTAACTCTGTCACTGTTCATGTCAATAATCACATCTTGGTTCAATCAGGAGGGCCCCTTCTATTAATGGCCTAGATTACAGCTTATTTTTTGTGGTTTTGACTTCTACTCAAGATTTTACTGTAGGTCTGTTTATGTTGTGTGGGGCTGTCCTCAAATTAGGTTGAATTAACTGGTTCAGTTCATGAACTGCTTATTGCCAAATTCAGACTTAAATTGAGGAAAGTAGGGGAAACCACTAGACCATTCAGGTATGACCAAAATCAAATCCATTATGACTATACAGTGGAAGTGACAAATAGAGTCAAGGAATTAGATCAGATAGATACAGTGCCTGAAGAGCTATGGATGGAGGTTTGTGTCATTGTACAGGAGGCAGGGATCAAGATCATCCCCAAGAAAAAGAAACAAACAAAAAAAGGCAAAATGGTTGTGAGGAGGCTTTACAAATAGCTGTGAAAAGAAGAGAAGTGAAAGGCAAAGGGTAAAAGGAAAGATATACCTGTTTGAATGCCGAGTTCTAAAGAAGAGCAAGGAGAGATAAGAAAGCCTTCCTCAGTGATCAATGCAAAGATATAAAGAAAAACAATAGAATGGTAAAGACCAGTGACATCTTCAAGAAAATCAGAGATAACAAGGGAAATTTTCATGCAAAGATGGGGACAATAGAGGACAGAAATGGTATGGACCTGATAGAAGGAGAAGATATTAAGAAGAGGTGGCAAGAATACACAGAAGAACTATACAAAAAAGATCTTCAAGACCCAGATAATCATGATGGTGTGATCACTCACCTAGAGTCAGACATCCTGGAATGCAAAGTCAAGTGGGCCTTAGGAAGCATCACTATGAACAAAGCTAGTGGAGGTGATGGAATTCCAGTTGATCTATTTCAAATCCTAAAAGATGATGCAGTAAAAGTGTTGCACTCAATATGCCAGCAAATTTGGAAAACTCAGCAGTGGCCACAGGACTAGAAAAAGTCAGTTTTCATTCCAATCCCAAAGAAAGGCAATGCCAAAGAATGCTCAAACTACCACACAGTTGCACTAATCTCACACACTAGCTAAGTAATGCTCAAAATTCTCCAAGCCAGGCTTCAACTGTACATGAATAATGAACTTCCAGAAATTCAAGTTGGATTTATAAAAGGCAGAGGAACCAGAGACCAAATTGTCAACATCAGTTGGATCATTGAAAAAGCCAGAGAGTTCCAGAAAAGTATCTATTTCTACTTTAGTGACTATACCAGAGCCTTTGACTGTGTGGATCACAGCAGGCTGTGGGAAATTCTTCAAGAGAAGGGATGGGAATACCAGACCATCCGACCTGCCTCCTGAGAAATCTGTATACAGGTCAAGAAGCAACAGTGAGAACTGTACATGGAATAGCAGACTGGTTCCAAATATGGAATGAAGTACGTCAAGGCTGTATATTGACACCCTGCTTATTTAACTTATATGCAGAGTACATCATGAGAAACGCTGGACTGGATGAAGCACAAGCTGGAATTAAGATTGCCGGGATAAACATCAATAACCTCAGATATTCAGATGACACCACCCTTATGGCAGAAAGCAAAGAGGAACTGAAGAGCGTCTTGATGAAAGTGAAAGTGCAGAGTGAAAAAGCTGTCTTAAAACTCAGCTTTCAAAAAGCAAAGATCATGGCATCTTGTCCAATCACTTCATGGCAAATAGATGTGGAAACAGTGGAAACAGTGACAGACTTTATTTCTGGGGGCTCCAAAATCACTGCAGATGGTGACTACAGCCATGAAATTAAAAGACGCTTGCTCCTTGGAAGATAAGTTATGACCAACCTAGCCACTTTATTTAAAAGCAGATACATTACTTTGCCAACAAAGGTCTATCTAGTCAAAGCTATGGTTTTTCCAGTAGTCATGTATAGATGTGAGAGTTGAACTATAAAGAAAGCTGAGTGCTGAAGAACTGATGCTTTTAAACTGTGATGTTGGAGAAGACTCTTGAGAGTCCCTTGGATTGCAAGGAGATCCAACCTGTCCATCCTAAAGGAAATCAGTCATTAATATTCATTGGAAGGACTGATTCTGAAGCTGAAACTCCAATACTTTGGACACCTGATGTGAAGAACTGACTCATTTGATAACATCCTGATTCTGGGAAAGTTTGAGGGCAGAAGGAGAAGGGGACAACAGAGGATGAGAAGGTTGGATGGCATCACTGACTCAATGGACATGAGTTTGAGTTAGCTCTGGGCGTTGGTGATGGACAGGGAGGACTGGTGTGCTGCAGTGCATGGGGTTGCAAAGAGTCAGACACAACTGAGCAACTGACGTGATCTGAGCTGAACAGAGACCTTTGTGGCTTATGGAATTAAATTACTCTGTTGACCAATAGATGACCAGATATTTCTTCAGCAAAGATAAGCTTATTTCAGATCAGCAGAGAATTGCAATTAGAGGTCTGAACCCATAGTGATACAGATGAAAGTCTCCCCACATCAAGGGAAGGAAGACTTTCCTAGGTTGAAAAATGGACACTTGAAAGGGCATAGTAAACAGAGTCAATGGCTTTGAGTCTCGCTCCTTCTTGTTGGGCTGGACTATGTCACAGGGCATGAGAACCGCCCACCCCCGCCCCCCGCTGCTGGTCTCACAACTTATTTAATTGAGGTTTCTATTTATTTCTTTTACAACCCCTAAAAAATGTCAAGTTTCCTGGGTTGGATGTAGGCCCAATAATTTTTGGCTTTGAGATTTGGAATAATTTTATGTATAAATTTGGAATATTAGTTTTCTCATATGTATTGGCTTTATATTGCTATTTTAATGATTTATTGTAAATATAGTGGCTTTTATTATTTTATGGTTCAGGAGATCAAAAGTCCTAAAATTGAGGTGTCAAGAGGACTGCATTCAGGGGAGAATCTGTTTCCTTGCTTTTTCAGCTTCCAGAACTGCCAGTGTCCCCAGATTGCATCCCTTCTCCCATCACCCCAGCCTCTGTGTCCATCATGACTTCTCCTCCGTGGCTGTCACTGTCCTGCCTCCCTCTTTTAAGGACATTGAGATTATACTGGGACCGAGCAGTATCCATCACTTAATCACAAATGTGAAAGCCCCTTTTGTTTTGCAAAGAAACAGTCACAATTTCTAGGAATTGGGGTTTGAATTTCTTTGTTGGGGGGTTAGGAGGGCATTTCCCATCTACCAGACAAGCTTCTAGAACTGGGAAAAAAAATACCTTCCCGGCTTGTTTTCATAGTTGTCATTAGGCACAAATGATAAATACTGAGAAAGCTTAATATAGTCAATAAAGGCATCATTTACTAGAAATAACCCATCTTACTGGTCCTACTTCATGTATTTCTTTTTATGATATAAAGTGTTTTTCTCTTTACACTTGGAGTATTACATGAATTGATTTCACTGCTGTGATTCACAAGGTTTTTTATAGTATAACATGTTTTATCACAGAACTATGTTTTTTTTTTTAATTTCCAGAAATCTCTATGAAGAATGTATTGATAAAGGATATGCATATTCCAAAATATGCAGATTTGCTTTAAAACAGCAAATACAGCAACCTAATCCAGGAAAGCAGAAAAAAAGAAAAATTGCCATTTGTCTTTTTTTTTTGCCAGACATACTAGCTGTTAACTGGCTTCACACTATAATTGTCTTTGTTTTTCATAACTGCATTAGCAACCCCATACCTTGAGAATATGTGGACAAGTTTGAAGTGACATAAATTCTGATTTCAAGAGCAGAATGCTTGTCTGTTTGATATACAGACACATATATCTAAGTGCCTGGTGGAGAGACACAGATCCATCTGTGTAGATGGCATTGTGATTGTTTGCAGCTGTTTATGCTTAAGTTCAAAGACACACATGAGAGGAGTGTGATATTTTCATTGATTGGTTTCCTAGTACTATGTAGATAGTACTATGAAACAATGGTATCCACAATAGATAGACATAAAATTATTATATTTCTATGGATTGGCCAAAAAGTTTATTCAGGATTTTCCATAACATCTTACAGAAAAACCCACACATATTTTTGACCCATCCAACATTCTTGTATACTAAAAATTGTCAGAGATGTTGACTGAAAAAAAAAAAACAAAAACACAAGCTAATAGTTGAGAATACTTTATCTGATGGATGAAACAGAAGATATAAGCCCAGGAAGCAGACCCTCAGATGGCTCCAAGGGACAGAACCCAAGAGGTGAAGGAGGAGCCAGGATCTATAGGAATTTTTGCAGGTCATTGAAATGTCAAAGGCTTATTAAAGAAATCCAGATGTCTCAAGTTAAGGAATTTAATACTTCTAGCTCACTGAAATCATTCCTTTGATACATACCTCAGTCATTGGTCTTCCCTGGTGGCTCAGATGGTAAAGAATTTGCCTGCAATGCAGGAGACCCAGGTTTGATCCCTGAGCTGGGAAGATCCTCTGGAGAAGAGAATGGCAACTCATTTCAGTTTTCTTAGTGGGAGAATCCCATGGACAGACAGAGGAGCCTGGTAGGCTACAGTCCATGGGGTTGCAAATAGTCGGACACGACTGAGGGACTAACACTTTCTTTTCAGCCATCTGGGGCTAAAATCCTGTGTATTCTCATCTTGAGTCTCTTCAGGGTGTACCATCAGGGAGGCTGTGGCAGGTGACTGAAGGCAGGCGCCCTGCTTCCTCCCTGAATCCCCTCATGGCTCACCACTGTGACCGCTGCAGTATGATGACTCGACCACTGCAGCATCCTTTCTTTACTAGTATGGCAGGCATTATTCTTTCAGAGAGACTGACAGAGAGAGTCAGTTTTGATTTTTAGTTTTTAAAATTAATTTGTTCTGCACATATAACTACATTCATGTACATTTCAATAAATTATACAATATAAATATATTTATACACATATAAATATAATATATACATTATATATATATATATATATATATATATATATATATATATAAAATACAAAGAGTAATACTTGTACTGGTGTATAGTCCAATGAGTTTTAACACATTCATAGATTTGTTGTACTCACACCATAGAACATAGAACAAGTCATCTCATCCAAAACTCTCACCCGCTAGCCTTCTGATTACCCTTACCCAATCTGACACCAGCTGGTCTATTCTTTCACCATTGTCTTCACTCCCTCCTAGTGGTAATTCAAAATGTAAACCAATCTGGGTGTTTTTTTTGTTGTTGTTGTTGTTGTTTTTATCAAGATGAATGTGAACTTAAATCTCCAACAATCCTACTCCTAAGTATTTACTCTGGAAAGATAAAAACTAAAGTTCACACAAAATGATTATAGGGATCAGTTCAGTTCAGTTCAATTGCTCAGTCGTGTCCGACTATTTGCGACCCCATGAATCGCAGCACGCCAGGCCTCCCTGTCCATCACCAACTCCCGGAGTTCACTCAGACTCACGTCCATCGAGTCAGTGATGTCATCCAGCCATCTCATCCTCTGTCGTCCCCTTCTCCTCCTGCCCCCAATCTCTCCCAGCATCAGGGTCTTTTCCAATGAGTCAACTCTTTGCATGAGGTGGCCAAAGTACTGGTTTCAGCTTTAGCATCATTCCCTCCAAAGAAATCCCAGGGCTGATCTCCTTCAGAATGGACTGGTTGGATCTCCTTGCACTCCAAGGGACTCTCAAGAGTCTTCTCCAACACCACAGTTCAAAAGCATCAATTCTTCGGCACTCAGCCTTCTTCACAGTCCAACACTCACATCCATGCATGACCACTGGAAAAACCATAGCCTTGACTAGATGGACCTTTGTTGGCAAAGAAATGTCTCTGCTTTTCAATATGCTATCCAGGTTGGTCATAACTTTTTTTTCCAAGGAGTAAGCGTCTTTTAATTTCATGGCTGCAGTCACCATCTGCAGTGATTTTGGAGCCCAGAAAAATAAAGTCTGACACTGTTTCCCCATCTATTTCCCATGAAGTGATGGGATCAGATGCCATGATCTTCGTTTTCTGAATATTGAGCTTTAAGCCAACTTTTTCACTTTCCTCTTTCACTTTCATCAAGAGGATTTTTAGTTCCTCTTCACTTTCTGCCTTAAGGGTGGTGTCATCTGCATATCTGAGGTTATTGATATTTCTCCCGGCAATCCTGATTCCAGCTTGTGCTTCTTCCAGCCCAGTGTTTCTCATGATGTACTCTGCATACAAGTTAAATAAGCAGGGTGACAGTATACAGCCTTGACAGCTTCCTTTTCCTATTTGGAACCAGTCTGTTGTTCCATGTCCAGTTCTAACTGTTGCTTCCTGACCTGCATATAGGTTTCTCAAGAGGCAGGTCAGGTGTTCTAGTATTGCCATCTCTTTCAGAATTTTCCACAGTTATTGTGATCCACACAGTCAAAGGCTTTGGCATAGTCAATAAAGCAGAAATGCATGTTTTTCTGGAACTCTCTTGCTTTTTCGATGATCCGCGGGACTTTTTGCGCTCTGCTCCCAGGAACGTCAGGCAGCCACCCCGGTGGGCAGAAGCCCAGGTGCTGTTCCTGTCCCACGCTCCCTCCTTGTGCCTTTACTTCTCAGCTGCCAAGATCTTGGAAGCTTTGAAGCTCAGCAAAGAAGGGAAATCCATTGAGAACAGTCTGTAAAGGTATTCCAGGACTGCCAACCTGCCGGCAGCCTTTGCAGAAACTCTGTGCACCCTTCTGTTGATCACTCTGAGGAAGTAACAGTCTTCAGACAGGGGGCAGCAGCCGGGAGGAACAACCCCACGTCCAAGGAGCTGTGGCTGTGCGGGCACTGGAGGGCCTAGAGGAGCTAGTCCTCGTTCAAGGTCGGGAGGGGCGGCAGTGAGGAGATATCCCTCATCCAAGGTAAGGAGCAGCAGCTGTGCTTTGCTGGAGCAGCTGTGAAGAGATACCCCATGTCCAAGGTAAGAGAAACCCAAGTAAGACAGTAGGTGTTCCAAGAGGGCATAAGAGGGCAGACACACTGAAACCATAATCACAGAACACTAGTCAATCTAATCACACTAGGACCACATCCTTGTCTAACTCAATGAAATTAAGCCATGCCCTGTGGGGCCACCCAAGACGGGCGGGCATGATGGAGAGGTCTGACACAATGTGGACCACTGGAGAAGGGATTATAGTGATAGTATACATAATTGTCCCAAACTGGAAAAAAGAAAAAAAAAAAAAAAAACACATGCATTTTGCAATAGGAAAGCAAAGACATACTCTGGTATGTCCATAACATGGAAGACAACTCAGAAACAGAAAGGGGTCAAGTGGGGTTTAAAAGTGTTGTGTTTCCTAACTTGATAAGGACAGGGTTCTCAATGTGTTTTGGGGCATTCCAAGATTTTCAACTAATCTTTTGCAACACCATGAACTGTAGCCCACAAGCCTCCTCTGTCTATGAGATTTTCTAGGCAAGAATATTGGAGTAGGTAGCCATTTCGTTCTCCGGAGGATCTCTCTACAAAGTAAAATTGCTTTCTGTCATAATATAAAGGCATTTACCATTTTCGTTGTGTTGATACTTATACTGATGTTGTAAAAATGGCAGTGTCTTGGCGCACATCAATGTGATAGAAATGAACTATACCAGTAGATGTTGTATTTTTGACAACTGAGCACACACATTAAAAAAAAGAAAAAATAAGCCTGTTTTCCTTGTAAATGTCTTTAATTCTAGCATCCCTGAGCCTCTCAGTGCTCCAGCTATAGGACCCAGAGAATACTCTGAGATCCTTCTGAAATTCTGAGAACCCAGTGACCAAGGCTGAAGGCAGCAGGGCTGTTAAAGTTCCTGGGTCAACAAGTCTCCTCTGGCAGGAAACCATGGCTGAAGGGCTTACAGGCGCACACAGCCCAGTAGTTTGGACTTTCTTAGAAAAGAACTTCAAGCTCAGGAGTTTCCACCAACTGTCTTTTCCTTCCTCTCTCCTACCTCCAGGCCAGACCTGCCTCGTGCTCTGACCTACGTGACTCACATCATAGTTTCTTTCACACCCATTTCCCCCAGTTAATTTCTTGCAAGTCCTATTTCATCTTGATGCCCTTGTCTCTGTGGACCTTAAACAACCATTGATGAAGCAGTAATAGCTACTCATTTAATCAAATCTTGACCACTGAGTACACATTGGTTTAACATTGTGTATGAAAAGAGTGGAAGTGTATATCAAGAACTTCTACAACACACAGCTGGCATAATGGTTGTCTCAGTGAGAAAGTTTTTGAGACCACTTGAGTTAAGAGTTAACTAGTCATTTATTTTTTGGAACAATATTATTGCTTTAGGAATTACCAATGAATGAAGACGGTTGTCTGTTTGCTTTGCTGTCCAGGTGATTTGCCAGACATTTTCTCAGAATAATTGAAGGAAGCTTATTAAGTCAAGAGAAACTGGCAGTGTTTACTGGCAATTATGAAATTCAAGATTATAACTGAAAATTAGATTTTTTTAAAAAAAACTTGTGTTTACTACAGTGGGCTTCAGAGTTTTTCAATTTCTAAAGAATGTCTTTTTTTACCATTGGTAGCTTGATAGGGATTGCACTGAATCTATAGATTGCTTTGGGTAGTATATTCATTTTCACTATATTGATTTTTCCGATCCATGAACATGGTATATTTCTCCATCTACTAGTGTCCTCTTTGATTTCTTTCATCAGTGTTTTATAGTTTTCTATATATAGGTCTTTAATTTCATTAGGTAGATATATTCCTAAGTATTTTATTCTTTTCATTGCAATGGTGAATGGAATTGTTTCCTTAATTTCTCTTACTATTTTCTCATTATTAGTGTATAGGAATGCAAGGTATTTCTGTGTGTTGATTTTATACCCTGCAACTTTACTATATTCATTGATTAGCTCTAGTAATTTTCTGGTGGAGTTTTTAGGGTTTTCTATGTAGAGGATCTACCCCATGCACGGCCGAGAGGAGCTATCCCACGTCCAAGATCAGGGGCAGAAGCTGGGAGGATCCCATGCCCGAAGGGCTGCGGCCAAGAGGAGCTACCCCACGTCCGAGGTCAGGGAGAGCAGCCGAGAGTGCCAGACTGCAACAGCGCAGGAATGGCTGAGAGGAGATACCCAGCATCTGAGGTCAGGGGCAGTGGCCGGGAGGAGCTACCCCACGCCCTTAAGCCCAAGGCCAGGGGCAGCAGCCAGGAGGACCAACTCCACACCATGGCTGCGCTGGCACAGGAGGGCCTAGAAGAGCTATCCCACGTTGAAGGTCAGAAAGGGCGGTGGTGAGGAGATACCCCTCGTCCAAGGTAAGGAGCATAGGCTGCGCTTTGCTGGAGCAGCCCTGAAGAGATACCCCACGCCCAAGGTAAGAGAAACCCAAGTATGACGATAGGTGTTGCAAAAGGGTCAGAGGGCAGACACACTGAAACAATACTCAACAGAACACTAGTCAATATAATCACACTAGGACTACAGCCTTGTCTAACTCAATGAAACTAAGCCATACCCCTGGGGCAACCCAAGATGGGCGGGTCATGGTGGAGAGATCTTATAGAACGTGGTCCACTGGAGAAGTGAATGGCAAACCACTTCAGTATTCTTGCCTTGAGAAACCCATGAACAGTATGAAATGGCAAAATGATAGGATACTGAAAGAGAAACTCCCCAGGTCAGTAGGTGCCCAATATGCTACTGGAGATCAGTGGAGAAATAACTCCAGAAAGAATGAAGGGATGGAGCCAAAGCAAAAAGAATACCCAGCTGTGGATGTGACTGGTGATAGAAGCAAGGTCTGATGCTGTAAAGAGCACTATTGCTCTTTACAGGAACCTGGAATGTCAGGTCCATGAATCAAGGCAAATTGGAAGTGGTCAAACAAGAGATGGCAAAAGTGAATGTCGACATTCAAGGAATCAGTGAACTGAAATGGACTGGAATGGGTGAATTTAACTCAGATGACCATTATATCTACTGCTGCGGACAGGAATCCCTCAGAAGAAATGGAGTAGCCATCATGGTCAACAAAAGAGTCCAAAATGCAGTATTTGGATGCAATCTCAAAAACGACAGAATGATCTGTGTTCGTTTCCAAGGCAAACCATTCAATATCTCAGTAATCCAAGTCCATGTCCCAACCAGTAATGCTGAAGAAGCTGAAGTTGAACAGTTCTATGAAGACCTACAAGACCTTTTAGAACTAAAACCCAAAAAAGATGTCCTTTTCATTATAGGGGACTGGAACGCAAAAGTAGGAAGTCAAGAAACACCTGGAGTAACAGGCAAATTTGACCTTGGAATAAGGAATGAAGCAGGGCAAAGACTAATAGAGTTTTGCCAAGAAAATGCACTGGTCATAACAAGCACCCTCTTCCAACAACACAAGAGACTCTATACATGGACATCATCAGATGGTCAACACCGAAATCAGATTGATTATATTATTTGCAGCCAAAGATGGAGAAGCTCTATACAGTCAGCAAAAACAAGACCAGGAGCTGACTGTGGCTCAGACCATGAACTCCTTATTGCCAAATTCAGACTTAAATCGAAGAAAGTAGGGAAAACCACTAGACCATTCAGGTATGACCTAAATCAAATCCCTTATGATTATACAGTGGAAGTGAGAAATAGATTTAAGGGCCTAGATCTGATAGATAGAGTGCCTGATGCACTATGGAATGAGGTTCATGACATTGTACAGGAGACAGAGATCAAGACCATCCCCATGGAAAAGAAATACAAAAAAGCAAAATGGCTGTCTGGGGAGGCCTTACAAATAGCCGTGAAAAGAAGAGAAGCAAAAAGCAAAGGAGAAAAAGAAAGATATAAACATCTGAATGCAGAGTTCCAAAGAATAGCAAGGAGATAAGAAAGCCTTCTTCAGCGATCAATGCAAAAAAATAGAGGAAAACAACAGAACGGGAAAGACTAGAGATCTCTTCAAGAAAATCAGAGATATTAAAGGAACATTTCATGCAAAGATGGGCTCGATAAAAGGACAGAAATGGTATGGACCTAACAGAAGAAGAAGATATAAGAAGATGGCAAGAATACACAGAAGAAGTGTACAAAAAAGATCTTCATGACCCAGATAATCACGATGGTGTGGTCACTCACCTAGAGCCACACATCCTGGAATGTGAAGTCAAGTGGGCTTTAGAAAGCATCACTACGAACAAAGCTAGTGGAGGTGATAGAATTCCAGTTGAGCTATTCCAAATCCTGAAGATGATGCTGTGAAAGTGCTGCACTCAATATGCCAGCAAATTTGGAAAACTCAGCAGTGGCCACAGGACTGGAAAAGGTCAGTTTTCATTCCAATCCCAAACAAAGGCAATGCCAAAGAATGCTCAAACTACCGCATAATTGCACTCATCTCACACACTAGTAAAGTAATGCTTAAAATTCTCCAAGCCAGGCTTCAGCAATATGTGAACAGTGAACTTCCTGATGTTCAAGCTGGTTTTAGAAAAGGCAGAGAAACCAGAGATCAAATTGCCAACATCCGCTGGATCATGGAAAAAGCAAGAGAGTTCCAGAAAAACATCTATATCTGCTTTATTGACTATGCCAAAGCCTTTGACTGTGTGGATCACAATAAACTGTAGGAAATTCTGAAAGAGATGGCAATACCAGACTACCAGATCTGCCTCTTGAGAAATTTGTATGCAGATCAGGAAGCAACAGTTAGAACTGGACATGGAACAACAGACTGGTTCCAAATAGGAAAAGGAGTATGTCAAGTCTGTATATTGTCACCCTGTTTATTTAACTTATATGCAGAGTATATCATGAGAAACCCTGGACTGGAAGAAACACAAGCTGAAATCAAGATTGCTGGGAGAAATATCAATAACCTAAGATACGCAGATGACAGCACCCTTATGGCAGAAAGTGAAGAGGAACTCAAAAGCCTCTTGATGAAAGTAAAAGTGGGGAGTGAAAAAGTTGGCTTAAACCTCAACATTCAGAAAACTAAGATCATGGCATCTGGTCCCACCACTTCTTGGGAAATAGATGGGGAACAGTGGAAATAGTGTCAGACTTTCTTTTTCTGGGCTCCAAAATCACTGCAGATAGTGACTGCAGCCATGAAATTAAAAGACGCTTACTCCTTGGAAGGAAAGTTATGACCAACCTAGATAGCATATTGAAAAGCAGACACATTACTTTGTCAACAAAGGTTCGTCTAGTCAAGGCTATGGTTTTTCCTGTGGTCGTGTATGGATGTGAGAGTTGGACTGTGAAGAAGGCTGAGTTCCGAAGAATTGATGCTTTTGAACTGTGGTGTTGGAGAAGACTCTTGAGAGTCCCTTGGACTGCAAGGAGATCCAACCAGTCCATTCTGAAGGAGATCAGCCCTGGGATTTCTTTGGAAGGAATGATGCTAAAGCTGAATGTCCGGTACTTTGGCTACCTCATGCGAAGAATTGACTCATTGGAAATGACTCTGATGCTGGGAGGGATTGGGGGCGAGAGGAGAAGGCGACAACAGAGAATAAGATGGCTGGATGGCATCACTGACTCGATGGACATGAATTTGAGTGAACTCTGGGAATTGGTGATGGACAGGGAGGCCTGACGTGCTGTGATTCATGGGGTGGCATAGAGTGGGACACGACTGAGTGACTGATCTGATCCGATCTGATCTGATGTAGAGGATCATTTCATCTGCACACAGTGAGAGTTTTACTTCTTCTTTTCCAATCTGGATTCCTTTTATTTTTTTTTCTGCTCTGATTGCTGTGGCCAAAACTTCCAAAACTATGTTAATAGTAGTGGTGAGAGTGGGCACCCTTTTCTTGTTCCTGACTTTAGGCGAAGTGCTTTCAATTTTTCACCATTGAGGATAACGTTTGCTGTGAGTTTGTCATACATAGCTTTTATTATGTTGAGGTATGTTTCTTCTATTCCTGCTGTCTGGAGAGTTTTTATATAAATGAATGTTGAATTTTGTCAGAGGCTTTTTCTGCTTCTATTGATATAATCATATGGCTTTTATTTTTCGTTGTTAATATGGTGTATTACATTAATTGATTTGCAGATATTGAAGAATCCTTGCATCCCTGTGATAAAGCTCATTTAGTCATGGTGTATGATCTTTTTAATGTGTTATTGGATTCTGATTGCTAGAATTTTGTTAAGGATTTTTGCATCTCTGTTCATCAGTGATATTGGCCTGTAGTTTTCTTTTTTTGTGACATCTTTGTCAGGTTTTGATATTAGGGTGATGGTGGCCTCATATAATGAGTTTGGAAGTTTACCTTCCTCTTCAATTTTCTGGAAGAGTTTGAGTAGGATAGGTGTCAGCTCTTCTCTAAACTTTTGGTAGAATTCAGCTGTGAAGCCGTCTGGACCTGGGTCTTTATTTGCTGGAAGATTTTTGACTACAGTTTCAATTTCCGTGCTTGTGATGGGTCTGTTAAGATTTTCTATTTCTTCCTGGTCCAGTTTTGGAAAGTTGTACTTTTCTAAGAATTTGTCCATTTCTTCCACGTTGTCCATTTTTTTGGCATATAATTGTTGATAGTAGTCTCTTATGATCCTTTGTATTTCTGTGTTGTCTGTTGTGATCTCTCCATTTTCATTTCTAATTTTATTGATTTGATTTTTCTCCCTTTGTTTCTTGATGAGTCTGGCTAATTGTTTGTCAATTTTATTTATCCTTTTAAAGAACCAGCTTTTGGCTTTGGTGATTTTTGCTATGGTCTCCTTTGTTTCTTTTGCATTTATTTATGCCCTAATTTTTTAAGATTTCTTTCCTTCTACTAACCCTGGGGTTCTTCATTTCTTCCTTTACACAGAGCTAGAACAAATAATTTCACAATTTGTATGGAAATACAAATAACCTCGAATAGCCAAAGCAATCTTGAGAAAGAAGAATGGAACTGGAGGAATAAATCTGCCTCACTTCAGGCTCTACTACAAAGCCACAGTCATCAAAACAGTATGGTACTGGCACAAAGACAGAAATATAGATCAATTGAACAAAACAGAAAGCCCAGAGATAAACCCACGCATATATGGACACCTTATCTTTGACAAAGGAGGCAAGAATATACAATGGTGAAAAGACAATCTCTTTAACAAGTGGTGTTGGAAAAAATGGTCAACCATGTGTAAAAGAATGAAATTAGAACACTTTCTAACACCATACACCAAAATAAACTCAAAATGGATTAAAGATCTAAACATAAGACCAGAAACTATAAAACTCCTAGAGGAGAACATAGGCAAAACACTCTCTGACATACATCACAGCAGGATCCTCTATGACCCACCTCCCAGAATACTGGAAATAAAAGCAAAAATAAGCAAATGAGACCTAATTAAAATTAAAAGCTTCTGTACAACAAAAGAAACTATAAGCAAGGTGAAAAGACAGCCTTCAGAATGGGAGAAAATAATAGCAAATGAAGCAACTGACAAACAACTAATCTCAAAAATGTACAAGAAACTCCTACAGCTCAATTCCAGAAAAATAAATGACCCAATCAAAAAATGGGCCAAAGAACTAAATAGACATTTCTGCAAAGAAGACATACAGATCACTAACAAACACATGAAAAGATGCTCAGCATCACTCATTATCAGAGAAATGCAAATCAAAACCACAATGAGGTACCATTTCACTCCAGTCAGAATGGCTGCCATCCAAAAGTCTACAAGCAATAAATGCTGGAGAGGATGTGGAGCAAAGGGAACCCTCTTACACTGTTGGTGGGAATGCAAACTAGTACAGCCACTATGGAGAACAGTGTGGAGATTCCTTAAAAAACTGGAAATAGAACTGCCATATGACCCAGCAATCCCACTGCTGGGCATACACACCGAGGAAACCAGAATTGAAAGAGACATGTGTACCCCAATGTTCATCGCAGCACTGCTTATAATAGCCAGGACATGGAAGCAACCTAGATGTCCATCAGCAGGTGAATGGATAAGAAAGCTGTAGTACATATACACAATGGAGTATTACTCAGCCATTAAAAAGAATACATTTGAATCAGTTCTCATAAGATGGATGAAACTGGAGCCTATTATACAGAGTGAAGTAAGCCAGAAAGAAAAACACCAATACAGTATACTAACGCATATATATGGAATTTAGAAAGATGGTAACAACAACCCTGTATGCGAGACAGCAAAAGAGACACAGATGTATAGAACAGTCTTTTGGACTCTGTCGGGGTGCAGGGAATGATTTGGGAGAATGGCATTAAAACATGTATAGTATTAAAAATTAAAAAATGTCTTTTTTAAAAGTCATTATCAGGAGGAGGAGCCAAGATGGCAGAGGAGTAGGACGGGGAGAACACTTTCTCCCCCACAAATTCATCAAAAGAGCATTTAAACGTCGAGTAAATTCCACAAAACAACTTCTGAATGCCGGCAGAGGACATCAGGCACCCAGAAAAGCAACCCAACTCTTCGAAAGGAGGTAGGAAAAAATATTAAAAACAAAAAAAAAGAGACAAAAGAGGGAGGGACGGAGTTCCGTCCCGGGAAGGGAATCTTAAAAAGAGAGAAGTTTCCAAACATCAGGAAACCTTCTCACTGCCGAATCTGTGCCGAGCTTTGGAAGCACAGAGGGCAACATAACAGGGAGAAGAAATAAATAAACAATTTAAAACTCACAGATTGCGAGCCCTACAGTAACTCCCCCAGCAGAGAAGCAGCGCAGACGCCTGCATCCGCCATTAGCAAGCCGGGGCTGGGCAGGGAGGCGCGGCGTGGGCTGCATCGCTGAGAGTAAGAATCTGGCCTGAATACCCTGAGCGCTATCTGAGCGAAATAATTTGGGCTAGCAAACCAGACTGTGGGATACCTACCACGCGAAAAGCCAGCCCTAACCTAAGACCGCCAGGCCCGCGCACGAAACAAAGGACTGAACAGAGATAGCCGGCTGCAGACCTTCCCCCTCCGGTGACAGGCAGCCAGAGCCGGAAGGGGGCAATCGCAGCCCCAGAGAGACATTATCTATAAAATTGTAAGCAGGCTTCTTTGCTAACTAAAACTTCTTGGGGGTCTGGACAGTCAACATCTGCCTGAGAAGGTGCGCCGGTTTTACATCCAGATAACCGAGTGGCGGGGAGGCGATAAGTCGCAGCATTGGCGCTCGCCTGGGAAGAGCAAATTGGCGCTCGGACCTGGGAAGAGCACAAAACGCAGGCCCAACTGAGTCTGTGCCTCTGAGGACTACCCGAGTGCCTGAACCTGAGCGGCTTGGACCTGGGAGGTGCATGCAGCCCAGGGCCAGCCTCGGATTGTTCCCGGCAGAACAACCTAGAGTCCGAGCAGTGTGGACAGGGAGGCTACACGCGCCGTGAGCAGGGGCAGACCCAGGGTGGCTGAGGCACTGCGAGCCCACGCCAGTGTTATTTGTTTGCAGCATCCCTCCCTTCCTCCCCACAGCGCGACTGAACAAGTAAGCCTAAAAAAAAAAAAAAAAAGTGTCCTCCACCGTGCCCTTTGAGTCAGGGCGGAAACCAGATACTGAAGAGACTAGCAAACAGAAGAAGATATAACAGAGGGAAACGCCTTGGAAGCTACAGGCAATAGATCAAAACCCTGTGGTTACTACGGACTACATAGGAAGGGGCCTATAGATCTTGAGAAATATAAATCTGACCAAGGAACTAGCCAAAAATGAACTGAACCCACAACACCCACAAAAAAAAAAAACAAAAAAGTCCTAGATATATTTTTATTATTTTTACGATCATTCTTTCTTTTTTTTTTTAATTTAAAAAAAAAAAAAAAATTTAAGTCCTCTATTGTTCCTTTAATTTTCACTTTTATAACCTATTACTTTGCAAAAAAAAAAAAAAAAAAGACCCTATTTTTTTCTTCTTCAGCAAACTTCATATATATATATTTTATAATTTTTTGACCTTGGTTTTTTTTTTTTTTTTTTTTTTTTGGTCTTTGTTTTTTTCTTCTTTTCTTTAACATTGTATTTTTGAAATTCCAAACTCTACTCTAGATTTTTAATTTTCGCTTTTTGGTATATGTTATCAATTTTGTACCTATAGTTTTTTTTTATATAATTTCTGTGACTTTTTTTTTTTTTTCTTCTTCTCTGTTTCTTTCTCTTCTTCTTTTATATAACATTGTATATCTGAAATTCCAAACTTTACTCTAGATTTTTAATTTATGCTTTTTGGTATTTGATATCAATTTTGTACCTGTATTTTCTTTATAATTTTTGTGACATTGTTCGTATTTGTTTGTTTGTTTTCTCTCTTTATTTTTCTTCTTCTTCTTCTTCTTCTTTTTTTTTTTTTTTAAACATTGCATTTTTGAAATTCCAAACTCTACTCTAGATTTTTAATTTTTGCTTTCTGGTATTAGTTATCAATTTTGTACCTGTACTTTCTTTATAATTTTCGCGACCTTGTTTGTTTTTGTTTGTTCGTTTTTTCTCTCTTTCTTTTCCTTCTTCTTTTCTTTAACATCGTATTTTTGAAATTCCAAACTCTACTCTAGATTTTTAATTTTCGCTTTCTGGTATTAGTTATCAATTTTGTACCTGTACTTTCTTTATAATTTTCGCGACCTTGTTTGTTTTTGTTTGTTCGTTCTTTCTCTCTTTCTTTTCCTTCTTCTTTTCTTTAACGTCGTATTTTTGAAATTCCAAACTCTACTCTAGATTTTTAATTTTTGCTTTTATGTATTTGCTACCAATTTTGTACCTTTAAGGACCCAATCTTCAGGACCCATTTTTCACTAGGGAGTGAGATTACTGGCTTGACTGCTCTCTCTCCCTTTGGACCCTCCTTTTTCTCCACCAGGTCGCCTGTGTCTCCTCCCTAACCCCTCTCTACTCTACCCAACTCTGTGAATTTCTGTGTGTTCCAGACGGTGGAGAACACTTAGGGAACTGATTACTGGCTGGATCTGTCTCCCTCCTTTTCATTCCCCCCTTTTATCCTTCTGGCCACCTCAGTTACCTTCCTCCTTCTCTTCTCTGTATAACCCCGTGAACATCTCTGAGTGGTCCAGTTGTGGAGTGCACATAAGGAAGTGACTACTGGCTAGCCCACTCTCTCCACTATTGATTCACCTCATCTCATTTGGGTCACCTCTAACTCCCTCCTCCCTCTTCTCTTCTCCATGTAACCCTGTGAACCTCTCTGAGTGACCCTCACTGTAGAGAAACTTATCATCTTTAATGTAGATGTTTTATAAATGGTGTTATATAGAAGGAGAAGTTTTGAAACTACTGTAAAAATAAGACCGATAATCGGAAGCAGGAGACTTAAGTCCAAACCCTGACTCCAGGGAACTCCTGACTCCAAGGAACATTCATTGACAGGAGCTCATCAAATGCCTCCATACCGACACTGAAACCAAGCACCACACAAGGGCCAATAAGTTCCAGGGCAAGACATATCAAGCAAATTCTCCAGCAACAAAGGAACACAGCCCTGAGCTTCAAGATACAGGCTGCCCAAAGTCACCCCAAAACTATAGACATCTCATAACTCATTACTGGACATTTCATTGCACTCCAGAGAGAAGAAATACAGCTCCACCCACCAGAACACCGACACAAGCTTCCCTAACCAGGAAACCTTGACAAGCCACCTGTACAAACCCACACACAGTGAGGAAAAGCCACAATAAAGAGAACTCCACAGACTGCCAGAATACAGAAAGGACACCCCAAACTCAGCAATTTAAACAAGATGAAGAGACAGAGGAATACTCAGCAGATAAAGGAACAGGATAAATGCCCACCAAACCAAACAAAAGAGGAAGAGATAGGGAATCTACCTGATAAAGAATTCCGAATAATGATAGTGAAATTGATCCAAAATCTTGAAACTAAAATGGAATCACAGATAAATAGCCTGGAGACAAGGATTGAGAAGATGCAAGAAAGGTTTAACAAGGACCTAGAAGAAATAAAAAAGAGTCAATATATAATGAATAATGCAATAAGTGAAATTAAAAACACTCTGGAGGCAACAAATAGTAGAATAACAGAGGCAGAAGACAGGATTAGTGAATTAGAAGATAGAATGGTAGAAATAAATGAATCAGAGAGGATAAAAGAACAACGAATTAAAAGAAATGAGGACAATCTCAGAGACCTCCAGGACAATATTAAACGCTACAACATTCGAATCATAGGGATTCCAGAAGAAGAAGACAAAAAGAAAGACCATGAGAAAATACTTGAGGAGATAATAGTGGAAAACTTCCCTAAAATGGGGAAGGAAATAATCACCCAAGTCCAAGAAACCCAGAGAGTACCAAACAGGATAAACCCAAGGAGAAACACCCCAAGACACATATTAATCAAATTAACAAAGATCAAACACAAAGAACAAATATTAAAAGCAGCAAGGGAAAAACAACAAATAACACACAAGGGAATTCCCATAAGGATAACAGCTGATCTTTCAATAGAAACTCTTCAAGCCAGGAGGGAATGGCAAGACATACTTAAAATGATGAAAGAAAATAACCTACAGCCCAGATTATTGTACCCAGCAAGGATCTCATTCAAGTATGAAGGAGAAATCAAAAGCTTTTCAGACAAGCAAAAGCTGAGAGAATTCTGCACCACCAAACCAGCTCTCCAACAAATACTAAAGGATATTCTCTAGACAGGAAACACAAAAACGGTGTATAAACTCGAACCCAAAACAATAAAGTAAATGGCAACGGGAACATACTTATCAGTAATTACCTTAAATGTAAATGGGTTGAATGCCCCAACCAAAAGACAAAGACTGGCTGAATGGATACAAAAACAAGACCCCTACATATGTTGTCTACAAGAGACCCACCTCAAAACAGGGGACACATACAGACTGAAAGTGAAGGGCTGGAAAAAGATTTTCCATGCAAATAGGGACCAAAAGAAAGCAGGAGTAGCAATACTCATATCAGATAAAATAGACTTTAAAACAAAGGCTGTGAAAAGAGACAAAGAAGGTCACTACATAATGATCAAAGGATCAATCCAAGAAGAAGATATAACAATTATAAATATATATGCACCCAACACGGGAGCACCACAGTACGTAAGACAAATGCTAACAAGTATGAAAGGAGAAATTAACAATAACACAATAATAGTGGGAGACTTTAATACCCCACTTACACCTATGGATAGATCAACTAAACAGAAAATTAACAAGGAAACACAAACTTTAAACGATACAATAGACCAGTTAGACCTAATTGATATCTATAGGTCATTTCATCCCAAAACAATGAATTTCACCTTTTTCTCAAGCGCACATGGAACCTTCTCCAGGATAGATCACATGCTGGGCCATAAAGCTAGCCTTGGTAAATTCAAAAAAATAGAAATCATTCCAAGCATTTTTTCTGACCACAATGCAGTAAGATTAGATCTCAATTACAGGAGAAAAACTATTAAAAATTCCAACATATGGAGGCTGAACAACACGCTGCTGAATAACCAACAAATCACAGAAGAAATCAAAAAAGAAATCAAAATTTGCATAGAAACGAATGAAAATGAAAACACAACAACCCAAAACCTGTGGGACACGGTAAAAGCAGTCCTAAGGGGAAAGTTCATAGCAATACAGGCACACCTCAAGAAACAAGAAAAAAGTCAAATAAATAACCTAACTCTACACCTAAAGCAACTAGAAAAGGAAGAAATGAAGAACCCCAGGGTTAGTAGAAGGAAAGAAATCTTAAAAATTAGAGCAGAAATAAATGCAAAAGAAACAAAAGAGACCATAGCAAAAATCAACAAAACCAAAAGCTGGTTCTTTGAAAGGATAAATAAAATTGACAAACCATTAGCCAGACTCATCAAGAAACAAAGGGAGAAAAATCAAATCAACAAAATTAGAAACGAAAATGGAGAGATCACAACAGACAACACAGAAATACAAAGGATCATAAGAGACTACTATCAACAATTATATGCCAATAAAATGGACAACGTGGAAGAAATGGACAAATTCTTAGAAAAGTACAACTTTCCAAAACTGGACCAGGAAGAAATAGAAAATCTTAACAGACCCATCACAAGCACGGAAATTGAAACTGTAATCAAAAATCTTCCAGCAAACAAAAGCCCCGGTCCAGACGGCTTCACAGCTGAATTCTACCAAAAATTTAGAGAAGAGCTGACACCTATCCTGCTCAAACTCTTCCAGAAAATTGCAGAGGAAGGTAAACTTCCAAACTCATTCTATGAGGCCACCATCACCCTAATACCAAAACCTGACAAAGATCCCACACAAAAAGAAAACTACAGGCCAATATCACTGATGAACATAGATGCAAAAATCCTTAACAAAATTCTAGCAATCAGAATCCAACAACACATTAAAAAGATCATACACCATGATCAAGTGGGCTTTATCCCAGGGATGCAAGGATTCTTCAATATCCGCAAATCAATCAATGTAATACACCACATTAACAAATTGAAAAATAAAAACCATATGATTATCTCAATAGATGCAGAGAAAGCCTTTGACAAAATTCAACATCCATTTATGATAAAAACTCTCCAGAAAGCAGGAATAGAAGGAACATACCTCAACATAATAAAAGCTATATATGACAAACCCACAGCAAACATTATCCTCAATGGTGAAAAATTGAAAGCATTTCCTCTAAAGTCAGGAACAAGACAAGGGTGCCCACTTTCACCATTACTATTCAACATAGTTTTGGAAGTTTTGGCCACAGCAATCAGAGCAGAAAAAGAAATAAAAGGAATCCAAATTGGAAAAGAAGAAGTAAAACTCTCACTATTTGCAGATGACATGATCCTCTACATAGAAAACCCTAAAGAATCCACCAGAAAATTACTAGAAATAATCAATGACTACAGTAAAGTTGCAGGATATAAAATCAACACACAGAAATCCCTTGCATTCCTATACACTAATAATGAGAAAACAGAAAGAGAAATTAAGGAAACAATTCCATTCACCATTGCAACGGAAAGAATAAAATACTTAGGAATATATCTACCTAAAGAAACTAAAGACCTATATATAGAAAACTATAAAACACTGGTGAAAGAAATCAAAGAGGACACTAATAGATGGAGAAATATACCATGTTCATGGATTGGAAGAATCAATATAGTGAAAATGAGTATACTACCCAAAGCAATTTATAGATTCAACGCAATCCCTATCAAGCTACCAACAGTATTCTTCACAGAGCTAGAACAAATAATTTCACAATTTGTATGGAAATACAAAAAACCTCGAATAGCCAAAGCGATCTTGAGAAAGAAGAATGGAACTGGAGGAATCAACCTACCTGACTTCAGGCTCTACTACAAAGCCACAGTTATCAAGACAGTATGGTACTGGCACAAAGACAGAAATATTGATCAATGGAATAAAATAGAAAGCCCAGAGATAAATCCACGCACATATGGACACCTTATCTTCGACAAAGGAGGCAAGAATATACAATGGATTAAAGACAATCTCTTTAACAAGTGGTGCTGGGAAATCTGGTCAACCACTTGTAAAAGAATGAAACTGGACCACTTTCTAACACCATACACAAAAATAAACTCAAAATGGATTAAAGATCTAAACGTAAGACCAGAAACTATAAAACTCCTAGAGGAGAACATAGGCAAAACACTCTCCGACATACATCACAGCAGGATCCTCTATGACCCACCTCCCAGAATATTGGAAATAAAAGCAAAAATAAACAAATGGGACCTAATTAACCTTAAAAGCTTCTGCACATCAAAGGAAACTATTAGCAAGGTGAAAAGACAGCCTTCAGAATGGGAGAAAATAATAGCAAATGAAGCAACGGACAAACAACTAATCTCAAAAATATACAAGCAACTCCTACAGCTCAACTCCAGAAAAATAAACGACCCAATCAAAAAATGGGCCAAAGAACTAAATAGACATCTCTCCAAAAAAGACATACAGATGGCTAACAAACACATGAAAAGATGCTCAACATCACTCATTATCAGAGAAATGCAAATCAAAACCACTATGAGGTACCATTTCACACCAGTCAGAATGGCTGCGATCCAAAAGTCTACAAATAATAAATGCTGGAGAGGGTGTGGAGAAAAGGGAACCCTTTTACACTGTTGGTGGGAATGCAAACTAGTACAGCCACTATGGAGAACAGTGTGGAGATTCCTTAAAACACTGGAAATAGAACTGCCTTATGATCCAGCAACCCCACTGCTGGGCATACACACTGAGGAAACCAGAAGGGAAAGAGACACGTGTACCCCAATGTTCATCGCAGCACTGTTTATAATAGCCAAGACATGGAAGCAACCTAGATGTCCATCAGCAGATGAATGGATAAGAAAGCTGTGGTACATATACACAATGGAGTATTACTCAGCCATTAAAAAGAATACATTTGAATCAGTTCTAATTAGGTGGATGAAACTGGAGCCTATTATACAGAGTGAAGTAAGCCAGAAGGAAAAACATAAATACAGTATACTAACGCATATATATGGAATTTAGAAAGATGGTAACAATAACCCGGTGTACGAGACAGCAAAAGAGACACTGATGTATAGAACAGTCTTATGGACTCTGTGGGAGAGGGAGAGGGTGGGAAGATTTGGGAGAATGGCAATGAAACATGTAAAATATCATGTAGGAAACGAGTTGCCAGTCCAGGTTCGATGCATGATGCTGGATGCTGGGGGCTGGTGCACTGGGACGGCCCAGAGGGATGGTATGGGGAGGGAGGAGGGAGGAGGGTTCGGGATGGGGAGCACATGTATACCTGTGGCGGATTCATTTTGATATTTGGCAAAACTAATACAATTATGTAAAGTTTAAAAATAAAATAAAATTAGAGAAAAAAAGAAAAAAAAAAAAAAAGAAATAAAAAATCAATACCAATAAAAAAAAAAAAAAGTCATTATCAATTCTTTAAAAAGCTCTAATTATCTGAGAATAGTTGTCTGCAGAGGGGCATGCAGAAATTGGAGGTTCTGTTAGAAAGTTTTATATCTTCACTATTGTTGTGGTTACACTATTGTGTGTGTGTATGCGTGTATGTGTAAAGAGCTACAGATTAAAGAGTGAATTTTGCTCTACATAAATTATGCCTCAATAAACCTGACTCAAAAGTCCAGTTAGTATATTTCAATACATATCTCCCCTGTTGCTAAGACTCTCCTCACCAGCACCCTGAATTTGGATTCATTTTCCTCCAATCTTCAAAACTTCCTCCTTCTCCTTTATCAAGCTGACTACTGAAGTGTTTCTCAGGCAGCATAATTTACTCTGCTACAGAAGGCAACTTGAGCTTATGGCAGTCTGTATCAATGATGCCTCACACATTCCCCATTCATCAATATCAGCAAATATTGAACAACTCTTGAAAGTAATGTGATGTCATATAAAACAAGAAGCAAATAGCAACCCACAATGTTGTGGCTTTCATATGACGGCATGAAGGTGGGTAACAAGGTAATGACCTTGCACAGTGACACCCTTGAAGGTAAACCTGTGACAAGGTGCTGCAGGAATCTAGAAAAGAAGGTGAGATGAAGAATCCACTTCTGGTGTGGCAAGAAAGGTGAGCCCTGTATGTCTTAGAGAACACATGCTTCAGGTCACTAAGACACATCATGGTCCCCATGTCTGTGTTAAACACACTCTTGTGTGACTGGGGCAAACTGGAAAGACAAGTTGCCTTCTTTTCCCCCTAATCTGAAGACTATTCCACAGACAACTTCCATTACAAACCATGTCATTTGTCTTCTCTATACCACTGCTAGTTTTTAATAAGCTATTGCTATTTTTCATTAATATAAACACTTAAGAGACCAGAACATCTCTTCAAGTAAATATATTTTGCTCATCAATACCCACAAACTTGTATCCACTTATTGCAACTTCTTTTTCCTTATGTTTTTACCATTTGGAGATTCCTCATCATGTCACATGTTTCCATCAGAATGAATTGGTTTTGGTTGGAAAATGAGGGCCATCAAATGATATTTTGAACAATTTTGCTATCGCTTCATTTTCTCAAACTCACTCAAATTATACTTTTTAGTTTTCTTTAGAGAATTACGTCATTTTATTTCTTCACCTACCATTTATGGATCTTGTGCTGTGTACCAGACCAAGGTAAAGATCAAGCAATATAGTTCCTGTCTTCAAAGAATTCACAATTTAGTTGGGCAAACATGTTTTCACATCTTAATAAAATGATGTTTAAGTTGTAGTATTTTCTAATGTTCTGTGTGCACACAGGCTGAAGTGGTACAGGCAACTTTAAGGACTCCAGGGGGACCACAGAAAACTACATTTGACTATGTTAAAAAGTGTATAGGTGATTTACTAAACAAGGTAGATCTGTATTATAGACAGAAGCTGCATAAAAGCCTGAAAAGAGGAGACAGACAGAGTGCTACATGCCAGAGTATGACAGACCTTGTATCCCATTTTAAGGAATTTGATCTTTATTTTTAAGCCTCCAAACCTTAATTTTAAACATGAGAATAGCACAAAGTACTTCGTATTTTAAAACATGTTTCTTGCATCACTGTAATGAATGGTTCCAGTAAAGTAACACTTTACTTGAAAGGTAAAAAAAAAAAAAAAAAAAAAAATTCCAGTAATTTAATTTTGGCTTTACTTCAGTCAGTAATAGTGATAATTTAGAAATGAGGTATTAGAGAGAAATCAAAGGTGAAATAGTCTAAAACATGTGCTTATTCTATTTTGAGAGTTGGGAGGAGGCATTGACTGTGAATATCAAATTTGGAAATTTCATTTATGGGATAAATAGCCAAAACAGGGGACACAGGGAGAGATTATTTTATTTAAAAAATAGATATAAATTTTAAAACAGTTTTAGACTCACAGGAAAATAGAAGGAAAGTTACAGAAATGTCCCATATATTACTTCCCACCTCCACAGTCTCCCCAAAAATGATTCTTCTGTTGACAATTAATGAACCTACATTGACAATATCATATTTATGCAAAATCCAGTTTACCATAGGGTTCACTCTTGGTGGTGTACAGTATGGGATCGGACAGATTTATAATGACATGTATCCACCATAAATTATCACACACATTATCACACACACTGCTCTAAACATTCTCTCTGCTATCCCATTTTGCATTCCTACCAGGGGTAAATGAGGGTTCCTGTTGCTCTACATCCTCACCAGGTGTTGTAATTGTTGCAAATTTTGGCCTTTCTGGTGGGTATGTAGCAGTATCTCATTGTTGTTTCATTTCCTTGGTGACATGATGTGTGTTTTATCATTTGCTTATCTGACATCTGCATATCTTCTTTGGCAAGGTATTGGCTCTGGACTTCTATGCATTACCAAAATAGATTTTTTTTTCTGGTAACAGAGAAGCAATGAATTAATAAATATATTATTTTTTAAAAAATTGAAACTAGGGAAATAAAATTGCTATATAAAGCTTTATGGGTTTTGTTAATGTAAGTGAAGATTTAAAACTAAAAATTTTAGTGTCTTTTTGAAAGGCGGTATTAACAAATAGAAATCTGTGTCTTTTTTGGTTGCTCCATCAGTAGCCAAAATTTATGTTGATATATTTACCCAGGAACTAAGCACTTATATCTAGGATATCAGCATAATTATCTGACAATAAGGCTTTATAAGTGTTAAAATATACTCTGGAGTTGAACAGTCAAAAAAAAAAGTAGGTTTTTTTTTTTTTTTTCTTCTCTCCTAAGTGCTAAATTAATGGAGTTCTTTTTATATTGTGGATATGGTTCTTTATAAGATATATCTTTTGCAAGTATTTTCTTCCACTCTGTATCTCTTTTCATTCTTTTGATAATGTTTTTCTCAGATAAGAAAATATTAATTTTAATGAATTCCAGATTATCAATTCTTTCTTTCATGCATCGTGCTGTTGGTGTTTATTCAAAATGTGATAGCCAAAGTCTAGGACTTCCCTCATGGCTCGGAAGATAAAGAATCTGTATGAAATGTATGAGACACAGGTTTTATGTCTGAGTTGGGAAGCTCCCCTGGAGAAGGTAATGGCTACCCACTCCAGTAGTCTTGCCTGGAGAATCCCATGCACAGAGGAGCCTGATGGACTACAGTTCATGAGGTTACAAAGACGGACACAATTGAGCAATTGACACTTTCACATTCACTTTTCAAACCCAAGACCATTTAGTTTTTCTTCTATGTTATCTTTTAAGTGTTTTTTTGTTTGTTTGTTTGTTTTCTTTTGTTTGCTTATTTTACAATTAGTCTTGTGATTCATGTTGAGTTCATATTTGTAATAGATATAAGGCCTTCGTAATTTTTCATTATTCAATGCTGTTTGTATTTTTATTATTGTACTTGTTAAAGAGCTGTTAAATTTTTGTTAGGTGTTTAAATAGTGTCATGAGTTTGGAATTCAAGCCAGAGGCTTGTGTTATATGTAAACTTTTATGAATTATGAGCCTGTAGCTAAAGGCCTGGGATAGGTTGGCAATACGAAAGGAAAATTTATATAGCTGAAGAGAGGAGAGGAGAGGACTTGGGTGAAAGAATAATGGTGTTGGTAAAGGAAGAGGGGTAAGACAAGTGAAAAGGAAAGGTAATAGAAATAATGCTGAGTAGGAACGAGTACTTAAAAAGGTTAAGTAGACAGAGACTCAATGTGAAGTGTTTCTGGAATTCAGAGAAGTAAAATGTATCAAGAGTGTTAAAGATGCCTTTGCATCAGAAACTAGACTTTTAACAACAAAGTTTTGAGTGGATTGGTTATATAAAACTTTTGGAATGGATGAAGACTGAATAAATTAAACCTAAAAGCTTACACTTTTCTTGGTCTCTCCATGAGTTTAAACTGAAAACAAAAAACATACTTCTTGACAAGTAGACCTCCAAGTTGATGTATTACATTTCAGTGTGTCATCAGTCTTCAAAGGCATTAATTTGTTAAAGGCAGAACATCTGGAATTACTTATTTTTAGAAATCCCCAAATAAATCATTCAGTGAATATTTCAAGAAGTCTTAAAAATTCCTTTTCCAGGAAGAATCTGTAGTAGCTCAGACTCAGGCATTTTAAGAAACAAGAAGAGACATGAATTAGCTTTGGTCAAAACAGCAACTGGTATTTCATTAGTAACAGAAAGTCACTGCCTCTTTTCCTTTTCCAATAAGTTTGAAAGTAAAGCAATAATAAACTGATTGTCCTAAGAATCCAGTAACTATCACTAAATGTGTAGATAACTGGGGTAAAATAACCATTAGTGAATTAAAATTTGCTATACTTTCACTTTTCTGAGACGATTCATAGTCCTTGGCCATTATCTTCAGCTCTCAAAGAATTTTTGGCAGAGACTGCTGTTTTCTCTCACCTTTCAGTAATTTTGCAGATGATTTACTAGAGAATTCTCACTGATTTTGTTATTCTGGTATAATTTCTTTCTTCAAAAATACAAATTATTAGAGTTGGTAGTTGAATCCATAACATCTTCACTAATATTGAAACCTATTGATTCAGTGGGTAAAGAATCTGCCTGCAATGCAGGATACATAGATTCAATTCCTGCACCAGGAAGATCCCCTGGAGGGGGAAATCAAAACCCACTCTAGTATTCTTGTCTGGGCAATCCCATGGACAGAGGATACTGGTGGGCTCCAGTTCATAGTGTGGCAAAGAGTCAGATATGACCAAAGTGACTGAGCATACATGCACAACATCATATAAGATGGAATTAGATTTCCCTTATTCACAAATGAGAGTAATAGCATAGCCTGCTTGATCCCGAAAACAAAGGACTATATTTTGTAGTCTCATGTACATGTATAGTTAAAATTGGACATGAAACAACAGACTGGTTCCAAATAGGGAAAGGAGTACATCAAGGCTATATATTGTCACTCTGCTTATTTAACTTATATGCAGAGTACATCATGGAAAATGCCAACCTGGATGAAGCACAAGCTGGAATCAAGATTGCCAGGAGAAATATCAATAACCTCAGGTATGCAGATAACATCACCCTTATGGCAGAAAGCAAAGAAGAACTAAAGAGCCTCTTGATGCAAGAGAAATAGGAGAGTGAAAAAGTTGGTTTAAAACTCAACATTCGGAAAACTAAGATCATGGCATCTGGTCCCATCACTTCATGGAAAATAGATGGGGAAACAGTGGAAACAGTGACAGACCTTTTTTGGGGCTCCAAAATCACTGCAGATGGAGACTGCAGCCATGAAATTAAAAGACACTTGCTACTTGGAAGAAAAGTTATGACCAACCTAGACAGTTTATTTAAAAGCAGAGACATTACTTTGCCAACAAAGATCCATCTAGTTAAAACTATGGTTTTTCTGGCAGTCACATATGGATGTGAGAGTTGGACTGTGAAGAAGGCTGAGCGCCAAAGAATTGATGCTTTTGAACTGTGGTGTTGGAGAAGAATCTTGAGAGTTCCTTGAACTGCAAGGAGACCCAACCTGTCCATCCTAAAGGAAATCAGTCATGAATATTCATTGGAAGGACTGATGCTGAAGCTGAGACTCCAGTACTTTGTCCACCTGATGCAAAGAACTGACTCGTTTGGAAACCCTAATGCTAGGAAAGATTGAAGGCAGGAAGAGAAGGGGAAGACAGAGGATGAGATGTTTGGATGGCATCACCAACTCAACGGACATGAATTTGAGTAAGCTCTGGGAGTTGGTGATGGACAGGGAGGCCTGGCATGCTGCAGTCCATGGGGTCACAGAGTCAGACATGAGTGAGCGACTGAACTGAACTGTACAACTAATGACAAAATAGTATCAAATTATTCGGTAACTTGTAGAATGTTATATGACTGGATAAGTGATTTTCAGACATTTTAGCTTATTGAAGAAGTAGTAAGAATATTTGTTTTCCTGTTTTGTTGATCAAATAATTTGGCCAATGAGATACAAGTTAATAGATTCTGTATTGCTATCTCCTGAGTTCCCATTACTGATATTGAATAATCTATTTTCTGAACCTACTCAATTTCCACCTTTAAAAAAAAAAAATCCTTGTTGTACACAATCAGGATAGGAAACTATGAGGGTGTGAAAATGTCCATAAATTGCAGCCCAATACTCACTTAGCCATATGGAAGAAATACACACTAATGTAGCTAATTTAAATGGTCACCAGGGATGCTGGCTTTGAAGTTTCAGATAATTTGATGACTTCACATCTTTAGTTGCATATTTATGGGCCATAAATTAATTATTTTGTAATCCTTATTTTATTACAGCTGCAAATGTGCAATGGCTGACCTTTCTCCAAACCATAGTTGAAACTGCTCTAAGCTGCCTCATTAACAAATATGCTTAGTAATGAAGTATCAGAGAGTTGTAAAAAGTCTCATCATTTCAAAATTGTCTCTGTAATGATGGCTCATTTGTTCATGTCAACATTTTAGTAGGATCAAAAATCCCAGATAAGTTAAGTCAGGATCTTTGTATCTTCACTTTTTAGTGAATATTGAATTTAACTGTAGTTATGAAGAGGCTTTCCTGGTAGCTAGATAGTAAAGAATCTGCCTGCCAATGCAGGAGATGCAGGTTCGATCCCAGGGTCAGGAAGATCTCCTGGAGAAGGAAATGGTAACCCACTCCAGTAATCTTGCCTGGGAAATCCCATGGACAGAGGAGCCTGGCAGTCTACCATCATGGGGTAGCAAAAGAATCCACAACTTAGCAATTAAATGACAACAAATGAAGAGGCTACTTTACCTTAGTGTATTTAAAATTTGATTCTATAAATATTTGAGTATCTGTAATGTTCCAAAATCATAACATAAGCTACAATCATAAGAAAGATAATATGTTCCCTTTTCTTTATGAATTAAAGGACCTAGTGGAAATGTGATGGAGAAGGCAAAGGCACCCCACTCCAGTACTCTTGCCTGGAGAATCCCATGGACGGAGAAGCCTGGTAGGCTGCAGTCCATGGGGTCGCTAAGAGTCGGACACAACTGAAGCAACTTAGCAGCAGCAGCAGCAGCAGCAGTGGAAGTGTGAAGTGGTAACTCAGGTCCTAGTTAATCTATTAAAATGTCTGTGGAGTCATCACTAGATATCAAATTTGTATTGCAGTTAAGAATGTTGTCACTTACATGTCACTTGCTGCTGCTAAGTCACTTCAGTCATGTCCGACTCTGTGCGACCCCATAGACAGCAGCCCACCAGGCTCCCCCGTCCCTGGGATCCTTCAGGCAAGAACACTGGAGTGGGTTGCCATTTCCTTCTCCAATGCATGAAAGTGAAAAGTGAAAGTGAAGTCGCTCAGTCGTGTCCGAATCTTTGCAACCCCATGGACTGCAGCCTACCAGGCTCCTCTGTCCATGGGATTTTCCAGGCAAGAGTACTGGAGTGGCACTTACTGTATGTAAATATAATAATGTGAACATTCAGTTTCAGAATATTGATGAGATGAAAATTTACATGAAATCTTTAGAATGTTTCTTGATAATATCTATTATCTTTTATATTTTCTTTCAATACAGTTTGGTTAGGAACATCATACTGACATTTGGAGACATAAATTGTGTGAGAAGTCTATAGTGCTTCTTAGTCAGTTCATCATTGTTGCAGAAAAATATATTTAAATCCTTTAAGAGGCCAAAGAATGGCTGAAACTCTTGTTACGTAGAGTAATTTTCAATTTTTGAAAGGCCATATTCCACTCATTTCTATGAGATTACTTATTTTCAGTAAAAACTCAAGGTGATTGTTTGTGCTCAATGATCAGGATCAGTTCAATTCAGTTCAGTTGCTCAGTCATGTCCAACTCTTTAAAACCCCATGAATCCCAGCACAACAGGCCACCCTGTCCATCACCAACTCCCAAAGTCCACCCAAACCCATGTCCTTCAAGTCGGTGATGCCATCCAGCCATCTCATCCTCTGTCATCCCCTTCTCCTCCTGCCCCCAATACTTCCCAGTATCAGGGTCTTTTCCAATGAGTCAACTCTTCGCATGAGATGGCCAAAGTACTGGAGTTTCAGCTTCAACATCAGTCCTTCCAATGAACACCCAGGACTGATCTCCTTTAGGATGGACTGGTTGGATCTTTTTTCAGTCCAAGGGACTCTCAAGAGTCTTCTCCAACACCACAGTTCAAAAGCATCAATTCTTCGGCACTCAGCTTTCTTCACCGCCCAACTCTTGCATCCATACATGACTACTGGAAAAACCATAGCCTTGACTAGACGGACCTTTGTTGGCAAAGCAATGTCTCTGCTTTTCAATATGCTATCTAGGTTGGTCATAACTTTCCTTCCAAGGAGTAAGCATCTTTTAATTTCATGGCTGCAATCACCATCTGCAGTGATTTTTGAGCCCCAAAATAAAATTGATATAATCTCTCTTTTCAAAGATTACATATTTGGTTCAAATAATACAGATTATTTTTTCAGGTATCTTGTAATAATCTATAATGTAAAATAATCTCATATATATATATAAAAGATTAAAACATTAATTAATCTGTAATTTATACATATATACATTCAGTTATATATATATATTTCAACTATATTATTAATGCAAGATATTGAGCATAGTTCCCTGTGTTATACAGTAGGTCCTTGTTGTATATTTATTTTGCATATAATATTGTGTATCTGTTAATCCCAAGCTCCTAATTTATCTCTCCCTCCTCACCTCGCCCTTTTGATAGCCATAAGTTTATTCTATATGTCTGTGAGTCTCTTCTGTTTTTTAAATAAGTTCATTTATATCATTCTTTTAGATTCATATATAAACAATATCATACATATTTGTATTTCTCTATATGACATACTTCACTTCTTGTGATAATCTCTAGATCCATCCATGTTGCTGAAAATGGAATTATTCTTTTTTATGGCTGAGTAATATTCTATTATGTGTATGAAAGTAAAAATCACTCAGTCATGTCCAACTCTTTGTAACACTGTGGACTGTACCAGTCCATGGAATTCTCCAGGCCATAATACTGGAGTGGGCAGCCATTACTTTCTCCAAGGGATCTTCCCAACCCAGGGATCAAATCCAGGTCTCCCACAATGCAGGTGGATTCTTTACCAGTAGAGCCACCAGGAAGCCCCTATTACATGTATCTGTGTGTGTGTGTGTGTGTGTGTGTGTGTGTGTGTGTGTGTATGTATGTATGTATATATATATATATATATATATATATATATATGTGTATATATATATATATATATGTCACATATTCTTTATCCATTGATCTGTCAATGGACACAGATTGATTATATGTCCTGGCTATTGCATATAGTGAGGCTATGAACATTGATGTGCACATATCTTTTTGAATTAGAGTTTTCATCTTTTCCAAATACATGCTCAGCAGTGACATTGCTGGATCATATGGCAGTTCTGTTGTTAATTTTTTAAGGAACCTTAGTACTGCTTTCCATAGCAACTGCACAAATTTGTTATACATTCCCACCTGCAGTGCAGACGCATTCCCTTTTCTCCAACCATCTCCAGCGTTTATTGTTTGTAGACTTTTTTTATTATGGTTGTAACAGGCAAGTTTGGCCTTGGAGTACAAAATGAAGCAGAGCAAAGGCTAACAAAGCTTTGCAAAGAGAATTCATTGGTCATAGCAAACATCTTCTTCCAACAACATGAACGACAACTCTACCTATGGATATCACTAGATGGTCGATACCAAAATCAGAATGATTATGTTCTTTGCAGCCAAAGATGGAGAAGCTCTATACATTCAGCAAAAATAAGACTGGGAGCTGACTGTGGCTCAGATCATGAACTCCTTATTATAAAATTCAGACTTAAATTGGATAAACTAGGAAAAACCACTAGATCATTCAGGTATAACCTAAATCAAATCCCTTATGATTATACGGTGGAAGTGACAAATGGATTCAAGTGATTATATCTGATAGACAAGAGTGCCTGAAGAAGTATGAGTGCAGGTTTGTAACATTATACAGGAGATGGTAACTAAACCCATCCCCAAGAAAAATAAATGCAAAAAGTAAAAATGGCTATCTGAGGAGACCTTACAAATAACTGAAAAAAGAAGAGAAGTGACAGGCAAAGGAGAAAAGGAAAGATATGTCCATTTGAATGCAGAGTTCTAGAGAACATCAAGGAGAGACAAGAAAGCTTTTTTAAATAAAAAAGGCAAAGAAATAGAGGACAACAACAGAATGGGAAAGACTAGATCTCTTCAAGAAAATTAGAGATACTAAGGGAACTTTTTATGAAAAGATGGGCTCAATAAAGGACAGAAATGGTATGGACCTAATAGAAGCAGAAGATATTAAGAAGAGGTGGCAAGAAATCACAGAAGAACTATACAGAAAAGATCTTCACGACCCAGATAATCATGATGGTGTGATCACTCACCTAGAGCCAGACATCCTGGAATGAGAAGTCAAGTGGGCCTTAGGAAGCACTAATATGAACAAAGCTAGTGGAGGTGATGGAATGCCACTTGAGCTATTTCAAATCCTAAAGGATGGTGCTGTTAAAATGCTGCACTCAATATGCCAGCAAATTTGGAAAGCTTAGCAGTGGTCACAGGACTGAAAAAATGTCAGCTTTCATTCTACACAAAGAAGGGAAGTGCCAAAGAATGTTCAAACTACCACACAATTGCATTCATTTCACATGCTAGTAAAGTAATGCTCAAAATCCTTCAAGCTAAGATTTAGCAGTACATGAACTAAGAACTTCCAGATGTTCAAGATGGATTAAGAAAAGGCAGAATCCAGAGATCATATTGCCAACATCCATTGAATCATAGAAAAAGCAAGATAATTCCAGAAAATTATCTACTTCATTGACTATGCTAAAGCCTTTGACTGTGTGGATCACAACAAGCTATGGAAAATTCTAAAAGTAATGGGAATACCAGAATATCTTACCCGCCTCCTGTGAAACCTGTAACCAGGTCAAGAACAACAATTAGAACCAAATATGGAACAATGGACTGGTTCAAAATTGTGAAAGGAGTATGTAAAGGCTGTATATTGTCACCCTGCTTATTTAACGTACATGCAGAGCACATGCGCAATGCTGGGCTGCATGTAGCACATGCTGGTATCAAGACTGAGGGGATAAATATCAATAACCTCAGATATGCAGAAGACTCCATGCTAATGGCAGAAATTGAAGAGGAACAAAAGAGCCACCTGAAGAAGGTGAAAGTGGAGAGTGAAAAAAGCTGGCTTAAAACTCAACATTCAAAAATAAAGATCATGACATCTGGTCCCTTTACTTCAAAGCAAATAGATGGGGGCAAATTGGAAATTGTGGCAAATTTTATTTTCTTGGGCTCCAAATTACTGATGATGGTGATTGCAGCCATGAAATTAAAAGACAATTGCTCCTTGGAATAAAAGCTATGACAAACCTAGATAGCATATTAAAAAGCAGAGATATCACTTTGCTGACAAAGGTCTGTATAATCAAATCTATGGTTTTTGCAGAGTTGGGCCATAAAGAAGGCTTTCCCTTTAGAACTGATGCTTCAAACTGTGGTGCTGGAGAAGACTCTTGAGAGTCCCTTGGACAGCAAGGAGATCAAGCCAGTCAATTCTAATGGAAATCAACTCAGAATATTCATTGGAAGGACTAATGCTGATGCTGAAGCTCCAGTACTTTGTCCACATGATGTGAATAGCCGACTTATTAGAAAAGACCCTTATTCTAGGAAGGATTGAAGGTATGAGAAGGATGTGACAGAGGATAAGATAGTCAGATGGCATCATGGACTCATTAAACATCAGTTTGAGCAAACTCCGGGAGACAGTTAAGGACAAGGAAGCCTGTCGTATTGTAGTCCATGGGGTTGCAAAGTGTCAGACCCGACTTAGTGACTGAACAAGAGCTGCCTCTTAAGAAATATTCAGTTTGACAGACAATACCTTGTTGAAAATGAGCTTTAATCAAGATAAATGATAAATGAGGCTGCTTAGTTTTTTTTTTTTTTTTTCATGATGAGCTCTCAATCTTCAGAATAGTGCTAAAAGTAATGAAAAAAACCCCTTCTTACTGCAAACACAAATTAGAATGGATATCTTCCCAACCTGTACTATAACCATGCCCCTCTTAGAAGGCACTGATGTTGCAAATTCATTGTAGTTAGTGATCTCTCTACAAAATGGACCCTGCCAAGTACCAAACATCATAAAGGAAGCAGTCAGCAGAACTTGTTCCAGAAAAAAGAAACATGTTTTTTAAACAAGATGAAACCTAATATGTGCTGACATATTTTTCATTTATTTGACAATGCCATTATGTTGTTTTTTGTTAATCAATTCAGATTCCCCAAAGAAATTACACAGTATGTTAAACTTTGAGATTCACTGCTGTCACTTGATTGGAAGCTGCTTACTTTTCTTAGCATCTGTGTTAGTTTTCTGTTGCTATGTAACAAATTACTCCAGACTTAGGGTCTTTTTGGTTTTGGTAGTTGGTTTTAAATTGATTTATCTATTTTAATTGAAAAATAATTACTTTCCAATATTGTAGTGACTTTAGCCATATATCGACATGAATCAGCCACAGGTGCACATGTGTCCCCTCATACTAGACACCCCACCCACTTCCCTCCCCACCCCATCCCTCTGGGTTGGTCCAGAGCACCAGCTTCAAGTGCCCTACGTCATGCATTGAACTTAGACTGGTCATCTACTATACATATGGTAATATACATGTTTCAATGCTATTCTATCATATCACCCCACCCTCACCTTCTCTCACAGAGTCCAAAAGTCTGTTCTTTACATGTGTGTCTCTTTTGCTGCCTTGCATATTCAGTTCAGTTCAGTTCAGTCGCTCAGTCGTCGCTCAGTCTTTGCGACGCCATGAATCGAAGCACGCCAGGCCTCCCTGTCCATCACCAACTCCCGGAGTTCATTGACTCACGTCCATCCAGTCAGTGATGCCATCCAGCCATCTCATTCTCTGTCATCCCCTTCTCCTCCTGCCCCCAATCCCTCCCAGCATCAGAGTCTTTTCCAATGAGTCAACTCTTCGCATGAGGTGGCCAAAGTACTGGAGTTTCAGCTTTAGCATCATTCCTTCCAAAGATATCCCAGGGCTGATCTCCTTCAGAATGGACTGGTTGGCTCTCCTTGCAGTCCAAGGGACTCTCAAGAGTCTTCTCCAACACCACAGTTCAAAAGCATCAATTCTTCGGCACTCAGCCTTCTTCACAGTCCAACTCTCACATCCATACGTGACCACAGGAAAAACCATAGCCTTGACTAGACGGACGTTTGTTGCATTTAGGTTCATCATTACCATCTTTTAAATTCCACATATATGTGTTAATATGCTGCATTGCTATTTCTCGTTCCGACTTACTTCTCTCTGTATAATAGACTCCAGTTTCATCCATCATTAGAAATGACTCAAATGCATTCTTTGTTATAGCTGAGTAATATTCCATTGTGTATATGTACCACAATCTCCTTATCCATTCATCTGCTAGTGGACATCTAGGTTCCTTTCATGTCCTAGCTATTGTAAACAGTGTTGCAATGAACTTTGGGGTACATGTGTCTCTTTCAATTCTGGTTTCCTTGGTGTATATGTCCAGTGTGGGATTTCTAGGTCATCTGGCAGTTCTATTTCCCATTTTTTATGGACACTGTCCTCCATAGTGGCTGTACCAGTTTGCATTCCCACCAACAGGGTCTTAACACAGAGATAAAATTTGTTATCCTTGATTTTCAATGGGTCAGAATTTCAATGAGGGCTCACTAAAACCAGGGTCAGTGTCTGTCCATGCTGAAGCCTACATGCCAGTCGGGTTGTTATCTAATGTGTCACGGGGTCTTCTTCCCAATTCATTAAGGTTATTGACATAATTCAGTTTTTGCAAATAAAGTACTAACCTGTTCTTGCTGGCTCTCAGTCAAAGGTTGCTGTCAATTCCCAAAGGATCATTTCCATAGTCATTTTATCTATGAAAGAAAGGTGTACAAGCTATGGTTTCATTCCTACAAAAGGCAGAGAACATACTTAAAATTTTGAATCCACCTTTTAGAAAACTTCACCTTTAACAGCATACACTTTATGATAGATCTTATATTTCAGGGCTAGATAATTTGGGAATTGTGCAGTGTGTCTTATTACATTATGGGTAGTATCTTTTCCTGAGTGTTTTTATTTATTTATTTTAAAAAAATGTTACGTATTTTTTGACTGTGGGGCATGTGGGATTTTAGTCCCTTGACCAGGAATTGAACCTGCACCCACTGCAGTGGAAGCACTAAGTACTGTTTTTAATAAGACCTTAATATTTTAAAAATGTATTTATTTGTTTTAATTGGAGGATAATTGCTTTATATTATTGTGATGGTTTGGGCCATGCATCAGCATGAATTGGCCACAGGTATATATGAGATCCCTTCCACTTGAATCCCTTCCCCACTCCACCCCTCTAGGATGTCACAGAGCACTGGTTTTGGGTGACGACTCATACATCAAACTCCCACTGGCTATCTATTTTACATGTACTAATATGTATGCTTCAATGCTATTCTCTCAAATCATCCCACCCTTTCCTTCTCCCATTGAGTCCAAAAGTCCATTCTTCACGTCCGTGTCTCCTTTGCTGCCCTTCAGGTAGGATCGTCAGTACCATCTTTCTAGATTCCATATATATGCATATTCCATATATTTGTCTTTCCACTGGACCACCAATCATATGCCCATTGATGTGATTTTCATCATTGTCTTAAATAAGGGGGAAAGGGTGAAAGCAGAGAACATATAAGGAACAAGATCTTGGAATTCTGACACTTTGAAGGAACACAAGTCCTAATATTCAGGAATGATCCTAGAGATGGCAAGACTTCAGATGGGAAAAACACACAGAGTGGCCAAATCCAAAGACTAAGGGCTGTGGCTTGCATGAACCAAGGGTTTCATAAAACTCCCACAACTGAAGACACTGTTACAGTCACCTTCATTGACTGATCAGTGAGGGTAACTGCTCATTCCATCATTCAGCGTGATGGATGGAATCGTCCAGGTAGGTCTGATGGCAGTCTACACAACCAGCAGAGAGAGAATCTCAGGAATGACTGAGTTCAACATGAACAGGTAACAACCAAACTTCAATTGATCTAAATGAACAGTTTGTCTGTCTGTGCTCAGTCACTCAGTCATGTCTGACTCTTTTGTGACCCCATGGACTATATAGCCTGCGAGTCTTCTTTGTCTATGGGATTCTCCAGGTAAGAATACTGGAGTGCGTTGCCATTTCCTCCTACAGGGGACCTTCTTGACCCATGAATCAAACCCATGTCTCTTATGTCTCCTGCATTGCAGGTGGATTCTTTACTGCTGAGCCATTGGGAAAACCCAAAACAATAAAGATGCAGTTATTTATGCACATGAGTGTGGACTTAAATTCACATGTTCCGTATTCAGTGTCTTCTGGCACACAATTTTAAAAGATACTCTTTGAAATACTCACCTTTCACATCTCACATGTCTTCCATTTTTCTTTATATTGGAAAATGCTTTTCTGATATCTATTTAGTCATATAAACTCGAGTGTGAATTCAGGTAAGTGTTAAGTTTGAGTTGGCTAGAAAGAAATCAGTTGACTTCCTTTGCATTGGGGAAGGCATTTTATTACTGTAAAAAATAACCAGCTTTTATAATTCCAGATGCTTAATAGGGGGGCTTACCAGGTGGCACTAATGGTAGAGAATTAGCATGCCAGTGCAGGAGATGCAAGAAATGAAGGTTTGATACCTGGGCCTGAAAGATCTCCTGAAGTAGGAAATGGCAACCTGCTCCAGTGTTCTTGTCTGGAAAATTCCCTGGACAGAGAAGACTGACAGGCTATAGCCCATCAAGTCACAAAGCACTGGATACAACTGAGCAACTGATCACACACACACACTGCTTAATGGGGTCTTCAAATGTTATTTACAATGTAAACTTTTTATTGAGGTATAATTGACATCCAATACTATATTAGTTTCAGGTATAACAGTTAAGTATTTTAGGAGCTTCCCCGGGGGTCCAGTGATTAAGAGTTCACCTTCCAGTGCAGGTTTGATCCCTGGTTGTGAAATTAAGATCCCACATGCCTCATGGCCAAAAAACTAAACATAAAACAAAAGTAATATTGTAATAAATCTAGTAAAGACTTTAAAAATGGTCCACATCAAAAATATTTTTTTTAATTCATGATTTTACATTTGTGTGTGCTTAGTTGCTATAGTTGCATCCCACTCTTTGTGACCCTGTGGACTATAGCCTGCCAGACTCATCTGTCCTTGAGATTCTTCAGGCATGAATACTGGAGTAGGTTCCATGCCCTCCTCCAGAGGATCTTCCTGACTCAGAGATCAAACCCATATCTCCTGCATTGTCAGGTGGATTCTTTACGACTAGCACCACCTGGGAAGCACTTTATATTTATATATATTGTGAAATGATCATCACAATAAGTCTACTGAAAGTTCATCACCTCACATAGTTACAGAAATTTTATTGTAATAAGAATTCTTAAGACTTATTCTTAGCAACTTTCAAATATGCAATACAGTGTTATTAACTATAGTCATCATGCTGTGCATTCTATCTAGATGAATTATTTTAAAACTGGAAGTTTGTCATTTTTGATCCCCTCCATTCATTTGGCCCACTAATTGCCTCCCACCTCTGGAAACCATGGACTTTGTATTAATGTTTTTCTTTCAAAGATTTGACATATAAGTGGTATCATATAATATTTATTTTTCTCTAACTCCTTTTACTTAACATAATGCCTTCAAAATCTATCCATGATGTAAAAAATGACAAGAATTTCTTCTTTTATATGGCTGAATTATAGTCCACTCTGTGTGTGTGTGTTTGTGTGCATGTACTCTTTTTTTAGTCTACTTACCAGTAGATGGAGACAATTTGTTTCCTTATCATGACTATTGAGAATAATACTACAGTGAACATGGGACTGCATACATATTTTCAAATTATTGTCTTAGTTTTCTTTGTATAAATACCCAGAAGTAGAATTATTGAATCATATGGGAGTTGTATTTTTAATTTCTGAGGAACTCTGCACTGTTTTCCATTGGGGCTGTAACACTTTCATGCTCACCAACACTGCACAAAGGATTCCTTTTCTCCACATCCTCCCCAGCATTTGTGGCTTCTTGATTTTTTGATAATAATTGTTATGATTGGCTTTTGATTTCATTTCATTCTGGTTTTGATTTGTATTCTTCTGATGAAGAATGATGTTGAACATCATTTCATGTACCTGTTGGCCATCTATTGATTTTTTTGTGGGGGGTAAATGTCTACTCAGAACCTCTGCCCATTTATTAATTAGATTTTTTTTTTTTTTTTTGCTACAGAGTTTTCTGAGTTCTTTATCAATTTTGAATGGTACCCTCTTATCAAACATTTGATTTATGTTTTCTCCCCAGTGGCTCAGTGATATAGAGTCTGCCTGCAATAATGGAGAAAGAGAGATACGGGTTCAGTCTTCCTGGGTCAGGAAGATCCCCTGGAGGAGGAAATGGCAACCCACTCCAGTAATCTTTCCCAGAAAATCCCAAGGACTGAGGAGCCTGGCAGGCAATAGTCTGTAGGGACAGATTACAGTCCATAGGTTCGCAAAAGAGTTGGACATGACTGAGAGACTAAACAATAAGCAACAACCACTCCCATTCAGTAGGTTGCCTTTTTATTCTGTTGATGGGTTTCCTTTGCCATGCTAAAGCTTTTTAGTTTGATGTTGTTCCACCTGCCTATTTTTGCTTCTTTACCTTTGCTTTTGGTATCAAATCCAAAACTTCCTTGCCAGGACTGATATTAAGGAGCATACTGTCTATGTTTTCTTCTAATTATTTTATAGTTTAAGGCCCTACATAATAGTCTTTATTCCATATTGAGTTACTTTTTTGGGTGGTATAAGATGGTGACATGGTTTTATTCTTTTGTATGTAGCTGTCCAGTTTTCCAAACACCAGTTATTGAAAAGACTGTCCTTTCCACTCTGTAAATCCTTGCCTCTTTTGTTACAGGTTAATTGACAGTATGTGTGTGGGTTTATTTCTGGGCTGTCTATTCTGTTTATTTTGTTCCATTGAACCACATGATTTCTTTTATGCCAGCACCATACTATTTTTGTTACTATAGTTTTGCAGTGTAGTTTGAAATCAGGGAGTGATGCCTCCAGCTTTACTCTTCTTTCTTAAGATTGTTTGGCTCTTTGGGGTCTTTTGTGTTTCTGTGCAAAAGGATCACAACAAAGACTCACAACTACCCTTAACAGCAAATTGACTACTCCTTTCTTCTCTCTCTTTCTAGGAAACCAGACTATAAGCAATTCCTCATTATTCCACCATGAAAATATTTTTTCACATATGTCTAGTTCAATGGTTATTTATGGCTTCTACTCAAACCTAGGTTACTAGCTTTTTGCGTGTGTGTGTGGTGGGGGGAGGGGGGGTCCTAATGAACTGCCTGCTGGATTCTCTTTCTTGTGCTGTTGTTGCTGCTGCTAAGTTGCTTCAGTCATGTCCAAATCTTTGCGAGCGCATGGACTGTAGCCCACCAGGCTCCTCTGTCCCTGGGATTCTTCCTTTCCTTCTCCAATGCATGCATGCATGCTAAGTCACTTCAGTCATGTCTGACTCTGTGTGACCCCATAGATGGCAGCCCACCAGGCTCCTCTGTCCACAGGATTCTCTAGGTAAGAATATTGGAGTGGGTTGCCATTTCCTTCTCCATTCTTTCTTGTGAATGATCCTTAAAAATTACATTCACCATGCTACTCCATTGAAGATACAGATGCTATTCCCTTTTTAATTGAAAAGTTAAACTCTTAAAGCTATATGTCTTCATAAGTCTTTTGTTATTTGGCCCCTGTACACCATCTAACCCTCATGCCTTAAAATTCCCTCACTCAGTCAAGATCTAGTCACACAGTTATTTCTAGATTACTAAGACATTGTATTGTCTCTTTTCCTTATGACCCGTCACTTATAATCCATAGACTTTCCTCCCGAATCCTCCCCATTCCTCATTCCTTTTTCCTCATTAATGTGATCAACATTAATCATTCTTCAGCTCTAATTCTAAATCAGTTTCTCAGGGAGGTCTGTGTTAAACTCCATGTTTAATTAGCAAAATACTACTTTGACATCTGTGATTTCATAGTCTCAGCATGATTCTACTACACATTTGTTTAAGCTCTAGTTTAATTGTCTACCTTCTCTTCTCTACCATAAGAGAGGAGCAGACCATGTCTTTCTTATCTGATTTCTTTCCAAGAATATACTGTGTGAGACAGGAAAGGAAGTAATGAACAATTCTGAAAGGAAAGAAGGAAGAAAGCAGAAGAGAGCAGAAAATGTATTTTTCAAAACCCTCATTTTGGAAAAGAACAGATTATGTTTAATAAGCCAATAATTAGGCAAAAGGACTCATTGAAGACTTTGAGTAAGAAAGTGATAATATCAGATGTGACCTTTAGCAAGTTTAATCAATAACATTGGAAAAGTAGATTTAGAGCCTGAGAGAGGAGGAGATCTATCTTCTAGAGCCTGTGGGGAGAAATTGAATCTGAATTAAGATAGTAACATCAAAATGTAAAGATAGAGATTTATGTTGGAGCTACTCTGATCTTTACGATTGAAGGAATTGGAAAAATAATTCAATGGAAAGAAGTTGAGATTTAAGTATCTCTGAGAAAAAAAGCCAAATTGGCTTTAAGCCTTTGATTTCAAATATTTAAGGAAATGCTGCTGCTAAGTCGCTTCAGTCGTGTCCAACTCTGTTGGACCCCAGAGACGGCAGCCCACCAGGCTCCTCCTTCCCTGGGATTCTCCAGGCAAGAACACTGAAGTGGCTTGCCATTTCCTTCTCCAATGCATGAGTGAAAAGTGAAAGTGAAGTCGCTCAGGTCGTCTACTTGAAAGTTATACAGTCGTGTCTAACTCCTAGCGACCCCATGGACTGCAGCCTACCAGGCTCCTCCGTCCGTGGGATTTTCCAGGCAAGAGTACTGGAGTGGGGTGCCATTGCCTTCTCCAATTAAGGAAATAGTGTTGACCTATTTCCTATCTAGATTTCCCTAGCTAAAAAAAAAAAAAAAATCTAGGGCAGAAATCACAAATCTGTAGTATTGGTAAAACATACCTGAGTAGATTTTTTGTTCATAAAAGGAACTTAGGTTAAAGATAAAGATATGCACATAATTTGAAGTTCTCAGCAGTCTGGTGAAATATCTAAATATATTTTTTCTGTAGAAAAACAGATGCAAAGAACATACCTAATACTCTTACTGACAAAAAATGACCTTTATTGTTTTACCAGCTCGACTAAACTTTAATGGGCTTCTTTCCACCCTTGACATCTCTTTTCTTAATGTGTTTACTTCAGAAAATGTGTACATTCTTCCAGGTCTTCCCTTTTGTGATATAATTCTTCTCCCAGAAGCCTTTCTCAGAAATCAGGACCCCTCCTTTGAAATATAATCATCAGGAAAGTTAGGGACCCCATCTTGTAGTCTCTGTGGAAAATAGGAGCCCAATCAGAATACACCAGTTGGTACATTTAGGTGGCCTTATCACATTGACCAATGACCCTGAACCCCTGTGTCCACCAGTACTTTTCCACCAGTTCAATCCAAGGATCCTTGAAGGCTCAGATGGTAGAGAATTCACCTACAATGCAGGAGACCCTGGTTCGATTCCTGGGTTGAGAAGATCCACTGGAGAAGGGATAGGCTACCCACTCCAGTGTTCTTGGTCTTTCTTTGTGGTTCATCTGGTAAAGAATTACCTGCAATGTGGGAGACCTGGGTTTGATCCCTGGGTTGGGAAGATCTCCTGGAGAAGGGAAAGGCTACCCACTGCAGTATTCTGGCCTAGAGAATTCCATGGACTGTATAGTCTATGGGGTAACAAAGAGTCGGACACAACTTAATGACTTTCACTTCACTCACTGCTTTCATTTCCATGCATTTGAATTCAGCCTCTCTCCCCTATCACAATAGCCTTGACCTCTGTTGCATAGATTTAAAGAAGTCTTAGGCTTGGAAACTGCCTGAGTTTTCACAGCCAATGGCAGTCAAACTGCAGGATAAATTTAGCAGGCTGAGGAATCAAAATCTGTTTGCCTTTGTAATTGGCAACCCATTGTGATGCAAACAGGAAACACCCTGTGATACGTGTGTCTGTAGGCAGTCACCTTTGGTTTGTCTTTTCTCTAAGTCTGCATCAGGTTTCTTCCCTTGGAAAATGTCCTTTCAAGGCACATGAAACAAATAAATAATGCACTGCTTTTGATTGAGAGGAGTCATCTTCACACCCCCAGCCCCTTGCAGTGCCTGAAATGGTCACTCAGAAAATTGTGCATTACATTGCTTTTATCCTTTAATATATTTGGAGTGTGAGAAAATAGTAAGGAACATATAATGCAAAGGAGTTTCACTTGAAAGTGTATGATATTTGCAAGCAAATCTCTATTTGGCCATTTGCTTTTTCAGAATATGCTAAAAATAAGCAGTAATGGAAAAATGTGTTTAAAATGTCCCATTTAGTGGCTGAACACATAAACTCTAATTCCTTAGTGAAAATGCATTAAAAAGGCAAATGTTACTCCAAGTAGCATCACCATTTTGGGCGAAGAAATCATCAGGTCTATAATCCTACAAGGGCTAGTATAAATGTCATCAAGAGTCAGTTCTTCCTGTAGCTGGAAAGCTATGAAACCAAATGTGGAATTTAAATGGTATGATATTACATGTGTCTCAGGACCACACATTACCAACCCTTCAGTCATTCCTAAAGGAAATCAATCCTGAAAATTCACTGGAAGGACTAATGCTGAAGCTGAAACTTCAATACTTTGGCCACCAGATGTGAAGAACTGACTCATTGGAAAAGACCCTGATGCTGGGAAAGATTGAAGGCAGGAGGAGAAGGGGATGACAGAGGATGAGATGGTTGGATGGCATCACCAACTCAATGAAGATGAGTTTGAGCAAACTCTGGGAGATGGTAAAGGACAGAGGAGACTGACATGGTGCAGTCCATGAGGTGGCATACAGTTGGACACAACTTAGTGTCTAAACAACAACAATGATCTAGAAGGTTTATTAGACTAGACTCAGAATATTGTTGAGTGTATCACTTCTTTTTCTACATCTATTCTCAAAGACTCTTAATTGTTAGGAAAATTTGGGTACATATAGGTTATAAATAAGTTGCCTCTGAATATTTTAATTATATATGGTTTTATTCAGTTTATTTTACTGTGTTTTTTTTTTTTTTAATGCTCACTTCACTAATCTTTTCTTTTCAGTCATTTTTTTTCTTACTGCAGAGACTTTATTCTTTTAAGAACATCTCATTTAACAAAATATTTGAAAAAAATCTGCCTTCCAAGCTTTTCCCCCCTCATTTTGGGAATATATATTTAAATTTTAAATTTATGGGACATTTTATCCGCAAAATTTAATGGTTGTGTCTTTACTTCTGAATTCTTCTCAGAAATAAAAGTCTTAAAATTCTGGAATCTGAGCTGATTCTTGGCCAACTTGGACAATCCAGTGCAGCTGAGTCTCCAGCCAAATGTGGCTTCATGGGTGAGCCCAGGAAATGGCTTGCTCTCCCTGATAACTAATAATAATTTTAACCTTGAGGGAGAATCACTTCCATTAGCACTGAATTTTGGAGTAGTTTAGCAATAAGTGACTGGTGGAAGAATTAGTGTGCTTCACAGCAGAAATCTGAGCTGGTATCCTTGGCTTTGAGGCAGCGCTTCAGGCAGAGCTGGAAGGGCTCCCAGGACACTAGAGGGGAAGCCAAGAAGAGCAGAGGGGTAACTGTTCTTGGAAGTTGGAGCAAAGGTGCCTCACATCACACAACTGGAGAGCAGCTGGCAAAACCTTCAGTAAGAAAAACCAGAAAAATAGAAAGTGCACTTAACCCACTTGTAGGTTTGGTTTAAGGGATTTTTACTCTGAATAATAAAATGTCACATTACAATTTTATATCTCCATGTGCTAAAACACAGGAAGGGAGATAAATGTGTAGGGTGGCAAGCAAAATTTAGAGGAAAATTTGGAGGATTTCAAGGATCAAAAATAAAAATATTATTCATCTCTAGTCTTTGATGGGGAAAATATTCTCAATGTGAAACCAGACCTGGGGCTAAAGATTAGATCAAGGGTGTGACTTTAATACAGTTTGTTATGATTTTTGAAAGATTTCAGATTGTATCTAGGAAAATTTTCTGACAAGAGAAAATGGGACTCAAAGAATTGTTAGGAAGCTGACACCTGCCATATCTTACAGATAAACATGTTTTTAAGGAAATTGTGTCAGTAAAAAAACTATCAGGTTGTATTAAAAAAGAAATGACAGCTCAAAATTAAAGGAACTCCCAGCTTTATACAAGAAGAAAAGAAAATGAAAATTGTTTGCAGATCTGAACATTGGTCATTTACCGTGGATCAGTTATACCTCCTGAAAAGGAAACTGACTTTAAGGGGCAGTGCCCAAAGCTCCAAGGGGGAGCTAAGTGTTGAGGAGAAATGTGCATTAGTAAACCCTGTGCTCAGTCGCTCAGTCATGTCCTACTCTTTGGGACCCCATGGACTGTAGGCCGCCAGGCTTCTCTGTGCATGGGATTCTCCAAGTGAGAATACTGGAGTGGGTTGCCATGCCCTCCTCCAGGGGATCTCCCCAACCCAGGGATCTAACCCAGGTCTCCCTCATTGCAGGCGGATCCTTCTTTACTGTCTGAGCCACCAGGGAAGCCCTAGTGAGTAATGAGCAGATATAAGTCTTGTTCCAAATATGTTCCTGGCCCTGGAGGAATCCATAGGATTCTCCAGGCAAGATCTGGAGTGGTTTGCCACTGCCTGCTTCAACCTGAAGAATGATTATGGACTAACCACTGCTGTGTGCTTTTCCTTCTTCCTATTTTTGATTAATTTGATCCTCTAAATTTTGCTATCATACTATCCCCATCTCACAAACGTGTTTTATGTCTGTCTCTCTCGATATTGAAAGGAGGTTCTTTGATGCTCACAGCTCTTTATTTAACCAAAATAATAGATTATTTGGATCAATATAGGGCTACTTGCCTATATGGAAAGATGCTCCTAAGATGCTAGAGTCTGGCTTTGATCCCATAAATGAGATCGAATGGGTTTGGTGAACATATTTTCTCCTGGGAGCAATGGAAGCAATTGTGGCTGAAGGATGCCCTATTGTAGTTTAACTACAAACTCTTAACTCTTTTGAGACCCCATGAATTGTAGCCCACCATGCTCTTCTTTCCACGTGATTCTCCAGGCAAGAAGAATGAAGTGGGTTGCCACGTTCTTCTTCAGGGCATCTTCCCAACCCAGGGATTGAACCTGAGTCTCCTGCATTGCAAGCAGATTCTGCCCCAGGGAAGCTGTGCTGCAAGGAAGCCCAATTTAAGCATAGCCATACACTAATTTTGTGTCCTCCCATCTTTCATCCCACCTTCTGTTGAATTTGAGGTAGCATTCTCCATTCACTAACAGTATGCAGCAGAAATGATGTTTTACAGCCTCTAGGGTCTCAGCTTCAAAGGGTCTTACAACATCCACTTTTGCTGACCTGACAAGAACTAAGTAAAACAGCAGGCACTCCTTCTTGTGGATGAGAGACCACATGGAGAATAGTTTTGTCACTTTAGCCAGTAGCCAACATCTGCAGCCTGGCTTGAAAGTTACACCACCTTGGCCTCCCAGTCTAGCTGAAAGAGAAAGTGAACCTCCAGCTAATCAATGAGACATAAGCGAGTCTAGCTGAAATTAGCAAAGGAATAGCCACACACCTCGTACTTTTGGGGAAGTCATAATCTATAGATGCTTTAAAGCCACTTAGCTTTGGACAGCAGTAAGTAACTGATACAGTTGGTGTTTGAAAAGAAAAACATTCCCCTCCCCTCCATGGAAACACTGTCCCCTAACACACAGGCCACACATGGCACATAAAGAGTAGATGCCCAAAAGAGTCTAAAATTCTCACAGCAAAAAATTAGACTTGGTCTGGAAGTATCCATCTCAGTTTTCTTTTTTTCTTTACTAGTACATCAACTTATATTTATTCTGTTCTGCTTATGTCTGCTTTGTTTCTCTCAGCTTGCAGCATACTTTTGTGTGACCTGTGTACCATGTTCACAGTTAATGGGGTATAGTAGATAATATATATGGGCTGAGTAAATAAATTATGTGTGTTTATGCTCTACAGGCAGCTTAACAAGGAACTAAGTATGTAATTTACATCCACATAATATTTTACCATTGTCTAAATTCTCTCATGTGAAGCATCATTCAAAGAGGAAAAAATAAGAAAAAGCAATATGTTAGTTACATTTTTTCAAGTGCATGGTGAGATGAATTTCAAGTGTTTGTCTACTATGGTTTAGAAAATGAGTCCAGGGGCTCATAGAATAATAAGAATTTTCTCCAACATATTTTACATAGTAAGCTATGTCACTTGTTTATTATTGTATTATTAATACATTTTTCAATTAAGAAATTCAGGTTAAGGAGTGACTGAGATCAATAAAAAATCTTTATTAAATTAAACATATTCCACAATGAGCAAAACCATGCACCATATCATGCATAGTATTCAAAAACAAGAGTGATGTACCTGTGATTATTCTCCATCTGTTACTACCAAGACTGAGATCTGTGATAATTTAATTGATCATGCTTCATTTTTATCATGTTAAAGTGGTCATAAATATAATACCCACCTCCTGAGATTTTTAAAAGGATAAAGTATGAAAATGCATAAGAGCTAAAAATTACACATATGCAGCAATTAGAGTTGGGGATTCAATGTAGAGAAAGGAAATAGAGCTTGTATCCTTATGAAGCTTAATTTTTTTTGAAGCTTCATTTATTTGGCCACACCGTGTGATCTGTGGGATCTTAGTTCCCTGATCAGGGATCGAACCCATGTCCTTAGCAGTGGAAGCATGGAGTCTTCCCTAGAGCTTCACATTATTTTTATTGTATAACACTGATCAATATAACAAACTTTAAAAAGTAATTGTAGAATGGCAGAACAGCTTTTTTTTTTTCAGACTTTCAGATAGCATTTAAAATTCTGGAAAATATTAAAAATTTATTTTTGAACAAGAAATAAAAATTATCAAAAGACAGTTGAGGAGCCGGTCCTTGATGAGAGGAATTGAACTTGAGGATTATGATGCTTTTCTTTTGAGAATCAAGAGAGTAGCATGGAAACATATATACTACCACATGAAAATAGATAGCCAGAGGGAATTTGCTGTATGACACAGGGGAGCTCAAACCTGGTGCTCTCTGACACGCAAGAGGAGTGGGACAGGGTGGGAGGTGGGAGGGAGGTTCAAGAGGGAGGGGACATGTGTATACCTATGGCTGATTCATGTTGATATATGACAGAAACTAACACAGTGGTTAGTAGAGAAACTATCCTCCAATTATAAAATGATTAATTAATATATATATTGCTCCCCATCATGGAGGGTACAAAATTCTGGAGGAAAATAACAGAACTCAATATCTGAAAAAATGTATCACCCAAAATATATATCCAAAATATTCAGTATATATAATTGCTAAATGTCCATAGAAATAGTAAGATGGGCCCCATATTAAAGAGCAAATCAATATAAACCAACCCACATATAGTGAAGAATTTGGAACCAGCATTTATGGATACTTAAGAAACTTTTGTGAAAAGTTTCAGAGAATGAAAAAAATAAAATAAAATCTCAGCAGAGAAACGGTGGCATTGAGCACCTAAGATGAGAGAGAATTTTACTTACAATGAAGGAGTATTGCCAACAGTCAGTCATGGTGACAAGTAGAGAAACATCAATGTCCTGATTATTTAAAGGCCCACAGGATATGACCAACCTAAACAACATATTAAAAAGCGGAGACATTACTTTGCCAACAAAGGTTGTCTAATCAAAGCTATGGTTTTTTCAGTAGTCATGTATGGATGTGAGAGTTGGACTATAAAGAAAGCTGAGAACCGAAGAATTGATGCTTTTGAACTTTGGTGTTGGAGAAGACTCTTGAGAGTCCCTTGGACTGCAAAGGAGATCCAACCAGTCCATTCTAAAGGAAATAAGTCACTGGATATTCACTGGAAGGACTGATGCCAAAGCTGAAGCTCCAATACTTTGGCCACTTGATGTGAAGAGCTGATTCGTTGGAAAAGACCCTGTGCTAGGAAACAGTGAGGGCAGGAGGAGAAGGGGATGACAGAGGATGAGATGGTTGGATGGCATCACTGACTCGATGGACATGAGTTTGAGCAAGCTCCGAGTATTGGTGGTGGACAGGGAAGCCTGGCGTACTGCACTCCATGGGGTGGCAAATAGTCGGACATGACTGAGCGACTGAACTGAACTGAGGATATGCCATCGGAATGGCAATGTGACCTCTACAAGGTCGGTTAATAGGTGAGGGCTGAAAACCAAAATCAGTTCAGAAAACTAAACCTATAGTTATGCTTCTAGAGTAAAGGAACATGTAGATGATTCATTGTTTACAACTACTGTAAGTTACTAATTTAAAAGAAAAGTCCCATTTTCTCTCCATTTAACAATTCTTTTGTTTTCTTTTTTGTTTCTAAGATAATATTTGAAAGGATAGCAAGTTTTAAAACAGAGGAAAATTAATGGTTCTTAGATCATAATATGCCCTTGACACAGTTATTGAGAAGTTAATTATTATGGGAGAAAAAAATTAGCTATAGTCATCATGTTGAAAATTAGACATTTTTTAATGATATGTTATTCATTTAGTTTTAAGGCAAGTAAATAGAACAAAACATTATGTTAATTTATATAATTTAACATAAGACTGTACTCCCTTTAGGTATTCCTGTGAGTAAGATCTGATACTCCTTTAGAAAAGTATGACAGGTATCTAAATAAAATGTATGTTGTAAAAGGATTTTTTAAAAAGCTTTATCTTAAACTTATTTCAGATATTTTTGTCTAAGTTTCCAAAATATGTCCAGAACATGAAACTGAAATTTTGTTAGTTACTAAATAAGCTAGCTTGTGACTATTTTTACTTTGAATAATTTAAATGCGTATGGTGTGTGTGCTAAGTTGCTTCAGTTGTGTCTGATTCTGTGCAGCCCTACGGACTGTACTTCCCTGGTGGCTCAGACAGTGAAGAATCCTCCTGCAATGCGGGAGACCTGGGTCCAGTCTCTGGGTTGGGAAGATCCCCTGGAGAAAGGAATGGCTACCCACTCCAATATTTTCCCTGGAGAAATCCATGGACAGAGCAGCATATCAGGCTACAGTCCATGGGGTCGCAAAGAGTCGGAAATGACTAACTTTTACTTTTGCTGTGGACTGCAGCCTGCAGGCTTGGCTCCTCTGTCCATGGGATTCTCCAGGCAAGAATACTGGAGTGGGCTGCTGTGCCCTCCTCCGGTGGATCTTCCTAACCCAGGTATCAAACCTGGAATAATTTAAAGATTATTAAAATATTAAATTTATCTTATAAATGAATATGGGCATTCTTAAATTAAGAATGCCCATAAGGGGAAAAAAATTGAGGTAAAATGTCAACAAATGAGTGGATGGCAGCTCTCTTTCCATATTACAATCTCTAGCTATAACTGCATCATCCAAATTCAGAAAATATCCCCAACCTAAGTTAAGTGATGAAGTAGAGCTGTGAGAACTATATAGAAATAGAGAAAGACCCTGCAGGCTGTGTTCACAGTGAGTTAAGTGAAGTTCCACAGGTGGGCAGTTCATATTCATACACTCAAGTGACCTTGAGCCTTGTGATGTTGCCTACCCTGGTGGGTGAGTGACCGGGTGGTAATGAACGGTAGCAGAATGTGCCTCCACAAAGTACGCCCACTTGGTGTATGGACTATTTTGAGCTAAAAGCACTTGAAGAACAGCACATACAAAAGGGATACTGACATAGCAAAGGAAAACAGTGACTATTCCCTGGAGCAATTTCCAGTGGAGACCCAGAAGCAAATTCACAGTCTCAATCCAAAGAACTAATGCTTACAAATGTTTTTCTCCTGCTGACTGAATTTGGAAAGGAATGGCGGAGAATCCTTACCTTCCTCTGTGCCCCAGACACAGATAGACATCCAGAGGCTGAGGTGAGAGGACTGCTGCCTCTTGCTGGCTTTCTGTCAGTGGCCTCAGATCTCAGCTAATGTCTCTAGGATGAGTGGGGTCTCCCAGCCCAGGACAGCCTGTCCTCCGAGCCAGACACACCGGGAGGCAAAGCTTTACAGGGACCTCCTCAGGGTCTTGGGCTGGGTTCAGAGTCTTTAAGCTGACATAAAAGAGATTAACAGGAGAAAAGTCTTTATAAAGAACGCTGAGGGCCGAAGTATTGATGCTTTCAAACTGTGATGTTGAGAAGACTGTTGAGAGTCCCTTGGACAACAAAGATAATCAAACCAGTTAATCCTAAAGAAATCAACCCTGAATATGCACTGGAAGGACTGATGTTCCAGTATGTTAACCACCTGATGCAAAGAGCTGGCTTATTGGAAAAGACACGGATGCTGGGAAAGATTGAAGGCATGAGGAGAAGGGGTGCAAAGGAAGGCATCACTGACTCAATGGACATGAATTTGAGCAAAATCTAGGAGATAGGGAAGGGCATGGGAGCCTGGGGTGCTTCAGTCCATGGGGTCCCAAAAGATCAGCATAACTTAGTGCCTGAACAACAAGGAACAACAGATTGTCCTCACAGCAAAATGAAAACCCAAAGCCTGGATATATCTGACTGCTTACATATTGGGTTAACCAAAAGGGCAGGGATTGTGGAAAAGTAACTAAAAGGCACAGGGTGACCAAGGCAGGATGAGATTGTGTTAACAAGGTCCATCTATGCGGGTTTGTCTCTGCTTGATTCCTTGCCTCTGATTATAAGGCTCTTTCCTCTTGGTTTAAGGAAAGCATCTTCCACGTGGGAGTTTCATCTCCTGAAAAGGGGATATCTGAGTGTTCTTTTTTTTTTTTTTTGTAAAAGTTGGAGGCTAATTACTTTAGAATATTGTGGTAGTTTTGCCATGAATCACAGTCACATGAATCAGCCATGGGTGTACATGTGTCCCCCATCCTGAACCCCCCTCCCACCTCCCTCCCCATCCCATCCCTCAGGGTCATCCCAGTGCACCAGCCCTGAGCACCCTGTCTCATGCATCAAACCTGGACTGGTGATCTATTTCACATATGATATTATACATATTTCAACGCTGTGTCTCAAATCATCCCTCCCTCGCCTTCTCCCACAGAGTCCAAAAGTCTGTTCTTTACATCTGTGTCTCTTTTGCTGTCTCGCATACAGGGTTATCATTACCATCTTTCTAAATTCCATATATATGTGTTAATATACTGTATTGGTGTTTTCTTTCTGACTTTCTTCACTCTGTATAATAGGCTCCAGTTTAATTCACCTCATTAGAACTGATTCAAATGCATTATTTTCAATAGCTGATTAATATTCCACTGTGTATATGTACCACAGCTTTCTTATCCATTCATCTGCCGATGAACATCTAGGTTGCTTCTGTGTCCCAGCTATTGGAAACAATGAGTGTTCCTTTTGTACCTACTGTTTTCAAGTTCCTTTAGCTCAAAATAATCAATATGCCAAACCAGCATATTTTAGAGAATGTTCTGTTAACCTTTCAGTACAAAACTGTGCACATAGGTCTTACACTTGCCTTCAATGTGGAAAGTCTGGTATTTACTTTTATGAAACTCAAGGGTATAACGATCCTGAATTCCTGAATTCAGTCTACATGATGATGGATAATTTTAGATGGAATTTGGGCTAATTGTTGGTAGAAATGATACAATACTCTTGACTCATGCTAGCAATACCATACACAGAGGCTCTTTTTGAAACACACAAATTCAATTAAATTATAAAATAATTCAGTTCAGTTCAGTTCAGTAGCTCAGTCATGTCCGACTCTTTGCAACCCCATGAATTGCATCAAACAATTAGCTTGTCATTAAGATTTGTATTGAAGTAACAGCAGAAGAGTTTTAAAATTAAGACATAAGGTGACAGGACGCAAGCGTAAAGGTCAGGGAGTTATAATAGCACATGTAAGGTGTCTCTAAAAAGTCATCAGTTCAATTCAGTTCAGTCACTCAATTGTGTCCAACTCTTTGTGACCCTATGGAATGCAGTACACCAGGCTTCCCTGTCCATCACCAGCTCCTGGAACTGGCTCAAATTCATGTGCATTTAGTTAGTGATCTATCCAACCATTTCATCCTCTGTTATACCCTTTCCTGCTGCCTTCAATCTTTCCCAGCGTCAGGATCTTTTCCAATGAGTCACTTTTTCGCATCAGGTGGCCAAAGTATTGGAACTTCAGCTTCTGCATCAGTACTGCCAATGAATATTTAGGACTGATTTCCTTTAGGATTGACTGGTTTGATCTCCTTGCAGTCCAAGGGACACTCAAGAGTCTTCTCCAACACCATAGTTCCAAAGCAGCTTTCTTGATGGTCCAACTCTCACATCTACACATGAGTACTAGAAAAACCATAGCTTTGACTATATGGACCTTTATCAGCAAAGTATTGTCTCTACTTTTTAATATGCTGTCTAGGTTGGTCATAATTTTTCTTCCAAGGAGCAAGCATCTTTTACTTTCAAGGCTGCAGTAACCATCTGCAGTGAATTTGGAGCCCAAGAAAAAGTGTATGTTTCTGTTTCTATTGTTTCCCCATCTATTTACCAAGAAGGCATAGACATTGTAGTAACATTTAACCAATAATCCAATGACTCACAAGCTGGAGAAGGAAAAGGCAACCTACTTCATTATTCTTGCCTGGAGAATCCTATGGACAGAGGAGCCTGGCAGGCTACAGTCCATGGGGTCCCAAGAATCGGACATGACTTAGCGACTAAACCACCACTACCACAGGCTGGAATCAAGACTTCCAGGGGAAACACCAACAACCTTAGATATGCAGATGCCACCACTCTAACGGCAGAAACTGAAGAGGAACTAAAGAGCCTCTTGATAAAGGTAAAAGAGGAAAGTGAGAAAGCTGATTGAAAAGTCAACATTCAAAAAACGAAGATATTAGCATCCAGCCCCACCACTTCATTGCAAATAGGGAAAAAGTGGACACAGTGACAGATTTCATTTTCTTAGGCTCCAAAACCACTGTGAATGTTCACTGCAACCATGAAATTAAAAGACACTTGTTCCTTAGAAGAAAAGGTATGACCACCTAGACAGCATATGAAAGAGCTGAGACATCACTTTGCTGACAAAGATCCATATAGACAAAGCTATGGTTTTTCCAGTGGTCGTGCACAGATGTGAAGGTTGGACTATAAAGAAGGCTGAACACTGAAGGATTGATGCTTTCAAACTGTGGTGCTTGAGAAAACTCTTGAGAGTCCCTTGGACAGCAGGGAGATCAAACCAGTCAAGCCTAAAGGATATCTATCAACCCTGAATATTCATTGGAAGGACTGATGCTGAAGCTGCAGCTCCAATACTTTGGCCTCCTAATGGGAAGAGCTGACTCATTGGAAAAGACTTTGATGATGGGAAAATTTGAGGGTAGCAGAAGAAGGGGGAAAAAGAGGATGAGATGGTTGGGTGGTATCACTGACTCAGTGGACACTCAGCAAACTCTGGGAGGTGGTGAAGGACAGAGGAGCCCAATGACAGGGTCGTAGAGAGTCAGATATGGTGGCAACTGAACAGGAACAGCAATAATCCAAATATCTAGTCTTTCTATATCAAGTCTGAAGCTTCCAGCTTTTGAGCTCTTATGTGATTTGCTCTTAATGGTACACTTGTTACTCCTCATATTTTAGGTAACATAAAGGAGCCATTTTTACACTTTGCACATTATCTAATTTAGCCTTGTTGTCCATAGCCAAGTCCTGGTTTCCCAGCAATTTTGTTCTATTTTTCTCATGTAATTATTTCATATTCACATAAAGCATTCTCTTTATAGAAGGATTTGTAATTGAATCATATACAAATTGTATCTGATGTTTTGCATAAAAAGTTTTACTTCAGTTAAAACACTTATTCTTCTAAATACAATGACTCTAAAAATATCTTGCTTTATTTAAGGAAGGAAAAGATGTTTCATATACATAGACTCTTAAAATTGCTCAGCTTTGTAAACCAGCTGCAGTTGTTCATTGCCTTGGCTGTAGGTTTTTGGAACCTTATGTCAGTTAAAAGTCAACAAACATCACACTAATTTATTCCATTTGTTTAGGCCAATGGCTGATAATGATGACACCCATTAAAAATCTACATATATGTTGTCTCTCTAAAACTGTGGATTCTTTTTCAGATTAGATTCACAGCTAGAATATTGTACAGTTCACTGTCCTTTTGCTCTAAAATTAGACTGGCAGCAAACATTTCTGTGAGTTACTGAGCCTGACATCCAATTAACACAGTCTTTACAGGTTTAATGAGCAGTGATAAATTTCTATCTTTTCTTTGGCACATTTTAATTAGTAGTAATTATGAGTAGAGTGACCTGAAAAGATTGTTGTCCCACAGAATCACAATAAATTTGTATAATTTATGTTTGCAGAGACAGAATGTGTTTTTATGACTTGGAGAATCAAAAGGTTATTCAAGCCATTTCAGTAGCCTTGTAAAATTGTCTGTGAAGCGTAGGTAAGTAAAAGGTTGGACATTCATATTTTGATAACATTGGATGAGATACTTCATAAATCTTGTTTATCACAGATCATTTCTCCAGAGTCAAAATTTGCAATTTATGTACAAACTGAACTCAAACATATATATTTAAAATACATATAAAGTGTACATTAACTGTATATCTATACTGATTTTTGTTTTATTAATAATGATGTTGCTGCTGCTGCTGCTGCTGCTAGGTCGCTTCAGTCGTGTCTGACTCTGTACGACCCCACAGACGGTGGCCCACCAGGCTCCCCCACCCCTGGGATTCTCCAGGCAAGAACACTGGAGTGGGTTGCCATATCCTTCTCCAATGCATGAAAGGGAAAAGTGAAAGTGCAGTCGCTCAGTCGTGTCTGACTCTTAGCAACCCCATGGTCTGCAGCCTACCAGGCTCCTCCGTCCATGGGATTTTCCAGGCAAGAGTACTGGAGTGGGGTGCCATTGCCTTCTCCAATTAATAATGATAGTGATATTAATTTAGTATAATTCCTAGTGTTAATTTAGAACATAATTATTCATGCCTAGAGGAATAGAAAAAGATACATACTTTGCACTAAGATGTTTGGGAGAAGAATGATCAGTTGCTCAGTTGTATCTGACACTTTGTGGCCCCACAGACTATAGTTTGCCAGGCTCCTCTGTCCATGGAGTTCTCCAGGCAAGAATGGAGCAAGTTTCTGTTTCCTACTCGAAGAGATCTTCCCGACCCAGGGATGGAACCCACATCTCTTGTATCTCCTGCATAGGCAGGCGGAGTCTTTACCTCTAGTGCCATCATATATCCATTAGAAATAAAATTATGGACAGGGCAGATGTAGGCCTTACAATTCTCAGTGCTGACATTTTGAGGACACGAAGTGCTGGTACTGAAAAGACCTATATCACAACTGAAGTTTGCAAGGAGTGAGGAAGACTGTGATGAGGGTAAGAAAATAATAGCCAACACTAACTTTGTACTTACTAATTGCTAGGTCCTATTTTAATAATTTTTCATAACTCCTAAATCAGTAGAGATTTTTAGGAATAAGAGGACTAGTCAGTAGAATTTTCCCATTTATGAGAAATTTGCAGAGTTCAAGGAAAATCTAAACATATAGCAGATTATACTCAGAAATTCATATCCAGTAGAATATCCCATAAATATACATTCTAACACCTAGATAAAGGAGGGGGGGTCTGATTTTTCCTTCCTTACCCCTCTCTGCATTTCAAACATACCTTTACAAAAAACCACTTTATTGGGGCATAGTTGCTTTACAATGTTGTATTATTTCTTACTGTACAGAAAAGCTAATCCGTCATACATATACATATATCCCCTCTTTTTTTGAATTTCCTTCCCATTTAGGTCATCACAGAGCTTTGAGTAGGGTTCCCTGTGCTATATAGTAAGTTTTCATTAGTTATCTCTTTTATGAGTGCTGCGTTCTAAGTCACTTCAGTCGAGTCCATCCCTATGGACTGTAGCCTGCCAGGCTCCTCTGTCCATTGGATACTCCAGGCAAGAATGCTGGAGTGGGTTGCCATGCTCTCTTCCAGAGGATCTTCCCTATCCGGGGATTGAACCCGTGTCTTCCTCAGCTCCTGCATTGCAGTCAGATTCTTTACTGCTGAACCACCAGGGAAGCCCCTATCTATTTAATACATAGTATCAATAGTGTATAGGCTTCCCAGATGGCACTGGTGGTAAAACCCTGCCCGCCAGTGCAGGAGACGTAAGAGTCTTGAGTTCAGTCCCTGGGTCGGGAAGATCCTCTGGAGCAGGGCATGGCAACTTATTCCTATATTCTTGCCTGGAGAATCCCATGAACAGAGGAGGCTGGTGGGCTACCATCCATAGGGTCTCATAGAGTCAAATACACTGGAGTTACTTACCACACGTGGACACACATCAGTAGTGCATATGTGTCAACCCAATCTCCCCATTCATTCCACTCCACTTTCTCCCTTTGGTATCCATATATTTGTTCTCTAAGTCTGTATCTCTATTTATGCTTTGTAAATAGCTTCATCTGTATCATTTTTCTAGTTTCCACAGTGTCGAGTAAGTGTCCTCAACACCAGCCTACAATAACAAGCCATTTTCTATAACTGTCAACTCCTGTTCCTCTTTCTCATTATGTTTCCCTTTGGACAATCATCCACCACAAAGGCGTCTATATCCCTTTCATCTCAGGGCTCTTGCATGGAGTTCCTGTCCTTGTAAACTTTCTTCAGAGTGAGAGCAAGACCTTGCAGTTATGTCTGCCCCAGTCAGTGGACATGAGTGTAGTGTACCCATGAAACCTCTTCCTCAGTCCTTTTTATAATCCTTTACAAAAGATTCTGGCTTTTCTGTAAGATGTTGCAGTGGATTTTATTTTACACATATGGTTGCAACCTCTCTCTTGTTCTGCAGATTCTTCTGCAGTATGACCTGACATTGCTCTCATCAACCTTCCTGTACGTGCCTCCGTGTGAATGGAGGTGAGGATGCAGAGTGAGTTGTGACTCGTCATAACCGATAGGAAGCAGCAGAAATGATGTTTCATGACCTCTGAGGGTCAGTTAGAAAAGGCATTGCAGCTTCCGCTTGCTAAAGCACTTTCCATGTAGTCCCGGGCTTCCGTGTCAGAAAACTTAATACACTGGGGCCAACATATGGGAGTCCACGTAGAAGACCTCATGGAGAGGCCCTGAGACCCACCACACAAAGTGACAGGTGCCTGCCAGCTCTTGGCTTTCCCAGCCACCATATAAATGTGAGTGCAGGCGTGACCCTAACCAACCAATTCATCCTAGTTCATCTTGAATTGCTAGCACACACAAAATGCAAGAGATTTTAACACATCAGTTATCTTTAGCCAGTAAGTGTTGTCATGATTGGTTGTATGGCATTAGATAATTAGAAAGGAGTTATTGTATAACATTGAGTGTCAAACTGTGTCCTCCTCATGTGCCTGGGATACATTGTGTGTTGCAGGGGAAGTGTTTCTTTGAGGTATATTCCACTCTTCTGTCTCCCTTTACTTCTCAGTGTTATTGCCTAATAGAAATCTTCTGAGAAACTCATCGTTAAATGTTAACACATAAAGGAAGATATTATAGCTATGCAACTGTTTTCCTGCCTCAACTGCAGGCACATCCTGTCGGCTTAAAAAATGCACAGCCTGAAAGTTGTGAGTTGAGTTTTATTGGTGGGGGAGGGGGGTAATATGAGGACTGCACACCAGGAGACAGAACCTCAGACAGCTCTGAGAAACTGTTTCAAAGAGATAGAGGGAAAGGACTCTATATATTTGTATTTATATATATATGTGATTCTTATAAAGGGGGAGTACATGTAATCAAGCATGTTTATTTTTCATAAAGTTTCTGCTGGTCTTGTGAAGCTTCTGCTAGTCACAAGGAACAGTCATCACCATGAAGGATTTTAGTGCTTTTCTAGATATGAGGATATACAAGAATTGGGTTCATAAAATAAGCTCCTGAGAATATCTTAACTGACTGAAGACCTGTCCTGCCAATGTTCCTGAAGCATAGAGTGGCACATGTCTGCTCCCCATCCTGAACTCCTTCAGGGGGTGTTGAAGGTCAGCAGTGGTAGCAGCACACAATTTCATCCTTGTAAGGGTAGATGGCAGGTGCCCATGGCAAGTACCAGTTTGTGGTTGACAATTCTGAGCACATTCTGAGATCCAAAGGCTTCCCTGGGTCCATCCCAACTTCCAGCTATGGTGTACTTGGATGCTGGTAGGTCACTTGACATCTGTGACCATCTTTTTCCTCTGTAAAGAGACAATGATACTTAATTGTATCACAGAAGTGTTGTAGGGTTTAGATAGAGCTGCACTCTGCAAATGTAGAATATTGTAATTTCAAGGTAGCATTACCTACATTCTCACCCATTTTCATTTATGACCATATGGGGTGGATGCTCAGAGGACCTGACTTCCAATCTAGAGTTTTCAGTATTTAAATTGTCATCATACAACCCGCCTCCTCTGATACATACCAGGTGAACCCTGCCAAGATTGAGCAGATCCAGGCCTCATCTAGAAATGTGTGCTGTTTCAGGCTGCATTTCTCTGAATTTTCAGAAAATTTGCAAAATTGTATGAGGCTTTAATAACACCAATTTATCTTAGATCTGCAAGAGAATTTTTATTTTTTTGGACCCCTAAGCAGCCATGTCAGGGAACAATAAGCTATGGAAACATTGCAGGAAGGGGGCCCTCTTCCAGGGCCAGAAAGTGAGCTCTTGTCTAACACTCAGAAATGAATTGTCCGAGGAGACATGTGCTGACAAAGCAAGAGATTTTACTGGGAAGGGGTGCCCAGGTGGAGAGCAGTAGGGTAAGGGAACCCCCCCCAGAGGTCTGCTCTGCCACGTGGCTTGCAGTCTCAGGTTTTATGGTAATGGAATTAGTTTCTGGGTTGTGTTTGGCCAATCATTCTGACAGAAGTCTTTCTGGCAGCACATGAATTGCTCATTCAAGATTGATTGCAGAGAGAAGGATTCTGGGAGGTGGTCAGACATGTGATGTCTCCTTTTGACCTTTCCCAAAATCTTCCAGTTGTTGGTAGCTTATTAGTTCTGTGTTCCTTACCAGAAAATCATGTCATAAAACAATTCGTGTAAATGGTTACTCTGGTGCCTGGCCAGGAAGAGCGATTGCAGTCAGTGTGTGTCTCCTAACAGAAATAAAATGTTCTGGTTAAGTCTTAGTCAAATTGTTCTAATAAGAACACACTAAGGATTCTTGTTCCCTTGGTTATTGATATAAATCTCTTGGCTACAGAATGTGAATTATCTATACAGAAAATAATTTTTTTATTAGATAAAGACAATAATTAGCTGAATTAGTCCCCACTTAATTTCAGTATGGTACCCTTATGGCAGAAAGTGAAGAGGAACTCAAAAGCCTCTTGATGAAAGTGAAAGTGGAGAGGGAAAAAGTTGGCTTAAAGCTCAACATTCAGAAAACTAAGATCATGGCATCCGGTCCCATCACTTCATGGGAAATAGATTGGGAAACAGTGTCAGACTTTATTTTTCTGGGCTCCAAAATCACTGCAGATGGTAACTGCAGCCATGAAATTAAAATACACTTACTCCTTGGAAGGAAAGTTATGACCAACCTAGATAGCATGTTCAAAAGCAGAGACATTACTTTGCCAACAAAGGTCCATCTAGTCAAGGCTATGGTTTTTCCTGTGGTCATGTATGGATGTGAGAGTTGGACTGTGAAGAAGGCTGAGCGCCGAAGAATTGATGTTTTTCAACTGTGGTGTTGGAGAAGACTCTTGAGAGTCCCTTGGACTGCAAGGAGAGCCAACCAGTCCATTCTGAAGGAGATCAGCCCTGGGATTTCTTTGGAAGGAATGATGCTAAGGCTGAAACCAATACTTTGGCCACCTCATGTGAAGAGTTAACTCATTGGAAAAGACCTTGATGCTGGGAGGGATTGGGGGCAGGAGGAGAAGGGGACGACAGAGGATGAGATGGCTGGATGGCATCACTGACTCGATGGACGTGAGTCTCAGTGAACTCCAGGAGTTGGTGATGGACAGGGAGGCCTGGCGTGCTGTGATTCATGGGGTTGCAAAGAGTCGGACATGACTGAGCAACTGATCTGATCTGATCTTATCTGACACCTGGGTTGAACACATTAGAAATATTAGTAATAATCATTTAATATAATTTAATCAAGTGATATTTAGCATAATTTTTCCAATATTAATGAAGAATTAATGCATATTTTTATTGTACTTCAAATCTGTAATCAATTTAAACAGCAATATAAGACCAAACTTAGCAGTGTTTAAATTGGACTGACTGCTCCCTACCTCTATACCCATCTGGGAGCTTAAAATAAGACAGAAATATGAATTATCTTTTAAATGAGAAGTGTAATCTCCTTTAAATGAGAAGTGTAGTTTTAAATATTTACAGTTGCAAAGAATGAGTCTTTTATTCTTTATTCCTAATTTGAATGCTCAATGTATCCCTAGACTATGGAATTTATAAGAAATTACACCAATTATGTTTCACCTATTGGGCATTTGAGTGCCATTAATTGTAATGTCATGCTTGTTTAAATACCAGATACAAACTCTACATAAGAGTTATCAGGATACATAATAAATTCATTATCTAATAAACTACCAAATGAAACATATTCTCCTGTCCTATTTTTTGAAGGGGTAGTTTTAAAGACTTAATATCTTTCGTTATTGTTAAGATAAAATATTCTGGCTATATCTGGACACTGCCCGACACTCTGGGGCCCTCAGGGGCAGCTGCAGGGGCCACCAACATTTATCTTTAAGAATAAAGGTAGGAATGCAGTTATCTGAAATGAACATTGTGTTTTAGGAGACTTGCACAGCTGGAGGAGTCAGGCCATGAGAGACAGCGCAGTGTAACACTCTCAGATGGGAGAGAGAAACCATATGCAGAGGAAAATAGAATGGGTTGCCTAAACCCCAGGCCCTTCGCTTTATACAGACCATACACATTTCAGTTTCTTATAATACAAATAAATATTCACTGTTATGTGCATAGGAATCCTAATGTGTATAGAAAACACACACACACAGACACACACACATATCCTTCAGTTACCATTACTATCTGATCTAGAACTTCCTAAACAAGTAACCAAAATTCCATGGCAACTTTCAGGAAAATTAGATCCTGAAGAGGAAGTTGGGGGTGGGGTGCAGGGGAAAGAAGACAAAGCCAAGGGACACTTACTTTGTTATGGGGTACCTGTTATGGGGCAACATTACTTTGCCGACAAAGGTCAGTCTAGTCAAAATTATGTTTTTTTTCCAGTAGTCATGTATGGATGTGAGAGTTGGACCACAAAGAAAGCTGAGCACTGAAGAATTGATGCTTTTGAACTGTGGTGTTGGAGAAGACTTGAGATCCCTTGGACTGCAAGGCTATCAAACCAGTCAAATCCTAAAGGAAATCAGTCCTGAATGTTCATTGGAAGAACTGATACTGAAGCTGAAGTTTCAATACTTTGGCCACCTGATGCAAGGAGCTGACTCATTGGAAAAGACCCTGATGCTGGGTAAGATTGAGGGCAAGAGAAGGGGACAATGGAGGATGAGATGGTTGGATGACATCATCAACTCAAAGGACATGAGTTTGAGCAAGCTCTTGGAGTTCGTGATGGACAGAGAAAACTGGAATGCTGCAGTCCATGGGGTAGCAAAGAGTCGGACACAACTGAGTGACTGAATTGAACTGAATTGGAATCTACATTAGTTTCTCTGAGATTTTCTCATTATTTTTAGTGAAGAGAATAACCTGAAGCTAAGTACTGAATGAGATATAAAAGTTTAATGGTTTCAATGTTACAAAGTAAGATAACTGAGGAGGTAATGCATATAAAAACATTAAGTAAATAAATAAAAATATATTTTAATGGGATTCATCTACCAATGGAAGCATAATAAAAATTTAAGCATTTTTATTAAATTTTGGAGCTGAGGGTAAACAGAGTAGGTATGACCCCCAACATTTTACATCTTAAGCAACCCTCACTATTATCACTTGCATAATCATAAATCATTCAAGTATTTGTACTATAAATGTAAAGTCATAGCCATATGTTCCTAAGTCCTTTGGCTATGCCCTTATAAGACCAAATTCCACAATACTGGAAAATGAAATGTGTGAAAACAATATTAACAAACATCATATATTTTCATGTGGAATAGTTTCATGATATATGTTACAAAAGATAGAAAGTGAATTAATTCAATAGTGATTGGAAAATAGTATTAGGACTTCCTGACTGCCAGTTTACTCATTATATTTTTGGAAAACTTGGCCTTCATGAATCTTTAATGCCTATAACATTAATCTTTTATATTTTTATTGCTTTCAATCAGGACATTAATTTGAAGATATACATCTCCTTTGGTTTTCTGTTTTGACTTCCCAGAATAAAACCTATCTTTTATTTTAGAAACTTTAAATTTCATATGCTTAATGCTTTCCCTAATATTTTGACTTTGCTGTTGAAAATATGCAAGTTCTTTGGTTATTATAAATTTCATACAAGTAATTGAAAAACAATTTTTACTTATATTTGATTTTAGATTTTGGAAAATCAATTATTTACCCAATATTTGATAATTAAAAAGAGAGGAAAAACTGAATTTCATGTTTACCTTATGTTTTGTAAATACAAAAATATTTAAAATGTATATTTCAAAGTATTATTACTGGTTTCACAGTCAGGAATGCCTATTGGGGATAGCAAATGAAATTCTTAGTGTGCTATCAATTCAGTTCAGCAGCTCAGTCATGTCCGACTCTTTGCAACCCCATGGACTGCAGCACGCTAGGCCTCCCTGTCCATCACCAAATCCCAGAGTTTACTCAAACTCATGTCCATTGAATCAGTGATGCTATCCAACCATCTCATCCTCTGTCATCCCCTTCTCCTCCCGCCTTCAAATTTTCCCAGCATCAAGGTCTTTTCAAACATCAGCTGTTCACATCAGGTGGCCAAACTTGGAATTTCAGCTTCAACATCAGTCCTTGCAACGAGTATTCAGGACTGATTTCCTTTAGGATTGACTGGTTTGATCTCCTTGCAGTCTGAGGGACTCTCAAGAGTCTTCTCCAACACCATAGTTCAAAAGCATCAATTCTTCAGTGCTCAGCTTTCTTTATAATCCAACTATAGTCATCCATACATGACTACTGGAAAAAACCATAGCCTTGACTAGAGAGACCTTTGTTGGGCAAAGTAACATCTCTGCTTTTTAATATAGTGTCTAGGTTGGTCACAACTCTTCTGTCAAGGAGTAAGTGTCTTTTAATTTCATGGGAGCAGTCAACATCTGCAGTGATTTTGGAGCCCAAGAAACAAAGTCTGGCACTGTTTCCACTGTTTCGCCATCTATTTGTCATTAAGTGATGGGACCAGATGCCATGATCTTAGTTTTCTGAATGTGGAGCATTAAGTCAACTTTTTCACTCTCCTCTTTCACTTTCATCAAGAGGCTCTTTAGTTCCTCTTCACTTTCTGCCATAAGGGTGGTGTCATCTGCATATCTGAGATTATTGATATTTCTCCCAGCAATCTTGATTCCAGCTTGTGCTTCATCCAGCCCAGTGTTTCTTATGATGTACTCTGCATATAAGTTAAATAAGCACGGTGACAATATACAGCCTTGATGCACTCCTTTTGCTATTTGGAACCAGTCTTTTGTTCGATGTTCAGTTCTAACTTTTGCTTCCTGACCTGCATACAGATATATTGGGTTCAGTTCAGTTCAATCACTCAGTCGTGTCTGACTCTTTGCGACCCCATGAATTGAAGCACGCCAGGCCTCCCTGTCCATCACCAACTCCCGGAGTTCACCCAAACTCTTGTCCATCAAGTCGGTGATGCCATCCAGCCGTCTCATCCTCTGTCATCCCCTTCTCCTCCTGCCCCCAATCCCTCCCAGCATCAGAGTCTTTTCCAATGAGTCAACTCTTCACATGAGGTAGCCAAAGTATTGGAGTTTCAACTTTAGCATTAGTCCTTCCAAAGAACCCCCAGGACTTATCTCCTTTAGAATGGATTGGTTGGATCTCCTTGCAGTCCAAGGGACTCTCAAGAGTCTTCTACAACACCACAGTTCAAAAGCATCAATTCTTCGGTGTTCAGCTTTCTTCACAGTCCAACTTTCACATCCATATATGACCACTGGAAAAACCATAGCCTTGACTAGACGGACCTTTGTTGGCAAAATAATGTCTCTGCTTTTCAATATGCCATCTAGGTTGGTCATAGCTTTCCTTCCAAGGAGTTAGTGTCTTTTAATTTCATGGCTGCAGTCACCATCTGCAGTGATTTTGGAGCCCCAAAAATAAAGTCTGACACTGTTTCCACTGTTTCCCCATCTATTTCCCAAAAAGTGATGGGACCAGATGCCATTATCTTAGTTTTCTGAATGTTGAGTTTTAAGCCAACTTTTTCACTCTCCTCTTTCACTTTCATCAAGAGGCTTTTTAGTTCCTCTTCACTTTCTGCCATGAGGGTGGTGTCATCTGCATATCTGAGGTTATTGATATATTTCCTGGCAATTGTGTTAGCAAATTATATCTGGTAGATGTCACCTTCCCCAGGGACTTACAAAGGTGGTAGTATAAAGATTTGCCTACCAATTCAGGAGACTCAAGTTTGATACCTGGAATGGGAATATCACCTGGAGATGGAAATGGCAACCCACTTCAGTATTCTTGCCTGGGAAATCCCATGCACAGAGGAGCATGGCAGGCTACAGTCTATGGGGGTTGCAACAGAATTGTCCACAAAAGAGCACACATACACTCAGATGTGTCCCATGTTACAAGATAAATCATTAGATTTTTGTAGATCTGGACACTTGATTTTGTTAGTCTCCCAGATGTAATCCATATGTTAGCAAACAGTTTTTCAGTTTAGGCACTTTTAAATGCTCGATATTATCACTTAATTGGTTGGATAAAGGAAAAGGCTAGTATAAGATGTTTTCTTAGGTCAAAGCAAATATCTGAACACAGATTATTTTGATTATTCAGCTGTTTCCAGTTTTCACATATTTATAAGTGATTTTGAGGTCTCATCCTTTCTACAGATGAAAGATCCCGTGTACTTAATTCTTATTCCCATTTATTTATTAGGAAATTCTAGTCATTAACATTGGGGTGGAATAAGGTAGCTTCTTGGTTTCCATGGGGTGAAATTACAGTGGAGATGAGAGTCCCGAAATGGAAGCAAAATGAAATACTTCAAGTGGAAAGTGAGAATGATCTAAACTAACAAAACGTTCATGCTAAAAGTCATACATGGAGAGAAATTGACAAACACAAAATAAAAAGGTATGTGGTTTCATACCTGAAGCTTTTGAGTTGATACTACAGACAAGCTGAACAATTAGATAAATGAAATAAGAGGTCTGATATTGTAGCAACATGGTCTCCCAGGTGTGTGTGTGTGTTCATGTGCATGCACATGCTGAGTCATGTCCGAATCTTTGTGATCCCACAGTGAGGCAAGCTGTATTATTAATATGTAAAGCTCACTTACCTGTATGCTTTAGTTTTATTTCATTTATGAAAAGTGTGTTAGTCACTCAGTCGCATCTGACTCTTTGGAAACCCATGGTCAGTAGCCCATCAGGCTCCTCTGGCCATGGAATTCTCAAGACAAGAATACTGGAGTGGGTTGCCATTTCCTTCCTCAGGGGATCTTCCTGACCCAGAGATTGATTCCTTATCTCCTGCATCTCCTGCATTGGTAGCTAGATTCTTTACAACTGAGCCACCAGGGAAACCCCAAGGATTGGAGTGATTACAACAAATGCCAGTCTCTGACAAAGTAGAGAAGAGACATATTAAAACAAGGCCATGTGACAAGTGTTTGTAATTCTAATCACTGTGCTCTGTGGTTTCAAAGTAGGAATTTAACATGTCCTGATTCTACATTGTGGATACCAAAAAATTTTAAATAGTTGAAGTTAAGAACATCACATAATCGTATGTAGTCTTGTTCTCCTTTTCCTTTTGATATATATTTTTAAAGTGGAGCTTTATGAAAAATGAAATGCCCAAGTTACTTGAATTTTACCTAGTTTGTAAAGAAATATTCTTTGCATTTAACACTATCACTGCACTAATTAAAGATTTTGTTTCTGTGAGAAGACTAGGTAATGGAAAATATATGTTTTTCTGGGTTGGTCTTGTTCTAATAAGTGAGAAAAAGCACTTACACTGACAAGTTATTTCACCTGCGTGCTCTTAGCAACATTTAAAAATACAGTGTAAGTGCTATGATTTCAATTCCTTAAATAAGCTCTCTTACCTAATGGTTAATGACTGATCTAAATGAATCTTAGCTCTGGGTTTTAAAGTGCATTTTGCATTTTCTCACACGTATAATTTGATACTGTGTTTTGTTTTACAAGTTTGGTAAAAAAAAAAAAATAAACATTGCTTGATATATAGTATAAAGTGATAGATAACTTGAAACCAAAGCACAGTGTTAAAAGGTAACATTTAATTTGCTGAAAATAGGGTTTTTAACCAGAACAAGCAAAAACTAAAGAGAAATTTGTAATAATTTAATTGCTTTTATACCTTCAAAGGATTGTAGTTGGCATTAAAGATACCATAGCATAAAACATTCAAAGCATAACTTTCCATTAAGATACTATCTCTGGATACATTTAAAATAATTTCAATCTAGAGGAAAACATCACTTACTGAATTCCATGGTTTTATTCAATAGCAATTCAGTTTTCATAACTATATAGGCTGTCTATTTCTGCTGTAACAAATAATCACAAATGTATCACTTAAATCAAACAAATGTATAATTTTATAGTTTTATGGGCTAGAAGTCTTAGCTACATCAAGGATTGTTGTCAATTATCCCTATTTTTTCCTGGTGTTTTTATTTTTCTACTTTATTTGGATTGGGTTGGCCAACAAGTTCATTCAGGTGTTTCATAACATGTTATGGAAACACCCAAATGAATATTTTAGCCAATCCAACGTAGAGAGGTGATGCATGGATATTCAACTAGTGACATACTTCACAGTGGAAAAAAGAAGACTAAGTGTACAGTTATTGTAGCACTTAGATAATTTCTCTGTCTTCTCCCTTTTGACAAATATAGCAATTAATTTTGCAAATATTTAACAGTGGTCAATTATACAGTGGAAGTGAGAAATAGATTTAAGGGACTAGATCTAATAGATAGAGTGCCTGATGGACTATAGATGGAGGTTTGTGACATTGTACAGGAGACAGGGATCAAGAACATCCCCATGGAAAAGAAATGCAAAAAAGCAAAATGGCTGTTTGGGGAGGCCTTACAAATGGCTGTGAAGAGAAGAGAAGCAAAAAGCAAAGGAGAAAAGAAAAGATATAAGCATCTGAATGCAGAGGTCTAAAGAATAGCAAGGAGAGATAAGAAAGCCTACCTCAGCGATCAATGCAAAGAAATAGAGGAAAACAACAGAATGGGAAAGACTAGAGATCTCTTCAAGAAAATTAGAGATATCAAGGGAACATTTCATGCAAAGATGGGCTCGATAAAGGACAGAAATGGTATGGACCTAACAGAAGCAGAAGATATTAAGAAGAGGTGGCAAGAAAACACAGAAGAACTGTACAAAAAAGATCTTCACGACCAAGATAATCATGATGGTGTGATCACTGACCTAGAGCCAGATATCCTGGAATGTGAAGTCAAGTGGGCCTTAGAAAGTATCACTATGCACAAAGCTAGTGGAGGTGATGGAATTCCAGTTGAGCTATTTAAATCCTGGAAGATGATGCTGTGAAAGTGCTGCACTCAATATGCCAGCAAATTTGGAAAACTCAGCAGTGGCCATAGGACTGGAAAAGTTCAGTTTTTATTCCAATACTAAAGAAAGGCAATGCCAAAGAATGCTCAAACCTACCCCACAATTGCACTCATCTCAAACGCCAGTAAAGTAATGCTCAAAATTCTCCAAGCCAGGCTTCAGCAATACATGAACCATGAACTTCTAGATGTTCAAGCTGGTTTTAGAAAAGGCAGAGGAACCAGAGATCAAATTGCCAACATCTGCTGGATCATCCAAAAAGCAAGGGAGTTCCAGAAAAACATCTATTTCTGCGTTATTGACTATGCCAAAGCCTTTGACTGTGTGGATCATGATAAACTGTGAAAAATTCTGAAAGAGATGGGAATACCAGACCACCTGATCTGCCTCTTGAGAAGCCTATATGTGAGTCAGGAAGCAACAGTTAGAACTGGACATGGAACAACAGACTGGTTCCAAATAGGAAAAGGAGGCTGTCAAGGCTGTATACTGTCACCCTGTTTATTTAACTTCTATGCAGAGTACATCATGAGAAATGCTGGGCTGGAAGAAGCACAAGTTGGAATCAAGATTACCAGGAGAAATATCAATAACCTCAGATATGCAGATGACCCACCCTTATGGCAGAAAGTGAAGAGGAACTAAAAAGCCTCTTGATGAAAGTGAAAGAGGAGAGTGAAAAAGTTGGCTTAAACCTCAACATTCAGAAAACGAAGATAATGGCATCTGGTCCCATCATTTCATGGGAAATAGATGGGTAAACAGTGGAAAAAGTGTCAGACTTTATTTTTTGGGCTCCAAAATCACTGCAGATGGTGATTGCAGCCATGAAATTAAAAGACGCTTACTCCTTGGAAGGAAAGTTATGACCAACCTAGAAAGCATATTGAAAAGCAGAGACATTACTTTGCCAACAAAGGTCCATCTAGTCAAGGCTATGGTTTTTCCAGTCATCATGTATGGATGTGAAAGTTGGACTTTGAAGAAAGCTGAGTGCCGAAGAATTGATGCTTTTGAACTGTGGTGTTAGAAAAGACTCTTGAGAGTCCCTTGGACTGCAAGGAGATCCAACCAGTCCATTCTAAAGGAAATCAGTCCTGGGTGTTCTTTGGAAGGAATGTAGCTAAAGCTGAAACTCCAATGCCTTGGCCACCTCATGTGAAGAGTTGACTCATTGGAAAAAGACTCTGATGCTGGGAGGGATTGGGGGCATGAGGAGAAGGGATGACAGAGGATGAGATGGCTGGATGACATCACTGACTCAATGGACGTGAGTCTGAGTGAACTCCGGGAGTTGGTGATGGACAGGGAGGCCTGGCGTGCTGCACTTCATGGGGTCGCAAAGAGTCGGACACGACAGAGCAACTGATCTGAACTGAACTGAACTGCACAGTGGTCAATACACATACATAAGGAGTATTTCACAGGAGATGTACCTTACTGGAGAAGGATTGAAGATGAATACAGAACAAGTGGGCTAAGATGGCTCTATGGGAAACATGTAGATATGGGCTAGTTTTTAAAAGTACAAAAAAAAAAAATGCATTTTAGAAAACTAAAACCTTATAATTACATGATAATTGATCTGTCAATGTTGTTTAAATTTAACTGATTAGCTCAATACCTTTGTAATCAAAAGAGAGAATTTATAGCCAAATTTACTATCATATGAAGCCCCTGGTGGCTCAGGTTTCAATGAATCCACCGGCAATACAGAAGTCCTGGTTTTAATCCCCGGGTCAGGAAGATCCTCTGAAGAATGGAATGGCAACCCACTCCAGTATTTTTGCCTGGAGAATCCCATGGACAGAGGAGCCTGGTGGGCTACAGTCTGTGCAGTCACAAGGAGTCGGACATGACTAAAATGACTAAGCACACAGCACCCACTGTCATATAAGTAGCCAATATACAGCTTTAACCACCCCCAAATATTTGGAAAAAACTCAGAAATGTCACACAAAACTCTGAGAACTTATGTTAACTGGCAAGCACACATGCAAATGTGCCTTATAAAACATGGAATATGGTCCATTTGTTCACAGTGTATCTTGTGTGGCCCATCCACCCTCCAATAGACCTATTGTCCCTTTATTGTAGATTATCTTGTCACCACAAAGTTTTCCCATTGCCCTCTCCATGTGGAGGGATATATTGGCTGCCTATGAAGCCATAACAAGTCAGAATTTGTCTACAAGTCTAAGCCACAGTGGATGCCAGTATATCAGGTAACTTGTGAAGAAAAGCTTTTCCTTAGAATTCCAGCTGCTGTGTATCCTTAAGCCTGTCCTGTTTTGGATGAATACTCTCAGGTGTGCCTCATGTCAGGGTCTTATCACAGAGCCTGCTCTGATGGGACTGTTGCTTTCTGCAATTGACACCTTCCTCTGACCTGATTAAGTCTGGTGTGCCCTGGAACACTGAACATTAGACATCCCTGAAGTCCACTTACATATGCAGGTCAAACAGACAGCCGAGCAGCACACTCCACTAATACCTGGCTTGCTTATTAGGCAGGCCTTCTAGTAACAAATCTGTTCAGAGCATAAATCCAGGTGATAGTAGCCCTCAGATTGCGAAACCCTCTTGAAATTAAGGAGATCCTTTAGGAATACCATCTTCGATGGGGACATTTGCCCACAAGACTCAGATGCCAAGCAAATATGCCCTGGGAAAACGATGCCACTTTAACAGCATAAAGACAATTTTGAAAACTCTGGGCTGCCAGGCAAACAAATGGAAAAAAAAATCAATATTCTAAGGAAGCACCACAAAAGCAAAATCACACTGATACCATGCTTTTCAGCAAGGTTCACTAAAATGAAACAGGGAATCAATATCTCAGGAATTCTTGAGGAAAGAAAGTGTGCAGCAGGCTTCTGTTTATCAAGACTTCTAAATGAATTAAATAGGTTAGAACTCAGTAATATTCTACCACTGAGTTCTTCCATAAAAGGCATAAAGTTGTCAAAAGTCTCCTCAAAATAGAATCAGTCATACATAGTTTTAAAGGAGAACTCAGTAAAATATTAAGGTTCTGATCATCTCAGTCTATTTAAAAATATATATAAATGCATTACAAATTTATTGTCCTGATACATTAAAGACAATTATTCATCTCCATAAATACTAAAAAGTCATCTTGAAAATTCATTTTGTATTAAAACTAAAATCACTCCATAAGATTGAATAGACACTTTCTTAATCTGATGTATATGATGTGAGAGTGTTTGTGTTATCGCATATGTTAGCCCTAAAGAATAGCGTCTTTCTTAATGGGCAAAATGGAGCATTCCCCCCAAACAGGAAATAGCAAGAATGTCAAGTATTACCATGAATATTTTAATGTTATTTTGAAAAAATTTCCCAAGGTAGTTATAGAAGAAAACAAAATTAAAGATAACTTCCTGGTAAAATAATATTTAAAACTATTTCTATCAAAGGGGATATGAGAGTATACCTTAAGAATCCAGGAAAAACAATTAAAAATACGATAAACAATTAGAAAATCTAGTAAGTTAGCTTTATATTTAAAATCCTATAACAATCAGTAATATTCATATATGTATATATAAGTCATAACCAGTAAGATATTTAGCAGGAGATGAGGCCTGTATAAAATACAAATTAAAATGTAAAATAATAGAAAAATACCTTAACAAGGAATGGGAAAACCTGTATAAGAAAGTTCTTAAACTTTGATGTGAGCTGTAACTGTATACTGAAAAAAAAATTGGAAATTATAGCCTGCTCTTGGTTAGAAGAGCTCAACATCATAAGATGTTTATTCTAAGTAATTAAAAGCTTTATTGTCTTATTCAGGAATCCAGTAAAAATACCAACAAATATTTTCCCTCTCCCCAACTAGATAAGTTGCTTTTAAAAATATGAGAAAGCCAATACAGAGTAATAAGGAAATCCTAAAAAGGGTACACAAAAGATTATAGTCCTGCCAGATATTGAAACATATTCTATAAAAAAATCTCTTAAATTCAAGCAGTGTGGTATTGGTCCATTTACATAAAACTAGTAAAAATAGTTCAAGTTTACAATTATGTCTGAGATTTTTCATTATTTTTATAGAATTAAACGTGGATTCCTGCTACATTTTTAAAGATGCTGATAGAAGATTCATCAGAGATCATTATCATTACCTGTGTCTGCTACCCAAGTTCCAGTAATCACAGGGGTATGTGAAATAGATGTGGTGCCCTAGGAGAGAGGGACCCTGAGTTAGAACCCAAATCTTTCATTATAAGCAGTGAGCATGCCAATTCATTGCTCCAGAGATGATATCTCTGTCATCCAAAGCTGTTTGCTGTGCAAAAGTTCAGAAGACAAAAGGTTGTTAGCGTCTCACTCCTAAGATATGCAGACATTCAGAGTGCTGCATCTAAACAAATACATGAGAATTAAGTTGATCATAAATACCATGTCTCAAGTCACCAGGAAACAATGGTTTTTAAACTGATGTTGGAGCAAGTATATAACCATCACTTAATGCATCTGGTTCTTTACCTTACACAAGATCAATCCCCAGTGAACTAAAAATCTGAATGTAACATTGAAACCATTTATGTATCTGAAAGCGGGGGGGGGGGGGGGGGGGGGGGGGGGGAGGCCACAAAATTCCTTTGGGATGAAGAATGAAGAAAGTCTTTCTCTGTTCAAAATCTGGAATAAAGGGGAAAAAAGTAGATAAATTTGCATGAGTCTAAAACTTTTTATGACAGAACATGACAACAGCAGTCATAATTGCCACAACATAGAGCAGGGGTTTTGCTCAAGCACCTGGCAGAAGCAGAGTAGCTGTTAACTACAGTTACTGGTATTAGTGTGATTTATTTGACTATTTATTTCTAATGTTTTAATAAACAATTTCAGTGTTTGAATTTGAAACTTGTATTTTAAGTGATATATAGATTTTTTTCCATTGGACTCTGTATGCAATTTTCAAAAAAGTTTTAAAAGATTTTTTTTGTTCGTTTGTTTTCCCTGTTGATGGGACCATTTTTAAAGCCTTTGTCAAATTTCTTACAATATTTTTCTGTTTTCTGTTTTGATTTTTTGGCCACACAGCATGTAGAACTTAGCTTCTGGATCAGGGACTGAACCCACACCTCTGACATTCAAAGGCAAAGTCTTAATCACTGGATTACGAGGGTAGTCCTGCACACTGTATGCAATTTAAAACTATTAAATCTTAAGCTAAATTGAAAATATCAATAAACATATGTTATTTTCAAAACTATAACTTTACCTACTGAGGGAACATAGCAACGATTATATTCTAGCTCCAATATCATTTTGGGGGCCACAGTGTTTATCTCTAAGTAACATATTCCACCATAAGTCACAAGGGTTCCTTGGAGAAGTGACTGGTTCTGATCTGTGTCAGGGAATGATCGTAGTGACCCTGGGAAATAACTGGTGTAACAGAAAACAAAGGGAGGTAAATATGTAATTGCTGCTGCTGCATCACTTCAGTCGTGTCCGACTCTGTGTGACCCCATGGACTGCAGCCTACCAGGTTTCACCGTCCATAGGGCCCCACAAAAAGGGCTTGAGAATGGCTTGTATCAGCAAAGCACAAAGGTGGAAATATAATTTGCTAAAATATTTTTAGTTTGAGAAAAAAATATTTGATAAGATTTATCATTAAGAGTCTTTGAAACAAACATGCATAAATGTTCAAACTTATTTCTTATAAATTAACTGTAGCTCCATTCATTGATAATATTGTGTTATTTCATCATTGCATTTTAGCCCAGAGAAAGAAAGAAGGAAGGGAAGGAGGAGGGGAGGAAGGATGAAGGGGAAGACTGATTGGAAGAAAGTTCATAGGAAGTTCTGTGAACTATTCAATGCTTTGTAGGGAGAAAGAGGTGCCATTTAAATACTGCCAAAAAAAATTAAACTGTTAGGTCTAGATAGATTAAAATTGATTTTCATAGACTTTAATAGACATGCCTCTCTATCCAAAAAGTCATAAAAAGTAAAGACATATTTAATCTGTATTTGTTCACCAAATCTAGAGTACTAATAAACTTGAGAGAGAGAATTTAGAATGTTTCAAAAGAACATGTCCTATTAAGTACACTTTGAGCAGAGATGGTTGAGATTAAGGCTATAAATAGCATAAGAATTGAAGTTGGGTTTGAGAATGCAGTCACTGTATCAGGCAAATAAAAATAGTATTGGGCTGAGATAAACCAAATTCTGCAATAAAACAAAACAAAACAAAAAAGTAATTTCTTTCTCTTTGACTCAAAGAATATTGGTTATTTAGTTTATAATCTCAGAGAAGGCAATGGCACCCCACTCCAGTACTCTTGCCTGGAAAATCCCATGGATGGAGGAGCCTGGTAGGCTGCAGTCCATGGGGTCACTACGAGTCAGACACGACTGAGTGACTTCATTTTCACTTTTCACTTTCACGTGTTCGAGAAGGAAATGGCAACCCACTCCAGTGTTCTTGCCTGGAGAATCCCAGGGACTGGGAAGCCTGGTGGGCTGCCACCTATGGGTTCGCACAGAGTCGGACACAACTGAAGTGACTTAGCAGCAGTAGCAGTTTATAATCTGGATCAGACAAAAAAGAAGAGAAAAGTGAAACTAACATAGAGAATGTTTCTTAAAACCTAAATGGAGATAATAGTTGGAAACTTCCCTAAAATGGGGGAAGAAATAGTCACCCAAGGCCAAAAAACCCAGAGAGTCCCAAACAGGATAAACCCAAGAAGAAATACCCCAACACACATATTATTCGAATTAATGAAGATAAAACACAAAGAGCAAACATTAAAACTGCAAGGGAAAAGCAACGAATAGCACACAAATGAATTCCCACAAGGATAACAGCTGATCTTTCCATAGCAACTCTTCAGGCCAGAAGAGAATAGCAGGACATACTTAAAGTGATGAAGGAGAAAAAACAAAATAATAATACAAACTAGATTACTATGCCCAGCAAGGATCTCATTCAAATATGAAGGATAAATCAAAAGCTTTACAGACAAGCAAAAGCTCAGAGAATTCAGTACCACCAAACCAGCTCTCTAACAAATGCTAAAGGATCTTCTCTAGACAGGAAACACAAAAAAAGGTTTATAAACACGAACCCAAAACAACAAAGTAAAGGGCAAGAGGATCATCTTTATCAATAATTACCTTAGATATAAATAGGTTGAATGCCCCAACCAAAAGACAAAGACTGGCTGAATGAATACAAAAACAAGAATGAATACAAAAATATGCTGTTTACAAAGACCTACTTCAAAACAAGGGACACATACAGACTGAAAGTGAAGGGCTAGAAAAAGATATTTCATGCAAATAGAGACCAAAAAAAAGCAGGAGTAGCAATACTTTTATCGGATAAAATTGACTTTGAAATAAAGGCCATAAACATACAAAGAAGGACACTACATAGTGATCAAAGGATCAATCCAAGTAAAGATATAACAATTATAAATATATATGCACCCAACATAGGAGCACTGCAACATGCAAGGCAAATGCTAACAAATATGAAAGGGGAGGAAAATGCTAACAAATATGAAAGGGGAAACTAACAATCACACAATAATAGTGGGAGACTTTAATACCCCACTCACACCTATGGATAGATCAACTAAAAAAATTAGCATGGGAAAACAAACTTTAAACTATACAATAGACCTTCACCCCAAAACAATGAATTTCACCTTTTTCTCAAGTGCACACGGAACATTCTCCAGGATAGATCACATCCTAGGCCATAAATCAAGCCTTGGTAAATTAAAAAAAAAAAAAAAAATGAAATCATCTCAAGCATCTTTTCTGATCACAGTGCACCAAGAATAGATGTCAACTACAGGAAAAAAAAAAAAAAAAAAAACATTAAAAATGCAAACATATGGAGGCTAAACAACACACTTCTCAATAACCAATAAATCACAGAAGAAATAAAAAGGAAATCAAAATATGCATAGAAACAAATGAAAATGAAAACACAACAATCCAAAACCTATGGGATTCAGTAAAAGTAGTGCTAAGAGGAAGGTTCATAGCAATACAACTTACCACAAGAAACAAGAGAGAAATCAAATAAATACCCTAACTTTACACTTAAAGCAACTAGGAAAAGGAGAAATGAAGAACCCCAGGGTTAGTAGAAGGAAAGAAATCATAAAAATTAGGGCAGAAATAAATGAAAATGAAACAAAGGAGACTATAGCAAAAATCAACAAAACTAAAAGCTGGTTCTTTGAGAAGATAAGTAAAATAGACAAACCATTAGCCAGACTCATCAAGAAAAAAAGGAGGAAGAATCAAATCAACAAAATTATAAATAAAAATGGAGAAATCACAATAGACAACACAGAAATACAAAGGATCATAAGAGACTACTATCAGCAACTATATGCCAATAAAATGGACAACTTGTAAGAAATGGACGAATTCTTAGAAAAGTACAAACTTCAAAAACTAAACCAGGAAGAAATAGAAAATCTTCACAGACTCATCCCAAGAATGGAAATTGAAACTGTAATCAAAACACTTCCAACAAATAAAAGCCCAGGACCAGATGGCTTCACAGGTGAATTCGACCAAAAATTTAGACAAGAGCGAACAGCTTTCCTATTCAAACTCTTCCAGAAAATTGCAGAGGAAGGTAAACTGTCAAACTCATTCTCTGAGGCCACCATCACCTTAATACCAAAACCAGACAAAAATGCCACAAAAAAAGAAAACTACAGGTCAATATCACTGATGAACATAAATGCAAAAATCCTCAACAAAATTCTAGCAAATAGAATCCAAGAATATATTAAAAAGATCATACATATCAACCAAGTGTGCTTTATTCCAGGCACTCAACGTTTCTTCAATATTCACAAATCAGTCAATGTGATACACCACATTAACAAATTGAAAGGTAAAAACCACACAATTATCTCAATAGATGCAGAGAAAGCCTTTGACAAAATTCAGCATCCATTTATGATAAAAACCCACTAGAAAGCAGACACAGAAGGAACATATCTCAACATAATAAAAGCCATATATGATAAACCCACAGAAAACATTATTCTCAATGGTGAAAAATTGAAAGAATTTCCCTTAAAGTCAGGAACAAGACAAGTGTGCCCACTCTCACTACTACTATTCATCATAGTTTTGGAAGTTTTAGCCACAGCAATCAGAGAAGAAAAAGAAATACTGCTACTGCTGCTAAGTCACTTCAGTGGTGTCTGACTCTGTGTGACCCCATAGATGTCAGCCCACGAGGCTCCCCCATCCCTGGGATTCTCCAGGCAAGAGCACTGGAGTGGGTTGCCATTTCCTTCTCCAATGCAGGAAAGTGAAAAGTGAGAGTGAAGTCACTCAGTCGTGTCCGACTCTTAGCGACCCCATGGACTGCAGTCCACCAGGCTTCTCCATCCATGGGATTTTCCAGGCAAGAGTACTGGAGTGGGTTGCCATTGCCTTCTCCGAAAAAGAGATAAAAGGAGTCCAAAATGGAGAAACAAAGTAAAACTCTCACTGTTTGCAGATGACATGATCCTTTATATAGAAAACCCTAAATACACCACCAGAAAATTACTAGGGTTAAACAATGAATATAGTGAGGTTGCAGGATATAAAAATAACACATAGAAATCCCTTGCATTTCTATATACTAACAATCAGAAAACAGAGAAATTAAGGAAACAATTCTAATCACCATTGCAATGAAAAGAATAAATACTTAAGAATAAATCTACTGAAAGAAAAAAAAAAACTTCTATATAGAAAATTATAAAACACTGATGAAAGAAATCAAAGATGACAAAAATACATGGAGAAATATATCATATTCATGGATTGGAAGAATCAATATAGTGAAAATGAGTATATTACACAAAGCAATCTATAGATTCAATGCAATCCCTATCAAGCTACCAATGGTATTTTTCAGAGAACTAGAACAAACAATTTCCCAATTTGTATGGAAATAAAAATAACCTCTAACAGCTAAAGCAATCTTGAGAAAGAAGAACGGAACTGGAGGAATAAACCTGCCTGACTTTAGACTATTCTACAAAGCCACAGTCATCAAGACAGTATGGTTCTGGCACAAAGACAGAAATATGGAACAAAATAGAAATCCAGAGATAAATCCACACACCTATGGACAACTTACCTTTGACAGAGGAGGCAAGAACATACAATGGAGAAAAGGCAATCTGTTTAACAAGTGGTGCTGGAAAAACTGTTCAACCACTTGTAAAAGAATGAAATTTTAACACTTTCTAACACCATACACAAAAATAAACTCAAAATGGATTAAAGATCTAAGTGTAAGACCAGAAACTATAAAACTCCTAGAGGAAAACATAGGCAAAACACTCTCTGATGTAAATCATAACAGGATCCTCTATGATCCACCTTCCAGAGTAATGGAAATAAAAGTAAAAATAAACAATTGGGACTTAATTAAACTTAAAAGCTTTTGCACAATCATGAAACTATAAGCAAGGTGAGAAGACAGCCTTCAGAATGGGAGAAAATAATAGCAAATGAAGCAACTGACAAAGAATTAATCTGAAAAATATACAAGCAGCTCATGCTGCTCAATACCAGAATAACAGACGACCCAATAAAAAATAGGCCAAAGAACTAAACAGACATCTCTCCAAAGAAGACATACAGATGGCTAAGAAACACTAGAAAAGATGCTCAACATCACTCATTATCAGAGAAATGCAAATCAAAACCACAATGAGGTACCATCTCATGCAGGTGAGAATGGCTGCTATCCAAAAGCCTACATACAATAAATGCTGGAGGGGGTGTGGAGAAAAGGGAACCCTCTTACACTGTTGGTGGGAATGCAAACTAGTACAGCCACTATAGAGAACAGTGTAAAGATTCCTTAAAAAGCTGGAAATAGAACTGACATATGACCCAGCAATCCCACTGCTGGGAATAAACACTGAGGAAGCCAGAATTGAAAGAGACATGTGTACCCCAATGTTCATCGCAGCACTGTTTATAATAGCCAGGACATGGAAGCAACCTAGACGTCCATCAGCAGATGAATGGAGAAGAAAGCCACAGTGCATATACACAATGGAATATTACTCAGTCATTAAAATGGATGCACTTGAATCAGTTCTAATGAGGTGGATTAAACTGGAGCCTATTATACAGAGCGAAGTAAGTCAGAAAGAAAACACCAATACACTATATTAACACATATATATGAAATTTATAAAGATGGTAGTGATGACCCTATATGTGAGACAGGAAAAGAGACACAGATGTATAGAACAGTCTTTTGGACTCTGTGGGAGAAGGCGAGGATGGGATGATCTGAGAGAAAAGCATTGAAACATGTATATTATCATATGTGAAACAGATTGCCAGTCCAGGTTCGATGCATGAGGCAGGGCATTCAGGGCTGGTGCACTGGGATGACCCTGAGGGATGGGATGGGGAGGGAGGTGGGAGGAGGGTTCAGGATGGGGAACACATGTATACCTGTGGCAGATTCATTTTGATATATGGCAAAACCAAAACAATATTGTAAAGTTAAAAAATACACAAACAAACAAACAAAAAGTAAATGGTCTCACACAGATACAATAAGGCAGAGTAGCTACATAAAATAGAGTTCCAATTTCAAATTTTTAACTTGTCAACTTTCAGCAATTTTCTTAACCTCACTGAGCTTCAGTTTTTTCATGTAAAAAATGAAAGTGAAACCAATGCATGCATGGGATAGAGTGAAGATAAAAAGATGCCTAGATGAAGCACTTAACACATGGTGACTTGTTAACCAAGTGGAGCATCACAGCATAGCAGTGGACCATTTTCTACTGAAAGAAGTATCACAAAATCATCTTGAACCCTATAGAGAATAGAGATTCCTAGGATACATGCAAATCACTTAGTGCTTTTTGTGCCAAGCTCTTAATACTCTCTTTCTTATTCGTATTTTAAGGACTATTTAGGAGGTAGGCCAGATCTTCAATTCCTATCCTTGTTTTTACAAATGATTAAAATTTAGACAATTATGCCCAAAGTTGCAGAGTGGTTAAGTGGAGCTCAGATGTGGTCTTTAGACTTACAATTCTTCCTATTTAAATATCCAGTGACTGCATAGTGGATTGTTTTTCATTTTCTTTTTTCCCATAATGTAAAATACATAGTAATAATTAAAAGCCAGAATAAACATAAGAATTAGAAAAAGACAACTATGAAGAAGGACAAAATATTTTCATTGAGTGAAACTTCTCTCCTTAATAACAGGTAAGGCAAAATGTTATTTCTAAAAGCAATACTTGTTATTTTATTGAACAGCTATTGGTGGGTTCAAAACAAGTGTTTAGGATTGACTGAACAAAGAATTAACTTCTTCCTGTGATTCCTGAGTTAAAATAGCCTATCAAGCTTAGAAAAAATTCTGAAAAAAAGCTATTGACTTGACAAATAAATGAACAAACAACTACACAACCAGAAAATAAAACAGAATTCTTAAGCCCTTTCATTTTTTCAAGGAGAGAGGAAAAAAGATAAAACCTAATAACTGGTGCTCATTCTCCTGTTCAGCTACATGTAACTCATCAATTTTTCTAAATTTCTCTCAGTGTTAGTAGACTTACTGTCTTTTTCTCATGTAAAGAAAAATCAGTTGCAATATATGATATTTAATATGCATAAAATATAAAGCTTCATACAAAACAATAAAACCTATGTTAAAACACTTGAAAAAATATTGAGGAAGTACTTGTTAAGATTTTATGTACTTCATCATAGTTTAATAATATAGTTATGTTACTAAAATATAACTTTATACAATTAAATATATAGATAGTTACAGTAAATAAATTTTAAATGTTTCTGAAAAACCTCAGAATTTTATTGGCACAACAGTTTACAAGGATAGTTGGGAAATAAGTATCAATTAAATTTAATTATTAAATATGATATATTGGCTTCTTAAGTGGAACGTACAGGAGAATCATGGACACTGTAAAACAGAACAACTAATGCATTTAAAGAAAGATCTGAAATATTTTCATATATACAAATTTAATTAAATATTCATTTATTGATATGTATACTCTAGAAATACAGATAGTCCCAGACACAGATATGTGTGTGTATATTTGATCATAGTTTTTTCCCCAGTAACCAGTGTTCCCTTACCACTTGTTAAGAGAGCCACAGGATCATAGAAACATCAGTGTTTATACCTCTCAGGTGTTACTTCATGTTCCCCATATGTGTAAGAACCAAGATGAAATCACGTGTTCAACTTTATGTGAATAATTAGGACACAGGACTGTGAATTCCCAAGCCTATATTTTTTATTAAGAGACTTATTCAATATAAAAATGTGAGATAAAATTTAAGAAGTTATTTTCATCAATGCTATTACAATTAGAAAGCTTAAAGTGTTAACATTCTAATTAAAGTGACATGCATTTAAGAGTCAAATTAAACTGTAACATCTGGAAAGAAAAGCTCATAATGACTAGTCAGTTTAAAGTATCTTGCCTATATGGGAAAATAATCTAAAAAGAGAGTGCCTATAAATATATGTGTAACTGATTCATTTTGCTGTACAACTGAAACTAACACAGCATTGTGGATTAACTAACCACCCCCCCCCCCCAAAAAAAAATTTAAGAATGTTGCAACCTCAGGAGTGTTCAATTTTGTCAGATGATAAATGCTGTATTAAACTGTGAATATTAATAAAAAGAATTTTAGTCACAATGGTCACCTGGATATCTTATCTCATAGATTTCTTTAAAGTCAAGTCTTATATTTGCTTAGATTAAGTTGAAAAACGTTTATTATTAAACATGAGCCAAAGAACTAAATAGACATTTCTCCAAAGAAGACATACAGATGGCTAACAAACACATGAAAAGATGCTCAACATCACTCATTATCAGAGAAATGCAAATCAAAACCACTATGAGGTACCATTTCACACCAGTCAGAATGGCTGCGATCCAAAAGTCTACAAGCAATAAATGCTGGAGAGGGTGTGGAGAAAAGGGAACCCTCTTACACTGTTGGTGGGAATGCAAACTAGTACAGCCACTATGGAGAACAGTGTGGAGATTCCTTAAAAAACTGGAAATAGAACTGCCTTATGATCCAGCAATCCCACTGCTGGGCATACACACTGAGGAAATCAGAAGGGAAAGAGACACGTGCACCCCAATGTTCATCGCAGCACTGTTTATAATAGCCAGGACATGGAAGCAACCTAGATGTCCATCAGCAGATGAATGGATAAGAAAGCTGTGGTACATATACACAATGGAGTATTACTCAGCCATTAAAAAGAATACATTTGAATCAGTATTAATGAGGTGGATGAAACTGGAGCCTATTATACAGAGTGAAGTAAGCCAGAAGGAAAAACACCAATACAGTATACTAATGCATATATATGGAATTTAGAAACATGGTAACAATAACCCTGTGTATGAGACAGCAAAAGAGACACAGATGTATAGATCAGTCTTATGGACTCTGTGGGAGAGGGAGAGGGTGGGGAGATTTGGGAGAATGGCATTGAAACATGTATAATATCATGTATGAAACGAGTCACCGATCCAGGTTTGATGCACAATACTGGATGCTTGGGGCTGGTGCAGTGGGATGATCCAGAGGGAGGGTATGAGGAAGGAGGAGGGAGGAGGGTTCAGGATGGGGAACAATGTATACTGTGGCGGATTCATTTCGATATTTGGCAAAACTAGTACAATATTGTAAAGTTTAAAAATAAAATAAAATTAAAAAGAAAGAAAAAAATAAACATGAGATATGTTGTAGTTCAGACTTATTTCTGAAAGCTGTGTGTGTGTTTGCCTTTTAAGAGTTTTTTTCCTCTGATTTTTACCCTTTTTTCCAGTTTTTTCCCCTCAAGGATCTTTAAAAAGCATGTATTAGTTTCATAATAGAAAACTTAATATGTGACACTAATAGATGGAGAAATATACCATGTTCATGGATTGGAAGAATCAATATAGTGAAAATGAGTGTACTACCCAAAGCAATTTATAGATTCAATGCAATCCCTATCAAGCTACCAACGGTATTCTTCACAGAGCTAGAACAAATAATTTCACAACTTGTATGGAAATGCAAAAAACCTCGAATAGCCAAAGCTATCTTGAGAAAGAAGAATGGAACTGGAGGAATCAACCTACCTGACTTCAGGCTCTACTACAAAGCCACAGTTATCAAGACAGTATGGTACTGGCACAAAGACAGAAATATAGATCAATGGAACAAAATAGAAAGCCCAGAGATAAATCCACGCACCTATGGACACCTTATCTTTGACCAAGGAGGCAAGAATATACAATGGATTAAAGACAATCTCTTTAACAAGTGGTGCTGGGAAAACTGGTCAACCACTTGTAAAAGAATGAAACTAGAACACTTTCTAACACCATGCACAAAAATAAACTCAAAATGGATTAACATCTAAACGTAAGACCAGAAACTATAAAACTCCTAGAGGAGAACATAGGCAAAACACTCTCTGACATACATCACAGCAGGATCCTCTATGACCCACCTCCCAGAATATTGGAAATAAAAGCAAAAATAAACAAATGGGACCCAATTAAACTTAAAAGCTTCTGCACATCAAAGGAAACTATAAGCAAGGTGAAAAGACAGCCTTCAGAATGGGAGAAAATAATAGCAAATGAAGGAACTGACAAACAACTAATCTCAAAAATACACAAGCAACTCCTACAGCTCAACTCCAGAAAAATAAATGACCCAATCAAAAAAATGTGCCAAAGAACTAAACAGACATTTCTCCAAAGAAGACATACAGATGGCTAACAAACACATGAAAAGATGCTCAACATCACTCATTATCAGAGAAATGCAAATCAAAACCACTATAAGGTACCATTTCACGCCAGTCAGAATGGCTGTGATCCAAAAGTCTACAAGTAATAAATGTTGGAGAGGGTGTGGAGAAAAGGGAACCCTCTTACACTGTTGGTGGGAATGCAAACTAGTACAGCCACTATGGAGAACAGTGTGGAGATTCCTTAAAAAACTGGAAATAGAACTGCCTTATGATCCAGCAATCCCACTGCTGGGCATACACACTGAGGAAACCAGAAGGGAAAGAGACACGTGCACCCCAATGTTCATCGCAGCACTGTTTATAATAGCCAGGACATGGAAGCAACCTAGATGTCCATAAGCAGATGAATGGAGAAGAAAGCTGTGGTACACATACACAATGGAGTATTACTCAGCCCTTAAAAAGAATACATTTGAATCAGTTCTAATGAGGTGGATGAAACTGGAGCCTATTATACAGAGTGAGGTAAGCCAGAAAGAAAAACACCAATACAGTATACTAATGCATATGTATGGAATTTAGAAAGATGATAACAATAACCCTGTGTATGAGACAGCAAAAGAGACACTGATGTATAGAACAGTCTTATGGACTCTGTGGGAGAGGGAGAGGGTGGGAAGATTTGGGAGAATGGCATTGAAGCATGTATAATATCATGTATGAAATGAGTCGCCAGTCCAGGTTCGATGCAGGATACTGGATGCTTGGGGCTGGTGCACTTGGATGACCCAGAGGGATGGTATTGGGAGGGAGGAGGGAGGAGAGTTCAGGATGGGGAACACATGTATACCTGTGGTGGATTCATTTCGATATTTGGCAAAACTAACTCAATATTGTAAAGTTTAAAAATAAAATAAAATTTAAAAAAAAAAAAGAGTTTTAAGTAGAAGTCTTCTGAAAGTTGGAATTTTCTGGTATTCTGGACAAAGCTAAATAGAGATGTTAGGGAAACCTTATATGTTAAAGTTGCATGAAGCCAGTCGCATGAAGATTATTATTAATCTAGATGTTTGGCATGTAAAGTACTTAGGCATTTATGTGTAAATCTTTGCATGGAAATCTGTTGTTACACCTGTGAAGATAGTCAGAGGTGGAATGGCTCCGTTTTCCCTGATTTGGTTACATTTTAAAATAACTGACAAGTTGTTCTGAAAATGGTTGTTAGTGAGTAAGAATGCAGTGTGTTTTTCTATGTTGATGTTATGTTCTGCAGCCTTCTTAAACTCATCTATTAGTTTCACTAGCTTTTCTGTAGATTCAAGAGGATTTTCTATGTTGATGATCATGTTATATGCAAATAAAGACAGTTTTATTTCTTCTTGTTCAGTCTGGTGACTTCATTTCTCCCAGGGCCTTATTGTAGCAACTAGAACCTAGTGTAGAATGTCAGATACAAGTGCTTAAGTAGATGTCCTTGTCTCATTTCTGATTGTAAGTTAAAAGTGTCTATTATTTCAATATTCTGTTCTTAGCTGTGGGGTTTCATACTTTTTCTTTATCACTTTATCAGGTTCAGAAATGTCTCACTATCCAATATTACAGAATATATTTAGTCAGGAATGGATTTAGGATTTTCTCAAGTTCATTTACTGGACTATTGACTTGATCATATGACTTCACTCTTTTTGGTATTATATTCTGAATTATACTGATTTCCAAGTAATCATTCCTTGTATTTCTGGGATAAACCCAACTTGGGCATGATGCATTATCCTTTTTGTGTGTTACTTGTTACTACAGAATTTTTACATCAGTGTTCATAAGAATGTAACACTGTAGTTAACTTTTCTTGTAAAGACCTTAGTTTTATTATCAGAAAAGCTGACATCATCAAATGACTTGGGAAGTATTCCCTCTTCTTCAATTTTCTGGGGGAAAAAATATTTATAGAGTTACCAAGTATATGTGCATGCACTCAGTCATGTTCAACTTTTTGTGGCCCCATTGGCTGTAACCTACCAGACTCCCCTATTCATGGGATCTCCCAGGCAATAATCTGGAGTGGGTTGCCATTTTCTTCACCAAGGGATCTTCCTGACCACATTATCAAATCTGTGTCTCCTGCACTGGAAGGTGGATTCTTACCACTGAGTCACTGGGGAAGCTCTACTTCTTTATCAATTATATTTAATTATTCTGAGCTAAATATTAGTCAGATTTAACTGACTTACCTAGAGCCAGATAGCCTGGAGTTTGAAGTCCAGTGGTCCTTATGAAGCATCACTACAAACAAAGCTAGGGGAGGTGATGGAATTCCAGCTGAGTTATTTCAAATCCTAAAAGATGATACTGTTAAAGTGCTGAACTTTATATGCTGGAAAATCTGGAAAAGTCAGCAGTGGCCATAGGATTGGAAAAGTCAGTATTCACTCCAATCCCAAAAAAGGGCCATGCCAAAGAATGTTCAAACTACCACACAAAGTAATGTTCAAAATCCTTCAAGGTAGGCTTCAACAGTATGTGAACTGAGAACTTCCAGATATACAAGCTGGATTTAGAAAAGACAGAGGAACCAGAAATCAAATTGCCAACATCCATTGGATCATAGAAAAAGCAAGAGAATTTCAGAAAACTGTCTACTTCTGCTTCATTGACTACACTAAAGCCTTTGACCATACAAATCACAACAAACTGCGGACAAGTCTTAAAGAGATGGGAATATCAGACCACCTTACCTGCCTCCTGTGAAACTTATATGCAGATCAGGAAGCAATAGTTAGAACCGGACTTCGAAAAACAGACTGGTTCAAAATTGGGAAAGGAGTACATCAAGGCTGTAATTGTCACCCTACTTATTTAACTTATATCCAGTGTGCATCATGTGAAATGCCAGGCTGGATGAAGAACATGTTGGAATTAAGGTTGTGGGGAGAAATATCAATAACCTCAGATATGCAGATGACACCACTCTCACAGCAGAAAGTTAAGAGGAACTAAAGAGCCTTTTGATAAAGCTGAAAGTGGAGAGTGAAAAATCTGGCTTAAAACTCAACAGTCAAAAAATGAAAGGTCATGGCATCAGGTCCCTTCACTTCATAGCAAATAGATGGGGAAACAATGGAAACAGTCATAGATTTTATTATCTTGGGCTCCAAAATCACTGTGGATGGTGAAATTAAAGCTCCTTGGAAGACAAACAATGACAAACCTAGACAGTGCATCAAAAAGCAGAGACATTACTTTGCTTATAAAGGTTCATATAGTCAAAGCTATGGTTTTTCCAGTAGTCATGTATAGATATTAGAGTTGGACCCTAAAGAGAGCTGAGCACTGAATAATTGATGCTTTTGAACTGTGGTGGTAGAGAAGACTCTTGGAGTCCCTTGGACAGAAAGGAGCTCAAACCAGTCAATCCTAAATGAAATCAGTCCTACATCGTCATCGGAAGGACTGATGCTGAAGTTGAAGCTCCAATACTTTGGCCACCTGATTTGAAGAGTAGACTCATTGGAAAAGATGTTGATACTGGGAAATATTGAAGGCAGGAGGAGAAGGGGACGACATAGGATGAGATGGTTGTATGGTATCACTGACTCAAAAGACATGAGTTTGAGCAAACTCTAGGAGATTGTGGAGGACAGGGAAGCCTGATGTGCTACAGTTCATGGGGTCATAGAGTCAGACATGAATGAACGAGAGAACAGCAACAACTGACTTATATTTACTTATTTATTTCTGCTGTTTAAGCCTTTGAATTTCAATTGGTTGACAGACATTTCACATGTTAGAGTCCCGTGTTGCTCTATTTCTCTTTCTAATTCTTTATGGTTTGTTCCTTTTCCATCATAGAAGCATTTTGTCATACATTTATGACAAGTGCTTGATTCTATATGTGAGCATAAAGAATCTGAACATAATTGTAGTTTCTCTGTGCAGTTCTCCTTTTTGCTATTCTTCCCAGAAATTTCCAACCATCTAGACTCCCCCAGAATCCCAACCAATATATCCTACCAGTTTGGGGATTCTCTCCTTGTATTTTACCCTGAAAACTTTTCTAAGCAAAGGATTACTGTTCTTTGTTTCCTCATGTCAAATGTCTTAAGAGTCATTTTTTCATAATTTTTTACTGATTTCTTAGTTATTTTAGGTAGGATGGTAAATTCAGTTCTCTTTATTCTATCTTGGCTATAAATATACATTCCTTTAACATATTCTACCTATCTCTAGATAGACACAGAAATATAGATATAAATATTTACTGTATTTTTTCAGCTAAAATATATAATATACATTGATTTAATAGTCATAATTAATCATATGCCTATTTAAATTACTGTTAAAAATAAATGAATATATAAGATGTTAGACTGAAAGCCAGCTATAATATATAAAATATATGAAATATGTATATACACACTACAACTAGCTTGTGATTTACCATCTTATCAATCTGTTTCTTTTCTTATTATTGCATTGAGTGATGTCTTATTTATACAGAAGTTTGGTTTGAGGGGAACAATCGTTAATCTGAAGAAATGCTTCTCAATTTTGCTTCTGCCACATCTTTTCTATTCTTGTACTCCTTGTTTATAGGTAACCATAATTGCTCATTTAATGAGCCCTTACCATATACTATTAATAGGAACTAAATTTTTGATAGGTCTGACACTTTTATTTTTTAAAGCCCCTGTGTATTAGAATACATATCTGTCATGGAAAGTCACCGTTCTACATAATGGATGATGATTTATAAAATAGACTTAAAAAATATATAGGTGATTGTCTGGAGATCCCGAGTGTCACTGACTCCATTCTTTGAAGTTCTCCTTTACGAAGACATTATAATCAAGTTATAATTAATTTAATTAGCACCTCTACAAGCTTTTGAAGTCTTTACTACTAACTCCTTTGGAGTCTAAACAGGCCAAACTCATGTTTTACCTAAGAACATAAAGGAAATCACTGGCTGTAAACTTTCTAGTAATTAGCAAGATCATAGCCTGTCAATCCTTAGAGGTGATTTCTTTTTAGACATGCATTCACTTTGTATTTCTGAATAAAATAACAATAAAAGTCTAATTATATGGATACAGATGTGGAAGTAAAATTAAAAATAAAATATAAGTAAAAATAAGGTCAATCTTTCAGACAGGTTAAATATAGGAAGATGATGTGATGAGCCTAAAGCCTTAATTCTTCTTTGATTGTTTGTATCACTCAATTGAGACTTTATTTGTATATGTCATTTAGCCATGTTTATCCTTATACATATTCCCTGGTGGTTCAGTGGTAAAGTATCATGCAGGAGACACAGGTTTGATCTCTTAATCAGAAAGATTCCCTGGAAAAGGGAATGACAACCCACTCCAGTATTCTAACCTGGAGAATTACATGGACAGAGGAACCTGAGGGCTATAGTCCATGGGGTTGCAAAGAGGCAGACATGACTTAGCAACTAACACACACAAACACACACACACACCCCTACAAATAGGCTGTGTTCTTAAGTCTTTTCCTTGGACTATAATCTACTAACAGAATTTCCTTTATTCTTCCATTGTTGCTGGTAAGCACAGGGTACATTGTCTCCTCTCTTATTCCCACTAACAATCTGTGTACATAGTCTATAAGACTCATTATCCTTCACACCTGATGAGAAGAACTGACTGGTTGGAAAAGATCCTGATTTTGGGAAAGATTGAAGGCAGGAGAAGGGGATGACAGTGGATGAGATGGTTGTATGGCATCACTGATTTGAAAGGACATGAGTTTGAGCAAGCTCCTGGAGTTGGTGATGGACAGGGAAGCCTGGCGTGCAGCAGTCCATGGGGTCGCAAAGAGTTGGACACAACTAAGTGACTGAACTGAGCTGATGCTGCCCTCAGCACTTTCGTAGACTTAGTAGCATAAGTGATTCAGAGAAGGCAATGGCAACCCACTCAAGTACTCTTGCCTGGAATATCCCATGGATGAAGGAGCCTGGTAGGCTGCAGTCCATGGGTCGCGAAGAGTCGGACATGACTGAGCGACTTCACTTTCACTTTTCACTTTCATGCATTGGAGAAGGAAATGGCAACCCACTCCAGTATTCTTGCCTGGAGAATCCCAAGGACGTGGGAGTCGGATGGGCTGCCGTCTATGGGACGCGAAGAGTCGGACATGACTGAAACGACTTAGCAGCAGCAGCAGCAGCATAAATGATTATTTGCCCTTATGCTTGATTTTCATGCCTTTCTGTCATTGGCTTACTGAAACAAAAATATCTATTATTTTCTTAAAGTGTTATGTACACTCTATCTAAGGAGGTAAGCAGTTATTCTACGTGACTGCCATGTATAACCTCTACCTCTAAAAAGTATTTATATCAAAATCATTTCTTAAAATGGTATTTATTTATTAATTTTGGCCTATGCCGGGTCTTACTAGCTATGAGGGTTTTCTCTAATTGTGGTGACCAGGGGCTACTCTCTACTTGCAGCATGAAGATCTCTCATTGCAGTGGCTTCTCTTGCTGCAGAGCACAGGCTCTAGCTCACTGGTTTTGGTATGTGTGGCTGGCTGGAGCTAGAGCACAGGCTCAGTCGTTGTGGTGCACAGGCTTAGCTGCCCTGTGACATGCAGAATCTTCCAGGATCAGGGATTAAACCTATGTCTCCCACATTGGCAGATGGATTCTTAACCACTGGACTACAAGGAAAGTCCCCAAATAATCTTTAAGACATAGTTAGAATAATGCCCTTCACTTGTTCAAAAATAAAAGGGCGAGGGAGTTACAAGTACTAATAGATGCATGCTGGAAATACTTGTGTATTTTCACCCATATTTAATGCCAATTTTCTCCTTTGTACCCATGTGTTCCCCAATTAGCTGGATGCAAGCATATTGAATATTCTTTCAGTAATATCATCTTGCCTGCTAACTCATGACTTAAAATATTCTCAGTCTTTTAGCTTGCCTACCACTAGTTCAGATGTTATCTTAGTCAAAAACTTCATGATCAGAAAAAGGAATTTATCTCTTTTTGATGTCACCACAAAGACTTTTCTTATGTATTTACCAGTGTGCACATATGTTACTGATTCCTTCACTAAATATTAAGCCCTCTTGAATTTAAGCCCAGAATCTTTCACTACTCATCTTTCAGTTTTAATATAGTTTATTATAATAAGAAGAATTTAAGTTACAAATAAATCAGAAGTTATCTTTAAGCTGTATTGCTTAAGTATATACCAAATATGTGTCTGATATGCTGAGCTATGCTCAGTCATGTCTGAATTTTTTGCGACCCCATGGGCTGAGCCCACCAGGCTTCCTTGTCCATGGGATTTTCCAGGGAAGAATACTGGAATGAATTGTCATTTCCTACTCCAGGGGATCTTCCTGGCCCAGGGATTGAACCCAAGTCTCTTGTCTCTCCCACATTGGCTGACAGATTCTTTATTTTTGAGCCACCTGGGAAAATATTACTGTAATTAAAATTGTGTTCAGTTGCTTCAATTGTGTCCAACTCTTTTGTGATCCCATGGTCTCTAGTCCACAAGGCCCCTCTGCCCATGGGATTTCCCAGGCAAGAATACTGGAGTGGGTTTCTCTTTCCTTCTCCATGGGATCTTCCTGGCCAGGGATTGAACCAGTACCTCAGTGTCTTCTGCACTGCAGGCAGATTCTTTAAGACTGAGCCACTTTGGAAGCCAGTATCCTCTATGATATAGTGGTATATTGATATTAAAATCTTTTCATGCATAAATTAATGGTGAGCCTCTATAAAACAAGATGTTTATTTTTGTGTGGTATATAATACCTGTCTATTTTAGTTTTGGTTCATTTGTCAATTATACTTTGACTTTTAACATAAAATCATATAGCAAACATGGAAAACTCAGAAGTGATCACAGGACTGGAAAAAATTAGTTTTCATTCCAATCCCAAAGAAAGGCAATGCCACAGAATGTTGAAACTAGTGCACAATTGCACTCATCTCACACACTAGCAAAGTAATGATCACAGTTCTCCAAGCCAGGCTTCAACATTACATGAACCAAGAACTTCCAGATGTCCAATATGGATTTAGAAAAGGCAGAGGAACCAGAGATAAAATTGCCAACATCCATTGGACCAAAGAAAAAGCAAGAGCGTTCTAGAAAAACCTCTACTTCTGTGTTATCAATTATGCCAAAGCCTTTGAGTGTGTGGATCACAACAAACTGTGGAAAATTCTTCAAGAGATAGGAATACCAGATCACCTTACCTGATTACTGAGAAATCTGTATGTGGGTCAAGATGCAACAGTTAGAATCAGACATGGAACAGGGACTGGTTCCAAACTGGGAAAGGAGTAAATCAAGGTTGTATATTGTCACCCTGCTTATTTAATACATATTTCATGAGAAATGCTGGGCTGGATGAAGCACAAACTGGAATCAAGATTGTTTGGAGAAATATCCATAAACTCAGTTTCGCAGATGACACCACCCTTATGGCAGAAAGTGAAGAATTAAAGAGCCTCTTAATGAAAGTGAAGGAGGAGAGTGAAAAAGTTGGAGTAAAACTCAACATTCAAAAAATAAAGGTCATAGGATTTGGTCCCACCACTTCATGAGAAATAGATGGGGAAACAATGGAAACAGTGACAGGCTTTCTTTTCTTGGGCTCCAAAATCACTGCAGATGGTGACTGGAGTCATGAAATTAAGTAACTCTTGCTCCTTGGAGAAAAGCTATGACCAACCTAGTTCAGTTCAGTTCAGTCACATAGTCGTGTCCGATACTCTGCAACCCCATGAACTGCAGTATACCAGGCCTACCTGTCCATCATCAACTGCTGGAGTTTACCCAAACCCATGTCCACTGAGTTGGTGATGCCATCCAACCATCTCATCCTCTGTCGTCCCCTTCTCCTCATGCCCTCAATCCTTCCCAGCATCAGGGTCTTTTCAAATGAGTCAGCTCTTCACATCAGGTGGCCAAAGTATTGGAGATTCAGTTTCAACATCAGAACTTCCAATGAACAGCCAGGACTGATCTCCTTTAGGATGGACTGGTTGGATGTCCTTGCAGTCCAAGGGACTCTTAAGAGTCTTCTCCAACACCACAGTTCAAAAGCATCAATTCTTCGGCACACAGCTTTCTTTAGAGTCCAACTTTCACATCCATACATGACTACTGAAAAAAAAATAGCCTCGACTAGATGGGCCTTTGTTGGCAAAGTAATGTCTCTGCTTTTTAATATGCTGTCTAGGTTGGGAATAACTTTCCTTCCACGGAGTAAGTGCCTTTTAATTTCATGGCTGTAATCAGCATCTGCACTGATTTTGGAGCCCAGAAAAATAAAGTCTGACACTGTTTCCCCATCTATTTCCCATGAAGTGATGGGACCAGATGCCATGATCTTCGTTTTCTGAATGTTGAGCTTTAAGCCAACATTTTCACTCTCCTCTTTCACTTTCATCAAGAGGCTCTTTAGTTCCTCTTCACTTTCTGCCATAAGGGTGGTGTCATCTGCATATCTGAGGTTATTGATATTTCTCCCAGCAATCTTAATTCCAGCTTGTGCTTCTTCCAGCCCAGTGTTTCTCATGATGTACTCTGCATAGAAGTTAAATAAGCAGGGTGACAATATACAGCCTTGATGTACCCCTTTTTCTATTTGGAACAAGTCTATTGTTCCATGTCCAGTTCTAACTGTTGCTTCCTGACCTGCATATATATTTCTCAAGAAGCATGTCAGGTGGTCTGGTATTCCCATCTCTTTCAGAATTTTCCAGTTTATTGTGATCCACACACTCAAAAGCTTTGGCATAGTCAATAAAGCAGAGATAGATGTTTTTCTGGAACTCTTTTGCTTTTACAATGATCCAGAGGATGTTGACAATATGATATCTGGTTCCTCTGACTTTTCTAAAACCAGTTTGAACATCTGGAATTTCACGGTTCATGTATTGCTGAAGCCTGGCTTGGAGAATTTTGACCATTACTTTACTAGCTTGTGAGATGAGGGCAATTATGCTATAGTTTGAGCATTTTTTAGCATTGCCTTCCTTTGGGATTGGAATGAAAACTGATCTTTTCCAGTCTTGTGACCCCTGCTGAATTTTCTAAATTTGCTGCCATATTGAGTGCAGCACTTTCACAGCATCGTCTTTCAGGATTTGAAATAGCTCAATTGGGATTCCATCACCTCCACTAGCTTTGTCCGTAGTGATGCTTCCTAAGGCCCACTTGACTTCACATTCCAGGATGCCTGGTTCTAGGTGAGTGTGAGTGATCACACCATCATGATTATCTGGGTAGTGAAGATCTCTTTTGTACAGTTCTTCTGTGTATTCTGGCCACCTCTTCTTAATATCTTCTGCTTCTGTAAGGTCCATACAATTTCTGTCCTTTATTGAGCCCATCTTTGCGTGAAATGTTCCCTTGATATCTCTAATTTTCTTGAAGAGATATCTAGTCTTTCCTATTCTATTATTTCCTCTATTTATTTGCATTGATCACTGAGGAAGGCTTTCTTATCTCTCCTTGCTCTTCTTTGGAACTCTGCATTCAAATGGGTATATCTTTCCTTTTCTCCTTTGTTTTTCACTTTCCTTCTTTTCACAGCTATTTGTAAGGTCTCCTCAGGCAGCTATTTTGTGTTTTTTTTTTTGCATTTCTTTTTCTTGGGGATGGTCTTAATCCCTGTCTTCTGTACAATGTCACGAACCTGTGTACATAGTTCATCAGACACTCTGTATATCAGATGTAGTCCCTTAAATCTATTTCTTACTTCCATTGTATATTCATAAGGGATTTGATTTAGGTCATACCTGAATGGTCTAGTGGTTTCCCCCACTTTCTTCAACATATTAAAAAGCAGAGATGTTAGTTTGGCTACAAAGATCCACCTAGTCAAAGCTATGAGTTTCCAGTTGTCACATATGGGTGTGAGGATTGGACTAGAAAGAAAGCTGAGCACCAAAGCATTGATGCTTTTGAACAGTGGTGTTGAAGAAGATTCTTAAGAGTCCCTAGGACTGAAAGCAGATCAAACCAGTCAATTCTAAAGGAAATAAGTCCTGAATATTCATTGGAAAGGGTGATGCTGAAGCTGAAACTCCAGTACTTTGACCACCTGATGTGATGAAACTACTCATTGGAAAAGACCCTGAATCTAGGAAAGATTAAGGCAGGAAGAGAAGGGGATGACAGAGGATAAGAAGAGGATGAAAGCAGAGGATGATTGGATGGCATCACTGACTCGATGGACATGATTTTGAGCAAGCTCTGGGAGTTGATGATGAACAGGGAAGCCTCATGTGCTGCATTCCATGGGGTAGCAAAGATTTGGATACAAATGAGTGCCTGAACTGATCTGATCTAAAGGAGGGTTTCCAAAGTGGTGCTAGTAATAAAGAATCTGACTGCCAATGCAAGAGATGCAATATATAAACAACACGTTTTTTTTTTAATCTCAAGCACAGATTGAAGTATCTATTTTCTGAATTTTAAAAATGAATGTTATCATTGTTCACTTGCTAGGTCGTATCTGACTCTTTGTGACCCCATGGACTGCAGCATGCCAGGCCTCTCTGTTCTTCACTCTCTCCCAGATAAATAAGGATGCTTTCAGCTAAAACAATAGGTAAACCTGAAATTAAACATCAAAGTGACAACTTTTGCTATATGAAAATTGATAAAATAATTACTATTTTATTGACATGTTGAAATTGGTAAATACAAAACTATAAAAAGGATTTATTTAAAAAGGCATTTTTTTGTGAACCTTTGTGCATGAAGAGGAATAAGGTGTTCCTGACAATAATTTCTTTTGTGTTACCAAGTAGATCGTGTTTCCCTGAAGCACTGTAGTCAAGGAAAGCAGACACGGTACTAAATGACTAATGGTATAGACAGTTTTATCTTACAAAACAGAAAACATTCTGATTAGAAAACATATAAATTTAAAATGTCCTCTCTCCCTATGGAAATTTGAGAGTTGAGAATGATTTTTTATTTGTGGAGAATTTCTCTATATCCAGTGGCAGTACATATTTATATTGATGATCTTAAAAATGGAAACATCTATTCATACCCAGATATGTGCTTTTTAGAATCTCTCCAGAGTATTTTTGGGAAAAAAATATATTTGTTGACGGGAGTAATGTATATCCAAGAATAGCATCAGTCGTTTTACATTGATTTTATCTTCTGTATTGACCAAGAGTGCGTGATGCTGAGTCTATCAAAAATGAAAACTGCAAATGGGTGCCTCTGTAGTCTGCATCAACTTCTAATGGGTTCATATTTAATGGACTGCCTGAAGCATCCATCTTTTCTGACGCTGCAGCAAAGGCAAACTGATAATCTAACAGTCTAAGGAGAAATTTGCAAGGATTAAAAGTGATCAGGTGTATGACCAACCTAGACAGCATATTCAAAAGCAGAGACATTACTTTGCCAACAAAGGTTCGTCTAGTCAAGGCTATGGTTTTTCCTGTGGTCATGTATGGATGTGAGAGTTGGACCGTGAAGAAGGCTGAGTGCCGAAGAATTGATGCTTTTGAACTGTGGTGTTGGAGAAGACTCTTGAGAGTCCCTTGGACTGCAAGGAGATCCAACCCGTCCATTCTGAAGGAGATCAGCCCTGGGATTTCTTTGGAAGGACTGATGCTAAAGCTGAAACTCCAGTACTTTGGCCACCTCATGCGAAGAGTTGACTCATTGGAAAAGACCTTGATGCTGGGAGGGATTGGGGGCAGGAGGAGAAGGGGACGACAGAGGATGAGATGGCTGGATGGCATCACTGACTCAATGGACGTGAGTCTCAGTGAACTCTGGGAGTTGGTGATGGACAGGGGGCCTGACGTGCTGCGATTCATGGGGTCGCAAAGAGTCGGACACAAATGAGCAACTGATCTGATCTGATATAGTTTAGTTACTAAATTACCTGGGAGATTATAAGAGCAAAATATATCTTAGCTTCTTCTGTCATTTCTGTTTTCATTTTCATCAGTGTTCCTCTAAAATGTATGGTGGGAGAAGGGCCCCAGGAAACAGTCTCATTCGCACTAACTCCTAAGCCTTGTAACACGTGAGACAAGAGGATGATTAAGCATGACTTTATTAAATGGCATCTCATGTGTGACGAGTGTTGACACTGCTGAGTGACACGTGGGCTCCCAGCATGACCACTATGAAGGAAATGGCTCCATGAAGTCACAGTGTGTCAGTTACCACTACAGTTTAAATAATAATGATTAATAATCATCATCAATAATATCAATGGCCAATACTAATAATATATAATGATATAATAATTAATATGCATGTGTGCTCAGTCAGTCCCTCGTATCTGACTCTTTGCGACCCCATGGATTGTAGCCCACCAGTCTCCTCTGCCCGTGGGATTTCCAGGCAGTAAATACTGGAGTGGATTGCCGTTTCCTTCTCTAGGGGATCTTCCTGACCCAGGAATCGAAGATGTATCTCTTGTGTCTCCTGCATTGTCAGGTGGATTCATTACAACTGTGCCACCTGGGAAGTCGATATATTATTTTTTGGCTGTTTAGTTGCTAAGTTGTGTCTGACCCATGTGACCCAATGGACTGTAACCCTCCAGGTTCCTCTGTTCATGGGATTCTCCAGAAAAGAATATTGAAGTAGGTTGCCATTTCCTTTTCTAATACATTAATACAGATTATATTAATTATTAACTAGTAAATATATAATAATATAATATATATTATATATATAATATATAAAATATATAAATAATTTATATACATACATATCCAGAATAGTTCTACTTGTCTCTGTGATATAGATGGTATATTCAATACAAATTTTACTTAAGCATGCCAGTGTGTGTGCTTTCTCTTTGCTGATCATCATTGACTTACTTTAATGAGGGTTTTTTAAAATGTTTAAATTGAAGTATACTTTATTTACAATGTTGGGTTAGTTTCAGGTATACAAGGAAATGATTAAGTTATATATATATATATATATATTCTCAGATTCTTTTCATGTATAGGTTATTACAAAATATTGAGTACAGTTCCCTGTTAATCCCAAACCCCTAATTTATCCCTCCCCAGCATTTCCCCTTTGGTAACCATGTTTGTTTTCTATGTCTGTGGTTCTATTTATGTTTTGTATATAAGTTCATCTGTATCATTTTTTTAATTCCACATGTAAGTGATATCATAAGATATTTGTCTTTCTCTGACTAACTTCACTTAGTAAGACAATCTCTGGATTCATCCATATTGCTGAAATGACATTACTTTGTTTTTGTGGCTGCCTAATCACAACCCACCTTGCTTCCTTAGAACAGATTACATACTTTGTTTTTACTCCCATAATGAAAATAAGTTGTAAAGCTTGTAATTTTTATACTTCATGATATTCAGAGCTCTGTACTGATAATTACTGACGTCACCTTGATTGTTTTTAAAGTGGAATAATAATGTCATTGACTAAAGACATTCTTTGCCCACAGCAATGTTAATCATTTTACCAAGTTTACATCAAACATAAAATCATTATAGGAACGTTATACACATCTGACTTCAGAGTTCCAAAGAATAGCAAAGAGAGATAGAAAACCTTCTTAAGTGAACAATGCAAAGAAATATAGGTCAACTATAGAAATGGAAAGGCTAAAAATCCCTTCAAGAAAATTAGAGATACCAATGGAACATTTCATGCAAAGATGGACAAATAAAGGATAGAAATGGTATGGACCTAACAGAAGCAGAAGATATTAAGAATAAACAGAAGAACTATACAAAGAAGATCTTAGTCATCCAGATAACCAGGATAATGTGATCACTCACCAGGGGCCAGACATCCTGGAGTCTGAAGTCAAGTGGGTCTTAGGAAGCATCACTATGAACAAAGTTAGTGAGATTTCCAGAAAAATATGTACTTTTGCTTCATTGACTATGCTAAAGCCTTTGATTGTGTGGATCACAACAAACTGTGGAAAATTCTTAAAGAGATGGGAATAACACACCACCTTACCTGCTTTCTGTGAAACCTGTATGTAGCTCAAGAAGCAAGAGTTATAACTGAACATGGAACAAAAGACTGGTTCCAAACTGGGAAAGGAGTACATCAAGGCTGTAATTGTCACCCTACTTATTTAACTTATATGCAGAGTATATTGGATGAAATGTCAGCCTGGATGAAGCGCATGCTAGAATTAAGGTTGTAGGGAGAAATATCAATAACCTCAGATATGCAGATGACACCACTCTTACAGCAGAAAGTTAAGAGGAACTAAAGAGCCTCTTGATTAAGCTGAAAGAGGAGAGTGAAACACCTGGCTTAAAACTCAACACTGAAAAAATTGAAGATCATGGCATTGCACTCCATCCCTTCATGGCAAATAGATGGGGAAACAGTGGAAACAGTGAGAGACTTTATTTTCTTTGGCTCCAAAATCACTGTGGATGGTAAACTGCAACCATAAAATTATGATGCTTGCTCCTTAGGTTTACACGTAGCTCCTCCCTTTTGAACCTCCCTCCCATCTCCCTCCCATCCCACCCTACTAGGTTGATACAGAGCCCCTGTTTGAGTTTCCTGAAACATACAGAAAATTTTCATTGGTAAATTTGGCATTCCCATACAGCAAATTCTGTTTTACATATGTTAATGTAAGTTTCCATGTTACTCTTCCATACATCTCACCCTCTCCTCCCCTCTTCCCTTAATAGAATAAGTCTATTCTCTACGTCTGTTTCTCCATTGCTGCCCTATAAATACCTATGGCTGATTCATGTGGAAGTTTGACAGAAAACAGCAAAATTCTGTAAAGCATTATCCTTCAATAAAAAAATAAATTAAAAAAAGAAGCTTGCTCCTTGAAAGAAAAACAATGATAAACTTAGACAGTGTATTAAAAAGCAGAGACATTACTGACAAAGCTCTATATAGTCAAAGCTATGGTTTTTCCAGTAGTCATGTATGAATGTGAGAGTTGGACCATAAAGAAGGCTGAGAGCCGAAAAATTGATGCTTTGAACAGTGGTGTTGGAGAAGACTCTTGTGAGTCCCTTGGACAGTAAGGAGATCAAACCAGTCAAACTAAAGGAATTCAACCCTGAACATTCATTGGAAGGACTGATGCTGAAGCTGAAGCTCCAATACTTTGACCACCTCATGAGAAGCACAGACTCATTGGAAAAAACCCTGACGCTGGGACAGATTGAGGCAGGAGGAGAAGGGGATGACAGAGGGTAAGATGATTGGATGGCATCATTGAAGTAGACATGAGTTTGAACAAGTTATTGGAGATGGTGAAGGACAGGGAAGCCTAGCAAGCTGCATTCCATGGGATTGCAAAGAGTCGAATGTGACAGAGCAATTTAATTAAACTGATAGGAATGTTTAAGATTATGAGCCACTTCCAAAATAGAGTTCTTATAAATAAGCTTACTCTAAAATTATCTTCTATATATATCAAATTATCTAACTCAAATGTTGTGCAATGCTCATACTATATCATTTTTATCTACTTTTAATGCATATGCACTAAAACATGTCTGATTACTTCCCCTAAACCATCTTGTAAACAGATACATTTGCAAATCCTCTACTAATATAGAGCTGGAAAATGGAATAGGGCAAAAGAAGTCAAAATTTAAAAATTTTGAGGTCCTTTGTATTGCTCTGCAGGGTTACTTCAGATTTCCAAGGATCCTCTCTGCACCAATCCATCCACTGAGGGAAATACACAAGACCAGTCACACAGTAAATGTATATATTATTAGAAGGAACCACCCAGTATAGTCACATGTTATGACTCTCACTTCCATTAACATCTACCCTCCCTGACAGTACCCAGAACAGCCTTTTAATATAGTTCAGCCTAACTTCTTGATCTTGAGTTAAAACCTGAGATGGCTTATATGACATCACAGGACAGAGAGAGTCTAATTTGTAGTGTCCGTGCCGCATGTTTCAGTGTCTAATGAGACAAATGTTCTTTTCATTCCTTAAAAGATAAAATAATCTACCACTAATTTTTTATTTGCCTAGATTTCTACTGAACCTATATAAGGAATTTTAAAAATTCCATCAGATACGTTTTTCACAGAAAGAAAAAAAAAAAGAAAAAACAACACATGGATGTTATTTACTGAACTCTGGAGAGGGTTTATAAGTAATGTTTCAGCATTCCTCCAACAACTAAAAAATCAAATAAAAAGTTTAAGCCTGGATTCTCAATTTAATCCAGCACATAAAGTTTCATACACACTAAAGCAAGGTTAAGTATTATTGAAAAAATTTGAGGTCCTTGTATTTCTCTGCAGAGTTACACCAGATTTCCAAGAATCTTCTCTGCACCAATCCACTAAGGAAAATATACAAGAACAGTGCAATTTTCTATAGTGATTTTCTAAATTGTCAATATATTAGCAGTTTGTAAGGTCCTTAGTAATTAGAAGCAATTTTTAATTCTCATTCAGGCTTCTATTTGCTATTACCAATGATCTCAACTCTAAAGATTGATTTCTGAAGTTTGTCACTGTGCTAAGTCACTTCAGTCATGTCCAACTCTTTGTAACCCCATGGACCATAGCCTGTCAGGCTCCTCCATCCATGGGATTCTCCAAGCAAGAATACTGGAGTGGGCTGTCATGCTCTCTTTCAGGCAATCTTCTCAATACAGAGTTCGAAGTTTGCCACTAAACAAATACAGTAACTCCAGCTTAATTTAACAAATATGTCAGTTAAGTTGATGTGCTGTGTGTGCTGAGTCCTGTCCGGCAGTTTGTGGCCCCATGCACTGTAGCTCACCAGGCTCCTCTGTCCATGGGATTTTTCAGGCAACAATATTTGAGTGGGTTGCCATTTCCTCCTGCACAGGATCTTTCCAATTCAGGGAGGGAACCTGTGTCTCTTGTGTCTACTGTACTGCAATAGGATTCTTAACTACTGCACTACCTGGAAAGGGTTAAAAATGATACAAAAAACAAACAAACAAAGTAGTAAAAAATATCTGACAAGGGAAAACACAGAACTTAACTAAAATAAATGCTTGACATCACATTTTATTCTTTAAATTACAACATTTTGAATAGTTTTAACAGCTTTAGTTTATGTTTATTTAATTTAATTTACTTTAATTGGAGGCTAATTACTTTACAATATTGTGGTGATTTTTGCTATACATTCACATGAATCAGCCATGGGTGTACATGTGTTCCCCATCCCGACCCTCCCTCCCACCTCCCTCCCCATCCCATCCCTCAGGATCATCCCAGTGCACCAGCCCTAAGCACCCTGTCTCATGCATCGAACCTGGACTGGCGATCTATTTCACATATGATGATATAAATGTTTCAATGCTATTCTCTCAAATTATTCCACCCTCAACTTCCACCACAGACTCCAAAAGTCTGTTCTTTATATCTGTGTCTCTTTTGCTGTCACACATATAGGGTCATCATTACCATCATTATAAATTCTGAATATATATATATTCTATATATATATATTCCATATATATATTCCATATATATATAAATTCCATATATATATATATATATATTCCATATATATATTAACATATATATATGTTAATATACTGTATTGGTATTTTTCTTTCTGGCTTACTTCACTCTGTATAATAGGCTCCAGTTTCATCCACCTCATTAAAACTGATTCAAATGCATTCTTTTTAACTGCTGAGTAACAGTCCATTGTGTATATGTAACACAGCTTTCTTATCCATTCATCTACCAAAGGACACCTAGGTTGCTTCCATGTCCTGCCTATTGTAAACAGTGCTGTGATGAAAATTGGGGTACATGTGCCTCTTTCAATTCTGCTTTCCTCTGTGTGTATGCACAGCACTGGGATTGCTAGGTCATATGTCAGTTCTATTTCTACCTTTTTAAGGAATCTCCATACTGTTCTCCATAGTGGTTGTACTAGTTTGCATTCCCACCAACAGTGTAAGAGAGTTCCCTTTTCTCCACACCATCTTCAGAATTTATTGCTTGTAGACTTCTGGATCACAGCCATTCTGACTGGTGTGAAATGGTACCTCAGTGTGGTTTTGATTTGCATTTCTCTGATAATGAGTGATATTGAGCATCTTTTCATGTGTTTGTTAGCCATCTGTATGTCTTCTTTGGAGAAATGTCTGTTTAGTTCTTTGGCACATTTTTTTGATTGGGTTGCTTATTTTTCTGGAATTGAACTGCAGGAGTTGCTTGTATACTTTTGAGATTAATTCTTTGTCAGTTGCTTCATTTGCTATTATTTTCTCCCATTCTGAAGTCTGTCTTCTCACCTTGCTTATAGTTTCATAGTTGTGCAAAAGCTTTTAAGTTTAGTTAGGTCTCATTTTTTTTATTTTTGCTTTTATTTCCAATATTCTGGGAGGTGGGTCATAGAGGATCCTGCTGTGATTTAAGTCAGAGAGTGAGTGTTTTGCCTATATTTTCCTCTAGGAGTTTTATAGTTTCTGGTCTTGCTTTTAGATCTTTAATCCATTTTGAGTTTGGTTTTGTGTATGGTGTTAGAAAGTGTTCGAGTTTCATTATTTTACAAGTGGTTGACCAGTTTTCCAAGCACCACTTGTTAAAGAGATTATATTTTCTCCATTGTATATTCTTGCCTCCTTTGTCAAAGATAAGGTGTCCAAAGGTGCATGGATTTATCTCTGGGCTTTCTATTTTGTTCCACTGATCTGTGTTTCTGTCTTTCTGCCAGTACCATACTGTCTTGATGACTGTAACTTTGTAGTATAGTCAAAAGTCAGGCAGGTTGGTTCCTCCATTTGCATTCTTCTTTCTCAAGATTTCTTTGTCTATTCGAGGTTATTTGTATTTCCATACAAATTGGGAAATTATTTGTTCTAGTTCTCTGAAAAATACCATTGGTAACTTGATAGTGATTGCATTGAATCTATGGATTGCTTTGGGTAGTATTCTCATTTTCAGTATATTTATTCTTCCAATCCATGAACATGGTATATTTCTCCATCTATTTGTGCGATCTTTAATTTCTTTCATCAGTGTTTTATAGTTTTCTATATATAGGTCTTTTGTTTCTTTAGGTAGATTTATTCATAAGTATTTTATTCTTTTCGTTGCAATGGTGAATGGAATTGTTTCCTTAATTTCTCTTTCTGTTTTCTCATTGAAAGTGTGTGGGAATGCAAGGGATTTCTGTGTGTTATTTTTATATCCTGCAACTTCACTCTATTCATTGATTAGCTCTAGTAACTTTCTAGTGGAGTCTTTAGTGTTTTCTATGTGGAGGATCAAGTCATCTTCAAACAGTGAGAGTTTTACTTCTTTTCCAATCTGGATTCCTTTCATTTCTTCTCTGATTGCAGTGGCTAAAATTCCCAAAACTATGTTCAGTTGTAGTGGTGAGAGTGGGCACTCTTGTCTTATTCTTGACTTTAGGGGGAATGATTATAATTTTTCACCATTGAGGATAATGTTTGCTGTGGGTTTATCATATATGGCTTTTATTATGTTGAGATATATTCCTTCTATGCCTGCTTTCTGGAGGGTTTTTATCATAAATGGATGTTGAATTTTGCCAACGGCCTTTCCTTTATAATCTAAGGAGATTATAATATAGTTTTTATCTTTCAATTTGTTAATGTGTGTATCACACTTATTGATTTCTGAATATTGAAGAAACCTGGCATCCCTGGGATAAAGCCCATTTAGTCATGAAGTATGATCTTTTTAATATGTTGTTGGATTCTGTTTGCTAGAATTTCATTGATGATATTTGCTTCTATGTTCATCAGTGATATTGGCCTGTAGTTTTCTTTTTTTGTGGCATCTTTTTCTGGTTTTGGTATTAAGGTGATGGTGGCCTCATAGAATGAGTTTGGAAGTTTGCCTTCTTCTGCAATTTTCTGGAAAAGTTTGAGTAGAATAAGTGTTAGCTCTTCTCTAAATTTTTGATAGAATTCAGCTGTGAAGCCGTCTGCTCCTGGGCTTTTGTTTGCTGGAAGATTTCTGATTACAGTTTCAATTTCCATGTTTGTGATGGGTCTGTTAAGATTTTCTGTTTCTTTCTGGTTCAGTTTCGGAAGGTTATACTTTTCTAAGAATTCATCCATTTCTTCCAAGTTGTCCATTTTATTATCATATAGTTGCTGATAGTAGTCTTTTATGATCCTTTGTATTTCTATGTTGTCTGTTGTGATTTCTCCACTTTCATTTCTAATTTTGTTGATTTGATTCTTCAATGGTTTGTCTGTTTTATTTATCTTCTCAAAGAAGTAGCTTTTAGCTTTGTTGATTTTTGCTATGATCTCCTTTGTTTGTTTTTCCTTTATTTCTGCCCTAATTTTTATGATTTCTTTTGTTCTACTAATTCTTTTGTTTAAATTTTATTTTATTTTTAAACTTAACAATATTGTATTAGTTTTGCCAAATATCAAAATGAATCCACCACAGGTATACCTACTAATTCTGGGGTACTCCATTTCTTCTTTTTCTAGTTTCTGTAGGTGTAGAGTTAGGTTATTTATTTGATTTCTCTCATGTTTCTTGAGGTAGGCTTGTATTGCTATGAACCTTTCCCTTAGCACTGCTTTTACTGAATCCCATAGAGTTTAGGTTCTTGTGTTTTCATTTTCATTCGTTGCTATGCATATTTTGATTTCTTTATTTCTTCTGAGATCTGTTGGTTATTGAGAAGTGTGTTGTTTAGCCTCCATATGTTTGTATTTTTAATACTTTTTTTTCCCTTTAGTTGACATCTAATCTTACTGCATTATGACCAGAAAAGATGCTTGATATGATTTCAATTTTTTTAATTCACCAAGGGTAGATTTATGGCCCAGGATGTGATCTATCCTAGGGAAGGTTCTGTATGCACTTGAGAAAAAGGTGAAATTCATTGTTTTAGGGTAAATTTTCCTATAGATATCATTAGGTCTAACTGGTCTATTGTATCATTTAAAGTTTGTGTTTCCTTACTAATTTTCTGTTTGGTTGATCTATCCACAGGTGTGAGTGGGGTATTAAAGTCTCCCACTATTGTTATGTTACTGTTAATTTCCCCTTTCATACTTGTTAGCATTTGTCTTAACATATTGTGGTGCTCCTATGTTGGGTGCATATATATTTCTAATTGTTATATCTTCTTCCAGGGTTGATCCTTTGATCATTATGTAGTGTCCTTCTTTATCTCTTCACAGCCTTTATTTCAAAGTCTATTTTATCTGATATGAGTATTGCTACTCCTGTTTTCTTTTAGTCTCCATTTGCATGGAATATATGTTTCTAGCCCTTCACTTCCAGTCTGTATGTGTCTTTTGTTTTGAGGTGGGTCTCTTGTAGACAGCATATATAAGAGTCTTGTTTTTTCATCTATTCAGCTAGTCTTTGTCTGTTGATTGGAGCATTCAACCCATTTACATTTAAGGTAACTATTGATAAGTATGATCCTGTTCCCATTTACTTTTTGTTTTAGGTTCGAGTTTATACGCCTTTTCTGTGTTTCTTGTCTAGAGAAGATCCTTTAGCATTTGTTGAAAAGCTGGTTTAGTAGTGCTGAATTCTCTCAGCTTTTGCTTGTCTGTAAAACTTTTGATTTCTCCTTCATATTTGAATGAGATCCTTGCTGGGTACAGTAATCTGGGTTGTAGGTTTTTCTCTTTCATCACTTTAGGTATGTTCTGCCATTCCCTTCCGGCCTGAAGAGTTTCTATTGAAAGATCAGTTGTTATCCTTATGGGGATCCCCTTGTGAGTTATTTGTTGTTTTTTCCATTGCTGCCTTTAATATTTGTTGTTTGTGTTTGATCTTCGTTAATTTGGTTAATATGTGTCTTGGGGTGTTTTGCCTTGGCCTTATCCTGTTTGGGACTCTCTGGGTTTCTTGGACTTGGGTGGCTATTTCCTTCCCCATTTTAGGGAAGTTTTCAACTATTATCTCCTCATCCTCATGGCCTTCCCGTTTGTCTTCTTCTTCTGGGACTCCTATGATTGGAACGTTGGGGCATTTACCATTGTCCCAGAGGTCTCTGAGGTTGCCCTCATTTCTTTTAATTGTTTTTTTTTTCCTCTCTGCTTCATTTATTTTCATCATGCTATCTTCCACCTCACTTATTCTATCTTCTGCCTCAGTTATTCTACTGTTGGTTCACTCCAGAGTGCTTTTGATTTCAGATATTGCATTATTCTTTATTGATTGACTCTTTTTTATTTCTTATAGGTCCTTGTTAACCTTTTCTTGCATCTTCTCAATTCTTGTCTCCAGACTATTTATCTATAACTCCATTTTGTTTTCAAGATTTTGGATCATTTTTTACCATCATTATTTTGAATTTATTTTCAGGTAGACTCCTTATCTCCTCCTCTTTTGTTTGGTTTGATGGGCTTTTATCATGTTCCTTTACCTGTTGATTATTTCTCTGCCTTTCATCTTGTTTAGATTGCTGTGTTTGGGGTGGCCTTTCTGTATGCTGGAAGTTTGTGATTCCTCCTTATTGTGGAGGTTCCTCCCTGTGGGTGGGGTTGGATGAGTGGCTTGTCAAGGTTTCCTGGTTAGCGAAGCTTGCGTTGGTGTTCTGGTGGGTGAAGGTGGATCTCTTTACTCTAGAGTGCAGTGAAGTGTCCAGTAGTGAGTTTTCAGGTGTCTATGGATTTGGTGTGACTTTTGGCCACCTGTATTTTTGTGCTCAGGGTTATGTTCCTATGTTGCTAGAGAATTAGCTTGGTATGTCTTGCTCTGAAACTTGTTGGCTCTTGGGTGGAGCTTGGTGTCAGTGTAGGAATGGAGGCTTTTTGATGAGCTCTTGTTGATTACTGTTACCTGGAGCCAAGAGTTTTCTGGTGTTCTCAAGTTTTGGATTTAAGCCTCCTGCCTCTGGCTTTCAGTCTTATGCTTACAGTAGCCTCAAGACTTCTCCATCCATACAGCACAGATGATAAAACATCTAGATTAATTATGAAAAGATTCTCCACAGTGAGGGACACCAAGAGAGGTTCACAGAGTTACACGGGGAAGAGAAGAGGGAGGATGGAGACAGAGATGGCCAGGAGGAAAAGAGGGGGAATCAAAAGGGGAGAGAAAAATCTAGCCACTAATCAGTTCCCTAAGTGTTATCCACAATCCAGAACACCCAAAGAGATTCACAGAGTTGAGTAGAGAAGAGAAGGGGGAGGGAGGAGATAGAGGTGACCTGGGGGAGAAAAAGGAGAGTCAAAAGGGGAGAGAGCAATCAAGCCAATAATCACACTCCTAAGTAAAAATGGGTATTGAAGATTGGATTCTTAAAGTTACAGAATTGATAACAAATACAAAAAAGCAAAGATTAAAAATCTAGAGTAGACGTTAGACTCTCAAAAATACAATATTAAAAAAAAATACAAAATTATGAAAGTTATTAAAAATATGAAATTAGCTTTAAAAATATAGTCTTTTTTTGCAAGGTAATAGGTTTTAAAAATGAAAATTAAAGGAGTAATAAAGAACTTAAAAATAAAAAAAAGTAAAAAATGATAATATTAAAATATATCTAGAAATTTCTCTGGAGCTGCTGAGGGCAGTGTGGGGTCAGTTCAGTTTCAGATAGTTCCTTTTTCCAGCTTATACTTCCTCTCAAGGTCTATAGGCCCCTTCCAATGTAGTCGGTGCTAACTACAGGGTTTTGATCTGTTGCACCTGTCACTTCCAAAGCGATTCCCTCTTCTTTGTCCATTTTGGCTTCCTCTGTTTGCAAGACTCTTCAGTGTCTAACTTCTGCCCTGACACAAGGGGGCGAAGGTGGTCATTTATTTAGGTTCACTTGTTCAGTTGTGCTCGGGGAGGGAGGAACACTGCAAACAAATATCACTGGCATGTGTGGGGAGTGCTCACCATGTTTGGGCCACACTGGGTTTGCACCTGCTCATGGCATGTGTGCTTTCCTGGTCTACACTGCTCAGGCTCCAGGTTGCTCTGCAAGGGAACTGTCTAAGGTGGGCCCTGGGTTGCTTGAACCTCCCAGGACTAAGCTGCTCAGGTTCAGGTTCTCGGGTAATCCACAAAGGCACAGAATTGGGTGGGCCTGCGTTTTGTGCCCTTCCCAGGTCTGATCAGCTCAGGCGACCAGGTGCTTGGCAAGCGCACTCTCCCCAGGTAGGGCGGTGCATCTTATCACCTCCCCGGTTCCAGATGCTCTGTTTCCTGGGTGCGCAGCGGGAGCACTGTCTCAGCTGTGCTATGTGTCTCCTCTGGGGAGCTGATCTCTGGCTGTGACCCTCATGGCGGTTGTCAACCATCCAGGATCCCAGGAAGACTTGGTTAGCAACTGGGAATCTGCTCATAGTTTAGTAGAGCATGCCATCTTTGGGGCCTAGTTTGCCCCTTGCTTTCCTGCTCTGGCTGTTGCCTGCCTGCCTCTCTGCCTCCAGCAGGGGGTGGGGTGGAGGGGCCGGTCTGCAGCTGGCTGGCTCTCCTCTGGTGATCGCTCAGTTCTTTGATCTGTGAGCAGGCAGGGCAGTGTCTTAGGTTAGAGAGCTTTTCACAGGAAAGTTCTCTCTCTCTCTTTCCTTTTTTTTTTTTTTTTTCCCTCTCTTTCTGGCTATCCCGTGGTTTGGGTTGCTATCTCATGTTAATGCCCTCAGATTGCCCTCAGGGCATTCAGGCCTGGTCCTTACCACAAGGAATGCAGCCCGTGCCTCCCTGTTCAGCCCCAGCTTGCTGGTGGTGGACGCAAGCATCTGGGCTTCTTCTCCACTAGGAGTTGCAGTTCGGCACGTAATCTGTGGGTTTTATTTATTTATTTTTTCCTCCAGGTTATGTTGCCTTCTGAGATTCCAAAACTCCCCACAGACCTGCTGGTGAGAGAGTTTCCTGGTGTTTGGAAACTTCTCCTCTTTTAAGACTCCCTCCTCGGATGGGTCTCCATCCCTAACTCTTTTGTCTCTCTTTTTATCTTTTATATTTTGTCCTACCTCCTTTTGAAGATAATGGGCTGCCTTTCTGGGTGCCTGGTGTCTTCCACCAGCATTCAGAAGTTGTTTTGTGGTATTTGCTCAGTGTTTAAATGATCTTTTGATGAATTTGTAGGGAAGAAAGTGGTCTCCCCGCCCTATTCCTTTGCCATCTTAGGATCCCTCCCCTCTTATATTTATTGTTATGGCATTATATATTTTATTTCATTACTGCTTACCTAAAAATAATGGATAAATTAATAAAGTCATAGAACTTTGAAAATATGTCAGAAATGTTTAGGGAAAATTCAGAATCATAAATGAAGGAGCTCTCTGATTGTAAAGGATGGAAAAAAGTCCGTTTGGTTTTCTTATTTTTATCATTTTTTCACATAGATAATAGAAAATATATTTGTCACAATTAATATTTGCACATTTTATTCTATCATCTAGTTCAGAACACTAAACAAACACTAGAGAAGTGAAAATTAGAGCAGTGATAAATGAAATACTGATGGTTACATTTATTCTAAAACATAAAAATAAAACAAAACAAACTTGGTTGAAAGCAACATAAACTGAGCCTGAGATGTTCACAAGAACAATTTACTTAAATTATGATAGCTCCCCAAGTTCCTCCTGCATGCTGCACCCTCTCCTGGCCCTTTTATGTCTTATTTAAGAGCTTTATTGAGATTCAGTTCACATACCATACAATTCACCTTCTTAAAGTGTGCAATTCAGTGATTTTTAGTATATTCACACATCTTTTCATATTTTTATCTTTTCTTTCTCCTGCTTTTTTATTGGACTTCCTCTGACCTACTACTCAACTAAAAAGTCATTTTATTAGAAAGCTAAAGATATGAAATGACCTGGTACTGTTGTTGGTAAAGTACCACAAAGAACCAGTCCTAACTGAGGTGTATGGTATTACACTGGGTGCCTGTTATCACTTCACTTTATTAAAACTCATATAGTCTAAGGAATAGGAGTAATAAAAAGATGTCTTGGGGATAATAAGAAAATATGAGTGGATACTTTTCCTCCAGTAGAGATGGCATCCAAATTAAAAGTACTAAAGGGAAGTCCAGGGTGTCCCTTTATACTGTCAGTAGCAGCAGTTCTCGTGAAACCGAAATCCATAAATGACTGCCTTGAATTTACCTACCATAGTAGTTTATGAATCAGATAGTACTAATGTTATAAAAGTTCCACCTTTTATGCATTCCTGATCACCACATGGAAGTGGATATAATATGGGGGCATAAATTATGTTTCCTGTTATTGAAACCACAGGCCCCTGGTCTGTGAAACAGATGTAACCTGTCTCATGTGGATTCATAATTTATAGGTTGTTGACAATTTCTCATACATTTAGTAAGTGATGCTTAACCTGCACTTCAAGGTAAACAAGTGCTAAAATCTCGCTAAGTGTTCTGTAGCCTAAACATTCATTTGATTCTATTTTGCATTGTCTCCAAAACTAATATGAAGTGTTAAATAAATTAAAATCATCTTAATCTCTACTGAATGCCAGTTATTCCCTGTATAAAGAAGAAAGTCACAGAGAGATATACTTCAGTGTTTAGAGGCTGAATATGTTATGGTTTTGCATGTAATCATCTAAAACTGAATCTTAATTATAGAGTTACCCTACTTCTGATTGGATGTTGTTATTCACTAAAATAATAGAGAAGCAAGTTGATAGATTATAGTTAACACACATATTAATGACACATTTTATTCTTATCTGTCACAGAAGGTTTCTCCAACAGTAGAATGTGTAATTTAATTATTGGGTATTAAGCCAATTTGTGAATGTGTTTCCTATGGGATGGAAAAAACAAATATAGTAAGCATCATTATTAGAAATTGAAATATTCCTGTGAAAAAGAAAAAAAATCTATTAAATTACATCTTAAAATGTATGGAAATAATTCTATGGGGAAAAGTAAATCAACTATACAGTATTAGAATACTTTTCAACCATATAATAGCATGTTTACTGAACTAATGATAAATATTCATAGATTGTCTCTGCAGACTCTAACTTCTTGAAGGAAGCAGTAGACCTAACTTAAGACATCAGAATAAATCAATATCTGGTCTGAATCTTGATGTGTCTAGCCCTTCTATGAAATTTTACCTAGAATTCTGGGATAGAGTAACCCTCATTTTGTTGATGCTCAGTTGACTGAGTGACTTCATTTTCACTTTCATTTTGTTAATAGTACCCTAGACAATAAATACACAAATCCCATCTGATGCACTAGCTTTCCTCTGACCTGCTTCTCCTCTGACCTAATTTTAGAAAGCATACCTGGTATTTGAAAAAAGTAGCCTTACCCTTCAAAGCTGTGCATGAGGAATAAAAAGGAATGAAGCATTTGGGTTGAAATACCCACATGAACATTCACATACACACTCACACAGAGGCAAGCACCATCTATTATTCCTTTTATATAGTCCCTTTTCTTCTCATATTGATAAAAATCCTCAATGTCAGGGCATGTTGCTGTCTTGCTGTTATTATATTGTTTTTGCTATTATCTTGTTACACTGCATTGAGTAGAGCATTCTAGTATGTGTTAACAGATAGCCACAAGTTACTGCACCACTGGATAACCAAAACTGTGTTCTTCTACTGCTTATATCTTGGAATATAGGGGTAAAATTTTTGCAGGTAATTATTTTAAGGCCATTTCTCTAAGTAATCCAATAAGTTGTTTTTGAATGGGTATATGTTGGAGAGGGGAAGGTAAATGAATCCTGTTTCTTGGTAACTCATCCCTTTAAAGTCGATGATCCAGAGGGATGGTATGGGGAGGGAGGATGGAGGGTTCAGGATGGGGAACACATGTATACCTATGGCGGATTCATTTCAATATTTGGCAAAACCAATACAATATTGTAAAGTTTAAAAATAAAATTAAATTAAAAAAATAAAGTCGATGAGTCCTTTGTAGTTATAAAAGAAGAAGGGGAATAGGGAAATTAAGTTTATGATAATCTAGATCCATACTAATAGACCCTGGTGCATAACATAAGTGACTTAGAAATGACTCTGGAGAGAATTCCATTGTCTAATCAGTTATAATAAAGTAAAATCAATGCTTCTGGCAGCTCTGTTTGTATTTTCCTGTCCTTCCAGAGAGCCTAAATGACATCTTATGTATAAACCATGTGAAGACAAATTGTAGCATTTACATTCACAGAAAGGGGAAACAGAGAAGGTAGATCAGCCCTAATGACTGGATAGTCAAGGAAGGGAGAAGAGACTCCTCCCTAATACGGTCCATGGTCCACATCCGTCTTATGCAGGCTCTTGATGTCCTTTCAGGAATAGAACATCCAGAACAGAAATGGGACAGTTATCATGCATCATAACCTCTTCACTATTTCAATAACCCCTCAAAAAATACCCTTAACCTGAGCAGCCCAGAGCAATGTTCCTCCTTCTTTGCAGTGATACCTGACATTGGGTCAATTAACTTTTCTGATTGACTGAACTGATACTGGTCTCAGTTTGCACATGAGAATCCTTGCTGACTTGAATCCCTGGGAAGCTCTACCTCTGACACCTTCTCTTACTAGATCCTGCAGGTGGCTTATCCTCCTCTCTACCTGTGAGTTTCTCAATGTCAGGTCAGGATATCTTCCTCACTGACGGTTGTAACTCTCATTGTACCTGAGTACAGTACCACAACCTGAAAATCCTCATCACGAACATTTAAGCATTTCTCCAGTACCAAAATGGGCTGAGTGTGAGCAGGGTTTGCAAACTTACTTAATAACCACTCTCATTTGCTATCCAGATCTTTGACAGTGAAAAGTTATGATTAGTAAATGATTCTTTACTACCATTCCTCTCCATCGGTGTTTAAGGAAATTTTGTTGCTAGAATCATCCTTAGGCTGCTCAGTCATTTTATGGATTTTTCTGTGGAAGGTCACCAAACTTATTATTTTTTTTTCTTTTTTATGCTTTAGATATTAGAAACAGTAAAGCTCGTGTTAAAAAGGCAAGGGAGGCAGATGTAGAGAATAAATGTATAGATGTCAAGGGAGAAGGTGGCGGTGGGATGAATTGGGAGACTGGGATTGACATGAATGCACTTATTGATACTACGCATAAACTAGATAACTAAAGAAAACCTACTGAATAGCACACGGAGCTCTATTGAATGCTCTGTGGTGACCTAAATGACCTAAAAGAAGGAAATTCAAAAAGGAGGAGATACATTTACACATATAGCTGATTCCATTGTTGTAGAGTAGAGACTAACACAGCATTGTGAAGCAACTATACTCCAATAACTTTTTTTTTTTAATGCAATGGAGAGCTTAGCAAATCAAACTTCTTGTGACAGTTGAAAGTGTCTCTTTTTTATAAAATGAAGAGGAAAACTATTTGAGGAGAAATGTTTCAGTTAACATTAGCATTAAGGAGGAAGAATGTGCAAAAAATAAGAGCATTTCATAGAAACAGCACCAGGTCTGAATTACTTATGCTCCATGTAGTTACACACACGTGCATAACATTCCCTAAGAGAAACAGGATCTTGACATTTTTATGCATATTTTCAAAGATCTGGACTACCTCGAGATAAAAGGAAAACACGTATTGCCAGAAAGTAGCACATTTGCTGGCAGCTAGCATTAGCAGCTTGGCGTAACCTGAAGACACCAGTTCTGTTAAGTAGTGCAGTGAAGCTGAGCATGTTTCTTCCAAACGGAGTTGAAATGCTCCTAGCTAGCAAGTTGTTTAATGGCATATTGGGTCCATATGTTTGTTAAAAAGCAAGAAATTATTTAAAAGAGTGCTAAGCTATAATTATCTTTCCTGTTACTAGCCAGAACATGGAAAATCATCTTCTCCAGGATATATGTTCTCCACACACCATACTTCAAACCTTAGCTTCTCTTCTTATTTTGATGAAGACAAACCTGAAATAATTCACTCTGATGTTCTAATACAATGCTTCTTTGATCAGTTATGACATCAGACCTTTGGATGTTTGTTAAAGTGAAGATTCCTGGACCAATTTCAAACCCAGAAAACCAAAATCTCTTGAGTATCTAAGAATAGATCCATGTATGTATAACTGGACCACTTTGCTCGACACCTGTGAAATTATCACAACATTGTAAGTCAACTGTACTCCTTACCTGAGGGGTTGAACAGGTGGAAGGGAGAGAGGCTCAAGAGGGAAGGGATATATGTATAGTTATGGCTGTATGGTGGAAACCAAGACAACATTGTAAAAATAAAAATATGAAATAAATAAACTTGACTGCAAATAAGACAGCTAGTACTTACTGGAGTTTACACAAAGACCTGTTTTACTCACACCCCTCAAAATGATATAAGACAAAATGAAACAATAAACTCAAAAGATGTAAATATGTATCTCTTTACCCTTATTACAAGGAGGATGTAAGGATCAGTGGGCTTCCCTGGTGACTCAGTGGTAGAGTATCCACCTGCCAGTGCAGGAGATGCAGGTTCAATCCCTAGGCTGGAAAGATCCCCTGGAGAAGGAAATGGCAACCCATTCCAGTATTTTTGCCTGGGAAATCCCATAGAGAGAGGAGCCTGGTGGGCTACAGTCCATGGGGTCACAAAAAAGTCAGACAGGTCTTAGCCACTCTGCATTGCAGACATTATCTTTACCCACTGAAGCCACCTGGGGAAGCCCCGCAGTAAATTTGAGTACCATTGTTTGCAGGGCACAGGACAGATGGTCACCTGCAGAAAAGGCTTGGCAGAGTTGGGTTAAATTGCTGTCTAGTAGAGTTCCAGTAAATTCTAGTGAACAGGCTCAAATTAATTAAAAATAAATCTCTCCTGCTATTAAATTGATTGTGCTTTTGTTCTCAAAGGGAATAGCAGGCAAGCCTTCCCCCTCCTTTCCTTGTAAGACTGCTTTTACTGCAGTATGAAGGGAACAAGGAGGACTGGGGCAGCTCCAGTTTAGAATCCTGGCTTTTCCCCAGTTTTGCACAGTAGAGACTTAACTGGCTCTTTCTGACTATTTTATTTTAGCTTGGGGCTCTTAAGATGCAAGTAACACTGAGATGCAGATAATAAGAGTTTACTAAAAAAAAAAAAATGCAGTGAAAGGAAATACAGGAAAACTCTTCATTAGCCATGGAGTCAGACCTCTTGGAATTAAAACCATGCTCCTTGTCTTCTCAGGTCAAACAATTCATCCGTACCAGTAGCTCTAGTAACACAATAGCAGTTGCAGGGGTTCAATTTTCTATAGATTTCTACTCTGTTAGGGAACAGCTGACAGGCAGAGGGACCCCCATTTCCTACCCTAGAAATTTAAGAATTCTGTTTCAGTTTCACTCTTTGGGCTTGCTTTATCTGCTACTTTCTCTGCTTCCCAGATGGCTCAGTAAAGAACCCACCTGCCAAACAGGAGACATGTGTTTGATCCCTAGGTCATGAAGATCCCCTGGAGTAGGAAATGGTAACCCGCTCCAGAATTCTTGCCTAGGAAATCCAAATGGCTCAGTGAGTAAAGAATCTGCCTGCAATGCAGGAGACACAGTAGAAGCAGAGTTCAATTCCTGGGTTGGGAAGATCCTTTGGAGTAGCAAATAGCAACCCATTCCAGTATTTTACCTGGGAAATCCCATGGACAGAGGAGCCTGGTAGGCTAGAGTCCATGGGATCACAAAGAGTCAGACATGACTGAGTAGCTAAGCACATATAGAAGAAGAAAGAACTTTTCCTTTGTTTTTTTGTCATATCCCCTTAAGGACAAAGGCTACATTTTTTAGGGGTTCTTTGTCATATGTTTTAATGTCAATCATAGTGCCCTTCGCATAATAGGGCCATAGGATACTCATTCACAGAGTAGATAGTTCAGTGAATGGATGGTGTAATGGTTGAACTGGAGGACATTTAAGCATTTTTTTTTCTCTCTGTCACAAAGTAGCTTACCAAAGGCTTCTCAAAGTCAAAAGCCCATGTGAATCGCCTAGATATGTGGGTAAAACTCATCATCTGATCTGTAGCCCTGAAGTAGAGCCTGAAACTCCCAATTTCAAACCTAAATGATGCCAATGCTTTTGATGTGTGAAACTCAACTGGAGAAGCAATATTGAAAGCATTATTGCAAGCAACAGATTCCCTAGTTCTGGATATTTTGAACTTTTTTTTTTTTTTTTTCAAGAACTAAGGAGTCTGTTAAACTAGGGAATATTCTCTAGTTCTGATAAAGTGAACAACTTGGACAAGTTAACATGAATGCCATGATGTATTACATGACAACATTTTAAAATTTTATATCTGTTAATTAAAAAATATAGTATAGATTTTGTGTTGTTGTTGGTGAGTTGTTAAATCACATCTGACTCTTTTTGACCTCATGGATTATAGCCCGCCAGGTTCCTCTGTCTATGGGATTTTCCAGGCAAGAATACTGGAGTGGTTTGCCATTTCCTTCTCCAGGGGATCTTCCCAGACTCAGAGATCAAACCTGTGTCTCCTGCATGGGCAGACAGATCCTTTACTACTGAGCCACTATAGCTCCCTTGTAATCAGGTTACACTTTCAAATGCATTTACATTTTATTTTTCCAAGCAGCCGAATAGTCCATATAGCAATGCCACATAATATTTATTGATCTGAATGGAATTTACTTAGAACTTTAAGTCCTGTTAGGCAGTTGTCCTCAAAGTGCATCTGGGGGACCCTGAGGATCCTCCCACAAAACAGATTCATGAGGTCAAAACTATTTACATGGTAAAATTAAGATGTTATTTGCTTTGTTCATTGCCTTGACATTTGTACAATGGTGCAAAAGCAAAAACTCCTTAGCATGAATCAAAGCAGTGAGTCATTTTTTTTTTTTAACACCCTATACTCAGAGTAAAAGCATACCAGTTTTGCTGAAGAATGTACAGTGTGTCTATTCAGATTATATTTTATTAAGTCTTGACCTCAGGTGTATGTACTGTTAATGTTCTGTATGCTGAAGGAGGAGGTAAGCCTATAGGGTTTTTCCTGATGAAACAATGCTTCTCCCAAGAAAAGCACTTGCATGACTGTCAGTTGTGAACGAACCCAGCTGCTGTTTTCACAGAACACGATGGACTCAGAGAGTGGCAAACTGTAATGTTTCTGATTTGGGTGTATGGCATACTTTTTCTTGGAAATGAGTTAAGTTAACCTATCATGTCAAGATAAACACTTGACAGTATTTGTTGCCAGGGATAGAATTTGAGCTTTAAAAGGAAATCAGATTTTGTAAAAATTGTATCTGCCACTGTGAGTTGGACAGCTTGTCGGTAACGAACACTTTTCTGATGGGAAGAGTAGTGATATTTAAAGATGTGATGTTTTGATATTGGATAATGAAAGTTGTCAATGTTTGTAAGATATGAAGAACACATCAAACCAATATTTTCAAAATGACCAGCGCATTATATCAGAAAACCATACATACCATAACAGTCTTTCACAAGCAAAAACTACCAATGGCTTTTAATGGAACAGAGTACAGAAATTTTGTTGATTCAGTTTGAAATTCCACATTGCAGCTAACATTTTTTTAAAGTACCATTTGTCAAGAGATTTGCTATAGTATCAAAAATACAGATAGAGCAATCTCTATTATATGAATGCAGTTTCAGTCTGATGCTTATGATTCATGAAATAAAATGATCAATTCATTTATTGCTTCTCTGTTCTTCACTAAATTATTTTCTTTGAACTATATCTTGACATAGTGAGATGCTGGCATTTTCTAAGGCAGACCTGCATTTCTACTAACTGATATATATATATCACTTAATCAGTAAATATATATCTATCAGTCAAGATAATAATGCATACTCATATAATAGATGGACTTCCCAGGTCACTCATTAGGTAAAGAATCTGCTTGTAATGCAGGAGACACAAGAGACGTGGATTTGACCCCTGAGTCAGGAAGATCCCCTGGAGGAGGGCTTGGCAACCCACTCCAGTGTTCTTGCCTGGAGAATCCTGTGGACAGAGGAGCCTGGCAGGTTACAGTCCATAGGGTGGCAAAGACTCAGACACAACTGAGCACCTGGTACACACCACACACAATTATAAAATGTCTAGAGTTGGTTAACTTCTAAATAATTATATTTATTTAATTTTCAGTCACTGAAAATTTATCTGAAAATATGTGAAGGGGTATTTATGTGTTTTGTTTTATGTTTATTACAATCACAGGCATATAGATGGAGTCTGTACAAATTATAAACACATATCTGAACCTGTGATGAAAAAGAGCAGTTTATAAGAATTATTTCAACACTAAATCAATATTCCCACTAGTTAAGACTTTAATTTGCTTGTTGATCTCACCATAGAAAGTGAAAGGTGAAGTCGCTCAGTCGTGTCCGACTCTGCGACCCCGCGGACTGTAGCCTACCAGGCTCCTCCATCCATGGGATTCTCCAGGCAAGAATACTGGAGTGGGTTGCCATTTCCTTCTCCAGGGGATCTTCCCAACCCAGGGACTGAACCCAGGTCTCCCACATTGGAGGTAGATGCTTTAACCTCTGAGCCACCAGGGAAGCCCTGATCTCACCATACATTATTTTTTAAGAGATCTTTTAAAATCCATGCATATTTTGCACCTGATTATATTTAACAATGGCAACAACCAATAATTGACTGTTTTTGATATTTATTTTTTTTAATTTTATTTAATTTAACTTTACAAAACATCTCACCATACTATGTTTTTAAATATTAAAAAGAGTCAAGTATTGGTTGTTGCCATTGTTAAATTTAGTCAGGTGCAAAATATGCATGGATTTTAAAAGATCTCTCAAAAAATAATGATTTTCTTTTCATTATTTCCATGGGCCAGATATTTTAGAATAAAAATAAAATACTGGCATACAATTTGCCAGTCATAATGTCTGAAGAGTGAATAATTTGTGAGTGACTTAATCTCTTTGAGTGTGAATTATGTATAAGGATATTGAATTATAATTTTTTTATGTTTTGAAGATTATTATCATCTAAATGGTTATAGATGAGTTGTTCAGTTCAGTTCAGTGGCTCAGTCATGTCTGACTCTTTGCGACCCTGTGAACGGAAGCACATCAGGCCTCCCTGTCCATCACAAAGCCTAAGGGTTTGGATCCATGATTGTCCAGGCAAATGGAATGCAGTTTTATGTAATTTACTTTGCAGTCACAAAAGTCTATAATAGATTCACCAGTGTAAGAATTAAGTGACATATAGGACTCTTTTCCTCTTTGTTTTACTCTACAACAGAGGTCAGCAAACTTTTCTGTAAAAGGTAAATAGGAAAATGTATTTGGCTTTGTGGGCCCTATGGTCCATGTTGCAACTACCAAATTGTTCCCGAATGAAAAAAAAAAAAAAAAAGGTCAAATAAAATGTCAATAAATGTGTGAGGCTGTGTCTCAACACAACTTTATTTACAAAAATAGCCAGCAGGCAGATGTGATCCAAGAACTTATGGTTTCCCAATGCCAGCTCTAGGAAGATGGTCAACTTTGTCACTGGGTCCCTGGCACAGATATCTAAGAAGTTTGTTTGTTTGTTTTTTTTGATGTGGACCATTAAAAAGTGTTTTATTGAATTTGTTATAATATTATTTCTGTTGTTTCTGCTTTGTTTTTTTGTTCATGAGACATGTGAGATCTTATCTCCTCAAGCAGAAATTTAACCCTCTATTGGAAGATGAAGTCTTAATCACTGGACCCCTAGAGAAGTTCTACTATTTGTAGCATTCTTACTGTTCTAGAAGGAGAATGTCAGGCACTGCCCCACTGCACAGAGAGGGAATCAATGATTTCAATTCAAGTCAAGGATATCAACACATCCTTCACCAAGAATAACAGATTTGATGGAGGGGGTGTGTGATATAAAGGTCCATATAGTCAAAGCTATGGTTTTTCCAGTAGTTATGTACAGATGTGAGAGTTGGACCATAAAGAAGGCTGAATGCCAAAGAATAGATGCTTTCAAAAAGTGGTGCTGGAGAAGACTCTTGAGAGTCCCTTGGACAGCAAGCAGATCAAACCAGTCAATCCTAAAGAAAATCAACCCTGAATATACATTGGAAAGACTGATCCTGAAACTGAAGCTCCAGTACTTTGGCCATCTGATGCTAAGAGTAGACACACTGGAAAAGACCTTGATGCTGGAGAAGACTGAAGGCAGGAGAAGGGAGTGACAGAGGGTAAGATGGTTGGATGGCATCACCGACTCATCGGACATGAGTCTGAGCAAACTCTTGGACATAGTGAAGGATGGGGAGTCTGGAATGTTGCAGTCCGTAGGGGCACAAACAGTTTGACATGACTTAGCTACTGAACAATAATATGCAGACACGTTCACAGAGACCCTAGAAAGGAACACAATGAAGCCATAGTGATGAGGTGCTGCCAGCTGAATTTTAAAAGGTAAGCTTTACTTGAATCAGATTTGAAAGTCATACAAATAGCAGGGTATTTGCCCCTGTTATTTTCTGAAGGTGAGGCACTTCCTGTCTGTGACAGGTGTCAGGATTTTGCGTGTACCGGATGTCTGCCTTTTGTTTTTGTACCTTTCCTAGGAAGTCACTCCACGAGGGCAGCCAGCGGTTCTTGCTTATCGGTGCATGACTGCTTAGTCACTGCTGTGGGGGCTTTGATCTCAGAGGATGGGTTCAGAGTCACTCCGTGAGTTCACCTCTCCTCAAATGGAGCTCTCTTCTGTATGTGTCTCTGTCTTTGTTCATATGCCCTGCTGGTCACTATAAAGAAGGACCTTGTTGTCTATCCATCCTGTGTATAATTGTTCACGTGTCTAACCCTAAAGCCTGGGTCCTTTCATGGGGTTGCTGTGAGGGCTGAATGAGATGATACCTTCATAACAATTAGAGCAGTGTATTCTACCCATTCATTAGAAGTGACCTGTTATGACTAACAAGCTCTAATTATACTTTTAACAAACACTAATTAAATTAATGTGGACTATCTCTCATGGTGGTTTTAATTACTGTAATTTATATACATGATAATATTTAAAATAAAAAAATAACACAGGCTCTTACTGTGTTAATAGTAAATTTAATTCTACTTGATTAAAATTATAAAAGGAACCTGGATTTATCCTTCTTTAGCAAAAAAAATGTTGGCTTTTTCCTCTTCAGATCTCTTACTGTGATACTGTAACAGCTTTAAAGTTCCACTTAAATAAATTTTAATTACTATTCTCCTGTTCACCATAATACTTAAAATGAATGATAAAACTTATAAATGTGGGTTCATACCCTCTTAATGGGAAATTCAAGTCTACTTATGTGTGATTATAAGTTAATTCTGGATTTATCAGTATAATCGTGTATGTTTGTTATAGTACTGAAATAGCTTTAAATTTTTTATTTTATTTTTTATTGAAACTATAGTTGATTTACAATGTACTGACAATTTCTGCTGTACAGCAAAGTGACTGAGTTAAAGTCATATATATATTATATTTTTACATCCTTTTCCCTTATAGTTTATCACTGGTTATTGAATATAGTTCTCTGTGCTACACAGTAGGAGCTGTGGCTTATCATCCTATATATTATAGCTTGCATCTGCTAAGCCCAAACTCCCAGTCCTTTGCCCCCTTACCCTGATTCCCCCTTGGTAACCTCACGTCTGTTCTGTATGTTTTTCAGCCTGTTTCTGTTTTGTACATAAGCTCATTTGTGCCGTATTTTCGATTCCGCAAGTAAGTGATACCGTATGGTATTTATCTTTCTCTGACTTACTTCACTGATTATGATAATATCTAGATCCATCCATGTTGCTGCAAGTGTCAATATTTCATTCATTTTATGACTGAATAGTATTCCATTGTCCATATATACCACATCTTTATCTGTTCCTCTGTTGATGAACATTGTATTGTTTCCATATGTTGGCTATTGTAAACAGCGTTGCTATGAACATACTGGTACATGTATCTATTTGAATTATGGTTTGTCTGTGTATATGCCCAGGAGTGGGATTGCTGGATTATATGTTCACTCTATTTTTAGTTTTCTGAGCAACTTCCACATCGTTTTCCATAGTGGCTGCACCAATTTACAGTCCCATCAACAGTGTAGGAGGGTTCCCTTTTCTCCATTCCCTCTTCAGCATTTATTATTTGTAGACTTTTTAAGCATGACAAGTCTGATCAGTGTGAGGTGGTACCTCTATTGTGGAAGAGAGTGTCCTTTGTGTTAGCTTTCGCAAGCCCTCTGCATTATGTAGATTCCTTTTGCTCCAACTGGCTTATCTCCTATCCCTACCCTCCCACCCCCAGCAATCCCCTCCTCTCTGCTGTCAAATTTGGGCCAGGGTGGACCCATGAACTTGATCCCTTGTCTAAAGGCAAGAGCTACCTGGAAGATCAGAGGAAAGGGTAAGGGTGAGGTTGTGGTATTGATTCCCCTGTACACCCTCCAGGGTGTCCCTGGGTGATTTCAGCGCTGGACGTGAAGCCACAGACCAAGGCAGGCACCTCTCCACACTCAGCTGTTCCCTCATCCAAGCTCAGATTTGTGTTTCCTGCACTGCCCTCCTCAGGCCTGGGGCCAGTGACTGTTCCCCACTTGTATGACTGCAGCATACTGCCTTATCCCATGCTTGTAAATAATGATCTTTTTGTTAAATTCTCCTTAAATTGTCTCAATTTGAATGACACATTTTTTTTTTCTTCTCAGAACATTGATGACACACTTCATTTACAATTAAGAGGAGAAAGATGCTGAGAATATTTGTCTTTACCCAGAAGCAGATCACTTCAGTTCAGCCACTCAGTTGTGTCCAACTACAGCACGCCATGGACCCCAAGGACTGCAGAAGCAGATGGGGCTTCTTAAATGACTCAGTAGTAAAGAATACTTCTGCAATACAGGACATGAAGGAAATGTGGGTTCTATCCTTGGTTCAAGAAGATCCCCCAAAAGAGGAAATGGTGACCCACTCCAGTATTCTTGCCTTGGAAACCCCTGGACAGAGGAGCCTGGCAGGCTGCAGTCCACGGGGTCACAGAGAGTCAGACACGGCTGAGCACATACACACAGAGAACCAGATCGGGCCTAGAAGTGAGGTTTGTGATTTTATAGTAAGTATGCATTACCAAGATCTTAACTGCTTCATTAGGAGCACTGAAAAAAAATGAAAAGAGCAGTGCCTCTGTGTTTCACACACAGGTACACACAGAGTGCACTGCCTGGGGTCATTGGAGGATAGGGATTAACTGAGGGACTCTAGCATCTGGACGGAGGAGCCTGGTAGGCTACAGTCCACGGGGTCACGAAGAGTCGGACACGACTGAGCAAGTGCTTTGCTTTGCTACCATCTGTTTGCCTTGATTTAAATCCAACCTTCACCACTTGCCGGCTCTTTAAGATTGAATAAGTAAACTTCCAATTTCTTATGGAGAAAATAAGATGACCTGCCATTAATCATTTTTCCTAATAGTATTGGTAAGTAACAATAAAATCATAAAGTGAATTGAAGTAGAATCACTGGGATGTGTTTTGTTACCTTTGCTTCCATTTTATTGAATTAGTTCATTTGGGCTGAGAGAATTAAATTCTTCTAATGTGTATTGTTAAACTTGAGCCCTTTAATGTATTCAGGTTTCTTAGAACACTCAACATCTTACACAGATTATATTTGAAAATCCCATTAGCTTGTAACAGAATCACTTTGGTTTTGGTTAGAAGCCATTTGATACTTTGGGAATTTGTATATTTTCTGAGTCTACTGTGAAATTTAGACTATAAATGTTGATTTTGTAGTCACAAAGATTTATGCAGTTAAAGAAAATGGCAGTTTTGCATGTTAACACACACACACACATGTAAGTTTGATTCTGAGTACCTTTTTTGTCTTAATAATTTTTTTTTTTTCTTTTGGGTCAGGCTCTGTGGTTTGGGATCTTAGTTCCCTGACCAGGGGTCAAACTCATGCCCTCTGCAACCACCAGGGAAGTCCCACCTGTTAACATACTTAAGGCAAACTTACAAAATGGTTCTATTACTGCTTTAGAAAAATTCCTCTCAGATGAAACCTGTATTTTCACATACATAGGTGATAATTCAAAGGCAGACACTCTCCTACAAATTACTTTCTCCAAATATTAAATCAAAAGGGATATTTTAACTAGGAAAAGTGTAGATATGAATAATGATCTGAAAAGTTTCTCAAATAGATTTTAAAATTCCTATATATGGTTAAACAATCCCTTTAAAAATACATTCACATTAAAACATATTTCCCTGATGAAGCTATTCAGACAAATGTGAGTTGTTATCTCGTTGTGGATTGGGTCTGCATTTCCATGATGATTACGGACGTTGAATATCTTTTCATGTACCGTTTGGCCATTTGGATGTCTTATCTGGAAAAGCATCTATTAACTTCCTTATCTTGTGTTTATTTTCAGTTGGATTGTTTGGGCTGTGGTTTTGAGTTGTATGAGCTCTTTATATATTTTGGATATTAAACCCTTATCTTGTATGTGGTTTCCAGATACTGCAGGTTGACTTTTTGATGATCATCTCTTTTGGTGGGGGGGGTTTTGGTTGTTTACTTTGATGAAATTCCATTTTCTTATTTTTGCTTTGTTACCTGCGCTTTTGGTGTTGTATCAGAAAGCCATTCCCAAAACTTGTGCCAGTAAGCTTGTTCCCTACATTTTCTGCTGGGAGATAACAATGGTTGGCAAGGGTTTGGAGAAAAGGGCTCCCTTGTGCACCATTGGTGGAAATGTTAATAGACTCAGCAACTACAGAAAACAGTATGGAATTTATTTGAAAAACTAAAAATAGGATTACCATATGATGTAATTATCTCACGTCTTGAATATTTCCAAAGGGGGAAAAAAAAAACAAAAACAGGATATTAGAAAGATGCCTGCACTTCCATGTCATTGCAGCATTATTCATAATAACCAAGATTTGGGGGAAAAAACCTAAGTGTCCATCAGTGGATGAATGGGGAAGGAAAATGTCACACACACACACACACACACACTGGACTATTATTCAACCATAAGAAAGAAGGACATCCTGTCATCTACAACAACATCGATGGAACTTGAGAATATTATGCTAAGTGGGATAAATCAAAATGAGAAAGAAAAATGCTTTATGAAACCACTTATATGTGAAATCTAGAAAAGCCAAACTCAGTACAGTGGTTGTTACCAGGGACTGGGAGTAGGAGAATTGGGAAGGTATTTTTAAAGAGCTCTAACTCTCAACTAAGAGATGAACAAGTTTTGGTGATCAATTGTACAGCAGAGTGATTATGGTCAATGATACTCTATTAAAGGCAGCAAAGTTACTAAGAAGCTAGTTTGTACAGTTTCCCACTACAAAACAGTGCAGTGATAATTATGTGACATATTGGTGCTAGCAAATGCTAAGGTGGTAATCATATTGCAATACATAAATTTATCAAATCAAAATATTGTATACCTTAAACCCACATCATATATGTCAAATATAAAATGGGGCTTCCCTGGTGGCTCAGCACTAAAGAATTCACTTGTAATGCAGAAACTGCAGAAGATACAAGGTCGATCCCCTGGGTTGGGAGAATTCCCTAGAGGACATCATTACAACCCACTCCAGTATTCTTGCCTGGAGAATCCCATGGACAGAGGATCCTGATGGGCTATACAGCCCATGGGTTCACAAAGAGTTTTACATGACTGAAACTTAGCAAGCATGCAGATATATCTCAATAACAACATATTTTCTCTTGAAAAATAATTCCACTAATTAACTTGAGCAAAGAAAAATAGAAAATAGAAGAGAAACAAAGAAATTAAAAGAGAAATAACATTTATGATATTAGTCAGTCAGTCAGTTCAGTCACTCAGTCATGTCTGACTCTTTGTGACTCCATGAATAGCAGCATGCCAGGCCTCCCTGTCCATCACCAGTTCCCAGAGTTCACCCAAACTCATGTCCATCGAGTCGGTGATGCCATCCAGCCATCTCATCCTCTGTCGTCCCCTTCTCTTCCTGCCCCCAATCCCTCCCAGCATCGGGGTCTTTTCCAATGAGTCAACTCTTCTCATGAGGTGTCCAAAGTATTGGAGTTTCAGCTTTAGCATCAGTCCTTCCAAAGAACACCCAGGACTAATCTCCTTTAGAATGGACTGGTTGGATCTCCTTGCAGTCCAAGGGACTCTCAAGAATCTTCTCCAACACCACAGTTCAAAAGCATCAATTCTTTTTTTTTTTTTTTTTAACTTTACGATATTGTATTGGTTTTGCCATATATCAACATGAATCTGCCACAGGTATATACGTGTTCCCCATCCTGAACCCTCCTCCCTCCAATTCTTCAGTGCTCAGCTTTCAAGAGCCTATAATTATCCAAGGTCAAACCTTCTTTTCAATAAGAGATGATAGAAAGTTTGTTTTAATCATAACCCTGAACATTAGAAAGACTAACCATATGAATCTTCTCATTCACCTGAGTGTATCAGGCAAAGCAGATGGTACTTTTTAGAACTGAAATTATGGTACAAGAAAAATCTCTTGATATTAAATATGTTTTGTAATTCTTGTTCCCTCTGGCATATTTACTGGTAATTTTCTTAATCTTTGCATAACTTCTGGATGAAGTATAAATGACTCTGTCTGTATACCTGTTGGAAATTATGCCACAACAAATGTTAACTATACAACATTTAATGTGCATGAGAACCAAAGAAACACAGTTATTTGGAATGTGAATATATGTATTCACCTTTTGCAAAATCCACATCCAGTCTTAGCTTTAATTTACTACAGTGGCAAATTTCTGTTGTTCATTGAGAAGCTTTGCAGGGTGAAGAGGAGATGATCATTGTGTTGAGGAGAATGGAAGCATTCAAATGGGAAATGACAGAGAGTTCAACATCCTCCTGGCTTTCATCATTTCCCCACTTTCTTTCAACAGCCATGGACTAACATCTCTGGTCCCACTGATGCCCACAGACACTTGAGAGATGAAGCCTTAATGCTTCTCTTGTGCAGCAGAAAGAGAGGGTTGTGTCACCCCAGTAGAATCAAAGGCCTTCATGTTTGGTCTGAGTTTTTTTTTTTTTTTTTCAGTGTCCATTTCTTACTTTCCTTTTTTTTATTTTTTTTTACTTTCCTTTTCATAGTGTGCACCACTTCACTTGAAGTGGTGTGAGCTTGGGTCACAGTCACACAGGATGGGAATATTAACATGTTGTTCGACATCATTAATGATGCTTACATCTTAAACACGGAATGTGTGGCTGCAGCCTCCTGTCCTCAGGGCCAACTTTGCTGTCGTTTCTAGGCTCTTATTCTGCTCATCAGAGCTGAAGACTTATTTGATTTCATAAAGCAGCTGTTGTGCAGGGCTGGCAGCTGTTGTGCATAATGCTTATTTACATTACCATCATGCAGCTTTAGAAGCCATTATGATCAATTTTTAGAAGGCTAATTACTTTACAATACTGTAGTGGTTTTTACCATACATTGACATGAATTAGCCATGGGTGTACATGTGTCCCCTGTCCTGAACCCCGCTCCCATTTCCCTCCCCATCCCATCCCATTTTTAAAGCCAATCCCATATTCCATTATAGATTTTATGGGCAGTCAACTTCTATCTTTGTCGGAGCCAGAAGTGACAAAGTATACCAAATGAAACCATGATACCATTTTCTGACTTTGCATTTTATGAGTTGTGTATACAGAAGCATATAACTTGTTCTCCACTTAGTATGGACTTCTGAAAACCTGTGTGGGGAATTACACAATGTTCGGTACGATACTACAAGTAAGCATTTAGACACAGTTTGTGTGCTTCCTCAGAACTCCCTCTGCTCTTTCCCTCTTTTGTTTGTTACTTTTCCCTCTTTTGTTTGTCTTTGTTTGTTTGCTTTTTCTTTCTCCTTGTTTGACATGCCTTTTTAAAAATTAATTTTTACTTGAAAAGAACTATCTACAATGTTGTGTATTTCTGCTGTCCAGCAAAGTGAGTCATTTATACATATACATATATCCACTCTTTTTTAGATTCTTTTCCCATATAGGCTGTTACAGAGTATTGAGTAGAGTGTCTTGTGGTATACAGTAGGTCCTCTTTAATTATCTAGTTTATATTCAGAAGTGTGTACATATCAATCTCAACCTTCTAATTTATTCCTCCCCTCTTTTCCCCACTGGTAACCATAAACTTGTTTTCTAAATCAGTGACTTTATTTCTGTTTTTTAATAAGCTTATTTGTATCATTTTTGAGATTTTGCATATAAGCAATATGATATAATATTTCTCTTTCTCTGCCTTACTAAATTATGGCAATCTCCAGGTTCATCCATGTTGGTGCAAATGGCATTGTTTCATTCTTTTTAATGGCTGAGTAACATTCCATTGTATGTGGTTTTTCCTGGTGGCTCTACTGGTAAAGAATCCACCTGCAGTGTGGGAGACCTGGGTTCGATCCCTGAGTTGGGAAGATCCTCTGGATAAGGGAATGGCTATCCACTCCAGTATTCTGGACTGGAGAATTCTATGGACTATATATTCCATGGTGTTACAAAGAGTTGGATGCGACTGAGGGACTTTGTGGCATGCCCCCAACTTTCAGATTTGATTGAAAAACACAACTTGATGTCTGAGAAGTTACTGATGGAGTAACTGAGTCTCTTGGAATTAGGAGCAAGTTAGTCCTTTGGGGATAAACCTTCACCTCAGTGAGAAAGAGGATATGAGCACAATCTCTGCTCCCCTCTCCCTTTCCCCTTGACTTCTTCATAGTCTGTGTGGTCCAGCCCATCCTTCCTCACTCTAAAGAGGAAGATGCTTTGTCAGGAGTCATACTGTGGACATCTTCAGGTAGCCACTACTTGTGAGCACCTGTATCCTTCCACAGTGAGGTGAACCAGTGAGCCCACTCAGCAGTCAGCCTCTCCCCAGCTGAGGCTTGCTTGGGGTGACTTCCCTGAAGCAGAGAAGTTAACTAATGCATAGCCTGGTTCCTGACCTACCAAAACTGTGGGAGATATATGTCTTAAATTTAGGCTGCTCGGGGCTGGGGTGATATGGTACACACAATATTTACCAATAACAATTTGAGTTTAGTGCTATGATTCCCTTCTACAGACAGCATTCTGCAGCCTTCTGGATTTCTAGCACAGCCTTTGTCAAAAGAAATTTTCTGCAACTGCAGAAGCACGCAGACCACAGAGCTGTGCAGTGTTATGCGGCTTAGCTTCGTTGGGCGTGCTGTAAGCATTTGTGATGAGAGGGTCTCTTTCCATGGACCCCAGTTGGAGAGTCCTCACCTAACTATAGGTCTCTGGGCAACAGTATGTTCTGTGCTATATTTCTGTGCAGGGGTGTTATCTAATAATGAAATTTTATGTTTACACTGTTCAGGCCTGTTTGTGTGTGGGCTTAATGTTCATCATATCCAGTGTGAAGGTTAATATGATATGTCTAATCCACCTAGAAAAGTTTTTGATTATTATTTTTATTTGTAAAGATACTCCTATTTTATGTGCATGCTAAGTTCCTTCAGTCATGTCTGATTCTTTGTGACTCTATTTACTGTAGCCCTCCAGGCTTCTCTGTCCACGAGATTCTCCAGGCAAGAATACTGGAGTGGTAGCCATTCTCTCCTTCAGGGAATCTTTCCAACCCAGGGATCAAACCCATGTCTCTTATGTCTCCTGTGTATTGGCAGGTGAGTTTTTTACCACTAGCACCACTTGGGCCCACTTCTATCTTTGGGCTTTCCTGGTGGCTAAGATGGTAAAGAATCTGCCTGTAGTGCAGGAGACCTGGGTTCAGTCCCTAGGTCAGGAAGATCCCCTGGAGAAGGGAATAGCAACCCACTCCAATATTCTTGCCTGGAGAATCCCATGGACAGAGGAGCCTGGTAGACTGAGTGACTTTTGTCTTGCATTCCTGTTTAATTGTGTGTACCGATTTGCAGGATTGATAATTCTATACCACTGATATATTTGTATCTCCCTGTGAAATTCAAACCATCTTAATTATTATATATTTGTTTTAGGTGCATCCAATTATTATTTTTTATGGAAATATGTTTGAGCAGTTGTTTTTTTGGTATGAAACATGCAGTTGCTTTTTGTGTATGATCTAGATCTAGCCACCTTGCTAATGTTGAGAGACACATCTCCATAGCTCTCACCTGCCTGTACAACTTCTTGGCAGATAGTATCAATGAACCTATCTTCAGGGCGGCAATGAGGAGATAGACAGAGAACAGACTTGCAGATACAGTGGGGGATGAGATGGAGGTCGAATTGATAGAGTAGCAATGAAACACATACATTACCATATGTAAAATAGATAGCCAGTGGGAATTTGATGTATGACTTAGGGAGCTCAAATCTGGTGCTCTGTTATAACTAGAGGAATGGGGTGGAGTGGGAGGTGGGAGGGAGGCTCAGCAGTCACTGGGGGCATGTATATACCTATGGCTGATTCATGTTGATGTATGGCAAAAACTAACACTATTGTAAAGCAATTATCTTCTAAAAAAAAAAAAAGGCAATAGATCTGTCTCTCACGTGTCTGTACATTTTCTTGGCAGTGAGCCTGGTGATTTTATTCTGAAATATCTTCTTAAGGACTTCTGGGTGGTGAAAAGACCTGCAAAATGGAGCCAGTGTCTTCTGCTTGGGCATTGAGTAGAATTTGCTGTCCAGGATCATGAAACTAATGACCCCTTCCTAAGCAGAGCAAGTGTGCTCCCAGCCTGTTGAAAGTGGAGGGTCTCTGAGTCTGGGCTTTCTCAGATATGACACAGACCCACTGGGTGCACAGCACCCACGTGGGTGTCTCTGCATAGTCTCCTGGGACTGAAGAACACAGGTAAGGCCAGGATGCCATGTATTCTCATCCTGCAGCTTGAAGTCTTGTTGGCAGTGGCCTGAATGAAGTATTGTAGGAAGCATGTGGAACGGAGTTGAACCCAAGCCCCATGGGTATGTTAAATGGAGTGGTTAGTAGCCTAAGATATTTGAGGGAAAATTTGCCAAAAACTAAGATGGTATAGAAAAGAGAAATGGGTGTTGTTGGGAGACATTCTCCATGGTCTCTTGTTAATAGATATGAGAGTAGGGGGACCACCTCTCCCACCACTTAGCTAAGACTATGGAGTGAAGGGACTATGGTGTGATGTATATGTAGAGTCCATGTTTATATATTTGTTTTAATCAGTTAGAATACTTTTCAATTTCCATTACAAGTTTCACTCATGTTAAGTTGTAGTACATATTTAAAAATATGAGCATATGTGTTTAGTAGGTGCCTTCATGCTGACTTTTTTTCATTAAATATTTTATTTTCTTCCTTTTAAATAATTCCTTATTTTATTTTGGCTATGCTGGTTCTTCATTGCTGTATAAGACTTTCTCTAGATGTAGTGAGTGGAGGATACTTTCTAGTTATGGTGTGCGGGCTTCTCATTTCAGTGATCTCTCTTGTTGCAGAGCATGGGTTGTAGGGCCTGTGGGCTTCAGTAGCTGTGGCTCACAGGTTTAGTTGCCCCAAGGCATGTGGGATCCTCCCAGACCAGAAATCAAACCCATGTCACCTTCACTGGCAGGCAGATTCGCAAACACCAGACCACCGAGGAAATCCAATATCTTCTTCTTCTTTTTTTTTAAATTGACTTTTAACTTCAGTGCAGATAATATTCCCTGTATAATTTTAATTTTTAAGATATTGAGATGAGCTTTATGGCCCAGGGTCTGTTCAGTTTTGGTAATGATTCCATATATGGAAAAATAATGCATTTTTGGACTTCTTGCAGATGTCATTTATATATGTCCCTTGGGTTAGGTATTTTACCCACTCCAGTATTAGTAGGTTTCCCTGGTGGCTCAGCTGGTTAAGAATCCACTTGCAGTGTGGGAGACCTGGGTTTGATCCCTGGGTTGGGAAGATCCCCTGGAGAAGGGAAAGGCTACCCACTCCAGTATTCTTGCCTGGAGAATTCCATGGACTGTATAGTTCATGGGGTCGCGAACAGCTGCACACGACTGAGTGACTTTCACTTAGGTTAGATAAAGTTTGTAATTTGTTACCAACTTTTCAATGACCTTAATGATTTGATTTTAGAATCTGATCTATCAATTGTGGGAAATGATATATAGAAAGGCTTCACATCATTGTGAATGTGCCTTTTCACAATTTAATCTAGCAACATTTGCTGTTTATATAATGAAGCTATATTAGTAAATTGAACAATATATCATCATGAAGTGTCCCAGAAATTCTATTTGATTATTAATAAAGCTACACAGCTTCCTCTTTGATATGTTTCTATGATTTATTTTTCTTCATTATTTCATTGCATTGTTTTTAATTTTGTGGTGCATTTAGCTCTGCTTCTTTTAAGCAGCATATTGTTGTTTTTCTTATTTTGTCTATCCAGTATTCCTTTTTTCATCTGGAGAACTTATTTTATTTTTATTTTGTATGAATTTTGGTAGAAAGTGAAAGTTGCTCAGTCATGCCCTCCTTTTTGCAAGCCCATGGACTGTAGCCCGCCAGGCTCCTCTGTCCATGGGATTTCCTAGGCAAGAATACTGGAGTAGATTGACATTTCCTTCTCCAGGGAATCTTCCCAACCCAGGGATCAAAACCACGTCTCCTCTATTGCAGGCAAATTCTTTACTGTCTAAGCCACCAGAGAACCCCATAGGCTAGGTTTAAATATACAGTTTTATTTTATTTTTGACAGTTATTCTGCTTATATTATTTTTCTTTTCCTCTTCTTTCTTGCCTGAGTATTTTTAAATTAATTTTTTAATTTGTTCTTTGATCTTTTACCTTGGTTGCTTCAAAAATATTTTACAAAAAGCTTAAGTAAACTACATTGTGGGTAATATCTGGACCAAATTAAAAGAGCCTTCAGTTCAGTTCAGTTCAGTTCAGTCACTCAGTCGTGTCCGACTTTTCTCGACCCCATGAATCCCAGCATGCCAGGCCTCCCTGTCCATCACCAACTCCCGGAGTTCACTCAAACTCATGTCCGTCAAGTCGGTGATGCCATTCAGCCATTTCATCCTCTGTTGTCCGCTTCTCCTCCTGCCCCCAATCTCTCCCAGCATCAGAGTCTTTTCCAATGAGTCAACTCTTCGCATGAGGTGGCCAAAGTACTGTAGTTTCAGCTTTAGCATCAGTCCTTCCAAAGAACACCCAGGACTAATCTCCTTTAGAATGGACTGGTTGGATCTCCTTGCAGTCCAAGGGACTCTCAAGAGTCTCTCCAACACCACAGTTCAAAAGCATCAATTCTTTGGCGCTCAGCTGTCTTCACAGTCCAACTCTCACATCCATACATGACTACTGGAAAAACCATAGACTTGACTAGATGGACCTTTGTTGGCAAAGTAATGTGTCTGCTTTTCAATATGCTATCTAGGTTTTTCACAACTTTCCTTCCAAGGAGTAAGCATCTTTTAATTTCATGGCTGCAGTCACCATCTGCCGTGATTTTGGAGCCCAAAAAGATAAAGTCTGACACTGTTTCCACTGTTTACCCATCTATTTCCCATGAAGTGATGGGACCAGATGCCATGATCTTCGTTTTCTCAATGTTGAGCTTTAAGCCAACTTTTTCACTCTCCTCTTTCACTTTCATCAAGAGGCTTTTCATTTCCTCTCCACTTTCTGCCATAAGGGTGGTATCATCTGCATATCTGAGGTTATTAATATTTCTCCCAGCAATCTTGATTCCATCTTGTGCTTCTTCCAGCCCAGCATTTCTCATGATGTACTCTGCATATAAGTTAAATAAGCAGGGTGACAATATACAGCCTTGATGGCCTCCTTTTCCTATTTGGAACCAGTCTGTTGTTCCATGTCCAGTTCCAACTGTTGCTTCCTGACCTGCATACAGGTATCTCAAGAGGCAGATCAGGTGGTCTGGTATTCCTATCTCTTTCAGAATTTTCCACAGTTTATTGTGATCCACACAGTCAAAGGCTTTGGCATAGTCAATAAAGCAGAAATAGATGTTTTTCTGGAACTCTCTTGTCTATGGTAATTAATTTTTATCTTTATGTATTAAATGTTTCCCAATTGTTTATTAATATAATGAGTGACAGAGGGGTGGCAAATGCAATTACATGGAAATACAGTTACGTGAAGAAAGGGAAATAGAATGACTTACATTTAACAGACTAGTCAGAATTAGAATTCAGAAAGCTTTCTTTCATCTCAAAGTAAGATTGTGTTTCTCTGAGTCATCCCACAGTGGAATTGAGTTCCTTTTCATAAACTGAGTTCTGCTAGATGACCTGCTTTAGATGTGGAGAAGGCCCTCAAGGAACGTGTGAGATGCAGGGAATTTCTCCTTTCTCTGATCCTCCTCTACATAGAGTCCAAACCAGACAGTGAACATTTGCATTTGAAAGTAAAGGAAGTATGTGGCCTCATTGGGCCTGGTGGAATAGTCCTTTAAGGGAGTTATTAACTACTTTGAAGTAGGAAAGTTTTGTTTAAAAGTCCCCCAGTGTTGATGAATTGCTGTTTGGCTGAGGATACATTTTTACTTTCCCTAAGGTTTTCAGCACTTACCTTCCCTCCAGCTTCCCTAACTTCTTCCTCTTTCATGTTACAATATTATCCTTCATAATGAGTGGTAAACTGGTTACCTATTCATTGTTGTTCAGTCACTAAGTGGTATCCGACTATTTGCAACCACGCAGACTGCAGCATACCAGCCTCGCCTGTTCTTCACTGTCTCCCACAGTTTGCTCAAATTCATGTTTATTGAGTTCTTGATGCTCTCCAACCATCTCATCCTCTGTTGCCCTCTTCTCCTTTTGGTTATCAGTATGCTCTGATAAATTTCTTATACCTGAGTCTGTGATGATATTAACTAGAACTTTAAAAATATATGTTTTTAAATAAATAGAAGTTTAATTTTTAAGTGTCATGCCATGGCACAACTCTTGGTCTTCAATGGATGAGAACATGAGTGAAAAGGAATTGTTTCTATTCATCAAAGATAGAATTAAGTTTTGGGGCATTAATGTTAATTACATAATAGTAAATCCTTTGAAAATGTGTTAGACTGTATTTCACTTGGATATCAGCAAAATAATTTTTATTTTAAATGTCCCCAATCTAGATTAAAAGCAGATTAAATGTAATCTATCTTTCTAAACTTCTATATTTTTAGTTTAAGTGTATTAATTGACCCTCTTAGTTTCATACAGTTGATCATTAATCGAGAATCTCAACTAAATTAAATATCTGAAACTGCTAGCAAACTGTCCTTCCTACCAATTCTGTTTTGTTTTAAAAGAAAAAAAAGAATCAAAGCCCTATAATTTTCAGCTAACAGTAACCACTTAACGTTAATTGTGACTTTAAACCAACCTCTACTCTTGAGAAACCTGTATGCAGGTCAGGAAGCAACAGTTAGCACTGGACATGGAACAACAGACTGGTTCCAAATAGGAAAAGGAGGCCGTCAAGGCTGTATATTGTCATCCTGCTTATTTAACTTATATGCAGAGTATATCATGAGAAACGCTGGGCTGGAAGAAGCACAAGCTGGAATCAAGATTGCCAGGAGAAGTATCAATAACCTCAGATATGCAGATGATACCACCCTTATGGCAGAAAGTGAAGAGGAACTAAAAAGCCTCTTGATGAAAGTGAAAGTGGAGAGTGAAAAAGTTGGCTTAAAGCTCAACATTGAGAAAACGAAGATCATGGCATCTGGTCCCATCACTTCATGGGAAATAGATGGGTAAACAGTGGAAAAAGTGTCAGACTTTATTTTTTGGGCTCCAAAATCACAGCAGATGGTGACTGCAGCCATGAAATTAAAAGACGCTTACTCCTTGGAAGGAAAGTTATGACCAACCTAGATAGCATATTGAAAAGCAGACACATTACTTTGCCAACAAAGGTCTGTCTAGACAAGGCTATGGTTTTTCCAGTAGTCATGTATGCATGCGAGAGTTGGACTGTGAAGAAAGCTGAGCACTGAAGAATTGATGCTTTTGAACTGTGGTGTTGGAGAAGACTCTTGAGAGTCCCTTGGACTGCAAGGAGATCCAACCAGTCCATTCTAAAGGAGATTAGTCGTGGGTATTCTTTGGAAGGAATGATGCTAAAGCTGAAACTCCAGTACTTTGGCCACCTCATGCGAAGAGTTGACTCATTGGAAAAGACTCTGATGCTGGGAGGGATTGGGGGCAGGTGGAGAAGGGGATGACAGAGGATGAGATGGCTCGTTGGCATCACGAACTCGATGGACATGAGTTTGTGTGAACTCCAGGAGTTGGTGATGGACAGGAAGGCCTGGCGTGCTGCAGTTCACATGATTGCAAAAAGTCGGACATGACTGAGCCTCTGAACTGAACTGAACTACATATGTAAACAAAAATTGTACTCTGTTGTGTAAAATTCTGTAGCCATCTTTTAAGACTAAATAGCAAACTCTTCAGATATTTCTTCCCAAAGATTTGATTATCTTTAAAGGTAACAGGATACTACTAATAATTTTTTCCAAAAAAATATATTCAGCTCTATTTGAGGTAGTGTGTGACCATATATATTTAAATGTTTGATTATTTTTTAAAGAAGTTTTAAAAAAATTGATTTTATTGTGTGCTTCTGTTATATATATATATGTTCATAATACATCATAATAATATAATATAAACTAACTCTGTATAAAAGTTATCTAAAATTATGGTAATAATAAAGGAGTAATTCTACCCATACAAGAAGAAAATTTGAGAATGGTGACATCCATATTAGATTTACATCAGTTTTATAGGTGCTTTGTCACTGTGAAGTATTTATGAGGCTGTTAATTTTTAAGTGCCTGGGGGTTATAACATACTTAACATGACCCTTACATTCTAAGTCAAAACCATTAAAAGTTATAGTAATTATATGCCATTCAGGAATAAGACTAAAATTTAGTTTCTTACGCTTTAATGAAAGTCTATGAAAAAGAAAGACCATTTAATGTCTTAGGGAAAAAGGTCCTAAATAAAATATGTAATTGAATAATATATGTGAAATGCCAAATTTAATATTATCACAGGTGTGCAAATAATAGCACATCATTAGAGTTATTTTAAAACATTAATTTTGCATTCAATAGAGTAAAATTTTCCCCAAAGATATGTTTTGCTTTTAATTTGTAACACATAAAAATTAATGGAAACTCAAGTCAAAGCTCAACCTTTTGTATTGTCTTGATCACCACCAAAAAATACTGCTAAAAGAAACATGTTGATATAGGAGAGTATTATGGTAATGCCCTAGGGTTTTGATATTACTTAGACAATGGGGTATTTATTTAATTGAGCTTTTGTGTATTAATTTATCTTGCAGTTGATTGTTGCAAAAAAGCTTATCTTTTGCATTAGATAATAAAACAGCTATATTTTTTAAATGTACTTAATAATTTCTGATCTGAGCAAGTCATTAACTTTAAAACTTATTTCTGATATTTTTCCAAAAAAGGGATGTTTATCATCTCTTGCTTAAGTAACCATTGTAAGGCTAAGGCTCTCCTTGTTCTTCTTTTCTTGCCGTCTGTCTATCTGTCTCTTTCTTTCCTGGACTGATACATTTGGAAGAAAAGAAATATGATACTTTATGTGGTAAATAGATTTTCAATTGTAAATGCAAATAAAAATTATAATTTTATTGAATCCCCCTACTGCCTTTGAATCATATCTATGCAAGTTTATAAGACATTTTAGAGAAGGGAAAGAGAGAAAATGTTGATGAAAATCAGTTTTGAATGTGTATATTAAAGGTTCTCCAGCTTTAGGACACATTGACATCACTTGTATCCTAAAGTTTGAGAACCTTTACTCTATACATTCAAAATTGTATACATTCAAAACTGATACATTCAAAACTTTGGGATACATTGCCATCATTTGTGGGGTTTCTCTGTTGGCTCAGAGGGTAAAGAATCTACCTGCAATGCAGGAGACACATGTTTGATCCCTGGGTCGGGAAGGTCCCCTGGAATAGGAAATGGAAACTCACTCAAGTATTCTTTCCTGAAGAATTCTGTGGACAGAGGACACTCAAGAATTCCATGGACAGAGAAGCCTGGTGATATACAGTCCATGGGGGTCACAAAGAGTTAGACATGACTTAGCAATGAAACAACAACAACCTGGTTGGAATTTTCTTATATTCTCTTTATTTATTTATTTATTTTCTGTTCAAGCATCTGGTGTGGTTTTGCTTTGGGACAGGACCTTGACAGTAACATAAATTGGTGCCAGGTGCCATCCTAGGAATCAGACTCTAAGATACAGCATCTTGAGTTTATTTGGATTTGCCCTTGTGCTTGCCTGATAGCTAAGTCGGTAAAGAATTTGCCTGCAATGCAGGAGACCCCAGTTTGATTCCTGGGTCAGGAAGATCCACTGCAGAAGGAGTAGGCTACCCACCCTAGTATTCTTGGGCTTCCCCTGTGGCTCAGCTAGTAAAGAATCCAACTGCAATGTAGGAGATCTGGGTTAGATCCCTGGGTTGGGAAGATCCCCTGGAGAACGGAAAGGCTACCCACTCCAATATTCTGGCCTGGAGAATTCCAAGGACTGTATAGTCCATGGAGTCGCAAAGAGTGGGACACGACTTAGCGACTTTCACTTTGTGTTGGAACACAATACTGATCCCTTTGCAAATTTTAAAGAGGATGCTAGTGACCCATGAAACACAATGCAATCTGATGAATCATATTTCATGACTTGCCAACACTGAGATAAAGTCTCTACTGAAACAAGTGCCTGGGGAATGAGGTAGCCTGAGTGACAGTTGAATGGCAGGGACTACAAAGATGACCGTGTGTGATGCATTACATCCAGGGCACTGAAGATGTTCCTGGAGGAACATGTCAAGCATGAGTTCTTTAAAATCTCACCTCAAGCTGCAGTCAGAGACTCAGAGTGCATCTGTGGTGTTTATGAAATCTTTCTTTATTTCTTGTAGCCACTGGATCTAATCCTGCTGAACATTTCTTTTTCTTTTTTTTTTTCTTTTTCTTTTAATGTAATTTTACATGTTGCAGACTTAAAACATAGGTTTTAAAAATTGATTATTTTATCACTTTATTTTAAAGTCTTTAGTTGAAATGGTTGTAACACTGTCTTTGCTTTATTTTTGGTCTTTTTGGCCATGAGGCTTATGGGATCTTAGCTGCCTGACCAGGGATTTAACCTGAGTCTCCTGCATTGGACGGTGAAGTCTTAACCATTTGTCCACCAGGGAAGTCCCTCTAAAACATTGTTTCAATCCAGTGTCCTATCAAGTTTCATATTAAATTTGGTGTATTTGTTAGGAAGAAATTTGACTCTAATCCTTTGAATTAAGATGTTTTATTGGAAGCAGATTTCCTTTTTATGTTTTTGTGTGTTCATATATTCTTTATGCCAAGCATAGTCATAAACACATTTTGAGTATTTTCTTTCAAGGAAATTCCCATTCTCCTCAAAATAGACTTGAATATTCATTGTCCCCATTAGACTTATAACTAGGATTATATCCTGGTATTTACTTGTGGAGTAAGTAAAAGCCTGATACAAGAAGAAATATTTTATATAACAAAATCATTAAAATATTTTGCTAATTTATATTGGCAGAAACCTGAAGAATATGTGTAGGAGTGGACACTGGTTAGAATTGAACCCCAGATTCAGCTGAATTAATTGATATGGAAATGCTTATGAGGCATTCTGGATCATAGGACTTCCCCAGTGGCTCAGCAGATAAATAAGCCATCTGCAATGCAGGAGACACAGGAGACAATCCCTGAGTTAGGAAAATCCCTGGGAGGAGGAAATGGCACCCTACTCCAGTATTCTTGCCTGGAGAAAAAAAAAAATCTCATGGGCAGAGGAGCCTGGCCGGCTACAGTCCATGGGGCCACAAAGAGTCAGACACAACTGAGTGACTAAGCATAAGCTGGATTTCATATGTTTGTACATACAGCTACCAATGGCCCCAAAGGGATGACTTGTTTGGTTAAATGAAATTTGTACTCAATAGAGGCTTATGGTTAAAAAAAAAATTGCTATGCCACAATATTTCTGGTGTAATGTAGAGAAGGGAGGTGTAAGAGAATAAATGTCAGAGTGGGTTTATTATGTGTAACCCACACTCTTGCTTCACACACTGCATTCTCACAAGAGGGCCCAGAGGATATTCCCTTCAGAAGGTTTTGAGAATCATTAGTGAGGAGGTTCCAGCCTCCCTGATATGCTCTGTTCTGCTCACCAGGGGTATGACAGAGGGAGATGCTGTCAAGAGTAAAGGCTCTCTGACCTGAATAGAGACCAGAAGATCCCAGGATGGCAGAGACCAACAGCATTACTTAACTTCCTAAGACAAAGTGATGATTGCTGCTGTGGGCAGCAGAGAGAAACTGGTCATTTGGATGCTTTGATGTACAGAGAGAACTTGTTGTTTATTTGCTCAGTCGTGTCTGACTCTTTGCAACCCTATGGACTGTAGTCTGCCAGGCTCCTCTGCCTATGGGACTTTTTCAGGCAAGAATACTGGAGTGGGTTGGCGTTTCCTAGTCCAGGGAATCTTCCCGACCTAGGGATCCAACCTGAGTCTCCTCCATTGGCAGATGGGTTCTTTACCATGGAGATCACAGTCATAGCTAATTAATGTCTATGTTGGTAGGAACAAAAGAGGTTAGCTGCCAACTAAATTGTCACCAGATATACAAAAAAACTCTAAGACTGGTCAATAGAGACCCAATTTGAGTTTCCCAAATGGATCTCAGTTGCTTACCATGCTTCCAGATTTTACATCAGTTCACAGACCAAGACTGTCTTGATTGAAGGGGAAACTGAGTTTCTTTTCAACTCACAAGAGTATATTACAATGATCTTGTTGTGGAAGGGTGTGATCTATCTGCTCACTGCTCAAAAGCTGATAAACAGCCAGGTTGGTGGAAAGAAAAGTTTGCTTTATTTCAAGGTGCTAGCAGACTGGGGAAGTGAGGGCTGACATCTGTCCAAAGGCTGACTACCCCCCCACCCACACACACCAACAATCATGAGCAAGAGCTTTTAGACAGAAGGAGGCAGCACCATGCATATTCAGCACAGTCATCTCTGACAGTTATCTTCAAACTCGTCATCAGTGTCTGATCAGCATCATCTTGGTTGTTTTAGGTAGTTCCAGGATTTGTTTGTTTCCACTTCTTTGAGGACAGTTCTGGGAATTGTGGAAGCTGATGTCATGGGTACAATCTGGTCATCATGTCATTAACTTCTCCACCTGGTGTTTCAGTATCTGTAAGACAACACACAGGATATGGCTCAGAATCTTATCTATAGCCCTTGAGAAGAAACCACAGGTCCTTCACTATGCTTAATGACAGCATTATTGTTATTTGGTCTCCGTTGACTGATTTCCTTTGTTTCTGCATGATCTTGTTTCTCTGATTAAACTTACTCCTTGACTCAAGCTTTCTACAGACCAAAGGCAGACAGAGGACATTGGCGGGGGTGTGTGGCAAGGACCATGGAGTAGTTGTGTTCTGGGGGAAAGGAGATGCCCAGATTTATCATGTATTAATGAACACTGCCTTTAAAATGATAAAGATTCTTGAATACCCAAAGTAAAATTGTGGTCCAGGAATCAAAGCAGGGCATACAGTGTTTAAATTATAAAATTTGGTCACAGTGTGTGTCGCTGTGAATCAGTTAAAATGGGCTTCTCCTCTAGTTTCATCTTCAGGGCTGAATGTACCTGAACAAACAAAAGGAATAGATATACCTGGAAACAAGTAGAATGGCTATGTTGGTTCTCTGATCCAGGTAAGGGCACTTAGTGTGAAGGTATATATTGGAGGTCTAGAATATCTCTTCCTTATTAACTTAGCTATGTAAAAGCAGGTCTCTGCCTCTGGGAGAACTGTACACTCTTGAGCCACCTTCAGAGACTTGAAAGCAGTGGTGGTCATGCTTACCACCTACTATTCAGCCTCTCTGTTTGCCTGTGAGGAAATCATTCAGAATTTTCAGAATGACTATAGGTTATTGTGAACTGCGTGCCATAGTCCATGGGGTTGCAAAGAGTCAGACATGACTGAGCAACTGAACTAAACTGAATTCTGAACTTAATCAGAGAGTCCGTCTTCAACTGCCCTTCCAGATGTAGCCTGCTGGCACTTGATATTTATCTATTTTCCTGGCAAGTGCTTTTTTCTTCATAAACATTTAGAGAAAAAAGCCAAAAGTCATAGCAGTTTACTTTTGTCTTCACTTTTTCCTGAGATGTACAGCATTTCTCCCATGCCCTGCCATGCTATAATCTGGAGAAACTGATCATTTTCAATTATCCATTAGATTATACTGGATCATTTTATTGAGGCTGTATGCTGATTGCAGAGTGGCACGTGCTTTAGGTATCAAGGTACCTCATCCCTGCCATGGACAATGAGGTAAACCCAGTGATTTTCAGAGGCTCACAGCCCCAGGAATGTTTCTGACAGTGCAGTGGTTCATCTATTGTGGAACTATCCACTCTTGGTCACTGTAACTTACACCATCTATCTATATTGAAAAACCAGTGCCTGGTGAGCCTCTTTGGAGGCAACACATAACATAATAAACGTATATTTGCATATATTTGCCAAATAATTCATAAGGCTACCAGTTTTGTGGAATCCTTCTGGATATATGCAATATCTTGTGTACTTAGTTATATGATTCTGCCTACTGATGCTTTACTCATTTCTTAGCAGAAAAGATTTGCTGAGATGCAACAGATTTGATCCCTGGGTTGGAAAGATGCCCTGGAGTAGTAGGCAACCCGCTCCAGTATTCTTGCCAAGGAAATTCCATGGACTGAGGAGCCTGGTGGGCTAGAGCAGTCCATGCAGTCACAAAGAGTTGGGCACAACTGAGCAACTGAGCACACACACATGTTGAGAAGCTGCTAAACTAACAGACCAGTGGAATGGCCTGCTAAGGACTCTATTATGACATTGGTTGCAGAAAAGACCTTAAGTCCATGGAACTCAATTTTACAGGGTTCAGTGTATGCTTGAAATAGCAGTTAGTGTCTTTTCTAAAGCCAGGATGCATAAGTATTAGTAAAAAAAAAAAAGTAATATCAGTGGAAATGACTTTTCTCACTATTAGGTTAACAGTCTAACCACAGAAGTTTGAGTTTGGAAGTCTTAGGTCCCTGGAAAGAGTACTCCAGCCAAGGAAAATCAGCTTCATTAAGTAAGTTGGAACTATGTCCTGTGGGGAAGATTGAGGTTAGAAAGAGAAGGGGGCAATGGAGGATGAAATGGTTACAAAGCATCACTGACTTAATGGACGTTAATTTGAACAAACTCCAGAAGATAGTGAAGGACAGGAAAGCCTGGCATGCTGCAGTCCATGAGGTTGCAAAGAGTTGGGCATGATTAAGTGACTGAACAGCAACCACCTGTTGCTGAAATTTGGCCTCTGTTCACCTGTGCTGAATAGAAATGCAGAGACAGAGTTTTGTGTGAAGTAGAAAGGAATAGCTTTATTGCTTTGACAAAGAGGGCAACAGGGGGTAGGTCAAGACTTTTTGACCTACCCTGGAAGGGGCAGTTGAGGTGTTTTATAGTCCTCAAGGAGTAGGGCATGGTCAGCTCATGGACATTCCTCTGATTGGTTGATGATGAGGTAAGTGGGAGTCAGCGTCATCAACTTTCTGGTTCCAGCTAGAGTCTCCATGCTTGTGGGCAATGTACAGTTAACTTCTCCCACCTAGTAGGAATTTCAGTATCTGCAAAACAGCTCCAAGGACATTGCTCAGAATATTATCCGTAGTCCTTGAGGAGGAACTAAAAATTCTTACTTTGTTTAATGGCTAAAGTACTATTTTTTGTCTTGACTTTTTCTTTCTCTCTGCATTTTCACACTTATCTGATTAAATTTATTATTTGACCAAAATTTTTCTACAGACAAGTGGGAAATAGAAGACATGGGGGGTGTCTGTTCTGAAAAGACCCCATAGGATCCTTCTCAGTTACACTCCTAGCCATTAGGAAGACCACAAACATCACATGACAAAACAAATTAGGAGAGTGGGATGTTACTCTCCTGGGTGGAGTTAATGTTCCTCATCACCAAGGAGAAATCAAGTTATTAGTAGATACTGAGATCAAGTTTTACCTGAGCTCTTCTTTGTACTTCCATGTCCAATGGTAGAATTAATAGAGCTGTGTAGCAACACCAGCAAGAATTCAGGTCCAGAGAGAACTCTTTCTCTCCAAAAACTAGATTTGGGTCACCCTTTGGTAAGGGACCCTTCCAGTTGAGGTTCTGGTTGAAAACAAAGTAACATTGAAGTTTTAAATATCAGCTGGGACCTTAATACCAGTTATAGAAATGAGAAATTTAGTACTTATAAGAATAGCTCAAGGAAATGTGACTTAACTTCAGAAACAACAGAATAAATAGCAAATGCAAAGAGCTTGATATGGAAAGGTGTCTCATTGTCAAAGAACAGTGGGTGACATATGAACTGAGTAGGGGGTAGAATTGGAGAGAGTAGGTCCAAGATATAAAGGAGAGGATAGTGATTAGGGCTTTACAGATAATGGGCATGCACAAATCCTGTGACTAGGGGTATTACTTGATAAATGTTGGAGGGAACATTTGGCAGCACCTCAAAAATATTAAATAAAAGGTAGTCTCTTATTCAGTCATTACTTCTTTTTTATCCTGGAGACATAGTTAAGCTTGTAAGCAAATACATGTATAGCAGAATATTTACTGCATAATTGAAAGAGTCGGACATGACTGAGAGACTGAACTGAACTGGTTACTATAAAATACAAACAACTCAGATATCTGTCTGAAAAATATCCATTCATGGAATTCAACATAGCTGTCATAAAGAATGATAACTTCTGAGTTTTTTAATGGTTTGGAAAATATTCTAATACACATCATTAAGAAAAACAACATATGAAAACCATGTTATATTTGAAAATGTGTATTTATGCATTTACACAAAAATGCATATACAACATTCTGGAAGAATATAAAAGAGATACCAATAGTCTTTACCTCTGAGGTGATAAAGAAAATTCATTTATGTATCTTTCTTGACTGTTAGAGATGTTTGCAGATTGGAAATATTAATAATAGCAAAAAGAAAATAGCAAATGTCAACTAATGAAATATAAACTTAATTAGATTAATCAATATAAAAATTAAAATACTATGTTACATTTTACGTCCATATTTCCAGATATTTATTAGGATATTTTGTTTCTCTGGAACTTATGAAAAGACACGTATTTGTATTTCAATGGATTACAGTATCTTTTGGTTATAAATACAATAGATTCTTTCCTTCTTCTGGTTTGGAACACAGTCAAAAAGGAAATCTAGAAGATTTTTTTATATTTTCAGATACCTGTGATTGAAGAAGATCTTAAAAACTGGTTGAAGTAATCCTGAATTGCAGAGAAATGTGTGGTATAAATTTATAAAATTTGTTTCTCTTGATGATAGGCAAGATTGAAGAAATACACTAGGTTGGCTGAGTTGAAAATTCTTTGCTAATAAGTTTACAGCCATGGGCTTCCTTGATAGCTCAGTTGGTAAGGCCTGCAATGCAGGAGACCCTGGTTTGATCCCTGGGTCAGGAAGATATGCTGGAGAAGAGATATTCTTGGGCTTTCCTTGTGACTCAGCTGGTAAAGAATCCACCTGCAATGTGGGAGACCTAGGTTCTATCCCTGGGTTGGAAAGATACCTGGAGAAAGGAAAGGCTACCCACTCGAGTATTCTGGACTAGAGAAGTCCATGGACTAGAGAAGTCCATGGGGTTGCAGAGAGTCGGACATGAGTGAGTGATTTTCACTCATTTACATCCATTAGTCAAACAGATTTAGAATACAAAAAAAAAAAAAAACTCAAACTAAAAGAACATCATTTCATTTCTGCACAATAATTTCATAGAACATACTGGGCTTGTTCAATTTTCTGGTCAGTCAGAGGCCAATTATATTTAGATGAGCTATAAGGTAATAGAAAAAGTATTTTAAAAGGTATTAAAGAGCAGAGACATTACTTTGGCAACAAAGGTCTGTCTAGTCAAAGCTATGGTTTTTCCAGTAGTCATGTATGAATGTGAGAGTTGGACCATAAAGAAAGTTGAGCACTGAAAAATTGATGCTTTGAAACTGTGGTGTTGGAGAAGACTTTTGCAAGTCCCTTGGACTGCAAGGTGATCAAACCAGTCAATCCTAAAGGAAATCAGTCCTGAATATTCATTAGAAGGACTCATCCTGAAGCTGAAGCTCCAATACTTTGGCCATCATATGTGAAGAAGGGATTCATTGGAAAGACCCTGATGATGGGAAAGATTGAAGGCAGGAGAAGGGGACGACAGAGGATGAGATGGCTGGATGGCATCACCGACTCAATGGACATGAGTTTGAGCAAACTCCGGGAGTTAGTGATGGACAGAGAAGCCTGGTGTGCTGCGGTCCATGGGGTTGCAAAGAGTCAGACTCCACTGAGCAAGGGAACTGAACTGATAAGATATCAGAAATAACTAGAACTATATTTAATTATATGTTTCTGAAATTTGCACAGATGGTAAGACCTAGTTCAAAACTTTTAAAATGGCATGTTATAAAGTACAATGTCAAAGTATTCAGAAAAAAAAATATGTGGACTACTTTGAAGGCACAAGGAAATCAATTTTATTTCACCAAGTATGTATACATATTGTAAAGAATTTCTAATTAAATCCTTTAAGTTTTTTGCACTGTTTCATTTTTCTTCTCTTTTGAGGAATAACTTTAAACATTATTAAAACTGAAATATAAATGCTATTTCTTTAAAATAATTATAACTATTTTGAATAAGCACTAAGCTGTGTAAATGATTTATGGTCATCTGATCTACCACTTAATTTATGTACTTTTATTCCTCTCCTATAAGCATATTATCCTTGATTGTTTTTGAAAGATCATGTACGCAATAAGTCTTTATGAAATCAGAAAGTTATCAGGGGACTGAGAAGTTATGTTACACTGAGTTGTACCTGATGAGAAATTAACAGTCCTCAAATATAATTTCATTTATATGCAATAATTGTGTATCATGGTTTTCAATAAATATTATTTCTAGAAAGTGTTTGTTCTGTATAACTGGAAAATAATTCAAACAAATAATCCTTAAAATAATTGCCAGATCAGTATGATATCATTAACTCATTCTCTCTCTTTCTTTTTTATATTACAGAGATTTATTTTAAGGAATCAGTACACAGGATTATGGGGACTGGAAAGTCTAAAATATGTAGTGCTGGATGGACATTCAGGTAGGAATTGATATTTCAATATTAACACAGAACTTCTCTTTTTATAACTTTTTAATATGAAAAACTAATCATTGAGAAAACCAATTGTAAGTATCTAATATTATAAGTATTATATGTGTGTGTGTGTGTGTATATATATATATATATATATATATATATATATGATACTTTGGATTTATATGAAATACTGAGCATTATTTTGGGGGTTTCTAGTTTTCTAAGATATTTGAGTATGGAAGTAAGTGTATTTTATTTAAAATCAAAGCACCTCAAATATATTTTATAAAACACTTTTTTTTTTTAATTTAAAATTTTAAAACATGTGTTCCCCATCCTGAACCCTCCTCCCTCCTCCCTCCCCATACCATCCCTCTGGGTCGTCCCAGTGCACCAGCCCCAAGCATCCAGCATCGTGCATCGAACCTGGACTGGCATCTCGTTTCATACATGACATTTCACATGTTTCAATGCCATTCTCCCAAATCTTCCCACCCTCTCCCTCTCCCACAGAGTCCATAAGCCTGTTCTATACATCAGTGTCTCTTTTGCTGTCTTGTATACAGGGTTATCGTTACCATCTTTCTAAATTCCATATATATGCGTTAGTATACTGTATTGGTGTTTTTCCTTCTGGCTTACTTCACTCTGTATAATAGGCTCCAGTTTCATCCACCTCATTAGAACTGATTCAAATGTATTCTTTTTAATGGCTGAGTAATACTCCATTGTGTATATGTACCACTGCTTTCTTATCCATTCATCTGCTGATGGACATCTAGGTTGCTTCCATGTCCTGGCTATTATAAACAGTGCTGCGATGAACATTGGGGTACACGTGCCTCTTTCCCTTCTGGTTTCCTCAGTGTGTATGCCCAGCAGTGGGATTGCTGGATCATAAGGCAGTTCTATTTCCAGTTTTTTAAGGAATCTCCACACTGTTCTCCATAGTGGCTGTACTAGTTTGCATTCCCACCAACAGTGTAAGAGGGTTCCCTTTTCTCCACACCCTCTCCAGCATTTATTATTTGTAGACTTTTGGATCGCAGCCATTCTGACTGGTGTGAAATGATATCTCATAATGGTTTTGATTTGCATTTCTCTGATAATGAGTGATGTTGAGCATCTTTTCATGTGTTTGTTAGCCATCTGTATGTCTTCTTTGGAGAAATGTCTATTTAGATCTTTGGCCCATTTTTTGATTGGGTCATTTATTTTTCTGGAGTTGAGCTGAAGGAGTTGCTTGTATATTTTTGAGATTAGTTGTTTGTCGGTTGCTTCATTTGCTATTATTTACTCCCATTCTGAAGGCTGTCTTTTCACTTTGCTAATAGTTTCCTTTGATGTGCAGAAGCTTTTAAGTTTAATTAGGTCCCATTTGTTTATTTTTGCTTTTATTTCCAATATTCTGGGAGATGGGTCATAGAGGATCCTGCTGTGATGTATGTCAGAGAGTGTTTTGCCTATGTTCTCCTCTAGGAGTTTTATAGTTTCTGGTCTTACGTTGAGATCTTTAATCCATTTTGAGTTTATTTTTGTATATGGTGTTAGAAAGTGTTCTAGTTTCATTCTTTTACAAGTGGTTGACCAGATTTCCCAGCACCACTTGTTAAAGAGATTGTCTTTAATCCATTGTATATTCTTGCCTCCTTTGTCAAAGATAAGGTGTCCATATGTGCGTGGATTTATCTCTGGGCTTTCTATTTTGTTCCATTGGTCTATATTTCTGTCTTTGTGCCAGTACCATACTGTCTTGATAACTGTGGCTTTGTAGTACAGCCTGAAGTCAGGTAGGTTGATTCCTCCAGTTCCATTTTTCTTTCTCAAGATCGCTTGGGCTATTCGAGGTTTTTTGTATTTCCATACAAATTGTGAAATTATTTGTTCTAGCTCTGTGAAGAATACTGTTGGTAGCTTGATAGGGATTGCATTGAATCTATAAATTGCTTGGGTAGTATACTCATTTTCACTATATTGATTCTTCCAATCCATGAACATGGTATATTTCTCCATCTATTAGTGTCCTCTTTGATTTCTTTCACCAGTGTTTTATAGTTTTCTATATATAGGTCTTTAGTTTCTTTAGGTAGATATATTCCTAAGTATTTTATTCTTTCCGTTGCAATGGTGAATGGAATTGTTTCCTTAATTTCTCTTTCTGTTTTCTCATTATTAGTGTATAGGAATGCAAGGGATTTCTGTGTGTTGATTTTATATCCTGCAACTTTACTATAATCATTGATTAGTTCTAGTAATTTTCTGGTGGAGTCTTTAGGGTTTTCTACGTAGAGGATCATGTCATCTGCAAATAGTGAGAGTTTTACTTCTTCTTTTCCAATTTGGATTCCTTTTATTTCTTTTTCTGCTCTGATTGCTGTGGCCAAAACTTCCAAAACTATGTTGAATAGTAATGGTGAAAGTGGGCACCCTTGTCTTGTTCCTGACTTTAGAGGAAATGCTTTCAATTTTTCACCATTGAGGATAATGTTTGCTGTGGGTTTGTCATATATAGCTTTTATTATTTTGAGGTATGTTCCTTCTATTCCTGCTTTCTGGAGAGTTTTTATCATAAATGGGTGTTGAATTTTGTCAAAGGCTTTCTCTGCATCTATTGAGATAATCATATGGTTTTTGTTTTTCAATTTGTTAATGTGGTGTATTACATTGATTGATTTGTGGATATTGAAGAATCCTTGCATCCCTGGGATAAAGCCCACTTGGTCATGGTGTATGATCTTTTTAATGTGTTGTTGGATTCTGATTGCTAGAATTTTGTTTAGGATTTTTGCATCTATGTTCATCAGTGATATTGGCCTGTAGTTTTCTTTTTGTGTGGGATCTTTGTCAGGTTTTGGTATTAGGGTGATGGTGGCCTCATAGAATGAGTTTGGAAGTTTACCTTCCTCTGCAATTTTCTGGAAGAGTTTGAGCAGGATAGGTGTTAGCTCTTCTCTAAATTTTTGGTAGAATTCAGCTGTGAAGCCGTCTGGACCTGGGCTTTTGTTTGCTGGAAGATTTTTGATTACAGTTTCAATTTCCGTGCTTGTGATGGGTCTGTTAAGGTTTTCTATTTCTTCCTGGTCGAGTTTTGGAAAGTTGTACTTTTCTAAGAATTTGTCCATTTCTTCCTCGTTGTCCATTTTATTGGCATATAATTGTTGATAATAGTCTCTTATAGTCCTTTGTATTTCTGTGTTGTCTGTTGTGATCTCTCCATTTTCGTTTCTAATTTTATTGATTTGATTTTTCTCCCTTTGTTTCTTGATGAGTCTGGCTAATGGTTTATCAATTTTATTTATCCTTTCAAAGAACCAGATTTTGGCTTTGTTGATTTTTGCTATGGTCTCTTTTGTTTCTTTTGCATTTATTTCTGCTCTAATTTTTAAGATTTCTTTCCTTCTACTAACCCTGGGGTTCTTCATTTCTTCCTTTTCTAGTTGCTTTAGGTGTAGAGTTAGGTTATTTATTTGACTTTTTTCTTGTTTCTTGAGGTGTGCCTGTATTGCTATGAACTTTCCCCTTAGGACTGCTTTTACCGTGTCCCACAGGTTTTGGGTTGTTGTGTTTTCATTTTCATTCGTTTCTATGCAAATTTTGATTTCTTTTTTGATTTCTTCTGTGATTTGTTGGTTATTCAGCAGGGTGTTGTTCAGCCTCCATATATTGGAATTTTTAATAGTTTTTCTCCTGTAATTGAGATCTAATCTTACTGCATTGTGGTCAGAAAAGATGCTTGGAATGATTTCTATTTTTTTGAATTTACCAAGGCTAGCTTTATGACCCAGGATGTGATCTATCCTGGAGAAGGTTCCATGTGCACTTGAGAAAAAGGTGAAATTCATTGTTTTGGGATGAAATGTCCTATAGATATCAATTAGGTCTAACTGGTCTATTGTATCGTTTAAAGTTTGTGTTTCCTTGTTAATTTTCTGTTTAGTTGATCTATCCATAGGTGTGAGTGGGGTATTAAAATCTCCCACTATTATTGTGTTATTGTTAATTTCTCCTTTCATACTTGTTAGTATTTGTCTTACATACTGCGGTGCTCCCGTGTTGGGTGCATATATATTTATAATTGTTATATCTTCTTCTTGGATTGATCCTTTGATCATTATGTAGTGACCTTCTTTGTCTCTTTTCACAGCCTTTGTTTTAAAGTCTATTTTATCTGGTATGAGTATTGCTACTCCTGCTTTCTTTTGGTCCCTATTTGCATGGAAAATCTTTTTCCAGCCCTTCACTTTCAGTCTGTATGTGTCCCCTGTTTTGAGGTGGGTCTCCTGTAGACAACATATGTAGGGGTCTTGTTTTTGTATCCATTCAGCCAGTCTTTGTCTTTTGGTTGGGGCATTCAACCCATTTACGTTTAGGGTAATTACTGATAAGTATGATCCCATTGCCATTTACTTTATTGTTTGGGGTTTGAATTTATACACCATTTTTGTGTTTCCTGTCTAGAGAATATCCTTTAGTATTTGTTGGAGAGCTGGTTTGGTGGTGCAGAATTCTCTCAGCTTTTGCTTGTCTGAGAAGCTTTTGATTTCTCCTTCATACTTGAATGAAATCCTTGCTGGGTACAATAATCTGGGCTGTAGGTTATTTTCTTTCATCATTTTAAGTATGTCTTGCCATTCCCTCCTGGCTTGAAGAGTTTCTATTGAAAGATCAGCTGTTATCCTTATGGGAATTCCCTTGTGTGTTATTTGTTGTTTTTCCCTTGCTGCTTTTAATATTTGTTCTTTGTGTTTGATCTTTGTTAATTTGATTAATATGTGTCTTGGGGTGTTTCGCCTTGGGTTTATCCTGTTTGGGATTCTCTGGGTTTCTTGGACTTGGGTGAGTATTTCCTTCCCCAGTTTAGGGAAGTTTTCAACTATTATCTCCTCAAGTATTTTCTCATGGTCTTTCTTTTTGTCTTCTTCTTCTGGAACCCCTATGATTCGAATGTTGTAGCGTTTAATATTGTCCTGGAGGTCTCTGAGATTGTCCTCATTTCTTTTAATTCGTTTTTCTTTTATTCTCTCTGATTCATTTATTTCTACCATTCTATCTTCTAATTCACTAATCCTATCTTCTGCCTCTGTTATTCTACTATTTGTTGCCTCCAGAGTGTTTTTAATTTCATTTATTGCATTATTCATTATATATTGACTCTTTTTTATTTCTTCTAGGTCCTTGTTAAACCTTTCTTGCATCTTCTCAATCCTTGTCTCCAAGCTATTTATCTGTGATTCCATTTTAATTTCAAGATTTTGGATCAATTTCACTATCATTATTTGGAATTCTTTATCAGGTAGATTCCCTATCTCTTCCTCTTTTGTTTGGCTTGGTGGGCATTTATCCTGTTCCTTTATCTGCTGGCTATTCCTCTGTTTCTTCATCTTGTTTAAATTGCTGAGTTTGGGGTGTCCTTTCTGTATTCTGGCAGTTTGTGGAGTTCTCTTTATTGTGGCTTTTCCTCGCTGTGTGTGGGTTTGTACAGATGGCTTGTCAAGGTTTCCTGGTTAGGGAAGCTTGTGTCGGTGTTCTGATGGGTGGAGCTGTGTTTCTTCTCTTTGTTCAGTAGCGCTGTGGGGAGGGAGGGAGGGATGCTGCAAACAAATAACACTGGCATGCGCTCGCAGTGCCTCAGCCACACTGGGTCTGCCCCCGCTCACGGCGCGTGTAGCCTCCCTGCCCACACTGCTCAGGCTCTAGGTTGTTCCACCGGGAACAATCCGAGGCTGGCCCTGGGTTGCATGTACCTCCCAGGTCCAAGCCGCTCAGGTTCAGGCACTCGGGTAGTCCTCAGAGGCGCAGACTCAGTTGGGCCTGAGTTTTGTGCTCTTCCCAGGTCCGAGCAGCTCAAGTGATGAGGTGTTTGGCGAGCGCCAATGCTGTGACTTATCGCCTCCCTGCCACTCGGTTATCTGGGTGTAAAACCGGTGCACCTTCTCAGGCAGATGTTAACCGTCCAGACTCCCAAAAAGTTTTAGTTAGCAAAGAAGCCTGCTTACAGTTTTATAGATAATGTCTCTCTGGGGCTGCGATTGCCCCCTTCTGGCTCTGGCTGCCTGTCACCGGAGGGGGAAGGTCTGCAGCCGGCTATCTCTGTTCAATTCTTTGTTCCGTGCGCGGGCCTGGCGGTGTCTTAGGTTGGGGCTGGCTTTTCGCGTGGTAGATATCCCACAGTCTGGTTTGCTAGCCCAAATTATTTCGCTCAGATAGTGCTCAGGGTATTCAGGCCAGATTCTTACTCTAAGCGATGCAGCTGCGCCTCCCTGCCCAGCCCCCGCTTGCTAATGGCGCGTGCAGGCGTCTGCGCTGCTTCTCCGCTGGGGGAGTTACCGTAGGACTTGCAATCTTCGAGTTTTAATTGTTTATTTATTTTTTCTTCCTGTTATGTTGCCCTCTGTGCTTCCAAAGCTCGGCACAGATTCGGCAGTGAGAAGGTTTCCTGGTGTTTGGAAACTTCTCTCTTTTTAAGACTCCCTTCCCGGGACGGAACTCCGTCCCTCCCTCTTTTGTCTCTTTTTTTGTCTTTTATATTTTTTCCTACCTCCTTTTGAAGAGTTGGATTGCTTTTCTGGGTGCCTGATGTCCTCTGCCGGCATTCAGAAGTTGTTTTGTGGAATTTACTCGACGTTTAAACGCTCTTTTGATGAATTTGTGGGGGAGAAAGTGTTCTTCCCGTCCTACTCTTCCGCCATCTTGGCTCCTCCTCTCCTATAAAACACTTTTTATTCAAGGTAAAACTTAAAATTTAAAGATTGTTTCATCTGTTAATATAATTCAATGAATTTAAAATAATAGATTTTAAGGTACATTTAAGTTTTCATTTTGTATTATTGATATGGTAATTATATTTTTTATGTATAGAAGTAATATTTTAATTACTATCTTTTAATTTTTTGTTGAAATACAGTTTGATGTACAATATATGCCACACATATGCAATATAATAATTCAGAATTTTTAAAGTTTGTATTCCATTTATAGTGATTATAAAATATTGGCCATGTTCCCTGTGTTCTAAAGTATATCCTTGTAGCTTATTTTATAGCTAATAGCTTCTACCGCTTACTCTCCTACTGCTGCATTGCCCCTCCCCCTTTTCTTTTCCCCTCTAGTAACCTTTGGTTTGTTCTCTATGTCTGTGAGTCAGTTTATTTTTTTGTTATATTCACTAGTTCACTGTATTTTTTAAGTTCCACTTATGAATTATATCATTCTATATTTGTCTTTCTCTGACTTATTTCACTTAGAATAATGCCCTCCAAGTCCATTCATCCTGTGGCAAAGGGCAAAATTTTATTCATTTTTATGGCTGAGTAGTATTTCTATGGCACCCCACTCCAGTACTCTTGTCTGGAAAATCCCATGGACGGAAGAGCCTCGTGGGCTGCAGTCCATGGGGTTGCTAAGAGTCGGACACGACTGAGCAACTTCAATTTCACTTTTCATTTTCATGCATTGGAGAAGGAAATGGCAACCCACTCCAGTACTCTTGCCTGGAGAATCCCAGGGACAGAGGAGTATGTTGGGCTGCCGTCTATGGTGTCGCACAGAGTTGGACACGACTGAAGTGACTTAGCAGCAGCAGTATTTCATTGTATATATGCACCACATCCTTTTTAACCATTCATCTGTTGATGGACACTTAGGTTGTTTCCATATCTTGCCTATTGTAAATAGTGCTGCAAGGAACATTGGGACACATATATTATATATTTTTGAATTAGTGTGTTTTTTAAATTTATTTTTAAAGATATATACCAAAATGCAGGAGGAGAAGGGGACGACAGAGGATGCAATGGCTGGATTGCATCACCGACTCGATGGACATGATTTTGAGTTGGTGATGGACAGGGAGGCCTGGCGTGCTATGATTCATGGGGTCGCAAAGAGTCCGACACGACTGAGCTACTGAACTGAACTGAACTGAACTGATGGTAGTTTTAATTTTTTGAAGAATCTCTATACTTTTACATAGTAGCTGCACCAATTTACATTCCTACTAACAGTGTAGGCGGGTTCCCTTTTTTCCACATCTTCATTGACATTTGTTATTTGGGTTCTTATCGAAGTTAAACATTTTGGCAAGTGTGAGGTAACATCTCACTGTAGTTTTGATTTGCTTTTCTTATGATTAGTGATGCAGAGCATCTTTTCCTGTGCCTGTTGGCCATCTATATATCTTCTTTGGAGAGATGTTTATTCAGATCTTCTGTCTAGTTTTTGATTGAATTGTATTTTGGTATTGAGTTTTGTGAGCTGTTTATATATTTTGGAGATTAACCCCTTATCAGTCACACCGTTTACAAATATTTTCTCCATTTCTGTCAGTTGTCTTCTTGTTTTGTTGATGGTTTCCTCTGTTATGCAAAAGGTTGTAAGCTTAATTAGGTCCAATTTGTTTATCTTTGGTCTATTTCCCTTGCCTTAGAAGACAGAACGAAAAAGATATTGCTACAATTCATGTCAGAGTGTTCTGTGTATGTTTTCTTTTAGGGGTTTTATGGTTTCCTGACTAACATTTACATCTTTAATCCTGATGTCTTCTGATGTAGCATGCTATGCTGCCCGTTTTATATGTTAGACTGCAGTCCTGGGTGATTTTAATAGATCCAAAAGTCATTTCAATCACAATTGTATTAAAATATTGTATAGTAATTTAAATATGGCAGTAGATGAATGCTTAACATTTTTATGTTGTTCTCTAACTCAATGTCAGTAAGGAAAATCACTTAAACTTTGCATTTAAAATTGTTGTTGAGTGAACAACTGTCAAGTGGATAGCAGTGCAAAACTGTTCTTTTTACTCCTTTTACTCAATTCATTAAGAGATTAGAAAAGTGAAAAGCATCAAGAAAATTCCTTTGAAAGTTATTGTCAAGTGACTTTCAAATAAAAGACAGTTTAATGTTCACAAAAAATCTTGGGTTACCAGTGAAGAAGAACACATTGTTATATTTAGAAAACATCTTTATGATTTACCGTGTGAAGTGTCACGTTTACTTGAACTTCCTTGGGTGTTTGTTCATCTCTGCGTGAGCAGTGGCACAGAGGAGTGAGGCAGGGAACTGCAGTGTGAATCAGGATACCTGTTGCCTCAGAGGATTGAAAAGCAGGAGACAACTGACTCTGATTCAGTCTCCTGTCAGCTATCACAAGGTGATGCAGTTCTGAATATTGACAGAGCTAAGATACTCCCCTCTGTAAACTTTTTTGTTATTCTAAGTTTTAAACATTTGCTGACATTACCATTAACTTTTAATTATACACATGTAATTACACATGTGTAAGCTTTGAATGAGCATTTTTCAAAGACTTTTCTTTTTGAAATATTTTTTTATTGGAATACAATTGCTTTACTATGTTGTGCTAGCTTCTCCTGTACAACACAGCAAAAAGAAGCTGTATGTATGCATATGCCCCCTCCCTCTTGAGCCTCCCGCCACCCCGTGTCCACCCCATCCCATTCCTCTAGGTCACCACAGAGCACCAAGCCGAGTTTCCTGTGCTATGCAATCACAAACTTTTACTTTAATAAACTCTGTATTTTACCTAGAGGTTGATTCATAGCCCCAGTTGTACCAGGGATATACTCACCCACAGCATGGGGCTTCCCAGGTGGTTATAGTGATAAAGAATCCTCTTGCCAATTCAGGAGACATAAGAGACGTAAGTTTAATCTTTGGGTTGGGAAGATCCCCTGGAAATCCCGTGGCCCGAGGAGCCTGGCAGGCTACAGTCCATGGGGTCGCAAAGAGTCGGAAATGACTGAGTGTCTGAGTGTACACACACATACACACACACGCGCGTGCCCACACGACATGTGTACCAGATGCTAGCATTCCTTTTGAAAGAACTGGAATTCCTGTTTCTACCTTCTGTGATATGCATAGCCTTGGGTTGAAAGAGTAGTTATTTAAAAAAATGGCAGAAGACTGCAAAGGGGAAGAAATAATATTGATTTACCATTTGATTTCTATCACTTTTATCTAATTAGCCAGAAAGAAAACTTTCTGCTTAACATTTAAAGCCAGGAAATAGAGTATGATCAGCAGGGTTTCCCCGGTGGCTCAGTGGTAAAGAATATGCCTGTAATACAGGAGACCTGGATTCAATCCCTGGGTCGGGAAGGTTCCCTGGAGAAGGAAATGGCAACCCACTCCAGTATTCTTGCCTGGAGAATCCCATGGACAGAGAAGCCTGGTGGGCTACAACCCAAGGGGTTGCAGAGTCAGACATGACTGAGCGACTGAACTGAACTGAACTGAACTATTTCACTGAAAGCTAATAATGTTTTTTAAGTTGAAATTTATTATTTTAATATTGCTGTTTATTGTGAAATGAAATATTACTTATTTAATATGATTGTTTCTCAAAATAATTGTGTTGTATAGAAGCAGGTGGTATTAAAAAAATAATAATCCACTCTTGGATTCAAATGTTCTGGGATCACAAATGCTCAAGGGTAGAAAGAAGACAAGTTGATAAATAATAGTGTCCCCCAAGAATTTATGGAGACCTGGAGAAGAATCATAGTGAGTTTTGTGTCCCACAAAAGTAAACAATAAAAACAAAAGACACACACAGTGTCATACTTCACAGTAATTACTTTGATCTCTTTAAATGAGTTACTTTCTTCAGAGTCACATACTTTGTGCAACTAGTGTCTACTTTAGTGTCAGATGATTTTTTAAACTATATTAGTCATCTTACAAATATTTGTTTAAAATTTTAAATATCTTGTACATTTTTCTTTGAGTATATTCTCAGAGTAAAACCCATATACAGGAAGATAATCTATCTGGTGAGTTTTTTTGATGACTAAATAGGACAATGAAATACACTTGCTGTTCGGTCTGTATTCTCAAGTCTGTTAGGTCATATTTTAATTTTTTAATGAGTATAATTTAGTACTCATCAAGCAATTTGTGTTAAATATAATACATATTGGTAAAACTATAAATGAAATAAAATGTCAATAATTTAGACCATTAAAAAGATGTGAAAAAATTTGAATGAAATATAGGAAAAAATAGGTAGCCTAAATCTTTAAATATTTAGATTTATTTCTATGGTTAAATTTTCTCATTTACTTTCTCATAGCATCACATCACATCACAACATAATATTAGTCTCACTAGTGAAATTTCCAGTTTCCAAATTTTCCAAAATAAAGTTGCCATTTCTTAAAAGAATAATCCTGACTTGTGAATAAATATAAGAATACTTACAGGAAAATTTATCTCAATCTTTATAGCTGTTATGTCAGGAACTCAAAAGTTCTTATAAGTATCCTAGTGTCATACAGAGGAGACATAAAAAATTTATTTAATCATTTTTATTTCAAATGTCTATCAATATCCTTGGAATGTACTCAGGAAATTTGCTAATGACATTAAATTAAGACTGAGTAACAGCCAGTATTTATTTCAGTTTCAAAGGACCTTAATGTTCTATTCAAAAGCAGAATATTTAAAATGAATGAGACCCTGAGCAGGACATCGTATCTGAGAAGAAAATGATAAACTACATAAATATAGTAGTCTGCATTAAAATCAGGAGTTACTTGTTTAAAAGAAAGGAGAAAAGGAGCAATAGGATTTGTGAACAAGGTTGATATCCGCCTATTGCTTTAAGTTGCCCATTTAAAAATCAGGAAACTGACGATTTTACTATATTGACTTCTATCCTGTATGACTCACAAGTTAATTTTTGGTGTATTACTTCATTCAGTGTTTTTAATAGTCCTATGAAGCTTATAAAGGTCATATTATACCTGAATTTTCCATTAAAAAAAACCTCTAAGTTTATAAGGAATCACTCCCTCAGGTGTTACCTACTAATTCCATAGAATCTGGTTCCTCTGACCCTCAGGAAAGAGGGTTTATGTGTATACCTTGATATTATCTGGACTTCATAATAAAAAGATAAAACAATTAATATATGAAAGAAAAGAAAAGCATCACAAGTACTTTAAATATTGGAAATTCATATTGATATAAAATATGAATGAGGCATATTTTGGAGGAAAAATATTAATATGAGGAAATCTATTATTTACAACTTCTTGTCCAGTTGCTATGTCCAACTCTTTGTGACCCTATGGACTGCAGCATGCCAGGCTTATCTGTCCTCCACTATCTCCCAGAGTTGTTCAAACTCATGCCCACTGATTTGGTGATGCCATCCAACCATCTCATCCTCTGTCATCCACTTCTCCTCCTGCCCTCAATCTTTCCCAACATCGGGGTCTTTTCCAATGAGCCAGCTCTTCACATCAGGTGGTCAAAGTATTGATGCTTCAGTTTCAGCATCAGTGCTTCCAGTGAATATTATTTATAATAGTACATGTAAATCCTTCAAACTGTTAGGAAATACTTACATTTTTATTAATATTCTAAATTTATTTTTCTTCTCCTTTGGCCTAAAATAAGGGCTTCCCAGGTGGCTCAGGGGTAAACAATTTGCCTGCCAATGCAGGAGATGCAAGAGATTCAAGTTTGATATCTGGGTCAGGAAGATCCCCCAGAGAAGGGATTGGTTACCCACTCCAGTATTCTTGCCTAGGAAATCCCATGGATAGAGGAGCCTGGCAGGCTACAGTCCATGGGATCACAAAAGAGTCAGATATGACCAAGCACAGCAGTTCTAAAGCAGATGATTGCTTATTTTTCTATTTCTCTATTATTATCTTTACCATATTGTAGAAATGAAAATGTATTCTAAGAATAACACTTAGATTGTGTGTGTGCTTAGGAGCAAAGCTCAAATAAATAGTCATAGTTATGCTTTGTGAACACTAAATTTAACATTGACACATACATAGGCTACCTTGCTTAGGGATGAAACTCAGAACTAGGATGGGAGGCTGTCAGAAACTCTGGGTATTGCTGTTCATGAATGTCTTCAAATGAAATCATGCTTAGTGTCTATCATTTAGAAGACAGATCTGAAACAGTGGAGCTTTGGACCCTTGCCTGGCTAAATCAGGCTCAAAGTTTTTGCTCCATTTCAGACCCTGTCACAGTGGTTCACAAGGAAGGGCTGTACTTTTCTCTCTCAATATTGAGTAGAAACTCTTATAGCTACCAGGCCAGGAAAGAGATGATAGCACGTCTGCCTCTCTTAAGCCCAGCACAGTAAAAACTGACCCGCATTCAGGTGGCAGTTTTGATGCTTCCTTGTGGAATGCCAGCAGAGTTCTGGCACTTGAAACTTTAGCCGGGTGAAAACAGGATTGATTCACTTCTTTAAGTGGTTCTCCAATTGGTCTGAAAGATTGAGAGCAGCTGCTAAAAAAAGGAAGAGTTTAAAAATAGATAAAGGTGGCTTAAAAGACTTGAAGCATAGTATTCTCCCTAAATGGAAAGATTCAGAGTTTAAGAGAAAGACAAGACTTCATATAATTTAAAACTAATCTTTCCTCCAAGATCAGAGCATACATCAATTTTGTGACTATAATTGGAAAATGATATCTACATTTTATTCCTTTCTTACTATGAAATAAATTGAAAAGTAATACTAAAATTTGGAGGTTTTTTTGGCAATGAACCATTCAACTTTTTTTTAAGTTTGGGGAAAAATTTATTATCCCTCCTTTCTACAGTTTTCTGTAACATCAAACATGTTTTATTGCTTTCATTTTTTTAATTAGAGGATAATTACTTTACAACATTGAGATCATTTCAGCCATACATCCACATGGATCAGTCACACCTATATCTATGTCCCCTCTCCCTTGGACCTCCCTCCCACCTCCCTCCCCATCCCACCCCTCTAGGTTGTCACAGAGCACTGGATTTGGGCTCCCTGCAACATACAGCAAACTCCCACTGGCTATCTATTTTACATATGGTGATAAATGTTTCAGTGCTATCCTCTCAAATCATCCCACCCTGTTTTACCCTATTGAGTCCAAGAGTCTGATCTTTATGTCTGTGTCTCTGTTGCTGCTCTGCAAGTAGGATCATCAGTACCATCTTTCTAGATTCCATATATATGTGTTAATACACAATACTGTTTTTCTGATTTACTTCACTTTGTATAATAGACTCTAGGTTCATCCATCTCATTAGAACTGACTCAAATGCATTCCTTTGGATAGATGAGTAATATTGCATTGTGTATATGCAGCACAACTTCCATACCATTCATCTGTCTATGAACACCTAAGTTGCCTCCATGTCCTAGCTATTGTAAATTGTGCTGCAAAAAGGAAAATTGAAGTACATGTGAAATGTGCAATGAAAATTGGGGTAAATGTGTCTTTTTCAATTATGGGTTCCTCAGGTTGTGTGCCCAGTAGTCGGATTTCTGGGTTGTATTGTAGTTTTATTCCTGGTGTTTTAATGAATCTCCATACTGTTCTCCATATTGATTGGATCAATTTGCACTCCCATCAACAGTGTAAGAGGGTTCCCTTTTCTCCACAACCTGGCCTACATTTATTGTTTGTAAACTTATTGATGGACATTCTGACTACTGTGAGATGATACCTCATTGTAGTTTTGATTTAATTTTTCTAATATTGAGCAATGTTGAGCATCTTGTTAGAGAGGACTCAACACTGAAAAAAAACTAAGATCATGACATCTGGTTCCATCACTTTATGGCAAATAGAAGGAGGAAAAAAATTGGAACCAGTGATATATTTTATTTTATTGGGCTCCAAAATCACTGCAGATGGTGGCTCTAACCATGAAATTAAAAGACATTTGTTCCTTGGAAGGAAATCTATGACAAACCTAGACACCATATCAAAGAGTAAAGATATCACTTTGCTGACATAAGTCCATCTAGTCAAAGCTATGGTTTTTCCAGTAGTCATGTATAGATATGAGCTTCCTAGGTACTGCAGTGGTAAACAATTGACCTCATTCATGTAGGAGACACAAGAGATGCTGATACAATTCTTGAGTCAGGAAGATCCCCTGAAGGAAGAAATGGCAACTCACTCCAGTATTCTTGCTTGGAGAATCCCATGGACAGAAAAGCCTGGAAGTCTACAAGTTCATAGAGTAGTGAAGAGTTAGACACAATTGAACATGCATGAACATGTATATATGGATGCTGGAGCTGGACCATAAAGAAGGCTGGACAACAAAGAATTGAGGCTTTCAAATTGTGGTGCTGGAGAAGACACTTGAGAGTCCCTAGGACTACAAAGAGATCAAACCAGTCAATACTAAAGGAAATGAAAACCCTTATTGGAAAATTCAGACTTGACAAAAGTAGGGAAAACCACTGGACTATTCAGGTATGATAGCATATTAAAAAGTAGAGACATTACTTTGCCAACAAAGGTCCATCTAGTCAAGGCTATGGTTTTTCCTGTGGTCATGTATGGATGTGAGAGTTGGACTGTGAAGAAAGCTGAGCACCGAAGAACTGATGCTTTTGAACTGTGGTGTTGGAGAAGACTCTTGAGAGTCCCTTGGACTGCAAGGAGATCCAACCAGTCCATTCTAAAGGAGATCAGCCCTGGGTGTTCTTTGGAAGGAATGATGCTAAAGCTGAAACCCCAGTACTTTGGCCACCTCATGCGAAGAATTGACTCATTGGAAAAGACTCTGATGCTGGGAGGGATTGGGGGCAGGAGGAGAAGGGGATGACAGAGGATGAGATGGCTGGATGGCATCACGGACTCCATGGACATGAGTTTGAGTGAACTCTGGGAGTTGGTGATGGACAGGGAGGCCTGGTGTGCTGCAATTCATGGGGTTGCAAAGAATCGGACATGACAGAGCAACTGAACTGAACTGAACTGATTCAGGTATGACCTAAATCAAATCACTTAATGATTATATAGTGGAAGTGAAAGATAGATTCAAGGGATTAGATTTTATAGACAGAGTGCCTGAAGTTTATCGGTGGAGGTTAGAAACATTGTACAGGAAGCTGTGATCAAAACCATTCCTCCAAAAAAAAAAAAAAAAAAAGAAAGAAATGCAAAAATGGAAAATGGCTGCCTGAGGAGGCTTTACAAATAGCTGGTAAAAGAAGAGATGCTAAAGACAAAGGAGAAAAGGAAAGATAGATCCATCTGAATGCAGTGTTCCAAAGAATAACAAGGAGAGATAAGACAGCCTTCCTCAGTGACTAACACAAAGAAATACAGGGAAGCAATAGAATGGGAAAGACTAGAGATCCCTTCAAGAAAATTAGTGATACCAAGGGAATATTTCATGCAAAAATGGACACAGGAAAGGACAGAAATGATATGGACCTAATAGAAGCAGACAATATTAAGAAAAGGTGGCAAAAATATACAGAAGAACTATACAAAAAAGATCTTCAAGACCCAGATAATCACAATGATCGCCTAGAGCCAGACATCCTGGAATGTGAAGTCAAATGGGCCTTAGGCAGCATCACTATGAACAAAGCTAGTGGAGGTGGTGGAATTCCAGTTGAGCTCTTTCAAATCCTAAAAGATGATGCTGTGAAAGTGCTGCACTCAATATGCCAGCAAATTTGGAAAACTCAGCAGTGGCCACAGGACTGGAAAAGGTCAGTTTTCATTCCAATCCCCAAAAAAGCAATGCTAAAGAATGTTCCAACTACCAAACCATTGCACTCATCTCACATGCTAGCAAAGTATTCCTCAAAAATCTCCAAGCTAGGCTTCAGCCATATGTGAACAGAGAACTTCCAGATGTTCAAGCTGTATTTAGAAAAGATAGAGGAACGAGAGGTCAAATTGGCAACATCTGTTGGATCACAGGAAAAGCAATTGATTTCCAGAAAAACATCTACTTCTGCTTAATTGACTATGCTAAATCCTTTGACTATGTGAATCACAAAAAACTGTGGAAACTTCTTCAAGAATTGGGAATACCAGAGCATCTTACCTGCCTCCTCATAAATCTGTATGCAAGTCAAGAAGCAATAGTTCAAACCACACATAGAAAAAATGGACTAGTTCAAAATTGGGAAAGGAATATGTCAGTGATTCAATGATGTATATTCTCACCCTGCTTATTTAAATAATGTGCAGAGTACATTGTGTGAAATGCCAGGCTGGATGAAGCACAAGCTGGAATCAATATTGCCAGGAGAAACATCAATAACCTCACATATACAGATGACACTACCCATACGGCACAAAGAGAAGAGGAACTGAAGAGCCTCTTGATGTAAGTGAAAGAAGAGAATGAAAAAGCTGGCTTAAAACTCAACGTTCAAAAAACGAGGATCATGGTGTCCGGTCCCATAATTTCATGGCAAATAGATGAGGAAACAATGGAAAAAGTGAGAGACTTAATTTTTGAGGGCTCCAAAATCACTGCAGATGGTGACTCCAGCCATGAAATTAACAGATGCTTGCACCTTGAAAGAAAAGTTATGAGAAACCTAGACAACATATTAAAAAGCAGAGACATTACTTTGCCAACAAAGGTCCATGTAGTCAAAGCTATGGTTTTTCCAGTAGTCATGTATGGATGTGAGAGTTGGACTATAAAGAAAGCTGAGCACTGAAGTATTGATGCTTTTGAGTTGTGGTGTTTGAGAAAACTCTTGAGGGTCCCTTGGACTGCAAGGAGATCAAACTAGCCAATCATAAAGGAAATCTGTCCTGAATACTCATTGGAAAGAAAGACCCAAAGATTGAAGGCAAGAGAAGAAGTTGATGACAGAGGATGAATCACCGTTTGATGGACATGAGTTTGAGCAAGCTCTGGGGGTTGGTGATCAACAGGGAAGACTGGTATGCTGCAGTCCATGGTGTCACAAAGAGTTGGACATGACTGAGCGACTGAACTGAACTTCAAGGAAATCAACCCTGAATACCCACTGGAAAGACCGATGCTGAACCTAAAGTAGTTTGGCCTTATGATGAGAAGAATTGACTCATTGGAAAAGACTCTGGTGGGGGGAAAGATTGAAGACAAAAGGAGAAATGGGCAACAGAGGATGAGATGGTTGGTTGACATCAATGGCTCAAAGGACAGGAATTCAAACAAAATCCAGGAGATAGTGGTAGATGGAGAGACCTTGCATGCTGCAGTCCATGGAGTCGCAAAGACTCAGGCACCACTTAACAACTGAATAACCACATTCAGATATCAATGTTCTTATTTTTAATAGTTATTTTAGTTTTTAGAATCTTGTGAATTTTATGTTGAGTTCTATATGAATATATTACAGTTTATATCAAATATTAATTTGAATTTTAACTTTCTGTATGATAGGTTAAATTTTCTAGAACCTAAAAAAATGCTGAATCAAACTGAATCTTCAGTGTTTCCCAAAATCGCCCTTGTTGAAGAAAAACACATACCATATAATATGTTTAAATTGATCGACAAATTACTTTGACTTATACTCTAAACTACAATATTGCTTTGCATGTCAACTAATAAAACAACAGATGAGTATTTACATATTTTTTTCCTTTTGCAAGATGCAAACTTTTTATTTAGTAACAGAAGTTAAAGTAAGATTAAGAAACTTTGAGAAATGCTCATCTTTTTTTTTATCATAATATATTGATTCAGTAAAATAAGCAGTAAAGAAAAGTGGAAAAAGAAAAAGACCATTTTGTACTGCTTGTATGCCTACTCCTTGGAGGTTACAAATTAACCTTGAAATAACATCAAGAAATTCAATCTCAACTTTGCTATCTGTTCATATTCTCTATAACTACTGAATTTAGTTTTTTTGTGTGTGTGTGTGCTGAGTGGCAAAGGCGAGCAAAGCAAAGGTTACTGAATCATAGAATCTTGAAATATTAGATCACATCACCACCAATTACATCTGAGGAAATTAAAATTGAGACAGTGAAGAGACTTTAATAAAGTCACTGAGAGAATTAGGAGACGAGCTGGGATTCACAGTTTTCTGACAAGTATTATAGACAGGTTTATATTCATTGGCAGGAATTCTGATTCATTCATTCTAAACTATCTTGTGCTGTGCTGTGCTCAGCTGTGTCCAAATTTTGCAACCCCATAGACAATAGCCTGCCAGGTTCCTCTGTCCATGGGATTCTCCAGTCAAAAATACTGGAGTGGGTTGCCATTTTCTCCTCCAGGAGATCTTTCTGACTCAGAGATCAGACCCACATCTCTTTGTGTCTCCTGCTTTGGCAGATGGATTCTTTACCACGAGCACCTGGGAAGTCTGTTAAACCATCTTGGCAATGTGATATTCTAAAAATTGCTTATATTCATGATAACACTGACTCAACTACATAGAAAGTTGATACTAATTTTGGAGAATCAAAAATATACCCCCTTTTCTTTGTAATGGACCATTCAACAGCCATCGTCAAGTTTGCTCAGATCACTAAATAATACCTTTTTAAAGCAACATTTATACATATACAATCAAATGCTGTCTCAGTTTTGTCAACCACGATGAAAGATACAGTATGAGGTAAATTATACTGGACTTATGTCTGCCCTTAAATATCATGAAATTATGAATGAGTCAAAGTTAATTTGCATACAAATATACCATAAGCACCATAAAGTGTCAGACTGTATAATCTACAGATGAAAAGAGCTTGTACAACCTCTGATTTTATTTTCCTTTATTTTTATTGGAGTATAGTTGATTTATAATGTTGTGTTAGTTTTAGTTGTATCCAACTCTTTTGAGACCCCACGGACTGTATCTCACCAGGCTCCTCTGTCCATGGGAGGTTTCAGGAAGGAATACTGGAGTGGTATTCTCTTTCAGGGGATCATTCTAACCTAGGGATTAAACCAGCATCTCCTTTGTCTCCTGCATTCCAGGCAGATTCTTTATCTACTGAGCCATGAGCCATCAGGTAAATAGCAAAGTGAATCTCTCTCTCTCTCTCTCTCTCTCACACACACATATATATACACACATATACACACAAGTATCTTCTTTTAAATTCTTTTCCCATTTAGGCAATGCAGAGCACTGAGTAAAGTTTTCTGTGCTATACAATAGGTCCTTGCTTATCTATTTTATGTATCAGTTCAATTTAGTAGCTCAGTCATGCCCAACTCTTTGTAACACCATGGACTGAAGCATGCCATGCTTCTTTGTCCATCACCAACTCCCAGAATTTTCTCAAACTCATGTCCATTGATTCAGTGATGCCATCCAACCATCTCATCCTCTGTCATCCCCTTCCTCTCCCACCTTCAATCTTTCCCAGCATCAGAGTCTTTTCCAATGAGTCAGATCTTCGACTCAGGTGGCCAAAGTATTGGAGCTTCAGTTTCAGCATCAGTCCTTCCAATGAATATTCAGGACTGATTACCTTGAGGATTAACTGGTTTGATCTCCTTGCTGTCCAAGAGACTCTCAAGAGTCTTCTCCAACACCACAGTTCAAAAGAATCAATTTTTCAGTGCTCAGCCTTCTTTATGGTCCACCTGTCACATCCATACTTCACTACTGGTAAAACCATAGCTTTGACTATATGGAATTTTGTTGGCAAACTAATGTCTCTGCTTTTTAATACACTGTCTAGGCTTGTCATAGTCTTTCTTCCAAGGTGCAAGCATCTTTTAATTTCATGGCTGCAGTCACCATCTGCAGTGATTTGGAGTCCAAGAAAATAACGTCTTTCATTGTTTCCATTGTTTCCCCACCTATTTGCCATGAAGTGATGGCAAACATATATATTATATATATTTATGTATAGTAGTGTGTACCAGTCTCCTAGTCTATTTTTCCTCCCTTTTAATCCTTTGCCCTGCAACTGCAAATTTTCTTTCTACATCTGCAACTCTGTCTATTTTGTAGATAAGTTTATCTGTAACTTTTTTTTTTTTAGATTCCACATATAAGCACAATGATATTTGTCTTCTCTGTCTGACTTCACTTAGTATGATAATGTCTAGGTCCATTTTTGTTGTTACAAGTGGCTGAGTAATGTTCCACTGTATATGCATATCACATCTTCTTTATCCATTCCTCATTTGAAGGGCATTTAGGTAGCTTCCATGTTCTGCCTGTTGTAAATATTGTATTGATCTCCTTCAACCCTATTTGAAGTGTTGTCTCCAGGATTCCATACAAAGTGGGTTTGGGAGCTCTATCTCCAGTGTGGTATAAAATGAGAATCAGGTTTGGATACCTTTTTTTACAGTTACATTTGCAGAGTGTGGTGATTGTTTTATTTAGAGTCAGTGTCATCGATCTGAGGTTTTCTAAACTTGGTGTTTACAAACTAAGAATTTGAAGGTCAGCATAATTATTACCAATATTCATAGTGGAAGGAATAGCATCCGACATTTGGAAAGCCAATGATTTAAGGCAGCAATACCCTAAAATAACGAGACTTCCTGACACTTGTCCCTCTTTTCTCCATGTCTTATTTTGTTTGAGAGCACTAGTAAGAATGTGTCGATCCACACACATACACACACAATGCTTGCAGAGTTAGCATATGTCGTATGCTGGCAGGTTGATTCTTGTTGCTGTCCCCTGAAAGATTTGCCTAACAACTGTGTGTTCTCTTTGGATGATGGTGTCAAAAGATCCTAAGAACTGGGTTTTCCTGAATTAGAGGATTATCTAATGTTAATCAAGGGTTGTGACCATCTAGAGCTCCCTTCCAGCAATTACTTTTATAACTAGTTATTTAAAAATTTTCACAATACACTTAAAGCCAGACACTCACAAAGTTTATTTGCCTGGTTACTCATTTCTTGGCTATTGTTCTTTTCAACTCTCTTATTTTCTATTAAAACTCACTTGACCTTCTTAGGAGTTGTTGGGTCTGAGTTACTTATAGGCTGTGTGAAATTGTTATAGTAGAAGAGCTCAGAATCCACCCCCCCCCCCAAAAAAAAAGGCCCTTTCTTTTTATTAATTTATTAATTTTAATTGGAGGACAATTGCTTACAATATTGTTTTGGTTTCTGTCATATGTCACCATAAATCAGCCATATATATACATATATCCCTCCCCCTGGAACCTCCCTCCCACATTCTACCCCATCTCACCCCTCTATGTTGTCACAGAACACTGGGTTTTGAGCTCACTGCATCATACAGCAAATTCCCTCTGGCTGTCTATTTCACACATGGTAATTTATATGCATTAATGATACTTTCTTAATTCATCCTACCCACTCCTTCCCCCACTGTGTTCACAAGTCTGTTCTCTGTATCTGTGTCTCTATACCTGCCCTGCAAATAAGTTCATCACTATCATTTTTTAGATGCAATACATATGCATTAATATGCAATATTTGTTTTTCTTTGACTTACTTCACTCTGTATAGTAGGCTTTAGGTTCTTTCACCTCATTAGAAGTGATTCAAATGCATTATTTTCATGGCAGAGTAATATTCCATTTTATATATGTACCACACTTCTTTATCTATCCATCTCTTTATAGACATCTAAGTTTCGTCCATGTCTTGGCTATTGTAAATAGTGCTGCAGTGAACATTGAGGTACCTGTGTCCTTTTCAATTATGGTTTTCTCAGAATATATGTCCAGTAGTGGGACTGCTGGGTCATATGGTAGTTTTATTCCTAGTTCTTCAAGGAATCTCCATTCTGCTTTCCATAGTGGGTGCACCAATCCACATTCCCACCAACAGTGCAAGACGGTTCCCTTTTCTCCACACCCTCTCCAGCATTTATTGTTTCTAAATTTTTTGATGATGACCATTCTGACAGGATATTTAAAAATTTTATAAATATTGCAGGATAGAACATCCAGAGAACTCAATTAAGTGGTCATCCTCTGGCACCCCAGATAAGATCAGAATTTCCTTTTCAAGTTCTCTGCCTTTTCAAATGGATGGTAGAAGACCATTTCACAACAATGCAGCAGTTTGCTAGCAAATGTTGATTTGAATTTAGCAGAAAAACTGACTATATTATATAATAGATGACTTTCTTATACTAGAAATTACAGGTTATAATTGTCAAATCAGTAGGTCACATTTCATATGATTTACTAATATCTTAAAGTATCTAAAGCTTATCCACTGCCTTTCTTTAAAATGTCCAGATTCTTGTTTGGATAAGTACTTGTACAGATTCTTTTGTTTTGCTAACAATGTCTCTCTATACACGCTTTTCACATATTTAAGGAATGCTTTGACAAAGGTGTGTGAATTGTGCCAGTTACAATGTTTTTTGTTTTTTTTTTTTTAACTGTTCATGACTTAGACTGGCTTGAGGAAATGCATATATTTTTCCTATGCCTCTGAAAGCCTGTTTGTAAGAGGATCTCTGTAGTGTAAAAAGAGTAGAAAATTTGGACTATTTTAAGCAGTCATCTGTAATTTAGAAATTTCTGCAACATGAAATGTTATTCATTCAATATATGTGTAAATACTTGTCAATTTACTGCACTGATTCAGAAATATAATTTTAGGAAGTAACCAAATTATGACAGATACTTATTAATTATGACAGGTAGGATTTCTCTAACTTTCTAATCTACCTACAAAGGAGCCTGGAGGGCTACAGGCCACGTGGTCACAAAGTGTCAGACATGACTGAGTGACTAAACAACCACCACCACCATCGACTGTTCATAATATTAAACCACTTCAAGTTATTTTCTAAGAGTTTAAATAGCAATTCGCAAAATTGGATAAGCTATAATAATTTTAATGCTATACATAATTTATAGTTTAATTTGAATGCAGTTTAATTAAATGAGCGATATATTGTATAGGAATGGATATTTTATATAGGAATTCCTATTATATAGGAATATATATATATAATAATTTATATTACATAGGAATAGGAATTCCTACTATATAAGAATATTATATAGAAATTGTTATAAATATTTATATATAAATTTATATATAAGTATATAGAAATCTTATATAGGAATATAACAGGAATAGGAGTTCTTATTATATAGGAATATATTTAGGAATATATGCTCCAATATTTTGGCTGCCTGATATGCCTCATTGGAAAAGACCCTGATGTTCTGAAAGAGTGAAGGCAGGAGGAGAAGGGGACAACAGAGGATGAGATGGTTAGGTGGCATCAACAACTGGATGGACATGAGTTTGAACAAGTTCCAGGAATTGGTGATGGACACGGAGGCCTGAGGTGTTACTGTCCATGGAGTCTCAAGAGTCAGGAAAGACTGAGCAGCTGAACTGAACTTATATTTTCTATAAAACTGGCTTTATTGATTGAAATCTTCCTTCCAATATAAAAATATAAAGGGACTTCAGCCTGATAATTCAAAGTTATGTGTCTGCTTCACTATATGAAATATGTGAGAATCAAGTCATGTTCAATGGTTGTAAAAAAAAAAATAAAGTTTTTTATATGGAAGCCAGTTTCCAGTTTCCCCCTCAAGCAGCCTCTCCTATCGGGAAGATTTCATAAGCCTCTTATCCTTCTTCAGAGGGCAGACAGACTAAAAACCACAATCACAGAAAAATAACCAATCTGATCACACAGACTACAGTTTTGTCTAACTCAATGAAACTATAAGCCATGGCTTGTTGGGCCACCCAAGATGGACGGGTCATGGTAGAGAGTTCTGACAACATGTTATTCAATGGAGAAGGAAATGGCTAACCACTCCAGTATCCTTGCCTTGAGAACCCCATCAACAGTATTAAAAGGCAAAAAGATAGGACACTGAAAGATCAACTCCCCAGGTCAGTAGGTGCCCAATATGCTACTGGAGATCAGTGGAGAAATAACTCCAGAAAGAATGAAGAGACGGAGCCAAAGTAAAAACGACAGCCAGTCATGGATGTGATTGATGATGAAAGTAAAGTCCAATGCTGTAACAGAAATATTGTGTAGAAGCCTGGAATGTTAGGTCCATGAATCAGGACAAATTGGAAGTGGTCAAACAGCAGATGGCAAAAGTGAACTTCGACATTTTAGGAAACAACAACCTAAAATGGACTGGAATGGGTGAATTTAACTCAGATGACCATTATATCTACTACTGTAGGCAAGATCCCTTAGAAGAAATGGAATAGCCATCATAGTCAACAAAAGAGTCTGAAATGCAGTACTTGGATGCAATCTCAAAAACAATAGAATGATCTCTGTTTGTTTCCAAGGCAAACCATTCAATATCAGAGTAATCCAAGTCTATGCCCTTACCAGTAATGCTGAAGCAGCTGAAGTTGAGTGGTTCTATGAAGACCTACAAGACGTTCTAGAACTAACGCCCCCAAAAGATGTCCTTTTCATTACAGGGAAATGGAATGCAAAAGTAGGAAGTCAAGAAATACCTGGAGTAATAGGCAAATATGGCCTTGGATTACAGAATGAAGCAGAGCAAAGGCTAAAAGAGTTTTTCCAAGAGTATGCACTGGTCATAGCAAACACCCTCTTCCAACAACACAAGAGAAGACTCTACACGTGGACATCACCAGTCAATACTGAAATCAGATTGATAATACTCTCTGTAGCCAAAGATGAAGAAAGTCTATACAGTCAGCAAAAACAAGACCAGAAGCTGACTATGGCTCAGACCATGAACTCCTTATTGCCAAATTCAGACTTAAATTGAAGAAAGTAGGGAAAACCACTAGACCATTCAGGTATGGCCTAAATCAAATCCCTTATGATTATATAGTGGAAGTGAGAAATAGATTTAAGGGATTAGATCTGATAGACAGAGTGCCTGAAGAACTATGGATGGAGGTTCATGACAGGGTACAGGAGGCAATGATCAAACCATCTTCAAGTAAAAGAAATGCAGAAAAGCAAAATGGCTGTCTGAGGAGGCCTTTCACTCAGTCACATGACTGAGAGACTGAACTGAACTGATATGGAAGCCTGCAGCTTTAGTGTAACATTTCTGTTTGCTAATAACACATTATGGATGTTTTAGTTATGTACATAAATTCTAGTACCCAAAAATATGTGAAAGGAAAAAGAAATAAAATTTTGTATTCCCAGAATATATACCTCAGAAATGCTCTATTTACCTTAAATTATAAGTCTGTGATTTTTAGTCAGTTCCATTCAGTTCAGTCACTTAGTCCTGTCCAACTCTTTGTGAGCCCATGGACCACAGCACGCCAGGCCTTCCTGTCCATCACCAACTCCCAGAGTCCACCCAAACTCATGTCCATTGAGTTGATGATGCCATCCAACCATCTTATCTTCTGTCGTCCCCTTCTCCTCCTGCCCTCAATCTTTCCCAGCATCAGGGTCTTTTCAAATGATTCAGCTGTTCACATCAGGTGGCCAAAGTATTAAGAGTTTCAGCTTCAACATCAGTCTTTCCAACGAACACTCAGAACTGAATCCCTTTAAGATGGACTGGTTGGATCTCCTTGGAGTCCATGGGACTCTCAAGAGTCGTCTCCAACACCAAAGCTCAAGAGCATCAATTCTTCAGCACTCAGCTTTCTTTATAGTCCAACTCTTACATCCTTACATGATTACTGGAAAAACCATAACTTTGACTAGACAGACCTTTATTGGCAAAGTAATGTCTCTGCTTTTTAATCAGGAGAATAAAAATATAAATGTAATTTTAAATTTCTCAGCAAATGACTAAATAAGAAATTCATTCTAACTTTTTATTAAGCAAAGCATAACATTATTTATAAGTAATGATGTAGCTCATTATTAAGCTCTTACAACTGGACTTTTAGGGGGGGAAAACAAAACATAAAATCATTAGAAAGCATTTTTCCCAATTAAGTCTAATAACTTGACTTCGAAAACTTTTCAGAAATAAATCAATGCTAATTCTGTGGTCAGCTTTGAAACATCTCTCCTGCTTTCTGATGCATTGTGTCATAACAAAGACACATTGTCAGCCACTTGACCATGGAATTTGTAGTCTGTAACTGGCTGCCTGAAAGCTCATTGCTCTGTTCATTTTCATTCTGAATTCCAGCCAAAAATTGATAGCCAGAAGACACTTGAGCCCTGGTTTCCTACATCATGAGTCATGCAAAAAATGTTGCTGAAAAAATTATTTTCTTTCCTTACTATTACCACATCAGAGTGGAAGGACATGTTCACAGTGTAATTCTATTCATGTTGAAGGATGTTTGTAGAATAACCAATAGTAGTCACAGAAATACTACAGTGCATTTATGAATATATAAACAGTGCAACAATATAATATTGTTAGTGTTTCTATTTATTGGTTGCATTCTTGTTCTGTAAAGAGGCTGGGTTTTCTAATACAGTGAACCCAAAGTAGAAATGGAAAAGAGGAGTCTTCCTTGGCATTCTAGTGGCTGACTCCATGCTCCCAATGCAGGGGGTTGGGGTTTGATCCCTAGTCAGGAAACTAGAGCCCACATGGCACGGCTAAGAGTTCACATGCATCAGTTAAAAGCCCATGTGCTGCAGCTAGGAGCCAGCCCAGCCAAATAAGCCCTAAAAGAGTAAGAAAGAGATGGAAGATAATCTGTTGCAGTGTATTGTCCTAGGAAAAAAAAAAGTAGATATAACAAATTAACTTTTAGACTGTGACCACTTTTTTGTTTTGTTATCTCCACAAACCTCTAAATTGTTCTTCAACAAATAATATATTTAAATTGTATTTATAAGCAGACTGAGTCTGAGGGATACCAAATAATTCGCACATATTGAATGTCAGCTTCTATGTGAAGAGAGACGGAAGGACACCATCTGCCAAAAATCAGATCAAAGACATAAATATTCATGATTTCATAGTAAAGTATATCTACACACACTCCCCAACACACAAACATACAAATACATAATACATTTGTCCCTAAAATGAAATGAACTGAATATAAAAATGAAAAGTTCCAAGAGAATTGGCAGTTTAATTCAAAATCCTAAATTTTCCATCTTCTAAGAGTTTTAAACTAATGCAAACCTAAGATACAAAGAAAAATCATCCCATACAGAACACTTTTATTAAAATTGGGATATAATTGACATATAAAATGACATTAGTTTCAGGTATACAACATAATGATTTGATATGTGTATATGCTGTGAAATGATCCACATTGTCAGTGTCCATCACCATATACAGTTAGAATATTTTCTTTGTGATGATAACTTTTAAGATCTAACTCTTGTAACAACTTTCAAATATACAGTACAGTATTATAAACTGTAGTCAGCATGCTATACATTACATCCCTATGACCTCTTTATTTTATAAATGGAAGTTTGTATCTTTTGACACCCTCCACCCATTTTGCTCATTCCTAAACTCCCACTTTTGAAACTACCAGTCTCTTCATGTATGAGCTTGTTTTCGTTACATTTTGTCCTTTTAGATTTCACAAATTAATGGATCATTCGGGATTTGTCATCTTGAATGCTCTTTTTTTTTTTTTTTTTTGAGCCTTAAGTGTGCCTTAGTTAGTTTTTTTTTTTTTTTCTAATTTTATTTTATTTTTAAACTTTACATAATTGTATTAGTTTTGCCAAATATCAAAATGAATCCGCCACAGGTATACATGTGTTCCCCATCCTGAACCCTCCTCCCTCCTCCCTCCCCATACCATCCCTCTGGGTCGTCCCAGTGCACTAGCCCCAAGCATCCAGTATCGTGCATAGAACCTGGACTGGCAACTCGTTTCTTACACGATATTTTACATGTTTCAATGCCATTCTCCCAAATCTTCCCACCCTCTCCCTCTCCCACAGAGTCCATAAGACTGTTCTATACATCAGTGTCTCTTTTGCTGTCTCGTACACCGGGTTATTGTTACCATCTTTCTAAATTCCATATATATGTGTTAGTATACTGTATTTATGTTTTTCCTTCTGGCTTACTTCACTCTGTATAATAGGCTCCAGTTTCATCCACCTCATTAGAACTGATTCAAATGTATTCTTTTTAATGGCTGAGTAATACTCCATTGTGTATATGTACCACGGCTTACTTATCCATTCATCTGTTGATGGACATCTAGGTTGCTTCCATGTCCTGGCTATTATAAACAGTGCTGCGATGAACATTGGGGTACACGTGTCTCTTTCCCTTCTGGTTTCCTCAGTGTGTATGCCCAGCAGTGGGATTGCTGGATCATAAGGCAGTTCTATTTCCAGTTTTTTAAGGAATCTCCACACTGTTCTCCATAGTGGCTGTACTGGTTTGCATTCCCACCAACAGTGTAAGACGGTTCCCTTTTCTCCACACCCTCTCCAGCATTCATTATTTGTAGACTTTTGGATCGCAACCATTCTGACTGGTGTGAAATGGTACCTCATAGTGGTTTTGATTTGCATTTCTCTGATAATGAGTGATGTTGAGCATCTTTTCATGTGTTTGTTAGCCATCTTTAAGTCTTCTTTGGAGAAATGTCTATTTAGTTCTTTGGCCCATTTTTTGATTGGGTCGTTTATTTTTCTGGAGTTGAGCTGTAGGAGTTGCTTGTATATTTTTGAGATTAGTTGTTTGTCCGTTGCTTCATTTGCTATTATTTTCTCCCATTCTGAAGGCTGTCTTTTCACCTTGCTAATAGTTTCCTTTGATGTGCAGAAGCTTTTAAGGTTAATTAGGTCCCATTTGTTTATTTTTGCTTTTATTTCCAATATTCTGGGAGATGGGTCATAGAGGATCCTGCTGTGATGTATGTCGGAGAGTGTTTTGCCTATGTTCTCCTTTAGGAGTTTTATAGTTTCTGGTCTTACATTTATATCTTTAATCCATTTTGAGTTTATTTTTGTGTATGGTGTTAGAAAGTGTTCTAGTTTCATTCTTTTACAAGTGGTTGACCAGATTTCCCAGCACCACTTGTTAAAGAGATTGTCTTTTCACCATTGTATATTCTTGCCTCCTTTGTCAAAGATAAGGTGTCCATATGTGCATGGATTTATCTCTGGGCTTTCTATTTTATTCCATTGATCAATATTTCTGTCTTTGTGCCAGTACCATACTGTCTTGATAACTGTTTTAAATGTGTTTTTTTAAATATATAAGTAACATGTTACAAATACAGTTTACTTGTTCCCATTCGTGTTTTTCCCTGATTATCTTTCTTTTTTTAATTACTGGAAACTTATTTGAAGTCATTAAATCCAAAGTTCCTGAGTGAAAAACCAATGAGAAAAATCTGAGATTATAAATTAATACTTAGCAAGATTTGTTTTCCAGGAAAACTATCTTATTGCACTATATACAATTGATTAATAAATAGCAATTTAATGGATGAAGTACAATTTAACATCAGTTGATAAACATTGTAACAAGATTTAAATAATTAGCTTAATTCTTTCTTTCCCAGTCTCATATGATGACAAGATCAAACAATATTATTTTTAGCAGATGAAGGAAAGAATAGGAACTCAGATGTGTGATCATAAGTTACTCTCCTAGGTTGAAATTCCACACACTTCATACTAATCTTTTTTTTTTTTTTTTAATATTCCACTCATTAGTTAAGCCAGTCTGCAGGAAAGAATCCGGGTTGATATTTCTCACAAGGGCGCTATCTGTGAGAGGGGTCAGAATTGTGTTTGTCAGGGTGTGGATGTGTCTGTATCTTATTTAAAATTTTGAGGAATGTATGTATGCAATGTAATATCCTAAGAAACATATTTCAAATCTGGTGGAGTTAAAACTGTTTCAGTATCACTGTGCCAGCACTTTCATTACCCAGCACTGTACTTTCATATTTTAATTTACTGCAAATTTTTTTTTTTTCTGTTCACAAGATCGTTAGGTTTTCCTTCTTTTTATCCTTCTTTTTTATCTCATATCCTGACCTGGCAGATACCAAAGCATTTTGGTGTTATTTATTGTAAATAGATAGTTGTTTGCTAGCCCTTCCGTTATGAGACCATTGAGGACATTCTCATCTTCTTTTCTCTATTACATGATGGAATGTACTCATGAGAAGACATTGTCCTAGCATTCTTATGAAGAGTATTGTATTATTACCATTGTATCATCATGACCTTGAGACTTTGACAAGCTAAGCTCTTTGTCTGTTAGAATAACAAAGCTTCCTTTGTATGTACTGTTGTTTTGACCTTAAGTCATGCCCCACTCTCTGTGACTCCAGCCCAGGCTGCCGTCCACCATATTATTCTGTCCATGAAATTCTCCAGGCAAGAATACTAGAGTGGGTTGCCCTTTCCCCCTCCAGGGGATCTTCCTGACCTAGGGATTGAACCGGTGACTTCATTGACAGACAGATTCTTTACCGCTGAGCCAACAGGGAAGCCCTATATGTATATATGTCTGAATGTAAATTCCAATCATGTCTAAAATCACATATGTCATTGCTCTTTCAATTTGTGTGTGTGTGTGTGTGTATGTATTAGGTGGGGTTGAAAATTAGGTGTGCCTGTGTATATGGAGAACTTTTTTGTAATTTCTTAAACTGTTCCCGTGGAAATGAACCATCAGAATCACACCTAAGGTCTGATAAATCATTTGTGTTTTCTTCATTAACTATTTTTTGGAGTATACTTGATTTACAAAGTTGTGTTAGTTTCAGGTGTGTAGCAAAGTGATTTTGTTATACATGTACATGTATATGGGCTTCCATGGTGGCTCAGATGGTAAAGAATCTGCCTGCAATCCAAGAGACGTGTTTGATCCCTAGGTCAGCAAGAACCCCTGGAGGAGGAAATGGAAACCCACTACAGTATTCTTGCCTGGAGAATCCCATGGATGGAGGAGACTGGTGGGTTACATTCCATGAGGTTTCATAGAGTCAGACATGACTGAGTGACTAACACTTTCACTTCACACATTTATCTATTCTCTTTCAGATTCTTTTCCCAAATAGATTATTGCAGAGTATTGAATAGAGTTCCCTGTGCCATACAGTAGATCCTCTTTTACATATGGTAGTGTGTATACGTTAATCCTAAACTCCTAATTTATCCTTCCCCTACCTTTCCACTTTGGTGAACATAAGTTTGTTTTCTAAGTTAAATATACTCATAAAATCAGTTGGGTCAATGTCAGATTTAACTTACAATGATTTCAGTTGCCTTTGGGTTTTTTGTATAACTTACCTTGAAGAAAGAAGTTATGCTACAAAAGACAGCAAATTTGCACGTTCTTAGTTTCCGTCTTCAGTGGCTGAAACTTATTTGCTCCATGCATGGTTTATACATCAATATTATCTCAGATTACATCGGAGTAACTTACCCTCCTTTGATCTTGGCCAGTTGCCATGCATCCAGGCCGAGGGGCTGGAGTGAGGGCTGACAGAGTTCTCATGGTTGGTAATTCCAGCCCCTGCCCATGCTGGACAGGATGGGGAAAAGCTGGCTTTAGCAGATTGGGCTCTGAGGACCTGGCTAACACAACAGTGTGTATGGGTAGAGCAGCAGTTCTGAGATAGACTTTCCCAGTGGGATTTGGAAGACAGCATGAAGAAGTAGATAAACTCCGTATTCTCCCAGTAAGTAGTCTGGAATTGCATAGTTTCCACTGCTTTGATGGAAATGCCCCACAGGGCCTCAGATGTTGGTGGTCAGCTGCTGCCACAGTGATGCTGTATGTCCAATCACCTCAAACTTAGCACTTTACAACCACATTTAATTTCCATGCAGACATATGCAGGGCAGCCTGGCTTTAGTGCTCTAGCTGACCTCAGCTGCATCAGACTCTAAACTCCAGGTTGGACCCAAGCCTCATCCACATTGGTCTCATCCCTTTGGGACCAGAGGAGTCAGACATGTGAGAGAAGAGGCTGAGCACAGAGGAACATCCTGTAGCACGTGTATGTCTGCTGGTTTCATGCCTGTTAATATACCCATGTAAGGAAAACACACATTCAAGCATATAGTCAATATGGTAGAAAACATACTTTGCCATCAATGCAAACTGCAATGCTATAAAGCAAAGGGAATGGATACACAGGTATAGAGTGAAGAACGGAGAACAAAATTTTAACTTTCCACAACTAGAAATCAGCTGTGTGTGTGTGTGTGTGTGTGTGTGTGTGTGTGTGTGTGTTGTGTGTGATAGAGAAAGACAGAGAGAGAATCTGGAAGGAGCGTCATAAACTTTTTTTTTTTTTTTTCCATCTGCTCTTCCTTCTTCCCTCCTTTGCTTCCATTTTCCTTCACTGCAACTTCTCCAGAATTCACCCAGCACAACCTTAGCCCTAAAATATTTGCCTTGGACTTCCCAGGTGGCACAGTAGTAAAGAATCTGCCTGCCAATGCAGGAGCTACAAGAGACTCAGGTTTGATCCCTGGGTTGGGAAGATCCAGTGGAGTAGGAAATGGCAACTCTCTCCAGTTATTCTTGCCTGGGAAATCCCATAGACAGAGAAGCCTGGGCTACTGTCCACAGGCCACAAAAGAGTCAAACATGACCAAGTGTCTAAGCACACACACACACTTGACTTGAACTCTGTATTCTGGGGATTATACACCAAGAGGGTGAGTCTGGGATTACAAACAGGCTTTAAAATGGGACTTTGGATTGGGTTGTGTGACAATAGAAGGATGATGGTTGGCCCATTAGGATTGATAAGAGGGTGTTGAAAACCAGTGGTAGGCAGTGGTGGCATATTATTAAAACTTTCGTTTGTATTTAACATAGGGCTTCCCTGGTGGCTCAGATGGTAAAGCATCTGCCCACAATGTGGGAGACCTGGGTTCAATTCCTGGGCTGGGAAGATACCCTGGAGAAGGAAATGGCAACCCACTCCAGTATTCTTGCCTGGAAAATCCCATGAACAGAGGAGCTGGTAGGCTACAGTCCATGGGGTCTCAAAGAGTTGGACAAGACTGAGCAATTTCACTTCACTTTTGTATTTAACATAAATTCCAGAAAAACATCTATTTCTGCTTTATTGACTATGCCAAAGCCTTTGACTGTGTGAATCACAATAAACTGTGGAAAATTCTGAAAGAGATGGGAATACCAGACCACCTGATCTGCCTCTTGAGAAATTTGTATGCAGGTCAGGAAACAACAGTTAGAACTGGACATGGAACAACAGACTGGTTCCAAATAGGAAAAGGAGTTCGTCAAGGCTGTATATTGTCACCCTGTTTATTTAACTTACATGCAGAGTACATCATGAGAAACGCTGGACTGGAAGAAACACAAGCTGAAATCAAGATTGCCGGGAGAAATATCAATAACCTCGGATATGCAGATGACACCACCCTTATGGCAGAAAGTGAAGAGGAACTCAAAAGCCTCTTGATGAAAGTGAAAGTGGAGAACAAAAAAGTTGGCTTAAAGCTCAACATTGAGAAAACGAAGATCATGGCATCTGGTCCCATCACTTCATGGGAAGTAGATGGGGAAACAGTGGAAACAGTGTCAGACTTTATTTTGGGGGGCTCCAAAATCACTGCAGATGGTGACTGCAGCCATGAAATTAAAAGACGCTTACTCCTTGGAAGAAAGGTTATGACCAACCTAGATAGCATATTCAAAAGCAGAGACATTACTTTGCCAACCAAGGTTCGTCTAGTCAAGGCTATGGTTTTTCCTGTGGTCATGTATGGATGCGAGAGTTGGACTGTGAAGAAGGCTGAGCGCCGAAGAACTGATGCTTTTGAACTGTAGTGTTGGAGAAGACTCTTGAGAGTCCCTTGAACTGCAAGGAGATCCAACCAGTCCATTCTGAAGGAGATCAGCCCTGGGATTTCTTTGGAAGGAATGATGCTAAAGCTGAAACTCCAGTACTTTGGCCACCTGATGCGAAGAGTTGACTCATTGGAAAAGACTCTGATGCTGGGAGGAATTGGGGGCAAGAGGAGAAGGAGACGACAGAGGAGGAGATGGCTGTATGGCATCACTGACTCGATGGACGTGAGTCTGAGTGAACTCCAGAAGTTGGTGATGGACAGGGAGGCCTGGCGTGCTGCAATTCATGGGGTCGCAAAGAGCTGGACACGACTGAGCAACTGATCTGATCTGATCTGATCTGAAGACAGAAGTAGAAGGTAACCATATGAGGTATCAAGTTCTGCTTCCCTTAAAAGCTGTGATCTCAAGATGTGCTGGGACTTTTGCTGATGACATTTCAAGCTTTTCAGAAAGAATATGATAGGTTCAGTGCAGCTAAATATAAACTTAAGGCATGCTGAAATGCAGAGGGCTTGCAGATGATTTCTAAAGAAAACCCTCCCATGTCTTCAAAGGAGAACCTCAAGAAGATGATTCTGTTGACAGTAAAGTGAAGAATGTGAGTTATAAATATACTGTTTTTGCAAAAGACACTAAATGTGCAATTGTGTCAAAATTAGAATCCTGATATGGTAAAAGTGGAATTCAGATCTGGGTTGGATTTGTTCAATCACTAAGTCATGTCTGCTGCCTCTTTGCTACTGCATTTAGCATGCCAGGCGTCTCTGTCCTTCACTATCTCCAGGAGTTTGCTCAAACTCATGTCCATTGAGTTGGTGATGCTATCCAACCATCTCATCCTCTGTTGTTTCCTTCCACTTTTGTCTGTAATGTGTCCAATCATCAGGGATAGACTTATTTGGGTAAATGAGCTAAGGAATCTTGAAATCCAAAATGCCACCCAGATACCTGACTGATAAAAGAAGCTCTTTCTTTCCAAAGAAAGGAGGTAGACTGGGCAACAGATTGTTCAGGGCAGGACATTTTTCAGTAATAACCACTGCTGAATTTCAGGTTCACTCAGGGTCAAGGAATGATGATAGTGAAGGTATGTCTTTATAACAGGTAGACACTTCTTTTATTTTCACATCAAGGGAGAAAAAGCTGCGATAATTTTTCATATTGTTTCTATCAGATGAAGGAGAGGCAGCTAGAGATGTGAATCTATACTGACACAAAAGCATTTAATTTGGCCAACTTGTCAATGACACAAAATGATTAAGATTGAAAACTCAGAGACAATGAAATTTGAAGAAGCTATATGTGAACACATCTTTGAAAGGAGAATCTTATAAATGCTGTCTCATGGTCATGTTCAGCAGCACTTCTGAGACATTATACCATATTCAATATTTCCTTGATTTAAAGGATATACTTTAGAGCAAAAAACGATAACAGTTGGCTTAGCCAAGGACTTCCCTAGTTGTCTCAATAACCCCATTACTCGGAAACATTTGTATTGATTCAATGGAGAAATGCCCATTTGAATGTTTAGCTGCAATCCTATTATGTGGGTTTAGGGCATTGTTCAATTGCTAATAAATGGTGCTATGTCCCTAGCAGGCTTCTTTGGTGGCTCAGTGGTGAAGAATCTGCCTGCCAATAAAGGAGACTTGGGTTCTACACCTGGGTCAGGAAAATCCCCCGCTGAAGGAAATGGTAACCCACTACAATATTTTTGACAGAGGAGCCTGGTGGGCTACAATCAATGGAGTCTCAAAGAGTTGGACATGACTTAGCGATTAAAGAACAACATTGTCCACAGCAGGTCATGGCACCAAGAGTTTGAAGTAGAAACCTGCTGACCATGACTCTTTGTGATAGATGGTAGAATGTCTGTACTTGCTTTTCTCACAGCTTTCTTTCTGTTGGCAAAGCAGTGCTGATCCGCAGAGGGTGGATGCTTGCATTGGTTGACTATGGGGATTTCACTGAAGTTGGAACCACAATTTCCACATTGCCCCATTGGTCTTGTTCTGATAAACTGTCAGGCTCATTATTTTATTGGCCCAAAAAGCAGTGTAATTTGGTGTGTGTTTCACATGAGCTGAGAAAAATAGCCATCCTGCTGTTGCTGGATAGTCTACAGATGTCAGTTATATCTGGTTGATTGATGGTGCTGTTGAATTCAAGTATGCCCTCACTGATTTTTCTGCTTGCTAGATCTATTTCTGAAAGAAGATTTCAAGGTCTGCTAGATCTGTCTATATCTCATAGAAAAGTATTGAAGTCTCTAACTATGATAGTATATCCATCTCTTTCTCTGTAGTTTTCTCTAGTGTTGTCTCAGGTAATTTGATACTCTGTTACATGTGGATCAAGGATTACTCCTTTATCTTTATGTAATCCCCATTTATCCCTGATAACATTCCTTAGTCCAAAGTGCACTCTTCATGATATCAGCATAGCTACTGCTGCTCTCCTTATGTTAGTTGTTAGCAATACATGTCTTTCTCCATTCCTTCACTTTTAACTGAGATATGTCTTCTTATCTGTAGAGATTTTCTTGTAGACCACATGTAGTTGGTTCTTATAATTGATCTACTCTGAAAATTTATCTTTTTATTGTCATATTTAGATGATTGACATTTAAAGAAACTATCAATGCAGTTGAATTACTCTCAGCCATATTTGTTACTGTTTTCTATTCTTTTCTATTTGTCATTTGTTGCTGTTTTTCTCCCTTTTGTGTTTTTAAGTGAACATTTTATGTGATTCCAAGTTCTATCTGTCCCTCCAATTTGGGAATCAGTAGTTTACTTTGTGACTTCACATCTGACAGATTAAATGAGAGTTTCCAGCTTATTCAGTTTTTTAGCATTGTTTTGATGAAGTGATGATGCTCAAGTACTTACCTATTGGGCTAGAAACAGAAGTGCACAAATGTTTTTTAAGTTTAATATAATCTCATGTGTCTATTTTTATTTTCATTTCCTGCATTTTTTGTGTCATATCCAAGAAATCATTGCTACAGCCAATGACAGGATATATCCTCTCTATATTTCCTTCCATGATTTTTATAGTTTGGGATCTTATTTTTAGGTCTTTATTCATTTTCAGTTCTTTTTGTATATCGTATATATAAGATGCAAATTAATTATTTTGCTTAGAGATATCCAGTTTTCCAAACAATGGTAAATAAGGATACTTATTACATCTGGATATCAAAGGATTTAAAAGCAATGCATGTGTTAATAACACAATATTGCTAACATTTGAGTTTGGAAATATAAATATCTGCATAAAACATCTCTAGAAAGACAGATATAAAAACATCCAGTAGATATATTTACCTTCAGAGAAGGGAGGTGGGTGGTTAGCAGAGACAAAGCACAGATTTATATTTTATAGTATATTTTTTTCTATCATTTTAATGTTTTACCATATAAACAGTTTTTTAAAATGGTAAATTAAATATGAAAATGTTTTCCTTTCTAATGATTTATATTCTTCTCTTGCTTTTAATTTTTTTTTTTTCCTAGAGTGGTTATCTTGCTTCTCATCCCAATTTTTATTGTCTCTGATTCTTCAGAGATTTTAAAAACTTGATAATAAAGGATGAGTCACATTAATTGGTATGCACTGAATGAGTGGAAACTCAAGTGTTTCATTACCTGAAGCAATTTCTGTGGATTTTATTAACCTTAGAATTATTTTTGACCAGAATTGTTTTATGAGTTCATTCAGTATCTCTTGCAAATAAAAATGAACATCAGTTCAGTGAATTGTTGCTGACAATAATTCTATTTATTTAGAACAACAGCTATACGTAGAAAATGCATCTAGAATCTGTATTGGGTGATATGTTTTTATAGAGACTGGTGAGAATGTATTGCCTAATTTTTAGTTATATTGCTAAACTACAATCATATCAGATAGCTACCATTAGACGGACAGATTTGATTGTTATTTAGAGAATTGGGCAGCTCAGTGATAGTGATTAAATAATATTGTCAGAGAACAAATTAATCTCATCTGCCTCTCCTTTCCTCTCTTATTAGAAAGCCTTTCTAGCAATGCTTCCAAGGCACTAAATCAAATTAATATTTCAAAATAGGACTTTCTACTGCAAGGTCCCTGTGCCTTCTTAGGTAATACACTTCAGTGTATGTTCCAAGATATTAAATCCTGTGTAACCTCTACTAAAATGCTCTAGAGCTCAAAATTGATGTCAAATGTTAATCAGAATCTTTTGGCAAGAATAGAATTTTAATGGAATTGCTTGGTTCTTATTTAAAGGAGAAATGTAGTCCCTGAAATATAGGGCAAAACCTTGGCATGTTAGAGGATACCTTCTCTGATATTCATTTAAAAAGGGTGATCAGGAACATACAATGAATGCTACACATACAAGCTGGTGGCATTGGACATCTAGGTTTTGACATTAACCTTCTCCTTCATGGGTCTAATTGATTTCTCTCTCTTTGATGGTAAAAACAAAAAGATGTATCTGTATCATGTTTATACATGTATATATATATATGTGTGTGTGTGTGTGTGCTTAATCGCTCAGTTATGTCTGACTCTTTGCAAACTCATGGACTGTAGCCTGCCAGGCTGTATCACATTTACTAATTTATTTCTCATTCAGAGCATATTGTGACCCATCTTAGTTAATTTTCTCTGAGAACCTCTCAGAGAAAGGACTCCAGAAAAGGAGTGAGCTTAATTTTAATCCTTTGCTTCTCATTTTCCTCTGTCACATTTCCAGATATAAGTGGTAGTAAAAGTATTTTTAATGTTATAGCAAAAGCAAAAGCATTTGGTCTCTGAAAACTCTTTTCTGAGATTTAACATGAAGAAAGAGTAGCTATTCAGCTTCACAGAGGGTATCTGAATATACATATATCCTCAAATACTGATTGCATAATTATTTTTTATGGGAGAAGCACATTTTTTTTTGTAAATTGGGGAGAAGAAAAACTTAAATGCTACTTTCCTTATTAAAGGATGGGCATATGTTTTCAAATGACACAAAATACATAATTTGTTTTGTGTCATTTATTTCTAAGGAAATTTTTGTTTCTATTTTAAAAGCAACTATTTGCTCTTTTACTAATTTTGGCTCTGTAAATGAGGGATCATGAATTTCTACACAGGAGTCACTAAGAATATGGAAGGTAGAAACTTGATCATATATTTTCACTAAGAAGTTTTGACTTATAAAGAAAGTGAAGTCACTCAGTCATGTCTGACTGTGACCCCATGGACTGTAACCTACCAGGCTCCTCAGTCCATGTGATTTTCCAGGCAAGGGTACTAGAGTGGGTTGCCATTTAATATTGTACTACAGAGTGCATCATCATCAATTCCAACTCCATTATTATAATCCTTTCCATTATTAATAATCATAATTATCTGATTATGTTCCATGGCTAGAAACTATATTATCAAGAGGGCTTCCCTGGTGACTCAGTGAGAAAGAACCCACCAGCCAATGCAGGAGACAAGAGTTCAACCCCTGGAGGAGGATCCCCTGGAGGAGGAAATGGCTACCCATTCCAGTATTCTTGCCTGGGAAATCCGATGGACAGAGGAGTCTGGAGGGGCCACAAAAGAGTTGGACATGACGTAGAGACTAAACAAACATACTATTAAGAAATCGCCATCTAAATTAACCTGAAGCAAAATATCTATGGAGTTCAATGGCATAGACATTCACAGATACAAAAAAAAAAAAAAAAAATCTTGCAAATAGTACAGCGTGTGTTTCAGTCCAGATATCTTGGATTCCAATGTTTGTATAATTCCAGTAAAATATTATCTGCTAGAAGAAAATGTTAGCAATAAATATTGGATTTCATCTTTATAATCAGTTTATCCAAACATTAACTTATAAACAATAAAAGCTTCATCCTCAGAAATGTTTAGAAGCAAACATAAAGGTATAGCTGGACTAAAAATTCTACAAGAAAATTTCTGCTTTGCTATTCCAATTGAGTAGAGAAGGGAATCAAATGCACTTTAGGGGAATAAAAAGAATAAGAAGGGAGGTAAAACTGATTGAAAGGCTATGAGGCAAATTCAGTGTGGTCAGTCATAATATTGTCTGAAATAATTTGTATGCTAAGTATATTTATATACATATGTGTATCTCAGTCCTCCTCAACTTTATTTGCTTCATATACAGTTATTTACAAACAATACACAATGTGTAAAAGTATTAAAAATCAGAAATTAGTCTTGTTTTGGTGCATCCCTTAAACCAGAATATAATCTAAATAAATAGCACTTCACAGTATTTTATAAAAGGCATATTTAACTCTGTGAAGTGTAGGATGTACCTAATATTGGGCCATTTACAAATCACCTTTGTACATTTATGTTTATATTTAGACTTTTCTACCACTTTGATTCTAAATTTTATGATTATGATTTTACAAAAATATCATTGACATATTTTCTGGAGAGAAAAGAGAGATTAGAAAAATAAGGCATTGTTTTGTTGCTCAGTCATGTACAACTCTTTGAGACCCCATGGACTGCAGCACACCAGGCTTCCCTGTCCTTCACTATCTCTTGGAGTTTGCTCAAACTCATGTCCATTGAGTTGATAATACCATCCAACTGTCTCATCCTCTGTTGCCCCCTTCTCCTGCCCTCAATCTTTCCCAGCATCAAGGTCTTTTCCAATGAGTTGGCACTTCACATCAGGTGGCCAAACTACTGGGGCTTCAGATTCAGCATCAATCCTTTCAGTGAATATTCAGGGTTGATTTCCTTTAGAATTGACTGATTTGTTTCTCCTTGCTGTCCAAGGGACTCTCAAGAGTATTTTCCAGCACCACAGTTTGAAAGCACCAGTTCTTTGGTGCTCACCCTTCTTTATGGTCCAACTCTCACATCTGTACATGAGTACTAGAAAAACCATAGCCTTGACTCTACAGACCTTTGTTGACAAGTGATGTCTCTGCTTTTGAATATGCTGTCTAGGTTTGTCTTAACTTTTCTTCCAAGGAGCAAGCATCTTTAAATTTCATGGCTGCAGTCACCATCTTCAGTGATTTTGGAGCCCAAGAAAATAAAGTCTGTCAATGTTTCCACTGTTTCCCCATCTATTTGCCATGAAGCAATGGAACCGGATGCCATGATCTTCGATTCTTGAATGTTGAGTTTTAAGCAAGCTTTTTCACTCTCCTCTTTCACCTTCATCAAGAGGCTCTTTAGTTCCTCTTCAATTTCTGCAGTTAGGGTGCTGACACCTGCATATCTGAGTATATTGCTATAGATACAATTTATTTGCCTTAACAATTCGGTGAGAACACTGATAAGGAGCAAAACATATTAATTGAAAGTATGTCGTTCAAGAAAGATTTTCAAAAAGGCTTTGGTGAAAACCACATGCATACATGAAGCACTAATGCTAAAAGAGAATTCTATACTAAAATGTAGGCTGAACTGATTCTAGTCAGTTTAAAAAGGATGAAGAGGAAATAAAAGAAATGTTGAATAAAAAGAGAGAAAACATAAATGTGAATTCTCTGTATAAGTAGATGAGGATCAAATTGTTGCCTAATGAACCCAATGCCTACAGTTATTCCCAGATAATAAGAAGGGTTTTAGAGGCACATTAACTCTTTCAAACCACTAACCACCTAATTTGCAATTAGGGAATATTTCACAGAAGATATAACAGAAGCTGTTAAATATTTTTAGATATTTCTTGAAATTTGCACTATAAAACTTCATGGAAGACTGAAAAGCCGGGTTTATAGATGATTGTAACTGTGCAAATTAAAATAAACCATGAAACACTTGGAATTTTAGTACTTAATAGGATATGTTTTCTTTGTAAGACATGGGGGACTTTTAGACTTTATGATATTTCACTCTAGCAAACATTTTACTTTATGATCTATTTAAGTATAAAAATTTCTTGTTGTTTTTTCTTTCTTGACCTCAACTACATTTCAAAGCATCATTTGCATGTTATGGAGATAAACCTTAAGTACTTGAGTTGGATAGAGAGTTCTAAAGTAGAATATGAGATCCACTACTAAGACTCATATGTCATCAATGAGAATTCATGATACGCTAATCATTTAATGAGGACAACTTAAACAATATTTATAACTTAGTCAATGGATTCTGTATGTTCAGTAATGTTATAACATAAGATTCTCTAGAGATAAAGAATAATAAAACAAACAAATATAAATTTATTTACTATTTTTTCCTTAATTTTGATTGTTTCTTATTTTATGGCTTATAATTATTTTATTTACAAACCATCCATTATTCTGATGGTTTGCAATTATTTTTAAGACTATATTTAAGCTAGAAACAACACAGATTAATTTGAGTTTGAGTTTGAAGCAATGTCTATTAAAAACTAAACTTGTTTTCAACAAAACATGTTTTGTAAAATGTCTCCAGTTTTTCTCACATTTGAACTACCATAAGAAAGGTATATTCAAAGCCTTAAAATTGCTGCTTTCATGATATTTTCTCAGCAGAAGAGATTCATTTTTATTTATTCCAATTTCTTCAATATTTATTTTGAAATTTTAAGAAGACTTAGAATTTATTTAAGCAGATTTCCTACCACTTCATATTTACTAAGCCTTTGAAATATAATTTGAATTTGATTCAATCTTCTATATCTTAAGGAAAAAAAAATATTTTTAGCTGCTAATATATTTTTTTTTTCATACTGTTCATGGGGTTCTCAAGGCAAGAATATGGAAGTGGTTTGCCATTCCCTTCTCCAGTGGACCACATTCTGTCAGACCTCTCCACCATGACCCGCCCATCTTGGGTGGCCCCACAGGGCATGGCTTAGTTTCACTGAGTTAGACAAGGCTGCAGTCCTATGGTTTTTCCAGTGGTCATGTATGGATGGGAGAGTTGGACTGTGAAGAGAGATGAGTGCCAAAGAATTGATGCTTTTGAACTGTGGTGTTGGGGAAGACTCTTGAGAGTCCCTTGGACTGCAAGGAAATCCAACCAGTCCATTCTGAAGGAGATCAGCCCTGGGTGTTCTTTGGAGGAATGATGCTAAAACTGAAACTCCAGTACTCTGGCCACCTCATGTGAAGAGTTGACTCATTGGAAAAGACTCTGATGCTGGGAGGGATTGGGGGCAGGAGGAAAAGGGGACGACAGAGGATGAGATGGCTCGATGGCATCACCGACTCAATGGACATGAGTTTGAGTGAACTCCAGGAGATGATGATGGACAGGAAGAACTGGCGTGCTGCAATTCATGGGGTCACAAAGAGTCGGAAACGACTGAGCAACTGAACTGAACGGAACGGAACGGAATATATTTTTGAATGAAAGAGAAACTCTGTTTTGTGTCCAATGAAATTAAAACATTGATTAATTTCTAGCATCTATCACAATGCTCTGAATATCCAGTAACTCCTTTGTCAATTGATCCAGAAGATAAGCATATGTGATTGTAAAACTGTATAGTGTAGCCCTTAAGAGTAGAAGCTCTAAAGTGACAAAAATGAGAACGTGAACTTCTCCTTCTACCCTTCTCATTACTTATCTTAAAAATTACATTTCTAATTCTCAGTTCTCTCTCAGAAATTCCAACTATTTCTCAGAGGGTTACTCTCAACATTAAAATTAAATCTTTGCTAATAAAGTCTTACCTGCAATTCTTAGTAGAAATTGAATGTGAAGAAATAGTTATTATTTTCATTACAAAATTATTTTACTTCATTTTTCCCACTGAAAATATATGATTAATCTACCATAGAATTCTGTAACTTAGAAAATAAGATAAATATCTTTTAACAGAAATATTTTTTGAACAACAAATAAATTCAAAATTCAACTGGACATGATGCTGTCATCCTTAGTTTAAATTTGCTAAATTCAAGTGTCAATCCTCTAATATAAAGCATACTCTACTTTTTTTTTACATCATTCTCAATTGTCAATGAAATTGATGTGCTATTTCTAACGTGAAGAATATTAGTCTGACAACATTTTCAATTATGTCGAGACAAAAAATTCTGATATTAATTCAAATGTGCCCATTCCTATTTTCAAACATATGCTTCTATAAACTCTTTTTCTTTGTTCTGTGTGGCATAGATACATATATATTGCACATTACATTTTTTCAAACAATTTAAGGTTGATTTTTTTTTCCCCTTTGAGTGTAGAGCTCTTGCTAAAGTGAAATATAGTATAAAGGGTAAAATTCTAAGCACTGAGCTCTTTGACTTCATGAGATTTATATTTGAGTCATTTAGCTATTTGTACCCTTATTGGCCTTGGAGTACAGAATGAAGCAGGGCAAAGGCTAATAGAGTTTTGCCAAGAGAATGCACTGGTCATAGCAAACACTTTCTTCCAACAACACAAGAGAAGACTCTACACATGGACATCGCCAGATGGTCAACACTGAAATCAGATTGATTATAATCTTTGCAACCAAAGATGGAGAAACTCTATACAGTCAGCAAAAACAAGACCGGGAGCTGACTGTGGCTCAGATCACGAACTCCTTATTGCCAAATTCAGACATAAATTGAAGAAAGTAGGGAAAGCCAGTAGTCAATTCAGGTATGACCTAAATCAAATCCCTTATGATTATACAGTAGAAGTGAAAAATAGATTTAAGGGACTAGATCTGATAGACAGAGTGCTTGATGAACTATGGATGGAGGTTCATGACGTTGTACAGGAGACAGGGGTCAAGACCACCCCCAAGGAAAATAAATGCAAAAGAGCAAAATGACTGTCTGAGGAGCCTTTACATACAGCTGTGAAAAGAAGAGAAACAAAAAGCAAAGGAGAAAAGAAAAGATATACTCATTTGAATCCAGAGTTCCAAAGAATAGCAAGGGGAGATAAGATAGCCTTCCTCAGTGACCAATGCAAAGAAATAGAGGAAAACAATAGAATGGAAAGACTAGGCACCCCACTCCAGTACTCTTGCCTGAAAAATCCCATGGATGGACAAGCCTGGTAGGCTGAGTAGGGCATGACTGAGCAACTTCACTTTCACTTTTCACTTTCATGCATTGGAGAAGGAAATGGCAACCCACTCCAGTATTCTTGCCTGGAGAATCCCAGGGACAGAGGAGCCTGGTGGGCTTCTGTCTATGGGGTTGCACAGAGTCGGACACAACTAAAGTGACTTAGCAGCAGCAGTAGAGATCTCTTCAAGAAAATTAGAGATACTGAGGGAAATTTTCTTGCAAAGTTGGGCACAATAAAGGACAGAAATGGTATGGACTTAACAGAAGCAGAAGATATTAAGAAGAGTTGGCAAGAATACACAGAACTGTACAAAAAAGATCTTCATGAACCAGATAATCACGATGGTGTGATCACTTACCTGGAGCCAGACATCCTGCAATGGGAAGTCAAGTGGGCCTTAGGAAGCATCACTACGAAAAAAGCTAGTGGAGATGATGGAATTCCAGTTGAGCTATTTCAAATCCTAAAAGATGATGCTGTTAAAGTCCTGCACTCAATATGCTAGCAAATCTGGAAAACTCAGCAGTGGTCACAGTACTGGAAAAAGTCAGTTTTCATTCCAATCCCCAAAAAAGGCAATGCCAAAGAATGCTCAAACTACTGCACAACTGCACTCATCTCACATGCTAGTAAAGTAATGCTCAAATTTCTCCAAGCCAGGCTTCAACAATATCCAAACCATGAACTTCCAGATGTTCAAGCTGGTTTTAGAAAAGGCAGAGGAACCAGAGATCACATTTACAACACCCGCTGGGTCATCAAAAAAGCAAGAGAGTTCCATAAAAAAACATCTATTTCTGTTTTATTGACTATGCCAAAGCCTTTGACTGTGTGGATCACAGTAAACTGTGGAAAATTCTGAAATAGAAGGGAATATCAGACCACCTGACCTGCCACTTGAAAAATCTGTATGTATGTCAGGAAGCAACAGTTAGAACTATACATAGAAAAACACCTGTACATGGAAAAACTGTACATTTGGTGACTGATTCCAAATAGGAAAAGCAGTATGTCAAGGCTGTATATTGTCACCATGTTTATTTAAGATATATGCAGAGTACATCATGAGAAATGCTAGGCTGGATCAAGCACAAGCTGGAATCAAGATTGCTGGGAGAATTATAAATAAGCTCAGATATGCAGATGGCACCATCCTTATGGCAGAAAGTGAGGAACTAAAGAGCATCTTGATGAAAGTGAAAGAGGACAGTGAAAAAGTTAGCTTAATGTGAAACATTCAGAAAATTAAGATCATGGCATCTGGTCCCATCACTTCAAGGCAAATAGATGGGGAAACAGTGGAAGCTGCACAGACCATTTTTAGGGGCTCCAAAATCACTGCAGATAGTGATCGCAGCCTTGAAATTAAAAGATGTGCTTATTCCTTGGAATAAAAGTTATGACCAACCTAGACAGCATATTAAAAAGCAGAGTCATTACTTTGCCAACAAAGGTCCATCTAGTCAAAGCTATGGTTTTTCCAGCAGTCATGTATGGATGTGAGAGTTGGACTATAAAGAAAGCTGAGTGCAGAAGAATTGATGCTTTTGAACTATGGTATTGGAGAAGAGTGTTGAGAGTCCCTTGGACTGCAAGGAGATCAAACCAGTCAATCCTAAAGGAAATCAGTTCTAGGTGTTCATTCGAAGGACTGATGTCGAAGCTGAAAGTCCAACACTTTGGCCACGTGATGTGAAGTACTGAATCATTTGAAAAGATTGAGGATGGGGGGAGAGGGGATGACAGAGGTTGAGATGGTTGGATGGCATCACCGACTTGATGGACATGAGTTTGATGAAGCTCCAGGAGTTAGTGATGGACAGGGAGGCCTGGCGTGCTGCAGTCCATGGGGTCGCATAGAGTCAGACATGACTGACCAACTGAATTCAACTGAACCCTATTATAAAGTTATAGCCCTTTTCAGCAGATGCAAAGAGAATGGCGCTTGAATTGTTCTGTTTTGCATTACCCTTCTGTGCAATAACCTATTAATCCCAGCCACAGTCTGCCCACACTATATCATGTCCTTCTCTTCAGAACTAACCCTGATTAATGAACTAGGTACATTTCCAGTGATACAAAAAGAAAGAAGAAAGAGTTTGGGGTATGGATTTTGTTTGTTTGTTTGTTTGTTTTACTTTCGTGATTCACTGGTTGGTTTTATTTTGGGTATTTCTTTTTTGGGGGGGGGGAAGTTATTCTGTTTGTTTGTTTATAGAATATTCCAAAATTACATCTTTGCTTTCACATGGATTGAAATCTTTATAACTTTAAGTGGCTAATTCATGCTGATGTACGGCAGAAATCAAACCAATATTGTAAAGTGAAAGTGAAAGTCGCTCAGTCGTCTCCTACTCTTTGCGACCCCATGGGCTATACAGTCCATGGAATTCTCAAGGCCAGGATACTGGAGTGGGTAGTCTTTGCTTCAGCTGTCCGAGCAAACTAATACACATCATCCATAAGATGGGCAAATCTTAATACCATCTTCACTTAGCTCTTAAGGTTGTCCTGAGTCAAACAGACATAAATTCCTTTGTAGACTATGAGGTACTATACAAATGTAAGTAGTTGTTATTCACAGGGTCCCTGAGAAACCTGGAGGAATGGTGGCTCGGTGGTAAAGAACCTGCCTGCCAATGCAGGAGATATGGGTTCAATCCCTGGTCTGGGAAGATCCCACATGCCTCTGAGCAACTAAGCCCATGCACCACATTTATTGAGCCTGTGCTCTAGGGACCCAGGAGCCGCAACTACTGAGCCCTCATGCTGCAGCTACTGAAGCCTGCTAGCCCTGGAGCCCATGCTGTGCAACAAAGGAAGCCACCATAGTGAGAAGCCCAAGTGCCACACCTAGAGAGTAGCCTCCACTCTCCACAACTTGAGAAAAAGCCTGCACAGCAACCAAGACCCAAAACAGCCCAAAACAAAATAAATAAAATGAAATTATATATATATGTATAAGCCTCTGATTCATGTTGATGTTTGACAGAACATAACAAAATTCTATAAAGCAATTATCCTTCAATTAAAAAAAATTTTTTTAAAGAGTCAGACACAACTTAGCAACTAAACAACAATCTTAACAAAAAAAATTATCTTGTTAAAATTGAACTTTTTGGGAGTTTTGATCTTTTTTTAATTTTTAAATAAAATTATTTAATAATGATAATCAATTAGTGATAAAAATGAGAACATAAATTCTGTGCTTTGGCCTATCTGTTATTTTTTTCTTTCATCAGAATTTCTATTTTCAAATTTTAAACTTTTTATTTTGTATTGAGTTATAGCCAATTAACAATATTATGGTAGTTTCAGGGATATGGATTTTAAAAAGGTTGTCTGATTAAAAAAAAAAAAAAGAAAGACATGAAAAGCAATGGCATAAAGCCAAGGAATTCTGTTTTATGACTTAAATAAATGAGTTTGGGACTATTCATTAAATTAAATTTTCCCTAATGTATTTAATGATTTAGGATAAATTCAATATTTTGAATGAAAATAACCAACTTAAGATTTTTTATTCTTTGTTTTAAGGTTGTGTATTTGTTTAGACAGCATGCTCACTATCTAAATATCCCCAAATATTTCACAGAGAGGAAAAAAGCACATTTATCCTAAATAGCTCACATGTTTCAAAGATTCGTTGTTGTTCAGTCCCTCAGTCGTGTCTGACTCTTTGCCACCCTATGGACTGCAGCACACAAGACTTCGCTTGACCTTCACTATATCCCGGGGTTTGCTCTGACTTATGTCCATTGAGATGATGCCATCCAACCATCTCATCCTCTGTAGCCCCCTTCTTCTCCTGCCCTCAATCTTACCCAGCATCAGAGTCTTTTCCAATGATTTGGCTCCTTGCTTCAGGTGATCAAAGTATTGGAGATTCAGATTCAACATCTTCCAATGAATATTCAGGGTTGACTTTCTTTAGGATTTACTGGTTTGATCTCCTTGATGTCCAAGGGACTCTGAACAGTCTTCTCCAGCACCACAGTTCAAAAACATCAATTCTTCGGTGTTCATCCTTCTTTATTGTCCGACTCTCACATCCAGACACGACACTGGAAGAACTATTGCTTTGACCATATGGACCTTTGTTGGCAAAGTGATGTCTCTGACTTTTAATATGATGTGTGGGTTTGTCACAGCTTTTCTTCCATAATAATCTTTCCAGAGATTATTAGGTGCTAAACATTGCACTGTGGACATTACATAGGTTATTTTATATAATCATTAAAATAACAACTTAATGGAATAATGATATTATCCCACTGTTATGTTTATTTTTAAATTAATAAACTATATTTTAGAGCAGATTTCAATTTACAGCAAAATTGACTGGAAAGTACAGTTTCCATAAATACCTTGTATTCCCCTCCCCTTTTGAACAACCTCCCAATATATCAACATTCCAAATCAGAGTTCTACATATGGCAACCCACTCCAGTATTCTTGTCTGGAGAAGTCCATGGACAGTGGAACGTTGAGGGCTACAGTCCATAGGATCACAAAGAGTCAGACACGACTGAGGGACTGACACTTTCACATACTTACAAATGTATAAAGTTCATAATTTATGATAGGTGTTCACTCTTGGTGTTATAATATATTTGTTTTTGGATAGGTTTATAATGCATCTATCCACTATTGTGGTATCATAAAATATCTGCCTGATAATGTAATGCCATAAAAATCATCTGTGCTCTGATTCATTTCTGCTGACCCTCAACTCCTGGAAACCACTGATTTTCTTACTGTCTCCATAGTTTTGCTTTTTTCAGAAGTAGTGTAGCTGGAATCACACAGTACAGATCCTCTTCAGATTCGCTTCTTTCACTTAATAACATGCATTTAAATTTCCTTTATATCTTTTCATAACTTAGTAGCTCATTTCTTATAGGCATCAAATACTATCCCACGGTCTGGATGGACTACTGATGACCCACTATTCCTAGTGCAGGACATCCTGATGATTGTGTTTCTGTGTTCAATTTCACTGACTTCTGCTCTACATTTTTTTTTCTTCCAATTTGATTGAGACACAATTGGCATACAGGGTTGTATACGTTTTAAGATATATAACATAATGACTTGATTTACATCATGAAGTGATGGTCACAGTAAGTTTAGTGAACATCCAACCATCCTATAAAGATACAAAGCAAAAGAAAAAATATTTTTCCTTGTGATGAGAACTCTTAAAATTTACTGTTGACAGCTTTAATATTTGTACATACATACATATAACATATAACAGTGTATGACTTGTGTTGAATCCATAGAACATATTTATATCATAACTGGAAGTGAGTACCTTTTGACAACTTTCATCTAATCCTCCCTCCCCCACCCTTGGTAACCAGCCACAAATCTGATCTTTTTCTATGACTTCATTGGTTTGTTTGAAGCATAAGTGACCTACACCACTGTGTTAGTTCCTGTTATACAACGAAGTGATTTACTATTTCTGTACATTACAAATTATCACCATGTTAAGTCGAGTTACCATCTGTGGCTATATTCCCTAAGATGTATATTTCATCCCTGTAATTTACTTATTTTGTAACTGGAAATTTTTGTCTCTTAGCTGCCATCACTTATTTCACTCATTCCACCCAGCTCCTCCCTTCTGGCAATGACCTGTTTGTTCTCTGTATTTATAACTATGTTTCTGTTTTGTCATATTTGTTCATTTGTTTTTTTTTTTTTTTTTTTAGATTCCACATATAAATGAAATCATACAGTATTTGTCTTTCTTCTCTGTCTGACTTATTTCACTTTAACATAATACCCTCTAAGTCCATCCATGTTGTCACAAATGACAAGATTTCGTTACTGTTATTGCTGAGAGTTATTCCATTGTGTATACCACATCTTCTTTATCCATGTCTTGATGAGGACTTATGTTGCTTCAGTATCTTGGTTATTTAAATAAGGATGCAGTGAACTTTGTGTGTGGTGTATATATGTCTTTTTTAAATTAATGTTTTCATGTTCCTTAGAAAAATACATGGAAGTTGAATTGCTGGATAGTGTGGAATTTCTTTGCTTCTATTGTTGACTTCCACTCTTCCTCTGCATTTTGTGCTTTTAACTGAATATTTTGTATGATGCCCTTTTCTCTCCTTTCTTAATGTATCAGTTACTATTCCTTTGTGTTTTTGTTTCTTAGTGGTTTCTTTTTTGATTTTGCAATATATACTTACAATTAATCTGAGTCCAAATTATACACCACTATAGACTGTTTTGAGCATTCTTTAGCATTGCATTTATTTGGGATTGAAATGAAAACTGAGAAACCAATATGCAGGTCAGGAAGCAACAGACAGAACTGGACATGGAACAACAGACTGGTTCCAAAGAGGAAAAGGAGTACATCAAGGCTGTATATGGTCACCCTGCTTATTTAACTTATATGCAGAGTACATCATGAGAAACGCTGGGCTGGAATCAAGATTGCCAGGAGAAATCTCAATAACCTCAGATATGCAGATAACACCACCCTTATGGCAGAAAGTGAAGAGGAACTAAAGAGCCTCTTGATAAAAGTGAAAGAGGAGAGTGAAAAAGTTGGCTTAAAGCTCAACATTCAGAAAATGAAGATCATGGCATCTGGTCCCATCACTTCATGGGAAGTAGATGGGGAAACAGTGGAAACAGTGTCAGACTTTATTTTTTTGGGCTTCAAAATCACTGCAGATGGTGACTGCAGCCATGAAATTAAAAGATGCTTACACCTTGGAAGGAAAGTTGTGACCAATCTAGATAGCATGTTGAAAAGCAGAGACATTACTTTGCCAACAAAGGTCTGTCTAGTCAAGGCTATGGTTTTTCCTGTGGTCATGTATGGATGTGAGAGTTGGACTGTGAAGAAAGCTGAGAGCCAAAGAATTGATGCTTTTGCACTGTGGTGTTGGAGAAGACTCTTGAGAGCCCCTTGGACTGCAAGGAGATCCAATCAGTCCTTCTCTTCTCTACCCAACTCTGTGAATCTCTCTGTGTTCCATACTGTGGAGAACACTTAGGGAACTGATTACTGGCTGAATCTGTCTCTCTCCTTTTGATTCCCCCCTTTTATCCTCCTGGCAACTTCTGTCTCCTTCCTCCCTCTTCTCTTCTCTGTATAACTCCATGAACATCTCTAAGCAGTCCAGACTGTGGAGTGCACATAAGCAAGTGATTACTGGCTAGCTTGCTCTCTCCTCTTTTGATTCCACCTAATCTCATTCAGGTCACCTCTAACTCCCTCCTCCCTCTTCTCTTCTCCATGTAACTCTGTGAACCTCTCTGGGTGTCCCTCACTGTGGATAAACTTTTCATCTTTAACCTAGATGTTTTGTCAACAGTGCTGTATAGAAGGAGAAGTCTTGAGAATACCATAAAAATAAGAATGAAAACCAGAAGCAGGAGGCTTAAGTCCAAATTCTGAAAACACTAAAGACCTCCTGACTCCAGGGAAAATTAATCAACAGAAGCTCATCAAACACCTCCATACCTACACTGAAACCAAACACCACCCAAGGGCCAACAAGTTCCAGAGCAAGATATACCACGCAAATTCTCCAGCAACACAGGAACACGGCCCTGAGCTTCAATATACAAGCTGCCCAAAGTTACTCCAAACTCATTGGCATCTCATAACTCATTACTGGACACTTCATTGCTTTCCAGAGAGAAGAAATCCAGCTCCACCCACCAGAACACCGACACAAGTTTCCCTAAACCAGAAACCTTGACAAGCTACCCATACAACCCCACCCACAGTGAGGAAACTCCACAATAAAGAGAACTCCACAATCTTCCAGAATACAGAAAGGCCACCCCAAACACAGCAATATAAACGAGATGAAGAGACAGAGGAATACCCAGCAGGTAGAGGAACAGGATAAATGCCCACCAAACCAAACAAAAGAGGAAGAGATAGGGAATCTACCTGATAAAGAATTCTGAATAATGATAGTGAAAATGATCCAAAATCTTGAAATCAAAATGGAATCACAGATAAATAGCCTGGAGACAAGGACTGAGAAGATGCAAGAAAGGATTAACAAGGAACTAGAAGAAATAAAAAAGAGTCAATATATAATGAATAATGTAATAAATGAGATCAAAAACACTCTGGAGGCAACAAATAGTAGAATAATGGAGGCAGAAGACAGGATTAGTGAAGTAGAAGATAGAATGGCAGAAATAAATGAATCAGAGAAGAAAAGTGAATTAAAAGAAATGAGGACAATCTCAGAGACCTCCAGGACAATATTAAATGCTACAACATTCGAATCATAGGGGTCCCAGAAGAAGAAGACAAAAAGAAAGACCATGAGAAAATACTTGAGGAGATAATAGTTGAAAACTTCCCTAAAATGGGGAAGGAAATAATCACCCAAGTCTAAGAAACCCAGAGAGTCCCAAACAGGAAAAACCCAAGGTGAAACACCCCAAAACACATATTAATCAAATTAACAAAGCTCAAACACAAAGAACAAATATTAAAAGCACCAAGGGAAAAACAACAAATAACACACTAGGGGATTCCCACCAGGATAACAGCTGATCTTTCAATAGAAACTCTTCAGGCCAGGAGGGATTTGCAGGACAGAAAATAACCTACAGCTTAGATTACTATTTCCAGCAAGGATCTCATTCAAATATGAAGGAGAAATCAAAAGTTTTGCAGATAAGCAAAAGCTGAGAGAATACAGCACCACCAAACCAGATCTCCAACAAATGCTAAAGGATATTCTCTAGACAGGAAACACAAAAAGGGTGTATAAACTCGAGCCCAAAACAATAAAGTAAATGGCAAAGGGATCATACTTATCAGTAATTACCTTAAATGTAAATGGGTTGAATACCCCAACCAAAAGAAAGACTGGTTGAATCAATACAAAAATAAGACCCCTGTATATGTTGTCTACAAGAGACCTACCTGAAAACAGGGAACACATACAGACTGAAAGTGAAGGGCTGGAAAAAGATATTCCATGCAAATAAAACCAAAAGAAAAAGGAGTAGCAATACTCATATCAGATAAAATAGACTTTAAAACAAAGGCTATGAAAAGAGCCAAAAAAGGACACTACATAATGATCAAAGGATCAATCCAAGAAGAAGATATAACAATTAGATATATATATATATATGCAACCCAATATAGGAGCACCACAATATGTTAAGACAAATGCTAACAAGTATGAAAGGGGAAATTAACAATAACACAATAATAGTGGGAGACTTTAATACCCCATTCACACCTATGGATAGATCAACTAAACAGAAAATTAACAAGGAAACACAAACTTTAAATGATACAACAGACCAGTTAGACCTAATTGATATCTATGGGACATTTCACCCCCAAACCATGAATTTCACCTTTTTCTCAAGCGCACGCGAAACCTTCTCCAGGATAGATCACATCCTGGGCCATAAATCTAGCCTTGGTAAATTCAAAAAAATAGAAATCATTCCAAGCATCTTTTCTGACCACAATGCAGTAAGATTACATCTCAATTACAGGAGAAAAACTATTAAAAATTCCAACATATGGAGGCTGAACAAACGCTTCTGAATAACCAACAAATCACAGAAGAAATCAAAAAAGAAATCAAAATATGCATAGAAATGAATGAAAATGAAAACACAACAACCCAAAACCTGTGGGGCATTATAAAAGCAGTGTTAAGGGGAAAGTTCATAGCAATATAGGCATACCTCAAGAAACAAGAAAAAGTCAAATAAATAACCTAACTCTACACCTAAAGCAACTAGAAAAGGAAGAAATGAAGAACCCCAGGGTTAGTAGCAGGAAAAAAAATCTTTAAAATTAGGGCAGAAATTAATGCAAAATAAACAAAAGAGACCATAGCAAAAATCAACAAAGCCAAAAGCTGGTTCTTTGAAAGGATAAATAAAATTGACAAACCATTAGCCAGACTCATCAAGAAACAAAGGGAGAAAAATCAAATCAATAATATTAGAAATGAAAATGGAGAGATCACAACGGACAACACAGAAATACAAAGGATCGTAAGAGACTACCATCAGCAATTATATGCCAATAAAATGGATAATGTGGAAGAAATGGACAAATTCTTAGAAAAGTACAACTTTCCAAAACTGAACCAGGAAGAAATAGAAAATCTTAACAGACCCATCACAAGCACAGAAATTGAAACTGTAATCAGATATCTTACAACAAGCAAAAGCCCAGGACCAGACAGCTTCACAGCTGAATTCTACCAAAAATTTAGAGAAGAGCTAACACCTATCCTATTCAAACTCTTCCTTAAAGTTGCAGAGCAAAGTAAATTTCCAAACTCATTCTATGAGGCCATTACCACTCTAATAAAAAAAACCGGATAAAGATACCACCAAAAAAAAAAAAAAAAAAACTACAGGCCAATATCACTGATGAACATAGATGCAAAAGTCCTTAACAAAATTCTAGCAATCAGAATCCAACAACAATTAAAAAGATCATACACCATGACCAAGTGGGCTTTATCCCAGGATGCAAGGATTCTTCAATATCCGCAAATCAATCAATGTAATATACCACATTAACAAATTGAAAAATAAAAGCCATATGATTATCTCAATAGATGCAGAGAAAGCCTTTGACAAAATTCAACACCCATTTATGATAAAAACTCTCCAGAAAGCAGGAATAGAAGGAACATACCTCAACATAATAAAAGCTATATATGACAAACCCACAGCAAACATTATCCTCAATGGTGAAAAATTGAAAGCATTTCCCTTAAAGTGAGGAACAAGACAAGGGTGCCCACTCTCACCACTACTATTCAACACAGTTTTGGAAGTTTTGGCCACAGCAATCAGAGCAGAAAAAGAAATAAAAGGAATCCAAATTGGAAAAGAAGAAGTAAAACTCTCACTGTTTGCAGATGACATGATCCTCTACATAGAAAACCCTAAAGACTCCACCAGAAAATTACTAGAGCTAATCAATGAATACAGTAAAGTTGCAGGATATAAAATCAACACACAAAAATCCCTTGCATTCCTATACACTAATAATGAGAAAATAGAAACAGAAATTAAGGAAGCAATTCCATTGACCATTGCAACAAAAAGAATAAAATACTTAGGAATATATATACTTAAAGAAACTAAAGACCTATAAAATTATAAAACACTGGTGAAAGAAATCAAAGAGAACACTAATAGACATAGAAATATACCATGTTCATGGATCGGAAGAATCAACATAGTGAAAATGCGTACACTACCCAAAGCAATCTATAGATTCAATGCAATCCCTATCAAGCTACCAATGGTATTTTTCACAGAGCTAGAACAAATAATTTCACAATTTGTATGGAAATACAAAAAAAAAAAAAAAACTCGAATAGCCAAAGCAATCTTGAGAAAGAAGAATGGAACTGGAGGAATCAACCTGCCTGACTTCAGGCTCTACTACAAAGCCACAGTCATCAAGACAGTATGGTACTGGCACAAAGACAGAAATATAGATCAATGGAATGAAATAGAAAGCCCAGAAATAAATCCACGCACCTATGGACACCTTATCTATGACAAAGGAGGCAAGAATATACAATGGATTAAAGACAATCTCTTTAACAAGTGGTGCTGGGAAATCTGGTCAAACACTTGTAAAAGAATGAAACTAGAACACTTTCTAACACCATACACAAAAATAAACTCAAAATGGATTAAAGATATAAACGTAAGACCAGAAACTATAAAACTCCTAGAGGAGAACATAGGCAAAACACTCTCTGAAATACATCATAGCAGGATCCTCTATGACCCACCTCCCAGAATACTGGAAATAAAAGCAAAAATAAACAAGGGACCTAAGTAAAATTAAAAGCTTCTGCACAACAAAACTATAAGCAAGGTGAAAAGACAGCCTTCAGAATGGAAGAGAAAAATAGCAGATGAAGCACCTGACAAACAACTAATCTCAAAAATATACAAGCAACTCCTACAGCTCAACTCCAGAAAAATAAATGACCCAATCAAAAAATTGGCCAAAGAACTAAATAGACATTTCTCCAAAGAAGACATACAGATGGCTAACAAACACATGAAAAGATGCTCAACATCACTCATTATCAGAGAAAGGCAAATCAAAACCACTATGAGGTACTATTTCACTCCAGTCAGAATGGCTGCGATCAAAAAGTCTACAAACAATAAATGCTGGAGAGGGTGTGGAGAAAAGGGAACCCTCTTACACTGTTAGTGGGAATGCAAACTAGTACAGCCACTATGGAGAACAGTGTGGAGATTCCTTAAAAGACTGGAAATAGAACTGCCTTATGACTCAGCAATCCTACTGCTGGGCATACACTAAGGAAGCCAGAATTGAAAGAGACACGTGTACCCCAGTGTTCATCACAGCACTGTTTATAATAGCCAGGACATGGAAGCAACCCAGATGTCCATCAGCAAATGAATGGATAAGATAGCTGTGGTACATATACAAAATGGAATATTACTCAGCCATTAAAAAGAATACATTTGAATCAGTTCTAATGAGGTGGATGAAATTTGAGCCTATTATACAGAGTGAAGTAAGCCAGAAAGAAAAACAACAATACAGTATACTGCTAAGTCACTTCAGTCGTGTCCGACTCTGTGCGACCCCATATTGGCAGCCCACCAGGCTCCCCTGTCCCTGGGATTCTCCAGGCAAGATCACTAGAGTGGGTTGCCATTTCCTTCTCCAATGCATGAAAGTGAAAAGTGAAAGTGAAATCGCTCAGTCGTGTCCGACCTTCAGTGACTCCATTGACTGCTGCCTTCCAGGCTCCTCCATCCATGGGATTTTCCAGGCAAGAGTACTGGAGTGGGGTGCCATTGCCTTCTCCGATAGAGTACACTAGTGCATATAATAACCCACTCCAATGTTCTGGCCTGGAGAATCCCAGGGATGGGGAAGCCTGGTGGGCTATCGTCTATGGGTTCGCACAGAGTCCGAGATGACTGAAGTGACTTAGCAGCAGCAGCAGCAACTCATATAATGGAATTAGAAAGACGGTAACGATAACCCTGTATGCAAGAGAGCAAAAGAGACACAGATGTATAGAACAGACTGTTGGACTCTGTGGGAGACAGAGAGGGTGGGATTATTTGGGAGAATGGCATTGAAACATGTATAATATCATATAAAAAAAGAATCGCCAGTCCAGATTTGATGCAGGATGGACCTAACAGAAGCAGAAGACATTAAGAGGTGGCAAGAATACACAGAAGAATTATATAAAAAAGATCTTCACCACCCAGATAATCACGATGGTGTGATCACTGACCTAGAGCCAGACATCCTGGAATGTGAAGTCAAGTGGGCCTTAGAAAGCATCACTATGAAAAAAGCTAGTGGAGGTGATGGAATTCCAGTGGAGCTATTCCAAATCCTAAAAGATGATGCTGTGAAAGTGCTGCACTCAATAGGCCAGAAAATTTGGAAAACTCAGCAGTAGCCACAGGACTGGAAAAGGTCAGTTTTCATTCCAATCCCAAAGAAAGGCAATGTCAAAGAATGCTCAAACTACTGCACAATTGCACTCATCTCACACGCTAGTAAAGTAATGCTCAAAATTCTACAAGCCAGGCTTCAGCAATACATGAACCATGAACTTCCAGATGTTCAAGCTGATTTTAGAAAAGGCAGAGGACCCAGAGATCAAATTGCCAACATCTGCTGGATCATTGAAAAAGCAAGAGAGTTCCAGAAAAACATCTATATCTCCTTTATTGACTATGCCAAAGCCTTTGACTGTGTGGATCAAAATAAACTGTGGAAAAATCTGAAAGAGATGGGAATACCAGACCACCTGACCTGCCTCTTGAGAAATCTGTAAGCAATGGATAGAACGGGACATGGAACAACAGACTGGTTCCAAATAGGAAAAGAAATACATCAAGTCTGTATATTGTCACCCTGCTTATTTAACTTTTATGCAGAGTACATCATGAGAAATGCTGCGCTGGATGAAGCACAAGCTGGAATCAAGATTGCCAGGAGAAATATCAATAACCTCAGATATGCAGATGACACCACCCTTATGGCAGGAAGTGCAGAGGAACTAAAAAGCCTCTTGATGAAAGTGAAAAAGGAGAGTGAAAAAGTTGGCTTAAAGCTCAACATTCAGAAAACGAAGATCATGGCATCTGGTCCCATCACTTCATGGGAAATAGATGGGGAAACAGTGGAAACAGTGTCAGACTTTATTTTTGGGGGCTCCAAAATCACTGCAGATTGTGACTGCAGCCATGAAATTAAAAGATGCTTACTTCTTGGAAGGAAAGTTATGACCAACCTAGATAGCATGTTGAAAAGCAGAGACATTACTTTGCCAACAAAGGTCCATCTAGTCAAGGCTATGGTTTTTCCAATGGTCATGTATGGATGTGAGAGTTGGACTGTGAAGAAAGCTAATGGCTGAAGAATTGATACTTTTGAACTATGGTGTTGGAGAAGACTCTTGAGAGTCCCTTGGACTGCAAGGAGATCCAACCAGTCCATTCTGAAGGAGATCAGTCCTGGGTGTTCTTTGGAAAGAATGATGCTGAAGCTGAAACTCCAGTACTTCGGCCACCTTATGCATAGAGCTGACTCATTGGAAAAGACTCTGATTCTGGGAGGGATTGGGGGCAGGAGGAGAAGGGGATGATAGAGGATGAGATGGCTGGATGACATCACTGACTCGATGGACCTGAGTCTGTGTGAACTCCGAGCGTTGGTGATGGACAGGGAGGCCTGGCGTGCTGCGATTCATGGGGTCGCAATGAGTCAGACACGACTGAGCGACTGAACTGAACTGAACTGACAGGATGCTTGGGGCTTGTCCACTGGGATGATCCAGAGGGATGGTACAGGGAGGGAGGTGGGAGGGGGGTTCAGAAAGGGGAACATGTGTACACCTGTCTCGGATTCATCTTGATGTATGGCAAAACCAATACAATATTGTAAAGTAAATAATAATAATAATAATATAATAAAATGATAAATGTTTAAAAAATTAAAGTAAAAAAAAAATACCACTTGCAAAGAATTCTTGCTCGGAGAATTTCAACATTCCTGCCATACCTTTCTGGGGTTTAGATGTTTGCTTAATCTCTTCAAGAAGACTCTACCACTTCATAGTAAGTATCTTATAACAACAAGAACTGCAGTTTCCAATTTTTCTTTTCTGTCCTATAGATTGCTATAATTCATTTCACTTATAGATAAGCATATGCAAGCGTATGTGTGGAGTTGATCTTTGAAGAACAGAGAGATTTTAGAAGTGACACTCCCTTTGTCAAAAATACCTGTATATGTTTCTGGTATGCCCTTCATATCAGCAGCTGCACTTCCTTGGATTTAATCAACTATGTGTTATGTAGTTCTGTAGCACATATTTTGTGAAGAAAAAAAAAAAAAAAACTGTGTGTAAGTGGGCCTGCACAATTCAAGCACAGGCTGTTCAGGACCTGTGTTTTGGTGTGTCATTAATTTGGGGGAAATTATCAATCATTATGGCTTTAAATATTGCTTCTGTTCCTTTCCGTCTTTCTTCTCTCTCCAGCATTCCTTTTATACATGTCATAATTTTGCAGTCACTGCACAGTTCTTGGCTATTCTGCTGTATTTTATTCAGTTGGTCACCTCTGCTGCTTAGTTTTGGAAGTTTCCGGCTCAGAGGATCTTGCCTGAGTAATGTACACTTTGCTGATGAGCCCATCAAAAGGATTCTTCATTTCTATCACAACATTTTTGTTTCCTAGCATCTTTTTGGTTCTTTCTTAAACTTTCCATCTCTCTGCTTACATTGTCCATCTATTCTTGCATGTTGTCTACTTCTTGCATTCAAAATCCTTTAGCATATTAATCAGAGTACTTATAAAAAAATTCTTGCTCTGAAAATGTCAATGTTCTTGCCATGCCTTTCCTGTGCTTCTGCTGTTTGTTTGGCTTCTTCAGACTGTGTTTTTCACATTTAATGTGTGTTGTAACTTTTTATTGAAAGATGGACATGTTGTATTTGGTAAAAATAATTGTGATAAATAGATCTTTAGTCATATAGGCAAAGGGCTTCCCTAGTGACTCAGTGGTAAAGAACCCGTCTGCCAATGTAGAAGACACAAGTTTTGTCCCTAAGTCAGGAAGATCAACTGGAAAAGAAAATGACAGTCCACTCCAGTATTCTTGCATGGGAAATCCCATGGACAGAGGAGCCTGGTAGGTACAGTCTATGAGGTCTCAAAGAGTCAGACATGACATAGTGAGTAAGCAACAACAAGAAAAGATTTGGAAAAAAAAAAAAAAACAAAACAAAAACAAAAACCAGAAAGCATGTTTTTTAAGGCAGCTGCTTCATCAGTAGCATGATCTATTCTGCCTGTTTCATATAGTTTCAAACATACAAAAATATATCAATTCATGACACTGATGCTTCTGTAACTATTTCTGATAGAATAATGATCATATTTCTTCTAAACATCTCCTCATAAATGACTATATAAGTATGCCTTGAGTCTTGAATTGCATGGCCTATTTAAAATAGAGTTTCATTTTGAAGAGATAATATAGAACTTAAATCATGTATTTATAAGTGTCTCATTTTTTATTATTGTGTTTCTTCTTATAAATAAAATTTACCCCCAATGTTGAGATGTCAGAGGTTTGTGAGGAATAAATACATTTTAAAAAGCATGGCCCTTAAGAAATGTGATCTAAAATCTTGGGCATCTTACTTCGCTGTTGGGAAATAAACATCCATCCATGGCAGCATCCCAGAGCACAGCATATGGAATGCTGCCTGCATCTGCTAGGATCTGGTCAAATCTCTCCTCTTCCTTTCCATCTCTCCTTCTAAGTTAGGGATTCCCTAGGTATGGAGTAATTACAACAGTCAGATCCACAGATACTTACATTGGTATTTACACAAGACACACATGATTTTCTTCTAGCCTGAAGGTTTCTTTTTTAAAAACTAATGTATTTATTTTAATTGGAGGTTAATTACTTAAAATATTGTAGTTTTTTTGACATACATTGACATGAATCAGCCATGGGTGTACATGTGTTCCCCATCCTGAACTCCCTAGCCTGTAGGTTTCTACTTATGATTTTCCTCACTGAAACTAGAAAAGGGTTGATGTGCCATTGGTAGGAATGTGGTCCAGGGTGACACAGCTAGAGGGCTTGCTGCTGCTGCCACTTCCGGTCTTTGAAGACAAAGCCACTACCTCTCCTGATGAAACTGAACTGTTGAAGACAAGCCTTCCCCTCTTCTTCCCTTCCCAGGAAACTTAGCATCAGTGTCACCCAGTCCCTAAGTTGTGTCAGAATCTTTGGGACCCCATGGACTGTAGCCTGCCAGGCTCCTCTGTCCATGGAATTTTCCATGCAAAAATACTGGAGTAGGTTGTCATTTCCTACTCAGGGGATCTTCCTGACCCAGAGATCAAACCCACATCTTCTGTGTCTCCTGCATTGCAGGTGGATTCTCTACCACTGAGCTATCTGGGAAGCCCAGAAGCTTAATCACGGATGAATCATCTCTTGTTGCCCTGTGCCTTCTGTATACAGCACTTTTGCTTATACAACTCGTTGTTCTCAGGACACAAATCCACCACCAAGATGAGGTGGCCAGGGGACCTCTGATTGCTGTTTCAATCACAGATGTGCAACTCCAATATCTCCCTTTCTGGTACAGGTCATAGAGCTAAGATCAGATTACTGCTTCTGCTGTTTTACATGTTTATAAAGATTTATTCCAAACAGAATATTATAGTTCCTAGGTAACTTCTTTGATCTGAGTCAATTCAAGTTTTAAATATCCTTTAAATTTAACAGAAAAGGAATATATATATATTTATATATATTCTCATGAGACCTCTTGGCTCCTTATAAGAAGTGCAGCACTTTCGGTTAGCCTGCCAACTCTACACTAATTTGTTTCACAAAAGTATTTAATTTAGATTTCACTAAGTACTGTCATATGTGTACATGGGTAACACCTTGGCTATTCAACAACAGGTATGCATGACAGAGACACTAGGGACCAAGTGATGCTTAGGGTAAAGGAAAACAGCAGTGAACAGATGGAAAAGCTTTGGCCCTGAGGGACTTTGCATTATTTTGAAACCAAATAAACAAACACTATTGTTTAACTTACAGTCGAGTATTTCAAAGCATCCCTTTGGTGTGGAGAACAGGACACGAGGATGAAGTGGAAGTAGGGAAACTCTTTGGAAGGCTAACGATGTGGTACAGACAAAGGACAGTGGTGGTCTATACTAAGATGCTAGAGGAAGTGAAAAGTACTCGGATTCAACACCTGTTTTGAAGCTAGAACAGATAAAATGTGTTCATAGTATGTGTTTGTAGGAAATGAGTAATCTTGGGGCTATAATGCCTACAATCTTCTATACATTTTAAAACTTATAACACTGTGATATCGGTTCTCTCCAGCAACTTGTTTCTTTAAAAATGTGATTTTTAAGAGGTTGTAATGCTCATCAGATGTCTGAGCATCTCCCTTTGTTGAATTGAAAGTGATGGGAAGTTTATATTGTTGTCTGAAATTTAGAATAGGCAGTGGACAGGTATAATGAGCTAAGGACTTTTCATAAACCCTGTCTGACAGATTACCCATGACCGCTTTTTTGTTGTTGTTCAGTTGCTCAGTCGCGTCTGATTTTGTGAAACCATGGACTGCAGCATCCCAGGCTTCCCTGTCCTTCACCATCTCTCAGAGCTTGCTCAAACTCATGTCTATTGAGTCGGTGATGCCATCCAACCATCTCATCTTCTGTCATCCCCTTCTCCTCCTGTCTTCAATCTTCCCCAGCATCAGGGTCTTTTCCAATGAGTCAGTTCTTTGCATCAGGTGGCAAAATTATTGGAGCTTCAGCTTCAGCATCAGTCCTTTCAATGAGTATTCAGGACTGATTTCCTTTAGGATTTATCAGTTTGGTCTTCTTGCAGGCCAAGGGACTGTCAAGAGTCTATCCTAACACTACAGTTCAAAAGTATCAATTTTTTGGTGCTCACCCTTTTTATGATCCAACTCTTACATGATTACTGGGAAAAAACATTACTTTGACTATATGGAACTTTGTTGGCAAAGTAATGTCTCTGCTTTTTAATATGCTATTTAGGTTTCTCATAGCTTTTCTTCAATGTAGCACGTTCTTTTTAATTTTATGGCTTCAGTCACCATTTGCAATGATTTGGAGCCCAAGAAAATAAAGTCTGTCACTGTTTTCATTGTTTCCCCATCTATTTGCCATGAAGTGACAGGATCAGATGGCATGATCTTCATTTTTTGAAGGTTGAATTTTAAGCCAGCTTTTTCACTCTCCTCTTTCACTTTCATCAAGAGACTCTTTAGTTCCTCTTCACTTTATGTCATAAGGGTGGTATCTTCTGTGTATCTGAGGTTATTGCTATTTCTCCCAGGAATATTGATTCCAGCTTGTGATTCATCCATCCTAGCATTTTGCATGATGTAATGTGCATATTATTGTGTGAATCAGAATAAACTGTGGAAAATTATGAAAGAGATGGGAATACCAGACCACCTGACCTGCCTCTTGAGAAATCTGTATGCAGGTCAGGAAGCAACAGTTAGAACTGAACATGGAACAACAGACTGGTTCCAAATAGGAAAAGGAGTACATCAAGGCTGTATATTGCCACCCTGCTTATTTAACTTATATGCAGAGTACATCATGAGAAATGCTGGACTGGAAGACGCACAAGCTGGAATCAAGATTGCAGGGAGAAATATCAATAACCTCAGATATGCAGATGACACCACCCTTATAGCAGAAAATGAAGAGGAACTAAAAAGCCTCTTGATGAAACTGAAAGTAGAGAGTGAAAAAGCTGGGTTAAAGCTCAACATTCAGAAAACGAAGATCATGGCATCCGGTCCCATCACTTCATGGGAAATAGATGCGGAAACAGTGGAAACAGTGTCAGACTTTATTTTTCTAGGCTCTAAAATCACTGCAGATGGTGACTGCAGCCATGAAATTAAAAGACACTTACTCCTTGAAAGGAAAGTTATGACCAACCTAGACAGCATATTGAAAAGCAGAGACATTACTTTGCCAACTAAGGTCCATCTAGTCAAGGCTATGGTTTTTCCAGTGGTCATGTATGGATGTGAGAGTTGGGCTGTGAAGAAGGCTGAGCACTGAAGAATTGATGCTTTTGGACTGTGGTGTTGGAGAAGACTCTTGAGAGTCCTTGGTCTGCAAGGAGATCCAACCAATCCATTCTGAAGGAGATCATCCCTGGGTGTTCTTTGGAAGGAATGATGCTAAAGCTGAAACTCCAGTACTTTGGGCACCTCATGCGAAGAGTTGACTCATTGGAAAAGACTCTGATGCTGGGAGGGATTGGGGGCAGGAGGAGAAGGGGACAACAGAGGATGAGATGGCTGGATGGCATCACTGACTCAATGGACGTGAGTCTGAGTGAACTCCGGGAGTTGGTGATGGACAGGGAGTTAGTTAGTGATGGACAGGGAGGCCTGGTGTGCTGTGATTCATGGGGTCCCAAAGAGTCTGACACGACTGAGCAACTGATCTGATCTGATCTTGACCTGCATACAGATTTCTCAGGAGGCATGTCATGTGGTCTGGTATTCCCATCTCTTGAAAAAATTTTCACAGTTTGTTGTGATCCACACAGTGAAAGGTTTAGAGTAGAAGTTTTTCTGGAATTGTCTTGCCTTTTCTATGCTCCAATGGATGATGGCATTTGATCTCTGGTTCCTCTGCCTTTTCTAAATCCAGCTTGAAGATCTGAAAGTTCACAGTTCACGTTCTGTTGAAGCCTGGTTTTTAGAATTTCGAGCATTACTTTGCTAGTGTGTGAACTGAGTGCAATTGTGCGTTAGTTTGAACATTCTTTGGCATTGCCTTTCTTTGGGACTGGAATGAATGCTGACCTTTTCCAGTCCTGTGGCCACTGCTGAATTATCCAAATTTGCTGGAGTATCAGGTGCAGCTATTTCACAGCATCATCTTCTAGGATTTGAAATAGCTCAGCTGGAATTCCATCACTTCCACTAACTTTTCATAGTGATTCTTCCTAAAGCCCACTTGACTTCACACTGCAGGATGTCTGGCTCTAGGTGAGTGATCACACTATCATGGTTATCTGGGTCACAGGGTCTTTTTTTATAGTTCTTCTGTGGATTGTTGCCACTTCTTAGTATCTTCTGCTTGTGTTAGATCCATAACTTTTCTGTTCCTCTTTGTGCCCATCTTTGTATGAAATGTTCCCTTGGTATCCCTAATTTTCTTGAAGAGATCTCTAGTCCTTCCCATTCTGTTGTTTACCTCTATTTCTTTGTTTTAATCACTGAGGAAGGCTTTCCCATCTCTCCTTGCTATTCCTTGGAACTCTGCATTCAGATGAATTTGTATTTCCTTTTCTCCTTTGCCTTTAGCTTCTCTTCTGTTTTCAGCTCACTGAAAGGCCTCCTGAGACAACCATTTTGCCTTTTTTCATTTATTTTTCTTGAGGATGGTTTCGATCACAGCCTCCTATACAGTGTTATGAACCTCCATCCATAGTTCTTAAGGCACTGTCTATGAGATATAATCCCTTGAATCTATTTGTCACTTCCACTGTATAATCATAAGGAATTTGATTTAGGTCATACCTGAATGGCCTAGTGGTTTTCCCTACTTTCTTTAAGTCTGAATTTTATAATAAGGAGTTCATTATCTGAGCCACAGTCAACTCCCAGTCTTGGTTTTGCTGACTGTATAGAGCTTCTCCATCTTTTGCTGCAAATAATATTTTCAATATGATTTCAATGTTGACCAATTCTAAATGTATCTTGTGGGAAAGGTAAAGTCTGATACTGTAATGAACAATATTGCATAGGAACCTGGAATATTAGATCCATGAATCAAGACAAATTGGAAATGGTCAAACAGGAGATGGCAAATGTGAACCTTAACACTTTAAGAATTACTGAGCCAAAATGGACCAGAATGGGAGAATTTAATTCAGATGACCATTATATCTATTACTGTGGATAAGAACCCTTAGACAAAATGGAGTAGCCTTCATAGTCAACAAAGGAATCCAAAATGCAGTACTTTGGTGCAGTTTCAAAATCACAGAATGATCTCTGTCCATTTCCAAAGCAAACCATTCAATAACACGGTAATCCATGTCTCTGCCCAAACCACTCATGCTGAAGAAGCTGAAGTTGAACAGTTCTATGAAGACCTACAAGACCTTCTAGAACTAACAACAACAACAAAAAAAGATGTCTTTTACATCATAGGGGACTGGAATGCAATAGTAGGAAGTCAAGAGATACCTGGAGTAACAGGCAAATTTGGCCTTGGAGTACAGAATGAAGCAGGGCAAAGGCTAACAGAATTTTGCCAAGAGAAAGCAGTTATCATAGCAAACACTCTCTTCCAACAATATAAGAGACGACTCTATGCATGAACATCACCAGATGGTGATATTGAGTTGGTTGATTCCATTAGCAGTCAAATAGTCAATACCATCAAATTGATTATATGACCACTTTGGCAAACCCTGTAGAGATTTGTAGAGGAAGTTTAACAGGTGTTAATAAGATGCATGAAGCTCCAGTTTTCACAGAAAGACAAGGGATCTTGAAGACAGACCAAGGACAGGACTTGGGTGTCTCCACTCTGGCATTGCCTCCCTTGCACCCTTGAACAGCCCTGCCTGATGCCGTGACATGTTCCTTTAAACATAGTGCAACCTGAACATGTGTAGGTGGGTGGAAATTCTAGGCTTCCCTAACAGAATATGAATATAGGCTCTCTGACTTCCAAATTTCTGTGGCTCCCAATCTTGAATGGGTTTTAATGTTCATTAAACTGTTCTTAACAAATGTTAAAGTACTTTTCGCATTTTCATATCAATCCTAGCACTTTTTCCTCTATTAAATGTGCTCATTCATGTCCAGTTTCTGTGACCCTGTGGACCGTAGCCTGCTAGGTTCCTCTGTCCATGGCATTTCCAGGAAAGAATACTGGAGCAGCTTGCCATTTCCTCCTCCGGTGGATCTTCTGGACCTAGGGATCGAACCCAAGTCTTTGTTATCAAATGCATTGCAGGCAGTTTCTTAATTACAGCACCACTGGGAAGCCTTCTATTAAATGGTAAGATGATCTGATATTTTTTTGTTCTTATCATTTCTTCTACCCATTTTCACTTATAAGATTGCGTCTCAGTTTTATGTGCCATCATTCTTAATTTCAAGACATTTTGCATTTTTTTCTGTTCTTTCATCTCGTTTTAAAGTATCTATCCTTTAAAAAATATCTCTTCTCAGATTTCAATAAATAGCTCCATCTGAAACTGACTGATGCCAAATCAATTAGACTAATCTTCTGATCTGGGTATGATGCATATTTTAAGTAGTTTGCTGTAGGTGGTACAGTGGTAAAGAATCCACCTGTAGTGCAGGGAAGATGAATTCAGTCCCTGGGTCAGGAAGATCCCCTCTAGGAGGAAATGACAACTCACTCCAGTATTCTTGTCTGGAGAATTCCATGGACAGAGGAGCCTGGCAGGCTACAGTCCAGGGGGTTGCAAAGAGTCAGAAAAAACTCAGCGACCAAACACACAACAACAGCACACATAAAAATAGCATATGGACTTGTAGGACAAATTGTTGATCCCATAAAAACTGCTGCTGGGAATTAAACTCCCAAGGGTCCCCTTGCAGGATTTTACTGTTTGGGATGGGAGTTAATGCACAGTGATGAGGTGATTTCATCAGATGCTATGTGCTGCATCCATAGGAACCGTTTTTGGCATAGATATGTAGCTCATATCCAAATTAACAACATTCTAATGGTATAAAATTTCAAAAAATGAAAGCAAGAATTAAAAAACATTTTCATTTATTTAACAGATCTATGACTGAATGTGAGTATAAAGATTGCCACATCATATATAAATTTCTAGTCAAGAAATAATTTAAAGTTACCTTGTATTACCATCACTGTCTTTTTCCATTCCCATTGCCAGGCTCATAAAATCTTGATATAAGATTTCATAAGATATCTTGATATGATATCTTTATAGGATATCTGATATGGCAAGATAAATCATAAGTCCTGATAAAGTCACACAGAAGCAGTTTCCTAAATTACTCCCCTGGTGACCCCTTGATATTTTTCAAAGTTAGTTATGTCTTTCAAATTGAGTTTACACATACCACATGAATGATTTATTCCTATTACAACTTTGAATATTGAAAAATAAGCATTAAAGTCAAAATATAGGGTTCAAATTTCCATTTGAATATTCCTTTGAGCTTCAATTTCCTTCTCTCTGTAAAATGATGAAACCATTCCCCAAAAATGGCTTTAAAAATTGCATTGATATGCACATACACATGATCTATGTATTTTATCTCTATCAGACTCTAATCAATCTACCTATCCATCTAGCAGAGAGTTCCTTGCCCTTCTTTAAGATTGTTAAATGCTTATTACATATATATATATATATATTTCTTTTTGAGAAAAATAACATCATTATTAAGGTTGTTGCTGTTAAGTTGTGTCCGACTCTTTGCAATCCCAGTGATGTAGCCCGTGAGGCTCCTCTGTCCAGAGTGGAGTGGGTTGCCATTTCCTTCTTCAGGGGTCTTCCCAACTCAGGGATTGAACCCAGGTTTCCTTGGTCTCCTACATTGGCAGGTGGGTTCTTTACCCACTGAGCCACCACCTAAGAAGCCCTTACTAAAATTCTCAAGCAAAACATAATCTTATGCAGCATAAATCAACATTTCCTACCTGGTGACAACATAACTTTCTGGCCTTATCTACTACTTATTTTTCTCCATCCAAATTGAGTTTTTTTTTTAGTGACAGAACTCCATTTTACCCTTTGTTTCTTTTAACATTCTTTTCCTGTTTTTTTTTTTTTTTTTTCCCTGCAAATAATGCTTTTCTCCATCCTTTATGCCATCAATATTCTGTTCATCTTTACTAAAGTTCTTTGTGTAATTGTCATTGTAAACCTCACGTCATTTCTTAACCTTTTGCTTTGATTCTTATTTCCAAACCATTTTTCCCTCATCTCCTTACTCGGTTATTTGAGTATGTCTTCCTCATTTGAAAGGTGAGAATAGGAGAGACAAAAGCTGAGTGTTTAACAAAAAGCTTTGTTAAATGTATAATCTGTTAGTATACCATGTATATGTATACACATACACATGTGAACACATGTAAACCTTGTGAAAATTACAAGTGTTGTGTTTGACCCTTCATCTCCTAAGACTCCATCTTCAATATTTATTAAATGCTTCAAAGATTGCTCCTTCATTGTTTAATTAATTTAACTTAAATGCCCTTGTGCTGAAAATATACTACTGGTTTAGCACTGCATTATGTTTTAAAGTTTCAATTCTTAGAGGTTTCTAAGTGCAAAATGATTTACTTTTCTAATGAAGATTAAGAGAAATTTAAATCCCTTAAGAAAATTTCTACCAAATATACTATTTCTCTGCAAATGAAAAAACTTAACTATATTAAAGCTAAAACTCATAGAAAAAGTATTCTTTATCAATGGAACATCTCTGCCATCTATGAAAATAACCACAGTGCAATGTTAAAAAATTGACAAAAAATAGTATTTGAACCAGAAACTTATTTTGTTGTAATAATTTATTTATAAAAATATCTATTAGATGAAACAAAACTATCTTCTTAAAATTTAATTGAAAACAATTCAGGTTGTATTGACTTCTAGGAGAAAATGCAAATTTTAAGACATGAAAGAGTAAAATAGGTTTATGCCGTGCTCAGTCGCTTCACTTATGTCTGACTCTTTATGACCCCATGAACTATAGCCCTCCCGGCTTCTCTGTCCATTTTTTCACAACTATTGTCAACACTGCAAAACACCTGTCTACCAAGTTGGTGAAGGTAAGAATAAAAGGTGGGCTTCAAGAATGTTAAGCCCGGTTATATTATCTTAAAATTCAGATACAAAGGTTTTAGGTATATTGACCAGCATGCACAAACTTGCACCTTAGGGTAAATAAGCACAGTTCAGTTCCCCAATTAAACACCCTAAGTTACTTTGTATTTTAAAGCTAGACAACATAAAGATGAACTAAAATAAGCAGTGGATGTGTGGTGACACCATGGTTAGATGGTAAACGTCTAGTCATTGAATATAAGATGAAGAGTAAACAACTGAAATTCTCTTCAGTGACCAAACAGACATTTTCTAAAGCTGAACAGTAGTGATATAACTGAATTGCGTTGAGAAGTAGAGAAGGAGAAGTATATGGTATTAACTTCTTCCTTCTTCAGAGCAGGAAGTTAGCAATATAAAATGTCATTTAAAGATGAATCCAGTTCAACGTGTGCTGTAATCTCCTTTCTTAATTTACAGGGATCTAAATTTTAGGAAGGAAATTTTATCCTGCATAGTGAGGAAAATGGATCTGAAATAAGTCTTCTGATTTTACTTTGGCTTCTTTTTTTCTTTTGTTCATTTTATAAATAAGAGAATTTATTACCTTTAAATATTAAAAATAATGTGCTTCATTTAAAAATTCAAGAATTTTGAAGCTAATTTGAATTATCTATTAACATGTGCTTATTTGTATTTATGTCTGCAAGTATCATATAAGGTCACTGGTTTTGTGGAGAGCTTATGGAAGTGGTATAATTACCTTAGAATCAGAGTTCATACACCATATCTCACTCACTATGTATAGTTTGACATAAGAAAATTTTAAAGATTATATAAAATGGTTTTTAATGACATAACTAGTTCTAAAAATCTCACTACATCCCTCATGTTCCAAAATAATATAATCCAATGGTCTTTGAATCTGATTTTTTTTCCAGCTTTTTAGTTCTTCTCTTACTCATGTGAATCAAAGGAATATACACAGCATGTCTTTGTGCATCCAGAAGAAAGAAAATCTTAGGTTTCTGTGTGTAGCTGTTTTAGCAGCCTGTGCTTTTGCATCCAGGATATAAACTTCATTTCAGTGAGAACATTGGAGGAGATATGGTTTCTATGACATTTCTGTATCTATATCTGGTCTCTGCTTCTAAGCAGAAGTTGAAGTCATCTTTACAGGAAGTAAAGGAAGGACAAGTTGACTTGAAGAGGATCTATTGCTTCCTCGTTCAAGAAATATCTTTAAACATTTAAAGATTTAACATTCTTTATCCTATAATCATACGTTTTCTCCAGGTCCAAATCTCCTTCCTCATAGAGTGGCTCAGAAAGAATTGAACATTTCCTAGTAGATGGAAATGTTAACTATAGCAAAGTGTTAAGTTTTGAATTAATTCTCACAATCTAGTTTTTGTTCAGCCTAAGGAATGAGGTTTGTTTCAAATAGGATGAAACCTATGAAGCACACTGTAGCATAAATTTCTGACTTCTCACTGAAGGGATCAATTCTGTTCTCATTGTCTCAATTAAATTGCAAGATTGAGGGAGTCTGGGGGCTTATTTCATGTCTAAAGTAGCTATAAATCAGTTTCTTTCATATAGTGATTAAATTATATTAACCTAGATTTTTCTAAGTCCTGTTATGATATGTTATAATGAAGTTTCTGGCTCCCATGGTTCATCATAAACTCAGACATGGGGAATTTAATCTTCCAGATGCCGTCTATTGCCATGAGTTTTGTTTTATACATTTTTGTTAAGTGCTTTTTGTTTCTGTCTTTGTCTTACATTCTTTTTGTCAAGTAAATGTATGGCAAGTGTGTTACCAAGGAATTTGGACAGCCTTTGTAGAAATAAAATGTAATTAAATGCACTGTTGCAAGAAACAGTTTCTGGAAGAGCTAACTGTAGCATACACTAACAACAGTGTGTCAAAGATATTGTCAAATGTACTACATATTCACTTAGTATACTGTGGAGTCTGCATAGAAAGTCTGAGGTTTTTAAAATCTGAAACTTAGAATGTTTACATTGCATTATTAATTGATCACATTTCTGATTGGCTTGCCTTCCAACTGAATTAAAATAATACTTTCATTTAATGTATTTCCTATAAAGTATATTGATATTCATATATAGACATGATTTATTTTCCATAAATAGGGCTGTATTGATGGGAACTTCGCTTTAATCTAAAACATAGGACAGATGATACCAGTCACATTGCATGCACTCCATCTTCGGATCCCTTTGGCTACATATCAAGATAGGTTAATTGAAACATTTTATTTTGGAAAAATGTAAACACACGGATTACAATTAAGTCTTTCACAGCATCAGTTTGAATTGTAGTGGTCCATTTATATGCAGATGAACTATGGACTTTGTACAGGAGACAGGGATCAAGAACATCCCCAAGAAAAAGAAATACAAAAAACCAAAATGGCTGTCTGAGGAGGCCTTACAAATAGCTGTGAAAAGAAGAGAAGCAAAAAGCAAAGGAGAAAAGGAAAGATATACCCATTTGAATGCAGAGTTCCGAAGAATAGTAAGGAGAGATAAGAAAGCTTTCCTCAGTGATCAATGCAAAGAAATAGAGGAAAACAATAGAATGGGATACACTAGAGATCTCTTCAAGAAAATTAGAGATACCAAAGGAATATTACATGCAAAGATTGACACAATGAAGGACAGAAATGATAGGGACCTAACAGAAGCAGAAGATAGTAAGAAGAGGTGGCAAGAATACACAGAAGAACTGTACAAAAAAGATCTTCATGACCTGGATAATCACAAAGGTGTGATCACTCACCTAGAGCCAGACATCCTGAAATGTGAAGTCACGTGGGCCTTAGGATGCTCAAACTACTGCACAATTGCACTCATCTCACATATTAGAAAAGTAATGCTCAAAATTCTCCAAGCCAGGCTTCAGCAATACATGAAAAATGAACTTCCAGTTGTTAAAGCTGGTTTTAGGAAAGGCAGAGGAACCAGAGATCAAATTGCCAACATCTGCTGGGTCAGGGAAAAAGCAAGGGAGTTCCAGAAAAACATCTATTTCTGCTTTATTGACTATGCCAAAGCCTTTGACTGTGTTGATCACAATAAACTGTGGAAAATTTCTTCAAGAGATGGGAATTCCAGACCACCTGACCTGGCTCTTGAGAAACCTGTATCCAGGTCAGAAAGCAACAGTTAGAACTGAACATGGAAAAACAGACCGGTTCCAAATAGAGAAAGGAGTATGTCAAAGATATATAATGTCACCCTGTTTATTTAACTTATATGCAGAATACATCATGAGAAACACTTGGCTGGATAAAGCACAAGCTGGAATCAAGATTGCCAGGAGAAATATCAATAACCTCAGATATGCAGATGACACCACCCTTATGGCCAAATGTGAAGAACTAAAGAGCCTCTTAATGGAAGTGAAAGAGGAGAATGAAAAAGTTGGCTTAAAGCTCAACATTCAGAAAATGAAGATCATGGTATCTGGTCCCATCACTTCATGGCAAATAGATGGGAAGCAGTGGAAACAGTGGCTGACTTTATTTTGGGGGGCTCCAAAATCACTGCAGATGTTGACTGCAGCCATGAAATTAAAAGATGCTTACTCATTGGAAGGAAAGTTATGCCCAACCTAGACAGCATATTAAAAAGCAGAGAGATTACTTTGTCAACAAAGTTCTGTCTAGTTAAGGCTATGGTTTTTCTGATAGTCATGTATGGATGTGAGAGTTGGACTATAAAGAAAACTGTGTGCTGAAGAATTGATGCTTTTGAACTGTGGTGTTGGATAAAACTCTTGAGAGTCCCTTGGACTGCAAGGAGATCCAACCAGTCCATCCTAAAGGAAATTATTCCTGGATGTTGATTGGTAGGACTGATGTTGAAGTCGAAATTCCAATACTTTGGCCACCTGATGCAAAGAGGTGACACATTTGAAAAGACCCAGATGCTGGGAAAGATTGAGGGCAGGAGGAGAAGGGGACGACAGAGGATGAGACGGTTTGATGGCATCACCGAGTCAATGGACATGATTTTGTGTAATGTCCCGGAGTTGGTGATGGACAGGGAGGCCTGGCGTGCTGCGGTTCATGGGGACACAAAGAGTTGGACACGTCTGAGTCAATGAACTGAACTGAATTTCAGTAAATATAGTTACCTTTATTTTTATTTTACAGATTTTTCAGTTAATTAAATATGGGGAAAGTTTTGTTCCATTAGAAATTACATTAAGTTTGTGTGCACGCTAAGTCACTTCAGTTTTGTCTGACTCTCTGTGACCCCCACGGACTATAGCCCACCAGGCTCCTCTGTCCATGGGATTTTACAGCAAGAATACTAGAGTAGGTTGCCATGCCCTACTCCAGGAGATCTTCCCAACCCATGGATTGAACCCACATCTCTAATGAATCCTCACTGGCATGCGGTTTCTTTACCACTACTGCAACCTGGGAGAAATCATATTATATGATGTCAAAAGAACTAAGATTTTTGAATCTTCTTTCTGCTCAAAATGTTTCAGCTTTCTGCCCATGGGTGCTTTATTTCTCCTTTGTTTTTGAGACAGAGAGAGCCATAGTATATAGATTTTCTAGGGCATGTGAGTTAATGCCCCCACCCCTGTCATTTACAAGGCTCAATCGTGTTTAAAATCCTGCTTCACATTTTATGAATCCCTTCAGTAACAGATGATCTAGTACCATGCTGATAAATTTTGTTTTCTTTCATAACAAAATTCAATGTATTAATAATGTTCAGGAGGACACATTTTGACCCAGCAAAATCATCTCTGTTATGCCTAACAAATGTGTCACACAGTGTTCTACTTGGCTAATGTTCTACATCCTCTGCAATGGGGAAAGTTTTGCATTATCCATATAGGACTCTGAGTGCCCCCCCCCCCCAAAAAAAAAGCCCCCCAGGAGATAGATCTCTGAATATGGAGTCTACCTGCCTGGGTTAAGTCCTGCCTCTGCTACTTTTTACTGATTGTGTCACCTTCCATAATTCATAAGCATATTGATATCTCTAAAATGAGACTTTTCTATGAAATGGTACTTACGTTGTAGAACAGTTGTGAAGATTTTCTGTGATGAGTATGCAAAGATTGTAGCAGAATGTCTGGAGCATATTATGTGCTCCATTACTAACTGGTCAGTTTTTTCAATTTTACCATGCAAGCTTGCAGTATGTTGTTTTATCACCATACAGTAGATTGTGAAATGGAGAAGACAGTCCAAAATAAGAAAGAATCCTCAATGTCAGTTGCAGAACAGGATTTACCAGGTTCTTCTCCATTTAACGCATCACATCATGTTTAAAAATAGGAATTACTGTAACTCCTATTTTCTATGGACTTTCCTGGAGCATTTTCATCCTCATTTGAGTTACAGTTTATCTGACAAACTAGTGAACAGTCAAGGTGTTCCAATTGATTGACCTAGTTTTTGGTAATTTTGTTTCCACATGTTAATTCATGGCTAGGATTAATGTTGTTAGAAAAGGACTTTCTTGTTATTTAAGATTATGCATTAGGCCTGCATATACTAATGATATGCGTACTACTAATGCACTGAGCCCAGGGGCTCAGCAGTAAAGAATCTGCCTGCAGTGCAGGAGGCTTACAGGAGACCCAGGCTTAGTCTCTGAGCTGGGAAGATCTCCTGGAGGAGGAAATAGCAACACACTCCAGGATTCTTGCCTGGAGAATTACATGGACAGAGGGGCCTGGAGAACTATAGTCCATGGGGTCACAAGGAGTTAAACAAAACTGAGTGACTAAACAACAATAACAACGTGATTAGTATACAGCAACACTTGGATGAATTGTAATAGAGGACCATTTGTGGGCTTACATTATTTGGTAATTAGAATTTTTAATAGTTATAAACATTTAGAAGTATCTAATGAGACTGCTTATATTACCTACTTGAGCATAATCCATCAGTACCACCAAGGAAAGGAAATACTGTTAGTTTTCTGCATTCCACAACTGCTGAACTAAAATCTCTGTATTTCTCCTCTCACCTGTATTTCGCAAATTAGCCCCCTATTCTTCCTATTAATTAGGCTTGCCTCATGGCTCAGATGGTAAAGAATCTGCCTGCAATGTGGGAGACCTGGATTCAGTCCCTGGGTTGGGAAGACCCCCTGGAGGAGGGCATGGAAAACCACTCTAGTGTTCTTGCCTGGAGAATTCCCTTGGATAGAGGAGCCTGGCTGGCTATAGTCCATGGGGTCACGAAGAGTGGGACACGACTGAGTGACTAAGCACAACACAGCACTTCCTACTAATTAGGGATATCCGAGAATATTATTAGTCATTCAAGAATGTGCTCATCTTTACTGGTAGTATTTTCATTTTCTTTGCTTTTTGGAGTCCTAAGTGCATTTCTTTAGGGGGATCACAGGGGAAGAAATCTTATTTCCAGGGAGGATACTTTTTGAAGCTTTGCTTAAATGACCCATCTGTTGCAGTCCCAGCATCACTTCAGCTCACTTTTGTTCAATCACTCAGTCGTGTCAACTACTTATGACCCCACAGACCACAGCACGCCAGGCCTCCCTGTCCATCACCAACTCCTGGAGCTTCCTCAAACTCATGTCCATTGAGTTGGTGATGCCATCCAACCATCTCAACCTCTGCTGTCATCTTCTCCTCCTGCCTTCAGGCTTTCCCAGCATCAGGGTCTTTTCCAGTGAGTCAGTTCTCTACATCAGGTGGCCAAAGTACTAGAGTTTCAGTTTCAGGATCAGTCCTTCCAGTGAATATTCAGGACTGATTTCCTTTAGGATGGACTGGTTTGTTCTCCTTACAGTCCACGGGACTCTCAAGAGTCTTCTCCAACACCACAGTCCAAAAGCATACTTCAGCACTCAGCTTTCTTTATGGTCCAGCTCTCATATCCATAATGACTATTGGAAAAGCCATAGCTTTGCCTAGACAGACCTTTGTCAGCAAAGTAATTTCTCTCCTTTTTCGTATACGGTCTAGGTTTGTCATAGTTTTTCTTCCGAGGAGCAAATGTCTATTAATTTCATGGCTGCAGTCACCATCTGCAGTGATTTTGGAGCCCAAGAAAATAAAGTCTGTCACTGTTTCCATTGTTTCCCCATCTATTTGCCATGAAGTGATGTGACTGGATGCCATGATCTTCGTTTTTGGCATGTTGAGTTTTAAACCAGCTTTTTCACTTTCTTCTTTCACTTTCATCAAGAGACTTTTTAGTTCCTCTTCACTTTATGCCATAAGGGTGGTATCTTCTCTGTATCTGAGGTTATTGATGTTTCTCCCAGCCATCTTGATTCCAGCTTGTGCATCCTCCAGCCCAGCGTTTCTCATGATGTACTATGCATGTAAGTTAAATAAGCAGGGTGACAATATACAGCCTTGATGTACTCCTTTCTCTATTTGGAACCAGTCTGTTGTTCCATGTCCAGTTCTAACTATTGCTTCTTGACCTGCATACAGATTTCTCAGGAGGCAGGTCAAGTGGTCTGGTATTCCCATCTCTTTCAGAATTTTCCACAGTTTGTTGTGATCCACACAGTCAAAGGCTTTGTCATAGTCGATAAAAAAAAAATGTAGATGTTTTACTAAAACTCTCTTGCTTTTCCTATGATTCAGCAGATATTGGCAATTTGATCTCTGGTTCCTCTGCCTTTTCTAAACCCAGCTTGAACATCTAGAAGTTCTCGATTCATGTACTGTTGGAGCCTCACTTGGAGAATTTTGAGCATTACTTTACTAGCATGTGAGATGAGTGCAATTGTGCAGAAGTTTGAGCATTTTTTGGCATTGCCTTTCTTTGGGATTGGAATCAAAACTGACCTTTTCCAGTCCTGTGGCCACTGCTGAGTTTTCCAAATTTGCTGGAGTATTGAGTGCAGTTCTTTACCACAGAATAAGTGTGTTCAAACTCCTCTTAATGTAGGAAAACCAGGTGAGGTGATGGAAAATGAGTAGGAAATATTAGAGTTATTGGAATGCTAAGAACAAGATAATAGTAAATGGTGCTGGTATCTGCTGACAACCCTAACAATATGATGAAAGATCAAGATGTGATTTGGGTTTCTTCCATATTACAAAACTTTGATTGAAAACTAGGCCTGACTCCAAGTTTTCATCCTCCAAGGATCTGACTTCTCATCAAACATGATTAATAGACAGATGCTTTATTGCATCACTTCATGCAGTGTGTTATACATTTAAATAAGTTATTAATTTTTCATTGTTAAACCATGAATATAGCAATTTTCCTCTTCCCATGGCTGGCTGCAGGCTATATTTTTGAGGAAAATGACTGCACTCAAACCCATATAGATTTATACCCTTGGGTATAAAAATCACTTTTCTATTCTAATACCTACCTACAGTGGTTCCTTCACCCTCTAATATCTGTTCATTAATTCAAAATAACACAAGGACACTTTAGAAACCTCCCAAGGTGCTGTGCAGCACTATAAATAGCATATTAACACTAAATATTTCTAAAATGAACTAAGTTATTTGTTTCCCTGAAATCTCTATTATAAGGTAGTGTGAATTTAGCTACTTAATTTTATGCTATCTAATTTTATAGTGATTTAGGCTTCTGAGGAGTAATTTCATAAGACTTGGTATAATAAGATGTATAAAATGTTTTAATAATTGTTTTCATCTATTAAAACTCTGATTCAACATTACTCCCACAAACTAAACATTTCTACTTATAAACCTTGAGTTTAAGTTATAGATTAAGTGGAATTCTCAGGCGGCACTAGTGGTAAAGAACCTACCTGCCAATGCAGGAGACATAAAAGATCCTTTGATCCCTGGGTCAGAAAGATCCCTTGGAAGAGGGCATGGCAATCCACTCCAATATTCTTTCTGGGAGAATCCCTATGGACAGAGGAGCCTGGTGGGCTATAGTTCACGGGGTCGCAAAGAGTCAGACACGACAGAGGTGACTGAAAACACACAAATAGATTAAGTATTTCAGTTACATAAATAGGGAAATATTTGCCCTTAGCTTTTAAATATATGCTAATGAAACCAGGAATAATAAATTATAGTTATGTTATTTAAGAATAGTAATGACTTGAGAGGACTTCACTGTGGTTCAGATGGTAAAGAATCTGCCTGCAATTCAGGTGATGTGAGTTCAGTCCTGGGTTGAGAAACCCTTGGAAAAGTGAATGGTTACCCACTCTAGTTTCTTGCCTTGAGAGTTCTGTGGACAGAGGAGTCTGGTGGGCTACAGTCCATGTAGTGCAAAGAGTCAGATACAACTGAACTTCTAACAGTTTCATTTTCAAGGACTTGAGAAGTAAGCACATATTATATAATATATGTTTCATCTTGACTTTAATAAGCATGCTCTGATTCTATGACTCTCATCAAATAATGTCACTCTGAGTTTTATTTATTTATTTATTTATTTTTTCACTCTGAGTTTTAAATCCATTTTTATCACCCGGAAGATCACATCTGCCAATATTTGATTAAAGGATCTAGCTACCCTAAGACAGATTTTCTCAGTTTGATAGATAAATCTGGAGCTTCAAGGTTATTGATTAAAGCTGCATTCAAAAAAAAAAAAAAAAAGTGGCATATAACTTTGGTTACACACTTTAACTTCTATTTTGCTGCCTTGAATCCAAACAGCACAGTGTGTTCCCGTTTCATCACCACCAGCAGATTCTTCTACATTGACTTGAAAATAAACTTCAAATGAGTTCCAGATTGATGAAAATTTTTAAAATCTCATTTAAAAATAAATAAAGAATACTTGATTCTCTTTATTATATTTTTATTGGAATAAAATAAACCCAAATCATCTGAAAGGGAACTAGTACCTTGAAATCATTTGCTGTAATTTAAACTGTTCCAATAAACCAACTATATGTGCATGCTCAGTTGCTTCAGTGGTGTCCAACTTTTTGAGACTCCATGAACTATAGCCTGTCAGGCTCCTCTATCCAAGGAACTCTCCAAGCAAGTATACTGGAGTGGGTTTCATGTTAAGTTTATGAAAATAGTTTTGAACTGTGGAATCTCACAAAGAAAACAATTCTATAAATTTATGCCATATCATTTTATAGATAAAAAGTTCAGGTTGAATCCTTGATTGGGGAACTAAGATCCCACATACCTAATGGCATGGCCAATGATAATAATAATGTTCCTGTCATTAAAAAAAAAAAAAAGCACATGCATTATTCTAATTTTTTAAAACAAAGAATTACTTTATTTTTTAACTTTTTTTTTAAGCTGCATGTGTCAATAATTTTCTTCTCTGAGATTGAACTACTGTTAGCACTAGGGAAAATAAATATTTCAGATAACAGTTTAAAATTTTAAATAGCTATGGACTTTGTTGGAGAAGGCAATGGCACCCCACTCCAGTACTCTTGCCTGGAAAATCCCGTGGACAGAGGAGCCTGGTGAGCTGCAGTCCATGGAGTCACTAAGAGTCGGAAACGACTGACTTCATTTCACTTTTCACTTTCATGCATTGGAGAAGGAAATGGCAACCCACTCCAGTGTTCTTGCCTGGAGAATCCCAGGGACGGGGGAGCCTGGTGGGCTGCCATCTGTGGGGTCACACAGAGTTGGACACGACTGAAGCGACGCAGCAGCAGCATGCACTTTGTATATATGAGAATCTCCTTAAGTCCAAAGACAAATTTTTCTGTTACCCCACTGGACTAGGAGTAAGTTCTAACAAGGCTTTGTCATGACTCCCAAATTCTTAGAGAAGTAGCATATCTCTCCAACAAGGAAGCTAACAGTCTTCCTCTAAATCACACTGTCTTAGCTCACATCTTTTATATTTTCTCTAAGTAGACTTCTAATCTACTGAATTTAACTTGAACCTCTTAAAAGGAATGAAGAAGATAAAGAAATTTCATCCATTGGTCATTCATTTTGTGAACACGATTCTCAAGGTCTTCCACACAGTTTCCTCCAATACTGAATGATTCTTTGATTTAGGAATTCCCCGGTGGCTCAGCTGTTAAAGAATCCACCTGCCAATGCAGGCAATGCAGGAAACATGGGTTTGATCCCTGGCTCAAAAGATCTGCTGGAGAAGGAAATGGCCACCCACTCCAGTATTCTTGCCTGGAGAATTCCAGACAGAAGAGCCTGGAGGGCTACATCCATGGGATCACAAAGAGTTTGACACGACATCCTGCATGCACACACATATTCCAATTTTAAATATAAGCAGAGGTAGTATCTTTCTTTGGGAGCTGAACAGCATGTCCACATTCCTATTGCCAAACCCTCTTTTCTTAAGAATTTGTGTTCCATGTAAGTGGAATAGGATTAACTCTCTCACCTCATCACCTCCAAAGCAGACAGGTTGAACATGAGCAAGATCTAGCCAACTGTTTTGTCTCAGTCTCTGGATAAAGGGTGTTCTCAGAGTGTGCACATAAGCCTGTGAGATTTCCAGCTTTTTTACTTACCACTTTTAAAGATAAGTCTCTGTTTTCTCTTTTCCCAAATATGTATTAATTTATCTGGCCACACTGGGTCTTAGATAGAGCATACAGGATCTTTAGTTTTGGCTTGTGTGATCTAGCTCCCCTGACCAAGGATTGAACCTAGGTCTCTTGTACTGGAAGCATGAAGTCTTAGCCACTGGAGCACCAAGGAAGTTCCAGAGAACAGACTCTATCTTCAGTTTTCCTCAGTTGATTAGATGTCAGAGGCAGTGATGATTAATCTGTGACTAGAAGCCTCCCCACATTGTGAGAAGCAAGGAAAAAGCCATAGTGATGTTGTTACTGGAATCCCTGGATTTAGCAACTCCAAAAGCCAACCCTCTCCTGAACAGTGAGGTCAAGTAAGACAAGGCATTCTTTCTCTTTGTAACTGAAGATGGTCTAATTTAGACAGATTTGTGTGCATGCCTAAAAACTCAGTGTATGGCTGGCACAAACATTTATATGTACAAATAGGACATTACAAATGCAAAATAATTAAGTCAGAAATTGATGAGTATGGTCATGTGGTAACAAAGCAGTAGATAAATGTGAATATTTTGTTTTCTCTTGTATATCCCCACCATGTCCTAACTGAAGTTCAAACACTGATGAACCTAATAAAGTGGCAGGATATTAGATTTTGTTATTCCTTGTAATTTTCTGTAAAATTCTACAAATTACAAAATAAATTAAAAATAGTGATGAAGAGCATCAGTACCCATAATATCAATTTTACTGGAAATTGACTCAATGGAAAGCACATAGGCAAGAGGTTATGAACTGCAAAGACATTTGCAGTGGAAGCTGAAAGTCTTAACTACCAGGGAAGTCCCCTTAAATGTACTTTTATGCTCAAAGAGTATAAATGTTTAGTCCAATAAAATCAAGATAATGTGTGATATTATTTCAGAGTGAATATTTCAAACAAGGATGATGCACAAAAATGTAAAAAAAATGTTAAAACTATTAAGTTCTGAAAAATATTTCATAAATGAGTACAAGTATTAAGATAATTCTTAAAATATTCAAAATATATTGTATAAAGTAATACTTTTCTTACATTTAGATCTTTAATCCATTTTGAGTTTATTTTTGTGTATGGTGTTAGAAAGTGTTCTAGTTTCATTCTTTTACAAGTGGTTGACCAGTTTTCCCAGCACCACTTGTTAAAGAGATTGTCTTTAATCCATTGTATATTCTTGCCTCCTTTGTCAAAGATAAGGTGTCCATAGGTGCATGGATTTATCTCTGGGCTTTCTATTTTGTTCCATTGATCTATATTTCTGTCTTTGTGCCAGTACCATACTGTCTTGATGACTGTGGTTTGTAGTAGAGCCTGAAGTCAGGCAGGTTGATTCCTCCAGTTCCATTCTTCTTTCTCAGGATTGCTTTGGCTATTCGAGGTTTTTTGTATTTCCATACAAATTGTGAAATTATTTGCTCTAGCTCTGTGAAGAATACCGTTGGTAGCTTGATAGGGATTGTATTGAATCTATAAATTGCTTTGGGTAGTATACTCATTTTCACTATATTGATTCTTCCGATCCATGACCATGGTATATTTCTCCATCTATTAGTGTCCTCTTTGATTTCTTTCACTAGTGTTTTATAGTTTTCTATATATAGGTCTTTAGTTTCTTTAGGTAGATATATTCCTAAGTATTTTATTCTTTTCATTGCAATGGTGAATGGAATTGTTTCCTTAATTTCTCTTTCTATTTTCTCATTATTAGTGTATAGGAATGCAAGGGATTTCTGTGTGTTGATTTTATATCCTGCAAATTTACTATATTCATTTGATTAGTTCTAGTAATTTTCTGGTGGAGTCTTTATGGATTTCTATGTAGAGAATCATGTCATCTGCAAACAGTGAGAGTTTTACTTCTTCTTTTCCAATTTGGATTCCTTTTATTTCTTTTTCTGCTCTGATTGCTGTGGCCAAAACTTCCAAAACTATGTTGAATAGTAATGGTGAAAGTGGGCATCCTTGTCTTGTTCCTGACTTCAGAGGAAACGTAAAACTCCTAGAGGAGAACATAGGCAAAACACTCTCCAACATACATCACAGCAGGATCCTCTATGACCCACCTCCCACAATATTGAAATAAAAGTAAAAATAAACAAATGGGACCTAATTAAACTTAAAAGCTTCTGCACATCAAAGGAAACTATAAGCAAGGTGAAAAGACAGCCTTCAGAATGGGAGAAAATAATAGCAAATGAAGCAACTGACAAACAACTAATCTCAAAAATATACAAGCAACTCCTACAGCTCAATTCCAGAAAAATAAATGACCGAATCAAAAATGGGCCAAAGAACTAAATAGACATTTCTCCAAAGAAGACATACAGATGGCTAACAAACACATGAAAAGATGCTCAACATCACTCATTATCAGAGAAATGCAAATCAAAACCACTATGAGGTACCATTTCACGCCAGTCAGAATGGCTGCAATCCAAAAGTCTACAAGCAATAAATGCTGGAGAAGGTGTAGAGAAAAGGGAACCCTCTTACACTGTTGGGAATGCAAACTAGTACAGACACTCTGGAGAACAGTGTGGAGATTCCTTTAAAAACTGGAAATAGAACTGCCTTATGATCTAGCAATCCCACTGCTGGGCATATACACTGAGGAAACCAGAAAGGAAAGAGACACGTGTACCCCAATGTTCATCGCAGCACTGTTTATAATAGCCAGGACATGGAAGCAACCTAGATGTCCATCAGCAGATGAATGGATAAGAAAGGTGTGGTACATACACACAATGGAGTATTACTCAGCCATTAAAAAGAATACATTTGAATCAGTTCTAATGAGGTGGATGAAACTGGAGCCTATTATACAGAGTGAAGTAAGCCAGAAAGAAAAACGCCAATACAGTATACTAATGCATATATATGGAATTTAGAAAGATGGTAATAATAACCCTGTATACAAGACAGCAAAAGAGATACTGATGTATAGAACAGTCTTTTGGATTCTGTGGGAGAGGGAGAGGGTGGGAAGATTTGGGAGAATGGCATTGAAACATGTATAATATCATATATGAAACGAGTCGCCAGTCCAGGTTCGATGCACAATACTGGACGCTTGGGGCTGGTGAACTGGGATGACCCAGAGGGATGGTATGGGGAGGGAGGAGGGAGGAGGGTTCAGGATGGGGAACACATGTATACCTGTAGCGGATTCATGATGATATATGACAAAACCAATACAATATTGTAAAGTTAAAAAATAAAATAAAATAAAAAATTATAGAGAAAAAAAATAAAATAATACTGTGACAAGAAACAACACATGTAAGATACATATTCAAAAGAAAATAAACTATGCTCATCCCATGCCAGGTGAAAGAATCCCAACAGATATATCTGTACAATACTAAAATAAATTATTTTGGAATTAGAAAGACTGAATTTCATATTTATAAGAGAGAATAAAGAATTATAATATCCAAAAGAAGAATGTAATGATGTAGAACAAGCCAAATAAAAGCTAAAATCATTAAAATGCTACAATAAATAGTAATTTCAGTGAAATAAATAGAAAGAATAACAATAAACATAATTGCATGTAAGAATTCAGTGCAAGGTAGAGCTGCCTTTTCAAATCAGTATCACAAACATATAATATTGAATAGATGTAGCTGTAAATACTGAGTAGCCACTAGGAAAAAGACCATGAGTATTCGTCTCTTCTTAAATTTTTCTGGGCCCATAAGATATTTAAAAGTAGAATGAAACTGTTAAAGTTCAGAAAGAAATATTGGAAGAATTTTTACTGTGACACAAAAGTCACACATTATCATATATATAGTAAAATAATGTCAAAAGACAAATGACCAGTTGGTTTAACAAATGAAATTCATATGACAGACACAAGATTGATTCTGTTAATTTCTAAAGAATTCTTAAAAATCAAAGTTCAGTAAAATTAAAAAAAAATGATAGTATGAATTAATGAAAGCAAATGCAAATCACTCTTAAATATATATTTCAAAATGAGCAATCACAGTCCTGGTGAGAGAAATGGAAATCAAAACTACTTTGAGATATCATTCTTTACACCAATTTGAAAAATCACAAAAAGGTTTGATAACACTATTTTTTTCAAGCTTGAAACTTTTTATTTTGTATTGGGGTATAGCCAATTAATGATTCTATGGTAGTTGCAGGTGAACAGCAAAGGGACTCAGCCATAGATGTATATTATCATTCTCCCCTGACACTTTCATGAGTATGTCAAAAGTGAAAGTATTAGTCACTCAGTTGTATCTGACTCTTTGAGAGCCCATGGACTGTAGTCCACCAGATTTCTCTGTGCATGGGATTCTACAGGCAAGAATACTGGAGTGGGTAACCCCTTCTCCAGTGGATCTTCCCAACCCAAAGTTCATTCCCAGGGTCTCCTGCATTACAGGCAGGTTCTTTACCATCTGAGCCACCAGGGAAGCCCATATATATAGTAAATGTGCAGATGTACAGCATTCACAATTTTTAAAGTTATACTCCATTTACAGTTATTATAAAATATTGGTTATATTTCCTGTGTTATGCAATATATCCTTATATATACATTGTTTTGAGAATATGCTTTGGAAATTCATTAAGATACAAGACCACTTTTTTAAGCATTAAAATCTTCAGAGTATTATTCACAGATGTTTTTCCTTGATGTCTAAAAATGAATGTAAGGGATCAGTTTTCCTAGTTTGAGAGTAGATTTTCCAAAAACATGGTTAAAATAGAGTTGTTTTAGAATAGCATAAAGAGTGTGGCCAGAATAAGGGTACACAAGTTCTAGACTTACCCTTAAAACTGTCTCTGGGAACTCAGTTAAACTCTCTGAATCTCACTGTTTTTTTCCAGAAATATGAGAGGTTTCCTAGGTTATCTCGGAGAAGGCAATGGCACCCCACTCCAGTAGCCTTGCCTGGAAAATCCCATGGATGGAGGAGCCTGGTAGGCTGCAGTCAATGGGGTCCCAAAGAGTCAGACAGGACTGAGCGACTTCTCTTTCACTTTTCACTTTCATGCATTGGAGAAGGAAATGGCAACCCACTCCAGTGTTCTTGCCTGGAGAACCCCAGGGACGGGGGAGCCTGGTGGGCTGCTGTCTATGGGGTCGCATAGAGTTGGACATGACTGAAGCGACTTAGCAGCAGCAGCAGCAGCTAGGTTATCTAGGTGCCCACTTCCTAAAAACAATATCAAATGATGAGCTGACCTTTACAAGTTACTTCTAGAACCAGTGTCTGTAATTTTATGATATTTCTGTGTATTATCAGGGGACAAAATGAATGATTTGCTTATATCTATCCCCTATTGTTTTAGGATCTGATAATGTGAAGCAGTAATAAAAGAGTGTTTGCTCATAAATTATTCCTAGGGATTTTTCACACTCTTAGCTTGGAAGTTGCCTCTGCATAATATAGTGTACATTGTTTGACTACCAAAGCTTGGCAAATCATGACTTCATTTGGCTTCTCTCATTTGTATGTACAGCAACATAGTTAATCAATAATACGTAAGTCAAGAATCATTCTACACATTACAGTATAAAGTAATAGCTTTAGTTTCCTGAGGGATTTCCAACCACGGAGGCAGAGTGCAGTTGAAAAATGAGACATTTAGGGTACAGGTTTCCTTTAGACTTTGATTAACTGAATTTTTCCAACTAAAACATGCACACATATATGTGTGTGCACACACAAACCCCCATGAATATTCTCATGTTTGGGACATAAATTAGTTATCATGTGTGACTCTTAACAAACTTGTTAAGAGTACGAAAATACTTGCTGAATTGACATCCGGTGCTTTTAGCTATGAAACTGAGTGCATCATGTAAATGATTTTTAAAGATTATTTCTAAGTTCTAACATTTAGGAACCTCTGCAAGCCATCTATAGGGTAGTTCTAGGGTTCTCGGTTTTTCTGTACATGAGAAGAATGGAAATCCATATAATCTACTCTTGGGATACCTAGGAATAAACATGTGTAAATTTTTAAATGAAATATTGGTCACTTTTGATTTCATTGCTGAGTCTTGTAGAGTTTTTATTTCATCTTGTTTTGATCTTCTTTTTAAATCAGAGAGCTTAGTTTATCATACTTACAGTTCATAATACAGTAGAATTATTGGTCATTTCATATCTTTCTGGTTTTTTAATTTTGTTTTATCTTCATTCAACTTCCATGACTCACTACAGAATGACAAACATCTCAGTATGTTTAATAACTTACTTTTATTTAATGCACTCTAAAAATCTGTTTTTGCTATGTTGATTTTCATAAATTCTGTTGATGGTTATTATATACTGAGAACTGCACACATGGAAAGTGTATAGCTGAGTGAACTTTCATCACATGAGCATGTCTGACTAATCTGTGCAAGGTAAAAACATAGAACATTCCAGGATCTTAGAAGATGCCCTGTGTCCCTTCTGGTCATTACTGCCTTCCAGAACAAGCCTATGACGTCTCCTATTTGGGGGCTTTATATAAATGGAATCACACACTATGTACTCGTTTGGGTTTGACTTCTTATGCACATCGTTATTGTTAGTGAACTTATCTGTGTTGCTTTGCGATCTTATGGTTCAGTCACTCTCGTGACTTTGTGGCGGCCTTCCCAAGCATTTTACGTGGGGGCGGGGGGCACTCTTGCTTCAATTCAGGTCTCAGGGAACCCCTAAGTAAATATAATAACTATATCTCAAGGTTAGCTAACATGCTCCCTGAGTTCTCTATCACAATCTAAAAGGAAAATGATATTTTGAGAGGTGAAAGATAATTTTTTGTAGATTTGCTTATCTTGGGCCAGCTTATTCCCTTTTCATTTGATTTCTCCTTCCTTGTAAGGATATTAATTCTAATCAAATCAATATTTTAGGTACAGGAAATTTGTTTTTTAAAAGTTTCTATTTTATTTTTTAACTTGCTGAAATGGCCTAAAATACTCATTATAGATTTCTACTGTGCAGTAGACACATGAGTTAATGAGGTGTGATATGTGAGATATAGTCTCTGAGTTTTGTTTTTTCCTAATTAAACAAAATGACTTTTAACTAAAAGTTACTAACTAAAGCAAAAACAACAAAATACAGATGAAGCAAAGTGTATCTTTCTTGAAATCAATCTCTTTCTTCCCTTTTTATAAAAATTTAAAACATTGTGTAGACATTTTCTGATAAATAACTGCTGTAATCCAAACAGCATTCAATTTTCTAAAGGTAACCTTGGTAGAATTAATTTAGTGAATGTGACTTGGTTTTAGTTAAGATCATTTATAATGTAAAAATTTATGACAGTGTTGAAGATTAAGTATACTAATACAATTATACTTTAAATAAAATATGAATAATATATGGCTTAAATAATTTTATTCAACACTGATATAAAAACATTTCTCCCTGAGTATGTGATATCCTTATACATTCAAATATAGGGATAGAATTTACAAGTTTATTTTATATGCGTCTTAGTTTCCTGATCATTTACAGCTTTATGTAAACATAATTTTTTTCTTCTGCCCTGAAAATGGATGAATTTATATCTTTATTTATTTACTTTTTTTCTTGCTGCATAAATGCTTAACTTTGCTTAACTGTGTAAATAAGCACAGAGGAACTTTAAGTAAACTGATAGAATTTCAACCTTTGCTCTTGAGTCTTCTTCTTTTCTTTTTTTAATAAGGAAATTTTCTCACACATTGAAGATGTTAGACATGGTATCAAATGCTCGTTTCTTTCTTGTAAGCAGCAGTAACTCATCTTTTATAGAATCTGGAACGTGGTACAGTCAGGTTATGTCACTTTCACTGCTTTATTAGACGATCTTCTGTAAGGACCTTGCTTTTCTCTACATGTCAGAAACTGAAAAGAAGATTCAGAGAAATATGTAGATATTATAAGTACAGGAAATGCTGCTCTGCTGTTTTCTACATTTTTCCTACATGGTTTTCATAGGAGAGACTTTTTCATATCCTTTGTTACTTACAAGTCAAAGGACTAGTGGAAATATTAAATATTTTATTTTGCAACATTTTCCGAACAATCCTGGAGAAGGCGATGGCACCCCACTCCAGTACTTTTGCCTGGAAAATCCCATGGACGGAGGAGCCTGGTGGGCTGCAGTCCATGGGGTCGCGAAGAGTCAGACACGACTGAGCGACTTCCCTTTCCCTTTTCACTTTCCTGCATTGGAGAAGGAAATGGCAAACCATTCCAGTGTTCTTGCCTGGAGAATCCCAGAGATGGGGGAGCCTGGTGGGCTGCCATCTATGGGGTCACACAGAGTTGGACACGACTGAAGTGACTTAGCAGCAGCAGCCGAACAATCCAGTTTCTTTTAAATCCAAGACTTTTGTCACTTAAAATCAAAACATTTTCTTCTTTCCACTGCCGAGATGTGTTCAACTAATTTAAAAATATCTGTTGAATTTCTGCAGACATGCTTCCTTTTCAAACCACTAAGTAAAATCTGACCTACTGGTTTTTTTTTTTTAAGTACTGCAATTCACCATTCAGATCAAACAGTTTGTCAAGGATTCTTCTTCTGTAAAGCTATTATATTGCTATATATGTAGATATTTGTGTATTTAGTCTTGCTTTCCAAAGTGTTTTAAATACTCTTGGTTAAACAAGTATTTGTTACTTAAAATTAACCATTTTGAAGTATCATCCAATAAATTAATGATTTGCTTCCAGAACCCAGCGTTTTCACTGTGAATTAAAGAAGAAACAACACTATAGATTTGTTTTGTCTTTAGATTCCCATTTCCATCTAAAATCACCAGCGCCTTGTCAAGTAGCAGTCATTTGTACTTATCTGATAGCTCAGTTGGTAAAGAATGCACCTGCAGTGCAGGAGACCTGGGTTTGATCCCTGGGTTGGAAGATCTCCTGGGGAAGAGAAAGGCTACCCACTCCAGTATTCTGGCCTGGAGAATTCCATGGACTACACCCAGGATGTAGTCACAAAGAGTCAGACACAACTGAGCGACAATCACTTGCACTTTCCTTTCAGTTTGTTTGGTAACATTGCTACAGATTTTGAGCTGGAGATGATATACAGTAGAACAGGATAACAAAAAGCTAATTTGCTTCTATTGTAATGCCCAACTCGTTTGTTATCTTTGTTGCAGTGCTGTAATAAATTACTTAGAGGATATTAATTCCTCATCTTTATCAGAATTACCTGTACTCCTACATCTAGAATCCTATTCTTCTATTTGACACCTCTGCTTAAAAACAGCCACCATGCATAGTCACATATATTGTAAACTACAATTCTAATGAAGTATGAAGCAAAGAGAGAAACAAAAGTTGAATGAGAAAATCATTAAAATACAGAATTATCACAATGCAGTTCACTTCTAACTTACAACATCCATGTTTTTGAATATTTACCAAAACATCAACACAACAGGTAGGCAGCCAATGAAGTTTTAGGAATTTTATTATCATGTAGTTGTTACTGAGTCCAAGCCCTTACTGCATAAAAATTCCTTTCACACATGAACATTTTCCCTGAAATTTTCTGCTGTAGATTAAAGCCCGTTCATGCCCATGAGTAGGTCCTTGATGTGTAAAAGGGAGTTGAGAGCAGTAGTAGAGTGGAGCTGACCTCACCAGCTACTTTCCTCCCTGTGTCAGCTGTTTTCCCTGTGATGGGACCTAGCTGGTGATCCAAGTTTTTGTCATTCAGTTGTGTCTGACTCTTTGAGACCCCATGGGCTATAGCCCTGCTAGGTTCCTGGCCATGGAATTCTCCAGGCAAGAATACTGGAGGGGATAGCCATTCCCTTTTCCAGAGATCTTCCTGAAGCAGGGATCAAACCCTGGTCTCCTGCCTTGCAGGCAGATTCTTTAGGATTTGAGCTACCAGGGAAGCCCTGGGACATAGCTGAGGGCTAAGCAATTTGACTACACAATGGCACATTGTCCTTAAAAGGTAGGAAAGACCTGCCTCCCTCACCAGAGCACAAAAAGCATTTTTAGTCACCACGTCTAACACCTGTGTTGCTAGTCTTTTTAAGCTTTCCAGTTGAAATTACTTGTTAAGTTTTTGTATATCCCTGGTACATATCACTTAGAGATTTGGACATTGGAAACACTTTTATAGATTACATTACATACCTATTTAGTAAGTCAAAATGTCATCCATTAAAAAGAAAGTCTTATCTTTGCTGAAATAAAATATACTGTGCTTTGCCTTCTGAACTATTATTGTAACAAAAGAGTTAAAATTGACTCTTTTTAGGCTAGATCTGTTTTGTTGGCCACTTTTGTTATTAAAATCATACAAAATGGCCTGCCTCGGAGAATCCTGTCCCTTTGCCCCCTTCACCTGACTGTTAAGTTAAAGTTGCTTTATTCAGAACCCTGTGCACTGTAGATGGCTGGAAGAAAATTAACACATCCTCCTACCTGAGGCTTGCCATTCTTGGAGATACTTGCAAGGCTGAATGGTCTTTTTACTTTGTTTTCTCACCTCGCCCAATCTCTGATACATAAAAGAACCTGGCAGCCAGACCCCCCAAAAATGATTATTTTGAGACATTAGCTGTCGTCTTCTCGGTCACTCAGCTCTCTGAATAAAGTCATATTTCTTGTCTCAACATCTCATCTCTCAGATTCCTTGGCCTCTCGTGCGGCAAGCCAAGGGATCTTGGACTCAGGAACATTAATATAAAATGTTGTTTATAATTGTTTCACATCATAGGTTACAAATAAGAATTAGTCACATTTGCTTTATAATTTCACCTCTGACCTTTAGCTCTGTGTTGTATTTTGAAGAATGTGTCCAATTATTGTGGGAAGTGTTAAGCATCAGAGAACAAATCAATGCTCTATAACTAGGCAAATAACTAACCTAAGAATTCCTTGTTATTTTCAACATATTCAGGAAGTAATTAAAGCAAAGAAAAACATACTTAATCTTACAAAATAATCTGGATTCTTGAACTGGCCAATGAAGTTTTAAGAACTTTTATTATCATGTAGTTGTTACTGAATCCAAGTTCTTACTTCATGCTTCCTGACAGGCCGATAAGTCAAGAGAATGAGCTGCTGGAGCAAAGAATACTGAGTGTATTTGGAAAGCCAGCAGACCCAAATGATGGTGAACTAGTGTCCCAAAGAACCATCTTACCTGAATAAGATTGCAGGCTTCTCTCATACCAAAAGGGATGAGGGTGTGGCTGGTTGTTATAAATATCTTGAGGCTAGAATCCAAGTAGGTCTGGTCACACTGTTCCTGTAAACCAGCAATACAATTGTTATTTTCCATTCTACAACTTTTTTTATCTCTATATGAATACAGAAGTGTTACACCTTTAGAAGTCAAGCCTGGGAGGTAGAGCATTGAGAATGGACTATTACACATATTTCAAGATACTTGCCTCTTGGAAGGAAAGCTGTGACAAACCTAGACAGTGTATTAAAAACCAAAGACATCACTTTGCCTACAAAGGGCTGTATAGTCAAAGCTATAGTTTTACCAACAGTCATGTACAGATGTGGGAGTTGGATCATAAAAAAGGTTGAGTGCCAAAGAAATAATGTTTTTGAACTGTGGTGCTGGAGAAGACTCTGGCAAGTCCCTTGGACAGCAAGGAGTTCAAACTAGTCAATCCTAAAGGAAATCAATGCTGAATACTCATTGGAAGGATTGATACTGAAGTTGAAGCTTTGTCCACCTGATGTAAAGAGCCAGGTCATTGGAAAAGACCCTAATGTTGGGAAAGATTGTGGGCAGGAGGAGATTGGGGCGTCAGAGAATGAGATGGTTGGATGGCATCACAGACTCAATGGACATGAACTTGGGCAAACTCTGGGAGATAGTGAAGGACGGGGAAGCTTGGTGTGCTGCAGTCCAAGGGGTAATGACTAAGCACAGACAACAGAACACAAGGGTTATAGCTAAATGGATTCAATATGGAGTCAGGTCTGTTCTCTGTTACATAATGAAGTATCAACAACAGAATAAGTCACCGAGCTTGCAGATCGGGTGGCCATGACAGGAGGTGTGGCCACTGATGTGAGATGACTTCATGACATGATCTCAGTTATTACGCATACCCTTTCTTCTTACTCCAGCTTCTCACTGGCTGAATGCATACCAGGTGACAGGGCAAAGTTACAGCAGAAATCCCAAGTCGTGGTCTGGCCAGGCATGTGTACGGGGAGAGATGCAAACGAGAAGGTGCCTGGAAACTTAGTTATCATGCAGTCACCCTTTTAACTATGAAATTTTGAATTTACTAGTATTAACAGAAATACAGTAGACAGAAATACCTCAAATTAAAAAATAAATCATATATTTCAATGGGAAAAAAGTGGCTCCACTTACTGCTGAAAATTGCAGCATATATTCTTATCTCCCAGGATCTGGTTAGAAAAAGTGGAATTAAAAACTTAAAATTAGTAGTTATTGTTTGGATTTTCATACTTAAATGATATATTTACTTATCACTAACTTTTTATAAGAAGAAATGTTGTTAGTTGTGACTCTTATATGTTGGTTTTAGCCACAAGTATAAAAACTCATAGAGTAGTTAATAAAAATATATCACTTGGAATGTGCATAAAGAAAAAGCTGGAAAAGCATTTGCCATGTGACATAATTTAGGGCAAAACTAAAGTGGTATTTTGTCCATGTAATTCAGAAAAATAAAAGATTAAAGGGCTAAACAAAAGAAAGCAAGTCCAAATTGGATTTTAACCAAGATTAAATAAGTCAGGTGTAAAAGAAAGATCTATTTCTATCAATTTATGAATATGAAATAAATTTTTATGATGGTGGACATAAAATTAAGACAAAAATAGCCTTTAAAATGAATAATATGACAAAAATCTTAATCCTTTTTAATTGCTTTAAAAAGAAATAATTATTTAGAGTAGCATATTGAATTTCATTGAATATAAAACAATAATCACAATAAGTAATGGCAGGTTAACTTAAAAGGACTAAACTGCTTTCATTAAGTAATGTCGGTCCTTTTTTGTTTTTGGAACTACAGTCTTTCAGAATTTTAATTTACATCTCTGTTCAAAATCCCTGTTTTAATGTGGTAGATATTTGAAATGGAAATTATCTTGTCTATGTTTTATTATATATTTTTATAATGCAGATATGTGTTTTCCATTATAAACTTAATCATTAAAAAGTGACATAGATTCAGGAGAACAGGATAGGGACTCAGTCATACATATACTGTATCAGTTCTTTCCCAAAGACCCCTCCTGCCACATAACACTGAGCAGAACCCCATGTATTATTCAGTGTTAATCAACTATTCCCCAATACAATACAGTTTAAAAAATAATAATGATATTATTATGGATATTTAAGACACCATACAATACAGAAATTTTTGAACAAATGTTCACTTTGTAATATCAAAGGCATGAAACACTTAGAGAAAAATAAAACAATTTATGCAGATTTGTATTAAACATTTTGGTGCTTGGGAAAAAATAGAAACTTCCTACTTTTAATGGCTGAATATTATTCCATTGCAGCAGCATATATACCAGTATATATACTGGTGTGTGTATATATATATCTATATATATGTATATATATATATATTCTTTATCTGTTCATCTGTTGATGGACCTTTAGGTTGCTTCCATGTCTTGACTCCAGTAAATATTGCTGCAATGAACAATGAGAAATTTTGCCATTTGCAACAATGTAGATGTACTAAGAGGGTATTATAATAAAGGAAAAAGTCAGACAGAGGAAGATATTAAAAAAAACAAAAAACACCACAATTATTTAAAAAAAAAATTAAAAACACCAACAGATACAGACTCAGATACAGAGAACAAACTGGTGGTTGTAAAAGGGAGTAGGAGTAAGGAATTGGACACACTAGGTGAAGAGGATTAAGAGGTACAACTTTTAGTTGCAAATTTAATAAGTCACAAGAATATAATATAATATCACAGCACAGGGAAAATAATAGTCAATATTATAAAAATGCTGTATGGTGATGAGTCTATAAAAGTACTAAGTCACTATATTTTATACCTAACCTGATGTTAAACTGATATTGTAAGTCAGCATTACTATAAAAATAAATAACAAACAAATATTAGCAAATATAAAGTAATGTGGCTCTTATGCATGTATGGAACATGGACTCATGCATCTGGAGCTTAACTGGTTTCAGTGGTTTAGAAGAGATGTCCAATGTTGGAATACCTGAAGAGAACCACTAGCCCATGAGACAGGTCAGGTGGAAGAGGGGCCAGTGGAGAGCGTAGACTTGTAAAGTGTAGGGACCAATCAGTGCTAATCTTGCCAGATGAGCCTATTTCAGACCTTATTTCCCATTTTTCTGGAAAAGTCCTCGTCAATATTTAAATGAAATCTCCACATGTTTAAATACCATTAAACAGTAAATTCCAGTTTTTGTTTTAAAATGGTAAGCTAGCTAAATGAAATCAGCATCTTTAAATCATCAGTTTGAAAAATTGGCTTAGAAAAAAAAATTAGAAAGCAATATTCACACACTGGGCTAAATTACGTACCTGGAGAATTCCTAAATTAAATCCCTATTCCTGAGTACCTCAGATTGTGACTGTTCTTCAAGACAGGGCCTTGAGGGAGTGATTACAAGGATGCTATTAGGTTGGCCTAATGCGGTCTGCGGTGTGTCCTTAGAAGAGGGAGCGAGGACACAGAGAGACATCAAGGGACACCTGCGCACGGAGAGAAGACCATGGGGACACAGCTGGAAGACACTCTGTGCCAGCGGAGGGGAGATGCCACCAAAGAAACCGGCCCCTCTGACACTTGATCCTGGACCTCTAGTTTCCAGAGTCTCAGAAAACAAATGCCCAGGGGTTTCCTGGTGGCCCAGGGGTTAAGAATCCACCTTCCCATGTGGGGGACTTGGGTTTGACCTCTGGTGCTGCAGGGCATCTAAGCCGGTGTACCACAGTTAGAAGCTCTGGAACCCCAGCTAGAGATTCCACATGGCCCAACTGCTACCCAACACAGCCAAATAAATGAATAAATATTGAAAGAAAAAGAAAATCAATGCATACTGATTGGGCTCTTCATCTGTGGAGTTTTCTTACAATCAGCCCAGCAAACTAATATACAGTCTTTTGTTAAGTATTCCAATTCCTGAAAACAGATAATCTATTAAGTGATCTCCTTTTGTGTAAAATAATGTAAATGTTTTCTTTAATCATTTAACTATGCTTGTTGCATATTTCTTTTTTTCTATTTTGCTTTGATCAGTAAGATTTATGAAGCATAGAGCCAATATCCATTTATATTGCAGATGAAAAATTATTTTAATGTTATTTAAGCAAGAATCTTCTATTGAGTAATATTTTCTGCAGGCGTGATTGTGAACTAGCATTATCAATAGCTGCAACACTTGTTTAGTAGATCACCAAGGTTGCCTACTAGAAAAATATGAATCAACCTAAATGAATATATTATCTTCCTTAGGTCATATAAATATCCACAATTATTAAATAATACAATTATCTACACAAACAATATGATAGAAGTTCATATGATTCTAATATTTATCCCATAAGAGGGTTTGTGGTTTAATTTTTCAACATTATACATATAGGAGATCATATAGGAATAAATACTTCAGTTAAGACTGAATAAAGTAAGTTTTATTGAACAATATATGGGATACATAAAATACAATTTTAAAATATTTAAAACTGGACTAATTTAAAACTAGCTTTTTATTTTCCAGGCATAATTATGCATTACATGGTTAAATATTAAATATATATCAGAATAAAAATAAGAAAATGTAACTAAAACAATTTTTAGTTTGTGTTGTTTACACATTGAGAAAGAGAATAAAATCATGAAGAAAGCATAAAGCAAGATAATTCATCCTCCTAAAGGAGCCAAGATTGAATCTGTGGTCATAGCTTTCCGTATTGAGCTTTATTAACTGTAAAAACTTAATTTTTATTTAAGTCACATGAAATAATATGTTATATGACTATTATATTTGTCAGAATAAAAATAGGAGACTTATAGCTATAGTAACCAAGACTATTACATATATATATATATATATATGATGTATTAATATTTTCACTATCCACAAAAAAACACAAAACATTGAATATATTTTCTTTCTTTTATTTAGGTATTATTAATCTTACCTGGATTTAAATATCCCTAGAGTCTTCACATAATGACATGTTTTATTTATGCTTTTTCCTGACTAATTAATCTTTAAAGTTTACAGAGAGGGAAAAAGAGAAAGGAATAAAAAAGAAAATAAAACGAGAAGTCAGCTTCAAACAAATATGACATTTTACTCTAAAAGACCAACTATTTTCTCTCTGAAAGTTGAGGGGATAGTAATCTTTAGAATCAGAAAATCCACATGGACACACACCCACAAATGAGGAGTCTTACAGTTGTTTTAATGACTCAGTTTCTTGTCATTAGCAAGTCGTGTGATTAAACAATGAAGGATTCCGCATGACACAACAATGATACCGTGTGCCACAACTAAGATCTGATACAGCCAAACGGATAATAAATAGATTTAACAAAATACTGATAAAAATTATTTTTAAAAGAAGAACATAAATTAACAATAGGGACAGAGTTTTCAAGAAACGAGTACCATATTTGTTTATAATAATGAGAGGCCATGAAACACTCGTATCTTTTGATGAACTATTGAAAGTGAAAGTACTCTTTGAGGCCCTGTGGACTTATACAGTCCATGGAATTCTCCAGGCCAGAATACTGGAGTGGATAGCCCTTCCCTTCTCCAGAGGATCTTCCCAACCCAGGGATCGAACCCAGGTCTCCCACATTGCAGGCAGATTCTTTACCAGCTGAGCTATCAGGGAAGCCCTAATGAACTATTGTATGATTCTAAAAAATGACAAATGAATGCCAGATGGCAGAGCACCCTGCCCTCGCTTTTATCTACACCAGCAGATGAAGAACATCCTGGGCTTGGCTGCATTCAGGGGTAAATAACCTCCCTTTCTTGGGGAAATGAAATTGAACAGAAATATGAACAATAGGGTCAGTGACAAACAACCCTGCCTCTCTTTAGCTTGTTAAGCCTCACTATGAAAAAATGTCTGAATAGTGTGCTATGCATAATAAATACTTTATTAGAATCCACCCCAAAGCATACAGTGGCAAGATGCAAATATTTCTTCATCTCTGCCCATCACCCAAAAAATGAAGTGTACTTACCAATTGAGGATGACCAAAGAACCTCAGAAATTTTATTTTTTAGAACTTCATTATATAGTTTCTCTTTCTCTGTGGAGACCATTTAATTCTATCGCTCTAAATGCCTCAGTAAATAGGCTGTCTTTATCAATGTTTTTCCCTCACCTGAGTTCTGCAGTTTGTTGATTCCAAGGGTGTATTTTCTGTAGTTATTTGTGAAATCATTTTTTGGTTGCTACCCAGCAGTCTCAGTGGTTATAAATCAATTCCTTAAAGCAATTAATTAAAAAATTCAAGGCAGCTAATCCAGCCTAAGGCCTCCAAACTCATGGATCACCAGCTGGGTTTATGAAATCCATCTGGCATATACCGATTTTTCTTTTATCCTGTTTAAAATTTGCTGCATAGATTGTTCAATAAAGGTCTTTCCTTGAAAGATTTGGGACAAAGCATCTTGTTCCAAAAATCATTCGTATGTAGGCTAGTAAATATATATATATATATATATATATATATATATATATATATATATAAAGTTAAAATAATGAACTCACTTAGGGCATAATATTGCATAACACTTGGAAAAAATGTCATTTTATGAATGTCCCCTTAACTTTTCCCTACCCCTCCTTATTCATTTTTCTAAGTCTCAGAAAAGTCCATATTTTAATTCAGATATTCTCAAACCTATAGGACCCAATGACATTTTTTAGAAACAAAAATTTTATAACATAGTTTCCTATATTAAAGTGAAATTCATATATTCTATATCTTACTTGTATAAGGAACATAAACCAAGATGATACCATCAGTGTAAGGAATATATTAAAATAATAATAAATGATAGTGCTCAGTGTAAACCTGTGAGACATAATTACATTAGAAGTCAGACTGAAGTAGTGAGATTCTTACAATTTATCGTGGAATCACTGTGAATGATGCAAATATAGAAAGAAAGCATAATAAAAAGATTCCATTTTTTATGTTAACAAGATGACGGTTTTCAGGTTACCACCCCTCCCCTTGTTCTGCATCTGAGTAATTGTATCAGAAACTGCCCCTCCTCCGTGCAGCCCCACACCTGGTGTCTGACGTCACAGGCAGATGTCCATGCCACAGTAGAGCGCCCCATCCACTCCGCCCAGTGGTCACATAACAGACTGCGAGCCGCCCACCTTTCCCTTTTTCCGTTTGTCTCCACACACCACTTGAGCCTCTCTCTTTTAAGGAATCCATTTCCTGTTTACCATGTAAGCCATAAACTGGTTTCCCATCCAGGACGGCCTGTGTGTCATTAGACCAGATGTTCATAAATCTGGGGGCGGGGGGACGACATTTGCTGCCACCATGGGACTTGATAAATGTATAGTTGTGTGGTGGTGATGGTTTAGTCACTAAGTTGTGTCAGACTGTTTGCAACCTCGTGGACTGTAGCCCGCCGGGCTCCTCTGCCTATGGGATTTCCCAGGCAAGAATGTTGGAGTGGGTTGACACTTCTTTCTCTAGTAATTGTGTACTATTGGTTATTTAAATACAAAAAGCTGCTATTTGACCATTGTGGGTATAGATTTTTGCAAAATGTTACGTAAGGTTTAATAGAGTTTGAACAAAAGCTATAGGCTTGTCCTGATTTACCTATCCCTTCTCTATTAGAAATATTGGAAATACCTAAGATGTAGTGTTTACGGTCCGTGGGTCTGTGAAGCACTGTGGCAGCTGCTTTGTTTACTCAGCACCTTCTGGTGTTCCCCTCCCTGTTTGACAAGGAGAGAAACTAGAGCCCAGGGGATGAAGTAACTCATCTAGGGTCACACAGCTAGTGAAATCAAACCACAGGTCCAGATTTCAATCCCTGGTAATCCAGGACATGCTCCCAATAAGCACATTGCATTGGTTCTTAGACAATTCTCGTTTATGTGCAGGACAGTTAGAGTAAGTCTCAGGTAATTAATGATAAAAAAGCTACCCTCCACACATTTACAGAACAGTCGACAGCTGTACAGCGTACAGGAGAGGATTGAGGATTCACAGGGCAGGAGCAGGGCCAGCTCATCCCCACTGGCCCTCACTTGCCTGACCCCATCCAGCCCCACACCTACAGAAGCCGTGAAACCAAAGTGCCACCAGGATTTACAGAATATGCCCGCAGGTGGGAGTAGCTCCTCCACCGACATCCTCTGTGAAAATATTAGTGTGGGATAAAAACACTTCAAAGTGCCCATTTTTATCTATAAGCATCAATAACGTATTTGTAGGACAAATAGGACAATGTATTTTTCCTATTTGTAGGACAGGTGATGAATAGAAGGAGGTAAGTGTGACCTGGAACAAGTCACATGAGTTCCCAGTATGTAAGTCAGCATTGCAGATCCAGAGAGTAGCTTTTTTATGTAAGTGTTTGCATTCTGGGCATTCAAGGCTTAGAAGACTCATGGTATTTTGAGAACCAAATATTGTGGGGTTTTTTTTTTCCACTTAATATCTCTAGCATTTTGTTGTTAAATATTGGTCTAGTTTATAGACCTATTTTTATCTTAGCTACTTTTGATCTCACATTTCTACTCTTCTAAGTCAGTAAGCTCTAGACAAAAGCCTTAGGGACTGATAAAGCAACTTACTATTCTTTCTTATTTTGCATTTATTTAAGCTTATGATCAAAGCATCTATATTTGCAATTTCCAAAGCAATTAATCTCAAATAACATCAGAGTTTTCTTTTTTTTTTATTTTAGAATTCCCCAAAGATTATTATTCTCCAAAATCATAAAAATTAGACTGTGACAAAGTCAAGTTCACCAAAATATATTTATAAAGGGCATATTTATTTCTGTATTTTTGCCATGAAGGACAAAGTAGCTTGACAGCTCATAAAATGCTTAAGTCATAACAAAAGGATATGTTAGTTTTTTAAAACTGTTCTATTTAGATTTTTAATGTTAATATTTTCTCATCCTTACATTTATTGTTTGTTCTGTAGGGTTTTGTATCTCTTTCAACAAAGTTGTCATTTCTATTTTTCTATTAAATTTTGACTTGGTAAAGTCTGAGTTGCTCTTATATTTTACAAAACCTTTTTCACAGTCTTATACTAACTCCTCTTCATCAGTATGTTTGGTCTTCAAGAGATGTAGAATTTTTGTTTGGCTTCTGAATTAATCTGGAAACAAGTCTTTGCATTCTAATACAATCAATGGATCAATTGATTCCAGCTTGTGCTTCATCCAGCCCAGCATTTCCCATGATGTATTCTGCCTATAAGGTAAATAAGCACAGTGACAATATACAGCCTTGATGTACTCTTTTTCCTATTTGGAACCACTTTGTTGTTGCATGTCCAGTTCAAACTGTTGCTTCCTGACCTGCATATAGGTTCCTCAAGAGGCAGGTCAGGTGGTCTGGTATTCCCATCTCTTTCAGAATTTTCCACAGTTCATTGTGATCCACACAGTCAAAGGTTTTGGCATAGTCAATAAAGCAGAAATAGATGTTTTTCTGGAATATGCTTGCTTTTTGATGATCCAGCAGCATATTAAATAGCAGAGACATTACTTTGCCAACAAAGACCCATCTAGTCCAAGCAATGGTTTTTCCAGTAGTCATGTATGGACGTGAGAATTGGACTGTGAAGAAAGCTGAGTGCCGAAGAATTGATGCTTTTGAACGGTGGTGTTGGAGAAGACTCTTGAGAGTCCCTTGGATGCAAGGAGATCCAACCAGTCCATCCTAAAAGAGGTCAGTTCTGGGTGTTTATTGGAAAGACTGATGTTGAAGCTGAAACTCCCATACTTTGGTCACCTGATGCGAAGAGCTGACTCTTTTGAAAAGGCCCTGATTCTGGGAAAGATTGAAGGCAGGAGGAAAAGGGGATGACAGAGGATGAGATGGTTGGATGGCATCACTGACTCAATGGACATGGGTTTGGGTAACCTCCAGCAGTTGGTGATGGACAGGGAGGCCTGGCGTGCTGCAGTTCATGGGGTCGCAAAGAGTCAGACACGATGGAGCGAATGAACTGAACTGAACTGAGAAAAGAATAGCCTTAATTCCTTTGCCAGGCAAAGAGTGGGCTAATGTCCTGAAGACCATGTGACCCACCCTGGAGAGGGCAGTGAGGAGTTTTATACAGTTCAAGAGCAGGGTGTGATCAGCTCATTAGACAGTTCTTGGATGGGTTGGAGTCAAGGTGAAGTTTCAAGCATCATCAACCTTCTGGTTTCAACCAGTCTAGGGTCTGTGTTCTTGTGGTCAGCAGGTTCATCTTCCTGTAAAAACAACTTAGGAATCTGTGTCAGGCTTTTTTTAATCTATATCTTTCAGGAAACTGGGAGTTCGGTGATTCTGTTATATGGCAGAATTATAGTCTGAATTGTTACCAGTTCCTTAGCCCAACAGCTATTCTTTGTTTCTACATCTTCACCTTTCCCCATCGTTAACTCTTGAGTCAGCATTTTACTTCCAAAGACAATGACATGGGGGCTTGTCCATGGTTTCAAGAGTTATAGTGGGCTCTGAAATAAATAATTTGTCAGTTACCTTAACTGTGATTGCAAGCCCTTTTCTCCCTGGACTGTAGACCAGCTCTGAAGATGTAAAATATTGTTATCAAGGATGTGTGTAATTGCATATCTGCCGGTACATTACCCCAGTGCTACACTTGCGATTCTGCACTGCCTTTAACCTGCTTTATACACTATGTTTCTACTTTGAGATTCAAAATAACATGTGTTCCTCTTGAAACATTTATCTTCCTTTTCATGAAAGGAAATGATGCTGATAAGAACCAAAGACAGCATTAGAGATAAAGCAGCTTTAGCAGGAACAGGCAAGCAGTGCTTCTGGGCCACTAGAAGGAGGGCAGAATGAGTCACGATGAGTCTTTGCAATCGCTCAGAACTTATCTCTTGTACAGAGAGAACTGGAGGTTCCACTGCCAAAGAGTAAATATCAAGATATTCTCTATGGCATGCTGTAGGGATTTGTTTCCACTTTTTGCCAAACGCCTCTCCAGCTGAACACTTGAGGTTACACACTTTACTTACTTCTGTGGACTGTGAGTGTATCTCCCTACCCCTCTGTCCTTTTGCCATTTCCCAGTTTAAGTAGTAACAGTGACTGAGTGAAGCCAATTGCTTCAGTTGAAAATGAAAATATCATTCATATTAAAACACAAGAATTCACTCTCTGAAGATAGAGACACAGACTGGAGTTGGAGAGGAGATAAAAAATATACGAATGTCTTATGTTACAGAGAAAAAAAAAGTCCTGACTTTTGACACATGGGGGAGGGCGTTGGATGGGGTGTCAGAAAGGGATCTTGGAAGAGGGAAGAGGTGAAACATATTCTGGGAAATGGAAAGGAAAGCGTGTTTTTCATGAAGACTTCAAGGAAGGAGGCCCATCAGTTCTTGAATGAGCCCACTAACCATAGACGGAACAGAGGAGTGGGGAGGGGCATTCTGGGTGCTCTCTGTGACCAGGGCCCTCTGTCAAAATCATTTTTCTGGTACCTGCTCCCACTGGGCTAGGCTTCTAACATGCCCCAGTGATTGGAGCTGCTGTTCAGTTCATGCATTGCCTGGCAATTCTGACTCCTTCAGGTCAAATTATGGGTACATACTCATTTGCGTTTAACTCTTGGCAATAGCGTGCACTGTACTCACCAGTCTCCTCTGTCCATGGAATTTTCCAGGCAAAAATTTTGGAGTGAGTTGCCATTTCCTTCACCAGGGGATCTTCCTGACCCAGGGATCAAACCTATGTCTCTTGCATCTCCTGCATTGGCAGGTGGATTATTTACCACTTCACAACCCAGAAAGACCTCAGTTCAAATTACTTTTCTCTTAACAAGGAAAAAGATTGAAATGTGGGCAAATGCTTAGCTAAAAAGAATTATGCTGATATTTGGGGCAAAGCTATTTACAAAAAGTACATCCTCTCTTTGGGAGGTATGTTAAAATAGAGTTGAATTACCTAAAGATACAATGCCAGATAATATCACCTGCCTCCTGAGAAACCTGTATGCAGGAAAAGAAGCAACAGTTAGAACAGGGCATGGAACAACAAACTGGCTCAAAATTCGGAAAGGAGTACGTCAAGGCTAAATATTATCACCCTGCTTGTTTTAACTTACATGCAGGGCACATCATGCAAAATCCTGGGCTGGATGAATCACAAACTGAAATCAAGATTGCCAGCAGAAATATCAACAACCTCAGATATGCAGATGATACCACTCTAATGGCAGAAAAGAGCCTCTTGATGAGGGTGAAAGAGGAGAATGGAAAAGCTGGTTTAAAACTTGACTTTCAAAAATATACAAGCAACTCCTACAGCTCAATTCCATAAAAATAAATGACCCAATCAAAAATGGGCCAAAGAACTAAATAGACATTTCGCCAAAGAAGACATACAGATGGCTAACAAACACATGAAAAGATGCTCAACATCACTCATTATCAGAGAAATGCAAATCAAAACCACTATGAGGTACCATTTCATGCCAGTCAGAATGGCTGCGATCCCAAAGTCTACAAGCAATAAATGCTGGAGAGGGTGTGGAGAAAAGGGAACCCTCTTACACTGTTGGTGGGAATGCAAACTAGTACAGCCACCATGGAGAACAGTGTGGAGATTCCATAAAAAACTGAAAATAGAACTGCCTTATGATCCAGCAATCCCACTGCTGGGCATACACACTGAGGAAACCAGAAGGGAAAGAGACACGTGTACCCCAGTGTTCATCACAGTACTGTTTATAATAGCCAGGATATGGAAGCAACCTAGATGTCCATCATCAGATGAATGGATAAGAAAGCCGTGGTACATATACACAATGGAGTATTATTCAGCCATTAAAAAGAATACATTTGAATCAGTTCTACTGAGGTGGATGAAACTGGAGCCTATTATACAGAGTGAAGTAAGCCAGAAAGAAAAACACCAATACAGTATACTAACGCATATATATGGAATTTAGAAAGATGGTAACAATAACCCTGTATACGAGACAGCAAAAGAGACACTGATGTATAGAACAGTCTTATGGACTCTGTGGGGGAGGGAGAGGGTGGGGAGATTTGGGAGAATGGCATTGAAACATGTATAATATCATGTATGAAACGAGTTGCCAGTCCAGGTTCGATGCACGATACTGGATGCTTGGGGCTGGTGCACTGGGACGACCCAGAGGGATGGTATGGGGAGGGAGGAGGGAGGAGGGTTCAGTATGGGGAACATATGTATACCTGTGGCAGATTCATTTCGATATTTGGCAAAACTAATACAGTATTGTAAAGTTTAAAAATAAAATAAAATTAAAAAAAAATAAAGCTTGACTTTCAAAAAATGAAGATCATGGCATCCAGTCTCATCATCTCATCACAAATAGGTGGGAAAAATGTGGAAACAGTGTCAGATTTCATTTTCTTGGGCTCCAAAATCAATGCAGATGGTGACTTCAGCCACAAAATTAAAAGACACTTGGTCCTTGGAAGAATACCAATGACACACCTAGACAGTGTATTAAAAAGCAGAGACATCAGTTTGCCAACAAAGGTCCATATAGTCAAAGCTATATTTTTTACCAGTGGTCATGTATAGATGTGAGAGTTGGATCATAAAGAAGACTGAGTGCCAAAGAATTGATGTTTTAAAACTGTGATGTTGAGAAGACTCTTGAGAGTCCCTTGGACTGCAAGATTAAACCAGTCCATCCTAAAGGAAATCAACCCTGAATATTCATTGGAAGGACTGATGCTGAAGCTGAAGCTCCAATATTTTAGCCATCTGATGTGAAGAGCTGACTCATTGGGAAAGACCCTGATGCTGGGAAAGGTTGAGGGCAAGAGGAGAAGGGGGTGACAGAGAATGAGATGGTTAGATGGCATCACTAACCCAGTGGACATGAGCTTGAGCAAACTCCAGGAGATAGTGAAGGACAAGGAAGTCTGGCATACTGCACTTCATGGGGTCACAAAGAGTCAGATATGACTTAGTGACTGAACAACAACATTTTGCTTAACAAGTAATGTTATCACTATGTGCAAACAAGCCAGAGATATCTCTTTAAAGTATTGACTGACTTATAATTTCTATTTTTTTTTGTCTCAAAAGCAGCCTAAATCACCATTTGTTGAATTTGGTAATTAAATTCAGAATGAAAAAAATATGTGGAAATAAGATACAAATGTACTGTATTTACTTAGAGAAGATTCGAGAAGTTTAGAATCTGATGCATACACTGTTGTGGTCATTTTTCCAGTTGCAATATTTAAAATAAACTTCCCTTGTATCAGTTTTGCCATACATCAACATGCATCTGCCACGGGTGTACACATGTTCCCAATCAATACAATATTGTAAAATAAAAAAAATTAAAAAATAAAATAAACTTCTCTTATTTTTTAACACAGCATCAGAAGCAAGAATTCAGAACAAGAATTAAGAATATTCCCTCATAATATATGCAATAAACACAACATGTTAAGTTTTAATTTTAAGCAAAGCAAAAGTTGAAGTGTTTAAACTGACCAAAACTATAAATCTTGTTCCATCTAGTGTATTTATATTTATTTATTTTTATTCTTTTTCTGAATTTTATTTATTCATTTTTGACTGTGCAGGCTTTTCTCAACTTGGAGTTAGCAGGGACTACTCTGTTGCGGATTCACTGGTGACTCAGATGGTAAAGCGTCTGCCTGCATTATGGGAGGCTCGGGTTCGATCCCCAGGTCAAGAAGATCCCCTGAAGAAGGAAATGGCAACCCACTCCAGTACTCTTGCCTAGAAAATTCCATGGATGGAGGAGCCTGGTGGGCTACAGTCCATGAGGTCGCAGAGTTGGACACGACTGAGCGACTTCACTGACTGATTGACTCTTTGATACAGTGCTCGGGCTTCTTCTCGAGGTGGTTTCTCTTCCTGTGGCGCGCAGGCTCTGGGTTTTGCAGGCCTCAGTGCTAGCAGCATGTGGGATCTTCCTGGACCAAGGATCAAACCCAGGTCTCCCGCATTGGCAGGCAGATTCTTAACCACTGAGCCACCAGGAGAAACCAATCCCCCACCCCAGTGTATTTAAAATAGAGTCAGTGCTATTAAAAAAAAGTGAAGTCTCTATAGCCTATAATCAGGCTTTCATAGGCAAATGTCTTTCCTAATGAATTATTAAGGCTTGGATTCTTAGGTCTGTGTTCTACATGACAACCCGATTAGTTTTAAACTCTGTTAATTCACTGTTGATCACTGCTAACCTCCCTTGGTACCAGGTGGAGAACTCCTTTGGAATAATTTATGAGTATCCATGTCCAGTATGAACTTTCAAAGAGTCCTTATTCTTCAGTTTTTATGTTTGAACAGCTTGTATCCAGCGTGCCATATACGCGCCCTACCCTATTATTCATAGTTCGTCCTTATGGCTTTCGTCTTACTTGTTCTGTGAATAGTAGTTTCCTCTAAGATGGACGGGAATTTGTTTATTTTGGATCTTTTCTTTTCCAATGTGTGTCTTTAAGGCCACGTCCTTTTTGTGGATGAGTTTTCCATCTGCCTCCTAAGCAAGGCCCTCTTCAGTAGAGAAGAGCACTGCAGGATTCTGTTTTGCACATGAAGGTGGTGTTTCCCTGATGCTGGACTGCAGTGGTGCCCTCACTGCAGCCTTTCCTTGCACCAGCGTGTGTGTCCCTGCTCATTGCATCCGACTCATTGAGACCCCGTGGACTCTAGCCCACCAGGCTCCTCTGTCCATGGGATTTTCCAGGCAAGAATACTGGAGTGGGTTGTCATTTCCACTTCCAAGGGATCTTCCAGACCCTGGAATCGAGCCTCCATCTCCTGCATTGACAGGTGGATTCTTTACCCTACAGCACCTGGGAGGCCCCTTCCTTCAACCTTCAACCATAAGACACTAATTATCTATGTATACTTTCAGTTCCTGCCATGATAAGGTAGCCGAAGAAATTGAATCCTCATAATTAAAAAATAATATTCACTATAGTACATGAAATCATTCTCTCTAAAATACCCTTGTGTATTTTACTCTTGTAACTGTTCTTTAATTAATAGAAGTAGTGGTCATACAAAAATTCATAGCAAACTAACATTAAATTAAAAAATCTTGCAAAAAGATATAGCTTTTTAGGAGTTAAAATGACATGGATTACCACTTAAATCAGTGGAATAGTTATGAATTAGAAAAGTTAAAAATAAAACATGAGATAATTGTATAGAATAATCAAAAAGCAAAGGCTATAAAAGTATCCCAAACTTCTTTTTGAGTTTATGTCTTTATTTTTCATGGAAAGGCACCTTTAAAAAAATATAGCAGTGTGTACATGTGAATGTATCCCTCTGTCTCCCCCAAACTTCTCCCTTGGTAACCATAAGTTCATTCTAAGTTTTTATGTGTCTGTTTTGTAAATAAGTTCATTTGTATCATTTTTTAAAAACGATTCCATGCATAAGTGATATCACATGATACTTGTCTGATTTACTTCACTTTACTATGATAGTCTGATAACCTCCAGGTTCATCAGTGTTATTGCAAATAACATTATTTCTTCCTTTTTGATGGCTTAGTATATTCTATTGTGTCGATGCACCATATCTTCTTTATCCATTCCTCTGTTGATGGACTTTATGTCTCTTCCATGTCTTGGCTATTGTAAACAGTACTGCAATGAACACGTTTTAAAAAAATGTTTTTCTCTGGATATAAATCTGGGAATAATTCTTTCCTTCAAAATGTGCTGTATTTTTCATGTTCATCACTTTCCTGGTGTGTTGATGTTTACCTCTTGAGGCTTCTACAATCCTGGGTGCTTTACTCCCAGCACAGAGAGGGTCTAGGGCAGCATGTCTCAACCACCACTGCATCCCTGCATTTGCTAACCATCTTAGGCATCAAAGCATCTGGGTATAAACCTTATCCTGCTGTGCTTACATTTCTCACTCTCTTACTCAGTTACCACTTTCTGGATTGTAGGGACCATGTTTTGTTCATAAGTCTATTCCCTGTGGCTATGACCATTTTGTTTAAAAAAAAAAAATCTGCCATAGTATCATTAACATATCTGTTGAGGTCAGAATACGAACAAAAGATAAACAATTTCCAAATCAACTGAGTAGGAGACTGTGTTAATTTCCAGCATGAGATTAACTGGAGTAAAATAAATTGGTTTTCCGATCTGGCTTTCATCCTAATATAAAATTACTAAGTGGACTGAAGTGGGCTTAGAAGGCAGCGGTCTCACTGAAGATGTGTAATCTGTGAGTGACAATACATTATTAGCAGCTTGGAGTGAAAACAGGAGAGAAATACGATGAAAATTTGATGGAAAGGAAGAAGAAGAGGAAATTTGATTTTTGCTTTTGTAGTTTGTATGTTTTTAATGATTCTGCATAATTTCTTACTCTCTGGGAAAGTATAGAGACTGACAATGACATATTCTCACTGAGGGTCTGGAGTAAGCATCGTGCCTTTGTGTAAAATTAGTTTGCTGTGAATGTAAAATCAGTTTGCTGTGAATGTAGAATCTTAAGACGTTGAATCTCCCTCTCAACTACTACCTCTCAATTACTTTGGCTTTCATCAGTGATATCCAAACTTGATTTTGGAATGTTTCTAACCTTTTATGGATGTATACTACTAGAGTGCTTCCCTGGGGACTCACCGGTAAAGAATCCTATTGCAGCACGGGAGACTCAGGAGATGCGAGTTCAATCCTGGGGTCAGGAAGATTGCCTGAAAAAGGAAATGGCAACCCACTCCAGTATTGCCTGGAAAACCCCATGAACAGAGGCGCCTTGCGGGCTGCAGTCCACGGGGTGGCAAAGAATCGGAAACAACTGAACACCACCACCACCACCACCACCACAGTACTGGAGAATCAATACATTTTCTAACACTGGAACATCTATCCTATGTAAAATTTTAAAAACTTATTAGCTAAGCTTATCAACCATAGCAAACAATTAATATAGTACACACAGAGTCACATAAGTTAATTCTTAAAATGCAAGACACTTGGGATTCAGGAAACACATTTCACATTTCTCTTCTTGAGGCACATTTGTCTACACACTTTCCAAATTGATCCTGGCTTTTACTTGAATACACATTTGGATATTGATTGTGTTTCTCAAACCAAACATTGGGGATTTAAGCTTATGATTCAGGATGGTTGAGCTGACCATAGATTTAAATGTAAGCCCTAAAACTATAAAACTTTTAGGAGAAAAGTTTCCTTACAATATTTAGAAAAAAATTTAGGAGAAAATCTTCCTTACAATATTTTTTGTTAGGTCTGAAATCAGAAACTATTAATGAAAAACAGTGATAAGGGAAATCTAATAAAAATGAATGAGTATTGCTTCTCAAAAGACAGTTAAGGAAAATAAAAGCAAACTACAGTCTTAGATAAAAATATCTGATAAAAGACTTATACACTTATTCATTGTATATCCAGATTATACAACGTATCCTTCTGACTCAATATTAAGATGAATCCTGCTGCTGCTGCTGCTGCTGCTAAGTCATGTCAGTCATGTACAACTCTGTGTGACCCCATAGACGGCAGCCCACCAGGCTCCCCCATTCCTGGGATTCTGCAGGCAAGAACACTGGAGTGGGTTGCCATTTCCTTCTCCAATGAATGAAAGTGAAAAGCGAAAGTGAAGGCACTCAGTCGTGTCTGACTCTTCATGACCCCATAGACTGTAGCCTACCAGGCTCCTTGGTCCATGGGATTTTCCAGGCAAGAGTACTGGAGTGGGTTGCCATTGCCTTCTCCTAAGACAAATGACTCAATATCAAATGGATAAATGATCTGAACAAATACTTCACTAAACTAGGTAAATGAAAGGCTAATAAACATATGGAGACATGCTCAACATCCTTAGTCATTAAACACATGTTAAATTAAATGACAAATTAAATGCAAATTACAGTGACAATTAAATGCCACTATACACCCATTAGAGTGGCTCAAATTAAAAATCATGGTTGCAACAAATAATACATACTCTCCTATATTGCTGGTGAGGATGAAAATAAATGATGTAGCCAGCTTAAACACCATCTCTGTAGTGCATTCCACAGGTAAATGTATAGTCACTACATGATTGATATTTACACAAAATCAATTAAAACATAAATGTGTGCATACTTATAGTCAATTTTTAAATCAGCCTATTCATATTCCTACCAAAATGAAAACAACTCGATGCCCATCTACTCTAAAAAATGTGGTAAAAATGTATACAACTGACTGCTTTTCATCAAAAAAAGGAAACTACCGATTAAAATAGCATGGATGAAACACAAAAGCAGTTTGTTTTGTGACAAAAGCAAAACACACAAATAAGTATGTAATTTATGATTCTATTTATGAAACTCAAGAAAAGACATAACTGTTAGCAAATTAGTCATTTCCAGGTGAGTGGGGTATATGGATTTACTAATCACATAGGGTGACTGTTATCCAACTTTATTCATTTAAAATATCCTCTGAACTGTATACTTAAAAAGAGTGCATTTCCTTGTATGTGTTACCGAGTACAGGCTTGTGCTGCTTGCTTCAGGACACAGGACAATAAACTGAGAGATGAGATGTCGGGGCAAAGGAGAGGGACTGGTTCAGAAAGCCAGGAGAGAGGGAAGATGGTGTACTACCTTCATGCGTTGGAGACGGAAATGTCAACCCATTCCAGTGTTTTTGCCTGGAGAATCCTGGGGACGGCGGAGCCTGGTGGGCTGCTGTCTCTGGGGTCGCACAGAGTCAGACACGACTGAAGCGACTTGGCAGCAGCAGCAGCAGCAGCAGCGTCCTAAAAAACCACATTCCCTAAGTTAGAGTTCAGGCTTCTTTTATATTGAAAGGGAAGAGAATGGCTGTTAGTTTCAAGCTCCTTGGTTTCAGATCCTTTGCTCTTACAGCTGTCCATGTAGGTCTGGTCACACTATTCCTGTGAACTTCCAACAAGATAAATGTTATATTCTGTTCTGCAACTTTTTATCTCTATATAAATGAGAAGTATTATACTTTTAAAAGTAAAGCCTGGAAGGCAGAGCACTGAAAATAGACTATTACCTATATTTCAGACAATAAGCAACATTCTGTTGCCCTTTGAGATGAAGGTGCAGAGTCAGCATTGCTAAGCACAAGCAACAGAGCACAAGGGTTAGAACTAAAGGAATAATTCAATATAGAGTCAGGTCTGTTCTCTGTTACACTTAGATCTCTGAAATCCTGGTTAATTGTTGTTTTTTATTTGCACATTAAAACATTTGCATTGTACACTTTTCTTGATTTTAACAAAATACATAGAATCATGCATGCACTACCATCCTTAACGCACAAAACAGTCCATCACCCTAAAATGTGTGATTTGTACCCCTTTGAAATCACCCACCCCTTCTTTTCCAACTCTTGGGCAACTGCTGAAATGTATTCTGACACTATAGTTTTGATTTCCAAATTTTCATATGAACAGAATGATAAAAGATGCAGTGTTTTGGGCTTTCCTTCTTTTATTTAACAAAATACATTTACAAATCATCCATATGGTTGGGTGAATCAATAACATATTTTTCAACTATTTCTGAATATCATCCCATTATAAGTTTATACTGCAATCTGATTATTGATTCTTTGATGGAAGTAAATCTTGATTGCAATTATTCATCTTGCATTTTTAAATTCAGTTCAGTTCAGTTCAGTTGCTCAGTCTTGTCCGACTCTTTGTGACCCCATGAATTGCAGCACGCCAGGCCTCCCTGTCCATCATCATTTCCCAAAGTTCACTCGAATTCACATCCATCGAGTCGGTGATGCCATCCAGCCATCTCATCCTCTGTTGTCCCCTTTTCCTCCTGCCCCCAATCCCTCCCAGCATCAGAGTCTTTTCCAATGAGTCAACTCTTCGTATGAGGTGGCCAAAGTACTGGAGTTTCAGCCTTAGCATCATTCCTTCCAAAGAAAACCCAGGGTTGGTCTCCTCTAGAATGGACTGGTTGGATCTCCTTGTAGTCCAAGGGACTCTCAAGAGTCTTCTCCAACACCACAGTTCAAAAGCATCTATTCTTCAGCACTCAGCTTTCTTCACAGTCCAACTCTCACATCCATACATGACTACTGGGAAAACAATAGCCTTGACTAGATGGACCTTTGTTGGCAAAGTAATGTCTCTGCTTTTCAATATACTATCTAGGTTGGTCATAACTTTTCTACCAAGGAGTAAGCTCCTTTTAATTTCATGGCTGTAGTCACCATCTGCAGTGATTTTGGAGCCCCCAAAAATAAAGTCTGACACTGTTTCCCCATCTATTTCCCATGTAGTGATGCCATGGGTAAATATAAAATAGATGTTTTTGTCAATTACAAGTAAATCAACATTCCATAAAAGCAGTAAATTAAACGTCCTTTTAATTATTTTCTAATTTATATTTTTAGCTTTTTATTGAAATATGGTTTACAGTGCTATATTAGAAACCTGCTTTTTATTCTTAACTATCTTTTCTATTTCTTTTCCATTCATTTTATATACCTAGAATTGGCACAGGTAGTGATGTTGTCGACACAAAGGCAGGGCACCAGAGTATTCCTAGACATTTCCGGGTTTTAATAAAAAGTATTATAATATGAATATAGTCAAGTAACTACTTATTTCATATTTCTAGACTAAAAAATGATAAATGATAATTTTAGTTGATGAGAGCATACTGAATACTGTAACAAATCACCATGGAAAATTTTGCTTCAAAAATAATATAGATATACTATCAAGTAAATGAAAATATTGATTTATTCATTGTTAAAGGTTAATATTTTAATAGAAAAATGAAAAAAAAAATAGTTGCTCCGGAGTGACCAACTCTTTGAAACCCCATGGACTCTAGCCCGCCAGGCCTCTCTGTCCACAGAATTTTCCAGGCAAGAATACTGGAGTGGATTACCATTTCCTTCTCCATCTGAGTCTCTAGGAAAACACAAAATTTTAATGTATCTTTAATTATAACTAGGAAGCACAAATAAGATGGATTTTTGTGATCTTTCTACTCTTCTCTCATGTTTTATTCCCCAAAATATAGTTTTCTATTATCAACAACTGATCTGATCTGATCTGATCTGATTATCAACAACAAAAGATGCCTTAGGTGTGCATAATTTATTATGGTTACTTGACTATTAGTTACTTCACTGATACCTCTATGTATTTTTGTAATAGAAGGGGCTTCAAAATTCAAAATGAGTTGTGTTAATATATGAGCATTTTACTTATGGTAAAAAATCTTATTAATATATCATGTGTGTGAATGTTATATATAGTATTTGCCCAGTGCCATCACTGAGGTACAGATTTTAATCGCAGTAGTTTATGTAAGGCATTGGATGCATATTTCCTGCAGAGGAAATATAATATTTTAAAATATGCATGTGTATTTTCATGTACCCATTACAAAATATTATTTTCAGATAAATACTAAATAAAATATTTGTGAATGTTACTAACTTCATCTTCAATGTGTCTCTTTAATAAATTAAGAATAATGTAAAATATGAAAATCAGTTTTCAGAATTTGACTCTTTCCTTAAAGTAACAATACATACAGTGGTAGACACTGAAGCCAGATGAAATGGCTTTGTCATTTATTAGATCTGTTATTTCATATAATTTATGAAGATTTTTGCTTTGCAAACATACAAGAAATACATGTGAATTCCACTCATATTAGGCTGCCCTGCCCAGCACAGGTACACTGTTTACATTAGTTAACCTTTGGTGAAGTTTTCATTTCTATGAAGTATACTTCTTTATGGATTATCTTAATGGGTTCTTACACAGCTCCTTTGATCAGGTTACTTCTGTCAGTCAGTCAGTCAGTCAGTTCAGCCTCTCAGTCATGTCCCACTCTTTGTGAGCCCATGACTGCAGCTCACCAGGCCTCCCTGTCCATCACCAAATCCCAGAGCTTGCTCAAACTCATGAGCATTGATCCACCCAACCATCTCATCTTCTGTCATCCCCTTCTCCTCCTGCCTTCAATCTTCCCCAGCATCAGGGTCTTTTCCAATGAGTCAGTTCTTTGCATCAGGTGGCAAAAGTATTGAAGCCTCAGCTTAAACATTAGTCCTTCCAATGAATATTCAAGACTGATTTCCTTGAGGATGGACTAGCTGGATCTCCAAGGGACTCTCAAGAGTCTTCTCCAACACCACATTTGAAAAGCATCAATTCTTCAGTGCTCAGCTTTCCTTATGATCCAAATTTCATATCCATACGTGACTACTGGAAAGGGTAAAGTAATGTCTCTGTTTGTTAATATGCTGTCTAGGTTGGTCATAACTTTTCTTTCAAGGAGCAGTTATCTTTTAATTTCATGGCTGCAGTCACCATCTGCAGTGATTTTGGAGCCCATGAAAATAGTCTGTAACTGTTTCCATTGTTTCCCCATCTATTTGTCATAAAGTGATGGGACTGGATGACATGATCTTAGTTTTCTGAATGTTGAGATTTAAGCCAACTTACAGCTCTCTCTCTATGTATTATATATAATATTATATATAATATACTTTCAGCTCTCTATGTATATGTATATATACATATAATAGCCACTCTAAAGAAAACAAATTCTGAAATCTGGTTTTTATATTATTCTATATTGGAGGCTTCCCTTGTAGCTCAGTTGGTAAAGAAACTGCTTGCAATGCAGGAGATCCCCGTTCGATTCCCGGGTCAGAAAGATCCCCTGGAAAAGGAAATGACAACCCACACCAATATTCTTGCCTGGAGAATCTGATGGTCAGAGGAACCTGGCAGGCTACAGTCCATGAGGTCACAAGAGTTGGACATGACTTAGCGACTAAACCACCACCACCATATACACTAACATACACACACACATATACACACGTATGTATACCTACATATATACATAGGCTTCCCTGGTGCTTCAGATGGTAAAGAATCTGCCTGTGATATGGGAGATCTGGGTTTGAGCCCTGGATTGGGAAGATCCCTTGGAGAAGGGAATGGCAACCCACTCCAGTATCCTTGCCTGGAAAATTCCATGGACAGAGAAGCCTGGAGAGTTACAGTCCATGGGACTGCCAAGAGTCAGACACGACTGAGTGACCAACACACACACACACACACACAAACACACACACACACGTTTCATGGATTTTAATCAGAACACATTTTCCTTTAAGGATAAATATAACCTGTTTTATTGTATTTGTCTAAATTACACACAAGTGAAACATATGAAGTGATCTCTGTAAATTCATCTTAAGCCACTATTTGAAACACCCTCTTTAATAGCTTACCCAAGAGTTGACTGCTATCAAAAAAAAAAAAAAAAAATTAAAACTTTTCAAGTAGTATCTTCAGTTCAGTTAAGTTGCTCAGACGTGTCCAACTCTTTGCAAGCCCATGAATTGCAGCACACCAGGCCTCCCTGTCCATCACCATCTCCTGGAGTTCACTCAAACTCACGTCAATTGAGTCAGTGATGCCATCCAGCCATCTCATCCTCTGTTGTCCCCTTCTCCTCCTGTCCCCAATCCCTCCCAGCATCAGACTCTTTTCCAGTGAGTCAACTCTTTGCAATAGGTGTCCAAAGTACTGGAGTTTCAGCTTTAGCATCCTTCCTTCCAAAGAAATCCCAGGGCTAATCTCCTTCAGAATGGATTGGTTGGATCTCCTTGCAGTCCAAGGGACTCTCAAGAGTCTTCTCCAACACCACAGTTCAAAAGCATCAATACTTTGGCACTCAGCTTTCTTCACAGTCCAACTCTCACATCCATACATGACTACTGGAAAAACCATAGGCTTGACTAGATGGATCTTTGTTGGCAAAGTAATGTCTCTGCTTTTCAATATGCTATCTAGGTTGGTCATAACTTTCCTTCCAAGGAGTCAGTGTCTTTTAATTTCATGGCTGCAATCACCATCTGCAGTGATTTTGCAGCCCCCCAAAATAAAGTCTGACACTGTTTCCACTGTTTCCCCATCTATTTCCCATGAAGTGATGGGGCCAGATGCCATGATTTCGTTTTCTGAATGTTCAGCTTTAAGGCAACCTTTTCACTCTCTTCTTTCACTTTCATCAAGAGGCTTTTGAGTTCCTCTTCACTTTCTGCCATAAGGGTGGTGTCATCTGCATATCTGAGGTTATTGATATTTCTCCCAGCAATCTTGATTCCAGCTTGTGCTTCTTACAGCACAGCGTTTCTCATGATGTACTCTGCATAGAAGCTAAATAAGTAGGGTAACCATATACAGTCTTGACGTACTCCTTTTCCTATTTGGAACCAGTCTGTTGTGCAATGTTCAGTTCTAACTGTTGCTTTCTGATCTGCATATAGGTTCCTCAAGAGGCAGGTCAGGTGCTCTGGTATTCCCATCTCTTTCAGACTTTTCCACAGTTTATTGTGATCCACACAGTCAAAGGCTTTGGCATAGTCAAGAAAGCAGAAATAGATGTTTTTCTGGGACTCTTTTGCTTTTTTGATGATCCAGCGGATGTTGGCAATTTGACCTCTGGTTCCTCTGCCTTTTCTAAACCCAGCTTGAACATCTGGATTTTCATGGTTCACATATTGCTGAAGCTTAGCTTGGAGAATTTTGAGCATTACTTTACTAACGTGTGAGATGAGTGCAATTGTGCAGTAGTTTGAGCATTCTTTGGCATTGCCTTTCTTTGGGATTGGAATGAAAACTGACCTTTTCCAGTCCTGTGGCCACTGCTGAGTTTTCCAAATTTGCTGGCATATTGACAACAGCACTTTCACAGCATCATCTTCCAGGATTTGAAATAGCTCAACTGGAATTCCATCACCTCCACTAGCTTTGTTCATAGTGATGCTTTCTAAGGCCAACCTGACTTCACATTCCAGGATGTCTGGCTCTAGGTGAGTGATCACACAATCGTGATTATATGGGTGGTGAAGATCTTTTTTGTACAGTTCTTCTGTGTATTCTTGCCACCTCTTAATATCTTCTTCTTCTGTTAGGTCCATACCATTTCTGTCCTTTATCGAGCCCATCTTTGCATGAAATTTTCCCTTGGTATCTCTAATTTTCTTAAAGAGATCTCTAGTCTTTCTCATTTTGTTAGTACCTTACATTACTCTAAATTGAGCACAATTTCCAAAATTGTTTATGTCAACTTATAAACTCCTTCTTAGCAATTCAGAGTTATTATATAGTAAAATGTTTTTTATCAAGATCCAAATTAGTGAGGGGTGTTATAGAAGATGAAAAATAATATAGATGAAACTTACATATTTATATAAGTTGGCACAGAGTCTTAAAGTAATTACAGGTTAGTACAGGTCATTAATCATGACATGAACGTCTTCACTTTTACCATTTTCCATCATTTTTTGTCATCCACCAGATTCTTGTTACTCTTTATGTTATCTCATATCTTGATATCTGTCTCCAAAAAATATCAGTCCCCATATATTCTGCCTCTACTTGTGTGTGCCTAAAATATCTATGTTCATTCTTGCAATCTCCTGTTTGACCACTTGGACTGCAAGGAGATCCAACCAGTCCATCCTAAGGAAATCAGTCCAGAGTATTCACTGGAAGGACTGATGTTCAAGCTGAAACCGCAATACTTTGGCCACCTGATGCAGAGAGCTAACTCATTTGAAAAGACCCTGATGATGGGAAAGATTGAAGGCAGGAGAAGAAGGGGATGAGAGAGGATGATATGGTTGGATGGCATTACTGACTCAATGGACATGAATTTAAGTAAACTCAGGGAGTTGGTGATGGACAGGGAGGCCTGGTGTGTTGCAGTCCATGGGGCTGCAAAGAGTCGGACACTACTGAGTGACTGAACTGAACTGAACATATGCAAGTCTATACATGGACAGGGACACGCACAAACACACATGTTCATGGCTGCCTGTGTAGGCACACACTCATACTTACACACACACATAAGTAGATATGTTTGTGTAACTGAGTAGTGTGATAGTACTCTTCAGGGTATGTGAAAGAGCAAATGATAATTCTGTAACAATCTAGTAACATTCATTCCTGAATGATATCCATGAATGGGAAAGAATGTCTTCCAGTGATGAAAAGCATGGCTCTAATGAGAGCAAAAAATGAGAAAGTGTCCAGATATTGATGACACAAATCAACAAAACTACTTGCATCCTTCAAGGATTTGACAGATGATAGATGATGACTACAAGCAAGAAGGCACCAAGCCAACATCTTCAACATATGTGATGCAGTGTCTGTCACACTAAATTGTTGTGAGATGGATTTTAAGATACAAGCATCATGGACCGTGATGCACAGTTGTCTGGGGCCAGACCTTGACCCTGCTGTTCACTGGCTGTGTTACTTCAGACAAAGATTTAGCTCCACATGCCTCACTTTTATTACCAGTGTGATATAGTAGATAAGGTTCTTGTTCATATAAATGAGAATATATGATGCAGGCTTAGAATAGTGTCTGTTAACTACTCCACCAATGACTGATTTCATTATGTTTTACTATGATTATTATTCTTTGGTTGACCTAACAAATATATACCCTTTGTAAGTTCACTGCTACTCATATCTTAAAGTGAAAGTGAAAGTCACTCAGTAGTGTCTGACTCTTTGCGACCCCATCACCTATACAGTCCACGGAATTTTCCAGGCCAGAATATTGGGAATGGGTAGCCTTTCCTGGCTCCAGGGCATCTTCTAAACCCAGGAATCAAACCCAGGTCTCCCACATTGCAGGTGGATTTTTTTACCAGCTGAGCCACAAGGAAAGCCCAAGAATACTGCAGTGCGTAAGGTATCCCAGCAGATCTTCCTGACCCAGGAATTGAACTGGGAGCTCCTGCATTGCAGGCAGATTCTTCACCAACTGAGCTATCACAGGAGCAAGTCCATAAAGTAACTAATGTAACATCAAAAGAGATAACTAGGGCACAGCAGGACATGTAAGGAATCATATCAAAAACTTAATTTTCCACTTGAATGTCTGTTTTTTTCTGTTTGACAGTAGTTCTAAGTCACCCCTTGATTGCTGTTATCTGGGCTAGTCTTGCCTATGGATTGGACTAAGGGAGGTTTTAGCTGAGTTTGGGTTTAGCAGGAAATATTTATGATTGTAGTAATTCCATGGGTGATGGGTCGAATCTACTGTGCTTTTTCCAGGTTAGTTTTCTGGAACAATTCTACCTGGCCCTGATGCATTTCCTGACATCAGGGCACACAGCGCAGGGCCAGTGGATCAGTGAATCTGATTCCTGCATTAGAAGTCAGTGAGAAATGCAGGATACACAGAGTTTGAAATGTCTGGAGCCAGAGGTTAATCTGTGGAAAATTACTCCAGTTATCAGAATTGTAAAACTATACACACATAATTATATCCCATAATCCAAATGGAAGTGCTCACCTCTCATGAATATATTTGATTAGGCAGCATATCCATTATAAAAGAATCCATGAACTGAATTTATCTTCATGATGCCTACTCCTTAAGGCATGTCCAACTCTTGCAACCCTGTGGACTGTAACCCACTAGGCTCCTCTGTCCATGGGATTCTCCAGACAAGAACACTGGAGTGGGTAGCCATTTCCTTCTCCAGGGGGTCTTCCTGACCCAGGGATAGAACTTGGGCCTCCTGCATTTCAGCAGATGCTTTACTGACAGCCACCATAGAAGACTGAATTTATCTTATGTATTTCTATATGAAATCACAAAAGTTATTAAAACATCGATAGTGTATGACATAAAACTTAAGATTATACCAATTTCTGATCATTCTTTACAAAAGTTGGACTTGACTGAGAGACTAAGCACACAGCGCAAGTGTTCTTGAACTGTTTGATAATACAATTGACAAAATATAATAAATTACTTGAACATAAAATAGATTAGCATTTCTTGGTGATGTGTTGTGAAATACTGGTAAAAATGTAAAATGTATAAAATTCATAATATGCCACTTAACATAGATTTAGACAATAGATTAACAAATGTCACTCAGAATGTTTTTATTTTTCTGTACTAATTATTTTTAATGAAATATAATCACTTTAAAATGTGTTAGTTTCTTTTGTACAATGACAGTAATCAGCTGTGTGTGTATATATATGACCCCTCCCTCTTGGATCTCCTTCCCAAATCCCTCCCCATCCAAACACTCTGAGTCACCACAAGGCACGAGCTGAGCTTTCTATGCTTTATATTGACCTATAATGCCAAAAGGAGTACATCAAAGCTGTATATTGTCACCCTTTTAACTTAAATGCAGAGTACATCATGTGAAATGCTGGGCTGGATGAAGCACAAGCTGGAGTCAAGTTTGCTGGGAGAAATATCAATAACCTCAGAAAAGCAGATGACAGCACCCTTATGGCAGAAACTGAAGAAGAACCAAAGAGCCTCTTGATTAAGTGAAAGAGGAACGTGGAAAAGCTGTCTTAAAACTCAACATTCAGAAAACTAATGGCATCTGGTCCCATCACGGCAAATATATGGGGAAATAATGGAAACAGGGACAGACTTTATTTTCTTGGGCTCCAAAATCACTGTAGATAGTGACTGCAGGCAAGAAATTAAAAGATGCTTGCTCCTTGGAAGAAAAGCTATGACCAACATAGACAGCATATTAAAAAGCAGAAATGTGACTTTCCCTACAGAGGTTCAGTTCAGTTCAGTCACTCAGTAGTGTTCTACTCTTTGTGACCCCATGGACCACAGCACACCAGGCCTCCCTGTCCATCACCAACTCCCAGAGTCCACCCAAACCCATGTCCATTTAGTCAGTGATGCCATCCAACCGTCTCATCCTCTGTCATCCCCTTCTCCTCCTGCCCTCAATCTTTCCCAGCATCAGGGTCTTTTCCATTGAGTCAGCTCTTTGCATCAGATTGCCAAAGTATTGGAGTTTCAGCTTTAACATCAGTTCCTCCAGTGAACACCCAGGACTGATCTCCTTTAAGGATGGACTGGTTGGATCTCCTTGCAATCCAAGGGACTCTCCAGAGTTTTCTCCAACACCACAGTTCAAAAGCATCAATTCTTCGGCGCTCAGCTTTCTTCACAGTCCAACTTTCACATCCATACATGACTACTGGAAAAACCATAGCCTTGACTACACAGACCTTTGTTGACAAAGTAATGTCTCTGCTTTTCAATATACTATCTAGGTTGGTCATAACTTTCCTTCCAAGGAGTAAGCATCTTTTAATTTCATGGCTGCAATCACCATCTGCAGTGATTTTGGAGCCCGAAAAAATAGTCAGCCAATAAAGATACATCTAGGCAAAGCTATAGTTTTTCTAATAATCATGTATGGAAATGACAGCTGGACCATAAAGAAAGCTGAGCACCAAAGAATTGATGCTTTCAAACTGTGGTGTAGGAGAAGACTCTTGGGAGTCCCTTGGACTGCAAGGAGATCAAACCAGTCAATCCTTAAGGAAATCAGTCCTGAATATTCATTGGAAGGACTATTGCTAAAGCTGATGCTCCAATACTTTGGCCACTTGATGCAAACCAATACTTTTGGCCACCTAATGCAAAGAACTGACTCATTGGAAAAGACCGTGATGCTGGGAAAGATTGAAGGCAGGAGAAGAAAGGGATGACAGAGGATGAGATGGTGGGATGGCATCACTGATTCGATGGACATGAGTTTGAACAAGCTCTGGGAGTTGGTGATGGACAGGGAAACCTATTGTGCTGCAGTCCTTGTTGTCACAAAGAGTTGGAAATGACTTTGTGACTGAACTGAGCTTAACACTATCATGTGTAAAAGATAGCTAGTGAGAAGCTGCTGTAAAGCTCAGAGAGTTTTTAAATTCATTCAAAATTCAAGAATATAACATGCCCACCATTTTACAGTTGGGAAGTAAAATAAAATTGATTTTTCCCCACCAAATTTGTCAACTCTACTAAAAATGTACATAGCATTAAAAATGATGTATGTAAAACAGAATTCTTATCCTAAATTAATATAAACTGATTTCATGTAACCATGCCAAGGAAAATACTGAGTTCTATTTTTATTTCCTCTGGAAACAATATTGTGCAAAATCATTATTACAGATAATAAGATCATATATACATGTGGGCTCAGTCACATCTGACTCTTTGTAACCCCATGGACTGTAGGCAGTCAGGGTCCTCTGTCCATGGGATTTCCCAACAAGAATCCTGGAGTGGGTTGCCATTTGCTCCTCCAGGGCATCTTCCCAAGCCAAGAATCTAACCTGGGTCTCCTGATTGACAGGCAGATTCTTTACTGCTGAGCCACATGGGAAGCCCTGAAGATCATATATAATCAAACATAATTACAGATTTTGGCATTTTATGATTTTTGATATTTGTATACTTGGAAATTTCTTAATATTTATAATTGTCTGTGATTTATTTTGTCATTCTAAATTTTCACACACATATATATATATATTATAACTTTGTGTATTTCTTAATCTTTTATATTAATTTTCTTGAGGTACAGACATATGATCCTATCACAAATTATAAAAATGCTTGTCCTACAAAACCCCAGTGCTCCCAGTTCAAATGTCTTAATTTTTATGAAGCTCACAGGTGATTTAGAAGCACATTGGGGGTTGAAGAGCATTAGTATAATTATTAAAATCACAAAGATGTATTGCAGGGAGATGGCCTTGGGTTTCTTAATTGGCTAAGAAGATAAACACTTATTTCATTAGTCAAGGCAGTATATATGAAAGGAACAGACTTCTTCTCAAAATGCTTATTTCTAGATCATCTCAGCTCTCATGGTAACTTTGGCAACCATACCAAATTGTTCTAATATCGAGCTTACTATAGACTGAATCCTTGGGATTTTCTTTTTTAGTGTTCTGTTTCTTTGTCAATTTTCTCCGGGCATTTATTTGTACACTGGGAGCTTTGGATTTCGGTTCACATAGGCATTTACTTTCATCCATGTAAAATATCATCTTGTTGGGTTTAGCCTATTTATCCAGTCTGTGTTTTCCAACAGTGCCATGGCCTTTCTCTTTATGCTGACTAACATGTGCATTGGTTTGGTGGTATATCCATGTTCTTCCTTATTTTTTCTCAATTGATCTTATGGCCAGGAGTGCAATGATAACAACTGCAAAGCATCATCCTCAAGGTACCTGCCAGGATGGAGAGGAGGGATTTTGCTTTGTGCTTCTAAGAAGTGTGTGAGTTGGACCATGTGGTACACAGACACACAGGTGTGCAGGCAGATGAATTCTGCTTTACCCAGATTATGATTATTTTATTACAAATGAACTTCCCTTCACCTTTTAAAGCTATACAGATGGGGAATGAGTTGCAGCCCAGAGTTTTGGAAGGGGATACAAAAGCTGTCATCTGTACTGAATTATGGTACTCTTCAAAAGAGAGAGTGAAAAAGCTAGCTTAAAACTCAACATTCAGAGAATTAAGATCATGGCATCCAGTCCCATCACTTCATGGCAAATAGACAGAGAAACATTGGAAGCACTGACAGAATTTATTTTCTTGGGCTCCAAAATCACGGCATCTGCACCATCTGGTGACTGCAGCCATGAAATTAAAAGATGTTTGCTCCTTGAAAGAAAAGCTATGACCAACCAAGACAGCATTTTAAAAAGCAGAGACTTGACTTTGTCAACAAAGGTCCATCTAGTCAAAGCTATGGTTTTTCCAGTAGTCACATATGGATGTTAGAGTTGGACCATAAAGAAAGCTGAGTGCCAAAGTATTGATGCTTTTGAACTGTGGTGTTGGAGAAGATTCTTGAGAGCCTCTTGGACTGCAAGGAGATCAAACAAGTCTATCCTTAAGGAAATCATTCCTGAATATTCATTGGAAGGACTGATGCTGAAGCTGATGTTTCAATACTTTGGCCACCTGAGGAAAAGAGCTGACTCATTGGAGAAGACACTGATGTTGGGAAAGATTGAGGGCAGGAGGAAAAGGGGACGACAAAGGATGAGATGGTTGGCTGGCATCACCGACTCAATGGACATCAGTCTGAGCAAGCTCTTGGAGTTGGTGACGGACAGGGAAGCCTGGTGTGCTGCCATCCACGGGATCACAAAGAGTCAGACACGACTGAGTGACTGAACTGAATTGATGGTAGTCTTTCTTGCTATCTCAGAATAATTAGGATACATCACTTGCAGTGCTCATTTGGTTCACAACTGGGGACTTATTGGAATTTCATAGCATTTTATGTACTAGGATAGGAAATTTATAGACATGATGAAAATATGTATCTGATATACTAGGCTTCCATAGACTAAACTGTGTTTCTTTCAGAAAAAGAGACAAATTTAAGTCAGAATCTGACCCACAGAAAACATGGTGATTAAAAATAAAACAAAACTGAACACTGAAAAGGTTTCTAAAAATCTTGATGTGAGCTCCGAGATACGTTTAGAGAGAAATAGTGCAGATACTATGCTTCCAGTGTTCAGATTCACATTGACTAGGCCCTGGAGTTGGGAGGAGGGGAAGGTTTTCTCTGTTGTAGGAAGAACCTCAAGGAACCTCATGCTGTATAGAAAGCATAATATTAAAGTGAAACATTTGGTCATGTATCTGCTTTAAATTGAAATTTCCAGAAACAGGAACTGAGTTGGCTAAAGATGCATATTATTTTAGGGATAGTATTTAATTGATAATCTTTTAATAGGGCTTAATTTTTCCTAATATTACGAAGTCAGTCAGCCTAAATTAAAAGCCTAGTGAAGCCCCTTACTAGGTATATGACCAACTCACTTGCGTGTGTTGTGTGCTTAGTTGCTCTATCATGTCCACATTTTGCAACTCCATGGACTGTAGCTGGCCAGGCTCCTCTCTCCATGGGATTCTCTAGGCAAGAACACTGGAGTTGGTAGCCATTCCAGGGGATCTCTCCAGCCCAGAGATCGAACCTGGGTCCTTGACATTGTAGACAGATTCTTAGCCATTGTGCCACCAGGGAAATCCTTTGTGATTATTAATAAAGACTAAATGCTATGTGAAAAAAAAAAGCAAGACAATGTCAACTCCTATTCAAATATGTGTGTGTGGGTATGTGTATGTGTATAATGACATAGCAGATTTAATATGATCACAGTTTTGCCTGTGTTTTTTGCTGAAATGAAAATTCTTAGGGCCCAATCCATATATACTCAACCAGAATATATTGGCATGGGATACTGTTACTATAACTTAATAGGAAATCTGGTTATTTTGCTATGTGTTATAGTTTATGAAACTTTGTGAGTCCCACTAGGCTATATAATTTTGATATGTTTGATTTTATACCCACCTAAAATTGAAGGATATTATTTCATTTGAGATTTTTGAATTAAAGTGTTATATTAATGGGACAAAATAGTAGTAATAAGGGTGTTGGGGAGCACAGAGACTTCTTCCCTTCCCCCACTACAATGGAGGTTTTAAAAAAAACCTTATATACATGATGGAGATTTTGCTGTCTCTTGAGGGGTTGTGCTCCCACTTGACTTCTCTCTCTGTTGCTACATTTCTCTGTTGCTCTTTTCTCTGTTTCTAAGATGTTGATTATTTTCTTGGTGTTTTCCATCCCCCATAGATTAAGGTTGCTTGATTTAACAAATAAAATTACGTAGTGTCCAGTCAATTTTGAATTCTGGATAAACGAGTATTTTGTTTTTAGTAGAATTACATCCCAAATATTGGAAAGTATCAGAAGGTACTTGTTGTTTATTTGAAATTTGAGTGTGAGGAGGCCTCGTGCATTTTTATCTGGCAACCTCACTAGAAAGTAGGCTCCCAGGTGGCTCTGTGGCAAAGAATCACCTGCCAGTACAGCAGATGCGGGTTAGAACTCTGGGTGAGGAAGATCCTGGAGGAGAAATTGGCAGCCCACTCCAGTATTCTTGCCTGGAAAATCCCATGGACAGAGGAGCCTGGCGGGCTACAATCCATGGTGTCCCAAAGAGTCAGACACGACTGAGCAACTTATCAAAAGCAACAACAACTACTGGGGATTATGTTTCCATCTTCTTTTGCTTGATTCAGTCTTTGTCTTTTATCATTGCAATTTATTTAATTCCTTGATGCTTGCCTCTTCCTTTACATATAAGAGAAGATATGACAGAGGGTTAAACATGTTATGCATGTAAGGGATGCCAGCTGGCAGGTGGGTTTGGATTTAGTATGAAAAGATCACTCCATTTTGCTAAGGGCCCCATCAGCTAGCATATTCAGGTGTTCTCGCCTGATCTGCCTGGAGATTCCAAGTCTATCTGCAGTATTCTCTGGACCCAAAGCAAGAAGGAAGCTCCGTGGTCTCAAATGAGAATGGAAAATATCTTCCAATGCCCTTTTTTGGTTCTGTTTGTTTTGTTGTTTTTTTATTGCTTTATGGCATTGTGTTCTTTCTGCTGTACCATGAAGTAAATCAGCCATATGTATGCATACATCCCCTCCTTCTTGAGCCCCTCATCCCCCTCCCCATCCCACTCCTCTAGGTCATCACAGAACACCAAGCTGAGCTTCCTGTGCTTTACAGTAGGCTCCCACTAGCTGTCTGTTTTACACATGGGAGTGTACATTTGTCAATCCCAATCTCCCTATCCATCCCACCCTCCCCTTCCCACTCTGTGGTGAGACATCCCCACCTTTGGCTGCCTTTGGATTCCCTGACTCCAAAAATAGAAACCAAAAGAATTTGGAGACCTGTAAGCATTCTTCAGCAGTACCTTCCAAGCAGTTAATATAGCAGAAGACAAGTGAAATATCATGCTAAAAAAGTCTTTGCTGCAGAGCTGGTGACCGACAACACCAACTGCGGTTTAACTCCTGAGAGCGGCAGAGACAGCAGAGGCCAAGAGCCCAGGGAACAGCAGATGAAAGATGAGAAGCTTCACAGTTAAAACCTTTATCCAGACAAGAACGTTGGCTATGATTCTTGAATGGGAATGATGACTAAACATAATATGACAAAACATAATAGATTTTCATGCTATTATATACCAACAAGCTCAAATCTGGCCTGCCAGTGCCTGTAACATTTCTTTTCCTAAAGCAGTTCTAGGCTGAAAAAAATTAATTCTGAAAACTGAATCTTGGATAACTATCATTTTCATAGTTATTATATAAGAAAGCATTTTAAATAAAAGGTTATTGAGGTTATTTGAATGGTAAATAAAATTCTATTGAAATAGGTTTGTTTTTTTTTTTAGTCTCCAGAGGAATTTGAGGCTCCATGTGACAGGTTCTGGATCTGGAATTTGTTTTTCACACCTCTTATTTGGGTCAAATTAATCCAGGGTTTTGGGTTCTCTGATGGCTCAGTGGTAAAGAATCCACCTATGAATGCAGGAGACAGGAGGCTGGGGCTTGATCCCTGGGTTAGGAAGAGCCCCTGGAGGAGGAAATGGCAACTCACTCCATCTTCTGGCTTGGGAAATCCTATGGACAGAGGAGCCTGGTAGGCTACAGTTCATGGGGTCGCAAAGAGTTGGACACAAGTTAGGAAATAAATAACAGCAATAATCCAGGGTTTGCATTGTGCTCTGTTAATACTATGATATTACATGTTGGTCTGTCAATATTCCAAAGTTAATATTTTTGTCCATCTTTACATTAGAGATGAAGAAGGGAATGACAACCCACTCCAGTATTCTTGCCTGGAGAATTCCACGGACAGAGAAGCTTGGCAGGCTACAATCCATGGTGTCACAAAGAGTTGGACATGACTGAGCAACTAACACAGTACATCAGAGAATACTATATACATTCACTTGACTTCACATTTCTATAGTTATTCCTATAGCTAAATAGACTATACATGTGTTTAAAATAAAATTATGATCTCAAAATATTTTAATAGATTGTGTGCAGACATTTTTAAAGTCTATGAGTGTAGTGCACTTTTAATGTATTAAAACAACAATCCAAGAATATGAACTCTGAATTGTTTTCTATGTATCATAGGAATTAGTAAGAAATAATTGCACATAAAAAGCCTACTTTTCTCAATGGCTAAATATATATTATTAGAATGTGGGTAAAATTTTATATGCGGCTCTGTGGCCATGTGGACCACATCTTGCCTCTCTTTGAACCATATCTGTCTCTAATTGTTTGCACACCGAGGTTGTTTTGTAGGTTTCTCAAGCCTATGACTGCATCTCATTGTCCCCAGAAAGCACTTCTATGCTTTTGAAATGTTTCTTAAGCCCAACTTCTGTTTTGCTGTCTCTCCTTTAGCTTTTTGGAAGCATTTACCATTATACCCCCGGCTTCTGTTATCTTGACTCTCAGCACATAGCTTCCTCAACAAAAGTAATTTGCCATGATGGCTTTTAAACTATGGGCTTGGATGTGCTTCCTTACAATAAAAATCATGCCTCATCCAGAGGTTGACTGGAAAGTAGCTCTCTCTACTGATGATTTTTATGTAATATAAAATAATTATGAAAAATTGTTACTTTTATTGCACTATTTATATCTCGCAAATTAAAATAGGGTTGAAAGGTTACTTTTTTCCTTTAATACTTTTTGTGATGCTCATTTATATTATATAATTGAGAATACCAGACAGAAATATCAGTAACAACAACAAAAATGATCCACAATCTGAAGAAGGGCTTTGTGGGAAATCTGGTGGTTGGTGGGGACCACCCTTCCTCAGGAGAGACACCAGGGGGTCATTGTCACAGCTCTCAGTTAGCGCTTGGTGTAACTTCGAAAAAAGAGGCTTTCAGAAAGCAGACTAGCATCAAGAGACTTACTCTAGAAATTTGTTACCCTGGCTTTTCCCTCACTCCTAAACTTTTCCCCAGGAATTTTGTCTTCTCTTACAAATAAATACCTCATCATTTTGAAGAAGCAGATAATTATTTTCTATTTCCACACATTTAGGTAACTGTTTCATTTTCCTGTATTTTTCACTTTAATGTGTTAAAAATAATTCAACAAAATATTGTTATAGGCTTGCAAGATTAGCATTATGTATTATAAATTCATCACCACTGATAATATTTATCTCATTTTAGAGGAACAAGAAATTTGTGATGAACGCTATTTTATTTCACTGTGTTTGTGAATGGTTCCATATTTGATTAGTGTTTGGATTTCTGACCATAGAATCTACTTAATAAGTCAGCAAGATATGGTCAATTTACATTTTTATATGCATTTTCAGTTATATTTTGGGCTTCCCTAATGGCTCAGATTATAAAGAATCTGCCTACAACATGGGAGACCTGGATTTGATCCCTGGGTTAAGAAGATCCCTTGGAGGAGGGCATGCCAATACACTCCAATATTCCCGCCTGGAGAATCCCCACAGACAGAGGAGCCTGGCAGACTACAGTTCATGGTGTCACAAAGAAATCAGGCATGACTGAGTAACTAAGCATACATATGTGTTTTCAAAAAGTAATGTCCACTGAGTATATATAAATTATATTACTATCATTATCTGTGTTTTTGCATCAAATGCAACATTATTTTTCTATAATTTAGAAAATTTTCCTCAATTGTTTGCCAGATTTTTCTCATTCATCTCTTATCTCAGATTTGAGACAATCTGCTGCTGCTGCTGCTAAGTTGCTTCAGTCGTGTCCGACTCTCTGCAACCCCATAGACAGCAGCCCATTACACTCCCCTGTCCCTGGAATTCTCCAGGCAAGAACACTGGAGTGGGTTGCCATTTCCTTCTCCAATGCATGAAAGTGAAAAGTGAAAGTGAAGTCGCTCAGTCATGTCTGACTCTTAGCAACCCCATGGACTGCAGCCCACCAGGCTCCACCATCCATGGGGTTTGCCAGGCAAGAGTACTGGAGTGGGGTGCCATTGCCTTCTCCTGAGACAATCTAACAACACACAATAATTATGATTATATTCATTCAATACTTGTTTTAATGTATTTAATTTGTTAGAAGGTTTATAAGGATATGGGGCTTCCTTGGTGGCTCAGACAGTAAAGAATCTGCCTGCCATTGCAAGAGTCTGAGTTTGATCCCTGGATCCAGAAGATCCCCTGGAGAAGGGAATGACAACCCACTCCATAATTCGTGCTTAGAGAATCCAATGGACAGAGGAACCTGGTGGGCTACAGTCCATGGGGTCGCAAAGAGTTGGACACAACTGAGTGATTTACTGCTGCCAATTATAAGATTATACGTGCCTCCAGCTCATCCTACCCCCATCTGTGCTTTACTCTTAGAATTTCCCACCTGAAAGGTAGATGGCAGGTGTGTTTAAATACAGGGCTGATCCAAAGCAGTATGAGAAGTGCACCTGACCTCAGCGTGACTACTGTTAGACCCCTTGTATTGTTTAAAATATGGTTCTCATCTCAAGTTAGCCAAAGTCAAGGTATACACTTTATTTTTTAAGGTAAAACTCTCTTGATTCTATGTATTAAATCCGTTTATTTAAATTATTTGTTTTAATTGGAGGCTATTTACTTTAAAATATTGTAGTGGTTTTTGCCATACATCAACATGAATAAGCCATGGGTGTACATGTGTCCCCCATTCTGAACCCCCCACCCACCTCTCTCCCATCCCATCCCTCAGGGTCATCGTAGTGCAGCAGCCCTGAATGCCCTGTCTCATGCATTGAACCTGGACTGGCGATGTATTTCATATATGATAATACACATATTTCAATGTTATTCTCTCAAATCATCCCACCCTCACCTTCTCCCACAGAGTCCAAAAGTCTGTTCTTTATGTCTGTCTGTCTTGCTGTATCGAATATAGGGTCATCATTACCATCTTTCTAAATTCCATATATATGTGTTAGTATACTGTATTGGTGTTTTTCTTTCTGACTTACTTCGCTCTGTATAATAGGCTCCAGTTTCATCCATCTCATTAGAACTGATTCAAATGCATTCTTTTCAACAGCTGAGTAATATTCCATTGTGTATATGTACCACAGCTTTCTTATCCATTTGTCTGCCAATGGACATCTAGGTTGCTTCCATGTCCTGGCTATTGTAAACAGTGCTGCAATGAACATCAGGGTACACGTGTCTCTTTCAATTGTGATTTCCTTAGTGTGTATGCCCAGCAGTGGGATTGATGGGTCATATGGCAGTTCTATTTCCAGTTTTTTAAGGAATCTCCACACCATTCTCCATAGTGGCTGTACTAGCTTGCATTCCCATCAACAGTGTAAGAGGGTTCCATTTTCTCCACATCCTCTCCAGCATTTATTGCTTGTAGACTTTTTGATAGAGGCCATTCTGACCTGCTCATAGCAAACACCCTCTTCCAACAACACAAGAGAAGACTCTACACATGGACATCACCAGATGGTCAACAATGAAATCAGAAAGATTAGGTTCTTTGCAGCCATATATGGAAAAGCTCTATATCAGATCAGTTCAGTCACTCAGTCGTGTCCGACTCTTTGGGACCCCATGAACTGCAGCATACCAGGCCTCCCTGTCCATCACCAACTCCAAGAGTTCACTAAAACTCATGTCCATCGAGTCAGTGATTCCAGCCATTTCATCCTCTGTCGTCCCCTTCTACTCCTGGCCCCAATCGCTCCCAGCATCAGAGTCTTTTCCAATGAGTCAACTCTTCACATGAGGTGGCCAAAGTATTGGAGTTTCAGCTTTAGCATCATTCCTTCCAAAGAAATCCCAGGGCTGATATCCTTAAAAATGGACTGGTTGGATCTTCTTGCAGTCCAAGGGACTCTCAAGAGTCTTCTCCAACACCATAGTTCAAAAGCATCAATTCTTCGGTGCTCAGCCTTCTTCACAGTCCAACTCTCACATCCATACATGACCACAGGAAAAACCATAGCCTTGACTAGACAAACCTTTGTTGGCAAAGTAATGTCTCTGCTTTTGAATGTGATATCTAGGTTGGTCATAAGAAGCTCTATATAGTCAACAAAAACAAGATTGGGAGCTGACTGTGGCTCAGATCATGAACTCCTTATTGCCAAATTCAGACTTAAATTGAAGAAAGTAGGGAAAACCACTAGACCATTCAGGTATCACCTAAATCAACTCCCTTATGATTATACAGTGGAAGTGAGAAATAGATTTAAGGGCCCAGATCTGATAGATAGAGTGCCTGATGAACTTTGGAATGAGGTTCGTGACATTGTACAGGAGGCAGGGATCAAGACCATCCCCATGGAAAAGAAATGCAAAAAAGCAAAACGTCAGTCTGGGGAGGCCTTACAAATAGCTGTGAAAAGAAGAGAAGCAAAAACCAAAGGAGAAAAGGAAAGATATAAGCATCTGAATGCAGAGTTCCAAAGAATAGCAAGAAGAGACAAGAAAGCCTTCCTCAGCGATCAATGCAAAGAAATAGAGGAAAACAACAGAATGGGAAAGACTAGAGATCACTTGAAGAAAATTAGAGATATCAAGGGAACATTTCATGCAAAGATGGGTTCAATAAAGGACAGAAATGGTATGGACCTAACAGACGCAGAAGATATTAAGAAGAGGTGGCAAGAATACACAGAAGAACTGTACAAAAAAAGATCTTCACGACCCAGATAATCACGATGCTGTGATCACTGACCTAGAGCCAGACATCCTGGAATGTGAAGTCAAGTGGGCCTTAGAAAGCATCACTATGAACAAAGCTAGTGGAGGTGATGGAATTCCAGTTGAGCTATTTCAAATCCTGAAAGATGATGCTGTGAAAGTGCTACACTCAATATGCCAGCAAATTTGGAAAACTCAGCAGTGGCCAGAGCACTGGAAAAGATCAGTTTTCATCCCAATCCCAAAGAAAGGCAATGCCAAAAAATGCTCAAACTACCACACAGTTGCACTCATCTCACATGCTAGTAAAGTAACGCTCAAAATTCTCTAAGCCAGGCTTCAACAATATATGAACCGTGAACTTTCTGATGTTCAAGCTGGTTTTAGAAAAGGCAGAGGAACCAGAGGTCAAATTGCCAACGTCTGCTGGATCATGGAAAAAGCAAGAAAGTTCCAGAAAAACATCTATTTCTGCTTTATTGACTATGCCAAAGCCTTTGACTGTGTGGATCACAATAAACTGTGGAAAATTCTGAAAGAGATGGGAATATCAGACCACCTGACCTACCTCTTGAGAAATTTGTATGCAGGTTAGGAAACAACAGTTAGAACTGGACATGGAACAAGAGACTGGTTCCAAATAGGAAAAGGAGTACATCAAGACTGTATATTGTCACCCTGCTTATTTAACTTATATGCAGAGTACATCATGAGAAACGCTGGGCTGGAAGAAGCACAGCTGGAATCAAGATTGCCGGGAGAAATATCAATAACCTCAGATATGCAGATGATACCACCCTTATGGCAGAAAGTGAAGAAGAACTAAAGAGGCTCTTGATGAAAGTGAAAGTGGAGAGTGAAAAAGTTGGCTTAAAGCTCAACATTCAGAAAATGAAGATCATGGCATCTGGTCCCATCACTTCATGGGCAATAGATGGGGAAACACTGGAAACAGTGTCAGACTTTATTTTTTTTAGGCTCCAAAATCACTGCAGATGGTGACTGCAGCCCTGAAAGTAAAAGATGCTTACTCCTTGGTAGGAAAGTTATGACCAACCTAGATAGCATATTCAAAAGCAGAGACATTACTTTGCCAACGAAGGTCCGTCTAGTCAAGGCTGTGGTTTTTCCAGTGGTCATGTATGGATGTGAGAGTTGGACTGTGAAGAAGGCTGAGTGCCGAAGAATTGATGCTTTTGAACTGTGGTGTTGGAGGAGACTCTTGAGAGTCCCTTGGTCTGCAAGGAGATCCAACCAGTCCATTTTTAAGGATATCAGCCCTGGGATTTCTTTGGAAGGAATGATGCTAAAACTGAAAACTCCAATACTTTGGCCACCTCATGTGAAGAGTTGACTCATTGCAAAAGACTGATGCTGGGAGGGATTAGGGGCAGGAGGAGAAGGGGACGACAGAAGATGAGATGGCTGGATGGCATCACTGGCTCAATGGACGTGAGTCTGAGTGAACTCCGGGAGTTGGTGATGGACAGGGAGGCCTGGCGTGCTGCGATTCATGGAGTTGGACACGACTGAGCGACTGAGCTGAACTGAACTGATTCTGACCTTTGTGAAATTGTATCTCATTGTGATTTTGATTTGCATTTCTCTGATCATGTGTGATGTAGAGCATCTTTTCATGTGTTTGTTAGCCATCTGTGTGTCTCTTTGGAGAAATGTTTGGTTCTTTCCTCATTTTTTGATTGGGTTGTTTATTTTTCTGGTATTAAATCGGTTTTAGTGATATATAGTGCTCAAGTTTTATTTTTGTTTTTTAAACTATGTCTAAAATGTTATGTGATCAAAATCCTTGGGCTAAATGCATTTCAGTTGTCAAAAATTAATATCTCACCTAATTTTGATCTCTTTGTAATTTTGGCCCTATACTCTATCTTTCATATTTTGCATATATTTAAAATGCACCTCTTCATAATCACAAGTCCATGCAGAAATAGGCTGTCTATAGATTCTAAGAGGTTTAAATAATGTTCTGTTATTAGATAAATATTTATTTATTTATTTATTTATCATTTTTTTTGGTCTGTTGGAAAAGACTACAGAATATTTGTTAGAATCTGAAGCTTTGCGTTAGAAGTATTAGATTTCAATGCTATTTCAATCATGCAGTGAGGTCTTCTGCCTTAAACATCACTATTAACTTCTTTGAACTCTAATTAGCCTCTGTGTATTAACCTCCAGGGCTGAATGTCCAGGAATATTTATAGAAACCCTAGGTCTTAGCGAGGCATTGAGGTTCAAAGGAGAGAGGAGAGAGACAGACATCGCTGGAGCTCTTGTTTCTGGAGAAGCCTAAATCCCTCAAGCAGAGATTCTAAATGTCCCTTTCACTCTTGTTGGGATTAATTTTAGACTGGCACACTGTGGTGTGGCCACCACTGAGATACAAATTAATGGATGCAATAAATATCTATGACTTTTTCCCCACCTAGAACTTCCTAATGATTGGAGATGTTTACTCTTGCCTTCATCATAAAATTATATTTCTCTTACTTCTGTGATATCACATTCTCCTTATATTCTTCCTGCATCTCTGTTGTTTTTTTTTTTTTTTTCTTCTCTATATGCCTCTTCTTACTTGTTACCTGACATCTAATCATTAGACTGAATCAGGGCTCAATCAAGGTCTGTCTGTGTTTTTCACTCTTCTGTGTCCATGTATATTAATTGTTTATTTGACTGCTACCTCTCCTGTGAACTTAAGGTCTATATGTTCAGTGTTTGTCCAAGACTGCAACTCAGTGCAATTGCATGAACCTAAATGGTGAAGCTCATTCTTGAAGTTTAGTTCTTTACTACAGCCTGTTTACAATCAATCCTGTCTCCACCTTGCCTTCAAATGTGCTCATGTTTCTCTTACCAACTTTGTTTAACCTCAGGTCTTTGTTTGATTTTCTCCTGCAAAAGTCTCTTCCTCTAGTAGGAAGATTGAACTTATCTTACAAATCCAATCTGCAACACATCTATTTGTTCACAACTACTTTAAAAATAGAATCCAAATGTCTTAACTTGTCAAATCCCAATTATCTAATTGACAAAATTCCCTGTTGGCTCAACTTTAAAGAATCTGCCTGTAATCCAGGAGGTGTGGATTCGATCCCTGGGTTGGACAGATGCCCTGGAGAAGGAAATGGCAACCCACTCCAGTATTCTTTCCTAGAAAACCCCATGGGCAGAGGAAGCTGGCAGGCCGCAGTCCACGGGTTGCAAAGAGTCAGACACAACTGAGCAACTAACCAGCAACAACAATTATTTAATTCTCACACAACTTTTCATCTTTCTCCTCACGTTCATGATGATCTAGCCAAGTGTTTTATTCTGATCTCCTCTAAATCAACAAGCTCTTCTCTACTCCCTTCTCCTATTAGCTGTCTCTTGCTGATCTTTAAAGTCTCAACAAAATGTCTTTTCCCTTGAGAAAATACTGCCGCTGCTGCTGCTAAGTCACTTCAGTCATGTCCAACTCTGTGCAACCCCATAGACGGCAACCCACCGGGCTCCCGCATCCCTGGGATTCTCCAGGCAAGAACACTGGAATGGGTTACCATTTCCTTCTCTAATGCATGAAAGTGAAAAGTGAAATGAAGTCGCTCAGTTGTGTCCGATTCTTAGCGACCCCATGGACTGCAGCCTACCAGGTTCCTCCACCCATGGGACTTTCCAGGCAAGAGTACTGGAGTGGGGTGCCATTGCCTTCTTTTACTGCACCTGTAATCCTAATTAGATCTTTTATTTTCCTCCATATGTTTGTATTTTGATGTTTCCTTCATCAAGTGCCATGCTTTGTATTTATACATGCATTTTGGGTTTATGTCATACCAATCCCCACCTTTACTAAGCTTCCTGAGTCTTAGGTGGTCAGTGACCAGTTTCTCCGTTCAAAATCTGGTGCATATATAAGTTTCTGACATTAGAGATGAAGATGATAACACTTGATTCATTGAGTAGATGTAACATTAGATGAGATGTTTGAATGTCTAGCAAAGCTGTCATATCATAAGCCTTTTATAACTCTATGTATTTATAAAGAGTAGTCTTGTGCCAAGGCTTTCACTTTTTAAGAATAGAGGCAATTATTTCAGAAGGGTGAAAACATGAATTTCAAGACACTCTGCCAGTTTGCAAAACTTGGCTTTGCTAACTTTAGCTGTGCCTTTGAGGGGACATTTCTCTGCAACTCTCTGTCATCATTTCCTTAGTTTAAAAATGGAAATAACAGTTTCTGATAAATTCTTATATTTAAGGTACATAGTGGGCTTCCCATATGGCTCAGTGGTAAAGAATACACCTGCCAATGTAGGAGCCGCAGGAGACGTAGGTTCGATCCCTCAGTCAGGAAGATCCCCTGGAGGAGGAAATGGCAACCCATTCCAGTACTCTTGCCTGGAAAATCCAATGGACAGAGGAGCCTGGAGGGCTACAGTCAGACACAACTGAGCACAACACACACACACACACACACACACACACGGTACATAGTACAATGAATGATACATATGTATTGAGAAGTCAATGTACATCAATTTTGTTATACTTATGAATTATTTTGCCTGTTTATCAAATATTTAGAAACTTATATTCTATGAATGTTGTCAGTTCTTAAACTGTCTTCTGAAAACTTTCCAATTTCTCTCTACACTTTTCCTCTAACTTTCTGTTGTTTTATGCTATATTAAAGTTTTTTCCATCCATGACAGGTGATTTAGGTTTCCTTTTTTCTGCACAGACCTCTCAGGTTTTTTGCTAACAGTTTTTGCAGTGAAATTCCCAGAATGAATTATGACTTCATTTGATTCTCTCCAGAATGTCATTGTTTGGCTCAGCAAAATGTGTCTGGTTCTTCTTGAGGCACTTTGAAATCTCTGCTGCTTAAATCTTTCTACTGTTCCAGGACCTTAATCCTGTCAACTCATTTAAAAGTCTCTCCCTTAGTCTGAAAATATCTTACAAAATTACAGCTCAGGTTTCTAAAATTGCATTAATCTGCTGGGGTTGAACTGCAGAGACTTCTAGGCCAAGTTCATCCCACACACAGACCTTGTATGCCATCAGGGTCCATCCTGACAGGTGTCTTTGTCTTCCTCTCCCACTCGTTATACTTCCTTTGCAGAAAATGGCATCTTAATCAGCATCTGCTAAGTGCACTCTTTCAAGTCGCTTTCTTACGCCCACCTTTTCTGTTCAATCTAGAATACTGAAATTAACATCCTTCCTCCCAAAATTCTTAGCCCTCTTCAGGTTTTAAAACTATAATTTTCAACTCATATCCACATCATAGGTATCTAGTAAAATTGAAATGTAGTTATTACTTGAAAAAAATTTTAATATCTACTTTTGGGCTTCCCCAGTTTTCCTATAGTTAAGAATCCTCCTTGCTTGTGAAGGCATTTGTCTCATGCCTTGTCCTTCAAGGACTAGGGGTTTGCAATAGGGCTTCTCTGGAGGGCAGCCAGCATCTGGGCATGCCTTGTCTCTTTCTTTCTGTCCCGCTCCTAGGCCTTGGCCTCCTTCTCCTGTTTTCTGTTATAAAAGGCATTAGTGGCTGTCTGGACCATCTCATCTAAAGAGGCAGCAGGGTCCTGCTGTTGTAGCTGTTTTAACTTAATTCTCATATCTGATGCACATTGGGACAGGAATTTGTCCTTTAAAATCACCTGTCCCTCATAAGAGTCTAAGTCCAGATTGGTAAACTTTTGGAGTGCCTCGTTTAGACTCTCCAGAAAGGCAGTGGGGTTCTCATTGGGCTCCTGAGTTATTGCTGAGACCCGAGCATAGCTAATTACTTTTTGTTCGGCTGCTTTCAGTCCTGCCTTCACACAGATTAGAAAATGATCACTTTTCTCAGGGTCATTATAATTCCAATTAGGATTGGAGGAGGGGACTGCAGTTTCCCCTACTGGGTATCTATCACTGGACATGTGGAGCCCTGTTGCATACCTCCGGGCTTCCTTTAAGACCCTAGTATGTTCAGGGTCAGATAAAGTTTGACTAAATATGACCATGATGTCCTTCCACGTCAAGTCAAAGGCCAAGGTAATATGTTGGAATGTATCTATATATTTGCCTGGGTCATCTGTATAGCTTCCCAGGTCTTGTTTGATCTGTCTTAGTTCTAAGAGAGAGAAGGGCTTATGGACCCGGGTTGGTCCGAATTCTCCTCCAGTTTCAACTAAGGGACATACTTGAGCTGGCTTTTGTGGAGGGGGTGCTCCCGGATATGAGGGCACGTTTGGATACAAGGAAGGAGCACCAGGCAACTCGGGAGCTGTGGCAGGTGAGCCTTCATGAGGGAGTTCCTTTTCTTGGTTGCCTGTGCCCAACACCATTTGCCTAGTGGGCTCACTTTTAGGGCGTACAACAATCCCATACTTAAGACAGAGTTCCTTCATATCTCTTAGTCAGAAGAAAATTTGATCTCTGGTTCAAGAAAATTTCACATGCTGCAGGGCAACTGATTGAGCCTGTGCTCCAGAGCCCGCAAGCTACAACTACTGAGGCTGTTTGCCACACTGCTGAAACCCGCACTCCCCAGAGCCCGTACTCCCCAAGAAGAGAAGTCACCACAATGAGAAGCCCCCGTACTGCAACTGGAGAGTATCCCCCACTCTCTGCAGCTAGAAAAGCCTGTGTGCAGCAACGAAGACCCAGTGCACACAAAAATAAATAAGCAAAATTTTTAAAAAGTCTAAAAATAAATAATTGAACATATATACATTAAAATTCTACCTTTAAAAAAAATGTCTACTTCTACCCCAAATCTTGAGAGTTTATCCAGCCTTCATTGAGAAATAAGTGTTATTCCTTGGTTAGATAGTGCAGTGGTCATGCAAGATATCTCTATTGCATGTAATATCTCTAGACTATATGTAATGAATTTATTTTTTAAGATTTAAAGACATAGTCTTCTTTTGTAGGTATTTTTTCAAGATCTCATATGTCTATTTCTATTATGTGAAGACAAATGATACTGAATATATATACACATGAAAACACTTCTGCTACTATCCCTTATTGTTACAGCATCTACAATTCTTTGTGTACTTACATGAATATTGAGTCTTGAGTACCTGGCAATTTGCAAGTTACTTTACAAATATGCTTCCTTTTATTTTCACCATACAAAACTATTATGATTAAGTTTGTTTTTGCTATAAGAAACTAAGAATCAAAGTAGTTAATGTATCTAATCTTATAAAATGAATAAATTGAAAACCAGGTTTGAAAAAATTTCTGCTGTCAAGCTTATGGTAGGCACTATAGTGACTCCCACAGAAGTTCATATCCTAACCCCAGGACCTGTGGATGTGTTATATTGCACAGCAAAGGGAATTAATGGCACTGATTGAATTTAGGTTGCTAATCAGCCAGACTTAATTTAGGGAAATTATCCTGGATTATTCAGGTGGGCCTAGTGTACTCATAAGGGTACTTAAAAGTAGACAAGAAAGTAATTTTATGTATATAAAAAGGACTCTACCTGTATAGCTGATATTGAGGACAGAAAGAGTCCACTGACTAGGAATTCAGAGCTTCTTGAAGCTGGGAAAGACAAAGGAAAGGATTTGACCCTGGAGCCTCTAGAAGGAACATACCACCAAGCAGATGAAATTATTTTAGGATTCTTGACCTCAGACTAACACTAACACATGTGTATTCAACCCTTGGGTCAGGAAAATCCTCTGGAGGATGAAATGGCAACCCACTTCAGTATTCTTGCCTGGGAAATTCAATACAGAGGTGCCTGGAGGGCTACAGTCCATGGGTGGCAAAGTGTTGGACATGACTTAGCAACTGAGCTCACACACACACATACACATGCACACACACACATTGCTTAAGCCAACACATTTGTGATGATTTGCTACAGCACCAGGAAGCTAACATGAAGACTTCAGTTATTTGTAACTTTTGATTATCAAGGAAGGCCTATTTTAAAATGGCAAGTACTTATGGGAATCGCTTTGTGTGGTTATTTGTTGTTTTTCCCTTGCTGCTTTTAATATTTGTTCTTTGTGTTTGATCTTTGTTAATTTGATTCATATGTATCTTCGGGTGTTTTGCCTTGGGTTTATCCTGTTTGGGACTCTCTGGGTTTCTTGGACTTGGGTGATTATTTCCTTCCCCATTTTAGGGAAGTTTTCAACTATTATCTCCTCAAGTATTTTCTCCTTCCAATTTTATTTTATTTTTAAACTTTACATAATTGTATTAGTTTTGCCAAATATCAAAATGAATCCTCCACAGGTATACATGCGCTCCCCATCCCGAACCCTCCTCCCTCCTCCCTCCCCATACCATCCCTCTGGGCCGTCCCAGTGCACCAGCCCCAAGCATCCAGCATCATGCATCGAACCTGGACTGGCAACTCGTTTCCTACATGATATTTTATATGTTTCATTGCCATTCTCCCAAATCTTCCCACCCTCTCCCTCTCCCACAGAGTCCATAAGACTGTTCTATACATCAGTGTCTCTTTAGCTGTCTCGTACACCAGGTTATTGTTACCATCTTTCTAAATTCCATATATATGCGTTAGTATACTGTATTTATGTTTTTCCTTCTGGCTTATTTCACTCTGTACAATAGGCTCCAGTTTCATCCACCTCATTAGAACTGATTCAAATGTATTCTTTTTAATGGCTGAGTAATACTCCATTGTGTATATGTACCACAGCTTTCCTATCCATTCATCCGCTGATGGACATCTAGGTTGCTTCCATGTCTTGGCTATTATAAACAGTGCTGCGATGAACATTGGGGTACACGTGTCTCTTTCCCTTCTGGTTTCCTCAGTGTGTATGCCCAGCAGTGGGATTGCTGGATCATAAGGCAGTTCTATTTCCAGTTTTTTAAGGAATCTCCACACTGTTCTCCATAGTGGCTGTACTAGTTTGCATTCCCACCAACAGTGTAAGAGGGTTCCCTTTTCTCCACACCCTCTCCAGCATTTATTATTTGTAGACTTTTGGATCGCAGCCATTCTGACTGGTGTGAAATGGTACCTCATAGTGGTTTTGATTTGCATTTCTCTGATAATGAGTGATGTTGAGCATCTTTTCATGTGTTTGTTAGCCATCTGTATGTCTTTTTTGGAGAAATGTCTATTTAGTTCTTTGGCCCATTTTTTGATTGGGTCGTTTATTTTTCTGGAGTTGAGCTGTAGGAGTTGCTTGTATATTTTTGAGATTAGTTGTTTGTCGGTTGCTTCATTTGCTATTATTTTCTCCCATTCTGAAGGCTGTCTTTTCACCTTGCTAATAGTTTCCTTTGATGTGCAGAAGCTTTTAAGGTTAATTAGGTCCCATTTGTTTATTTTTGCTTTTATTTCCAATATTCTGGGAGGTGGGTCATAGAGGATCCTGCTGTGATGTATGTCGGAGAGTGTTTTGCCTATGTTCTCCTCTAGGAGTTTTATAGTTTCTGGTCTTACGTTTAGATCTTTAATCCATTTTGAGTTTATTTTTGTGTATGGTGTTAGAAAGTGGTCCAGTTTCATTCTTTTACAAGTGGTTGACCAGATTTCCCAGCACCACTTGTTAAAGAGATTGTCTTTAATCCATTGTATATTCTTGCCTCCTTTGTCGAAGATAAGGTGTCCATATGTGCGTGGATTTATCTCTGGGCTTTCTATTTTATTCCATTGATCAATATTTCTGTCTTTGTGCCAGTACCATACTGTCTTGATAACTGTGGCTTTGTAGTAGAGCCTGAAGTCAGGTAGGTTGATTCCTCCAGTTCCATTCTTCTTTCTCAAGATCGCTTTGGCTATTCGAGGTTTTTTGTATTTCCATACAAATTGTGAAATTATTTGTTCTAGCTCTGTGAAGAATACTGTTGGTAGCTTGATAGGGATTGCGTTGAATCTATAAATTGCTTTGGGTAGTATACTCATTTTCACTATATTGATTCTTCCAATCCATGAACATGGTATATTTCTCCATCTATTAGTGTCCTCTTTGATTTCTTTCACCAGTGTTTTATAGTTTTCTATATATAGGTCTTTAGTTTCTTTAGGTAGATATATTCCTAAGTATTTTATTCTTTCCGTTGCAATGGTGAATGGAATTGTTTCCTTAATTTCTCTTTCTGTTTTCTCATTATTAGTGTATAGGAATGCAAGGGATTTCTGTGTGTTGATTTTATATCCTGCAACTTTACTGTAGTCATTGATTATTTCTAGTAATTTTCTGGTGGACTCTTTAGGGTTTTCTATGTAGAGGATCATGTCATCTGCAAATAGTGAGAGTTTTACTTCTTCTTTTCCAATTTGGATTCCTTTTATTTCTTTTTCTGCTCTGATTGCTGTGGCCAAAACTTCCAAAACTATGTTGAATAGTAATGGTGAAAGTGGGCACCCTTGTCTTGTTCCTGACTTTAGAGGAAATGCTTTCAACTTTTCACCATTGAGGATAATGTTTGCTGTGGGTTTGTCATATATAGCTTTTATTATGTTGAGGTATGTTCCTTCTATTCCTGCTTTCTGGAGAGTTTTTATCATAAATGGATGTTGAATTTTGTCAAAGGCTTTCTCTGCATCTATTGAGATAATCATATGGTTTTTATTTTTCAATTTGTTAATGTGGTGTATTACATTGATTGATTTGCGGATATTGAAGAATCCTTGCATCCCTGGGATAAAGCCCACTTGATCATGGTGTATGATCTTTTTAATGTGTTGTTGGATTCTGATTGCTAGAATTTTGTTAAGGATTTTTGCATCTATGTTCATCAGTGATATTGGCCTGTAGTTTTCTTTTTTTGTGGGATCTTTGTCAGGTTTTGGTATTAGGGTGATGGTGGCCTCATAGAATGAGTTTGGAAGTTTACCTTCCTCTGCAATTTTCTGGAAGAGTTTGAGCAGGATAGGTGTTAGCTCTTCTCTAAATTTTTGGTAGAATTCAGCTGTGAAGCCGTCTGGACCGGGGCTTTTGTTTGCTGGAAGATTTTTGATTACAGTTTCAATTTCCATGCTTGTGATGGGTCTGTTAAGATTTTCTATTTCTTCCTGGTCCAGTTTTGGAAAGTTGTACTTTTCTAAGAATTTGTCCATTTCTTCCACGTTGTCCATTTTATTGGCATATAATTGTTGATAGTAGTCTCTTATGATCCTTTGTATTTCTGTGTTGTCTGTTGTGATCTCTCCATTTTCGTTTCTAATTTTGTTGATTTGATTTTTCTCCCTTTGTTTCTTGATGAGTCTGGCTAATGGTTTGTCAATTTTATTTATCCTTTCAAAGAACCAGCTTTTGGTTTTGTTGATTTTTTGCTATGGTCTCTTTTGTTTCTTTTGCATTTATTTCTGCTCTAATTTTTAAGATTTCTTTCCTTCTACTAACCCTGGGGTTCTTCATTTCTTCCTTTTCTAGTTGCTTTAGGTGTAGAGTTAGGTTATTTATTTGACTTTTTTCTTGTTTCTTGAGGTGTGCCTGTATTGCTATGAACTTTCCCCTTAGGACTGCTTTTACCGTGTCCCACAGGTTTTGGGTTGTTGTGTTATCATTTTCATTCGTTTCTATGCAAATTTTGATTTCTTTTTTGATTTCTTCTGTGATTTGTTGGTTATTCAGCAGCGTGTTGTTCAGCCTCCATATGTTGGCATTTTTAATAGTTTTTCTCCTGTAATTGAGATCTAATCTTACTGCATTGTGGTCAGAAAAAATGCTTGGAATGATTTCTATTTTTTTGAATTTACCAAGGCTAGCTTTATGGCCCAGGATGTGATCTATCCTGGAGAAGGTTCCATGTGCGCTTGAGAAAAAGGTGAAATTCATTGTTTTGGGATGAAATGACCTATAGATATCAATTAGGTCTAACTGGTCTATTGTATCGTTTAAAGTTTGTGTTTCCTTGTTAATTTTCTGTTTAGTTGATCTATCCATAGGTGTAAGTGGGGTATTAAAGTCTCCCACTATTATTGTGTTATTGTTAATTTCTCCTTTCATACTTGTTAGCATTTGTCTTACGTACTGTGGTGCTCCCGTGTTGGGTGCATATATATTTATAATTGTTATATCTTCTTCTTGGATTGATCCTTTGATCATTATGTAGTGACCTTCTTTGTCTCTTTTCACAGCCTTTGTTTTAAAGTCTATTTTATCTGATATGAGTATTGCTACTCCTGCTTTCTTTTGGTCCCTATTTGCATGGAAAATCTTTTTCCAGCCCTTCACTTTTAGTCTGTATGTGTCCCCTGTTTTGAGGTGGGTCTCTTGTAGGCAACATATGTAGGGGTCTTGTTTTTGTATCCATTCAGCCAGTCTTTGTCTTTTGGTTGGGGCATTCAACCCATTTACATTTAAGGTAATTACTGATAAGTATGTTCCCGTTGCCATTTACTTTATTGTTTTGGGTTCGAGTTTATACACCGTTTTTGTGTTTCCTGTCTAGAGAATATCCTTTAGTATTTGTTGGAGAGCTGGTTTGGTGGTGCAGAATTCTCTCAGCCTTTGCTTGTCTGAAAAGCTTTTGATTTCTCCTTCATACTTGAATGAGATCCTTGCTGGGTACAATAATCTGGGCTGTAGGTTATTTTCTTTCATCATTTTAAGTATGTCTTGCCATTCCCTCCTGGCTTGAAGAGTTTCTATTGAAAGATCAGCTGTTATCCTTATGGGAATTCCCTTGTGTGTTATTTGTTGTTTTTCCCTTGCTGCTTTTAATATTTGTTCTTTGTGTTTGATCTTTGTTAATTTGATTAATATGTGTCTTGGGGTGTTTCTCCTTGGGTTTATCCTGTTTGGTACTCTCTGGGTTTCTTGGACTTGGGTGATTATTTCCTTCCCCATTTTAGGGAAGTTTTCCACTATTATCTCCTCAAGTATTTTCTCATGGTCTTTCTTTTTGTCTTCTTCTTCTGGAACCCCTATGATTCGAATGTTGTAGCGTTTAATATTGTCCTGGAGGTCTCTGAGATTGTCCTCATTTCTTTTAATTCGTTTTTCTTTTATCCTCTCTGATTCATTTATTTCTACCATTCTATCTTCTAATTCACTAATCCTGTCTTCTGCCTCTGTTATTCTACTATTTGTTGCCTCCAGAGTGTTTTTAATTTCACTTATTGCATTATTCATTATATATTGACTCTTTTTTATTTCTTCTAGGTCCTTGTTAAACCTTTCTTGCATCTTCTCAATCCTTGTCTCCAGGCTATTTATCTGTGATTCCATTTTAGTTTCAAGATTTTGGATCAATTTCACTATCATTATTCGGAATTCTTTATCAGGTAGATTCCCTATCTCTTCCTCTTTTGTTTGGTTTGGTGGGCATTTATCCTGTTCCTTTATCTGCTGAGTATTCCTCTGTCTCTTCATCTTGTTTAAATTGCTGAGTTTGGGGTGTCCTTTCTGTATTCTGGCAGTTTGTGGAGTTCTCTTTATTATGGCGTTTCCTCACTGTGTGTGGGTTTGTACAGGTGGCTTGTCAAGGTTTCCTGGTTAGGGAAGCTTGTGTCGGTGTTCTGGTGGGTGGAGCTGTATTTCTTCTCTCTGGAGTGCAATGAAATGTCCAGTAATGAGTTATGAGATGTCTATAGTTTTGGGGTGACTTTCGGCAGCCTGTATCTTGAAGCTCAGGGCTGTGTTCCTTTGTTGCTGGAGAATTTGCTTGATATGTCTTGCCCTGGAACTTATTGGCCCTTGTGTGGTGCTTGGTTTCAGTGTCGGTATGGAGGCAATTGATGAGCTCCTGTCAATGAATGTTCCTTGGAGTCAGGAGTTCCCTGGAGTCAGGGTTTGGACTTAAGTCTCCTGCTTCCGATTATCGGTCTTATTTTTACAGTAGTTTCAACACTTCTCCTTCTATACAGCACCACTGATAAAACATCTACATTAAAGATGATAAGTTTCTCTACAGTGAGGGTCACTCAGAGAGGTTCACAGGGTTACATGGAGAAGAGAAGAGGGAGGAGGGAGTTAGAGGTGACCCAAATGAGATGAGGTGAATCAATAGTGGAGAGAGTGGGCTAGCCAGTAGTCACTTCCTTATGTGCACTCCACAACTGGACCACTCAGAGATGTTCACGGGGTTATACAGAGAAGAGAAGAAGGAGGAAGGTAACAGAGGTGGCCAGAAGGATAAAAGGGGGGAATGAAAAGGAGGGAGACAGATCCAGCCAGTAATCAGTTCCCTAAGTGTTCTCCACCGTCTGGAACACACAGAAATTCACAGAGTTGGGTAGAGTAGAGAGGGGTTAGGGAGGAGACACAGGCGACCTGGTGGAGAAAAAGGAGGGTCCAAAGGGAGAGAGAGCAGTCAAGCCAGTAATCTCACTCCCTAGTGAAAAATGGGTCCTGAAGATTGGGTCCTTAAAGGTACAAAATTGGTAACAAATACATAAAAGCAAAAATTAAAAATCTAGAGTAGAGTTTCGAATTTCAAAAATACGATGTTAAAGAAAAGAAGAAGGAAAAGAAAGAGAGAAAGAACGAACAAACAAAAACAAACAAGGTCGTGAAAATTATAAAGAAAGTACAGGTACAAAATTGATAACTAATACCAGAAAGCGAAAATTAAAAATCTAGAGTAGAGTTTGGAATTTCAAAAATACGATGTTAAAGAAAAGAAGAAGGAAAAGAAAGAAAAAACGAACAAACAAAAACAAACAAGGTCGCAAAAATTATAAAGAAAGTACAGGTACAAAATTGATAACTAATACCAGAAAGCAAAAATTAAAAATCTAGAGTAGAGTTTGGAATTTCAAAAATACAATGTTAAAAAAAAAAAAAAAAAAAGAAGAAGAAAAATAAAGAGAGAAAACAAACAAACAAATACGAACAATGTCACAAAAATTATAAAGAAAATACAGGTACAAAATTGATATCAAATACCAAAAAGCATAAATTAAAAATCTAGAGTAAAGTTTGGAATTTCAGATATACAATGTTATATAAAAGAAGAAGAGAAAGAAACAGAGAAGAAGGAAAAAAAAAAAAGTCACAGAAATTATATAAAAAAAAACTATAGGTACAAAATTGATAACATATACCAAAAAGCGAAAATTAAAAATCTAGAGTAGAGTTTGGAATTTCAAAAATACAGTGTTAAAGAAAAGAAGAAAAAAACAAACAAAAAAAAAACAAGGTCAAAAAATTATAAAATATATATATATGAAGTTTGCTGAAGAAGAAAAAAAAATAGGGTCTTTTTTTTTTTTTTTGCAAAGTAATAGGTTATAAAAGTGAAAATTAAAGGAACAATAGAGGACTTAAATTTTTTTTTTTTAATTAAAAAAAAAAAAGAAAGAATGATCGTAAAAATAATAAAAATATATCTAGGGCTTTTTTGGGTTTTTTTTTTTTTTTGTGGGTGTTGTGGGTTCAGTTCATTTTTGGCTAGTTCCTTGGTCAGATTTATATTTCTCAAGATCTATAGGCCCCTTCCTATGTAGTCCGTAGTAACCACAGGGTTTTGATCTATTGCCTGTAGCTTCCAAGGCGTTTCCCTCTGTTATATCTTCTTCTGTTTGCTAGTCTCTTCAGTATCTGGTTTCCGCCCTGACTCAAAGGGCACGGTGGAGGACACTTTTTTTTTTTTTTTTTAGGCTTACTTGTTCAGTCGCGCTGTGGGGAGGGAGGGAGGGATGCTGCAAACAAATAACACTGGCGTGGGCTCGCAGTGCCTCAGCCACCCTGGGTCTGCCCCCGCTCACGGCGCGTGTAGCCTCCCTGTCCACACTGCTCGGACTCTAGGTTGTTCCGCCGGGAACAATCCGAGGCTGGCCCTGGGCTGCATGCACCTCCCAGGTCCAAGCCGCTCAGGTTCAGGCACTCGGGTAGTCCTCAGAGGCGCAGACTCAGTTGGGCCTGCGTTTTGTGCTCTTCCCAGGTCCGAGCGCCAATTTGCTCTTCCCAGGCGAGCGCCAATGCTGCGACTTATCGCCTCCCCGCCACTCGGATATCTGGATGTAAAACCGGCGCACCTTCTCAGACAGATGTTGACCGTCCAGACCCCCAATAAGTTTTAGTTAGCAAAGAAGCCTGCTTACAGTTTAATAGATAATGTCTCTCTGGGGCTGCGATTGCCCCCTTCCGGCTCTGGCTGCCTGTCACCGGAGGGGCAAGGTCTGCAGCCGGCTATCTCTGTTCAGTCCTTTGTTCCGTGCGCGGGCCTGGCGGTCTTAGGTTAGGGCTGGCTTTTCGCGTGGTAGGTATCCCACAGTCTGGTTTGCTAGCCCAAATTATTTCGCTCAGATAGCGCTCAGGGTATTCAGGCCAGATTCTTACTCTCAGCGATGCAGCCCGCGCCGCGCCTCCCTGCCCAGCCCCGGCTTGCTAATGGCGGATGCAGGCGTCTGCGCTGCTTCTCTGCTGGGGGAGTTACCGTAGGGCTCGCAATCTGCGAGTTTTAAATTGTTTATTTATTTTTTCTCCCTGTTATATTGCCCTCTGTGCTTCCAAAGCTCGGCGCAGATTCGGCAGTGAGAAGGTTTCCTGATGTTTGGAAACTTCTCTCTTTTTAAGATTCCCTTCCCGGGACGGAACTCCGTCCCTCCCTCTTTTGTCTCTTTTTTTTTGTTTTTAATATTTTTTCCTACCTCCTTTCGAAGAGTTGGGTTGCTTTTCTGGGTGCCTGATGTCCTCTGCCGGCATTCAGAAGTTGTTTTGTGGAATTTACTCGACGTTTAAATGCTCTTTTGATGAATTTGTGGTGGAGAAAGTGTTCTCCCCGTCCTACTCCTCCGCCATCTTGGCCTCCTCAAGTATTTTCTCATGGTCTTTCTTTTTGTCTTCTTCTTCTGGGACTCCTATGATTCGAATGTTGGGGTGTTTAATATTTTCCTGGGGGTCTCTGGGATTGTCCTCATTTCTTTTAATTCGTTTTTCTTTTTTCCTTCTGATTCATTTATTTCTACCATTCTATCTTCTACTTCACTAATCCTATCTTCTGCCTCTGATATTCTACTAATTGTTACCTCCAGTGTGTTTTTGATCTCATTTATTGCATTATTCATTATATATTGACTCTTTTTTATTTCTTCTGGGTCCTTGTTCTAGATGTTCATCAGCAGATGAATGGATAAGAAAGCTGTGGTACATATACACAATGGAGTATTACTCAGCCATTAAAAAGAATACATTTGAATCAGTTCTAATGAGGTGGATGAAACTGGAGCCTATTATACAGAGTGAAGTTAAGCCAGAAAGAAAAACACCAATACAGTATACTAACACATATATATGGTATTTAGAAATATGGTAATGATAATCCTGTATGCGAGACAGCAAAGGAGTCACAGATGTATAGAACAGTCTTTTGGACTCTGTGGGAGAGGGAGAGGGTGGGAAGATTTGGGAGAATGGCATTGAAATACGTATGCTACTGCTGCTGCTAAGTTGCTTCAGTCGTGTCTGACTCTGTGTGACCCCATAGACAGCCTCATACCAGGCTCCTCTGTCCCTGGGATTCTCCAGGCAAGAACACCGGAGTGGGTTGCCATTTCCTTCTCCAATGCATGAAAGTGAAAAGTGAAAGTGAAGTCGCTCAGTCGTGTCTGACTCTTAGCGACCTCATGGACTGCAGCCTACCAGGCTCCTCCACCCATGGGATTTTCCAGGCAAGAGTACTGGAGTAGGGTGCCATTGCCTTCTCTGTGAAACGTGTATAATATCATATAAGAAATGAATCGCCCATCCAGGTTCGATGCAGAATACAGGATGCTTGGGGCTGGTGCACTGGGATGTCCCAGAGGGATGGTATGAGGAGGGAGGTGGGAGGGGGTTCAGGATGGGGAACACGTGTACTCCCGTGGCAGATTCATGTAGATGTATGGCAAAATCAATACAATATTGTAAAGTAATTAGCTTCCAATTAAAATAAATAAATTTAAATTTAAAAATAATAAAATAAAAACTATGTAACATTGAAAATAAAATAAAATAAAATGGCAAGTACTTAGAGATGATGAAATGCAGGGATCTCATTCATCATCAATGGAGTATTACTCAGCCATTAAAAAGAATACATTTGAATCAGTTCTAATGAGGTGGATGAAACTGGAGCCTATTATACAGAGTGAAGTAAGCCAGAAGGAAAAACATAAATACAGTATACTAACGCATATATATGGAATTTAGAAAGATGGTAACAATAACCCGGTGTACGAGACAGCAAAAGAGACACTGATGTATAGAACGGTCTTATGGATTCTGTGGGAGAGGGAGAGGGTGGGAAGATTTGGGAGAATGGCAATGAAACATGTAAAGTATCATGTGGGAAACGAGTTGCCAGTCCAGGTTCGATGCATGATGCTGGATGCTTGGGGCTGGTGCACTGGGACGGCCCAGAGGGATGGTATGGGGAGGGAGGAGGGAGGAGGGTTCGGGATGGGGAACACATGTATACCTGTGGCGGATTCATTTTGATATTTGGCAAAACTAATACAATTATGTAAAGTTTAAAAATAAAATAAAATTGGAGAAAAAAAAAAAAAAAAAAGAAAAACAAAGAACACAGATGTTAAAATCAATTGTATCAACTTTTCTGATTGTTCCTATTGCCTTTTCAATTGAAATATAAAACCAAACTTCATCAGAAGTAGCCTGCCTTTGATTTTCCACTTCCTGCCTTTACAGGATGCTAGGGCTGTTATAGTGGTCTGTTCCTTTTGATCAGCATATTTTCTTCTCTCTGGTCTATACTATCACTCTTATGTTTACACAACGTATCAGAGTGACCTACTGGTATATATAAGGAAGATAGTGAATACTGTTAGAAATATACTTTCTCTGCTTAAATGTACTTATATATTAATGACTTATATACACTACATTTAAGTACAGAAAATGTTTCCTGAATATTTCCACTGGTTATTCTTCATTGACTAAAGCCTTTAACTGTGTGGATCACTACAAACTGAGATGGGAATACCACAACACCTTACATGTCTCCTGAGAAATCTATGCAGGTCAAGTAGTAGCAGTTAGAACTGGACATGGAACAACAGACTGGTTCAAAATTGGAAAAGAAGTATGTCAAAGCTGTATATTGTCACCCTGTCTATTTAAATTCTATGCAGAGTACATCATGCAAAATGCCAGGCTGGATGAAGCACAAGCTGGAATCAAGATTGCCAGGGGAAATATCAATAACTTCAGATATGCAGATAATACCACCCTGATCGCCATTATCTTTATTACCTCCGCCATAGTTGGCCAAATAACAGGGAGGGAACAGAGCCCAGCCCTTCAGCATAAAATCGGATTAAAAATTTATTAAGCATAGCCCTGTCCATCAGAACAAGACCCAGTTTCCCCCTCAGTCAGCCTCTCCCATCAGGAAACTTCCATAAGCCTCTTACCCTTCTCCATCAGAGGGCAGACAGACTGAAAACCACAGTCACAGAAAACGAACCAATCTGATCACATGGACCATAGCCTTGTCTAACTCAATGAAACTATGAGGCATAGTTTGATAGTTTTCATAGTTTCATGCCATTCAACCATTTCATCCTCTATCTTTCCCTTCTCTGATGCCTTCAATCTTTCCCAACATCAGTGGCTTTTCAAATGAGTTAGCTCTTGGCATCAGCTGGCCAAAGGATTGGAGTTTCAGTGTCAACATAAGTCCTTCCAGTGAACACCAAGGACTGATCTCCTTTAAGATAGGCTGGTTGGATCTCCTTGCAGTCCAAGAGACCTTCAACAGTCTTCTCCAACACCACAGTTCAAAAACATCAATTATTCAGTGCTCAGCTTTATTTAGACTCCAAATCTCACACCCATACTTGACTACTGGAAAAACCACAGCCTTGACTAGACAGAACTTTGTTGGCAAAGTAATGTCTCTGCTTTTTAATATACTGTCTAGGCTGGTCATAACTTTGCTGCCAAGGAGCAAGCGTCTTTTAATTTCATGGCCGCAGTCACTATCTGCAATGATTTTGGAGTCCCCAAAAATAAAGTCTGTCACAGCTTCCACTGTTCCCCATGTATTTGCCATGAAGTGATGGAACCAGATGCCATGATCCTAGTTTTCTGAATGTTGAGCTTTAATCCAACTTTTTCACTCTCCTCTTCCACATTCATCAAAAGGTTCTTTAGTTCTTCTTTGGTTTCTGCCATAAGGGTTGTGTTATTTGCATATCTGAGGTTATTGATATTTCTCCCAGCAATCTTGATTCCAGTTTGTGTTTCATTCAGACTAGCATTTCTCATGATGTACTCTGCATATAAGTTAAATAAGCAGGGTTACAATATTCAGCCTTGACCTACTACTTTTCATATTTGGAACCAGTCTGTTGTTCCATGTCCAGTTCTAACTGTTGCTTCTTGACCTGCATACAGATTTCTCAAGACGAAGGTCAGGTGATCTGGTATTCCCTTCTATCTTAGAATTTTCCACAGTTTATTGTAATCCACACAGTGAAAAGCTTTGGCATATTCAGTAAAGCAAAAACAGATGTTTTTCTGGAATTCTCTTGCTTTCCTGATGATCTAGCGGATGTTGATAATTTGATCTCTTGTTCCTCTGCCTTTTATAAAACCAACCTGAACATCTGGAAGCTCATGGTCCTTGGATCGTTGAAGCCTTGCTTGGATAATTTTAAGCATTACTTTACTAGCGTGTGAGATGAGTGCAATTGTGCTTTGAGCATTCTTTGACATTGCCTTTCTAAGGGATTGGAATGAAAACTGACCTTTGCAGTCCTGTGGTCACTGCTGAGTTTTTTAAATTTGCTGGCATATTGAGTGCAGCACTTTCACAGCATCATATTTTAGGATTTGAAATAGCTCAACTGGATTTCCATCACTTCCACTAGCCTTGTTCATAGTGATGCTTCCTAAGACCCATTTCTCTTTCCATTTGAGGATGTCTAGCTCTAAGTGAGTGATCACACCTTCGTGATTATCTGCGTCATGAAGGTATATTTTTGTATAGTTCTTCTGTGTATCCTTGCCACCTCTTCTTAATATTTTCTGCTTCTGTTAGGTCCATACCATTTCTGTCCTTTATTGAGTCCATCTTTGCATGAAATGTTCCCTTGATATCTTTAATTTTCTTGAAGAGATCTCTAGTCTTTCTCATTCTATTTTCTTCCTCTATTTCTTTTCATTGATCCCTGAGGAAGGCTATCTTATCTCTTCTTGTTATTCTTTGGAACTCTGCATTCAAATGGGTATATATTTCCTTTTCTCCTTTACTTTTCACTTCTCTTCTTTTCACAGCTATTTGTAAGGCCTCCTGAGACAACCATTTTGCCTTTTTGCATTTCTTTTTCTTGGAAATGGTCTTGATCCCTGTTTCCTGTACAGTGTCACAAACCTCTGTCCATAGTTCATCAGGCACTCTGTCTAGCAGATCTAGTCCATTCAATCTATTTCTCACTTCCACTATATAATTGTAAAGGATCTGATTTATGTCATACCTGAATGGTCTAGTGGTTTTCCCTGCTTTCTTCAACTTAAGTCTGAATTTGGCAATAGGGAGTTCATTATCTAAGCCACAGTCAGCTCCTGGTCTCGTTTTTGCTGACTGTATAGAGCTTTTCCATCTTTGACTGAAAAGAATGTAATCAATCTGATTTTGGTGTTGACCACCTGGTGATGTCCATGTGTAGTCTTCTTTTGTGTTGTTAGAAGAGGGTGTTTGCTATGACCAGTGCATTCTCTTGGCAAAACTCTATTCACCTTTGCCCTCCTTCATTCTGTACTCCAAGACCACATTTGCCTGTTAGTTCAGGTGTTTCCTGAATTCCTACTTTTGCTTTCCAGTCCCCTATAATGAAAAGAACATATTTTTGGGGTGTTAGTTCTACAAAGTCTTGTAGGTCTTCTAAGAACCATTCAACTTAAGCTTCTTCAGCATTATTGGTTGGGGCATAGACTTGGATTACTGTAATATTGAATGGTTTTCCTTGGAAAATAACAGAGATTATTCTACTGTTTTTAAGATTGCATCCAAGTACTGCATTTCGGACTCTTTTGTTGACTATAATGGCTACTCCATTTCTTGTAAGGGATTTTTGCCCATAGTAGTAGATATAATGGTCAACTGAGTTAAATTCACCCATTCCCCTCCAATTTAGTTCACCAATTCCTAAAATGCCGACCTGCCATCTCCTGTTTGACCACTTCCAATTTGCCTTGATTCATGGACCTAACATTCCAGGTTCCTATGCAATATTGCTCTTTACAGCATCAGACCTTGCTTCCATAACCAGGCACATCCACATTTGGGCATTGTTTTTTCTTTGGCTCTGTCTCTTCATTCTTTCTGGAGTTATCTCTCCACTGATCTCCAGGAGCATACTGGGTACCTACTGACCGGGGGAGTTCATCTTTCAGTGAACTTTTTGCCTTTTATTACTGTCCATGGGGTTCTCAAGGCAAGAATACTGAAGTGATTTGTCATTCCTTTCTTCAGTGGACCAAATTTTGTCAGAAGTCTTTACCATAACCAATCTGTCTTGGGTGGCCCTACAGGGCATGGCTCCTCTTTTCATTGAGTTAGACAAGGCTATGGTCCATGTGATCAGATTGGTTAGTTTCTTGTGATTTTGGTTTTCAGTCTGTCTGCCCTCTGATGAAAAGGATAAGAGGCTTATGGAAGCTTCTTGTTGCAAGAGACTGACAGGGGGAAACTGGGTCTTTTTCTGATAGTCAGGGCCATGCTCAGTATATATTTAGTCCAATTTTCTGTTGATGGGCAGAGCTGTGTATCCTCCCTGCTATTTCCCTAGGGCCAAATTGTGATGGAGGTGATGAAGATAATGGTGACCTCCTTCAAAAGATCCCATGCATGTACTGCCACGCCCAGTTCCCCCAACCCTGCAGCAGTCCACGAGCACCCCATGCCACCCAAGACAGGTGGGCCATGTTGGAGAGTTCTGACAAAATTTGGTCCACTGAAGAAGGGAATGACAAACCATTTCAGCATTCTTGCCTTGAGAACACCATGAACAGTAAGAAAGGTAAAAAGATAGGACACTGAAAGATGAACTCCCCAAGTTGGCAGGTGCCCAATATGCTATTGGAGATCAGTGGACAACTAACTCCATAAAGAATGAAGAGATGGAGCCTAAGCAAAAACAGCATCCAGTTGTGTATGTGACTGGTGATGGAAGTAGTCTGATGCTGTAAAGAACAATATTGTTGTAAAGAGCCTGGAATGTTAGGTCCATGATCAAGGCAAATTGGAAGTGGTCAAACGGGAGATGGCAAGAGTGAACATCAACATTTTAGGAATCAGCAAAGTAAAATAAATTGGAATGTGTATATACTGTGGACAAGAATCCCTTAGAAGAAATGGAGTAGCCTTCATAGATGACAAGAGTCCAAAATGCAGTACTTGGATTCAATTTCAAAAGTGACAGAATGATCTTTGTTCTTTTCCAAGGCAAGCCATTCAATATCGCAGAAATCCAAGTCTATCCTCTGACAAATAATGCAGACGAAGCTGAAGTTGAACAGTTCTCTGAAGAACTACAAGACCTTCTAGAACTAACACCCCCAAAAGATGTTTTGTTTTTTTTTTTTCATAGTAGGGGACTGGAATGCAAAGTAGAAAGTCAAGAAATACCTGGAGTAACAAGCAAATATGGTCTTGGAGTACAGAATGAAGCAGGACAAAGGCTAACAAATATTGGCCAAGAGAACGCATTTGTCATAGCAAACACCCTCTTCCAACAATGCAAGAGAAGACTACACATGGACATCACCAGATGGTCAATACTTATATCAAATTGATTATATTCTTTGCAGCCAAAGATCGAGAAGCTCTAAACAGCAAAAACAAGACTGGGAACTGACTATAGCTCAGATCATGAACTCCTTATTGCCAAATTCAAACTTAAATTGAAGAAAGTAGGGAAAACCACAAGACCATTCAAGTATGACCTAAATCAAATCCTTAAGACTATACAGTGGAAGTGACATAGAGATTCAAGGAATTAGATCAGATAGACAGAGTGCTTGAAGATCTATGGATGGAGGTTCATGACATTGTACAGGAGACAGTAATCAAGACCATCTCCGAGAAAAATAAATGCAAAAAGGCAAAATGATTGTCTGAGGAGGCCTTACAAACAGCTGTGAAAAGAAGGGAAGTAAAAGGAAAAGCAGAAAAGGAAAGATATACTCATTTGAATGCAGAGTTCCAAAGAATAGCAAGGAACAATAACAAAGCCTTCTTCAGTGATCAATGCAAAGAAATAGAGGAAAACAATAGAATGGGAAAGACTAGAGATCTCTTCAAGAAAATTAGAGATTCCAAGGATATTTTTCATGCAAAGATGAGCACATTAAAGAACAGAAATGGTATGGACCTAATAGAAGCAGAAGATATTAAGAAGAGGTGGCAAGAATATGCAGAAGAATTATAGTAGAAAGATCTTCATGACCTGGATAAACACGATGGTGTGATCACTCACATAGAGCTAGACATCCTGGAATGGGAAGTCAAGTGGGCCTTAGCATCATTATGAACAAAGCTGGTGGAGGTAATTGAATTCCACTTGAGTTATTTCAAATCCTAAAAGATGATGCTGTGAAAGTGCTACGCTCAATATGCTAGCAAATTTGGAAAACTCAGCAGTACCTATAGGACTGGAAAAGGTGAGTTTTCATTCTAAGAAAACAATGCCAAAGAATGCTCAAAGGCAATGCCAAAGAATGCTAAAAGTACCACACAGTTACACTCATCTCACACTCTAGAGAGTAATGTTCAATATTCGATAATCCAGGCTTCAACAGTATGTGAACTGTGAACATCCAAATATTCAAGTTGGATTTATGAAAGGCAGAGGAACTAGACAGCAAATACCCAACATCCCTTGGATCATCAAAAAAAGTGAGAGAGTTTCAAAAACACCTACTTCTGCTTTATTAACTCTGCCAAAGCTTTTGACTGTGTAGATCACAACAAACGGTGGAAAACACTAAAGAGATGGGAGTACCAGGCCACTTGACCTGCCTCCTGAGAAATCTGTATGCAGGTCAATAAGCAACAGTTAGAACTGGACATGGAACAGCACATGGTTCCAAATCGGGAAAGGAGAACATCAAGGCTGTATATTGTTTCCCTGCTTATTTAACTTATATGCAGAGTACATCATGAGAAACACCAGACTAGATGAAGCACAAGCTGGAATCAAGATTGTCAGGAGAAATATCAATATCCTTTGATATGCATGTAACCCCACCCTTATGGCAGAAAGCAAAGACGAACTAAAGAGCTTCTTAATGAAGCTGAAATAGGAGAGTGAAAAATTTGGCTTAGAACTCAACATTCAGAAAACTAAGATCATGGTATCTTGTCCCATCACTCCATGGCAAACAGATGGCAAAACTGTGGAAACAGTGACAGACTTTATTTTGGGGACTCCAAAATCACTGCAGATGGTGACTAGAGGCGTGGAATTAAAAGACACTTGTCCCTTGGAAGAAAAGCTATCACCAACCTAGACAGCTTATTAAAAAGCAGAGACATTACTTTGCCAACAAAGGCCCATCTAGTCCAAGCTATAGTTTTTCCAGAAGTCATGTATGGATGTGAGAGTTGGACTATAAAGAAAGCTGAGTGCTGAAGAATTGATCCCTTTGAACTGTGGTGTTGGAAAAGACTCTTGAGAGTCCCTTGGACTGCAAGGAGATCCAACCAGTCCATCCTAAAGGAAATTGGTCCTGAAAATTCATTGGAAGGACTGAGGTTGAAGCTGAAACTCCAATACTTTGGCCACCTGATGCAAAGAACTGATTCATTTGAAAAGACCCTGATGCTGGGAAACAGTGAAGGCAGCAAGAGAAGGGGACAACAGAAGATATGGTTGTATGGCATCACAGACTCAATAGACATGAGTTTGAGTAAAGTCTGGGATTTGGTGATGGACAGACAGGCCTTGCATTCCGCTGTCCATGGGGTTGCAAAGAGTCGGACAGGACTGAGTGACTGAACTGGACTGAACTGAACTATTAATTTTAAATCTAATCTTTCAAATTCTAAATAAACAACAAGTGTATTTTAAACAGATCAAGGATCATTATCTTTAACAATTAGATTTTCTCTTGATAGAACTTTCTAGCTACCTTCCCATTTTGTTCCTTTCATGGAATTTAACATCAACTGGCCATTCCCTTATCCCTCATTCATTCATTTATTGATTCAAAAAAAAAAACATACTGGAACTCTGATGTGCCACACTCTAACTTAATGCTGAGGCCATGATGATAAATAAAAATGAATATTTTCATGAGACATGTCAATCATTGTTGTTTAGTTGCTAAGTCATGTCCAACTCTTTTGCAACCCCATGGACTGCAGCCCGCCAGGTTCTGCCATCCATGAGATTTCTCAGGCAAGACTACTGGAGTGGATTCTCATTTCCTTCTCCCAGGGATCTTCCCAACCCGGGGATGGAACCCAGGTCTCCTGTGTCTTCTGCATTGGCAGGCAATTCTTTATCACTGAGCCACCTGGGAAGCCCTTTTGAATCATTAGCTTATTATAAATCAATGAGAATTCAAGTATGAGGTCTTAGACACAGAATGTGTCAGTGACTTCCATTAAATATATTAAATATTATTCAGAGTTAACATTCTTAACTTGAATGTTTTAGTCAAAATCTCTTGGGAAATAAATGATCTGCAATCCAGTTACGTTTTCTAGTGGAGAGAGATCCCTGGAAAAGAATAAAGATATGGGAACTGGTCTAATCACCTTTGTAAACATTCCAGGAAAATTGAGAACATAACAGATGTTTCTATCTATAGAATGTTTCATCAACATGTCTCTGATATCAACGTTGCCATTTAAAAATTAAATCTGTAGGTTTTTGAGTCATGAAAAATGTTCTCCAAAAATGTTTTGAGTCCTGAAAAATGTTCCATAATCCTTATAATCATCTGAACATAATGTGAAGATGTCTCATGGCACAAATTGATCTTCCTGTCATAGAAATGACTGAAAACCTCACCAAGAAACCTCTAATGTTCTGTACAAAACACATGTGATGGGAGAAGAGGAGGAAGAAAGACCCGGGGACTTGTTGAAAGGCTGTCTTCCTGCCTTGGCTATGCCTGAGGTTATGTCATGAAATCATCTGTAAAGCTTGGAAGTGGCAGAGACATCTGATCTATACATCTGCTTTGATGATCTGATTCGATCCCTCGTGTTATGTCACCAATTAAAGCAGAAGCAAGAAGCTTTACTATGGTAATACAGAAAGATTGAAAGAGTCCTTCCACTGAAAACATAGAAAAGAAAGAAAAGTTCCAAAATTGCACTCATCTCCAAAAAAAAAGACATTTGGATGGAGAGGTGCCAAAAATACTGACTTCAATGATCATACAAAACTGAATACTGAATCAAAATGTATAAGTTGGAGGAATGACAGTAATGCTTTACCATATTTTAATTTACATTGAAAATTTGTATATGAAAGTTTTCCCAAGTAGAATGTAAGTAGTAATGGAATAAATTCAGAGCTCTGAGCATGTGTGCCGTGCTAAGTCACTTTAGTTGTGTCTGACTCCTTGCGACCCCACAGACTGTAATGTGCCAGGCCCCTCTGTCCATGGGATTCTCCGGGCAAGAACAGTGCAGTGGGTTGTCATGCCCTCCTCTCTCTGAGCATACATAAACCCAAGTGGGATGTATTGAAAATCATAAATGTTTAGCTTGGCATTGCCTTGTTCATTATACCAATGAAAAAGACTGTAATATGCACCTGGGAGTATAGGAGCAAAGAACTTTTGAACAAAGAACTTTTTGCAGTAAATACAAATAAATTAATTACAGTGTATTAAAGATGTGGTTTGCTTTTCACATCATTTCTTTATATGGTTTTCTTTATATATATTGTTCCTTTATTTAAACATAAACAAATAAAAAGCTCATCATATGAAGAGAGATTAGAGGAAGAATAGGATGATTTAATTCCAACAACTGTTTACATCAGTTTTCAAGAAAGCAAATTTCCAAGGAAATTTGACATTCTAACCATACTATATCAAAGCTAGTAGAGTAGCATCTGAATTAACCATGGTCAGGGAGGGGTGGTGATGGAGTCAGAAGGTGGGACGCACGGTCCCCTGTCCGGTGAATCCCTGTTAGGGGAAAGGATGGAACAGTTCACTCCCTGATGAGGCATCGGGTGGAAAAGAGCCTCCAGGTCCCAGAATCTCAAGACCTATTCGCTCTTCTCTTAACATGGGTGAGCTCTGATTTGAACTCTTGTGTGTGGCAGATATTGGCAGGAACTTGGCTCAAATTCATAAAATGAATGAGCTCATGAGTGCTGGTTCTTTCAGCCACAGGTGGGGTTTGATAGTGGTGGATGTCTCTTTTGGGGACACCAACGTGAGGTAATGAATTATCTTGTAGGTGGCTTTTGCTTTGGTCTTAACTTCTGGATAGTCGTTCCCTCTGGTGGAAAGTTGTGGGGAAACTTTGGGTGGGCAGAGACTGTCTCTCAAGAAGACAGTGGGGACAGAGCTGATGGTATTAATAGGAAAACTGTCTCAGGAAAGCATGATGATACCATACCACCTCTTTCTTCACATTTCCTCTATACGAATATTTGAAAGGGAGTGAGGATAGGAACATTTGATTTTGCTTCTTAGATATCGACCAAAAGTTTAGCATGACTTGGAATTTATTTTCATGAATATATCAATTCCTCCAAATTTATTGTTGTTGCTGTTCAGTTGCTAAGTCATGTCCCATGCTTTGCTACCTCATGGACTGCAGTATGCTTGGCTCCTCTGTCCTTCACTGTCTCCCAGAGTTTTCTCAAACTCAAGTCAATTGAGTCAGTTATCTCATCCAACCATCCAACCGTCTCATCCTCTGTTGCCTCCTTCTCCTCCTGCCCTCAACCTTTCCAAGCATCAGGGTCTTTTTCAATGAGTCTACTCTTTGCATCAGGTGGTCAAAGTATTGGAGCTTCAGTTTCAGCATCAATCCTTCCAATGAATATTCAGGGTTGATTTCCTTTGGGATTGACTGGTCTAATCTCCTTGCTGTCCAAGGTACTCTCAAGAGTCTTCTCCAGAACCACATTTCAAAAGCATAAATTCTTAGGTGCTCAGCCTTCCTTATGGTCCAACTCTTATATCCATACATGACTACTGGAAAAAAAACCATAGATTTACTATATGGATATTTGTGTGCAAAGTGATGTCTCTGCTTTTGAATATGTTCTCTAGGTTTGTCATTCCTTTCTTTTCAAGGAGCATGTGTCTTTTAATTTCATGCTGAAGTCACTGTCCACAGTGATTTTGGAGCCAAAGGAAGGGGAATCTGTTACTGTTTCCACTTTGTCCCCATCTATTTTCCATGAAATGATAGGACTGGATGCCATGATCTTCATTTTTTGAATGTCGGGTTTTAAGCCAGTTTTTTCACTGTCCTTGTTCACACTCATTAAGAGGCTCTCTAGTTCCTCTTCACTTTCTGCTGTTAGAATGATATCATCTGTATATCTAATGTTGTTGATATTTCTCCTGTCAATCTTAATTTCAGCTTGTGAGTCATCCAGCCCAGCATTTTGCATGATGTGTTCTGCATGTAAGTTAAATAAGCAGGATGGCAATATACAGCCTTGACATAATCCTTTCACAGTTTTGAACCAGTCTGCTGCTCCGTGTCCATTTCTGATTCTTTGTACATTTTGTCAAATCCTGTGAGTGCATGCCATCTATTTTCTGCACATTGTGTGTTCCTTTCTCTCTTGGAGATCATGATACGTATACTGAACTTTTTTTCCCTGGAACCTTGGTTTTTATCTTCAAATCATCAGCTCTATTAGTGGAAACTTTCATACACATCTCCCTAAAATGAATCTGAGCAAAAGTATATGTTCCAAACTAAAATTCCATTTCTCCCCTATATACGGCAAGCATCCTCTTTCTCAGAGAGGTTTGTTTCCCTATAAGGAGGGGCAGGCAAAGCCCAGCAACTACAGAAGCATCTTTATGTTACCTAAGTGCCAGCAGCAGGCAGGGGCTACCAGTGATGGCTTAGAAGATTTTCTCATTTATTATTGGTTCATTGCCCTTCAAAGACAACAATGACTACTGATACTTTGTCATTAGCTCACATTGTATTTAGGTTTTTCCTACTTAAATTCCATTCTTTTTAAAATTCTAGCATTAAAAGCTTAGGCGTATATACACTGAAGTGAAGTGAAAGTCACTCAGTCATGTCCAACTCTTTGCAACCCCATAGATACTCCATGGAATTCTCCAGATAAGAATACTGGAATGGGTAGCTGTTCCCTTCTCCAGGGGGTCTTCCCAATGCAAGTCTCCCACATTGCAGGCAGATTCTTTACCTGCTGAGCCACCATAAAATAGATAACTAACGAGAACGTACTATATATAACAGGTAACTCTACTCAGTGCTCTGTGGTGACCTAAATGAGCAGGAAATCTGAAAAAGAGGAGGTATGGATATATGTATATATATGTATGTATATGCTGTATATATAACTGATTCACTTGTTACTAACACAACACTGTAAAGCAACTATAGTCCAATAAGTTATTTCTTTAAAAGATCTTCAACAACATAGTGAGCAGATAGGGAGTTAGAAGTACAGAGCAGAATCTGCCTCCCGAAACAGTCATGTGACATTTTCCAGAGTCAAGTTTATTTTGTTTTCCGCATGTGATTTTTGGCAAATTTGATGTATATATTCCTGCTAATATAAAGCCAGTTTAATGATGAATAGTCCAGGCACTACTTTCAAGCAGGTGTCAGAAATCCTACTTTGATCATTTCTAGCTCACAGAGGACTATGCTAATATTTTCTTCTCCCATCCCTGGGACATTTTCATTATTAACTGCACATGCTAAAACTGAATTCAATCACAAAGAGCTAAAATGACAATGTTTACCATGGTTAGCTGAAACTCCAATACTTTGGCCACCTGATGCCAAGAGCTGACTCATTTGAAAAGACCCTGATGCAGGGAAAGATTGAGGGCAGGAGGAGAAGGGGACAACAGAGGATGAGGTGGTTGGATGGCATTACTGACTCGATTGACATGGGTATGGGTGAACTCCAGGAGTTGGTGATGGACAGGGAGGCCTGGCACGCTGCGGTTCATGGGGTCACAAAGAGTTGGACATGACTAAGCAACTGAACTAAACTGAACTGAACCATAGTTAGAGGTTTATGGAGGAGGATGACATAAATCAAGTAATGAATGAAAGGAAATAAAGAGTCCAAAATAGTACAATTAAAACCCCAGATAGCCAGCAATACATTGCAAATGAGTAAGTGATTGAGGGTGCTGGTGCTCAGCCTTCTATACTGTGCAACCTACCACTTAGCACAAACTCATGCTCTCTGACTTGGCAGATTTAAAACAATTTTGTTATCCTAATGATTATCCTACACAATTTCTAGAGTGCATGTGCTCCACTTCAGAAACAACTGACTGCTTATGTGATGGAATGACCTTATGAAAATGCAAAGACATGTGTGTGTGTGTGTGTGTGAGTGTGTGAGTGTGTGTGTGTGTGTATAAATAATAGGTGAGAAGATTAAATGGGTATAATACTTGCCCATATTAACGACTCAAATGATAAATATTCAACAGAGAGCAAAAAAAGAAAAAAAAATAGAAAACTGTGAGATTAAATAGGACCTTATTTTCAGGGATATATAAAATTAAACAAATAGAACATTATACAGAGATTAAAGGTAAATCAAGAGTAGTCAAAAACACCGAAAAGTGAGATAAATCTCAACATAGTTTCTTGAATTTGAGCTGTTTTCATAAAAAGATATCACACCATTTTTTAAATATAAATTTATTTATTTTAATTGGAGGTTAATTACTTTACAATATTGTATTGGTTTTGCCATACATTAACATGAATCTGCCATGGGTATACACGTGTTCCCCATCCAAAACCCCCCTTCCTCCTCCCTCCCTGTACCATCCCTCTGGGTTGTCCCAGTGCACCAACCCCAAGCAACCGGTATCATGCATTGAACTTGGACTGGCGATTTATTTCATATATGATATTATACATGTTTCAATGCCATTCTCTCAAATCTTCTGACACTCTCCCTCTCCCACAGAATCCAAAAGACTGTTCTATACATCTGTCTATTTTGCTGTCTCTCATACAGGGTTATCGTATGAGATAAACTAAATTCCATATATATGTGTTAGTATACTGTATTGGTGTTTTTCTTTCTGGCTTACTTCACTCTGTATAATAGGTTCCAGTTTCATCCACCTCATTAGAACTGATTCAAATGTATTCTTTTTAATGGCTGAGTAATACTCCATTGTGTATATGTACCACAGCTTTCTTATCCATTCATCTGCTGATGGACATCTAGGTTGCTTCCATATCCTGGCTATTATAAACAGTGCTGCAATGAACATTGGGGTACATGTGTCTCTTTCAATTCTGGTTTCCTCGGTGTGTATGCCCAGCAGTGGGATTGCTTGGTCATAAGGCAGTTTTATTTCCAGTTTTTTAAGGAATCTCCACACTGTTCTCCATAGTGGCTGTCTAGTTTGCATTCCCACCAACAGTGTAAGACGGTTCGCTTTTCTCCACACCTTCTCCAGCATTTGTTGCTTGTAGAATTTTGGATTGCAGCCATTCTGACTGGCGTGAAATGATACCTCATTGTGGTTTTGATTTGCATTTCTCAATAATGAATGATGTTGAACATCTTTTCATGTGTTTGTTAGCCATCTGTATGTCTTCTTTGGAGAAATGTCTATTTAGTTCTTTGGCCCATTTTTTGATTGGGTCTTTTATTTTTCTGGAATTGAGCTGCAGGTGTTGCTTGTATATTTTTGAGATTAGTTGTTTGTCAGTTGCTTCATCTGCTATTTTCTCCCATTCTGAAGGCTGTCTTTTCACCTTGCTTATAGTTTCCTTCATTGTGCAGAAGCTTTTAAGTTTAATTAGGTCCCAGTGTTTATTTTTGCTTTTGTTTCCAATATTCTGGGAGGTGGGTCATAGAGGATCCTGCTGTGATGTATACCAGAGAGTATTTTGCCTATGTTCTCCTCTAGGAGTTTTATAGTTTCTGGTCTTACATTTAGATCTTTAATCCGTTTTGAGTTTATTTTTGTGTATGGTGTTAGAAAGTGTTCTAGTTTCATTCTTTTACAAGTGGCTGACCAGTTTTCCCAGCACCACTTGTTAAAAAGATTGTCTTTAATCCATTGTATATTCTTGTCTCCTTTGTCAAAGATGAGGTGTCCATAGGTGCATGGATTTATCTGTGGGCTTTCTATTTTGTTCCATTGATCTATATTTCTGTCTTTGTGACAGTACCATACTGTCTTGATGACTGTGGCTTTGTAGTAGAGCCTGAAGTCAGGCAGGTTGATTCCTACAGTTCCATTTTTCTTTCTCAAGATTGCTTTGGCTATTCAAGGTTTTTTGTATTTCCATACAAATTGTGAAATCATTTGTTCTCACACTGGTTTTAAAATGGGAAAACAGATAACTTCATAAGGAAAGGCAATCAGATGAGTATCTTTTTAAAAAAATCTGATCACAAGGTCACGTTAGACAAGGGAATAGACATGTAGGCTTTGCAATGAAGGGTTATTATCCAATAAGCAACATGAGGGCACTTAATCTTCATATTGGAAGACTGTATAAAGATACATTGGAATATGTACAAAATTAGGTAACATCCCATTCATGAACCATCTCTGTGGAATTCATCTAAGGAAAATATCTAGTCAGGAAAAAACAAACACAAAACGAAAAATAAAAACAGTGTTGAAATGAAATTCAGGAAGTTTTTCAAAGATTTAGTATTTGGAAGTAGTAGTAAGAAATAGGGGAGAAGGCAATGGCACCCCACTCCAGTACTCTTGCCTGGAAAATCCCATGGATGGAGGAGCCTGGTGGGCTGCAGTCCATGGGGTCACTAAGAGTCGGACACAACTGAGCGACTTCACTTTCACTTTTCACTTTCATGCATTGGAGAAGGAAATGGCAACCCACTCCAGTGTTCTTGCCTGGAGAACCCCAGGGACGGGGAAGCCTGGTGGGCTGCCGTCTATGGGGTCGCACAGAGTCGGACATGACTGAAGCGACTTAGCAGCAGCAGCAGCAGCAGTAAGAAAGGGAAGAGAAATAAAAGAAAATTAAATATCTCCAAACTCTCATATCAATGATGAAAAACACATGTTGGGAAAAACTGTGAAAGTATATAAAATAAAAAGGCAATTAACAGTAAGCGGGGATATATAAAAGAATGTCCAAATTCATGGATATGAAATAATATAGATAAAATTTTGAAAAATCATTAAGTTAAAGGACTCTATGAAATAATAAAACTCATAAATATAAGAAATAATAAATATGACAGATAAGTCATAATCCAACTTATTAGATATTATATTTAATAGGAATTCCCTTGTTAAAAATATGCTCTCACATTGAGTTCTCCCTTTATTCTCAGAAATAACACAACTAAGATTAATAAAAAAGAAAGTGCCAAATAAAATGAAGAGAAGAATACAGAATATACATGAAAAAGGAAAAAAAAAAGCAGTTTTGAAAATATTAACGAACCCCTAAGTAAGGTCCAAGAAATAGAAGGAATTAGATTCATATTTTTAAAGGTAAAGCATAATATTCTCAGGGATGTGTCTTCATTTATCAGTTTTGAAATATGTAGCACTGTGATGAAATAATGTCCCCTTCACTAGATCCCTTCATATCCCAATCTTAGAACTGGAAAACCAAACTCCACATTTACACAGATTTAAAGATATTAACAAAATAATACAAAACATGAAAGAGCAACACACAACAGAACTAAACTGATTACTGAGGTCCCAGAAATCAAGAAAGAATTAGAAATCATATAAATTATGTCAGAAACAAGTACTATTGTTGAAAGAACACAAAACAACAGCAACAACAAAATAATGCCTTAAGACAAGTAGTAAAAGATAAGATACAAAACAACCATAAAAATGGAAGGAAAGAAACCAGTTTAACAGGAACATAGGCAAGCTATTATACTTTGAATAAAGGGAAATTAAACATACAGAAAATAGGATAATAAGACTCAGAAGAAAAATCAAAGCAAGAAAACAGTGTATATACTAAAAGCTATCATTTAAAAAAAATTCTGCAGATAAAACAAAAGTATTTTTAAACTACATATTTAGAAAAAAAGACCATGTGCCTGGAAATATTGATTCTGAATAAACTCCAAAGCATGTTCTAATAAACTTGATAAACTTTAAAAAAAAAAAAGGAAAGAAGAATGAATGCATTTTGGAAGCTCTAAGGAAAAGAATAACATGTGACTTAGTATAGAAAAAAAACTAGAATATCATCAGGCTTTTCAGCATCACTGAAGTTCATTAGACATATCAATAGAAGTGATATTGTCAATAAATTAAATGGAAATGCAATTGATTCATGGTGTACAGAGATGCTATCACATATAAATATCAATATGAAAATTTGATGAATCTGTTACAAGAATTTCAGTGTAACTTTTACTTGGTAGAAGGAGAAATAAATTTGTTTCTATTTTATTTTCATTTTTCTAGTACCTACAAAATTTCATTTAGGCATTACATGTTATTCTTGAAACGTGTTATCTTAACATTTTGTGCATGTGAGCTAAGCTGCTTCAGTCTGGTCTGACTCTGCAACCCTACGAACCATAGCCTGTCAGGCTCCTACGTCCATGGGATTTCCCAGATAAAAATACTGGAATGGGTTGCCATTTCCTACTCCAGGAGATGTTCCCGACCCAGAGATGGAATCCACATCTCTCAAGTCTCCTGGTTTGGCAGGCCTGTTCTTTACCACTAGTGCTACATGGGAAGCCCATCTTGACATATAAACATAAGGAAAAACATGGTCAGACATTAACCTTGCCTTCTAATCCAGCATTTATCCAACCCACTCCAGTCTGCCCAAGTAACATGTATTTTGATACATTTTATATAGCTCAGTTGGTAAAGGATCCACCTGCAATGCAGGAGACCCCCCCAGTTGATTCCTGGGTTGGGAAGATCCCCTGGAGAAGGGGTAGGCTACCCACTCCAGTGTTTTTGGGCTTCTTTTGTGGTTCAGCTGGTAAAGAATAGCCCATAATGCAGGAGGCTTGGGTTCAGTCCCTGGGTTGTGAAGATGCCCTAGAGAAAGGAAAGGCTATCCACCACAGTATTATGATCGGGAGAATTCCATGGACGCTATAGTCCATGGTGTCATGAATCCGACACAACTTAGCAACATTCACTTTCACATAATACACAAAAAGTAGATGGCTCAATATGTGCTAAATAATACAGCATATATTTTTTCAACAAAGCTACAAATAATAAATCTTTCCCCCAGATACCCTAAAGTGCTTTGTAAATAATGAATATTTAAGAGCTCTGAGATTAAAACCTGTTGTCAGTATGGTTTTAATGAAAGGAAAAGGGGAGTTCACAGAAGTAACATAAGCCTTTCAAAAACATTAATCAAGTTAGAGTGAAGGTTGAAGATAGGACCCAAGACTCACATGTCTGCCAACAGAGCACAAAAGAGCAAGATTTTTTTTCTAAGAGTATAGTAATATTCATGTTAGCATCACATGAAAGTGAATTAAGTTCATGGGAAAGCACTAAGGTGGATCACAAGAGAAATAGATAACCTAAGAAAAATTAGCTCTGATTATTATAAAGCTTAGAACAATAGTCAATTCAATTGCTCAGTGGTATCCAACTCTTGTGACCCCGTGGATTGCAGCATGCCAAGCTACCCTGTCCATCACCAACTCCCGGAGCTTGCTCAGTACAAGTGACTTATTCTACCAGTAAAATGAACTTTGCTTAGAGTTTGTTAAAAGCATTTATTGGATTTGAAAAAGGAAATAGGTACTTACAGATGCAATGGACAGTACAACAAGCTGATAATCATAGTCTCAAAGTGGAGAGTCTCCTATGGTTTGTACTTGATATCAATTGTTTAAAAACGTCTCCAGGAAAATTTTGAGTCAGTTTTGAACCATCATAAGAGTTTCTGATGCCTATTCACACACAATATCCATGAGAATACTTGCACAGAAAGGAACTCCATGCATTGTCTCATATTCTTATCTCCACAAGTAGATAATCATACATGACATTTGTACCACCACTGACCATCAGTTCACTTATACAATCAGGCAATTCGTAGAGAGATGAAGTTTCTCTGTTACTGCTAGTTCTCTAACTACAGCTCTCCTTTCCTCAAATGACAGTGAAAGTGTTAGTTGCTCACTCATGTCCACCTCTTTGCAACCCCATGGTCTATAGCCCATCAGGCTCCTCTGTCTATGGGCTCTCCCAGGCAACAATACTGGAGTGGGTAACCATTAATTTCTTCAGGGGATCTTCCCAATCCCAGCATTGAACTCAGGTCTCCTGCATTGCAGGCAGATTTTTTACTGTCTGAGCCACCAGAGAAGAATTAAATAACCATGCTAATTTTTATATCTCCATTTTATCCATAAAACATATATATATATATGCAAAAGTGCTTACCTAAATATAATCTATAGATGAATCAAAATCCCAATATCCTAGAAAATATCAATTTCTGAATGTGTATATTCAAAATATGAAGCTAAGTACCTATGATTTTCACCAAAAAGATTTTTCATGGACAGGTAATATCATCACTGAAACATAGATGCAGAATGCACACACTTAAACAGCAGGCAGTGTTCAGTCTTATATAATCCCTTTACCCCTGAACTTCCTGTGGAACCCTAATGTGTGTTCTGGTCAGTGTCTTGGCAGCCCTCATTGCATAGAGTAGACAGAGAGAAGACAGAAAATAGAGCCATCATGGGACAATTCACTTAAAAATCCCCGTTGAGAGAGAGCTTCAGTCTTGGCTGCAGTAATTTTAATTGCACAGGAGCTCCCTGCGATGAAGGCTCAGGTGGCGGACACCCTGCAATTAATTGTGCAAGGTGTCCTCTGAAAGCTCTTCAGCTCCTCCTGGCAGGATAGATGTAGCAGCTTCAATCTGCAACCATGCTCTCCCAGTGATTACAGGGAAACACAAAAATGGAATCTCCAGTCAAATGTTCACACAGAGAATAATGATTTCTGAAGTGGTGACATGTTTTATAAACCCTCTGAGTGGCTTGCCTCCAATCTGTGTGTTAGAATAATTTTCACTGTAAAGGAAAGTAAAAATCATTTCCTTTTATGTTGAAAGAAGTAGATGTGGACTGTGTGTAAGTCTAAAATTGTAATGATGGAAAGAAATTGTGAAAAGTACTCAACCCACTAAGGGATCCACTGTGTTTGAAATCCTATCACAGAGATGCTAACTCACTCATTCTCTTGTGAAAGAAAATAATCCCAAATCACACAGGTGACTGTCAGCCCTGTCAAATATCAGTGAATAATTGATCATCAATCGTCCACACTCTCTCTCAAGAAGAATTGGAAAGCTGTCCAAAATTATTCTTCTCCAAAAAGAATTGGAAAGCTGTCCAAAGCTGTCCAGAGTATTACTGAGTGACCCCCAAGGCTACCACAAATGCTTAATGAGGTCTTTGTGGGATCTTTTGAAATTTTGCTTTTAATGTTTAAAGCCTTCTTTGTTTTTTCTCTCACCCCAGATTCTTTTCAGACTCTCATGACTCCACTTTAATAATCTTCTTTATTATTTTGGGACACAGTGGGAATGAAGACAGCCTTTGCACTTGATTTATAAAGCACATATTACCATAGCAACCATACTGTAATTTTGAAAAAAAAAAAGGCATCTTTGTAAGAAACTGGACATCTAAATGAGAAATGATACAAAGTGGCAATGCCATTTATTTTTTTAAGCTTATTCTCTTCTCCACCACTGCCTTATTTTATTTACATTTTCAAGTAGTCTATTATTTGTACACTCACAGTAGGCCTAGGTTCAATAAAGTTCTAGCCATTGTTTCTGGATTCATGTGGAAGAGTTCCCATTTTCTGAGACACTCTATTGAACATAGGTTAAATAGTTTAACTACATACAACTCAGTGAAAAACATATGAAATATTTAGCCTTTCTTTCTAAGACAATTCCCAAATATTAAAAATTAAGCAGTTCTTGACATTGTAAAAAGAAAAACCAGACTATTGGTTAAAATTCTTAACAGGGACTAGATGCTATGTTCTCAGTGATTGAAGTTAGCAAGAACACTTTTATAACCAAGTCAAGCAGCCAGCAGTGTATCTGAGAGCAGGTGAGGCTCACGGGCGTCCCAAGAATGGAGCCACAGCAGAATAGAAGCTTGTCATTTAGGGATGCAGATCTCTAGAAAGACACAGAGATTGGGACTTAACGTCCTTCAGTAAACAAACACTGTATGCATGCTCATGATAATGTTAGGCAACTTACAAGCCTCAAATGACACAGCAATGAACAAATGGGTGAAGTCTCTGTCTACAGGGCATTTCCCCAGTGGTTCCATGGTAAAAGAATCCGCCTGTAATGTAAGAGATCCAGGAGATGCGAGTTTGATCCTTGGGTGGGGAAGATCCCCTGAAGGAGTAAATGGCAACCGACTCCAGTATTCTTGCCTGGAGAACCCCAGGGACAGAGGAGCCTGGCGGGCTATAGTCTATAGTGTCACAAACAATCAGACATTGAGACATCGTGCAATCAAACACTGAAGCAACTGAGTTCCTACCTGTCTACAGGGAACTTAGAGGTTAGTGGAGAATAAAACATTTAAAATCATATATATATGCATATGATATATAATGTTCTGACTAGGTTTGTTATAAGTGATGTGAAGAAAAACAGAAAAATATAATAAAGGACCTGGGAGCTCTCATCTTCTGGTGTCATATCTTCTGACCTTTTCATACTATTCATGGCATTCTCACGGCAAGAATACTAAAGCAGGTTACCATTTCCTCCCCCCAGACCATGTTTTGTGAGAACACTGCACGAGGACCCATCTGTCTTGGGTGGCCCTGCATGTCATGGCTTCTTGGAGTTAGGCAAACCCTTTTGCTACAAGGCTGTGATCCATGAAGGGGACAAAAGGTCCTGAACAAAACTCATATCTTTGCTTAAGTTGGTAATAGAACAAAGAATAGGAATATAGTGTTGGTTACTGTTTTGTGGTAAATATAAGAAGAAAAATCAATGCTTTTGCCTTTACACAACTTGCTAGAGATCTAATATATAATAGTTACTTATAATTTATCATAAAGAAAGGATTCAGTTGTTTTAAAATTGATAACATTTCAGTTAAGTGTGTGATGTCACTGCTGTGCTTGGCTTTTTGCTTTGATCTCTAGGTCAACTGCAGTAAAGGATTCAGGGGTATATTATTCAATACTTTTGTAAGTTCTTGGTACTTCCCTAGTGGCTCTGGAGTAAAGAATCTGCTTGCAGTGCAGGAGATACAGGTTTGATCTTTGGGTGGGATGGCAACTCACCCCAGTATTATTGCCTGGGAAATCCCATTAACAGAAGAGCTTGGTGTGCTATAGTCCATGGGGTTGCAGAAGAGTTGGGTATGACTAAGTGACCGAACAACAGCAACTGCTGTGAGCTCAGTCGTCCCATGCATTTTCTCCAGCATTCCCATCTAATATATAATGACTTTATTTCTGCTTCTCATATTCAAACTTACATAAGCTTTATGATGGATTTGATATACTCTCATTCACAGAGCCTTTCTTTTCAGTGGCCTATCACAAGGCATGTGTTCATTGTAGAAAATATGAAAATAACAGATCAGTACACTGACTTGTCTGAAGAGGTATGCAATAAGTTCTGTGTGTGTGTGTGTGTGTGTGTGTGTGTGTGCCTGTGTGTGATGAGAGAAACTGGCTTTCATATAACTGTTCGTGATTTTGATTTATCATGGTAGACCTACAGAGTCAATAAGCTGTGAGTGTTGTCTTTCTATCCTAAGTGAGGTAAACTTCACAATTCGGCACAGACATCTAATCATGATCATGGAGACCCAGCTTAAAGTCACTTTAAAACTAAGGAGAATCAAAATAAATACAAGATCAAACAAAAAATGAGCCTTTCTTTAAAAACAGGGGTGTTCTCCATTAAATGCTAGATAGATGGAATATTTTGACTTGTTCAGTCGCTAAGTCGTGTCTGACTCTTTGTGACCCCATGAATCCAGCACAACTGACTTCCCTGTCCTTCACTATCAACCAGAGCTTGCTCAAATTCATGTCCATTGAGTCAGTGATGCTATCTAACCATGCCGTCCCTTGTCGCCCCCTCTCCTTTTGCCTTCAATTTTGACTTAAAGAATCCTAACTTTAATACTGAATATTGTATGTGAATCTTTTGTAAGACAGTCACCTCTATGAAACAGAAGATGGGTATTTTCCCAACTCTATCAACTCTCTCAGTTCAGTTCACTCAGTCGTGTCCGACTCCTTGTGATCCCATGAATCACAGCACGCCAGACTTCCCTGTCCATTACCAACTCCCAGAGTTCACCCAAACCCATGTTCAATGAGTCAGTGATGCCATCAAGCCATCTCATCCTCTGTCGTCCCCTTCTACTCCTGCCCCCAATCCCTCCCAGCATCATAGCCTTTTCCAAAGAGTCAACTCTTCACATGGGGTGGCCAAAGTATTGGAGTTTCAGCTTCAGCATCAGTCCTTCCAATGAACACCCAGGATTGATTTCCTTTAGAATGGACTGGTTGGATCTCCTGGCAGTCCAAGGGACCTTCAAGAATCCCTTATTTAACTTATATGCAGAGTACATCATGAGAAATGCTGGGCTGGAAGAAGCACAAGCTGGAGTCAAGATTGCTGGGAGAAATATCAATAACCTCAGATATGCAGATGACACCACCCTTATGGCAGAAAGTGAAGAGGAACTAAAGAGGCTCTTGATGAAGGTGAAAGAGGAAAGTGAAAAAGATGGCTTAAAGCTCAACATTCAGAATACTAAGATCATGGCATCTGGTCCCATCACTTCATGGGAAATGGGGAAACAGTGAAAACAGTGTCAGACTTTATTTTTTGGGGGGCTCCAAAATCAACTCTCTACTGTGGTTCAAGTAGATCAAGTTCTTGATTTCTCTTTAAGGGTAATTAACATTCATCATAGTTTTATCTACAGTTTAGCTAAGACTACTCTATTAACTCATTAATCTAAATATGTAACAGGCTGTCAGATATGGAACTGAATGGTTTTACAATTTTTTGCAGAGTGGTCACACTTAATTTGAATTTATCATTAAATTGTATATGGAATTATTTCTCCATCAGTTCTCAAAAGTAAAAGGGCATTGAAGTATACAAATTTTATAAAGCAAGAAATTCTTTTGAAAGAAGTGTGGTTGAATTTGTTGTTAATTTGAAAACTACCAACATTATATTATGGAGAATATCATTTAAAAATAAAATTTAAAATAAAACAACAGAAAGATGCTCTAATTGCATTAGTCATTGAAGCCTTAAAATATCCACCATTCTGTTTTAATATATTGATGGTTGATACATCTCCTTTTTAAACAAATCCCTTTTAATATTTTTTTACATTAAGTAGAACTGTGAGTGTTCATGCCTGAGCAAATAGTTGTTTTGGTTTTTTTTCCCCCAGAGAATGACCTCTAACATAAAAGATTCAGGCAAAACCAAATTTCAACTACAATAATGATAGACTAAACATGTATTAAATAGTGGTTTATTTCAAGTTAAAGTGTGTGTATAGAAAATTCTGTTGCTGTTGTTTAGTTGCTAAGTCATATCCAACTCTTCTATGACCCCATGGAGGCACACCAGGTTCCTCTGTCCATTGGATTTCCCAGGTAAAAATACTGGAGTGGGTTGTCATTTCCTTCTCCAGGGGATCTTCTTGAGCCAGGGATGGAACCTGTGTCTCCTGCATTGGTAGGCAGATTCTTTTTCACTGAACCAACTGGGAAGCCCATATAAAAGTATACCTCATTGACAATAATCCCTGGTGCATATGTTTGAATTCTGACTTAATTACTCTAGTGTTAGTTGCTCAATTGCATCCGACCCTTTTTGATCCCATGTACAGTAGCCCACCAGGCTCCTCTGTCCTTGAAATTCTCCAGGCAAAAATATTGGAGTGCGTTGCCATTCTCTTTTCCAAGGGATCTTCCAGACACAGGGATCAAACCTGGGTCTTCTGCATTACTGGCAGGTGGATTCTTTACCAACTGAGCCACCAGAGAAGCCTCATTACTCTAAGGTATTTTTTGTTAATAGGAAAAAACACATTTTTCCATACAAGCTCCTAAATTCAAGCTATACTCATAAAATGCTCTATAATATCAAGATTTTATGTAAAATATTTATAATGATTCTTTTCCACTTAAAGATACAGAGAAGTTTTTCTCAATGTTGGTGAGAACTTTTTCTGATACATTTTTAGTAATTCAAATGCCATCCAGTTGCCATAGCCTATTTTTATTCCATATAGATTTTATTTCATGAAGGCCTAAGTATAAGCTTCAACAAAATTTGCCCTGTATCTCTACCAATCATAATTATTTCTTTTTAGTTGAGTATAGGTTATTTACAATATTTTTGATAGTTTCAGGTATATAGCAAAATCATTCAGTTATATATGTATTTTTAAGATTGTTTTCTATTATAGGTTATTACAAAATGTAAACCTAATTCCCTGTGCTATATAGTAAATCCTTGTTGTTTCTCTATTACATATACTGTAGTTTGTATTTGTTAATCCCATACTCCTAATTTATCCCTTTTCCATTGGTAATGATGTTTGTTTTCTATGTCTGTGAATCTATTTATTTTTGTATATAGATTCATTTGTAATATGTTTTTTTACATTCCAAATGTAAGTGGTATAATCTGGTATTTATCTTTCTCTGTCTGACTTACTTCACTAAGCATAATATCCCCTTGGTCCATCCATGTTGCTGCAAATGACAATATTTCATTCTTTTTCATGGCTCAGTAATATCCCACTGTGTGTGTGTGTGTGTGTGTGTGTGTGTGTACACACCACATCTTAAGCCAATCATCTGTCGATGGGTGCTTGTGTTATTTCCTCATATTGTCTATTATAAACAGTGCTGCTGTGAACACTGGGGTGTATGTGTCTTTTTGAATTACATTTTTTGTCTGGGTATATGCTTAGGACTGGGTTTGTTGGATCATATGGTAGCTATTTTTAGTGTTTTGAGGAGTGTCCTTACTGTTCTCCACATTTATCTTCCCACCAACAGTGTAGAAGGACTCCCTTTTCTACTAACCGTCTCCAGCATTTACTTGTAGATTTTTGATAATGGCTATTGCGACCAGTGTGAGTGGATACCTCATTGCAGTTTTGATTAGCATTTCTCTAATAGTTAGTGATGAGTATCTTTTCATATGCCTGCCTACCATTATTCCTTAGTTAAAAATTATCAGCTTAATTGTACCAAGTGAAATAGAAAATGTTAGTCACTAAGTCATGTCTGATTCTTTGAGACCTCATGGTCTCTAGCCCACCAGGCTTCTCTGTCCATGGGATTCTCCAGGCAAGAGTACTAAAGCGTGTAGCCATTCCCTTTTCTGGGGGATCTTTCTGACCCAAGGATGCATTTTTGCATTGCATCCAGATTCTTTACCATCTGAGCCACTAGGGAACCCATATAGCATTTAACTAACTAGTCTCAAAATAATTACCACTACAAGGACAGGGGCCTAACACATTCTTTAAGGCAGTACTATTTTTTAAATCTCTTACAAATCAACATGTTGTTAATATCATTGTGAAAGGTCACAATCCATAAGGAGCCAACATGGCACAATCTGGAGATAAACATATTTTAGAACCAGTCAAACCTTGATGAAAACACTGGTTCCATCATTTACAAATTGTATGAGAATTTGCAAGTCTCAGTTCCCTAAGGGGTAAAATCAATTTTAAAAATAACTAACTTAATTGTAGTTGTGAGTTTCAGAGCTATTGATGCATTTACCTGCTCCCACTCCTATAAAGTATCATTTGTCCAAGAAGCATAGGTAGATAGATAATCTATTATGTTTAAAAATTTCCTTAATATTGAGCTATTCTTTGAATATTATTTGTATGGTGTAACTACATTTTATTGTAATAATTACAAACACAATCATTACCACCATTGTAATGTCCTGCAATCATGAATCTTAAAAACCTCTTTATAAACAATAGCATATTTATTCTCAAATATTTCTATGAGTGATACATCTTCATTCATCGGAGAAGTGGTGTATGTAAAAAATCTTAGGTAACTCTTAGGTATAGCACATGTGATGTAATTAGTAGTTAGAGAAACAAAGGTTTAAACCCAACTGTGAGCATCCCCAAAGTCTTGCTCTAAGAAGTAAAATAGTTTCCTCTCTGTGATTTCCAAAGATTATTTAGAGGTTAAAGTGTTTAAAGGTTATACCAGTTGAAAAATCATTCTCATTTAAATTATCAAACAGCATTTGGGGCCAAGATAGATAGCATATGGCAGAAACCAGGTATGGCAAAGTGATCCTTGCTTTAAAACATGTAGCTGGTAGGACTTCACATAAGTTAGAAATTTGAGGATATGTGATGCAAATAGGAAAGAAATCCATTTGGGGTATTCTGGTGGAGTTGCATTAATGAAGAACAAAATTATTCAATATTTATTGAAAGTTTATTATAGCTATTCATTTTCTGGTAAGAAAATATTCTTTCATTTATGTTTATTAAAACATTTGACATTTTCATGGAATTATTATTTTAGAATGATAACAGAAATTAAAATTTTTCTTTTTTTTAATTTAATTTTATTTTATTTTTAAACTTTACAATATTGTATTAGTTTTGCCAAACATCAAAATGAATCTGCCACAGGTATATCCGTGCTCCCCATCCTGAACCCTCCTCCCTCCTCCCTCCCCATTCCCTCCCTCTGGGTCGTCCCAGTGCACCAGCCCCAAGCATCCAGTATCGTGTATCGAACCTGGACTGGCGACTCGTTTCATACATGATATTATACATGTTTCAATGCCATTCTCCCAAATCTCCCCACCCTCTCCCTCTCCCTCTCCCACAGAGTCCATAAGACTGTTCTATACATCAGTGTCTCTTTTGCTGTCTCGTACACAGGGTTATTGTTACCATCTTTCTAAATTCCATATATATGTGTTAGTATACTATACTGGTGTTTTTCTTTCTGGCTTACTTCACTCTGTATAATAGGTTCCAGTTTCATCCACCTCCTTAGAACTGATTCAAATGTATTCTTTTTAATGGCTGAGTAATACTCCATTGTGTATATGTACCACAGCTTTCTTATCCATTCATCTGCTGATGGACATCTAGGTTGCTTCCATGTCCTGGCTATTATAAACAGTGCTGTGATGAACATTGGGGTACACGTGTCTCTTTCCTTTCTTGTTTCCTCAGTGTGTATGCCCAGCAGTGGGATTGCTGGATCATAAGGCAGTTCTATTTCCAGTTTTTTAAGGACTCTCCACACTGTTCTCCAGAGTGGCTGCACTAGTTTGCATTCCCACCAACAGTGTAAGACGGTTCCCTTTTCTCCACACTCTCTCCAGCATTTATTGCTTGTAGACTTTTGGATTGCAGCCATTCTGACTGGCGTGAAATGGTACCTCATAAGGGTAATTTCATTAAAATTTCATTAGATGTACATATCTGAAAATTTTTCCTACTGTGAATACAAATATAAAAATAATATACATATTGGAAGAGGTATATGTAATGCAGAGTATTGCATATCAACCCAATGCAAAATAAATACTTTAAAACAATACTTTAGAAGTTTAAAAAATTTTGCTTAAATAATGTTTCACTACACACTATTTCTGCTTTATTGACTATTGCAAAGCCTTTGACTGTGTGGATCACAATAAACTGTGGAAAATTCTGAAAGAGATGGGAATACCAGACCACCTGATCTGCCTCTTGAGAAACCTATATGCAGGTCAGGAAGCAACAGTTAGAACTGGACATGGAACAACAGACTGGTTCCAAATAGGAAAAGGAGTACGCCAAGGCTGTATATTGTCACCCTGCTTATTTAACTTATATGCAGAGTACATCATGAGAAATGCTGTACTGGAAGAAGCACAAGCTGGAATCAAGATTGCCGGCAGAAATATCAATAATCTCAGATATGTAGATGACATCACCCTTATGGCAGAAAGTGAAGAGGAACTAAAGGGGCTCTTGATGAAAGTGAAAGTGGAGAGTGAAAAAGTTGGCTTAAAGCTCAACATTCAGAAAACGAAGATCACGGCATCTGGTCCCATCACTTCACGGGAAATAGATGGGGAAATAGTGGAAACATTGTCAGACTTTATTTTTTGGGGCCTCAAAATCACTGCAGATGGTGACTGCAGCCCTGAAATTAAAAGACGCTTACTCCTTAGAAGAAAAGTTATGACCAATGTAGATAGCATATTGAAAAGCAGAGACATTACTTTGCCAACAAAGGTCCATCTAGTCAAGGCTATGGTTTTTCCAGTGGTCATGTATGGATGTGAGAGTTGGACTGTGAAGAAAGCTGAGTGCTGAAGAATTGATGCTTTTGTACTGTGGTGTTGGAGAAGACTCTTGAGAGTCCCTTGGACTGCAAGGAGGTCCAACCAGTCCATTCTGAAGGAGATCAGCCCTGGGATTTCTTTGGAAGGAATGATGCTAAAGCTGAAACTCCAATACTTTGGCCACCTCATGGGAAGAGTTGACTCATTGGAAAAGACTCTGATGCTGGGAGGGATTGGGGGCAGGGGGAGAAGGGGATGGCAGAGGATGAGATGGCTGGATGGCATCACTGACTCGATGGACATGAGTCTGAGTGAACTCTGGGAGTGGGTGATGGACAGGGAGGCCTGGCGTGCTGTGATTCATGTGGTCACAAAGAGTCGGACATGACTGAGTGACTGAACTGAACTGAACTGATTCGTGAAACAGAAAAATTATCCCATAGAAGCAGAGACTGTGAGAAGGAATATAGAGTAATAAAAAGAAATATGTGGGTAAACATAGAATATGAATAATATTGTTTGTATTTTTCAAAATATATCTTTAATAGCAAAATGTCAATAGGGAATAAATGGGTTAAAAAGGCTGTAAAATTAGTTCATTGTAATTGCAAGACAGGAGTAGAAAGATATACTAGTCTTCATAAGTCAAGGATGCCTACTCCAATTTTTAGGGTATTTATAAAATATGAAATAATCCAAAACTTACAAGCTAACTGAGGTAAAAAAAAATAAATTAGATAGAAAAGAACTCTAATAAAAATAAGAGAAAGAAATAAAGTAATAAGTAAAAGGCAGAAAAGGGAACAAATAGAAATTAAATATTTAGATGGTAGATCTCAAACAAAATATGTTCTTAAATACATTATGGTAAATTGACAAAAAGTGGAATTTATAGCAGAGATTTTCAGATCAAATTATTTTTTCATTCAAAGATATGCTTCTTTTCAATAACAAAACTGAAATAAACTTACACATAAACATTGAGATTAAATTGAGGTTCGAATATACAATGGAATATTACTCAGCTATAAAAGGAGAACATTTGAGTCAGTTCTAATGAAGTAGATGAAACTGGAGCCTCTTATAAAAGAGTGGTGTAAGTCCGAATGAGGAAGATAGATACTGTATATTAACACATATATATGAAATTTAGAAAGACAGTAACAATGATCCTAGATGCAGGACAGCAAAGGAGACACAGATGTAAATAATAGACTTTTTGAATTTGTGAAAGAAGGTGAAGGTGGGGTGATTTGAGAGAATAGCACTGAAACATGTATATTTAAAATAGACCATATGTAAAATAGATGGCCAGTGCAAGTTTGATGCATGAATCAGGGCACTCAAAGCCAAGTGTACCTGTGGCTGATTCATGTCGATGTAGAGCAAAAACCACCACAAGATTGTAAAGTAATTATCCCCCAATTAAAATTAATTAATTAATTTTTAAAAACTATGAATTCAAAAAAAAAGAAATCAATATCAAAATGTAATTGAGGAGCCTGTTTCTGTTCAAGATGGCAGAGTAGAAGGACATGGCCTCAGTAATTATCCTACAATTAAAATAAATAGATTAATTAAAAATAAAGAATCTAAAGAAAAAGTATAAAAAATATATAGTGCAAAAACTGCACTAAAGACCTATTAAATCTATGGTAATGCCACACATTAAGGCAGACAACTTTGATAGACATAAAGCTCAAATTCATGTCCATTGAGTCAGTGATGCCATCCAACCATCTCATCCTCTGTTGCCCTCTTCTTCTCCTGCCCTCAATTTTTCCCAGCAACATACACATTTGTGAAGAGTCAGTTCTTCCTATCAGGTGGCCAAAGTGTTGGAGCTTCAGCTTCAGCATCAGTCCTTCCAATGAATATTCAGAGTTGATTTCCTTTAGGATTGATCTAAATAAACTTCATTAAATTACAGGATCATTATACATACCTGCATTCACAATGGGAACTGTTTACATGTCTCTGTTAGTAATTGACAGAACAACATGAGCAAATGAAAAGTAAATAAACATTCAACTGAACACTGTACCCCTGACCTGGGTATAAAATCTCCTGCCCAAAAGTTCAGAATACATACTCCATACTCTTTCCAATCTTACAAGCACTTATTTCTGTGAAAACTAACCATATGTGGAGTAATAAAGAATGTTTCAAAAATCTTAAAGAATTTAAACCATAGGGAGGATATTCTCTGACCAAAATATCTAAATTGCTTGACTAAACAATAAATAAGTTTTAAAAAGACAAGAATATTTCAAAATGAATAAAAATAAGCCAACAAATTACTAAATAACACATCAAGTAAAGAAGAAATTATAATGGAAAATATTTTCAGTGTATTAAAATTAAGTATATTAAAACATTAAATACATCATCACTTCATGGCAAATAGATGGAGAAACAGTGGAAACAGTGTCAGACTTTATTTTTCTGGGCTCCAAAATCATTCCAGATGGTGACTGTACCCATGAAATTAAAAGACACTTACTCTTTGAAAGGAAAGTTATGACCAACCTAGACAGCATATTAAAAAGCAGAGACATTACTTTGCCAACAAAGGTCCATCTAATCATGGCTATGGTTTTTCCAGTGGTCATGTATGGATGTGAGAGTTGGACTATAAAGAAAGCTGAGCACTGAAGAATTGATGCTTTTGAACTGTGGCGTTGGAGAAGACTCTTGAGAGTCCCTTGTACTGCAGGGAGATCCAACCAGTCCATACTAAAGGAGATCAGTCCTGGGTGTTCATTGGAGGGACTGATGTTGAAGCTGAAACTCCAATACTTTGGCCACCTGATGTGAAGAGCAGACTCATTTGAAAAGACCCTGATGCTGGGAAAGATTGAGGGCAGGAGGAAAAGGGAATGACAGAGGATGACAGAGGTTGGATGGCATCACCGACTTGATGGACATGGGTTTGGGTGAACTCCAGGAGTTGGTGACAGACAGGGAAGCCTGGTGTGCTGTGGTTCATGGTGTCACAAAGAGTCGGACACAACTGAGCAACTGAAATGAACTGAACTGAAGTGAAAAGCTGTGCTTAGAGTGAAAGCAGCCTTAAATGTGTAATTTGTATACCTGTGGTGGATTCATTTTGATATTTGGCAAAACTAATACAATTATGTAAAGTTTAAAAATAAAATAAAATTAAAAAAAAATAACAAAGATTTAAATCAAAGATCTGAGTATGAAATCAAGAAGTTAAAAGCAATGAAAAAGGTGAAAGTTAACAATACTTAATATCATTTTTAATAGAGAAAATAAAAATAGATAAAATTTAATCATTTAAAATGAGTAGTAAAATTGATAAATGCCTGGAAAAACAAAGATAGTGAAAGACAGGTATAAATGATCAAAATTGGAAATAAAAATGGGACATCAGTAAAGATTGCACATATATTAAATTATAGCAAATGTATTTAAATTTGAAAATGTAAACAAAGTGAAATAATTCCTAGAAAGAGATAACTTGTCAAACTGATAAAAGAAAAAAATGAAAACTTTCTATTTTTTAAAAGACTTGACTTCATAAATACATAAATAACTTCCCACAAAGAAAACTTCAGCTTTGTGGAATTCCACTACTGAATATTACTAAATATTTATGAAGAAATAATTCCAAGCTTACAGTAGTTAATTAATAATAAGTGGAAACAATTAATTCCAACTCCATTAATAAGTGAAAGCAATTCTAAGCATATTTAATTTGATTATAAAATCTGACAAGAATATTATAAGAAAAGTAATTGCAAATCAATACATTTCATAAACATAAATGGAAAAAGTCTAAACTAAGCATTAACAAAACAAAATTGGCAATGCAAAAAAAATATACTGCGTTATTACCAGGGTATTATCTCAGGAACTAAAGATTGATTTATGATTCAGAAGTCAATAAAACCCAGTATATTACCAAAGTAAATACAAAAGCTGGATCATGCAACATCATATTCCCAATTTCTTTCTTTTTTAATTTTATTTTTTTCCAGTTTCTGTTTAACTTTCTGTTTCTGATTTTTTTTTCCCTACCATTTTATCTTCCCTGTGATTCTAGAGCCAGTATGATCTTAAATTAACCTAGACTGTGAGATAACTTAGGCAATGATTGTGTCTAATATTGTTTAAAAAGCATTAGTGACCTTTGGTTCTGATTGAAAATGAAACAGACAAGACACAAAAGCCTCCCACAGCACTAAATTTAGGTAGTGATTCACTGCAAACAGTATAGCCTGCAAAGCAACAGCAGAGCAGAAGTTGTATGGCTCACAGGCACATGTTTTTATTTTGTACACTTTCTACTCTCAGGATATTCACAGCCAAAGGAGAAGAGTCTAAGTGTATGTGAACCAATTCGGTAAACCTTCTTCAGCTAGGTTCTTTCAGATTCTATAACTAGCCAGACCCACAACCCCTCAGGCAGACATCAGTAGCTGGTTACATGGCTTACCTAGGTACCTGGGGCTTTCTACCACTTTCAGAGATGGCTGCAACTCATAATGAGGAAGACAGGACTTCAATCTAGTTATATTACCTAAGGTTACCTGTTTTTTCTTCTCTCTCTTTTTTAATTGACTTAGCACCATCTTTATACAAATCAACTATGCACAAAAACACATCAAGAACTATGGAACTGTATGCATTAAATTTTGATAAGACAGCACAAAAGATCTAACAAATAGCTAAGATGATGCTGAATCGAAAGCATTCCAATGACATTTTTATTCCACACATGTTTGTGGAATCTAGAAAAAGTAATAAAAATGAACCTATTTTTAGGGCAAGAATAGAGGTGCAGACATAGAGAAAGGATGGGTGGACGTGAGAAAGGGGAACGGGATGAATTGAGAGTAGCACTGGCATATGTGTATTGTGTGTAAAATAGATGGCTATTGGGAAGCTGATGTATAGCACAGGGAGCTCAGCTCAGTGTTCTGTGATGACCCGGAGGGGTGGGATGGAGTGGTGGGAGGGAGGTCCAAGAGGGAGGGGATATATGTATACATATAGCTGATTCACACTGTTGTACAGCAGATATTAACAAAACATTGTAAAGCAGCTGTTGTTCAGTCATTAAATTGTGCCGGACTCTGTGACCACATGGACTGCAGCACACCAGGCTTCCCTGTCCTTCATCAACTCCCAGAGCTTGTTCAAACTCATGTCCATTGAGTCAGTATTTCCATCCAAACATCTCATCCTCTGTGGTTCCCATCTCCTCATGCCTTCAATCTTTCCCAGCATCAGGCTCTTTTCCAATGAGTTGGCTCTTCACATCAGGTGGCCAAAGTATTGAACCTTCAGCTTCAGCATCTGCCCTTCCAATGACTATTCAGGGTTTATTTCCTTTAGGACTGATACCCCAATAGAAAGAAATAAAATGAGATGCAGAAATATTTCACATACTATGTAGATATGGACCTAAGCTCATTCTGAGCCACTATCTTACAAAGTTCACACATGGATATTAGCTCTGCTCACCCTCTCCATCATTGCTGAAGCATGCATGACACTTGACTTCTAAAACGTAGTTAATGCATTTAACTTAAAGGTCACAATTACTCAGTGAAAAAAATCTTCTCATTTTCACTCATGCCTAAGACATGAGGAGACAAATTTCAGACATCTTAATTTTAATTAATAAGAATCTATTTATAAATTAAAAGAAAAAGAAAACTACTGCCAAGGACTTCATATAAATTTAAGAGTGTTTTGGCAGTTTTATTATAAACCCTAAGAGATTTATTGCAAAAATTCACTTAAGGCAGATTTTAGCTTTGAGAGAAACTATTATTTCTAAACGTTACTCTGAAATATATTATCTGATTAATTTAAAAAGAGATTAGGAAGCTTCCAATAGAGAAAGGAGGATGGAAAAAAGAAAAACAATATTACTAATATTCTGTATATTTAACATTTTAAACCAAAGTGCTTTACTGCACAGAAAAGCACAGTATTTTTTAAGGAATTTAGAAACTGTCCTAGATACCCTCTATTATGTACTGAGTTATGCTAAAACATTGACTTCAAGCAATAGGACTTTATGATATGAAAGAATATTGTTGGTCAGGAACGATTTAGCTGGGCCCATGTTCAGTTCCTATGGCAGATACTCAGGATACCATGGACTGAATGGCTCAGCTGGTTATGGAGCTAACCTGAGGAGTCCAGGCAGCTTCATTCACATGTGTGGTACCTTGGCAGGACTGAGTGGCAGAATGGGCTTGCACAAGCCCCCCTGTTTCTCTGTGAGTCTCAGGCAGCCTCACCTGATCTCTAATGTCGGAACCACAGATCTCTGATGGTAGGTCAGGGCTCTGTGAGCAAGTGCCTCAAGAAGCTGAGGCAAAGGATTCAGAGCTTCTCATGACCCAGCCTTGGAAGTTCATCAGCTCACTCCCACCGTATTCTCTTAGTCAGGCAGGTCAAAAATGCCAACCCAGATTCAGGAAAAGAAACTTGGACTCCAGCCTTTCAGAGGAATAGCAAATCATTGTGGGCATCCTCAACAGAGACCTTTTATTTTTATCAGTATAATTTTAGATAACATTAGATCAGAAATCATGCAACTTGCACCTTGCCTTTTTAAAAAAATTGTTGATTTATTGCCTTTATGATATATATCTTATTCAGTCAGTCAGTCAATTCAGTTGCTCAGTCGTGTCTGACTCTTTGCGACCCCATGAACCACAGCACGCCATGCCTCCCTGTCCGTCACCAACTCCTGGAGTCCACCCAAACCCATGTCCATTGTGTCGGTGATGTCATCCAACCATCTCATCCTCTGTCGTCACCTTCTCCTCCTGCCCTCAATCTTTCCCAGCATCAGGGTCTTTTCTAATAAGTCAGCTCTTCACATCAGGTGTCCAAAGTATTGGAGTTTCAGCTTCAACATCAGTCCCTCCAATGAACACCCAGGACTGATCTCCTTTAGGATGGTTTTGAAATTCCTTATCTATATAATTAAATGTCTGGATTAAGTATTGTAAGATGTCTTTGTAACTTTATTTTTATTATTTTTTTCTTTTCTTACATTTTTATTTATGAAAGTGAAAGTGAAGCTGCTCAGTCATGTCCAACTCTTTGAGACCTCATAGACTGTAGCCTACCAGGCTCCTCTGTCCAAGGGATTTTCCAGGCAATAGTACTGGAGTGGATTGCCATTTCCTTCTCCAGGGGATCTTCTCAACCCAGGGTTTGAACCTGGGTCTCCTGCATTGTAGACAGACGCTTTACCACCTGAGCCACCAGGGAAGTCCTTTTTTATTTATGAGATACATGTATTCATGGTATACTGCTAAGTCACTTCAATCGTGTCCGACTCTGTGCAACCCCATAGATGGCAGCCCACCAGGCTCCCCCGTCCCTGGGATTTTCCGGGCAAGAACGCTGGAGTGGGTTGCCATTTCCTTCTCCAATGCATGAAAATGAAAAGTGAAAGTGAAGTCGCTCATTCATATCAGACTCTTAGTGATCCCATGGACTGCAGCCTACCAGGCTCCTCCATCCGTGGGATTTTCCAGGCAAGAGTACTGGAGTGGGGTGCCGTTGCCTTCTCCAATATTCATGGTATAGTAACAACAAAAAGAAACCAAGTTAACAGTGGTAGCAGACAGATGATCTAAAAAATGAGTCAGTGTTCCCAAACTCTACTATTTCTTTTCCTTCAAAGAAAATGCTTTTCTTTAAATGAAGAATTTATATATCTTAATATTATGTGAGTTTTTAAAATAATTAATTGTATTTATTGATATTGTTTCAATATCAGTTCAATTCAGTTGCTCAGTCATGTCCACCTCTTTGCAACCCCATGGACTGCAGCACACCAGGCTTCTCTGTACATCCACCAACTCCCAGAGCTTGTGCAAACTCATGTCCATCGAGTCGGTGATGCCATCCAAGCATCTCGTCCTCTGTCGTCCCCTTCTCCTCCTGCCTTCAATCTTTCCCAGCATCAGGGTATTTTCCAATGAGTCAGTTCTTTGCATCAGGTGGACAAAGTATTGTTTCAATATCAGTGGCACAAGTTTTTAAATTATTTTTTATTGGAGTATAATTGATTTACGATTTTATATTAGTTTCTGCTGTACTGCAAAGTGAATAAGTTATGCATATACACATATCCACACTTTTTAGATTCTTTTCCCATATAGTCCATTACAGAGCATTGAGTAGATTCTCTGTGCTCCACAGTAGGTTCTTATTAGTCATCTATTTTGTGTGTAGTAGTGTGTATGTTTCAATCCCAATCTCCCAAATTATCTCTCTTCCACTTACCCACCGATAACCATACATTTGTTTTCTACATTGTGACTCTATTTCTGTTTTGAGCTCATTTGTGCCATTTTTTGTTAAGATTCTACCTATAAGCAATATCATATTATATTTGTAAATTTAACAGTATGTCTTTAAATAACACAATTTTCATTTACTACATTAACAGATTTTTAATTCTCACTTTTGCACAGTCTCCTCCATATTGTTTATTATATTTTGATCTAAAATTTGTCTTAGAGACTGGTAGAATATTAGCAGTGCAAAAAACTGTAAGGGTGAAACTTTACCTTGCTGGCAAGCTAAAAAGGTAGCCTGCCTTAGTTTCATGGATGCTATTACAGTAGAAAACAAGAGACCCTTTGTCAAAGACAAAGGATTCTATCCTTTGTGCAGGGGCAGCACACACTTCACGTTCACCTGGTTGGTCTCCTAGTTGTTCTTGTTCCCCAGGTCCCACAGGACTCCCGGAGTTCCAGGTGAATTCTGTCTGCAGCGCGTCACAGCTAAGGAACATTGACCTCAGCAAACCTCAAACTTATCAGGAGGCTGGTAACAAACATGCCTAAACTTTGCTGGTTGGAAACATATTATATTAGCTTTTCTTTTCTTTCTTTTTTTTTTAACAAATCTGTCCTCTACCATGAAGGAAGAAGCTAATTCTATCTTCTAAGAGGTACATTATACAAATATTACTGGAAAGACAACAATAATAATAGTAAGCTCTTAATGTCTTTGCTCAGAAGATGCACAAAGATGTGAGAGCTCCATGGAGAATTATGTCCTCACAGCAAGAGGATAAAAATGTTGTCATGGTAACTTTGAAGAAAAAGAGAATCTCATAAGGTTCTTATTCTCACAAATACCTCTGAACCAAACATGTACCATTTGTAGAAGTCAACCCATACTCTTCAGGATGGAAGCATGAAAGTAAAAGAATACAAAATCTTTAGCATTTTGATGCATATAGAAGACTTAAGTGTTTATAAAATGAACAAGATAAGGAAAGAATCTCTGAAATAAATGAAATCTCAAAGAGGTAGAAATATAACTGCTTAATCATGAGGTATTTTATAGAAGTTTACATTTTCTAATTAAATATTTATACAAGCAATATTACTGTGTATTGATATTGCATTCTCCCTGGAAATGTGTCCTTATGGTGGTTCCCAAATAATGTGACATCTGCTCCCTTTAAGAATGAGGGGGTGGGAGAATTGCAATAAAAGTTACAGCAAAAATCACTCAGGGATGAAAAGTACATGAGTTAGTATTAAGGACACTTCTATATCCAATGAATGTTGTGATATTTAATGTCTTCATTATTTTAGTAAGTGTATCATTAAGGTATAGTATTGGAAAAGCTAATATCAAGGAACACATCATTTGCTTGACCTCTGTTCAAGACATTCCCATCAATATATTTCAAGGAAGGTCATTTTTTATGTTTGATCTCATGAGATAGTTTGTCATCCAAAACGCTAAAATGGGGAAACGTTTGAAGATAGAAATGATTTACTACACAGGGCTATTCTTAAAAATCCAAATGTAAATTATTTTCTCTCATGGGATTAAATATTTTGTTTAAAAAAGCAAAATATTTTACTTTTAAAGAACAATAAAGCTGTGTTAGTGAAAGTGAAGTTGCTCAATCGTGTCCAACTCTTGGAGACCCCCTGGATTGTAGCCTACCAGGCTTCTCCATCCATGGGATTCTCCAGGATACTGGAGTGGGTTAACATTTCCTTCTCCAGGGGATCTTCCCGACCCAGGTATTGAACCAGGCCTGCCGCATTGTAGGCAGACGCTTTAACCTCTGAGCCACGAGGGAAGCCCAAAGCTGTGTTAGTACCTAAGAAATGCAAGTGTAATATATCAAAGTAATAAAAGCCCTTGTCTGAGTTATAAATATGTACATTTTTCAGTAACCTAAAGATCTGATTCCAGACAAAGTGACTAATATTTTCTCAAATATATGTATATTTCTATCCTGAGATTCCCATCTTCTGTTTAGTTATTGACCATGGATACACTTTGCAACTATTATAAATCTACTACATAGATCTTAGCCATTGCTAAAGTTCTAAGCATAGAAATACTTTTTTTTAACCAACAGGAATAATGTTTTCCTGAAGCAGAAAAAGTGAGTGATTATATCAAATTCCCTCAGTGTTTCCAAAATAGCCTGCTAAAGCCCTTCATTCAAACCACAAGGCAGATAATCAATACAAGTTGTGCTCTATCAGTTGCTTCTCTAAAATTCTAGCTCCGAATTGAAAGTTTCCTATCAAAGTAAATGACTTTTTCACATTGCCTTTAGTTTAGGAACCATCTGTTAAAAGAAAGGGGTTACCGCAAACCAAATGAATTTTAATCTGCCAAAAACAATATTTTATTACTAAAGTTAATTCTCTAACTTCCTGAATGATTTTTTTTTAATTGTGTACTTACTTGAATACATAAGCACATAAAGATTCCTCTGGGAACATGTGACACCACATGCATTAAATATCAAAGTACCTGCCCCACATCTTTAGGTGACCTGGTCTCCAGGTGAAGGGATTCTATGGTTAGGTGTGAGCTAAGTCAGTTCAGTCATGTCTGATTCTTTGCATCCCCTTGGACTGTAGCCAGCCCTCCAGGCTCCTCTGTCCATAGGATTCCCCAGGCAACAACACTGGAGTGGGTTGCCATGCCCTCCTTTGGAGATCTTCACTTACAGTTGTTTTCTATATCATTTACAGCGATCCTTCCAGGGAATAAGTGGCATTCCTTGGATTCAGTTCCTTGCAGTATTGAGGACTTGGTTTCCTTTCTGTTACCTGCTTTGTTCATTCTCATCTTCCCTGTGCTGTGGGCAGTGGACTGGTAAAAGTGAAGATCAGCAGCCAAGGGGAACTGTCATTTGAGACAGGACTTACCTGCCTCAGAATGTGCATCAGGGTTCACCCACAGCCCATGAACAGAGAGTGGGGCAGCTTCAAGACTGAGTAATGTGAAGCCATTGTCATTCTTTGGGCAATTAGTTTAGCTATATTTGCATATGTTGTGTTCTTTCCTTGGCATGTTATACTCAGGAAAACATGCCAATTACCTAGGCAGAATCAAACCACAGGGGCAGTTCTGATCATGAGCTTGGATACTTAGTAGAGATTAAATGATAATTGTTATTATTGCCATCCCCACAAAATGTCTGCTTTGTAGAATGTAGGCTGTTAACATCTGCTATGTAAATGGATATGATTTTTCCAAATCGTCTGAAACTTTGATGTGTTGATACAGTGAAAATATAAAAATTATATTCTAAAGCCTAAAATATTTCTTGTTACTAAATTGCAACTTTGAAGGTGATCAAGTTATATTTCATGGTATAATGTTTTGAATCTTTCAGCGGCGGGTGCGACCGGCGCACTAAGCGCGGCTGAGAGGAGCTACCCAACGTGCGAGGTCAGGGGCAGCGGCCGAGAGTGCAAGGCTGCGACGGTGCAGGAATGGCTGAGAAGAACTACCCAAGTCCAAGGTCAGGGGTGACGGCTGAGAGGAGATACCCTGCAAATGAGGTCAGGGTCGGTGGCCTGGAGGAGCTACCCCACGCCCCTACACCCGAGGCCAGGGGCGGCGGCCAGGAGGACCAACCCCACGTCCAAGAAGCGGTGGCTGCCTGGGTGCAGGAGGGCCTAGAGGAGCTATCCCATGTTGAAGGTCACAAGGGTGGCAGTGAGGAGATACCCCTCATCCAAGGTAAAGAGCAGTGGTTGAGCTTTGCTGGAGCAGCCATGAAGAGATACTCCCCGCCCAAGGTAAGAGAAACCCAAGTAACATAGTAGGTGTTGCAAGAGGGCATCAGAGGGCAGACACACTGAAACCATACTCACAGAAAACTAGTCAATCTAATCACACTAGGACTACAGCCTTGTCTAACTCAATGAAACTAAGCCATGCCAGTGGGGCCACCCAAGACAGGCTGGTCATGGTGGAGAGATCTGATGGAATGTGGTCCACTGGAGAAGGGAATAGCAAATCACTTCAGTATTCTTCCCTTGAGAACCCCATGAACAGTATGAAAAGGCAAAATGATAGGATACTGAAAGAGGAACTCCCCAGGTCAGCAGGGGCCCAATATGCTACTGGAGATCAGTGGAGAAATAACTCCAGAAAGAATGAAGGGATGGAGCCAAAGCAAAAACAATACCCAGCTGTGGATGTGACTGGTGATAGAAGCAAGGTCTGATGCTATAAAGAGCAATATTGCATAGGAACCTGGAATGTCAGGTCCATGAATCAAGGCAAATTGAAAGTGGTCAAACAAGAGATGGCAAGAGTGAATGTAGACCTTCTGGGAATCAGCGAACTAAAATGGACTGGAATGGGTGAATTTAACTCAGATGATCATTATATCTACTACTGTGGACAGGAATCCCTCAGAAGAAATGGAGTAGCCATCATGGTCAACAAAAGAGTCCAAAATGCAGTACTTGGATGCAATCTCAAAAATGACAGAATGATCTCTGTTCGTTTCCAAGGCAAACCATTCAATATCACAGTAATCCAAGTCTATGCCCCAACCAGTAATGCTGAAGAAGCTGAAGTTGAACGGTTCTATGAAGACTTACAAGACCTTTTAGAACTAACATCCAAAAAAGATGTCCTTTTCATTATAGGGGACTGGAATGCAAAAGTAGGAAGTCAAGACACACCTGGAATAATAGGCAAATTTGGCCTTGGAATACGGAATGAAGCAGGGCAAAGATTAATAGAGTTTTGCCAAGAAAATTCACTGGTCATAGCAAACACCCTCTTCCAACAACACAAGAGAAGACTCTACACATGGACATCACCAGATGGTCAACACCGAAATCAGATTGATTATATTCTTTGCAGCCAAAGATGGAGAAGCTCTATACAGTCAGCAAAAACAAGACCAGGAGCTGACTGTGGCTCAGATCATGAACTCCTTATTACTAAATTCAGACTTAAATTGAAGAAAGTAGGGAAAACCACTAGACCATTCAGGTATCACCTAAATCAAATCCCTTATGATTATATAGTGGAAGTGAGAAATAGATTTAAGGGCTTAGATCTGATAGATAGAGTGCCTGATGAACTTTGGAATGAGGTTCGTGACATTGTACAGGAGACAGGGATCAAGACCATCCCCATAGAAAAGAAATGCAAAAAAGCAAAATGGCTGTCTGGGGAGGCCTTACAAATAGCTGTGAAAAGGAGAGAAGTGAAAAGCAAAGGAGAAAAGGAAAGATATAAGCATCTGAATGCAGAGTTCCAAAGAATAGCAAGAAGACATAAGAAAGCCTTCCTACGTGATCAATGCAAAGAAATAGAGGAAAACAACCGAATGGGAAAGACTAGAGATCTCTTCAAGGAAATTAGAGATATCAAGGGGACATTTCATGCAAAGATGGGCTCAATAAAGGGCAGAAATGGTATAGACTTAACATAAGCAGAAGATATTAAGAAGAGGTGGCAAGAATACACAGAAGAAATGTACAAAAAAGATCTTCACAACCCAGATAATCACGATGGTGTGATCACTGACCTAGAGCCAGACATCCTGGAATGTGAAGTCAAGTGGGCCTTAGAAAGCATCACTACGAACAAAGCTAGTGGAGGTGATGGAATTCCAGTTGAGCTATTTCAAATCCTGAAAGATGATGCTGTGAAAGTGCTACACTCAATATGCCAGCAAATTTGGAAAACTCAGCAGTGGCCAGAGCACTGGAAAAGGTCAGTTTTCATTCCAATCCCAAAGAAAGGCAATGCCAAAGAATGCTCAAACTACCACACAATTGCCCTCATCTCACATGATAGTAAAGTAATGCTAAAATTCTTCAAGCCAGGCTTCAGCAGTATGTGAACTGTGAACTTCCAGATGTTCAAGCTGGTTTTAGAAAAGGCAGAGGAACCAGAGATCAAATTGCCAACATCTGCTGGATCATGGAAAAAGCAAGAGAGTTCCAGAAAAACATCTATTTCTGCTTTATTGACTATGCCAAAGCCTTTGACTGTGTGGATCACAATAGACTGTGGAAAATTCTGAAAGAGATGGGAATATCAGACCACCTGACCTGCCTCTTGAGAAACCTATATGCAGGTCAGGAAGCAACAGTTAGAACTGAACATGGAACAACAGACTGGTTCCAAATAGGAAAAGGAGTATGTCAAGGCTGTATATTATCACTGTGCTTATTTAACTTATATGCAGAGTACATCATGAGAAATGCTGGACTTGAAGAAACACAACCTGGAATCAAGATTTCTGGAGAAATATCAATAACCTCAGATATGCAGATGACACCACCCTTATGGCAGAAAGTGAAGAGGAACTAAAAAGCCTCTTGATGAAAGTGAAAGAGGAAAGTGAAAAAGTTGGCTTAAAGCTTAACATTCAGAAAACGAAGATCATGGCATCTGGTCCCATCACTTCATGGGAAATTGATGGGGAAACAGTGGAAGCAGTGTCAGACTTTATTTTTTTGGCCTCCAAAATCACTGCAGATGGTGACTGCAGCCATGAAATTAAAAGATGCTTACACCTTGGATGGAAAGTTATGACCAACCTAGATAGCATATTCAAAAGCAGAGACATTACTTTGCCAACGAAGGTCTGTCTAGTCAAGGCTATGGTTTTTCCTGTGGTCATGTATGGATGTGAGAGTTGGACTGTGAAGAAAGCTGAGCACCAAAGAATTGATGCTTTTGAACTGTGGTGTTGGGGGAGACTCTTGAGAGTCCCTTGGACTGCAAGGAGATCCAACCAGTCCATTCTGAAGATCAGCCCTGGGATTTCTTTGGAGGGAATGATGCTGAAGCTGAAACTCCAGTACTTTGGCCACCTCAGCGAAGAGTTGACTCACTGGAAAAGACTCTGATGCTGGGAGGGATTGGAGGCAGGAGGAGAAGGGGACGACAGAGGATGAGATGGCTGGAATCACTGACTCGATGGACATGAGTTTTAGTGAACTCCGGGAGTTGGTGATGGACAGGGAGGCCTGGTATGCTGCAATTCATGGGGTCGCGAAGAGTCGGACATGACTGAGTGACTGAACTGAACTGAACTGAACTGAATTCACATAAGCTGTGTGTGCTCAGTCAATCAATTGTGTCCAACTCTTTGTGACCCCATGGACTGTATGTAGCCCACTAGGCTGCTCTGTCCATGGAACTCTCCAGCAAGAATACTGGAGTGGGTTGCCATTTGCTTCTCTATGGAAACTTCCTGACCCAGGTATCGAACCCGAGTGTCTGGAGTCTCCTGCACTGGCAGGATAATTCTTTAATACTTCACCCCTGCCACCCCAGGAAGCCTTCACAAAAGCCATAAAAGAGCTCTAAATATTTTAAGGAAATACTCACAGGGCTGGCTGCATGGACTATTGACCAGTGCAGTCATACTCTGCCTAACCTGGAAGGACCATCTGCCTGAGGTTTAATGGTCAGTGACCATCACCTTGAAAATGTTAATAGTTTTATCTTAATTTTATTATTTTACTATTTATTTTCCAGTTTTATTGTTATAATTGCCATGAAATTATATTAGTCTAACAATGATTTGAAACATATATATATTGCAAAATGATTACTGCAGTAAATTCAGTTAACATCTATCACTTCACAATGTTGCAAATTTTTATTTTTTTTAATTTATTTTTATTTCTATAATAACGATTTAAAAAACTGCACTCTTAGCAGGTTTTGCTGGATTGCCTGGTGACTCAGATTGTTAAGAATCTGGCTGCAGTGCGGGATACCCAGTCCCTGGGTCAGAAAGATCCCCTGCGTAGAAAATGGCAACCCACTCCAATGTTCTTGCCTGGAAAATCCAATGGACATAGAAGACTGGTGGGCTACAGTACGTGGGGTCGCAAAGACTTGGATGTGACTGAACGACTTAACACTTTCACTCTTCACTTTTTAGCAACTTTCTAATATACAATACAAAAGTGTTGATTAAAGTCATTGTGTTGTGTATTACATTTTCAGAACGTATTTATCTTACAACTGAAAGTTTGTACGTTTGTTCTGTGAATGAGATGGGATGAAACAGGAGGACTAACCCTGGGATTGGAGCTTTACTCGAGTCTCTCTGCCTCCTAGGAAGGGTTTTTAGACCCTCGCTTGCCCCTCTCCTAGCCTTCAGCCACTTGGCCCCTCCCCCTGAACCTATGCATGACTGCTGTAGCGTCATGTTCTTGGCAGGGAATCTGCCAAGGGTGTTTCTGGTGGGTGAGCTGAGATGTAGGAACCCCGCACAGCTGAGATTAGCAAAGGGTGGTAGTTGTTCCTGCAAACCATGTCTTCAAGGTCTGCACTCTCCCTGCAACCATCTCTATGCCCAAAGGAAATACTAGTATATTATGGAATTTCTATTATCTAGAAATACTATATGTCAGGGAGAGACCATAAAATGCAAGAAAAAGTTATATTTCAATGGCATGTTTATTTTTTCTGCTTTTTGTACAAGGGTCTGTGTTTTTCAGCCATGAAAATCATTCAACTTCATTTGCTCTACATTTTTTTTTCAGTAGGACTTTATTGGTTATCTATTTTTTTAATTTTATTTTATTTAACTTTACAATATTGAATTGGTTTTGCCATATATAAAAATGAATCTGCCACAGGTACACATGTGTTCCCCATCCTGAACCCTCCTCCCTCCTCCCTCCCCATACCATCCCTCTGGGTCGTCCCAGTGCACCAGCCCCAAGCATCCAGCTCTACATTTTTTTAAATAAATTCAAAAAATTTTCCCTAAAACTGTAGCTATTAATAAGCTAGACTTTACTCACATACATCTAAGAGAAAAAGAAAGTGTATCACATGCATTTGTATAACATGGATTTGCTATATTTGTGATGGGATAAGGAAAGTAAGTTGAGAGTAGAATTAGAGAAAGATTTAAAGAAATTCTGTGCTCATTCTTTGAATTCCTAATTGCTAAGTCACTTCAGTCGTGTCCGACTCTGTGCGACCCCATAGACGGCAGCCCACTAGGCTTCCCCGTCCCTGGGATTCTCCAGGCAAGAACACTGGAGTGCGTTGCCATTTCCTTCTCCAGTGCATGAAAGTGAACAGTGAAAGTGAAGTCGCTCAGTCGTGTCCGACTCTCAGCGACCCCATGGACTGCAGCCTACCAGGCTCCTCCATCCATGGGATTTTCCAGGCAAAAGTACTGGAGTGAGGTGCCATTGCCTTCTCCGCATTCCTTGAATGGGGAACTAAAACTAAATGCCAATTTAACTGTTCAAATAGATACCTACATCTAAAGGAAAGTAGACAGATGGAGTCTATTGATCTACATATTTACAAATGAGTATCTACTTGCTGGATAGAATCTTTCCTCAGAATAACAAGGTCATTAATTAATATAGACATCATGATCTTACAATTTAAATTTAGGGAGAAACTCTATCAGCATTTCTCGAAGAATTTTTTTTAATGGTCTATTACATGTTTTTTCATTAGGTATGTGGTCGCTTCTCAACAGTGGTTCAACTTAGGATATTTTGAAATTACACTTGTTTGAAAGTGGTATGCATTCAGTAGAAATTGTGCTTCATATTTTGAATTTGGGTCTTTTCTGGGCCAGCGATATGCGTACCTCTCTTCTCTCCTGAGGCTGATGCTGGGCAGCCACACTATCACCAGGGCGAACAAAGACACATTTGCAAACCTTCTGCACCCAGACAGCCCAGCCCTTCTGGTTTTCCTTGTCAATATAGTATTCAGTGGGGCTTCCTCGGTGGTTGAGAGTTAAAGAAATTGCTTGCCAATGAAGAAAATGTGGGTTCAGTCACCAAGTCGGGAAGATCCCCTGGAGGAGGAAATGGCAACCCACTCCAGTATTCTTGCCTGAAAAATTCCATGGACAGCGGAGCCTGGCAGGATACACTCCATGGGGTCACAAAGAGTCAGTTTCTACTGAGCGACTGAGCACACATGCAGGCACAGTATTCAGTACATTACATGAGATATATTCAGCTCTTTATTCTAAACTAGGCTTTGTGTCAGATGATCTTGCCCAGCTGTGGGCTAATGTTAAGTTTTCTGAGCACATTGAAGCTGGGCTGTGCTAAGCTCTGATGCTCTGTGGGTGAGGAGCATTCAGTGCATTTTTGACTTACAATTTTTTCCTGTTTATAGTGGGTTCCTGTTTATAGTGGGTTTATGAGACATAATCTCATTGAAAGTGGAGGAAGATCTTCGATGTGTTTTTGTCATACATTTGAATGACACTGAGAGTGCTCTTCCCTCCTCCTGGCCCCAGATTTGTGACGAGCAGGCTTGATGCTTACTCGGCACTATGCTGTCCTATTGGCGTGATCCCTGGGCACAGAAAAGCACACTTTTTACAAAACAAATGCACACACTCATCTCCTCAACCAACACACTATTAAATAAAGAGGTGCGACATTTTGCTCTGGTATAACGATTTTATTTATATTGCATGTTTTAAAATCCCAGCTGAATATAATATAATTTTAGTAGCTCATTTCTCCTGAGGCATCAACACCATCCATCACTCCCGCTGCCATCTGGCATGTCTGAACCGTCGTGATCAGCAGTTTATGTGGAAATTAAAGCATTCGGTTGGTCTCTCTTCAATGATGTTCTGAGGTCAGGGACAGTATTACTAGCGGTAGTGATGATACATTTTTATCACACACTTGAGAAGCATCCATTCAACATATTTTATGGCTTTCTAGGTTAAGACTAGCCAAGCTTTTCTTTACTTGCACTGACCCAACATAGGGGTCATTCTGTATAATAACTATCTAAGAATCATTCCCTCTCTGCTATTGTGTTTATAAAGCTGCATTTAGATAAAAGCTTAGCAGCAGCAATTACAATTTTTTCTCATTCTTTCTTTCTCTCCATATATGAATGAAATATGTATAAATATATATAGCTAAATAACAAATCAGGCACATACTTTTCTATATATATATAGTTTTTGTAATATATTAACATTTTTACTTGTTGTATATTTATATCAATCTGCCTATCAGTAGTTTGTTTTTAGTCCCTGTTAAAAAGTGCATAAGTTGGAACTCCTCTGGCAGTCCAATGGTTGACTTCCCCTTCCAGTGCAGTGGTATGGGTTCAGTCTCTTCTGGTCAGGGAGCAAGATCCCACATGCCTCATGGCCAAAACATCAAAACATAAAATGGAAACAATATTGTAACAAATTCAGTAAAGATTTAAAAAAACACAAAACTGTATCAGTCTTGAGATTAGAAAATGTATTAGTCCTTTCATGGGCAAAATGAACCTTTTTTCTACATGATAGAAAGTAATTTCTTTAACAAACATATCCTTCCTATGTTCTTTGGTGGCATGTCTACAACACCTGGAGAAGGCAATGGCACCCCACTCCAGTACTGTTGCCCGGAAAATCCCATGGATGGAGGAGCCTGGTAGGCTGCAGTCCATGGGGTCGCTAAGAGTCAGACACGACTGAGTGACTTCACTTTCACTTTCCACTTTCATGCATTGGAGAAGGAAATCGCAAACCACTCCAGTGTTGTTGCCTGGAGAATCCCATGGACAGAGAAGCCTGGTAGGCTGCAGTCCATGGGGTCGCACAGAGTTGGACACAACTGAAGGGACTTGACAGTAGCTACAACACCTTGCCCTTTGAGGATACATTTGCATGTCTACAACCAAAGATGTAAGGAACACTTATATATATATATACACACACACACACACACACACACACACATGCAAACTTGGAGAAGGAAATGGCAACCCACTCCAGTATTCTTGCCTGAAGAATCCCAGGGACAGAGGAGCCTGGTGTGCTGACATCTATGGGGTTGCACACAGTCAGACACAACTGAAGCGACTTAGCAGCAGCAACAACATATGTATACTAATGCTTACTCTGAAAATAATAAATCACAAATATTTTCTCCTATGTTCCTTTAAAATTTTATAGCTTTATATTTAGATCTGTTATTGTTTCTGATTTAATTTTTGTATGAGATTTAATGTTTTGTTCAAGATTTTGTTTGGTTTAGTTTGAGTTTCTGCTTTTATTGTTTCAACACAATCTGTCAAAAATACTAACCTTCCTTCACTGAGCTGATTTTGTGGTTTTGTAATTGATTTTCTGAGATTTTTTTTTTATAATCTTATCGTGAACAGGTGTCAGATTTTGCTAAATGCATTTTTCTATATAAATTATAACCACTGAGTATCTTTAAGATGGTGTGTTGGTGGATTATATGGATTTACTTTTGGATATTGAGCAAGTTGCATTCTGGGAACTAAGTCCGCTTAGTCCTGATGTGTTTTTATTTTTTATGTAATGCTGGTGTTGATTTCCTAGTATTATGCTGGAGGTTTTTGGAGCTTTGATCTTAAAGGACATAGACAATAGTTTTCTCTTTTGTGTATACTGTATTTATATGATTTTGGTATCGGAGTAATTCCAGCTTGATAAGATAGGTTGAGAAGTGTTTTCTTTTTTACTATATCCTGGAGGAAATCTTATAGAATTGATTCTAACTTTTCTATAACTATTTGGTGGAACTTGCCAATGAAATTGTCTGATACTAAGCATTTCTTTTATGAAGGGATTTAATTATTAAGTCCATTATTTTAGTGAATTTAAGACAATGCAAATTATTTCATCTTGAATGAGTTGTAGTAGTTTATGGTTTACAAAAATAGTTTGATTTCAGCTATGTTGTTGACTTTCTTTTTTTCCAGTTGTTTTATTCCCTTTCAATATCTAATTGGTCTATAGTGATAGCCCCTTTTCCATTCTGATGTTGGTAATTTGTTTATTCGCTTTTTTCTTCATCAGTATCAATTTGATTGCTCTTTTCAAAGAACCAGCTTTCAGTTGGATTGATTTTCTCTTCCAATCTTCTGTTCTTAATTTTATCGATTTCTGTTCTTATATCTGTTATTTTCTTACTTCGCTCACTTTTAATTTATTTAGTTAATGAGGGAGAAACTTAGGTAATTGAGTTGAGACCTGCTTCTTTTCTAATACAGTAAATACCCTACATAAGAACAGGTTCTGTTCTGAGAGCACGTTCAAAAGGAAACTATTAGCAAGGTGAAAAGACAGCCTTCAGAATGGGAGAAAATAATAGCAAATGAAGCAACCGACAAACAACTAATCTCAAAAATATACAAGCAACTCCTACAGCTCAACTCCAGAAAAATAAATGACCCAATCAAAAAATGGGCCAAAGATCTAAATAGACATTTCTCCAAAGAAGACATACAGATGGCTAACAAACACATGAAAAGATGCTCAACATCACTCATTATCAGAGAAATGCAAATCAAAACCACTATGAGATATCATTTCACACCAGTCAGAATGGCTGCGATCCAAAAGTCTACAAATAATAAATGCTGGAGAGGGTGTGGAGAAAAGGGAACCCTCTTACACTGTTGGTGGGAATGCAAACTAGTACAGCCACTATGGAGAACAGTGTGGAGATTCCTTAAAAAACTGGAAATAGAACTGCCTTATGATCCAGCAATCCCACTGCTGGGCATACACACTGAGGAAACCAGAAGGGAAAGAGACACGTGTACCCCAATGTTCATCGCAGCACTGTTTATAATAGCCAGGACATGGAAGCAACCTAGGTGTCCATCAGCAGATGAATGGATAAGAAAGCCGTGGTACATATACACAATGGAGTATTACTCAGCCATTAAAAAGAATACATTTGAATCAGTTCTAATGAGGTGGATGAAACTGGAGCCTATTATACAGAGTGAAGTAAGCCAGAAGGAAAAACACCAATACAGTATACTAACGCATATATATGGAATTTAGAAAGATGGTAATGATAACCCTGTATACGAGACAGCAAAAGAGACACTGATGTATAGAACAGGCTTATGGACTCTGTGGGAGAGGGAGAGGGTGGGAAGATTTGGGAGAATGGCATTGAAACATGTGAAATGTCATGTATGAAATGAGATGCCAGTCCAGGTTCAATGCACGATGCTGGATGCTTGGGGCTGGTGCACTGGGACGACCCAGAGGGATGGTATGGGGAGGGAGGAGGGAGGAGGGTTCAGGATGGGGAACACATGTATACCTGTGGTGGATTCTTTTTTTAAATTATTAAAAAAAAAAAAAGTCCAGTTTGTTTATAAGCCCATCATAGTTAGCCCAGGTACCCAACTAACATAGTCAGCTGTATAATACGGTACTGTCAGAGACTTATAATACTTTTCACAAAAATAACACACAAACACAAAAATTTAAAAAAACATTTTTAATCTTACAACTCAGTACTTAGAAAGTACATTATTACAGTATAATAGCTGCCACTCAGGGACTGACATCAAGTGAATAGGCAACAAGAGTTACTGGCTGGAGAAGGGAGAGGAGGTGGGAGATGGTAGAACTGAAGGATTGTCAGCAGTGGGAGATGGAGGGCAAGCTGCAATTTCACTCACACCTGATGTTAATAGCACAGTTCTGGTTCCTTGCTGGATTCAATTCTGCCTGGGCTTAGTCGCACAGTCGTGTCCAGTTCTTAGGGACCACATGGTATGCAACCCACCAGGTTCCTCTATCCATGGGATTCTCCAGGCAAGAATACTGGAGTAGGTTGCCATGCCCTCCTCCAGGAGATCTTCTCAGCCCAGTGATCAAACCCAGGTTTCCCTCACTTCAAGTGCATTATTCACTTTCTGAGCCATGAAGGAAGCCCTCAATTCTGTCTACCCTCTCAAAAAAAAAAAAAAAAAAATCCTTTGGAGTCTGGGCAGTGGCTTTTTCCCTCTCACTATGGATCACATTGTAGCATTGGACTGCATTCCGAACAGCTGCTGCACTCTCCGTTACCATGCTGCATTCGGTCCTGTGACTCAGAAGCCAACAATGCCTCCTCAGATAAAGAATATCCCCTCGTCTCCTGTGTCAGACTCTCTTTGCTTCTTCAGTTACTTCTTCTTCCTCTTGTCTCCATGAGAAGTTCCCTCCTCTCTGTAGGCCCATTCCCATCTTTGAAGTCCTCACTAAGGTCCATCCTTGCAGTTATGGTAAGATGCATTTACCCACAACAGGGCACTGCAGTGAAGTCATCCGTGGACCTCTACAGTTGTCAAGTAAAAAGAGCTGACTTTAGCCAAAGGTTGACACTAAATTTGATTTTATTATAAATTCATGCTTTAGTTACTAGGAGAAGGAAATCACATGTAAAATTATGAGATTATAAGATATTTCAGATCAGCTAAATATCTAACATACTCTATGAATGACCTTATAATACTATATACCTGATGAAAGGAGATATCCAGGAATATATTGATCTATGTGAGATAATCAAATAGAATAAATAATAGGATCAAAAGACTGAAGAGCATCTGATAAAAAGGCAGAAGCATCACCTCAGAAGGAAATAAGTCAACAATTTTGCAGAGCTTGGGAAGAACATAAATTACTCTCCATGTTTTTTTATGTGAACTTCATTTCACTGTGATGCTAGAAATTGATTCATGGATCTATCTGTAGTCGTTAGAGATTTCGGGGAAGATTAGTAAACATGCACATTTCAGTTCAGTTCAGCCACTCATTTGTGTCCGACTCCTTGCGATCCCATGGACTGCAGCACACCAGGCCTCCCTGTCCATGATCAACTCCCGGAGTTCACCCAAACTCATGCCCATCGAGTTGGTGACACCATCCAACCATCTCATCCTCTGTCATCCCCTTCTCCTCCTGTCCACAATCCCTCCCAGCAATAGGGTCCTTTCAAATGAGTCAGGCACTTCACATCAGGTGGCCAAAGTATTGGAGTTTCAGCTTCAACATCAGTCCTCCCAATGAATATTCAGGGCTGATTTCCTCTAGGATGGAATGGTTGGATCTCCCTGCAGTCCAAGGGACTCTCAAGAGTCTTCTCCAACACCATAGTTCAAAAGCATTAATTCTTTGGCACTCAGCTTTCTTTATAGTCCAACTCTCACATCCATACATGACTACTGGAAAAACCATATCCTTGACTAGATGGACCGTTGTTGACAAAGTAATGTCTCTGCTTTTTAATATGCTATCTAGGTTGGTTATAACTTTTCTCCCAAGGAGTAAGCGTCTTTTAATTTCATGGCTGCAGTCACCATCTGCAGTGATTTTGGAGCCCAAAAAGTAAAGTCTGCCACTGTTTCCACTGTTTCTCTATTTGCCATGAAGTGATGGGGACAGATGCCATTATCTTAGTTTTTTGAATGTTGAGCTTTAAGCCAATGTTTCACAGGCTTTATTTTTTCTTAATGCACAGTTATAAAATCTTACTAAAGAGATACCTGTTTCTTTTTCTTATCACTATTTACAAAATAAACTGAGAATAAAATCCTGAATCTTTTTCTACCTTATGAGGTAGAACTGTATTTTACTGTGTGTACCAAATTTGTGGGTTATTTGGGTGTAAAAATTGATATGGACTTTAAATACGAGCATATTTGGATATAATTTAATGTAGGAAATATTGATATGAAGTTTTAGAGGAAGATTCTGTGTATTGGACAGTCTTACACTGAGATTTTCTGGGAACTGCCTCTTTTATTGTCAATTTTAGTTCACAGAGGTTTGATCTAGTATGCATGTTAAGTCGCTTCAGTCATGTCCAACTCTTTGCAACCCCTTGAACTGTAGTTTGTCAGGTTCCTCTGACCATGGGATTCCCCAGGCAAGAATACTGGAGTGGGTATCCATTTCCTCCTTCAGGGGATCTTCCTGACCCAGAGATCAAACCCAGGTCTCCTGAATTGCAGGCAGATTCTTTACTATCTGAGCCACCAGGGAAGCCCATAGCACTTCTTACCTGTACCTTATTTGGACAATATGTTAATATAAGGCATGTGTCATTGATACTGTGTTTAATCTAAAACATGTGATATTTCCTGGCATAAAGTCATGACTGTGTGGCACTGCAAACTGTTCTCATTAATCTGCCCTTCTGTGACTGAGTTACTTTTGTTAATTTTTAAAAATATTTATCTTTTTTTCAACTGAAGTATAGTTAATTTATAATGCATTAGTTTCTGGAATACAGCAAAGTAATTACTTATACATATTTATCATATATGTATTTCAGATTATTTTTCATTATGGTTTATTACAGGGTATTGAATATAGTTCCCTGTGCTCTGCGGTAGGCCCTTGTTGTTTTTGTATTTTGTATATAGTAGTGTGTCTGTTAATCCCATACTCCTAATTTATCACTCTTCCCTCAACTCCTTTGGTAACCATAAGTTTGTTTTCTGTTTCTGTGAGTCTGCTTTTGTTTTGTAGATAAGTTCAGTTGCATCATTTTTTTAGATTCCACATATAAGTGATATCATATGACAGTTGTCTTTCTCTGTATGGCTTACTTCACTTAGTATGATAATATCTAGATCCTTCCATATTGCTACTAATGATGGTTTTTTAACCCTTTTTATGGCTGAGTGGTGTTCTACTGTATGTACTTACCACACCCTGTTTATCCACTCATCTGCTGATGGACATCTAGGTCACTTCCATGTCTTGGCTATTGTGAATAGTGCTGCTGTGAGCCTTGCTGTGCATGCACCTTTTTGAATTAGAGTTTTCTCCCGATATATGCCCAAGTGTGGGACTGAGGGATCATATGGTACTGAGGTACTTTTAATTGATAGTATCATCTCCTCGAAAAAATAGTCTTACAGTATGTACAGTAGCAAGTTTTTGAAATCACAGAATTAACAGTGAGGCCCTTTGAGGTGAGGAAGGGTGAGAAAGGATAACTGGGTTTGTGAGCTTTCCTCTTCTGGGAGGTGGGGGCCATCCAATACAGGTTCCCATGGGCAGACTGCTGTTCACCAGGACTTGAGTTTAGACTGATCTGTTTGATGACCAGGGTGGAAGCCACTGGAAAAGCTGAAGGATCCCTGTAACTAAGCTCTGATGTAGCCAAAGAGAAAGTCAGAGAGGCTGAATGTTCAGGACCAGGAGGTGCCAGCAGAAATGGGCTCAGAAGCAGGACAGCTATAGTGGTGAGTTCTGAGAGGGAGGAAAGACAGGGTGACAGGGAGATGTAAAGACACTAACCTCCCGAAAATCCAGACAAGGTCTGCGGGTTGTTAGGTATGTGGATGCACTGGCTTGGATCAAAAGCTTATGATCATGGCACAGTTTGTATCATTTCCATAATACCCACTATTATAAGGGTGCACAGCTTCTCAAGTTAGGTCTTGATTAATGTTTTCAATATGGAAAAAAGCTGATAAATTCATACTTAAAGTACACCACTACATATGCACTGGAGGAAGAAACGACAACCCAATCAGTATTCTTGCCTGGGAAATCCCATGGACAGAGGAGCCTGGAGGGTTACAGTCCATGTGGTCACAGAGTCGGACATGGCTGGGTTGACTAAACAATGGTATATATGCATACACTCTGAAAAATGCATTACCAATTTAAAAATGCAATAGCATACCTTTATTCGTCTAGACAAGTGTATGTTACTTCCATGAATTACAAAGAAAGAACTAGGTAAAAACACTTATACAGTTGATAAAGGTTTGGAAATTAATTTCCTAAAATAATGACTGTATTATTGTAGCAAAATTTCATACAGTGACCTTGTTGAAAAAAACTGTTTTATTATCATTATCATAATTGCACAGCAGTAATATTTTGTAAATTTTAATTACTCTGATAAAACCTTTTATAATTATGGATGATTTACTTTTTATTGTTTGAATAATATAAAGCCTTAACACTCTTTCAAGTTCTTTATATACTGTTACAGAATATTCCAAAATCCTATTTAGCTCCTTTATAACTTTATTAGCTATTAAAATTTTTAGAATTAATTAACTAAGTATGATAATAGCTGAAAATCCTTATTTTTTAAGAAGATGGAATATTACATATCATCAAGAAACATCTCAACTCCCTTTGTGGAACAAGTTGGCTTAATGCACTTAGAACAGTGTATGTTTCCTTTCTTTGTTCAAATGGATATTTCTATAGAAGTGGTGGTTGCACTTTCTATATTAAGCAATTCTTATCAGAATACTGCCAGAGCATAAGACAAAATATTGTCAATTAATAAACTGATCTTTTAGAAAATTTTAGATTGATAGTATCTAAATATTTTACAGAATGGTGGAGCTGTAAAGAACATGCCTGCCAATGCAGGAGACATAAGAGATGCAGGTTCAATCCCAAGGTTGGGGAGATTTCCTTGGAGAAGGGCATAGCAACCCACTCCATTATTCTTGCCTGAAGAATCCTATGGACAGAAGAGCATGGTGGGATATAGTCCATAGAATCACACAGAGTCGGACACAACTGAAGTGACTTAGCACAGCACAACCCTTTTTCACAAGCTATATTGTGTGTGTGTGTGTGTGTGTGTGTGTGTATTATATAGATAGATATAGATATGGATGTACTTGAGCTTCCCTGGTGGATCAGATGGTAAAGAATCTGCCTTCAGTGTAGGAGTTTTTTGTTTGATCCCTGGGTGTGAAGATCCCCTGGAGGAGGCATGGCAACCCCATCCAGTATTCTTTTTGGAAAAATCCCATGGACAGAGGAGCCTTGTGGGCTACAGCCTAAAGTTCAATGGGTTGCAAAGAGTCCAACACAACTGAGCACACACAGAGTCATGTTTCACAGCCTTTTTATACTTGTTTTGAATTACTCATTACAGCTGCAGGTCCTGCAGAAGAGTTAAGGTGGAATCCTCCACAGTCCTCCACCCTTCCTTGCCCCACTTCCCACTGCATCTCACTAAGCAAGGGGTCACAGGCACGTGATGAGCCTCTGTAGTCTCCTCCACAACCATATGCATAATTATCTTCTCTGCCAGTAAATACAGTGCCCCTCTTCTGACTGGAGAAGGGAGTAAAAAACAAGTAGCCTAGTCTTCTCTTGGAAAAAGAGACCCAGGGAAGAAGGCCACATGTGCTCTGAAATGGCTAATTATTCATCTCATGAGGAAACTTCAGGATGCCAATCAGCTGGAACATGAGGTACAAGTGGAGCCAACTTTGGGTTAACAGATCACTTATCCCCCTGGATTCTCATTTCACAAAGAAGAGCATTCTCTGAGGAGAATCAGACTAGGGCCCTCTTTAGATAAAACACAGTCATTGGGTTTAATACTGCTCATACAGCAAGAAAACAGACGAACAGAAACTAACAAATGTGTGAGTGTATGTCTGTGTGTATCAAGTAGTGATAAGTATTAATACTTTAAGGGAATAATTAGTCATTTATAAGGTGTAGATAATTCATTTTTTAAATTGAAGATTGTGTCATCCAGTTCCATCACTTCATGACAAATAGATGGGGAAAAAATGGAAACAGTAACAGACTTTATTTTCTTGGGCTCCAAAATTATGGCAGACAGTAACTGCAGCCATGAAATTAAAAGATGTTTGCTCCTTGGAAGGAAAGCTATGAAAAACATAGCATATTAAAGAGACATCACTTTGCAGACAAATGTTCATATACTCAAAGCTATGGTTTCTTCTAGTAGTCATGTATGGATGTGAGAGATGGAATAAAGAATGCTGAGCATTAAAGAATTGATGCTTTCAAACTGTGGTGCTGGAGAACACTGTTGAAGAGTCTCTTGGACTGCAAGAAGACTAAACCAAGTCAACCCTACAGGAAATCAACCCTGAATATTCACTGGAGGGACTGATGCTGAAGCTCAAGCTCCGATATTTTGGCCACCTGATGAGAAGAGTCAACTCATTGGAAAAGACCCTGATTCTGGGAAAGATTGAAGGCAAAAGGAGAAGAGGACAGCAGAGAATGAAATAGTTAGATAACATCACTTAATGGACATGAATTTGAGCAAACTCTGGGAGATAATGAAGGACAGGGAAGCCTGGCATGCTGCAGTCCACAGGGTTGCAAAGAGTCAGACAGAATTTAGTTATTGAACAACAACAATTGTTAGAAAAAAGAGAGAATGATGCTGTTAAAGCAGTTCACCCAGGGTTGTGACTGGAGGCAGATTGTGAACAGATACTAAGAATTGTTTTAAATTAATATGATGAGACTTTTGGCACATTGCAATAGGACAAATGGGTTGAATTTACCAAAGCAAATAGAAATAGGATGTGAACTTAATATATCTCATCTCTCTTTTTAGAGGGAAAAAAATAAAGAAGGGCATATTTAGAATATTGGTCACACTGATCTATGTATCTTTCTTCTCGAGTTCAACATTTCTCTATTTCTCCAGACAATCTTCCAATATTCTCATCTTTTAACCAGTCTTTTATCCCTTCACAGAATTATCATGTTGGGCATGAACCTTTCCTCTTGAATCAATTTGTTGACATTTCACTAATTATTTGCAAAATAATTCTGAAACAAAACTTTGTCTAGAGTTGCCTTGAAAGGTTATGTCAACTTATCAACAAAGAAGAAAGATAAATTTTATTTATCTTGTGAAGACACATTTTGTTTTTAAGGATAATTTATTACTTTTGAAAAGTCATGGTACTTAACAGATGTGTAGAAATAATAAGGTCTCTGACTCTAGAGAGTTTGCAATTTAACTTACAGTATTGATGTTTTAAGCCTCTTTATTTGTTTGAAATATGTTTGGGAAAATCTTTTTCTTTTTTTCTTGAGATTCTCCACCAGTATCCTCATAAAGAAGACATAATCACTAGCTATCTGTTATTTCTTGACAGAACAGATACTCCTTCACAAAATTAAAGGGTTATGTTATGACTTGATCCTAAAATATGAGGAAATTAATTTTATATAACTCCTTCTTTTAGCTATGTCCATTCAAAAAGGAAAATGAGAAAATAGAAGGGAATTAAACATACACGAACACACACACAGGTTTTGACTTAAAAATGGGCAAGAAGATTAGAAAAGCTTTGATGACATTTAAAAAATATGTTATTGAGGTATTATGAAATAATATCTTTTGAGATAATCAATTTGGGATTAAGAAAATAAACTAATGCACAGTGTAAAACTAAAATAGTGCATACTCAAAAACAGACTTTCATATTTTAATATTAAAACCAATCCTTGTTTATTATTACTGTTTAATGTTAGTTGCTCAGTCGTGTCCAACCCTTTGCAATCCCGTGGACCGTAGCCCACCAGGCTCCTCCATCCATGGTATTCTCCAGGCAAGAATACTGGAGTATTGGCATTTCCTTCTCCAAGGGATCTTCCCAACCCAGGAATCGAACCCGGGTCTCCCACATTGAAGGCAAGCTCTTTACCACCTGAGCCACCAGGGAAGCCCATTACTGCTTAATTCACATGTAACCAGTTTTTAAGGTAAACTTGTTTTTACAAGATAACTTCTGTTTCATTATGAGCTTGGTCACTGATGCAGATTCCCCAAAGTCCATTCAGTGGTAAAGAAGAATCCATTTCAAAAGGAAAATGCCCTTTGGCACCACTCCGTTTCCAGTCAGGATCATTGTAAAACCTATATTTACCTTCTGAAATATGTGTATAGCAGATCTCAGAGTTTCAATGATCATTAAGAATTCTCAAGTTTCCTTCATTATTTTTCTAAGTAATAGAATACACACACATATTGTAGGTATTGAATACAAAGCATTTTTGAGCAGCCTTTGAGTACAATGGGGCTACCCTGGTGGCTCAGATGGTAAAGATTCTGCCTGCTATGCAGGAGATCCAGATTCAGTCTCTGGGTCAGGAAGACCCCCTGGAGAAGGGAATGGCAACCCACTCCAGTATTCTTGCCTGGAGAATTCCCTGGACAGAGGAGCCTAGTGGACTGCAGTCCAGGGGGTCTCAAAGAGTTAGACATGACTGAGCGACTAACAGTTTTTACAAGTGTGATGTTGATTTTAGTATGACAGAATCAGTAAGAAAATAAAGTATTTCAGTCGCTCATCTCATCTATTAATCTCTACCTTACTGTTCTTGCCAAGTGATGACCTGATCTGGAATTTTTTAAGCCCTTGCTATCACAGGAATTTCACTTACTCTTGTTGAAGGATATTCTTTTGAATATTAAGAATATTAAGAGTTCCCAAAGGTCTTCCTTGGGAACACCTAGAACAATGGTAGAATAAGTATAGGTCCCATTATTTACTGACATACCATGAAACATAAGAATAGGAAACATCAGTGTTGGTACCTTAAAAATTAAATTATAACTTCAACAAATTACATTACAGCCTTGCACGAATCCTGGCAGGAATTAAGTTCACTAGATCTCTACTTCCTGGGCCAAACTGATGACCTTAACTAAGAATGAGTAGTAAGCCTAGCTTACCAGACGTGGTCTTGAAAAGAGCAAAAGTCTTCTGAGGAGTAATTCTGCATTTTCCTGGAATGTAAGAAAACAGGAAGAAGAGAGCACTTGGATAATGTTACTTTTCCTCTGGTTTTTATATCACAGAACCCTCAGTGTAAGCACAGTACAAACTGAAGTCCCTTTATCAGAGAAAATAGGCTCAGCTGGAAAAGAGCATTTCTATTCTAAAAGCAAATGCAGGCTTCAGAATCACCTGCTATTTTCTTCTCTACATTGAAGTTCATGGCAGCTAATAACCTATAAATTTCATATACCACATTCTGCAGTAGCATCAGTAGAGAAGTATTAACATTTTTCTGGTACATTTTTTTCCTCTTGTATCAGTAAAGCTCTCACAATGCTCTGACCTGCCCTGCTTGACTAGCTTCTGGGTCATTTAACTATGTCTGGGGTGGTGGTGATAAGTTCTAATACCCTGGTAGCCTCTATCTTTGTAAAGAGTTGGAGGAAGAGAGGGCTTTCCACGTGGTGCTAGTGGTAAAGAAACCACCTACCAACGCAAGAGACATAAGACACGTAGTTTGGATCCCTCTTTCAGGAAAATCCCTTGGAGGACAGCATAGCAACCCACTCCAGTATTCTTGCTGGAAGAATCCCATGGACAGAGGAGCCTGGCAAGCTATTCCTCAGACAAGTTCCAGTCTTGCATATCTTCTTTCTGATGATGCATTTGTTGATTTAACATCTTATCTCAAGTCCACAGAGTGATATTCCAAAAGCATGTTGGGTTGTATGAATCCTCTGCTCAGAACCCTCCAATGCCATCGATCCACAACTCAGAACTAAAGCCATGGGGTTTCCAGAGTCTATAGAGCTTCACAACCTAGATCTCCATTCCTATCTGACTTCCTACCCGTGTTCCTTCCTCGCAATTGTCTTCCCTTGTCTACCTTCCTTAAACCACCCAGGCAAGTCCATGTCTTCTCACCCATCCTTTTCTTCCTCTAAGCATCTGGATAATACTGTCTCCTCAATTCAGATTACACCTGCTCATCAGGACTTTCTCTGACACTTAACTCTAAAATTGTACACAACACCCTAATTTTTTTGTGCTTTTTAATCCTTTATTACTTTCCCCTCCCATAGCACTGAATGCCTTCTGATAAGCCACCACATTTACCAAGAAGGCAGAGTGTTTAGTTCAGAGTTGTGTATCTAGGGCCAAAAATGCTGGGAATAGATTTCCTTAATAAATATTCACTGTTGAATGAAGGTGGTATTAATTCAGTTCAGTCACTTAGTCCTGTCGAACTCCTTGAGACCCCATAAACTGCAGCATGCCATGCCTCTCTGCCCATTACCAAATCCTGTTTACTCAAACCCATGTCCATTGAGTCAGTGATGCCATCCAACCATCTCATCCTCTGTAGTCCCCTTCTCTTCCTGCTTTCAATCTTTCTCAGCATTAGGGTCTTTTCAAATAAGTCAGCTCTTTGCATCAGATGGCCAAAGTATGAGAGTTTGAGCTTCAACATCAGTCCTTCCCATGAACATTCAGGACTGATATCCTTTAGAATGGAATGGTTGGATCTCCTTGCAGTCCAAAGGATTCTCAAGAGTCTTCTCCAACATCACAATTCAAAAGCATCAATTCTTCAGCACTCATCTTTCATTATAGTCCAACTCTCACATTCATACATGACTACTGGAAAAACCATAGCCTTGACTAGATAGACCTTTGTTAGCAAAGTAATATCTCTGCTTTTTAATATGCTGTCTAGGTTGGTCATAACTTCCCTTCCAAGGAGTAAGCATCTTTTAATTTCAAGGCTGCAGTCACCATCTGCAGTGATTTTGGAGCCCCAAAAAATAAAGTCTGACACTGTTTCCCCATCTATTTGCCATGAAGTGATGGGACTGTATGCCATGATCTTTGTTTTCTGAATGTTGAGCTTTAAGCCAACTTTTTCACTCTCCTTTTTCACTTTCATCAAGAGGCTCTTTGGTTCTTCTTCACTTTCTGTCATAAGGGTGGTGTCATCTGCATATCTGAGGTTATTGATATTTCTCCCAGCAATCTTGATTCCAACTTGTGCTTCATCCAGCCCAGCGTTTCTCATGATGTACTCTGCATATAAGTTAAATAAGGTGGTATGCTGGGATAATATTTCTATAAATACTAACTACAGATACTTGAAGTGGTTTACAAAATCATACATCTATTGAGTATTAGGACTAGGATTTACAAACCAATCTCTGTGACACCTGCATTTTATTTATTTATTTATTTGGAGGATAATTGCTTTATTCTGTGTGGTGATCTCTGGCACATATCAACGTGAACCAGTCATAATCATATACCCTCTCCCTCTTGAGCCTCCCATCCCACCCCTCTAGGTCATCACAGAGCACAAGGCTGAGCTCCCAGTGTCATACAGAAGCCCTGCCTACATTTTTAAATTTAAATCTCTGTGATCAGTCTCTGTGATGCCTACATATTAAAAACTAGCGCATGTGCCAGAAAAAGTTCACAGATAACTTAAAAATATTGATTTATTTAGTCCTTATCTGAAGCATGCAATGAACTTACTCTTATGATCCACTGTTAAATATAAAGAAACCAACCACTAGACTGTAAGTAACACATCTAATATAATACAGCTAGTAAACTATTTGTGTTTGAATTGACATTCTATGAGGCAAGATCGCCATAACTTGTTTTTCTGACTGTTGTTCTCTTTTTTTCCTACATTCAATAGTAAATATAAATTACTTTTGTAAGTTTAATTTTATAAATCCTGACAAGAATATAAATAAGCTTGGCCCAACTTCCATTGTCATTCAAATGGTGGATTTTAGAATCTCCCTGATGGATCTGTTGAAAACTAACTGGTTCTGGGAATTTTAGTCAGTGTTATATACAAAATTATGCCTTCTAATATTGTATTCAAAGTATTTTTTATTCATTATATTTTAAAATAAGAGATAACTTAAGAAACTGAGAGTAGAGTGAACAATATATGCTGAGTAAGAGCCAACTTTGAGCCTGAGGATACCTCATTTCTTACCTAAATAAATATAAAAAGGAGCCAAGATGCTTCTGTGATCAAATGTGAATAAATTAATCATGACATTGCAGTAACTGACTCACAATCTGTAGGTAAAACCTATATAGATCTTAATCCAATAAATCAGTCAAAGCCGAATATATTATGTAGCAAACTTTAAATAGGGGGAGACCTTTTAATTTAGATGTTGTAGAACAAAAAAAACAAAATGAAGACTTAGTAATTTGATACTTCAAAATAAAAAATAACCAATTACATAAAATCACAATTGTATCTATTGATAAGAGACAAAAGTCACTATCCTATATGAATATTCCATGCAAACCTAAAAGGAATATATCAATAACATACCAAAGTCAACCTGCAAATAAACATGAGAAATGTATAACCTCAGTAGTGATCTAGTGAATGTCAATTAAGTCACTAATGAAGACCCATCTTTCATCTTTTACAGACATTTTATTGCTCCAGATTACAATAAAACTGAAATCTTGATATATTGCCACACCAGAGATAATTGAAAAATCATTAAAATGCAATTTAAAGATATACATTATAATGTTAAAATCTTTTTCCACTTTGTTCCCAAAATATCCATCCTTCAAAATCTATAGACTAAAAAATAGAAAGAAATAACTTAGGTATCAACTGTAAAATGCCGCCTAGTATTCCCCTAAATCATGTGCACGTGACCACACAGATAGAGAATAAATTTTCCAGCCTTGTTTTCAAATGAGATTTGCTGTGTTCCTAAGTTCCCTTTAATAGAAAATGAGCAGAAATGATGTTCATACATTATTTGTCTAAAAATAAATTATGTATTATCACATCTCTTTCCCCTTCCTGAGAGTGATGAACTGTGCCAGTTTTGAAAATCAGACCATGTTCATAGGTGCATGATCTTGTGGACCTAGAAAGAGCAGATTAGGTGTTAATTCCTTAACCCTGATGTTTCAGATGATCTCAAATTTACCACTGGTAAACTACAGGACTTAAAGAGAAGTGAAGATAAAAGTGACAAAATATTCATAAAAGAGAATCAGAAAGTAGAAAAAACAGGATGTCCTTGGTGGTCCAGTGGTTAAGAATTCACCTGCCAATGCAGGGGACATGGATTTGATCCCTGGTCTGGGATCTTAAATCCCACATGTTGTGGGGCAACTAAGCCCGTGCTTTAGAACTACTGAGGCTGCACTCTAGAGCCTGTGCTCTACAAAAAGAGAAGCCTGTGCGCTGCAGCTAGAGAGTAGCCCCTGCTCACTGCAATAAAGACCCAGCTTATTCTAAATAAATAAACAAAGTTGGGGGGAAAATGAATAGAAAGGTCATAGTGAATTTAGGCTCTGGTGGAAAATATGAGTTAAAAGAAAAAATTATTATCAAAGAAACAATATGGCTGACCTGCCTGGACTTCACACCCACACCATCCACAAAGGTTTGCAAAACTTGCAAGTCCCAGAGGGAAGACGTCAAAGTCACCCATTCCCTGGTAGCTCAGATGGTAAAGCACCTATCTACAATGCGGGAGACCTGGGTTCGATCCCTGGGTCGGGAAGATCCCCTGGAGAAGGAAATGGCAATCCACTCCAGTACTACTGCCTGGAAAATCCCATGGACAGAAGAGCCTGGTAAGCTACAGTCCATGGGGTCTCAAAGAGTCGGACACGACTGAACGATTTCACTTTTCACTTTCAGACATGGCCATGAGGATAATTGCACAATAAAAATTCAACCATGGGGCAAAGCTTATGCAATAGACAGACTGAACAAGAAAGTTGTATTCACAACACAGAGTACTAACCACTATACTATCATGGCCAAGAAAGATACATACAAAGAGTAGAGCCAAGGGTTTTGAAAAAGTGTGACCAAGAAATGTACTTCATTGCTGAGTCAGGGATTTCATCAACTCTGTTTTTCCTTTTTTCCCTTTAATATGTAGAAATTACAATTGGCAGTTTTCCTTTTCTGCCACCATTCTAACTACTGTAAGATGAGCAGATATTGTGTCTTGTCATTAAATGGTAACACAGGGCCCAACCTGGGCTTGTTGGAGAATTGTTTATCAACCAGAGACACAGAAGTCTGTGCTCTACTAACTTAATGCATGAACCCATGCATTACTGCTGCTGGAGAGGCTGGGAATGTGTCCTGCATGGGAGAAGGGTATGCACAGATCACCTGAGGAAAGGAATACTGAGTCTAGCAAGGAACTAATTAATGACCCTCACAGGTGTTGATTTCTTCATCAATAATGATTGCTTTAGCTCATTCTAGGACAAAAAAACTAGAGCCAAGATTCCTCAGTCTCTTATACATCTGAGTGCAGCTGTGTTTCTGAGATCTTAGTAACACAAGTGGAACATGACTGTTACTGCATGCAAGTTCCTGTGCCCAGTGCACTGTGAGGCCAAACAAACCAGATGTGGGGATTGGATGTATTGGTTTGTTGCAGGGCCATGCAAAGATATGGGTGGTTGCTCGTGCCCCCCGAACCTCAAAATTCTAGAAGGATTTCAGCAAATAACATTTTTTGTAGTCTATTTAAAAAAATTAATTGCCCACATCCATACCACTTATGAGTGCTGTTGTTCAGTCTCTCAGTCATGTCCAAATTTGTGGACTGCATGTCCAACATGTCCATGGAGTACAGCACGCCAGGCTTCCCTGTCCTTCACCATCTCCCGGAGCGTGCTCAAACTCATGTCCACTGAGTCGGTGATGCCATCCAACTATCTCATCATCTGTTGTCCCTTCTCCTCCTTCCTTCAATCTTTCCCAGCATCAAGGTCTTTTCTAATGAGTCAGCTCATAGCATCAGGTTGGCCAAAGTACTGGCTCTTCAGCTTCAGCATCTGTCCTTCCAATGAATATTCAGGGTTGATCTGTAACAGTCACCACTGATATTTCTCAAAAGTCACATGATCTTTTTTTTTTTTTTTTTCTTATCTGCAATGTTTTCCACTTGTTTGATATCAAATATTCTTTTTTAACTTTTTATTTTATATAGGAATATAGCTTCAGGTGCACAGCAGAGTGACTCAGCTATACATATACAGGTATCCATTCCCCCCAAAACTCTGCTCCCAACCAGGCTGCCACATAACATTGAGCAGGGTTAGCTGTGCTCTATAGTAGGCCCTTGTTGGTTATCCATTTTAAATATAACAGTGTGTACATGTCCATCCCAAACTCCCCAACTATCCCCTCCCTCTGTCCTAACCCCTGGCAACCTTAAGTCTGTTCTAAGTCTGTGAGTCTGTTTCTCAAATACATCTACTTTTGTATTCATACTCTGAACTGTCATCTAGTCACTCTGGCCATCTGAGGCCATTGTAATCCTTCAAAACTACACATAACTTAATCAGTTGGGAGTGAATGTGTGTGTGTGGTTACCTCTGTTTATTTAACATCAGATATCGTTTCCCCCCTTGGTTTTTACTTCTCTAAACTAAATCAAAGTTGGCTATTTTTTTGTTTTTGTTTAAGTACTAATCATGAGGTCAGAACCTGAATTTCCTTTTATCATAGAGTTTAGAATGGGAGTGAATGAGTACATACACACAAAATTGTTTATAGAGGCAAGTATAGGGCTTTAAAGACCTTTTAAAGAATCTAAGGCACCATTGTAAGTTATCCTTTTGCACAAAACTATGTACTTGAAGAAGAGATTTTAAGTAGTTATGGTTAATAAAATACACTCTTCATTACTTTATTTCACATAAGACTTTATGTGACAGAATTATCAAGTCTCAGCTTATGAGAAACATAAGGTCTGCATAAGGCCTATAAAATTTGAGGTCATTTTCCTAGGATTTTAATTCCAGAGGAAATTTATATGAGTTGATCAGCTAAGATTTGCAACTTTTATTTCTAAAACTTGTGCTGGGAGACCACGTCTTCAAATTTCCTTGTTCTATGCTTAATTTTTTGGAAGCAGCAGGAAGATGGTGTTATATTTTATTTTTAGTCTTTACTATGATGGACTGTGTTTTATATAATAATGAGCTTACTTCCTTTGTTAGTTTATAAGTTGTCCTTGAAAACTGGATGATACCTATGTCTTCTTGGGTATTGGTGAGAGAATATTTCTTTTATTTTGTATTCTGCAGTTAATGAAAAACATTTTTTTCTCATTTTGCTTTTTGATCTGATACCTCCAAAACCATATACAAAAGATGGTGAGCTACAAAGCTTTATAATTTATATGTATAATATATCAACATTTCAGCAGGCAGACATATAAGACTAGATGAGCCAATCTACTTTCTGTCTGTTGCTTAAATATAGTTAGGAAAATGACTCACTAACATTCATCTGAGGTTGTCTATGCATGAGGTGGTCAAATTGTTACTCCATTCACACTGCTCACCCTCAAATTCTGCTCCAGGGATCTTTCTATAATAACACAAATGTCTGAACTTGGATGGAGAGAGTCCTCTGAAATCTGTTAGGATGGCCACAAAACAATGACCACTATGTTGCAAGAGGAGAATGAACTGAGAACAGTCTAGTGCAGGAGTTGTCAAGTTTACCAAAAAATCACACAGGACCTTTGTACGTGTTCACACAGACATGGACCTCAACAGAAGGGGGTAGATTGGCAGCCAACTAAACTTATGACGGAATAATATTTGATAGAGAACTCTCAGTTTTGCCTCTCAATGCTTTTGGATAGTTTCTGAAACTCCACAAAATGTGCAAGAAGGGAGCAGCCTGTGAAAGATATGAACCCCAAAGAGGGAATTATTTTTCTAATGCCCACCTGGTATGTGACCACAGAGAACTTGGGACCATGAATACAAAACCAGCAGCAAAGGTTAACAAGATGTTTTCACCCAGAAAGCAGACTCCAGGCCAAGCATGTGGACAACTCAGGGACATCCACACTGGGAGGAGTGTCCCTTATGTTTGTCTCCATGGTTTATAAGAGCTCCTGATCTGTGACAGCTGTATGTTTCCCATTCTGTAGTCTCTGAATGGATAATATTGTGTCTCACTGATTTATCTTTCTTACTGTGCTTTGTGTATTGATGCTTGGTGACAGACAACTTCTGTAGACTGGATGGACAGGACTGCAGTCACTTAGACATACCTAACTTCAGCTGGATGGAGTTAGATTTTTTTGGTTGGTTCCCTTCAGGAAGAGATTCTGTATATAAGAGAAAGGCTTTCCAGTAGCCAGAGGAGCAGCCTGCATTAGAGAATACTAGTAAAATTCCCAGTTTTTGTGAACGTAGATGGTCTCTCTGAATACAAATTACATTACCAGATCATTTTGCAGTCAAATGTGGAAATATGATTAATTTCTAGCCAATATGCTCTATACATAAGTGTTTGTAAATTCTTTTTAATGAGAGAGGACAAGCCCTCTGTCCTTGTAATTCCTCTACCTGGATTGTAGATATAATAGTCAGAGATCAAGCAGCGTTTTGGAGCTTTATGACATCCATAAAAAGAATGGAGAAAGTCCAAAGGAATCTGTGGTATTTATTTCTAACTCCTTTTATGACACATAAACAAGTCTTATAAATTATTATTCCTGGGTTTCTAGTAACTGGAAATAATGATGGCTTATTATTAAATTTAAAACTGAGATTGTAATATGACAAAATATTGCCAATAATGAATTTTAGGTCAGATAAGATTCAGTTCGGTTCAGTTCAGTTCATTTCAGTCGCACTGTAGTGTCCCTCTTTGCAACCCCATGAATTGCAGCACGCCAGGCCTCCCTGTCCATCACCAACTCCTGGAGTTCACTCAAACTCATGTCCATCGAGTTGGTGATGCCATCCAGCCATCTCATCCTCTGTCATCCCCTTCTCCTCTTGCCCTCAATCCCTCCCAGCATCAGAGTCTTTTCCAATGAGTTAACTCTCTGCATGAGGTGGCCAAAGTATTGGAGTTTCAGCTTTACCATCATTCCTTCCAAAAAACACCCAGGACTGATTTCCTTTAGGATGGACTGGTTGGATCTCCTTGCAGTCCAAGGGACTCTCAAGTCTTCTCCAACACCACAGTTCAAAAGCATCAATTCTTTGGTGCTCAGCTTTCTTCACAGTCCAACTCTCACACCCTAGTCAATAATTAAATATTTAATTAAATATTCTATATTTTAAAGTGTTGTCAATTTTTAAAATGAAACAATGAAAAATACCAACTAGTAAGAATGCTGCTGCTGCTGCTGCTTAAGTCGCTTCAGTCATGTCTGACTCTACGATCCCATAGATGGCAGCCCACCAGGCTCCCCTGTCCCTGGGATTCTCCAGGCAAGAACACTGAAGTGGGTTGCCATTTCCTTCCCCAGTGCATGAAAGTGAAAGGGAAGTTGCTCAGTCGTGTCCTATAATTAGGGACCCCATGGACTGCAGCTCGCCAGGCTATTCCGTCCATGGGATTTTCCAGGCAAGAGTACTGGAGTGGGTTGCCATTGCCTTCTCCAACTAGTAAGAATCAGATCAGATCAGATCAGATCAGTTGCTCAGTCATGTCCGACTCTTTGCGACCTTATGAATCGCCACACGCCAGGCCTCCCTGTCCATCACCAACTCCCGGAGTTCACTCAGACTCACGTCCATTGAGTCAGTGATGCCATCGAGCCATCTCATCCTCTGTCGTCCCCTTCTCCTCCTGCCCCCAATCCCTCCCAGCATCAGAGTCTTTTCCAATGAGTCAACTCTTCGAATGAGGTGGCCAGAGTACTGGAGTTTCAGCTTTAGCATCATTCTTTCCAAAGAAATCCCAGGGATGATCTCCTTCAGAATGGACTGGTTGGATCTCCTTGCAGTCCAAGGGACTCTCAAGAGTCTTCTCCAACACCACAGTTCAAAAGCATGAATTCTTTTGCACTCAGCCTTCTTCACAGTCCAACTCTCACATCCATACATGACCACAGGAAAAACCATAGCCTTGACTAGACGAACCCTTGTTGGCAAAGTAATGTCTCTGCTATTGAATATGCTATCTAGGTTGGTCATAATTTTCCTTCCAAGGAGTAAGCGTCTTTTAATTTCATGGCTGCAGTCACCATCTGTAGTGATTTTGGAGCCCAGAAAAATAAAGTCTGACACTGTTTCCACTGTTTCCCCATCTATTTCCCATGAAGTGGTGGGACCAGATGCCATGATCTTCATTTTCTGAATGTTGAGCTTTAAGCCAACTTTTTCACTCTCCTCTTTCACTTTCATCAAGAGGCTTTTGAGTTCCTCTTCACTTTCTGCCATAAGGGGGGTGTCATCTGCATATCTGAGGTTATTGATATTTCTCCCAGCAATCTTGATTCCAGTTTGTGTTTCTTCCAGTCCAGCATTTCTCATGATGTACTCTGCATATAAGTTAAATAAACAGGGTGGCAATATACAGCCTTGACGAACTCCTTTTCCTATTTGGAACCAGTCTGTTGTTCCATGTCCAGTTCTAACTGTTGCTTCCTGACCTGCATACAAATTTCTCAAGAGGCAGATCAGGTGGTCTGGTATTCCCATCTCTTTCAGAATTTTCCACAGTTTATTGTGATCCACACAGTCAAAGGCTTTGGCATAGTCAATAAAGCAGAAATAGATGTTTTTCTGGAACTCTCTTGCTTTTTCTATGATCCAGCAGATGTTGGCAACTTGATCTCTGGTTCCTCTGCCTTTTCTAAAACCCGCTTGAACATCTGGAAGTTCATGGTTCACATATTGCTGAAGCCTGGCTTGGAGAATTTTGAGCACTACTTTACTAGCGTATGAGATGAGTGCAATTGTGCGGTAGTTTGAGCATTCTTTGGCATTGCCTTTGTTTGGTATTGGAATGAAAATGTACTAGTAAGAATAACAGAGGTTAAAAACAAAAGAGAAAACTGTATATGTGTGTATGTGGATTTGTGTAAATATTTTGCCATGCTTAAATAAGTTAAATGCTTTCATATTGTCGTATAGCTTTTCTTAAAACTACAATAGTGCTTCTTGGCACAGAATAAGCTGGTAAATTAATCAAGTAATTTTATTGAAAAGAAATGGAAATGAGAGACACAGATGTATAGAACAGTCTTTTGGACTCTGTGGGAGAGGAAGAGAGTGGGATGATTTAGGAGAATGGCATTGAAACATGTATAATATCATATATGAAACAAATCACCAGCCCAAGTTCTATGCATGATACTGGTTGCTTGGGGTTGGTGCACTGGGACAACCCAGAGGGATGGTACGAGGAGGGAGGAGGGAGGGGGGGGGTTCGGAATGGGGAACACGTGTATACCTGTGGCAGATTCATGTTGATGTATGGCAAAACAATACAATATTGTAAAGTAATTAACATCCAATTAAAATAAATAAATTTATATTAAAAAATAAAAAAAGAAATGGAAATGGAAAAGGGAACACTATAAATTAATGCTTAGCATAAGAGATTTGTTGAATTATATAAAAGGACAACTCTAAAGTATGGAGATGTATCTTTGCTCAGTAAAACTATAAAGAATCTCAGAGAACTGACCACTGTACAGGTGGAAAGGAGGAACTGATGATCAAGATGCTTAGTGAAAGAGCTGCTGTCAAAGTTTTATTCTTAACATAGGAATACGTATTGGGGAAAACAATAGGGACTTTATTCATAAAGTTAGTAGACTATGAACATAGAGCAGTAGTGTCCCAAAGAACCATTTCCCTGAGTTAGAATTCAGGATATTTTTTGGGAGGTGGCTTCCCTGGTGACTCAGATGGTAAAGAATCTACCTGCAATGTGGGAGATCTGGGTTCAGCCCCTTGCTGGGGAAGATCCCATAGAGAGAGAAATGGCTTCCCACTCCAGTATTCCTGCCTGGAGAATTCCATGGGTAGAGGAGCCTGGCAGACTATATAGTCCATGAGGTCTCAAAGAGTCAGACAGGACTAACCAACTAAATGATTATTATTTTTTTTAATGATAAAATTGGAGGGGGTGTGGTTAGTTGTTGCAGACTTCTTGGTGTCGGAATCCTTTGTTCTTGCAGCTGTCCACGTAAGTCAGGTCACACTGTGCCTGTAAACCTCTGACAAGACAAATATTACTTTTTGTTCTGCAACTTATCTCTATATGAATGGAAATGTCGTATCTTTGAAGATCAGAGCCTTGAAAATGGACTGTCCTGTATATTTCAGGCTGTATGCAACATTTCAAACTTGTAGCAAGGTACGAGACAGCAAAAGAGACACTGATGTATAGAACAGTCTTTTGGATTCTGTGGGAGAGGGAGAGGGTGGGATGATTTGGGAGAATGGCATTGAAATATGTATAATATCATATATGAAATGAGTCGCCAGTCCAGGTTCGATGCACGATACTGGATGCTTGGGGCTGGTACACTGGGACGACCCAGAGGGATGGTATGAGGAAGGAGGAGGGAGGAGGGTTCAGGATGGGGAACACATGTATACCTGTGGCAGATTCATTTTGGTATATGGCAAAACCAATTCAATATTGTAAAGTTAAATAAAATAAAATTAAATAAAAAGTTAAGGAAACAGATCCAACATGGATGCAGATTTGTTCTTCCCTATTATATATCTACATTTGAAAATAAATAGTTAAAAAAAAATTAATACAAGGCACCCAGCTCGCTAGAGGGTTCAATTCTTCATCCTACTCCAGAAATCTTATCTTACTTAGAAAAACCTTACGGGGATGTGATAATCCTATTCAAAGTACCCTCTGCACATTCTCATAGTTCATAGTTATTGGTTCTTGTTAATGCTTTGGCACAATCTAGTTTTCTTTTTATCCTTTCTTTTCCCCACAAAAAAGCAATACTATTTGCTCTACCTGTCAAAGCCCACAAACATGATTAGGGCAAGCCAGAAAATGACTGCTTCTCCAACAACAGAATTGGGGTCTTGAAGTAAACCAGGAGATGTGCATGAGGAAAATGAATGATACCTACCCAAGGTGTTTTATATTTCACATTGGTGTTAACAATTGCTCAAAATAAAAATAATTCACATTCATCAACTAAATTATACTTTTTTTATTAGTTCCTATTGTCAGATTAGGGAAGCCCCAGGTGGTACAGTGATAAAGAATCTGACTGTCAATGTAGGAGACCCAAGAGACACAGATTCAATTCTGGGTCAGGAAGATCCCCTGAAGGAGGAAATGGCATCCAGCTACAGTGTTTTCGCCTGGGAAATCCCATGGAGAGAGGAGCATGCTGGGCTACAGTCCATGGGATCGCAAAGGTTGAACGCGACTGAGCATCTGAACCCAACACAGCAAATAGGGTTGACAGTATGTTAAAGCTTTGCTCAGACATAAGACTTCATTTAAATAACCCACAATTCTTCAAACATAAAAGCTGCAGAGTCTGCTGGAATTAAATGTGTTGGCTCAAATTGTATACATATTGAGTGCTTATAATAAAGAGCTAATAGATTTAGGAAAATTAAAATTGAGTTTTAATCTACTATGTATTAATCTTAAATATGTCTTACATTTGCAAAATTACTCAGAAATATTTTTCTTTGCATTTCACAAGAGTGCATATAAATTACTTCTGACCTACTTTCAGAGAAAAAAAAAGTGTTGTGATAGTCAGTCGTGTCTGACTCTTTAAACACTCCCCCTTAAAGAATATGAATTCCTTTCTGAGACATACATTTAAATACAGGAAAAAAAAAAAAAAAACATTCCTTTTTAGGTGTCATGTCAATGCTTCTACAAATAACCAAACTATCATTTTACAGTAAGTGTTATCATCTCAAAAACTCTAAAAATGTAAATGGGCCAGAGTCCCTTTTAAGTGTGAGTTGAATGGTACAGCTGGGTGTCTGCTCATCACACTGCCCTGCTGATAAAGTATGAGATTACACAGGAATCAGATGGGAATTTCAGTAGTATCAGAAGAGAACTAAAGCATAGCCGTGCATTCAAACTAATGGTGGACAAGGCTCTAGGGACTGCTCTAGGGCAGTTGATTATGCATGAAACCATTTAAAATTCCATCCCTTGTTAGTTTGATCGAACTACATTAAAAACTATGTGCTGCAGAGGAAACTTAAAATAAAAAGGTTCATTTATTTCCCTTTGGACCAGAAAGTTACAGCTACCCAATATTACCTCTTAGATAGAGGAAAGTGCTTGAGAAAATTGACCTAGGGCTGATCAGACTCAGCATCTTAGAAATGTATTCAGTTGAACTGGTCCAGACTGACTCATGTGATGGTGCAGACTGAGGGCCTTTCCTTAAGAATTAAGTATTTAGCCCTAAATTATATAACTACACTAAAATGTTAGTGTGCATTTTCTTATAGCAAATTCTCTCACTGAGTAATTCTTTCACAAGATGCCCACATTATGTCAGAAATTCTTTCTCTTCAGGGGATGAATAACAGATGATAGAATGATGAGTACATCTGCTGTTTTGCTTGTTCCCCTACTCATCTTTTACAAGAACTTGCTGGAGTTCTGAGGATTAGAAATGAAAGTTCTAGACCTTTTGTCTTGTTTTGAAGTCTTATTCTGAAATTGTGGTTTAGTCACTAATTCGTGTCTAACTCTTGAGACCTCATGGACTGTAGCCTATCAGGCTCCTCTGTCCATGGGATTTCCAAGGCAAGAACACTGGAGTGGCTTGACATCTCCTTCTCCAGGGGATCCTACTGACCCAGCATCTGCTGCATTGCAAGTGGAGTCTTTAGTGACTGAGCCATCTTGGGAGCCATTGTTCTGGAATCAGTTCAGTCCACTCGCGCAATGTGTCTGACTCTTTGCAACACCATGTACGTCACCATGCCAGGCGTCACTGTCCATCGCCAACTCCTGGAGCTTGCTCAAACTAATGTCCATTGAGTTGGTGATACAATTCCAATCATCTCATCCTCCGTTGTCCCCTTCTCCTCCTGCTTTCAATCATTCCCAGCATCAGGGTCTTTTCCAGTGTGTCAGTTCTTCACATCAAGAATCAAAAGCATTGGAGATTCACTTTCAACATCAGTCCTTCCAATGAATATTCAGGACTTATTTCCTTTAGGCTTTACTGGTTTGAACTCCTTGCAGTCCAAGGGACTCTCAAGAGTCTTCTCCAACACCACAATTCAAAAGCATCAGTTCTTCAGCAAACAGCTTTCTTTATGCTCCAACTCTCACATCCATTCATGACTACTGGAAAAGCCATAGCATTGACTAGATGGACTTTTGTTGGCAAAGTCATGCCTCTGCTTTTTAATATACTGTCTAGGTTGGTTATAACTTTTCTTTCAAGGAGTGAGTGTATTTTAATTTCATGGCTACAGTCAGTCTGTAGTGATTTTGGAGTCCAAGAAAATAAAGTCAGTCACTGTTTCCATTGTTTCTCTATCTATTTGCTGTGAAATGATGGGACTGGATGCCGTGATGTTAGTTTTTTGAATGTTGAGTTTTAAGCCAGCTTTTTCACTCTCTTCTTTCACTTTCATCAAGAGTCCCACTACTGGGCATACACACCGAGGAAACCAGAATTGAAAGAGACACGTGTACCCCAATGTTCATCACAACACTGTTTATAATAGCCAGGACGTGGGAGCAACCTAGATGTCCATCAGCAGATGAATGGATAAGAAAGCTGTGGTACATATACACAATGGAGTATTACTCAGCCATTAAAAAGAATACATTTGAATCAGTTCTAATCAGGTGGATGAAACTGGAACCTATTATACAGAGTGAAGTAAGCCAGAAAGAGAAACATCAATACAGTATACTAACGCATATATATGGAATTTAAAAAGATGGTAACAATAACCCTGCATGCGAGATAGCAGAAGAGACACAGATGTATAGAACAGTCTTTTGGACTCTGTGGGAGAGGGAGAGGGTGGGATGATTTGGGGAAAAAAAAAAAAGCAGAGACATTACTTTGCTAACAGAGGTCTATCTAGTCAATGCTATGGTTTTTCCAGTAGTCATGTATGGATATGAGAGTTGGACTCTAAAGAAACCTGAGCACCGAAGAATTGATGCTTTTGAAATGTAGTGTTGGAGAAGACTCTTGAGAGTCCCTTGAACTGCAAGGAGATCCACCCAATACATCCTAAAGGAAATCAGTCCTAAATATTCATTGTAGCGACTGATGTTTAAGCTGAAACTCCAATATTTTGGCCACCTGATGCAAAGAGGTGACTCATTTGAAAAGATCCTGATGCTGGGAAAGATTGAAGGCAGGAGGAGAAGGCGATGGCAGAGGATGAGATGGCTGAATGACATCACTGATTCAATGGACATGAGTTTGAATCAGCTCCAGGAGTTGGCAGTTGACAGGGAGGACTGGCATGCTGCAGTCCATGTGGTCACAAAGAGTTGGACACGACTGAGTGACTGAACTGAACTGAACTGAACTGACTCTGAATCTAAGTTAAATAAGCAAAGAGACAACATACAGCCTTGACGGACTCCTTTTCCGATTTGGAACCAGTCCATCCTTCCATGTCCAGTTCTCACTGTTGCTAATTGACTTGCTTATACATTTCTCAAGAGGCAGGTAAGGTGGTCTGGTATTACCATCTCTTTAAGAATTTTCCACATTTTGTTGTGCTCCACAAAGTCAAAGGCTTTGGCATAGACAATAAAGCAGAAGTAGATGTTTTTCTGGAACTCTCTTGCTTTTTCAATGACCCAAGGGATGTTGGCAATTTGATCTCTGGTTCCTCTGCCTTTTTAAATCCAGCTTGAACATCTGGAAGTTCTCAGTTCATGTACTATTGAAGCCTTGCTTGGAGAATTTGAGCACGTTGCTAGCGTGTGAGATGAGTGCAGTTGTGCAGTAGCTTGAAAATTCTTTTATTTTGCCTTTCTTTGAGATTGGAATGAAAACTGACCTTTTCCAGTCCTGTGGCCACTGCTGCCTTCTCAAAATTTGCTGGCATATTGAGTGCAGCACTTTCACAACATCATCTTTTATAATATGAAAGAGCCTTACAGGAATTCCATCACTTCCACTAGTTTTGTTCATCCACTGGACTTTGCATTCCACAATGTCTGGTTCTAGATAAGTGATCACACCATTGTGGTTATCTGGGTCATAAAGATGTTTTTTGTATAGTTCTTCTGAGTATTCTTGCCACCTCTTCTTAATATCATCTGCTTTTGTTATGTCCATACCATTTCTGTCCTTTATTTAGTCCCTCTTTGCATGAAATGCTCCCTTGGTATTTCTAATTTTCTTGAAGAGATCTCTAGTCTTTCCCATTCTATTATTCTCTTCTATTTCTTTCCATGGATCACTGAGGAAGGCTTTCTTTTATCTCATTACTCTTCTTGGGAACTCTGCATTCAGATGTGTATATCTTTCTTTTTCTTCTTTGCCTTTTAGTTTCTCTCCTTTTCTCGGTTATTTGTAAGGCTTCCTCAGACAACCATTTTGCCTTTTTGCATTTCTTTTTCTTGGGGATGTCTTGATCATTGCCTCCTGAACAATGTCAGGAACCTCCGTCCATAGTTCTTCAGGCACTCTTTCTATCAGATATAATCCCTTGAATGTGTTTGCCACTTCCACTGTATAATTGTTAGGGATTTGATTTAGGTCAGACCTGAATGATCTAGTGGTTCTCCCTGCTTTCTTCAATTTAAGTCTGAATTTGGCAATAAGGAGTTCATGATCTGAGCCACAGTCAGCTCCCAGTCTTGTTTTTGCTCACTGTATTGAGCTTCTCCATCTATGGCTGCAAAGAGTATAATCATTCTGATTTCAGTTTTGGCCTTCTGGTGTTGTCCATGTGTAGAGCCTTGTGTTGTTGGAAGAGGGTGTTTGTTATGACTAGTGCTTTTTCTTGGCAAAACTCTGTTAGCCTTTGCCCTGCTTCATTTTGTACTCCAAGGGCAAATTTGCCTGTTACTCCAGGTATCTTTTGATTTCCTGCTTTTGCACTACAGTCCCCAAGATGAAACAGACATCGTGTGTGTGTGTGTGTGTGTGTGTGTGTGTTAGTTCTAGAAAATCTTGTTTGTCTTCATAGAACCTTTCAAGTTCAGCCTCTTAGCATTGGTTAGGGCATAGGCTTGAATTACTGTGATACTGAATGATTTGCCTTGGAAACAAACAGAGATCATCTGTCATTTTTGAGATTGCACCCAAGTATTGCATTGTGCACTCCTGTTGACTATAAGGGCTATTCCATTTCTTCTAAGAATTCTTTTCCACAGTAATAGATATAATGGCCATTTGAATTAAATTTGCCCATTCAAGTCCATTTTAGTTCACTGATTTCTAAAACGTCAATGTTCACTCTTGCCATCTCCTGTTTGACCACTTCCAATTTTCCTTGATTCATGGACCTAAAATTTCAGGTTCCTATGCAATATTTTTCTTTACAGCCTCAGACTTTACTTCCATCACCAGTCACATCCACAACTGAGCATTGCTTTCACTTTGGCTCTTCATTCTTTCTGAAGTTATTTCTCCACTCTTCTCCAGTAGCATACTGTGCACCTACCGACCTGGGGAGTTCATCTTTCAGTGTCATATTTTTTTGCCTTTTCATACAGTTCATGGGGTTCTCAAGGCATGAATACTGAAGTGGTTTGCCATTCCCTTCTCCAGTGGACTACGTTTTGCCATAACTCTCCACTATAACCAATCTGTCTTGGGTGTCCCTACGTGGCATGGCTCATGGTTTCATTGAGTTAGACAGGCCTGTGGTCCATGTTGGCTTCCCTTGTGGCTCAGCTGGTGTCGAATCTGCCTACAATGTGGAAGACCTAGGTTCAATCCCTGAGTTGGGAAGATACCCTGGAGAAGGGAAAGACTACCCACTCCAGTATTCTGGCCTGGAGAACTCCATGGCCTGTATAGTCCATGGGGTTGCAAAGAGTTCATGTGATCAGTTTGATTAATTTTCTGTGATTGTGGTTTTCATTATGTCTGCTCTTTGATGGATAAGAATAAGAGGCTTATGGAAGCTTCCTGATGGGAGAGACTGACTGAGGGGAAACTGGCTCTTGTTCTGATGGGTGGGGCCATGCTCAGTAAATCTTTAATGCAATTTTCTATTAATTAGCAGGGCTGTGTTCCCACTTTGCTTTTTGACCTGAGACCAAAGTATAATAGGGACAATGAAGATAATGGTGACCTTCTTCAATAGGACTTGAAGTATTCAGTGCCCCCTGACCATGCAGCAAGCCAGTGTCAACCCATACCTCTGCCGGAGACTCCTGGACACTCTCAGCCAAGTCTTGGTCGGTCTCTTGTGGAGTCACTACTCCTTTCTCCTGGGTCCTGGTGCACACAAGCTTTTGTTTGTGCCCTCTAAGAGTCTGTTTTCCCAGTCCTGTATAATGTCTGTAATCAAATCTCACTGGCCTCCAAAGTTAAATTCCCTCCAGTTTTACAGGCCCTTTGCCAGATCCCCAGATTGGGATATCTGTTGTGGGCCCTATAACTTTCTTAACAGTGTGAGAATTTTTTGGTATAATTGTTCTGCAGACTGTGGGTCATCTGCTAGGCAGTTCTATGGTGGGGTTAATGGTGACCTCCTCCAAGAGGGCTTATGCCACACGCTATGTGACCCAGGTCTGCTGAACCCAAACCCCCTGCCCCTTTGGCAGGCCACTGGTGACCCGAAACTCCCCAGAAGACATTCAAAGGCAGGTCTGGTTCAGTCTCTGTGGGTCTCTAGGTACTGGTTTGCACAAGGTTTTGTTTGAGCCTACTGAGAGTCTCTGGTGGGTATGGAGTTTTATTCAAAACGTGATTTTGCCCATCTTACAACCTTTCTTGGGTTTCTCCTTTGCCCTTGGACATGGGGTATCTTATTTTGGTGGGATCTAACATTTTTCTGGGCTTTCCTTGTGGCTGATCTGGTAAAGAATCCATCTGCAATGCAGGAGACATGAATTTGATCCCTGAGTTGGGAAGATCCCCTGGAGAAGGGAAAGGCTGCCCAATCCAGTATTCTGGCCTGGAGAATTCCATGGGCTGTTTAGTCCATGGTGTTTCAAAGAGTTGGAAATGACTGAGTCACTTTCACTTTCACTTTCAACATTCTCCTGTTGATGGTTGTTCAGCAGCAAATTGCAGTTTTGGAGTTCTTGCAGGAGAAGATGAGCACATGTCCTCCTACTCCACTATCTTGCTTCATCTTTTCTAGAATCATCTCCCATTTACCTTCTAAGATGCAGACCATGGCCACAAACAGAAATATTTTATCTCACAAAACTGCTTCACTTTCCTAACTTCAAGCATTCTTTAGCCTGACTTTAGCCATAATTTCATTGGCTCCTTCAAAACCCATCAGCTTGATTCAAATACTTCAGATTAACCCTGGCCTTCTGGTTCCCTTGGTCTCTATACCACTTTGCTTTGGTCAGCATTTACGTGCTAACTATTTGGAACTCATTCCTCCCTTTTTCTTTCTTACTAAGGAAAAAGAACAAATACTTTTGCTTTTTGAATAAAGAAATGACAAAAATAAATATATCCAAGACTATGTCATTCAGTTTTCCAGGAGTAGATCATGAAATGTGGAAAGAGGAAAAAAAATTACACATGAATCTGTATGAATGATTAAAAACAATATTTTAGCAAAGAAAAGTGTGTGAGTTTGGAGATTAAAAAGGATGAGTTTAGTACTCAAAAATATATACCTGTTTGACTGAATCAAAAAAACATCATTAAAGTTCTTCTAAAACAAAGTAATTTAACATGAGTTCTATCGAACTTTCCACATTTTTCCTTTTTTTTTTTTTTTTTTGGTCTCTGATATCAATAGTATTGGAATTCTATCTAACATTTTACAGGTGATTCAGAAATACCTGACCAGAAATATTTTTATTAATAAGTAGAAACAAGAATTATATATCCATGGGTTATAAGCTGTATAAGCAGTTAAAATGTTAATAACTCTTAAGCCAAATTGACTGTATACATTTGATGTTGCTAATGTGATTGATGATATGTTTGAAAATTTTTTCTAAAATGTATCTCCTTAAAATGGAATTAATTATTCCATTTCTAAAGAAATTTGAGAAAGTTTCAAGAATTAGCAATGCATGTTCTGCACATTTCATGCAGCAAGATGCTGTAAATTTTTTTCAATATTTTACATTTTTCTTTACCATTCCCAAGGAATTCTTTAAAGCAACATAAATCCCAAATTTAGAGAAATATTCTACATGTCTGGGGCTTCCCTGGTCGCTTAGTGGTAAAGAATCCACACGCGAAGGCAGGAAATGCAGATTTGATCCCTGGGTGGGAAAGATCCCCTGGAGAAAGAAATTGCAACCCACTCCAATATTCTTGCCTGAGAAAAACCATAGGCAGAGGAGTCTGGCAGAGCCACAAAGAGTTGGACACAACTGGACACACATGCAAGTTGCATGTTTTAAAATTTTGTATACTGAGTACTAAAAGACATCCCAAAAATATTCAAGAGGAGAAACTTGTGTCAATAATACTTATTTAAAAGTTAAATACTTATTTACCTAAATACCTATTTACAGACTTGAAATATGTTCCTAAAGAGAATTTAAGACAAGTTAGCAAGAAAGCATGACCTCACTCTAAGTAAAACCTCTGTGTGTGTGTGTGTGTGTGTGTAGGCATGGTGTGTGTGTGTTTGTGTGTGCACGTGCGTATGTGTGTGTGCATGTGTACACTTGTGCGCATATGTCAGTCTGAACGAAACAAGCTTGTTTAGTCAGTCTGAAACAAGCTCGTGTTATCTCATCCTTAACTCAGAAGCTGAGCAGACTTGGGAGAAAAAATGATAAGGAAACAGAACTAAGGGCTAGTTAAAGGCTCTGTCTCATTTGGCCAAGTTTCTCCTGGCAGAAGGATGGCCTGATACCGTCGAGTACAAGTGTTAATGTAAGGCAGTAATAGAAACTCCCCAAAATTCAGAGCCTTCACAGACACTTTAGTTCCAGTAATTTGATGCTCAAGAATAAAAATTTGCTGTCGTATGAACTGTTGTAAAGCACACACACTCATTCTGACATCTAGCATAAATCATCTCAGCTCCTGTCGATTATGTATTTAGTATAATAAAAATCATGATTTATTTTTTATAAGAATGTAAAGAAATCAACATAGGTCCATTAACAATATTCTGCTCTGCCACTTAAACAAAGGAATTGCCAATGCTGAAATAGAACTGAGGAGAATTATAAGGGGGGAAAAAGAGATATGTAGAGAGGAAAACAAAAGGAGAGACTGAAAATAGTGAAATCTGAGACCTTTAAGAAAATTACCAAATATACTAAGAAATGTGTGTGTGCAAATACATTTTTACATCTACATTTTAAAATACTAGATATTTTATTTGTGCGTTTTGAAATTGAGGTTTAAAGCTTCTGCCACAGCAGTAACGAATTTCCAGGTTTTTCTTTGTTTTGTTTGCTGGATGTTTTCTGATTAATTTGAGCATTTCTCTGTGTGGGGGTGACTTTATGCTTTTTTTCTGCTATCATATGAAGCAAGTAGTCTTCTGCAATCTTTCATTTGTCTTTTGGCTTTGCTTAGTGTGAACATTATCGTGTTGAAATTTCTAATACTTATGGAGTCTATCTGACATTCTTTTTCTTTATAAATTCTGGTTTTCCTATCTTGCTTAAAACTTTCTCCTCAATTCTAAGGATTCTTATTATATTTTATTTTTACATTTAGAATATTAGCTTATTAGAAATAATTTAGTATATGTGATAAAATAAGCCTTACTTTTTCAAGTGCAAAGACTATTGTACTAAATTATTAACATAAACTGTTAATCACTGAATCAAAATGTCATATACATATATAAGATATTTTATATTTCTTATATGTTATTTTCCTATATACACTTACAAATTATTTTCTTTAATACTCTCTAAAATAGAATCTTGATTGATTTTGAAGTAAATACCTATAATAAATTTAGCAAGGTGTAAAAGCATAAAGCTATTCTTTTCTGTTCTAGAACATTACAGGTGTCTCCATCCTTAACTTGGGAAGCTATTAACAGAATAATCTTAATAAAATAATGAATTTTCATTGTCCAGAAATTAGGCAGGCATGCCATTTTTCTGAGATGGACATTAGATGGTGATTGTCAAAAATACTTAATGTTTCAGCAGCAATTAATTTTACCAAACTATCTGTTAGCCAGTGAAATGTGACTTCCACAATAAATGTTTAAGGCTAGGGAAACAAGTTAAAAAGCCATATTCCAATTGAATTGTGAATATCAATAGAATTTTTTCATTATATATTTTAAAACTCAGTTGATTGTTTTGTATTTCCTTTGATAGTTGAGACTGAAGGAATCAAATTATGACCTAACAATACATTCATCTTAGATTTTTTTGGTCAATTCTCAATGTATGCACTGTTCTTTTATCTTTCTGTATCCCTAAATCTGAATTAAAAGTTTAAAGTGTCAAATGTCAAATGGTAGAAGATAGCAAATATTAAAAAGTATGAGTCAGAGAAGAAGAATTAATAGGGAAACCAGAAGCCTTGTATTTGACATTTAAGCATCTTCCTCAAGACTTCATCATGAACAATTTGTAGACTTAACTACAAATGAAATGTCACAGATAATTGTTCATGTACCTTTGACATTATATCTCGGGTTTTGTGAATGAATTTTGTAATTTGGAACACTAGGAGCCAATATTCAGGGACTGAAATATCAGAACTAGCTATTTTAAACTATTTTATGGAAGTGTGTATTTTGCTAATTTTATAAAGTACAATAAGGCAAATCATGACTAGAGAAACAGAATATAAGTCAACATAGAGATTCTTGACATATAAAAATATTAAATGAAAAAGCATTTCTGATAATAATAAGTATTAGTTCAGTTCAATCATTCAGTCGTGTTCAACTTTTTGCAACCTCATGGACTGCAGCATTCCAGGCTTCCATGTCCATCACCAAATCCTGGAGCTTGCTCAGACTCATGTCCATCGAGTCGGTGATGGCATCCAACCATCTTACCTTCTGTTATCCCCTTCTCCTCTTGCCTTCCATCTTTCCCAGCATTAGGGTCTTTTCTAATGAGTCAGTTCTTTATATCAGGTGGCTAAAGTATTGGAGCTTCAGCATCAGTCCTTCCAATGAATATTCAGGACTGACTTCCTTTAAGACTGACTGATCTGATCTCCTTGCAGTCCAAGGGATCTCAAGAGGAGTCTCCAACAACACAGTTCAAAAGCATCAGTTCTTCACCGCTCAGCTTTCTTTTTGGTCCAGTTCTCATATCCATACAAGACTACTGGAGAAACCATAACTTTGACTAGACGGCCCTTTGTCAGCAAAGTATATGCTGTCTATGTTGGTCATAGCTGTTCTTCCAAAGAGCAAACATCTTTTCATTTCATGGTTGCAGTCACCATCTGCAGTGATTTTGGAGTCCAAGGAAATAAAGTTTATCACTGTTTCTACTGTTTTCCCAGCTATTTGCCATGAAGTGATGGGACCAGATGCCATAATCTTTGTTTTTTGAATGTTGAACTTTAAGCCAACTTTTTCACTCTCCTTTTTCACTTTCATCAAGAGGCTCTTTAGTTCCTCTTCACTTTCTGCCATAAGAGTGATGTCATCTGCATATCTGAGGTTATTGATATTTCTCCCGGCAATCTTGATTCCAACTTGTGCTTAATGTAGTCCAGCATTTTGCATGATGTACTCTATATATAAGTTAAATAAATAGGGTGACAATATACAGCCCTAACATACTCCTTTTCCAATTTGGAACCACTCTGTTGTTCCATGATGAGTTCTAACTGTTGTGTCTTGACTTACATATAGATTTCTCAGGAGGCAGGTAAGGTGGCCTGGTATTCCCATGTCTTTGAGAATCTTCCACACTTTGTTGTGATCCACACAGTTAAAGGCTTTGGCATAATCAGTAAAGCCAAAGTAGATGATTTTCTGGAACTCTTTTGCTTTTTCTATGATCCAATGGATGTTGGCAATTGATCTCCCCTGTGTTTTCTAAATCCAGCTTGAACATCCAGAAGTTCTTGGTTCATGTACTGTTGAAGCCTGACTTGGAGAATTTTGAGCATTACCTTGCTGGCGGATGAGATGAGTGCAATTGTGCAGTTGTTTGAACATTCTTTGGCATTCCCTTTCTTGTCCTGTGGCCACTTTGTGGTATACTGAGTGAAGTATCATCTTTTAGGATTTAAAATAGCTCAGCTGGAAATTCATCACCTGCACTAGCTTTGTTTGTAGTGAAGCTTCCTAAGGCCCACTTAACTTTGCCTTCCAGGATGTCTGGCTTTAGGTGAGTGATCACACCATCAGTTATCTGAGTCATTAATTATAGAGGTCTTTTTATTTCCTCTTTTGATATAATTAAAATAATATCCCATATTGTGCTTCTGAGCTTTAGGGTAAATATTGTCCATTTCTGAAGAACTTCCTATATAAAATATATATGTAACATTAATTACTGCATTGGTTAAAGTTGAGCTTATAGAAGGATATTATTGTCCTATCTAAAACTTTGAAATACTTGACTCTTTTTTATGAGCACACAAAAGCAAGTCAAGTCAATTTAGAAAGGAGGCAAAGATATTAATAACATTACAAAATATTGTGCATAATCATAGACCAAGGAAATAGTTAAGAATCTGGAAAAATCAGAATTGAGTCAATTTCTATTGGAATTCTCTCTTTTTTTTCCTATTCTCCTTCCTTCTGAGTGTTTGCCTCATTCTTATTTTATGCAGTCAAGCTGATTTATTTATTTATTTCAAACCACAAACCAAAATAAGGCAGTCAGAAGAACACAGGTTTACATTCTGGTACTTTAAAATGTCTTACCTACTGAGTTGGAATCTTACTAAGAGACAACCTGGGCAGGATTCTGGTTGGCCTGACTTGAGGAGTGTCCACATGAACCAGTTATCTGTGACCCAAGTTTAAAGGGCTCCACCAGAAGGTTGGGGAGCAGCAGCTTGATGTACTTCCCTAAATAATTGTGAAGGTTATTCTCTGAAAATGGGATGGAGGACCTGAGAGTGTTTTCTTTTTCACTCTAGGAATAATCTCCTATAATTCGTGGTTGTCCAACATGCAAATCTAAAGGGGCCAACTTATTAAAGTGCATGTATTTAAAGAAATAAAACTAGAACGTCTTGAGTGTGTTTAAATAATTTTCTGATCAATTGACCTTCTCTTAGTTTAGGAAACAGCTTTTAGAATTATGGAAAGTGACTGGAAATCAATAGCTTAGAGACCTGTGAAATGAAATGGGAAAAATAAAAACCTCAAAAGGGTCAAAAGTGGAGATTGCTGACCTTAAATAGAAAATAAACTTGCAGTTTTTAACCCTGTCTAATTTATTCAGCTTGAGATTAATATTTTAGCACATTGTTTGTGGCCACAAAGCACACATTCTGGCATCTTGCTCTGTAATTCATCACTGTCTTGTTAGCTCTTTGCTATTTCCTGGTGGATTTAAACACATGGATTTTATCTAGCTTTTCAGGTTTCCTTAGAAACAGAGTGAGAGAGAGAAATAGAAAGCAGAATAACATACCCCAACATCATTGCAATCCTACTTATCAATACATTTTAGTATTGATGATGTATTTAAGTTGTAGGAAAATAGGGCATGAGAGGATGGCCACATCCTAGGTCCTCAGTGAGTCCTAGGGATGGGCCACCAAGTGAGGGTCTTTGGCTTCTGATAGGAAAGAACTCAAGAACTCAAGCCATAGTAAAGGGAAAGCAGGTTTATTAAAAGAGATACACACTTAGATAACCACAGATAGAGTATGGTTCATCTCAGAAGGCAAGATCACCCTGAGGTGAGGGGCTGGTTAGTATTTAGAGGCTGGGCAATTTTATAGGCCAGTGAGTGGGAGGATTATTCAAACTATTTTGGAGAAGGAGCAGGGAATTCCAGGAACTGGCCCCTACCGCTTTTGGCTTTTTATGGTCAGTCTTGGAACTATCATTGTACCTGTGATTTTGTCATTTAGTTAATGTTGTTACAGTCAGCCTGGTGGTGAGATATTAAAGAACATGCCTGCAATGCAGGAGATTTGATTTCAATCCCTGGGTCAGGAGGGTCCCCTGGAGAAAGGAATGGCTACCCACTCCAGTATCCTTGCCTGGAAAATCCCATGGAAAGAGGAACCTGAAGGGCTACAGTCCATGGAGTCACATACACACCTCTTTATTCCACTGTTAAACTTTCTAAATTACTTTATTTTTCTTCTCTGGATGTCTTAACTTCTTTCCTTACAGTTAGCATTTTAAAATTTTGGGAACTTATACTCTGGTGAGCTTGTTTTTCATTCATTAACCAGGTCCTTTAGTGGACCCATCTGTACTACAACTCTTAAGTAAGTTATTGCTTTTTGGTGGTAAAAGCTTATGCAATTTTCTGACATTTTATATCTCTAGAACAGAGATATTAATTATTATTCAGATATGTGGCCTTATATATTGATACTGTGCATCTCTTTGATATTTTATTTTTCTGAATTTTATTTAAAACTTTTGGAAAGCTTCCTTGATTATGTTTTCTAAGGTCACTGGACAAATTTTAAATTTTATTTTGAAAATTTATTTATAATTTTTGTTTATTTGGTTTATTCCCTGATTGGTTCTTTGTTATTTTTATGGATGCAATGGCTCTCACATTTCTCTGAGCATGCATTAGGATATCTTTTTGTTTTTGCTTTCTATTCTTTATATCACTTTTATTATCTGTTTCCTGGGGTAATTTTTCATAGTGATGTTTTTAAATTTTTTATTGAAATATAGTTTATTTAAAATGTTGTATTAATTTCTGCCATACAGGAAAGTGATTAAGTTATACACATGTGTATATTCTTCTTTATATTCTTTTCTAGTCTGGTTTATCACAGGATGTTCAATGTAGTTCCCTGTGTTATACAGTAGGGTCTTGTGGTTCACCCATTCTATGCGTAATATTTTGCATCTGCTAACACATGGTGATAAATTAAATCAGATGTTAAGAGGTGTTTTACTCCTTATTCCGACATAAGTATAAGGAAGTAAAAGGCTGGTTGGCAGCTTTCAGTATGCACCTTCATCTTGGCTTTAATAGGGAAGACTAGAAGTGAGGTTTCAAAGGGAAGCCTGAATGCCACCACTCACATCACTTTCCTTGGAACTGTTACATTTTCCAGGGACAAACTCTTAAGTTATCCTACTTGGGAGGTATTACTGGAATGTCATGCAGTGTGTGAGTCTGAGAGGGAACAAAATCCCTCCTATGAAGCATTTCAACAATCCTTTTGAATTTACTACTATGTTTTTGATTCCCATCTGGCATCCTTGAGGTTTTTGTTGTTGTTGTTGTTTGTTTGTTTTTTAATATAAATTTATTTATTTTAATTGGAGGCTAATTACTTAACAATATTGAGTTGGTTTTGCCATACATGGGTTTCTGCTTTCTGAGCTGCATCATGGTTTAGGAACATTCTGGACCAAATCTTTCATGACCTGGTGCCTTAGTTACTACTCTTATATACAACTTGTTGTTGCTGTTATTTAGTTGCCAAATCTTGTCCAACTTCTTGTGACCTCATGGACTGTAGCCCATCAGGTTCCTCTGTCCATGGGATTCTCCAGGCAAGAGTACTGAAGTGAGTTGTCATTCCCTTCTCCAGGGGATCTTCCTGACCCAGGAATCTAACCCATGACTCCTGGATTGGCAGGCAGATTCTTTAACACTGTGCCACTAGAGGATCCTCTTCTAAGTGTGAGTCACATGTGTATCATCAGACTTCTTAAAGCTCAGAGTGAGGTGACAGCTGCTGACCTTGCTAAATATAGATTTCATTTTCATTACCACTAGGTGAACTGCTCCATGGGCCTCCTATGAAGGTCAATCTGATTCAATAGCCTGCAACTTCCTTGAAGTCCATCTGCTTTCTCTCTTTTCTTCTTGTTTTTATCACTATTATTTGCTAACCAGGTTAATGTCATATGAAGACTTCTGTCCAGGGGAAAATATCTGAATTTCATCTTGATATAATATACAACTACCATGGTCTGATTTAACTGAAATTGTTCATGCAATCCTTCTTATTGAGTCAATTCCTAGGCAGGTTGATAAGAAGTCCAGGGTCCCTGAGGAGGAGAAAGTGGTCTGGGGCTCTCAAGGAGGAGATGGGGTCTGGAATTCTTAAGGAGGAGGAAAGGACAAATGTTTCTTTTTTCATTCCTTAGTAAAGATTATAACAGTAATATATCCTGCTTAAGGACATGTTTCTCCTTCTTGAAAATCTTCTGACATATCCTTTTATCTTAAAATGTATATTGTGGGAGTGGATCTAGTAAGACCTTTACAACCTTGACACATTCTTTTGATTTATCATAATAACCAATTATAAAAATACATAACTCCGTTGTTAACACTAGTGAGGGGGATACTCTCCATCCCCCTTCTGATGTCTATGTCAGAAGCTTTCCCTGCCCCCTTTCCACTTTAAGAAAACTCTGCTATATAAAAGCTCTTGAGTGATCAAGCGTGGTCCCTGGTCCTGAAGTTAAATTTTCTTTGGAGATCAAGAATCCAACATTGGTCACCATAAGCTATCATTGTATTAGATTTATTCAACATACATTTATTCAACTTTTAATGATATGTTATTATTTTATTGGGATTTTAGAAGAGAAAATAGTTGAGTGTGATCAATCAATTATATTCACACAGAAAATTTAAACTGCATATAGGACACTTTCATATGAAAAAGACTCTACAGACTTTGAAATGATGACCAAGTAAACTTCCTATGTACTACTATAGTTGCAGCATCATGAATCTTTGAAAATTAGGTCAACTCTAAAACATTTGCAGTACCCTACAGAAAAAAAAAAATGTAGATAGTCACTAACTGGAATAATAAAACCTTTTGAACAAATACATTCGATTTGCATATGTAAATACTATAGCACAGAAAAAGTAGGGATGAAATATCTTAATGCTTACCTCTCTTCCATCACCTGTAACTATGAGAAAGCATTTGAACCTTGCTGAAAGATGTTTTTAAATTAAATTAGATAATGCAAGAGAATGGTTAGCATATAATTTAGTACACTGTATGCCTCTAAAAATGCCTATTATATCAGCATTTCCTCCAAATGCAACTAAAGAAACATACATTCACACTTGTCAAGACTTTAAAATAAAATTTTAGGTTTAGTAAACATCTGAATAGTGGAGTTTTGAAAGAGTAAGCTGTCTCTCAATTCAGTTTAACTGAGTCATTCAGTGAACTCAGTCACTCAGTCATGTCTGACTGTTTGCGACTCCATGGACTGAACCACACCAGGCTTTCCTGTCCATCACCAACTCCCGGGGCTTACTCAAACTCATGTCCATCGAGTTGGTAGTGCAATCCAACCTTGTCATCCTCTGTCGTCCCCTTCTTCCACCTTCAATCTCACCTAGTTCAGAGGCTTTTCCAAAGAGACAGTTCTTTGCATCAGGTGGACAAATATTGGAGTTTCAGATTCAACATCAGTCCTTCTATTGAATACTCAGGACTGATTTCCTTTAGAATTGACTAGTTGGGTCTCTTTGCAATTCAAGGGACTCTCAACAGTCTTCTCCAACACCACAGTTCAAAAACATCAGTTCTTTGGTGCTCAGCTTTCTTTATGGTCCATCTTTCATACCATACGTGGTTATTGGAAAAACCATAGCTTTTACAAGATGGATCTTTATTAGCAAAGTAAACTCTGCTTTTTAATATGCTGTCTAGGTTGGTCACAGCTTTTCTTCCAAGGAGCAGGCGTATTTTAATTTCATGGCTGCAGTCACCATCTGCCGTGATTATGGAGCCCTCCCCAAATAAAGTCTTTCACTGTTTTCATTGCTTCCCAATATATTTGCCATGAAGTGATGGGACCAGATGCCATAATCTTAGATTTCTTAATGTTGGGTTTTAAGGCAATTTTTTCACTCTCTTCTTTCACTTTCATCAAGAGGCTCTTTAGTTCCTCTTTGCTTCTGCTGAATCTCTGGTTCTGCTGGCTTTTATAAATCCAACTTGAACATCTGGAAGTTCTTGGTTCATGTACTGTTGAAGCCTGTTTGAGCACTACTTTGCCAGCATGTGAGATGAGTGCAGTTGTGTAGTACTTTGAACATTCTTTGGCATTGCCTTTCTTTGGGATTGAAATGAAAACTGACTTTTTCTAGTCCTGTGGCCACTGCTGACTTTTCCAAATTTGTTGGCATATTGAGTGTATCACTTTAACAGCATCATTTTTGGATCTGAAATAGCTCAACTGGAATTCCATCACCTCCATCAGCTTTGTTCATACCGATGTGTCCTAAGGACCACTTGCCTTTGCATTCCAGGATGTCTGGCTCTAGGTGAGTGATCACACCATCATGGTTATCTGGGTCATTAAAATCTTTTTTGTATAGTTCTTCTGTGTATTCTTGCCACCTCTTCTTCATATCTTATGCTTCTGTTAGGTCCATACCATTTCTGTTCTTTATTGTGCCTGTCTTTGCATGAAATAGTCCTTTGGTATCTCTAATTTTCTTGAAGAGATCTCTAGTCTTTCTTAGTCTATTGTTTTCTTCTATTTCTTTGCATTGATCTCTGAAGAAGGCTTTCTTATATCTCCTTGCTATTTCTTGGAGCTCTGCATTCAAATGGGTATATCTTTCCTTTTGTCCTTTGCCTTTCACTTCTCTTCTTTTCTAAGTTATTTTTAAGGTCTCCTCAGACAACCATTTTGCCTTTTTGCATTTCTTTTTCTTGGGGATGGTCTTGATCACTGCCTCTTGTACTATGTCAGGAACCTCCGTTCATAGTTCTTCAGGCAATTTGTCTATCAGATCTAATCCCTTAAATCTGTTTGTCACTTCCACTGTACAATCATAAGGGATTTGATTTAGGTCATACATGAATGGTCTAGTGGTTTTCCCTACTTTCTTCAGTTTAAGTCTGAATTTAGCAATAAGGAGTTCATGATCTGGACTGCAGTCAGTTTGTGGTCTTGTTTTTGCTGCCTGTTTAGAGCTTCTTCATCTTTGTCTGCAAAGAATATACTTAATCTGATTTTGGTATTGACCATCTGGTGATGCCCACGTGTAGACTCGTAGAGTCTTCTCTTGTGTTGTTGAAAGTGGGTGCTTGCTATGACCAGTGTATTCTCTTGGCAAAATTCTATTAGTCTTTGCCCTGCTTTATTTTGTTCTCCAAGGCCAAATTTGCCTGTTACTCCAGGTGTTTCTTGACTTCCTACTTTTGCATTCCAGTCCCCTATAATGAAAAGGAGAGCTTTTGGGGGGTGTTAGTTCTAGAAGTTCTTATAGGTCTTCATAGAACCATTCAGCTCCTGCTTCTTCAACATTACTGGTTGGGGCATTGACTTGGATTACTGTGATACTGAATGTCTTTCCTTGGAAACAAACAGAGATCATCTTCATTTTTGAGATTGCATCCAAGTACTGCATTTCAGACACTTCTGTTGACTATGAGGGCTATTCCATTTTTTCTATGAGATTCTTCACCACAGAAATGGATAATGGTCATCTGAGTGAAATTCACCCTTTCCAGTCCATTTTAATTCACTGATTCCTAAAATGTCAACATCACTGTTGCCATCTCCTGTTTGACCACTTCCAATATACCTTGATTCATGGACCTAACATTCCAGGTTCCTATGCAATACTGTTGGGTAGGTATGGCATAAGCCCTCTTGGAGGAGGTCACCATTAACCCCACCATAGAGCCGCCAAATGTTACATAGCACTGGGGAAACAGACTTTGGAGGACACAAACAAAACCTTGTGTGTTCCAGGACCCAGGAGAAAGAAGCAGTGACCCCCACAAAAGACACAGCCAGACATGCCTGTGAGTGGCCAGGAGGTTCTGGCAAAGATGTGGCCTGCTGCTCTGTTGGGGCACTGAACACAACAGTCCTGGCATAAGCCCTGTTGAAGGAAACTGCCATCACCACCATCACCCCTACCATAGAATGGGAAAATACAAACAGAAAGACTAAAAATCTCTTCAAGAAAATCAGAGATAACAAGGGAACATTTCATGCAAAGATGGGTACAATGAAGGACAGAAATGGTACAGACCTAACAGAAGCAGAAAATATTAAGAAGAGGTGGCAAGAATACACAGAAGAACTATAAAAAAAGATCTTAGTGACCCAGATAACAATGGTGGTATGATCATACATCTAGAGCCAGACATCCTGGAGTGTGAAGTCAAGTTTTCCTTAGGAAGCATCAATAAGAACAAAGCTAGTGGAGGTGATGGAATTACTGTTGAGCTATTTCAAATCCTAAAAGATGATGCTGTGAAAGTGCCGCACTCAATATGTCAGCAAACTTGAAAAACTCAGCAGTGGCCACAGGACGGGAAAAGGTCTGTTCTCACTCTAGTCCCAAACAAAGGTAATTTCAAAGAATGCTCAAACTACCATACAATTACACTCATCTCACATGATAGCAAAGAAATTCTCAAAATTCTTGAAGCTAGGCTTCAAAAGTATGTGAACCAAGAACTTCCAGATGCTCAAGTTGGATTTAAAAAAGCTAAAGAAACCAGAGATCAACTTGCCAACATCTGCCAGATCATAGAAAAAGCAAGAGAATTCCAGTAAGGCTTCTGCTTCATTGACTACCTTACAGCCTTTGACTGTGTGGATCACAACAAACTGTGGAAAATTCGTAAAGAGATGGAAATGCCAGACCACCTTATCTGCCTTCTGAGAAATCTGTATGTAGGTCAAATGCAACAGTTAGAACCAGACATGGAACAATAGACTGTTTCCAGATCGGGAAAGGAGTATGTCAAGGCTGTATATTGTCACCCTGATTATTTAACTTTGTGCAGAGTACATCATGAAAAACGCTGGGCTGGATGAAGCACAAACTGGAATCAAGATTGCGCAGAGAAATATCAATAACCTCAGATATGCAGATGACACCACCCTATGGCAGAAAGCAAAGAGGAACTAAAGAGCCTCTTGATGAAAGTGAAAGATGAGAGGGAAAAAGCTTGCTTAAAACTCAGCATTCAGAAAACAAAGACGGCATCCCACCCCATCATTTCATGGCAAATAGATTGTAAAACAATGAAACAGAGAGAGATTCTATTTTCTTTGGCTCCAGAATCACTGCAGATGGTGACTGCAGCCATGAAATTAAAAGACGCTTGCTTCTTGGAAGAAACGCTATGACCAACCTAGACAGCATTTTAAAAAGCAGAGTCTTTTCAACTTGCTTATAGATTTTGTTGTTGTTGTTGTACAGAAGCTTTTAATTTTAATTAGATCCCATTTGTTTATTTTTGCTTTTATTTCCAATATTCTGCCAGGTGGGTCCTAGCGGATCCTGCTGTGATGTATGTCGGAGAGTGTTTTGCCTCTGTTCTCCGTATGTCAGAGACTGTTTTGCCTATGTTCTCCGTATGTCAGAGAGTGTTTTGCCTATGTTCTTCTCTAAGAGTTTTATAGTTTCTGGTCTTATGTTTAGATCTTTAATCCATTTTGAGTTTATTTTTGTGTATGGTGTTAGAAAGTGTTCTAGTTTCATTCTTTTACAAGTGGTTGACCAGTTTTCCCAGCATCACTTGTTAAAGAGATTGTCTTTTCTCTATTGTGTATTCTTGCCTGCTTTGTCAAAGATAAGGTGTCCATAGGTGAGTGCATTTATCTCTGGGCTTTCTATTTTGTTCCATTGATCTTCTGTCTTTGTGCCAGTACCATACTGTCTTGATGACTGTGGCTTTGTAGTAGAGCCTGAAGTCAGGCAGGTTGATTCCTCCAGTTCCATTCTTCTTTCTCAAGATTGCTTTGGCTATTCGAGGTCTTTTGTATTTCCATACAAATTGTGAAATTATTTGTTCTAGCTCTGTGAAGAATACCGTTGGTAGCTTGATAGGGATTGCATTGAGTCTATAGATTGCTTTGGGTAATATACTCACTTTCACTATATTGATTCTTCCAATCCATGAACATGGTATATTTCTCCATCTATTAGTGTTCTCTTTGATTTCTTTCATCAGTGTTTTATAGTTTTCTATATATAAGCCTTTCGTTTCTTTTGGTAGATATATTCCTAAGTATTTTATCCTTTTCGTTGCAATGGTGAATGTAATGGTTTCCTTAATTTCTCTTTCTATTTTCTCATTATTAGTGTATAGGAATGCAAAGGATTTCTGTGTGTTGATTTTATATCATGCAAATTTACTATATTCATTGACTAGCTCTAGTAATTTTCTGGTGGAGTCTTTAGCAAGGTGAAAAGACAGCCTTCAGAATGGGAGAAAATAATAACAAATGAAGCAACTGACAAACAACTAATCTCAAAAATATACAAGCAACTCCTGCAGCTAATTCCAGAAATATAAATGACCCAATCAAAAAATGGCCCAAAGAACTAGACATTTCTCCAAAGAAGACACACAGATGGCTAACAAACACATGAAAAGATGCTCAACATCACTCATTATCAAAGAAATACAAATCAAAACCACAATGAGGTACCATTTCACACCAGTCAGAATGTTTGCAATCCAAAAGTCTACAAGCAATAAATGCTGGAGAGGATGTGGAGAAAAGGGAACCCTCTTACACTGTTGGTGGGAATGCAACTAGTTCAGCCACTATGGAGAACAGTGTGGATATTCCTTAAAAAACTGGAAATAGAACTGCCATACGACCCAGAAATCCCACTGCTGGGCATACACAGAGAGGAGACCAGAATTGAAAGAGACACGTGTACCCCAATGTGCATTGCAGCACTATTTATAATGGCCAGGACGTGGAAGCAACCTAAATGTCCATCAGCATATAAATGGATAAGAAAGCTGTGTACATATACATAATGGAGTATTACTCAGCCATTAAAAAGAATACATTTGAATCAGTTCTAATGAGGTGGATGAAAACACCAATACAGTATACTAAAGCATATATATGGAATTTAGAAAGATGGTAATGACAACCCTGTATGCGAGACAGCAAAAGAGACACAGATGTATAGAACAGTCTTTTGGACTCTGTGGGAGAGGGAGAGGGGATGATTTTGGAGAATGGCATTAAAACATGTATAATATCATATAAGAAACGAATATCACCAGTCCAGGTTCGATGCAGGATACAGGAAGCTTGGGGCTGGTGCACTGGGATGACCCCGAGGGATGGTATGGGGCGGGAGGTGGGAGGGGGGTTCAGGATGGGGAACACGTGTACACCTGTGACAGATGCATGTTGATGTATGGCAAAACCAATACAACATTGTAAAGTAATAAAAATAATAATAAAAAAGAAAATAAAATTGGAAAAAATAAAAAATAAATAAAATCTAAAAAAAAAAAAAAAAAGCAGAGTCATTACTTTACTGACAAAGGTCCATCTATTCAAGGCTATGATTTTTCTAGCAGTCATGTAAGGATGTGAGAGTTGGACCACAAAGAAAACTGAGGGGCAAAGAATTAATGCTTTTGAACTGTGGTGTTGGAGAAAACTCTTGAGAGTCTCTTGGACAGCAGGGAGATCAAACCAGCTAATCCTAAAGGAGATGAATCCTGAATATTCATTGGAAGGACTGATGCTGAAGCTGAAGCTCCAATACTTTGACCACCTGATGTGAAGAATTGTCTCCTTGTAATGGACCCTAATGCTGGGGAAGATTGAAGGCAGGAGGAGAATGGATGACAGAGGATGAGACAGTTAGATGACATCACCAACTCAATGGATATGAGTCTGAGCAAGTTCCAGGAGTTTGTGATGGACAGGGAAGCCTGGCATGTTGCAATCCTTGGAGTTGCAAAGAGTCAGACATGACTGAGCAACTGAACTGAACTAAACTGAAGGACATGGATGCAATCTAGATGTCCATAGACAGAGGAATGGATAAAGAAGTCATGGTACATATATACAATAGAATATTGCTCAGCCATAAAAAGTATATATTTGAATCAGTCATTACATATTTAACGGAACTCAGATCAGATCAGATCAGTCTCTCAGTCGTGTTCGACTCTTTGCGACCCCATGATTCGCAGCACGCCAGGCCTCCCTGCCCATCACCAACTCCTGGAGTTCACTCAGACTCACCTCCATCGAGTCAGTGATGCTATCCAGCCATCTCATCCACTGTCATCCCCTTCTCCTCCTGCCCCCAACCCCTCCCAGCATCAGAGTCTTTTCCAGTGAGTCAACTCTTCGCATGAGGTGGCCAAAGTACTGGAGTTTCAGCTTTAGTATCATTCCTTCCAAAGAAATCCCAGGGCTGATCTCCTTCAGAATGGACTGGTTGGGTACTGTCTCTGCTTTTGAATATGCTATCTAGGTTGGTCATAACTTTCCTTCCAAGGAGTAAGCGTCTTTTAATTTCATGGCTGCAGTCACCATCTGTAGTGATTTTGGAGCCCAGAAAAATAAAGTCTGACACTGTTTCCACTGTTTTCCCATCTATTTCCCATGAAGTGATGGGACCAGATGCCATGATCTTCGTTTTCTGAATGTTGAGCTTTAAGCCAACTTTTTCACTCTCCACTTTCACTTTCATCAAGAGGCTTTTGAGTTCCTCTTCGCTTTCTGCCATAAGGGTGGTGTCATCTGCATATCTGAGGTTATTGATATTTCTCCCAGCAATCTTGATTCCAGCTTGTGTTTCTTCCAGTCCAGCATTTCTCATGATGTACTCTGCATATAAGTTAAATAAACAGGGTGACAATATACAGCCTTGACGAACTCCTTGTCCTATTTGGAACCAGTCTGTTGTTCCATGTCCAGTTCTAACTGTTGCTTCCTGACCTGCATACAAATTTCTCAAGAGGCAGATCAGGTGGTCTGGTATTCCCATCTCTTTCAGAATTTTCCACAGTTTATTGTGATCCACAAAATTAAGAGTGAATGATGGGAAATCTATGGACCTTGAGTGACTATGGTAGGTCATTGTAGCTTCATGAATTGCAAAATATGTACCACTCAGGTGGGGAATGTTGATTATGAGGGAGGTTCTGCCTTTTTAGTGATGCAGAATATATGGGGAAATCCTGTACCTTCCTCTCAATTTTCCTGTGAATCTGAATCTTCTCTAAAAAGAATAATGTATGTTGAAAAACTCAGGAAGGCAAAACAAAATGCAAACCAAAGTCTGCTTGAAAAAAGAATAAATTACAGATCTTAGAGTTTAATACTGTGATTATATAAATTTAAAATATCTCAACATTTTTATGGTTGAATAATATTCCACTGTGTATATGTATCACAACTTCTTTGCCCATTCATCTGTGGATGGAGAGTTAAATTGTTTCCATGTCCTGGCTATCATAAACAGAGCTGTGATGAACACTGGGGTACATGTGTCTATGTCAATTGTGGTTTCCTCAGAGTATATGCCCAGTAGTGGAATTTTGAGTCATATGTCAATTTTATTCCTAGGTTTTTAAGGAATCTCCATACTCCTCCCTAGTGGCTGTATCAATATGCATTCCCACTAACAGTGCAAGAGGATTCCTTTTCCTCCACACCCTTTCTGGGCTTTATTGTTTGCAGATTTTTTGATGATGTCCTTTCTGACTGGTGTGAGGCAGAATGGATTAAGGGAGTGGCATTGAAACATATGCATTATAATGTATAAAATAAGATAGCCAGTGGAAATTTACTGTATTATGCAGGGAGCTCAAATCCAGTGCTTCATGACAATCTAGAGGAGTGGGATGGGGTGGGAAGTGGGAGGGATGTTCCAGAGGGAAGGGACATATCTATACCTATGGCTCACTCATGTTGACAGATGGCAGAACCCAACATAACATTGTAAAGCAATTATTCTCCAATTAAAAATAGAATTTGAAAATTCATCCTTTTTAAAAATATTAAAAATAAAACTTCCTCCCAACTACCAGAGACGTTGTGTCCTTTCATGTAATTTGATTGTTTATAGTCCATTTCTTTGAGAAAACAAGAGTATAATTAAACTTGTTTAAGATCCAGACATCTTATGTCTTTTTTCTGATCTTCCAACATCCCAGGAAAAGCAGTAAGGATGTCAGTATAAGAACACTGTGCAAGAAAAGTGAAAGGAAATGCAAACTGGATAAATATTTTTTAAAAATAAATGTAAATTAACAAGATAGAATTTAAGGGAGAAAGCAATATATTGAAGTTAAATTGGGCCAGCAATGTGACAAATGAAAAATAAATATCTGTCATTTATAATTTTTTTCCTTTATACTAAAATAACTTAAGGTCACTAAGTGACCATAAAGAAGAATTTTCTCTTGTTCTTATTGAAAACATCATACGCCCACATCAGTCTTCATCTAGGTAGAGTTGAGTTGAGTATTTTTTAAATCTAACAACTATAAAAATGGTCTTTATGCTCCAAATTTCGTAGGACAAATGCCATTCTACACCAACAATAGATAATGACAAATTATAAATTCTGTTTCTGTTGAAGAAGTTAACCGCCATAGTCTGCCAGGTATTTAGAAATGCCTGAATCAGCATCTCCTGGGGGATCACTGCTTCTTTCCCCTGGGTCTTGGTGCTCACAAAGTTTTGTTTGTACTCTCCAAGAGTCTCTGCTTCCCCCAGTCCTGTGGAAGTTCTGTCATCAAATCCCTCTGCCCTTCCAAGTCAGATTCCCTGGACATCCTAAGTCCCTTTGTTGGATCCCCAGATTTGAAAGTCTGATTAGGGCCTAGAAACTTTTCAACAGAAGGACTTTGCAACAGAAGCACTGATACTGAAGAAGTTGAAGCTCCAATACTTTGGCCTCCTGATGTAAAGAGCCAACTCATTGGAAAAGACCCTGATGCTGGGAAAGATTTACGGCAGGAGAATGTGGCAACAGAGGATGAGATGGATGGATGGCATCATCGACTCGGTGGACTTGAGTTTGAGCAAACTTGGGAGATAGTGAAGATCAGAGAAGCCTGGTGTGCTGCAATCCAAGGGGTCACAAAGGGTTGGATATGACTTAGTGACTGAACAACAACAACAAATTCAGCATCAGCCTCTGGAATTCCCTTTTACAATTGAGAGTAACTATTTAAAGGGACATGCACATTTTTCTGCAGCTGTTCTTCAAATGATGTGGTGCATTTTAATTACAATATCCATGCAAATTCTTCATCATGAAATCCCTTCTGAGACAAGGCCTGTGTGCCCTAGGCCTTCAGTGTTTTATTCCAGCTTTCTAAGTATTCTGCAAATGTAAGATAATAAAGGATCTTGAAATTATCCCAAGTAGCTAGAAAGTACTAACCACCTTTTGCAGTAAAATAACAATGTGTATACTTGCATTTTGGAAATGAAGAAGTCACTGCAAATATATAAAAATAGAACAGCAAATGAATAATACAGATTTCCAGTTATCTGAATATTTAACTTTTTTGGTCACTTAATATAAGAAAATATATATTAAGCACACTTAATATAAGAAACCATCACCACTGGCAGACTGTTTTATTCAATAGGACCTTAATAGTTTCTTTTTAATTCTACAACTTCTATTTCTGAAATTGTATGTTTTTATTTAATCATGATGTAAACAGTAGCATCATAATTTTACTTCTAAGTTACTCGGGTGTTATTACACGTTTTAATCTGCTCCCGTCCTATTGACATAAAACTGAGAGACCTGAGGATTTCCAAATCCAAGTATATTTGTATAGCGATGCAATTCAAGAATGCACAGAGCAAGCAGGTGGACAATGAGGTTGGTAAGAGTGGCCTGCCTGGGTAGGCGCAAGCACTCCATCACTGAAATTGTCCTGAGGTACTGACTCACAGTAATAATACGGTAATGATAAGAACAGATCAACTTTTATTCTGTTTTATGATTGCTTCCAAAGTCACTGCAGATGGTGCTTCTCTTACTGACTGCTGTCTGTGGTGCTGTGTTGTCAATGAAAACCAGAACAATAAATAAAAATAAATAAATAGCTTGCTTATTTCAAAAGTAAACTCTGGCATTACTCTGAATATAAAAGTAGACATGCATGTCCTTTATTCATTTGTTTTGGCTTCGCTGGGTCTTCATTGCTGCGCAGACTTTCTCCAGATGCCGAGAGCAGGGGCTACCCTCTAGTTGTAGTTTGTGGGCTTCTCACTGTGATGCTTCTCTTGTTGCAAAGCACGGGCTCTAGCTTCATGGGTTTCAGCAGTTGTGGTGCCTGACTTAGTTGCCCTGTGGCATGTGGGATGTTAACTCCCAGACGAGTGATCAAAATCATGTCCCCTGCGTTGGCAGGCAGATTCTTCACCACTGAGCCATCAGGGAAGCCCCTCTTTCCCTTTAGAACAAGCGTATTTGTTGTGAATAAGTCCTTTAGTCCCAGATACCTCTAAAGGGTAATAAGGAATATTTAGGTGTTCCATGCGGAGAAGGCAATGGCACCCCACTCCAGTACTCTTGTCTGGAAAATCCCATGGACAGAGGAATCTGGTAGGCTGCAGTCCATGGGGTTGCTAGAATCGGACACAACTGAGCGACTTCACTTTCCCTTTTCACTTTCATGCGTTGGAGAAGGAAATGGCAACCCACTCCAGTGTTCTTGCCTGGAGAATCCCAAGGACGGGGGAGCCTGGTGGGCTGCCGTCTATGGGGTCGCACAAAGTCAGGCACGACTGAAGCGACTTAGCAGCAGCAGCAGCAGCAGGTGTTCCATGCCTCCAAATTTTGAGCACTTTTAAGTTTGCTTCTGGAAGAAGACATTTAATAAATATTGTACTTAGTGTGGCTTAAAATAGAGGTTTTAAATGGATAGTGAAGTGCTTCTGGTTCTAAAGAAGAGACACAGATATAAAAAAAAATACAAGCTGTTACTATTTATTCCATAGTATTAGATGTTTGTTTAGAAAGCAATGGCAACCCACTCCAGTACTCTTGCCTGGAAAATCCCATGGATGGAGGAGCCTGGTAGGCTGCTGTCCATGGGGTTGCTAAGAGTCGGATATGACTGAACGAATTCACTTTCACTTTTCACTTTCTAATATAAATTTATTCATTTTAATTGGAGGCTAATTACTTTACAATATTGTATTGGTTTTGCCATACATCAATATGAATCTGCCACGGGTATACACGTGTTCCCCATCCTGAACCCCCTCCCGGTACCATCCCTCTGGGTCGTCTCAGTGCACCAGCCCCAAGCATCCAATATCATGCATCGAACCTGGACTGGAGATTCGTTTCATATATGATATTATACATGTTTCAATGCCATTCTCCCAAATCATCCCACCCTCTCCCTCTCCCACAGAGTCCAAAAGTCTGTTCTATACATCTGTATCTCTTTTGCTCTCTCGCATACATGCATCGGAAAAGAAAATGACAACCCACTCCAGTATTCTTGCCTGGAGAATCCCAGGGATGGAGGAGCCTGGTAGGCTGCCATCTATGGGGTCGCATAGACTCGGACAGGACTGAAGCTACTTAGCAACAGCAGCAGCTTTAGATGTTTGACAAATCCATTCTTAATTAGAACATTGCAATGGCACCCCACTCCAGTACTTTTGCCTGGAAAAATCCCATGGATGGAAGAGCCTGGTAGGCTGCAATCCATGGGGTTGCTAAGAGTCAGACACGACTGAGCAACTTCGCTTTCACTTTTCACTTTCATGCATTGGAGAAGGAAATGGCAACCCACTCCAGTGTTCTTGCCTGGAGAATCCCAGGGACGGGGGAGCCTGGTGGCTGCCGTCTATGGGGTCACACAGAGTTGGACACGACTGAAGTGACTTAGCGTAGCATAGCATAATGAATTTGATGCTTCCATTTTCCTTGGGATTTTATGTAATGGTGGAAAAAAATAAATAAATAAAAATACTTTTTGCTTTTTCTTTGTCTGTAAAACAGCATGATCATCCTTAAGAAGATTACATGATTATCTCACCCTGAGGGTTCACCCATGGTTTTAATCCTTATTTTTTAATATTATTTTCTAATTTTGTTCTTGTATCCTGTGGCTAATAGGTGGAGCTTTTGGTTTTATCCACCCACTTTATAACATTTTAAAAAGTCAAAGACTCAGAATGACCCAGAGTCACTCAAATACAGTATAATAGAGCTGAAATGCATTCCCATTAGACCATGACCATTCCCTTAACAGTATTTATTATGCTGACATTTGTCAGATAGTTGGTCTGGTCTCCTATAGGTAAATATTTAATACTCGAAATGCTTTAAAAATTAAATGACTGGTTTACATATAGTTGATATTTTTTAAAATATATTTCCATTTCTTCTATCAATACTTGTGTTAGGAGTATTTCCCCACCTCCTCTGGACATAAAAGATAAGAAAGTCCTTATATAATGCTTCATTACCTATGTCAGTTTAAAAAAAAAATACACAAATTGAGAGTTGTGAGTTAAGTTTTATTTGGGGCAAAATGAGCACTATAGCCTGGGATACAGTGTTTCAGATAGCTCTGAGAAACTGTTGCAAAGAGACAGGACAAAAGTTTAGTGTACATGTAATTTTGGCAAAGAAGGAGTGCATGTGATCAAGCACATATATTTTTGCAGAAGTTTGCCACTAGTCACAAGGAACAGAAGCCACCATGAAGGGTTTTAGTGCTTATCTAGATACAAGGATATGCAATAACTGTGCCCATAAAATCATTCTCCTGAAAATATCTAACTAGAGAGCACAGAGTGACTCTTTTCTGCTCTCTACCTTGAACTTTTTTCAGGGACTATTGAAAATTGACAGCTTCAGCAGCATATGATTTAATCCTTGTAGAGGTAGAGGCAATACCAATGGTAAGTGCCAATTTATAGCTGACCATTTAAAAACATCTGAGATGTTACAGTATTTAGGGGTCAAAGTATAGTTACTGTGACCTGTCTGCCCACTTTGGACTCTAACTCTACTTTCTATGCTTTGCTTTCTTCTATTTCAAAATGGGAATGCTATTAATATTATACGCATAGCGCTGCTTTGAGTATTGAATAAAACTTGTAAAAGGTATGCACAGTGTCTGGTACATATCAGACGTTCACTAAATATTAACCATCTCTCTCATATCTGCCTCTAAGATGAGTTTTCTCTTTGCTTAAACTCTTCCTCAGGGAAACATGGCCAATTCAGGTTAGTTTTGTTCGTTTTTTAATCGTATCAGTTAGACATTATTTTTATTCACGTTATTTTATTCATAATGCTTGTTTATATTTATCTTTATCAAATTTTTGTTCATCTTTTTTTTTTCATATTTCATATCATACTGCTGAGACCATTTAGCTTCTTCCATGTATTCTTAAAAGTTGCCTAAGGAGAAGTTTGCTGGTTAAAAATTCTCTTTGACTCCAGTTAAACTGGAGATGTTTGTTTCATTCTTGTTAGAGAGTTATGTCATGTGCAGTTCTAAGTTGCAAATTATTTCCTGTGGGCAGTTTGAAGCTATTATTCACACTCTTTATGTTTCCATTTATTGTTAATAACATGTCCAACATCAGTGTTATCTATAGATGTGTTTTTACTCTCTGCCAGCTTTTAAGTTGCTTCTCTTCTGTTTGAAATGTTACAGTTATCCTATAATGTAAACTTGGGCTTCCCAGGTAGTACAGTGGTAAAGAATTTGCCTTGCAATGAAGGACACACAAGAGATGTGGGTTCAATCTCTAGGCTGGGAAGATCCACTGGAGTAGGAAATGGCAATCCATCCCAGAGTTCTTGCCTGAAAAATTCCATAGACAGAAGAGCCTGGTGGGCTACAGTCCAGGGGGTGGCAAAGAGTCAGACATGACTGAGTGACTAAGCATACAGTCAACTAATACACTGTATTAGTTTTCTGTTGATACATAGCAGATGACCACAAACATGTAAGTCTGATGTCCTAAAATGACAAACTGAACCAAGCTGCTTTAATAGAGGGCCACACATCTAACTGCAGAGTGGGTTTTCAATCTATCCCAGGCTTCAGTAATTCTCTCTTCAGTTGTACTTTATTTGCTATTTTACCATTAATTTAAATTTTACCTTATTATATATTAATATACTTTTAGCTTATAAAACAAAGTTGGGCTTTTATTTACACTGTCCTAAACATCTCAATAGTCCCCTGTTGCATGGTCATCTTAATGAGTCCCATCTTTTTCTCTGTAAACATTTGTGTACACTTACTCTAAATATATTTTCTATATTCCAGAGTATAAAAGTCCTAAGGTTCTAAATGTGTTCATTTTTTTTTCTGTGAGTCTATTCACAACTACTTGTTTCTTATTTGGCAATTGTTAGTAATGAGTTCATATCTGTACTTTTATTGTGGGGACTCATTAGGCTAATTCCAATGAGAGACAATTGAAGTCTTCCATTGGGAAGTTTGAGAGTTGAACAGTGAGACCTTTGCACCCGTTGAGCATCCTTGGATTAAAGTGTGAGACTCAGGGAGTTCTTCCACCTTGCTTCTGGCCCAGGGCTCCTGAAGAGATGCAATGCTGATAAAGGCATCTGCTCCCAGACACTGGGGTCTCTCAGTTTACTTATTTCTCTCCACCAGTTTCTTCATACACATTACTTCTGTCTACTCTCCTGTTTGGGGGAAGTGGGATTGAGTAGGAGATTTTAATACATTTTTTTTTTCTTTTGAGCACAATGATGCATTAAAATCAGTTTTATTTATATCAAGTTGCTTTTAGTGTTCCATTCTGCTGAAAGAACAAAACAAAACAACTCCTATGCATTCCCAAGTAAAAGTTGCTAAGGTATTTCTTGAGTATAATAGAGACTAACATCAAAATTAGAGTATACTGTAATTTAACAGGGCTCCATGAGGTTAGGAGGCTTCCCTAGTGGCTCAAACAGTAAAGAATCTACCTGCAATGCAGGAGACCTGGGTTTGGGGAGATCCTCTGGAGAAGGAAATGGCTACCAACACCAGATTTCTTGCCTGGAGAATCCCATGGATGGAGGAGCCTGGCAGGCTACAGTCCATGCGGTCACAAAGAGTCAGATACAACTGAGTGACTAAGCACAGCACAGCACATAATATATAGTATATACCAAAATAATTCTATATGTTTATCATATATAAATACATTTATATACATACATACATATATATATATATATACATACATACATATATATATATATATATGCATGTGCGGGTACAGGTGCACTCAGTCTTGTCCAACTTCTTTGCAACCTTCTCCAGTATTCTTGCCTGAAAAATTCCATAGGCAGAGGAGCCTGGCGGGCTATAGTCCATGGGGTCACAAAGCGCTAGACAGGACTTAGCGAGTAAACAATATTCATCCATGGCTGCTTGTTGAGTGCAAGTTCTTATCCTCGCTTAGAAAATTCAATTTAATAGAAAAATGCACCCCTTAATTTGTAACATGGAGAGTAAAAAAATTGTTCCCTGGATAATTTATACTGCCTGGAACCTCTAAGCTTTATGCAAGTGGATTTCTTATAATGATCAACTCCCACTGCTTAAGCACAAATGTGGTGTCTACTGGGTTAGAATTAGATATACATCAAGTAGCAGAGAGCAGAAACAACATGTGATGCAATGGATTGCTCTGAGGATAATGCTCCTGATGGAATTTCTGTGCTTCATTTCCGGCAGTAGCTTTTACTCAGGTAATTCAAAGCCAGGGCTTCTTGGAACACCGCCAGCTCTCCAGAGAGGGGAGCTCCTCTTAAAAAACAATGTGACTGTGACAGTGGGGTGGATATTTCTCAATTAATTTATATGCAGAGAAGGTATGCTACACATTGGGAAGCATAATACACTCAAAGTTTTCCCAGTAGCACTGCTCAAAATTGATTTATGACAGAGAGAATCAGGATCACAGGCCCCAAAGAGCCACCTGAAAGAAGGCTTTTCAAGATGAAACAAAAGAAAGACAATTCAATGCAGTCCTTAGGGAAGACCCTATGCATTAGGAATCTCTGGAGGCTTAGCTAAACAGCCAACCTATTTCCTTTAATACGAGATTATAAAATTTATAAATAACTCAGGCCACTTACATCACTATTTAAAATGGAATGCTTTACAAAGAGGTGTGAAACTGTTTAACATTACTTAGACACTGTATACTTGTACCACAGAGAAGGCGATGACACCCCACTCCAGTGTTCTTGCCTGGAAAATCCCAGGGACAGGGGAGCCTGGTGGGCTGCCATCTATGGGGTTGCACAGAGTCGGACACGACTGAAGCGACTTAGCAGCAGCAGCAGCATATACTTGTATTGAACTCCTCTGAGAGGAAAAAATTCTCAATAATGGAAAGGAAAGAATGAGAAAAAGTTAAAACACCGATTTTTGGTGGAGCAATGAAGTTACCTTTGTTACATATTGTCTAGTTTTTAAGTTGAACCTATTAAAAAATGAAACTAGTGAGACAAAATTGGATCCTTTGTGTAAGTGTTGTTGTGGCTGTTCAGTTGCTCAGTTGTGTCCAGCTCTGAGACCCCACAGACTTCAGCACATCAGATTCTTCTGTTCTCCCCTCATCTCCCAGAGTTTGCTCAAATGCATGTTTTTTGTGACAGTGAAGAAACCTATATTGGGAGACAGAGCCTCCTTTTTCTCTAGTTTAACTAGGGTCTCCTCATACTTACCTTGGTTGCACCCTGTATTCTTTTCTTAGTATGTTTAAAGTAGTCACCTTATGTTGTGGTGGCAACTTCTGTTATACAGAAATGGCAACACACTGCCATTTCTGTATAATATTGGGTTGGCCAAAAAGATGGCTGGCTGTTTCTGTAAGATGGCACGGAAAAATCCAAATGAGTTACTTGGCCAACTCAGTACTTAGTTTCAACTCAGTCATTGGCATAGTCATTTTATCTGACAAGTAAGCTCCTATTGCCGAAGTTAATTTATAGCACCACAGTGATTATGAGTCCAATATTGTTACAACTTTGAAAATCAGAGTTTATGAACTTAAATTTTTGACCTATTTTAGACATAGTGTCTGGCTCGCCTAGAGCCAGACATCTTGGAAAGTGAAGTTAAGTGGGCCTTAGGAAGCATCACTACGAACAAAGCTAGTGGAAGTGATGGAATTCCAGTTAAGCTATTTAAAATTCTGAACGATGATGCTGTGAAAGTGCTGCACTCAATACACCAGCAAATTTGGAAAAGTCAGCAGTGGCCACAGGACAGGAAAAGGTCAGTTTTCATTCCAATCCCAAAGAAGGGCAATGCCAAAGAATGTTCAAACTACTACACAATTGCACTCATCTCACACACTACTAAAGTAATGCTCAAAATTCTCCAAGGCAGACTTCAGCATTATGGAAACTGTGAACTTACAGATGTTCAAGCTGTGTACGAGACAGCAAAAGAGACACTGATGTATATAACAGTCTTATGGACTCTATGGGAGAGGGAGAGGGTAGGAAGATTTGGGAGAATGGCATTGAAACATGTAAAATATCATGTATGAAATGAGATGCCAGTCCAGGTTCGATGCACGATACTGGATGCTTGGGGCTAGTGCACTGGGACGACCCAGAGGGATGGTATGGGGAGGGAGGAGGAAGGAGGGTTCAGGATGGGGAACACATGTATACCTGTGGCAGATTCACTTTGATATTTGGCAAAACTAATACAATTATGTAAAGTTTAAAAATAAAATAAAAAAATAAAATAAAATCAACTTACCAAGTGGAAAAAAAAAAAGAACCTACTGTATAACACAGGGAACTCTACTCAATACTCTATAAAAACATATATACTGGAAAAGAATCTAAAAAAGAAGAGATATATGTATATGTATCACTATATTTACTTTGCTGTACACCTGAAACTAACACAATATACTATACTCCAATAAAAATATTTTTTGATTAAAAAAAAAAAGAATAGGCAGAGGAACCACAGATCAAATTTCCAACATCCTCTGGATCATCTAAAAACATCTAGAAACATCAACATCCAGAAAAACATCTACTTCTGCTTTATTGACTATGCCAAAGCCTTTGACTGTGTGGATCACAATAGACTGTGGAAAATTCTGAAAGAGATGGGAATACCAGACCACCTGACCTGCTTCTTGAGAAATTTGTATGCAGGTCAGGAAGCAACAGTTAGAACTGGACATGGAACAACAGACTGGTTCCAAAAAGGAATAGGAATACGTCAAGGTTGTATATTGTTACTGTGTTTATTTAATTTATATGCAAAGTACATCATGAGAAACACTGGGCTGGATGAAGCACAAGCTGGAATCAAGATTGGAGAAATATCAAGAACCTCAGATATGCAGATGACACCACACTTATGGCAGAAAGTGAAGAAGAACTAAAGAGCCTCTTGATGAAAGTGAAAGAGGAGAGTGAAAAAGTTGGCTTAAAGCTCAACATTCAGAAAATGAAGACCATGGCATCTGGTCCCATCACTTCATGGCAAATAGATGAGAAACAATGGAAACAGGGGAAGACTTTATTTTGGGGGGCTCCAAAATCACTGCAGATAGTGACTGCAGCCATGAAATTAAAAGACCCTTACTCCTTGGGAGAAAAGTTATGACCAACCTAGACAGCATATTAAAAAGCAGAGACATTACTTAGTCCACAAAGGACCATCTAGCCAAAGCTATGGTTTTTCCAGTGGTCATGGATGGATGTGAGATTTGTACTATAAAGAAAGCTGAGCTCCGAAGAACTGATGCTTTTGAACTGTGGTGTAGGAGAAGACTCTTGAGAGTCCCTTGGACTACAAGGAGATGCAGCCAGTCCATTCTAAAGGAAATCAGTCCTGAATGTTCATTGGAAGGACTAATGTTGAAGCTGAAACTCCAATCCTTTGGCCACCTGATGCAAAGACCTGACTCATTTGAAAAGGCCCTGATTCTGGGAAAGATTGAGGGCAGGAGAAGGGGATGACAGAGGATGAGATGGTTGGATGGCATCACTGACTCAGTGGACTTGAGTTTGTGTAAACTCCGGGACAGGCAGGCCTGGCATGTATCACAAAGAGTCGGACACGACTGAGCAACTGAACTGAGACATAGTGTGATGGTGTACACAATGTTTAATGAAAATTCTTCAATTTATGCCCATAAATTGAAGTCATTACACAAAAATGGAAAAAAAAAAAAAAAGAAAACTCCTTATGTAACACAAACTACTAAGCTGACTAAAGGGGAAATACAGAAACTATATCAACATATCTATTTAAAAATTTGTATTTGTAGTTACAAATCTAACTATAAAAATAATGACAGGCTCAGATGACTTGACTGGTAAATACTAGGAAATGCTTAAGAACTAAAGAATTCCAATTCTACTCAAGTTCTTCTTGATGGTAAAAAGGAGAGACATTTCTAGCTTGTTTTTGAATCCAGAATTTCAAAGAAAATCAGGAAGATACACCATAAGAAATAAAGCCACCAAACCAGTATTCATCATGCTTAAAGACACAAAAGATGTGTTATAAACTCATGGCTTTGTTCTTTCAAATAAGTTAAGATGATTAATATAGTGAGTGTTTTGTTACATTGATTACTGGTGTTAAATAAACATCTCTCACTTCACTATGGCAAGTGAGCCTGTCTGCGTTGTTAGATGCCTAAAAATATATCCCAATGTGGATGAAGCAATTATCTAAGTAACAGATTGCAAATATTTACAAGCAAAATTTGTCTGGTTTCTTAGTTTGAATTGCAGTTTGTAAACACCATACGCATCGGCATGAATGCCCACTCACATAGCTGCTGTCCTCCCAGCAACTTGGCATCGCTCAGAAGTGACCTGCAGGACACGTGGACTTTTGGCACCAAATATATTCTTGGGTGTGGGGACTGGCCGCCATGTCAGAATTGTGACACACCTTTCAGAAGTACACAACTGTGCTCCCTCTGAAGACTATAAACCACACGATGTAGTACCTTGCTCTGCACTTGTGTAAAACAACACAGAGCTTCAAGATACAGAATTATTGAATGAAAGAATATATGCACTTTCTGGTAAAATGTACCAATATCCCTTGCTTGCAGGATTGAATTGGCTGGCTTTATACAGACTTCCTTTGCTTGATACACTGTTTCTCACACACCTTAGGCATTTTCTACTCTTGACTTAACTACGTTTTTTTTTTTTTTTTAAGATAACAGCTTTTAGTTTTTAAAAGTTGCCGAACTAAGCAAATGAACACCAAGAGTATATTAATGACTTAGGATACCATTGCTCTCATCACCACCTACAGACATGATTTTAGCACACTTCATTAAGCTTTTGATCTGTAAACTAGACCTCTAATTCTGGGGAGAAGAAGAAGGAAAAGGAGAATACGAAGAAGATGACCAAGGCGAGAGGGAGAGGGTAGGAGAGACTGCCTGGAGTTTGCCAACAGAAAGGACTGTAGAGAGGCTATAAACAGGTATATCCTCGTTGGATATATCGTCTGCAGTCCCTGACAGCCACTGATCTTTTGATTGTCTTTTACACTCTCAGCTACAGCCCTCACCAGATTCTTATAAAACCTTGTAATTGTAATATAATTCCACTATGGCTAACTCCACCATCATTTGTTGTCTCCCTTAACTCTTCCCACACCTCTGCAAACAGCCTTTTCATTAAAATTTGTTGTATTTACAACTTCATGCTGGGTAGCAGTGGTTACCCAGGAATTCTTTCAGTGGGTGTAACTTCCGAGAGTATACCCAACAATTATGTATAATAATTATGTGTGTGTGCTGTGTGCTCAGTCCTGTCTGACTCTTTGCGACCCCGTGGACTATAGCCCACCAGGCTCCTCTGTTCATGGGATTTCCCAGGCAAGAAAACTGGAGTGGGTTGCCATTTCCTTATCCTGGGATATTTCTGACACAGGGATTGAAACTATGTCCTGCGTTGCAGGCGGATCCTTACTTGTGGAGCCAACAGGGAAGACCATATATATGTATTTACGTATATGTGTATATAAATGTATACATATTTATATACACATGTATATAATATATATCTGAATATGTAATTTTGTAGGAAGAAAATTTGGCTAAGATATGAATTTCTAAATTTACAGTGGTTAATAAGCTGTAGGTTGCTTGAATTAGCAGGGACCTTGAAAGAAATACTTTGAAAAATTTGGTGAAAGAAAAGGACAGAAAAGTTTCCAGCAGTTGGCTGTGAAAATAAAACAGCTCTGAAAAATAAAATCTTAAAAATACATCTACTAATATATTACCTTAAGAGAGAGAAATATTGAAATTATTGATGAATGCTCACTGGAATAGGGATATAATACAAAATATCATTTATAAATATATATTTTATTTTGCATGGCTTATTTGAACCTAATGGTGGTAGCATTGTACCTATATGCCATGTGCTATATATTATAATGTTGAAATATTTAAAAAAACTTATACATATATTGTGTTAAAAGTGTATATTTTGTTCTCTTTCTCTTAGGCATATAGTATACACTAATGATTGATTAATAAGTTGAAAGACTGTGTAGACAGTGTGATATTATTATGATATTTTTTTCACATTTATGCTCAGTTGCTCAGTCATGTCTGACTCTTTGAGACCCTGTGGACTAGCCCGAAAACCTCCTCTGTCCATGGGATTTCCCAGGCAAGAACACTGGAATGGGTTGCCATTTCCTTCTTCAAGGGACCTTCCCGATCCAGGGATCCTGCATTGGCAGGTGGATTCTTTACCACTGAGCTACCCAGGAAGCTATGATAATACTCGAGGACATATAAATTTGTATATTTCCTTTATTTTCTAAGCAATTTTCTGATATTTTCCTCCCTAACAAGCTACTTAATTTTTCTGTTAGCATTCTCAATCTAACCTCAATGTAAAGGAGGTATTTTCAAACTAAATAATCTAGCCTATTTCAAGATTTAAAAAAAAAGCAATGTAAGCCATTGCTAATACTATAGCAAAATAATTTAAATTTACATTATAACTTGTCCAGTGTATAATGCGTAGTAATATCTTGGAGAAAATGTATATTTGAAAGAAGAGACATACCTGTATGTTGTGCTTTTTTATTTTTAAATTGGTGTGTAAATTATGCTACTTCCTTTTAGAAACTTTATAACCTATGTACTTTTACAGGAGAAAAATGTTTCCTGTATAACACATAAAGAAACCATTACCTCTGTTGTTATTGTTCAGTTGCTAAGTTGTGTCCAACTCTTTGCGGCCCCATGCTCTGTAGCCTGCCAGGCTCCTCTGTCCTCCACTATCTCCCAAAGTTTGTTCAAATTCAAGTCGTTTGAGTGCTGTACCTTTAAAAAAAAAAAAAAGAGAGAGAGAGAGAGAACATTCAGAAATGGGTCAAGGAAGCGAAATGGCTTCTTATGTTAAGAGAAGGAGCAATATTTATGAAAGAAAATGTGTGAATTGGGTTATACTTCTGGTTAATTACTACAGTTGAAATTCATCCTTCAAATCATAAGTTCCTCTGCAAGTTATTTTTTCTTTAATGTTTTATACTCAATGTCACTGCTTATGATTTCAGTGCCTATATGAAGCATATGCTGTATCATATTTAATTCAACATTATTTGAAAAGCAAAGGAAGTTGTTATGGCAACTGAAGCTCAAAAATAATTTCATTTAGAAGATTTTTTAACACTTTCACTTCAACATGGCATTCAGCTGCAACATAGCATATAACACTGTTCAGTCTGGAAAGAAAAAAGTGCTTTGAGGAAAGTGTGGCATAATGTTGAAATGTTTAGCATATTGCTTTTAGTTTCCATATCATATGATGGACAGAAGAAAGTCAAATGCAATGTAAAATGTTGTGATCTTAGAATTAGCCATTACACATTCATTTATAAAATTGTGTTCTTGATGCAGAGTAAATCTCTGAGTGCTTTTCCATTTTCCTTTCTTCTTCACAGTGCACATGGACCATCTGTGGGCCTTCTCTGCCCCCAGCTCAGTGGCCTCATGCTGCCTGCGTCAGTCAGGTTGGCAGTGAACAGATGCCTTAGTTGAAGAGGTGCATGTGTGCTCAGTGCCTGAGTTGTCCTGTCTGGCTCTTTATGACCCACAGACTTCAGCCCGCCAGGCTCTTCTGTCCATGGGGTTTCCCAGGCAAGAACGCTGGAGTGGGTTTCCGTTCCCTTCTCCAGGGGATTTCCTGACCCAGAGATTGAACCCAAGTCTCCTGCATTTGCAGGTAGATTCTATACCACTGAGCCACCAGGGTAGCCCATATTTTCCTAACACCATATTTCCCTAACACTAAGGTAAATGTTAATATGAGTTCTACCCTTGAAACCACCATCAATTTTATCAACAGTTGACAGTGTGTAGAATCAGCATAAACCCTAAAACCTTATAAACCCCGAAGCCATGCTCTATTTCTGCAAAGCAAAGCAAAGCATTTTATTTTTCACCCACTGAATAATTTTCAAGTAAACCAAGAATTTCACTCTGTAAAACGAAGCTTACAATGCTTCCTTCTAGCCTGGAATTAGAAGTTGCAAAATAGAAAATGAGAACAAAGCTTATCAGTTGACACATTTACTTTATTTGTGCTACTGTGGACTGGCTTGGCACTTTCCATGAACCAACAATCCAGAAAGGCAAGGTCAGTGGTAATAAGAAATTATGGACAAAGTTATTTTCAATTTCCAATTGATTTGAGCTGAGGCAGAAAATTTAGCTTCCCTTCTGAGAAGTCATGATTTCTATCAGCACTTCAGGGAGTGAATAAAACTTTAAGTTGCTTTGATTTGAAACATTCACTTGTTTAAAACTCATGCAAACCTAAAAGCTTTGACATACTCTCTTTCAATACACAGTTTAAAAAGAGAGACCAAAGAGAGATTATTTGATTCCCTGGTGTGTCCTCATTTATCTTATGTGCTTCATTTATAATTATGAATTGTTTATATCCCTTTATCTAATGTTCTTAATTTATTACAGTGCATAAATCCAGATCAAATTGAATTCATTTGTTAAGTCATACATTTTGAAACAATTTATCAAACCTAAAATTCAGAACAGACCATATGATTATTACTTCTTTTATCAAAAATTCTGTGATGTTTTTAAATTAATTAAAAGTTACTCCTTTTTGGCTGTGCTGGGTCTTTGTGGACTTTTCACTGGTTATGGCAAGAGGGGACTACTCTCTAGCTGCTGTGGGGGCTTCTCGCTGCAGTGGCTTTTGTTGTAGAGCACAGGCTAGAGGCACAGGCTTCAGGAGCTGCAGCTCCCGGGCTCTGGAGCATGGGCTCAGTAGTTGTGGTGGATGAGTTTAGTTGCTCCCTGGAATCTTCCTAGACCAAGGATCAAACTCCTGTCTCTTTCATGGCAAGTAGATTCTTTACCACTGAATCACCAAGGGAGTCCAATTCTGTGGTTTTTGATAAATAAGGGCTCCCATTTGTTTTGTGTAGTAGGTTTCTTACCAAATTTTTCCCTTTTGTATATCCTTCATTACTGTACTGGAGATGTTAATTTATCTATCTCTGTGTGGATGTGTGTCTATGTGTGTGTATAAGATATAAGCTTATGGATTGAACTATATCAGACCTGTACCTGTCACACATTTTTTCTTTGCTTCTTATTAAGTATCATTTTATAAATCATTCAGCAATTCACTACTAATTTTAGAGATGCTGATACTAAATGTTTAGAAATAAAGAAAAATTAATGGCTATTTGTTCTATTATTTATATTCTGAAGTCTTCCCACTAGAATACTAAGGTACTGTAATTTAATAATGCAATACCATTACATATTATAAACTCCTTTACCAGAGAACATATTTTAATTTTGAACAGTTTTACATGAACATTTCTGAATAGGATATTGAAGAACATTATAAAAGTGAATTGTAGGAAATATTCCATGCCTAAAAGGAAACAAGGTGAAGTAGTTTTCCAACAACTACAATTTTAATATAGATGGAAAATTGAAGCAAATATTTCCTTTGAATCAGTAACTTAAAATACTCAAATAGAGAGTAACAAAACCCTTAAATAGTGCAGACTCCCTGCTTGGGTATTATCCACTAAAGGTAATATGTTTCTCTAATGAGCAAAGGGACTGAGTATTACCTTTCATATGTCTCAAACTGAGCCTTCTCTTTATGATATTGCTCTTGTTGTTCAGTTACTAAGTCGTGTCTGTCTCTCTGCGATCCCATGGACTGTAACCCACCAGGCTCCTCTGTCCATGGGATTTTCCAGGCAAGAATACTGGAGCAGGTTGCCATTTCCTTCTCCAGGGGATCTCCCTAGACCCAGGAGTTGAACCTGAGTCTCCCACATTGGCAGGTGGATTCTTTACCACTGAGTCACCTGGAAATCCCTGTTTATGGCGTTGGCAGGTAAGAAATACAAGTGCTACAAAAGCTAACTTTCCTATGCAATTATTTCCAGGTGTTTAAGACAGGACTGGGTTTCCCGAGTGGCTCAGTCCTAAAGGATCTGCCTGCCAATGCAGGAGCCACAGGAGACATGGGTTAATGGGTTTGGTCCCTGGGTGGGGAAGATCTCCCGGAGGGGGAAATGGCAGCTCACTCCAGTACTCTTCTCTAGTAAATCCAATCATGGACAGACGAGGCTGGCAAGCTACTGCCCCTGGGACGGCAGAGTTGTACCTGACTGAGCTGCTGAGCTCAAAAACAGGACTAAATACTAACTCCTACTACCCAGGCACTCTGTTCCAGCATTGCCATGAGGTATGCTAGGAGTGAAGCTGGAAAATAAATAGAATTTCCTGAATTTCTTGGTTGAAAGTGAAAGTCACTCAATTGTGAATTTCTTTGTTAAGTGAATATAAAAGTTCATCCCTCTGGCTGTCTCTACATCTGGGCTGTGCTTTGCTCAGGAAATGGGGCTTCACCTGACTTTATCATCTGGCCATCTCTTACTCTTTTCTTCCATTTAATATCACTTAGCTTAATGCTCTTATTTGTCAAACCTATTTAATCTATGTATGTAAATTCTGGATCTCTTCCTGCAAGGAGCAAAGACAAGTAATGCCTTTTAGCACAGTGTGTTATAGCTTTAAATATTTTTTATTTTACCTTGAGATAAATTGGTTACTAAGATAAGCAGTTATTGAACTCCATGGATATACCCCAGTATTCATAGGAGTGGACTTTATTCTTCTGGCCCAATATTTCTTTTTACAGATACTAATAATCCATAATTTATCCCCTTGTGGAACCATTATAAAATAAAATAAAGTTATGATCTTATAAAATCCTCCTTAAAATGACTGATTTCCTGTGTTGTGTGAGCATGTGTTTTTTCTAATCAAGATCTGGATGAGTTTGGGGAATATATTTTTGTGTGCATAAGCAACCATGCCTTCTCTTCTTTTGGTGAAGTTTTAAAAGTATATCACAGCAGCAAGCACAAACTGTCATGCTCCCTAGCATTCCTGGCTCCAAAGTTCTCAAATACTTGTTTTTTTTTTTTAATCCCATCACATCTGAAGCAAATACTAGGCCCACAGGAGTGATGGGAGGTTGGTTTCAACAGGACAGCCAATGTCAGCTTCAGAATAAACTGCTCCAGCAGACAGTAACAGTCTGAGTCTGAGGGTGGCTGTGGAAAGACATATTTTGATAAAATCTCAATGGTTCTTGACAATGTCAGCCTAAGGTTATCCTAGCAAATTTAGTTGGCTACTAAATAACTTTCAGCTTTCTGAAAACCTGCAATATATGTTTACCTTTATCTCTGTCCTACCTGTAAATTTTTAAATATTTTCATTGAAATATAATTGATTTCAAATGTGTTATTTTCAGATGTAGAGTGACTCAGTTTTGTATATATACATACATATATATGTATATTTTTTTGTTACATTTTAGTTTTACATTTTGTTCCATTATAGTTTATGGTAAGATATTGAGTAGAATTCCCTGTCCTTTACAGTAGGTCATTGTTGGTTATCTATTTTACTTATAACTGTATGTGTGTTATTGTTGTTGTTTAGTCATTAAGTCATGTCTGACTCTTTTGTGACCCAAGGACTGTAGCTGGCCAAGGCCCCCCTGTCCATGGGATTCTCCAGGCAAGAATACTGGAGTGGATTTACCATGCCTTCCTCCAGGGGATCTTCCCAACCCAGGGATCAAACCCACGTCTCCTGCTGTGATAGGCAAATTCTTTACACTTGAACCACCTGGGAAGCCCTAGTTACGTGTGTATTTCTATCCCAAACTGTTAATCTATCCCTTTCCACCCTTTCCCATTTAGTAATCATTAATTTATTTTCCATGTGTGTGAGTCTATTTCCGTTTTGTAAATAAGTTCATTCGTATTATTATTTTTTAGATTCTGTGTAGAAGCAATACCATATTTGTCTTTGTATGGCTTTAACTTCACTTAGTCTAATAATCTCTAGGTACATCCCTGTAACTTTTAATTTTAAAATGTTCACATATTGCTTATATACTGACCAACTTTGCCCAAGAATTATGGTTGAAATGCAAATTAGGAAATGAAAAACTGAATAGTATGAAGGGGATAAAATTATAGTAGAGAAAAGTTATTAATACAAATCTTGAATGCTAGCTATTTACAGTTATCTTATACTAAAAAGCATATTGCCCAAATCCTGGTAATCCCTTAGCTTGACTGCATCCGTAGAATGTGTCTTTGTCAATCTTGTATACTTTTGTATTAATGTATTTGGAAACGGCTGACTTAAATCCTTAAGCATGACAATGCAGGTTTTAGGCTCACCAGGATCTCAAAGATTTCCTAGCTAGCTTTCAAATGTCATGAGTCTAAAACATCACTGCATTTTCAAACACAGATAATTAGAACAGGGATAAGACCCTGACCGAGGCTGTGCTTGGACAGTCTTCTAGGAATTTTGGAATGAGAATATTCCAGCTCATTTGTGTAATTTCCTTACTGTGAGATTTAAGTACATGCTAAGTGAATATCAGGCTTCCAAACCTAGGACAAGGAGAAAAGATTTCTGGTGAGGAACAGCACTGAAAGATGTTCTACATGTTCTATTAACCTAATCTGTAACTAATCTAATCTTTTAAAATAAACCTCATTTTTATTTCTGATCACTTCTAACATTTATTAGGCATTCATTGCCTATTCATGTGATTTTTACTTCTACGAGTTTCTTCCCTATTTTGAGGATGAATAAACTGATCATTAAAAGGTTTCAAATAAATACATGTAGTTAGTGGCAGAGCTAATGAAAATGGAAGATGGTGTGCTTTGAAAGGAAAAATAAATTTATCAGTAACAGGAAAAGAATGTCTACTGAACTCCAGACACTAAACAGTGTCTGGGAAGCTACTGTTATTTCTTGATGACAGGAAAGCCCATGCATGTGCAGAATGCTCAAAATCCTTTGCTTTTCCTCTCAAAAACTGATTATTTGATCCATATCTCTGACCTCAGTATGCTTATAGCTGGGAAACACTTCTTTAGTCATTTTGCAAACATTTACTTAGACTCTACTTTGTAGCAGGCACAACATTAGAGGCTAAGGATGCCGTATGAGCAGGAAAGTGTATTCCTTTCCTGACAGCAAGTCTAAAAATGCAGACATCTTTAAATTAGCAACTATTGCATATCTTGTTAAGAGGAAATACCAGGTAGAATGGGATGACAGGACAAACATCTGAATCTAGTCCAGGTTCTCTCAGAAGACCTTTACTTTTAAGATAATAATTCTAGAATATCTAGGATTTAGAGATTTGATGAGCGATGAAAAAATTATAAGCCAGGGAAATATCATGTGTGACAGTCTGGAGGTGATAGAAATGCAGTTGGTGATGACTCCATGTCTTAGGGAACTCACATCTCTGTCACTGAGATAAGTGAGTGTGTCTCTCAGGTCCAGAGCACGAGGATGAGAGCTGAGGTTCAAGAGGTGAGAAGGGCTCACGTCATTAAAGAAATTTTACGCGTATTCATTCATTAAATTTTAAAAATGTATTTTTAATTGAAAGATAATTGCTTCACAATGTTGTGTTAGCTTCCGCCGTTCAACAATGTGATCAGCCATATGTATGCATATATCCCCTCCCTCTTGAGCCTCCCTCCCATTTCCCCATCCCACTGCTCCAGGTCATGACAGAGCACTAGGCTGAGCTCCCTATGTTATACGCAGCTTCCCATACTTTATTTTACATAAGGTAATGTATACGTTTCAATGTTCTCTTTCCTCTGTTGTGTCCTCAAGTTTGTCCTGTTCATCTGCATCTCTATTCCTGCCCAGCAGATAGGTTCATCCATACCATTTTTCTATATTCCATATATATGTGTTAATGTATGGCATTTGTTTTTCTCTTTCTGACTTACTTCACTCTGTATAAGCTCTAGTTCATTCATCTCATTTCAACTGACTCAAATCCATTCCTTGTCTGGCTGAGTAATATTCCACTGTATATATGTACCACATTTTCTTTATCCATTCATTATGTGTCAGATATTACCTGTAGTAGGGAAAACATAGTTTAGAAGTACTAGTGAGTGAGGGAAAGAGACAGTAAAAAAGAAGTGCAGTCAGTCCCACCATAATGCTTTTACACATGCATTTTGTTATAGATCACACATGCATAATACATATACACGCTATATACACACATGTACACATTATATGCTTATATACAAGCACACCCAGACTTGCACATACACACAAGGCAATGATTTGAGCATGGTGCATATTTCCTATTAACAACCTGTGCACCATTTCCTGCACAAGAAACACCAAGTAAATGCTGAAAACTGCATTTGGCTGAACCAAGTGACACAGACATAAACAGAAGCACGCTGCCTGTGCACACTCACATGCACACACACCCCCTCAGCATCTACCAGCTGCCCTTCCTTCACCACTTGTGTTACCAGCTGCACTCACCCACACCTGGTTTTACAATTTTCAGTCAGATTCCACGTAAGCCTCCTTCCAACACTTCACAAGGACTCCCTAGTTGCACTTCCAAATGCTCACTCTCTGACACCCCTCCACAAAAACCTCAGCTCTTTCTTAAGGTGACATGGCATATCCACTGTAGAGAACATGTTTATCTTAAAGTTTTACAGTATGTAAAATTGTGCTACCATTTTTATGAGGTTCTGATCTTTTTTTAGTGTCTTATTAACAACATTTTTGAATGTTGTCTTCTAACCTCATTTTTTCACATGAGCCTTGTGGTTGTTAAAAAGTTTTAAATAATATGCAAATATTTTTAGAAACATGTATGTCACATTTTGGGATAAATGACTGTATTTATGTTAGACCGCTAGACGCCTAGGAGAAAAAGTCAGTCAGACAAGAGGGATGGGAATTTTGGGGACATTGAAATTTCAGATTAGTTTTTCAGAGATGGCCTTACTGATAACAGATATTTGAACATTAAGAGACACAACTGTGTATATGTGAGAAGGAAAGGCATTGCAGGCTGAAGGAATAGGAGCTGGAAAAACTATCTTCTAATGTATCCATTATTAAAATTTAGCTCTTCTGCAGGTTTTGATAGTGCAGTTGATGAGAAAGGAACTATGATATTCTAAAATAGGAGAGTCTGTTACGTGTCATAAAGGTTTTATAAAGATTGGGAATGATTAAATACAGGATGGCATGCTTTCAAATCCATCCTGTACATTAAGGAACTATCTTGGCCATGTGTGGAATGACTGAATGTTTCAATTTTCTGGGAATCATTTCATTTCATGCCTATTGTACCAGCATAATTATTAGTGCTCTCCTTTATGCTTACAAATATCCTAAGTTTGCACAAAAATTATAAGGCTGCACTCACTATTACATGCAGCAGGAAATGGCAATGCACTCAAGTATCCTTGCCTGGAAAATTCCATGATCATAGGAGCCTTCTGGGCTACAATCCATGGGGTCACAATGAGTCAGGCACAACTGAGCACATACAAGCATGCATACTCACTATATAGTTTTCTCATATGAAATCATTCAAAGCCTTTTAGAATATGGCTAATGATTTGTAAAGGCTGACCACTGAGCAGCTTTTTACAGCATTAACAACAAACATAACAAGAGAAGTAGAAAAAAAGTGCATAAATATTGGTTAGCAAAAAAAAAATGTTCATTCGGTTTTTCTGTAAGATTTTGTGGAAAAAACTAAACAAGTTTTCTGACCAACCCAATACTACCAGGATCATGGTTTTTGGAGAAAAGTCTACTATATGCTGAATGAGTCCCTCATCTCCCACTCCCATCATTGCCCCTTCTACCTTCTTCAGGCATGGGGAAATCTAGTCTTAGTGGGCAGCTTCAAGCAAAAAGGTGAACATTCATAGTAGATAGTTGGGGATGAACCACAGGTGGTTGAAATTATAATAAAACTATCCAGACACTGAACTTTCCTTTGATCATCTGTCTGATGTTCCTCCCATGAATTGATTATCACAAATAGAACAGATGAGGTGGTGCTTTTATGAACAGTTGTTTATGTATGTAGGCTCACAAAAACGGAAGCAAAAGGACAGCAGTGTCCAAGTTACCCATGTGATTACCAAGGTAATCACAACACAAGCTCTCAGGATTCTGGGGCATCGTTGGTAGGCACTGCTCATACATGCCAAGTGATATGGGTTAATTTCTCAAAGTTGTGGGCTATCTTATCAAAACATTCTGAAATTCTACTGCAAATTTGTCTTCCAGAGTAGACCCCACAACTGCTTACCTCTCTGTCCAAAATGGCATTTACTTCTTACACGTGTATTGTATGAGGACTTTCTCCTCTAATTGGGAGAACTGGATGTGATGCTAAGCTGAGTCATATCACTCACCTATATAGGGTTCTGTGTCCTTGGAAGGAATCATTGTGTAGCTGCAGGGGTGAAGTTTATCTACAACTTTCAATTTCACATCTGGTCTATGTTTGGTATATGTTTGAGTGACAACTTGGTTGCATTTTGCCATAATTCAAGAATCATGCAAACTGATAGCTTCACTATGGAGAAAAGTAAGGATATTCCTTAAAAAACTAAGTATAAAACTACCATATGACCCAGAAATTCACTACTGGGTATATAACCAGAGAAAAACATAACTGAAAAAGACATATACACCCCAATGTTCATTGTAGCACTATTTACAGTAACCAGGACATGGAAGCAACCTAGATGTCCATCGACAGATGAATGGATAAGGGAGTTATGGTACATATAAACAATGGAATATTGCACAGTGATAAAAACATATGTGACTCACTGCTAATAAGATGGATGAGCCTATTATACAGAATTAAGTACGTCAGAAAGAGAAAAACAAATATATTAATGAATAAATATGGAATCTAGATGTACAGCTGTGAGAGCTAGACTGTAAAGAAAGCAGAGCGCTGAAGAATTGATGCCTTCAAACTGTGGTGCTGGAGAAGACTCCTGAGGGTTCCTTGGACACAAGGTGATCAAACCAGTCAATCTTAAGGGAAATCAACTCTGAATACTCATTGGAAGGACTGATGATGAAGCTGAAACTCCAGTATTCAGCTCATCTGATGTGAAAAGCTGACTTATTGGAAAAATCCCTAATGCTGAGAATGACTGAGGGGAGAAGGAGAAAATAGCATCATGAGATGGCTGAATGGTATCACGAATGCAGTGGACATGAATGTAGGCAAACTTTGGTGACAGTGAAGGACAGAGAGGCCTGGCGCGCTGCAGTCCATGGTGTCACATAGTCAGACACGACTGAGTGACTGAACTCATGAGCTCATGGACTCCAGAAAGGCTGAACTGGACGTGGACTCTAGAAAGACTGAACATATGGACTCTAGAAACATAGTACTGAAGAACATGTTTACAGGACAGCAGTGGAGACTCAGGCATAGAGAACAGACTTGTGGAGACAGTGAGAGAAGGAGAGGGAGGGACAGATTGAAAGAGTAACATTTAAACATACATAAATATATTACCATATGTAAAATGCCTAGCTGGTGGGAATTTGCTCTATGATGTAGGGAGCTCAAATCTTGTGTTCTGTGATGACACTGTGGAGTGGGATGGGATGGGAGATGAGAGGGAGGTTCAAGAAGGAGGGGACATATGTATACCTATGGCTGAAACCTATATGCAGGTCAGGAAACAACAGTTAGAACTGGACATGGAACAACAGACTGGTTCCAAATAGGAAAAGGAGTTCGTCAAGGCTGTATATTGTCACCCTGTTTATTTAACTTATATGCAGAGTACATCATGAGAAATGCTGGACTGGAAGAAACACAAACTGGAATCAAGATTGCTGGGAGAAATATCAATAACCTCAGATATGCAGATGACACCCCCCTTATGGCAGAAAGTGAAGAGGAACTCAAAAGCCTCTTGATGAAAGTGAAAGTGAAGACTGAAAAAGTTGGCTTAAAGCTCAACATTCAGAAAACAAAGATCATGGCTTCTGGTCCCATCACTTCATGGGAAATAGATGGGGAAACAGTGGAAACAGTGTCAGACTTTATTTTTCTGGGCTCCAAAATCACTGCAGATGGTGACTGCAGCCATGAAATTAAAAGACGCTTACTCCATGGAAGGAAAGTTATGACCAACCTAGATAGCATATTCAAAAGCAGGGACATTACTTTGCCAACAAAGGTTGGTCTAGTCAAGGCTATGGTTTTTCCTGTGGTCATGTATGGATGTGAGAGTTGGACTGTGAAGAAGGCTGAGCACCAAAGAATTGATGCTTTTGAACTGTGGTGATGGAGAAGACTCTTGAGAGTCCCTTGGACTGCAAGGAGATCCAACCAGTCCATTCTGAAGGAGATCAGCCCTGGGATTTCTTTGGAAGGAATGATACTAAAGCTGAAACTCCAGTACTTTGGCCACCTCATGCAAAGAGTTGACTCATTGGAAAAGACTCTGATGCTGGGAGGGATTGGGGACAAGAGGAGAAGGGGACGACAGAGGATGAGATGGCTGGATGGCATCACTGACTCAATGGATGTGAGTCTGAGTGAACTCCAGGAGTTGGTGATGGACAGGGAGGCCTGGCGTGCTGCGATTCATGGGGTCACAAAGAGTCGGACAAGACTGAGCGACTGATCTGAACTGATCTGAATCTTGTTATTTGTTGTTATTGTTGTTTAGTTGCTAAGTCATGTCTGACTCTTTGTGACCCCACAGACTGCAACATGCCAGGCTTCTCTGTCTTTCAGTATCACCCTGAGTTTGCTCAAACTCATGTCCATTGAGAAAGTGATGCTATCCAACCATCTTATCCTCTACCATCCCCTTCTCCTCTTGTCCTCAATCTTTCCCAGCATCAGGGTCCTTTCTAATAAGCCTGCTCTTTGCATCAGGTGGCCAAATTATTGGCCAAAAACACCAGTCCTTCCAATGTACATTCAGGGTTGATTTCCTTTAGAATTGACTGGTTGGCTCTCCTGCTGTCCAAGGGACTCTCAAGAGTCTTACCTAGTACCACAGTTTGAAAGTAGTAATTCTTGACACTCAGCCTTCTTTATGGTCCAACTCTTAAATCCATACACCATTACTGGAAAAAACATATCTTGACTATAAGAACCTTTGTCTGCAAAGTGATATTTCTGCTTTTTAATACACTGTCTAGGCTTGTCATAGCTGTTCTTCCAAAGAACAATAGTCTTTTAATGTTGTAGCTGCAATCATTGTCCACAGTGATTTTAGAGCCCAAGAAAATGAAATCTGGAACTGTTTCCATTGCTTTCCCATCTATTTGCCACGAAGTGATGAAACCAGATGCCATGATCTTAGTTTACTGAATGCTAAGATTTAAGCCAACTTTTTCACTCTCTTCTTTCACTTTCATCAAGAGGTGCTTTAGTTCTTCTTCACTTTCTGCCATAAGGGCGGTGTCTGCATATCTGAGCTTGTTGATATTTCTCTGAGAAATCTTGATTCCAACTTGTTATTCATCCAGCCCAGGATTTTGCATGATGTTTTCAGCATTTAAGTTAAATAAGCAACGTAACACTATACAGCCTTGACGTACTCCTTTCCCAATTTGGATCCAGTCCATTGTTCCATGCCCAGTTCTAACTGTTGCTTCTTGTCCTGCATATAGTTTTCTCAGGAGACAGGTAATATGGTATGGTATCAGAGCCAGACATCCTGGAATGGGAAGTCAAGTGAGCCTTAAGAAGCATCATCATGAACAAAGCTAGCTGAGGTGATGGAATTCCAGTTGAGCTATTTGAAATCTTAAAAAGTCAGTTTTCATTCCAATCAAAGAAAGGCAATGCCAAATAATGTTCAAACTACCACACAATTACATTCATCTCACACACTAGCGAAGTAATGTTCAAAATTCTCCAAGCCAGGCTTCAACAGTATGTGAACCAAGAAATTCCAGATGTTCAAGCTGGATTTAGAAAAGGTGGAGGAACCAGAGATCAAACTGCCAACATCTGCTGGATCATCAAAAAAGCAAGAGAGTTCCAGAAAAAATCTACTTCTGCTTTACTGAATATGCCAAAGCCTTAGACTGTGTGGATCACAACAATCTGTGGAAAACTCTTCAAGAGATAGGCGTACCAGACCACCTGACCTGCCTCCTGAGAAATCTGTATGTGGGTCAAGAAGCAACAGAACTGGACATGAAACAACAGACTGGTTCCAAATCAGGAAATGAATATGTCAAGGCTGTATATTGTCATATATATAGCTTATATATATAAGCTTATTTCACTTATATGCCAAGTACATCATGAGAAATGCTGGACTGGATGAAGCACAAACTGGAATCAAGATTGCCCGGAGAAATATCAGTAACCTCAGATATGCAGATGACAGCACACTTATGGCAAAGAAAAGAACTAAAGAGAAAGCAAAGAACTAAAGAGCCTCTTGATGAAAGTGAAAGAGGAGAGTTGGCTTAAAGCTCAACATTCAGAAAACTATGATCATGGCATCCGGTCCCATCACTTCATGACAAATAGATTGGGAAACAGTGGAAACATTGACAGACTTTATTTTGGGGGGCTGCAGAATCATTGAGAATGGTGACTGCAGCCATGAAATTAAAAGAGCACATGTATACCTGTGGCAGATTCATTTTGATATTTGGCAAAACTAATACAATTATGTAAAGTTTAAAATAAAATAAAATTAGAAAAAAATAAAAAATAAATAAAAAAAAAAATAAAAGACACTTGCTCCTTGGGAGAAACGTTATGAACAACCTAGACATCTTATTTAAAAGCATAGACATTACTTTGCAAACAGAAGTCCATCTAGCCAAAGCTATGGTTTTTCCAGAAGTCATGTACGGATGTGAGAGTTGGACTATAAAGAAAGCTGAGCACTGAAGAATTGATGCTTTTGAACTGTGGTGTTGGAGAAGACTCTTGAGAGTCCCTTGTACTGCAGGGAGATCCAACCAGTCCATACTAAAGGAAATCAGTCATGAATATTCATTGGAAGGACTGATGTTGAAGCTGAAAGAAACTCCAATCCTTTGGCCACCTGACGTGAAGAACTGACTCATTTGAAAAGAGCCTGATGCTGGGAAAGATTGAAGGTGGGAGGAAAAGGGGATGACAGAGGATGAGATGGTGGGATGGAATCACCGACTCAATGGACATGAGTTTGAGTAAACTCTGGGAGTTGGTGATGGGCAAGGAGGCCTTGTGTTTTGCAGTCCATGGGGTCGCTAAGAGTCGGACACAACTGAGGGACTGAACTGACTGACTGATTCCCATATCATTAAGAATATTCTATAATTTGCTGTGATCCACATTGTCAAAGGCTTTAGTGTAGTCAATGAAACAGAAGTAGATGTTTTTTTTTTAATTACCTTGCTTTTTTTATGATCTAACAAATGTTGGATCATAGATGTTAGCAATTTGATGTCTGGTTCCTCTACCTTTTTTAAATCTAGTTTGTGCATCTGGAAGTTCTCAGTTCATGTAGTATTAAAGCCTAACTTGAAGGAGTTTGAACATTTGCCTTATTAGTACATGAAATGAGTATGCTCGTATGAATGAGTATGCTCGTATGGTAATTTGAACATTCCTAGCCATTGCATTTCTTTGAGATAGGAATGAAAACTGACCTTTTCTAGTCCTGTGTCTGGGGACAAAGCAACATGAGGACTGTGGCCTCAGAGGCTGTGGCCATGTCCACTGGAGAACTAGAATGAAAGCCTGATGGTGGTCAGTAATCAAGACAAAGTTGGATTGGGAGTTAGGGACTATCAGGTACAAAATAGTATATATAGGATGGATCAACACTAAGGTCTGTTCTACAGCACAGAGAACTATATTCAGTATCTTATAATAAACCATAATGGAAAAAGAAAAAGAAACTAACTAAATAATTTAATTTTTCCTTGTTTTTGAGAAGGGTAACAGGTAGGAATGCCAGGCGTCCCCAGCTGGCAGAAGGAAACAAACTGCAAGTAATAAACCTTTTTTTCCACTTCTCTGTTGAGGACACCTGGTTCCCTCCGAACTTAACTTTTCTCAAACCTTCAGCTAACCAATGCATTTTTCTTATGGAAATGTTTTTCTTAAGCTATGTTCATCAAATTATGTATTTGCTTTGGAATCTGCCTTTCTTCAAATGGGTTCAGCCTAAGACTGACTTTTTTTTTTAATTTTATTTTTAAACTTTACATAATTGTATTAGTTTTGCCAAATATCAAAATGAATCCGCCACAGGTATACATGGGTTCCCCATCCTGAACCCTCCTCCCTCCTCCCTCCCCATACCCTCCCTCTGGGTCGTCCCAGTGCACTAGCCCAAAGCATCCAGTATCGTGCATCGAACCTGGACTGGCATCTCGTTTCATACATGATATTTTACATGTTTCAATGCCATTCTCCCAAATCTTCCCACCCTCTCCCTCTCCCATAGAGTTCATAAGACTGTTCTATACATCAGACTGACCTTTTTTTACTTTTTGTCTTTTCTCATACCTTGAGCTGATAATGGCTCAACAAACCAGTATTCATGTCAATTGTTTTATGGCCAGGGATGCCATCCTATCTCAAAAATGCATGCTGTGGGAAAGAGGCCTGGTAAAACTCCCTCAGCCTTGGTGTGTCTCTCTTATTTGATCAGCAGCTTGCTAACAGACATAAAAGGCCTTGCTAAAAAACTAGAAAGGAGACATTCTTTCTTCCCTCTTCTGATGTCTATGCCAGAAGCTTTCCATATCTCTATTTTAATTTAATAAAATTTTGCCACACCAAAAGCTCCAAGTAGTCAGTCCTAGTCCCTGGCCCCAGATGGAGATCCTCTCATCTGGAGGTCACAAATTCCAGCGTAAGAGATGGCTAGCAACCACAGCTTTTCACTTCCTCCATCTCATCTTGGAGTTTTTGTTTGCCATTGCTTAGCTAAAACATTAAGAGCTATTTGAATATATAAGACAAACATAAAATTAGATATAAATGAGTTATAAAGTTATAATTTTTGTTTGAGTCTTCAATTAGTAATTTTTGAATCCAAAATAATCAAAACAAATCTACACTTAATGCCATTGCCTTATGATTTTAACCATCTCAGTATGATGAAAAATGGAATAGTGCTTAACTTTGTAATTAATTACTACAAAAGTATTTTCTTTTCAAATAGAGTTAATCAAAATTATTCAAAAGCTAATTTGAAATTACCAGTGTAGATCAGTATCAAGACTTCTTAAAAGTTATTTTTTTTAATTTTTCATCACCCAATCTATAATTTTTTACAAAAGGAAAGGAAGATGTTAATTCCTTTTTAATTATGGCCATCTTACTTGTAATAATAACATTAATTTTCTGCTTCAGATTGGCAGAAAATGTCTTTAGTGATAAATGTCTTTATCACTAAGAAGTAGTGAATATCCCATTGTGTTTATGATCACATAATTATAGGATTCAAAAGTGGAAAGAGAACTTCAGAATTACCTGAGACAACTTCTACCTTTTCTAGATGAATAGATTCAAACAAAATTTATATGTGAGCTAATTTAGGTTATATTTAGATATGTTTCTGCTTTTTGTTTTGGGCTTCTGCATATCTTCCACATGTTGCCTGTTAGCTCAGTTTTTCAGGAACTATTTGATTTTATATTTTAAATGGTTATCATCTCTGGAAATGAGTCTATAGATTAATCTGCTTCTGTTCTAGGTCCTTGCTAAAGCCTGGTGCAATTATAAAAAAGTCTTCTTTCTCCTTGTCCCAGGGAAAACATGTTTTGAGATTTTTACATATGTGTGTGTGTGTGTGTGTGTGTATAATTTCTGAGGAAGGAACAAAAGGATATCGGAGAGAAAGAGAAGAAATAGGAGGAGGAGAAGAAAAATAAAGTGGATGGAAGTGTAGAAGAGTCCATCAGTGAAGTTTTAGCCTTTTCCCAAGAAAATATCATGAGAAACTGAAGTCATCATTTATCCCAACAAACAAAACACTAAGCAAACTGAAAAACTTGAAAGCTCTCCTTAAATCTACAAGATGAGTTGAGGTCAAAAGGCAAGCTACCACCCCCTTCCACCTCCAATTGGAAGAGATTGCTGAGCAACTACAGGAAGTCACAACTTAAGGGAAAAGAAACCCAGTCATTGAAACCTTGTAGAGAAACCAGGATTATAACCAACAAATTGCTGGAGGCCCTGGGTGGGAAAGTCTGAGACATCAAACTCCAGGGAACCCAGTATTGGGGGGCTGGGACCACACTTCTGTGAATTTTACATCTTGGAGTTTGAGAGGTTCTAATAGGAAATATCAGATTAAAATCCCCTTATGCTTTCATCAAGGCCAGGGGAAAGGAATCTTAAGACATGCTCTGGAGTACTCTGCTCTCAACACGGTCAGCCTTCATGAGGAAGCTAGTTCAGCAGAGTCTAACTGACCTGGAAGATGGAAAATACCCAGCTGTGTCACCCTGTACCCTTCCAACTGAGACGGGGGAAATGCCCAACCCCAACCCACACCAACCACACTATCTCATATAAAAGAGGGTGTGATGACCAGTGCTGTGGAAATTCAAGTCTAGAGGCACACTTCAGTCACTCAGTCATGTCCCACTCTTTGCGACCCCAAGGACTGCAGCACACCAGGCTTCCCTGTCCATTACCAGCTTAGAGTTTGGTGGGGTTTTTTTGTTTGTTTTTGTTGTTGTTGTTGTTGTTTTTTAATATCATCTCGTACAGTTTCTGCCTTTTAATTGGTATGTTTAGATCGTTAATGTTTAATCATTGAAGTAGTGAATTTATATCTACCACATTTCTCACTGTTTTTTACTTGTTGCACCTGTTTCTCATGTATATTTTTTTCTTCTACTGGCTCTCCTTTGTGTTTTTAATTGAAAAGTTTTTTTTTTTCAATAGTATTGAAAACACAATACTATTTTCTCTCCTTTTTTAATGCATCAGTTATACTTTTATTTAAATCATTTTCAGTGGTTTCCTAGAGTTTGCAATATTCTTTTACCACTTATCAAGTCCAGTTTCAAATATCATGACAGGACTTTATGAGTAGTGCAAGTACCTTATAGTAAAACCTGATTTACTTTTAAAGACAAGATGAACCTGAAAGAACTTGTTGAACCAGCAAGTAAAAATGTGCTTACAGAACCAATGGGAAATATCTAAAGGAAATAAGAATCAGTTTGAAAGAAATAGAGAAATATGGGGTAATTTGTGTGTTAAGATAAAGGATAAAAATAATGTATTTTAACTTCTAAATAGAACAGAAATCCATGAATCTGCACTTATGCTTAACAAATAACTAAAAATTTTGTGAGGAACAAATATGGGCATTGTTTAAAAAAGTAAGTTCATAAATGAAAATTCTTATAAATACCACATTAGTCAAGTCATGAAAGTTGCCACTGCCAATATGGGACAAATTAAAATCATTTACCCCCCCAGTAAGATGGAGTGAAAATAGCACTTCTTTGATATTCCTGAAAATGGTGAGTACCTTGAATCTGTTTATGAGGAACCATAACACATCCAAATGGTGGATATTCTGAAAAAATGACTGGCCTGTCATTTCTTTTTAAAATCATTTTTTATTTTATCCTGGAGTATAGCCAATTGATAATGATGTGATAATTCTAGATGAACAGAAAAGTGACCCAGCCCTTAAATAAATAAAATTTATTTATTTACATGGATATAAATGCATGTATCCATTCTCCTCCAAACTCGCCTCCCATCCAGGCTCCCATATAACATTGAGCAGCAATCCCTGTGCTATACAGTGGGACCCTGTTGTTTATCCATTAAATCTAGCAGTGTGTACATGTCCATCCCAAACTCCCTAACTGTCCCTTTCCCCCATCCCTGCCTGCCTGGTAACTGTAAGTTTGTGCTCTAAGTCTGTTTCTCTTTTGTAAATAAGGTCTTTTGTATCATATATTTTTAGAATCTGCATATGTTATTTTATATAATATTTCTGTTTTTGTGTCTAATTTAACTTCACTCAGAATGACAAACTCTAGGTCCGTCCATGTTGCTGCAAATGGCATTATTTCATTCTTTTTAATGGCTGGTTAATATTCCATTGTGTATATGTACTACAACTAATTTCTAAACTTCAAGGTCATAAAGGTCAAAAAAAGAGTAAGAAACTATTCCACGAGGAAAGTACCTAGACTTAACTAATAAAATAGCACATGATTGTGAACTGAACTTTTTTATTAATTAGAGGACATTTTGGGGCACTTTATGAAATGTCACAGAGAAGGCAATGGCACCCCACTCCAGTACTCTTGTCTGGAAAATCCCATGGATGGAGGATCCTGGTGGGCTGCAGTCCATGGGGTCTCTGAGAGTCAGAAATGACTGAGCGACCTCGCTTTCACTTTTCACTTTCATGCATTGGAGAAGGAAATGGCAACCCACTCCGGTGTTCTTGCCTGGAGAATCCCAGGGACAGGGAAGCCTGGTAGGCTGCCATCCATGGGGTCACACAGAGTCAGACATGACTGAAGTGACTTAGCATGAAATGTCAAAGGGACTGATAATTAGATGGTAGTAATTTACCAATGTTTAGTTTCCTGGTTTTGGTGGTTGCACTGTCATTATACAAACATTTTGACTATAAAGTATCTGGGGAGTGGGGGAAGCACATCAGTTGTGGAGTACAGGCGCCAGGGCTTGCGGTTTTCAGAAGTTGTGGCTCCTGGGCTCTAGATCTCAGGTTCAGTAATGTGGCACCTGGGATTATTTGCCTTTCAGAGTGTGGCATCTCCCTTGACCAGGGATCGAACCCATGTTCCCTGCATTGGCAGGTGAATTATTTACCACCGAGCCACCAGAGAGGTCCTCCAATATATCTTATACCAAATTACACTCTCCTTGTATGGAGACCTTTAATGTTTGAGCATTACATTTGTTTGTTTCTGTTAAATATGTTCTCTGTTTTAGCAGGGCTCTTTTTTTTTCTCCCGGACCTTGGTTTTATGACACAAATTATATCCTTTATTAAATAGATTGTTTTATTTACACCTTTCAATCTCCTCTGCAAGTCATTGTTCTGTCTTATCAAATTCTATGGACTAATGTTGGGAGCTCCTGGTTCATGGCTCCCTTCCAAACTCTTACCCATCTTTCCAGTTACATCACAAGCTCAGAGCCCTGAGTACTCCTCACCGACCCTTGCTTCAGGCTCGTTGCAGCAAGGAACTTTGGCAGATGAGATCATAATGTCTTTCTCCAGGACAAAGACTAAGTTTGCTTCTCACTTAGTAGAAAGCAGTAGATGCCTGAAGCACACCCAGTACTTCTGCAGCATCCATTTGGGCCACCCCTGCACATTCCCCCAAGCCTGGGCAAGGTGCAGGCTGCAAATCTGGCTTAGGCAGCTTGCTGTGTTAAGTCATACAGTCCTGTGCTCCTGAGGCAGAAGCTGTCTTTTGCAGCATATATGCAGTAACTAGCTAATTTATATGCTTGTAAAATTGCTTCCCTGGTGGCTTAGTGGTAGCAAATCTGCCTGCCAATGCAGGAGACCTGGGTTCATTCCTGGGGTCAGGAAGATCCCCTGAAGGAGGAGATGGCAACCCACTCTGGTATTCTTGTCTGGAAAATCCCATGGACAGAGGAGCCTGTCAGGCTACAGTCCATGGGGTCGCAAAGAGTCGGGCATGACTTAGCAACTAACCAACAACAAAGCTTGTAAAATGAAATCTCAGACTCAATAGCTAATATTTCTGCTACAGTGTTAAATAATGTTTGTAGCAGAGAATGTTTTAATTTCTGTATTTAGCAAGAATACCCTATTCAGTAAAATATTAGATCTATATTGATACATACCCATGAATCACATGATGAAATTATCCATTATCCATTTTCTAGAGTATTTTTAATATGACTGTGTATTGAATGATGCTAGCTGTCTTTTCAGCATCTGTGGTATTCATAATAAATTCTGTTAAATGAAAACAATTAATAAATTATATTAAAATATTGAAACATTCTGGCACTTCTTAAATAAATTCCACTAGGCATGATGCATTGTTTTTAAATGTTCTGTTGTATTTTATTTCCTAATTCATTTAAGATTATTGCAAAGATATTCATGAGTGAAATTAGACTTTATTTATTTTTTTTTTGGCACAATCCTCATCAGTCTTCAGTGTCACTGAGCAGAGGAAAATTTCTTCTTAAGATGCAGAAAAATATTTTATATCCTTTACAGATTATAGTGACTAAAAGTACATACAATTTAGGGAGCAAAGTATGGTTCAAAGTATAACTTACTGTAACTGCATAATATTGGGTCACCTGCTCAGGAATTTTTATGAAAAAGGCAAACTGGATCTCTCCCTGTAACTTTAGAGGGAAGTTCTTTTTATAGTGACTTTTTGAGGTCGTCTTAATATCTAGGATAATATAATTTGAAAGAATTGTCCTTCTGAAATAATCAGTCTTGGATGTAAGAATCCTTACCACTCAAAGTCAAGTTGAAGATGACCCCAGAGAATTTTGTGAGAGTGACTATGAAATTTTGATATTCTTTCCTATATCCTAGCTTTTGAGTCTCTTCTTGACTTCCTTTCCTTCTTTCTAACTTGCTAACTCTTCACCCTACTTTCCCATTTATCTTAGCATCATGGCATTACTAAACCACCCACAACTGTTTCAAGTATCCTACTTTATCATCCACTCGTATCTTCCAAGCACAACTCCAGCCTGCTTCCATCTCTTAGATTTGACATTAAAATTAGTTCTACAGAGGTCCTTTTCTCTCTCCCTGTGCATGCCCTCATTGTTTTCCCAATTTAATTTTCGCAATCCGTTCAGATCACCCCTTTGCTACACACCTGCCTCCCTTGCTCCTCTCTCCCTTTTAAAGATTAGCCTACAAGCATCCCACCTTGAGGAGATTCAGCTTTTATCTACTCTATAACTTACCTGAATTACCCAATGTAGCAGAAGGAAAAAAAAAGAAAAAAAAAAAAAAAAAAACATGAAACTGGATGGCCTTTTATTGACTTCACTATCACTTAACTTAATTGGCCTCTTAGTACTGTGCAGAGGTCTGATGTCAATGTCTCACCCTCAGTTCCTTTCCTTACCCACTTACCTAGGTGGCTTTTCATGCTTTGTCCTTACTGGAACACCTAAGACCCCATCTCCCTTCCTCACTCTCAGCTGATGAACTATTTTCTTGTCTTGTGGAGCAAAAAGCTTTCAAATACTCTGAGCGGGGACTTCCTGGTGGTTCAGTGGTTAAGACATTGCCTTTTACAGTAGGTGGTACAGGTTCAATCCTTGGTTTGGGAGCTAAAATCCCACATGACTAGCAGCCAAAAAACCAAAACATAAAGCAGAAACAATATTGTAACAAACTCAATAAAGACTTTAAAAATGGATCATATAAGAAGAAATATTTTCATATATTTGTTTTTAATTGGAGGATAATTGCTTTAGAATATTGTGTTGGTCTGTGCCATACATCAACATGAATCAGCCATAAATGTAAAAATAAATCTTTCAAAAAATACCCTGAGCCATTCATAGGTGGACCCACTGGCTTCCATCTGAGCCCCCTCTGCCTTGTCTTCCTCTGTATCAATGAGCTCTCTGCAGACCTTCATCCAGGTAGTCTCCCTCTCGTCTCTTCTGTCTTGCCAGTTTCATTTCCTTATTGGTTATCATAAAACATATTTTATAACATTTCATTTAATGTTTTAAATCACTTTACACATTATCCCCCTCCAGTTTGACCCTCCTTTATTCTTACTTCTTAGCAGATGTTTTCTTTTGTTTAGGTCACTGAGTCATATCCAACTCTCATCAGGCTCCTCTGCCGTGGGATTTCCCAGACAAGAATACTGGAGTGGGTTGTCATTTCCTTCTCCAGGGGTTCTTCCCGACACAGGAATCAAACCCATGTCTCCTGCACTGGCAGGTGGATTTTTTACCATTTAGCCACCAGTTTTAATGACAGTTTTAACTTGTCCCAAATTATTTTCTGTTTTATCTCGTTAATATATCCAGTGCAGTGCACCAAAACAAGCTAATCACTGGAAACCATTTTGCTCAATTCAGTTTTACCGGACTTCCTAAAATATTTGACAGCCTCCATCATTCCATTCTTCTGGGAACATCTCCTAGACTTGATGTTAGTGCGTCCGTGTATGCCATCCGGCTGCTACTTCCCAGCTTTCTCTGTGGCTTTTGTCTCACCGCAGTTACTAACAGGTTTCAGAATGCCCACTCTGGACTCGGTACATGGACTCTCCTTCAGGTAAACTTACATCCTCGCTGACCTCACTCAGCTCCTTAGCTTTAAATATCATCTATACCCCCAATGACTGCTTCCTCAGTGAGGGTTCCATCATGGTGAATCAAAGATACAGAACCTCAGTGAGTTATAAGATAATGGATTATCTTACGTACTGCTTCTGCGGCCTTCCCAGTCCCAATTGATGACATTTCCATCTTCCCTTTGCTCAAATCATGTTGGATCTTCATTGGTTCTGCTCATTTTCTCAATTCTTACCCTCCAAGCAGGGACAGATGGTGTCAGCTCCACCCTGATTGTCTGTTTACTGAAAATATAAGCACATCTCTTTGCCTCCAATGATACCAACCTGAAACAAACCACTCTAACCACTGGTCTGGATCACTGCAGTTTACTGATTATTCTCCCTTATAGTCCTACCGTAAATCCTCAGCACTGATGTGATACTTTAAAAAAATGTAAGTCATATCATGCTATCTGGTTCTCAAAGAATTTTAACAACTTTTCGTTTCTCTTCCAAAATGTAATTTATTTGCATTGATGTGCAAGGTTAAGCACCTCATATTTCACTTACTACATCTGAAATTTTCTTCTTTTTTGTAAACTGATATTTTTAAGGAGTATTACTATTAATTTGTAGAGTGATAACTCATTTGTTTTTAACTGCTATACTAAATGTTTTGTGAATATTCCCCATTATATATTTATCCATGTACCCAGCGTGCATTTCAATGTTTCCAGTTATTTTCCCATCGTAAATTGTCAATTTGTTAGGGACTCTTCATATATTGAGTTTTAATTATGGATTTTTTTTGTAATTTCTAAATTTCAATTGCTCTCAGTTGTATTAAATCAAACTCTCTATTTTCTGTTTTTTCATGAAATGTTCAGCAGATTTCACAATCTTCTGTTGATTTCAAATACATCTGGTCAATTTAAAGCTATAATCCAACTTCCAATTCAAAGTTGGAGGTATATATGTTTAGTATTAATGCCATAAACTCAGTATTCATAATAAGCTTACTGAACTAAAACAATTAACATAAGACATTGTTCTGAAATATCTCCTAACATTGAAGCCTTCTGGTACTTCTTAAATAAATTCCATACCTGTGGCGGATTCATTTTGATATTTGGCAAAACTAATACAATTATGTAAAGTTTAAAAATAAAATAAAATTAAAAAAAAAATTCCACTAGGTACGACATGTTACTTTTAAATGTGGTACTGTATTATGTTTCCTCATTTATTTAAGATTATTCCAAAGATATTCATGAGCAACATTGGCCTTTAGTTTTGTCTTTGGCACAGTCTTTATCACTCTTCAGTGTTGCTGAACAGAGAAAAATCACTTCTAAAAAATCAGCAAATTTCACCTGAATTTTGACCAACAAAACTGTAAGATACTAATATAGGCATTCATCTATGGGTTGATTTTGTGTGTTTCTTTTTTCTTTTTGCACAGGTAGTACAATACCATTTATGTGTTTCAAAAATACCCACTAAATAATACCATATATGGTCAGTTCTTCCATCAAATTTATTTTTAAAATAATTTGCTATGACATAACTGATATATTAAGAATAAATGTGAGCATTAACACAAAATTCATAATTGCTTGAGTGTGTGTGTGCTAGTTGCTTCAGTCATGTCTGCCTTTTTGCAACCCCCTGGACTGCAGCCCACCAGAATCCTCTGTCCACTGGATTTTCCAGACAAGAATACTGTAGTGGGTTGTCATTTCCTTATCCAAGGGATCTTCCTGATCCAAGGATTGAACCAGTGTCTCCTGCATCTCCTGCATTGCACACAGATTCTTTACCACTGAACCACCAGGGAAGCCCCAAGACTTCTTACATGCAATTTTATCCATGAGAAACTAGGTGAAAACAGTAACCCAGGCACACAAGAACCCACAAATCCCACACAGAAACACACAACTCAAAAATCCATTATCTGTCCTTTGGCTTTAATAAAGGAAACTAAAAAGTAATGAAGTTCTGGCATCTTGAAGAGAAGAAGGTTAATATAGGAAAGACAGAAAAAGTAAAGTCATTCAGTCACATCTGACTCTTTGCAACCCCATGGACCGTAGCCTGCCAGGCTCCTCTGTCCATGGGATATTCTAGGCAAGAATACTGGAGTGGGTTGCCATTTCCTGCTCCAGGGGAATCTTCCTGACTCAGGGATTGAAGCTGGGTCTCCTGCATTTCAGGCAGACTCTTTACGGTCTGAGCCACCAGGGAACCTGGGGAAGACATAATCAATCAGCTTTTACAGTAACTTAGCCACATTGCTTTCTTCAATATTATGTTGTATTAACTTACCCTGAAAACAGCTATTCTGGCTATTTTAGGGCTTCTAGGGTTTAATGGTTTCCTTATGTCTGAAGTCTCTCTCTATTCATGGATTGCTCTGTTACTGAAATATACAAGCTATGAAGTAGAATTTTCATCAACATACATTGTCCTTACTTTCAAAGGAAACAATAATGTTTTTTTTCCATGTCTTTACTTCAAAGATCCCCATGTCTTCACCCCAAAGAGAAAAGGTGTTTAAAAACTACCTTTGAATATGTACAGTGGCATTTAGATTATCATATTAAGATAAACATGAACTATAATTTAGTTCTTTTCAGTTTACTATGGGACCCTGACCTCTTTTTATGTTATTAGTATAATACTTTCAGAAAGGAAAAATATATCTGTCTTGAGCTTGTAAATGACTATCCAGTATAAGATGTCAATCATGTATTCTCTTTTCACCTGGGAGTACAGCTTGTTACAGGATTTTTATTGATCTTATAGAAAGAGTATGTGTAAGTACATCACTTAACTATTTTCCATTTCACATATCTTATGAAACTGGAATGAAAGAATATGTGCAGTGGTGCATATAACACCCAGAACATTACCTGCTACATAGAATGCATCAGCTTTTATTAGATCAATTAGTTAAGACATAGTTCTCCAAGCACAGTCTTAGAGAATCAATAGGTTCCTGCTTGAGTATTTTGCAGCAGCTAAAAAGAAGTCTGGATATTCCATCTAGGAAACCAATAGTTGTTTGCTTTAAGAAAACATAATGGTAGGGATGTCACCAAGATGGTGATATAAGTTGTTCCTACTTTCCATCCCTCTCACAAGAAGAACAACTGACAACTATTCATGACAGGACAGCACTGAGAGAATCTAGAACACAAGTGTGAGGCTGAAACACTGTTGCACCACAGACATCGAGACAGACTGTGTTAGAAAGGGGGACAAGTGTCTGCACGCTGACCACATTACCCCTGCCCCCAGGCCAGCACAGCACCAGGTAGACGGGTCTCCCCTGCATCACTGGTTCATCCAGTAGGAAAGGAGGGCCCAGGAGGGACAACTGCCCCCTGCAGCATTGAGATCCACTTTGAGGAAGCCCCTATTCTTACCTCACCCTTGGTGGATCCAGGAGGAATCCATGGAGCTCAACAGCTGGGACTCTGACTGATAGAAAAGACTACCATGAACAACTTTGTGCTAACAAACTGGACAAGCTAGGACAAATGGAAACATTCTTAGAAACATACAACTTACCAAGGCACAAAATCACTGCAGATGGTGATTGCAGCCATGAAATTAAAAGACACTTACTCCCTGGAAGGAAAGTTATGATCAACCTAGACAGCATATTAAAAATCAGAGACATTATTTTGCCAACAAAGGTCCATCTAGTCAAGGCTATGGTTTTTCCAGTAGTCATGTATGGATGTGAGAGTTGGACTATAAAGAAAGCTGAGCACCAAAGAATTGATGCTTTTGAACTGTGGTGTTGGAGAAGACTCTTGAGAGTCCCTTGGACTGCAAGGAAATCCAACCAGTCCATCCTAAAGGAGATCAGTCCTGGGTGTTCATTGCAAGGACTGATGTTGAGGCTCAAACTCCAATACTTGGCCACCTGATGCAAAGAGCTGACTCATTTGAAAAGACCCTGATGCTGGGAAAGATTGAGGGCAGGAGGAAAAGGGGATGACAGGGGATGAGATGGTTGGATAGTGTCACCGAATCAATAGACATGGGTTTGGGTGGACTCTGGGAGTTGGTGATGGACAGAGAGGCCTGGCATGCTGCGATTCGTGGGGTCCCAAAGAGTCGGACACGACTGAGTGACCGAACTGAACTGAACTGAACCAAGACTGAATAAGGAAGAAATAAAAAATCTGAATAAAACTCTTACTAGTTTTCTTGTCCAGGAAATCCTATGGATAGAGGAGTCTGGTGGGACAGTCCATGGGATTGCAGAATTGGACACGACTGAGCAACTGACACACATTAGTACTAAGGGTATTGAATTTGTAATAAAAGTCTCCCAAAAAAGAAAAGCCTAGAACCAGGTGACTTCATGGGTAAATTTTACCAAATATTTAAAGAAGTCATTGTTGTTCAATCACTAGGTCATGTCCAACTCTTTGTGACCCTATGGGCTACAGAATGCCAGGCTTCATTGTCCTTCACTATCTCCTGGAGTTTGCTCAAATAAATTTCTATACCATTGTGAATTTTGAACATGTGATATGTGTATAGGGATTTTAGAGGCAAGTATGAAGAAAATGTCAAGAACATGTTATTTACTACATGCACAACTTTAACATTAAAATCTTTTATTTGAGACAAAATAACATATTCTGTTAGATTAATACCCATGCCACCTTATTTTTATGGATAAATGTATTATGTATGCAAATTCAGTTTTAATCTTTAATAGCAATATGTTAGATATTTTATTGATATATTGGGGGAAATTTCCTTAAGATATAGAAACAAATCAGAGTCCAGTGGTTTGAAGAATATCATGATAGAGGTTTTGATGGTGGAGCAGGAGAATCATCATTTTTTTTAATTACTCTAAAAATTTTAATATCGCACTTGACAAAATAAAATTAAAACAATAACAGCAAAAATATCTTAGTACAAAAGTAATAAAACACATGGATTAAAATGAAAGCCCTCTGTACCCTGTTTAGGGGGAATGTTACAGTCCCTCAGGGGAAATTCATACTTCTCAAAATAGCAAGAGTGCCTTGGGTGAGAGGTTGCCATGACAGCACAGAGGCCAGACACACCTGATTGTTCTCTCTGCACAGATTTCACAGGGCTTCTCAGCTCTTACTTAAAAGCTACTGATGGGTCTCTGCCTTGCACAGGGGCTAATTCTCCTTTCAATTGCATTAACCCAGTAAGTCTGGAGAGTGGGTGGTCTGCCACCTGGATCTGCAAACACGATTGAACTGGATCCAAACAGCCTCTACAGAGCTCATCTGCAAACTGTCGGGAAAGTTGTGGAAACGGACACTTTGCAATCCTGGTGCAAATGTCCTTGGACTAGTTTCCTTACAACATTCAAATATCCACAGACACAGTGAAGTTCCATTTGAATCATATGGAAATGCATGCAGTATCTTTACCTTAAAAAAAATTCTACGTAGACATTTCAAATTATTTTCCATTTAATCATGTTTATATATCTTAATCTGAACATATATTTGAAGCTGAACACATATCATCTCTTCCTTCTTTACCATCCAGTATAATTTCTGTCATATTTTAATTTTTATAAGAGAAAAAGTTAATATTTAATTTTTTCAGTTTTACTGACCAATGGCTGACAAATGAAAATATTCACTTAAGTGTATGGCATGAGGAATCGATGCATGTACGCATTGTGAAATGATTACCACAATCAAGTTAATTCATATGTTGATCCCATCACCTCACATAGTAAGCTGTGTGTGTGAGTGTTTTGCATCTCTGTGTGTGAGAACACTTGACATTTACCCTCTTAACAAATTTCTGGAATACTTTATTATTACCTGTAATCACTATGCTGAAGATTTGATCTCTAGAACTGAAAGTTTGTACACTTTGATAAATACCATCCTTTTGCCCACCTCAAAATCCCTGCTAAGCATCATTCTTTTCTCTGTTACTATGAGTTCATCATTTTTAGATCCCATGTAGAGTTGACATTATGCAATATTTGTCTGTCTATATCTGTCTTATTTCACTTGGCACAATGTCTACCATGTTTATCTACGTTGAAGATTTCCTTCTTTTTAAAGACTGAATATTCCGTTGTTCTCAACCCTTTTATTTTATTTCAATTTTTTATTGAAGTGTAGTTGATTTACAATATTGCGTTAATTTCTTCTGTAGAGCAAAGTGATTCAGTTATACTCATATATACAGTCTTTTTCATATTCTTTCCCTTTATGGTTTATCACAGGATACTGAATATAGTTCCTTGAGCTGTATTGTAGGATCTTGTTGTTTATCCATCCTATGTAAGTAGTTTCCATCTGCTAACCCCAAACTCCTGCTCCATCTTTTCCCCAACCCCATCCCCTCGGCAACCACAAGTCTGTTTTGTGTCTGAGTCAGTACATTTGTGTCACATTTTAGAATCCATATTTGTAAGTCATACCATATTATACTTGTCTTCCTATTCCTGACTGACTTCACTTAGTAAGATAAAATCTAGCTTCCTCCATGTAGCTGCCAATGGCAGAGAGAGAGAGAGAGAGAGAGACTCCCTCTTCTTTATCCACTCATTTGTTGACGAACACTTAAGTTCCTTCTGTGTCTTAGCTATTATAAACAGTGCTGCCATGAACAGAGGGGTGCATGTGTCTTTTCAAATTATAATTTTATCTGAATATCTGCCCAGGAGTGGGATTGCTGGATCATATGGTAGCTCTATTTTTAGCTTTTTGAGGAACCTCCATGCTGTTCTCCACAGTGGCTGCACATTCCCTCTCATAGTGTATGAAAGTTCCCTTTTCCCCACATTCTGTCCAGCATTTATCGTTTGTAGACTTTTGGATGATGGCCATTCTGACCATTGTGCAGTGGTACCTCATTGTAGGTTTTGTTTTTCAGCCATTTTAATATTCTTTGAGCCCCTTTTACAAATGAGAGAAAAAACCAGTTATTTGACTATCCATTATTCAACAAAATGAAGCCCACTGTTAGGTTAGTACCTTAATCAGGTGACATTAGGACAAAAGCAGGGAATATGAGATAATAAAGTTAGTAAAAATGAGAGATCTTGAAGAATAAGTACCTAGAGAGAGGAGTAAATGCCAACTGCAAGGACTGTAGTCTCAGATTTTTCATCATGACAATGTTTCTTTCTTAGATGCAAATTTTAAAATTGCTTCATCTTGAGTTTCATTGTCATTATGCCAAATTGTTGGGAAGCAGATAAGAATTTCCTAGAAGAGTTTCCATGAGCTCTCATAGAAGCTCTCATGAACTTTGGAACCCTCACTCTAGATTCACCTGTTTTTAAGTTATTGATCATTTGGGAAAATATACTTATGGTTCAGTGGGTAAAAACATCCGACTGCAGAGCAGGAGACACAGGAGACTCTAGTTCAATGCTCAGGAAGATCCTCTGGAGGAGGACATAGCAACCCACTTCAATAATCTAGCCTGGGAAATCCCATGGACAGAGGAGTCTGGTGGGCTACAGACCATGGGGTCGCAAAGAGTCAGACATGACTTAGCAACTAAATAAGAACCACAAAAGTCAGCTTGACAATGCAAAGGGACACTAGAGACTGCCGGGGTCCAGCCACAGTGGATCCAGGGAATTCGAAGCGGGGACGGCGTCGGCGAGGATCAGGAAACAACTGCTTAATTAAACTTTAATTAAGGATATAAAGAGTAATAGAATAAGGATAGCTCAGTGAGGAAATTCAGTGGAGAAAAGAGGCTGAATAATTCAGCCAGAAGGTGAGAGAAAGAACGACATGGGGAGACCAAGTTTCGGTGAACAAGGCCCGCACTTTATTTTCCAAAGTAGTTTTTATACCTTAAGTTATGCATAGAGGATAATGGGGGAAGGGGTAGTCATGCAGCAAGCCAGGCTTTCTTCCTGCAAACTTATCATATGCAAAAGCTTAGGTGATTTGCATCATCTTCTGGCCTGGAGGCCTGTTAACATTTTAAGACCCTTTCTTCAGAAAACTTATTTTTCTCTAAAGGTGATAAGTCAAGCGCCACCCTCCAAAAGCATTAGATAAAGTTGCATTCCTACAGAGCAAAGGCGTGGTGGGCTATAACAAGAAAAAGAATTAACTCAAGGGTCCCAGGTTACAAACATTAAAGCTACTATTTACACCAATTATATTAATCAATACACTGCCAGGGACACAGCAGGTAAGGGATATGGAAACTTAGCAGCAAACATTGGCCCAAGAAGTGAAAATCCCTTCACCAATACAATTTCTAATCAAACTTTTACCTACTCAAAATAATCTGTGTTTAGACAGTTTAGAACATCTCCTGCCTCTCATAGTTGGGAGGCTCTGAACAATCACATGTGGCCAGAAAAACCTATTCAGGCAGGCTAGAGGATTTCCAAAGGAGTTTGTAGGTTGAAACACTGTCACACCCAGGAATTATTAACTGGAGCTGTAAGCTAGCTCTTTTTTCAGAGAGAGGTAGTGGGGGACAGCCCCCCTGTAAAGTCAGAGGTGTAGGTGAAAGCACAAAGCAGAAAGTAGGCAGACTCTGGTTTTGGGGGTAGATGGGGGACTCCTGAGGCTCGATCCCGCCTTTGCGTATGCCGAGCCTCCTTCCTCATGACCTTTGTCATGGGAGGAGTTCCTCATGCTGGCTCCCAGCAGTGATAGAATTCCAGTTGAGCTATTCCAGACCCTGAAAGATGATGCTGTGGAAAGTGCTGCACTCAATATGCAATATGCACTCAATATGCAATATGCCGGCTCCCGGCAAGAGACAGCTCTTCTACCAGAGCAACTGCATTAACTACTAACTTATTCTCCAAACCCCATAGATGCTGACAGAAGATGCTAGACTACCGATTCTGCTGTATCAGATTGTTTACTCACAGAAAGAAAGTAGTAGGAATATGAGTATAATCTCCCCTGTTTCCTGGGTCCCAAATCCCACAGCATGATTAATGGGGAGCCTGTGCATGCATTGAGTCCAGCACAGGAGAGAACCCTCAGCTGGAGGAACCCACTATGATAATCCTCCAAATAGCACTGAAAATATGCAGTATAGTCTTCGCCTCTCTTTCCACCTCCACACACTGTCTGGAGAACTGATGGTCTCAGAAAAGTGTAGGTCACAGCCTTGAGATCGTGTTCATGCGGGAAGCGTCTGTGGCAGATGTCTCCCAACATCACCATGTAATGATGCATCAGCATTTGGAAATTTTACATTTACAGTGAGCCAACAGTTTTTTGATAGTGCGTCCATGAGGTTATACAATTAAGCATGAGTTGAAAAAAAAAAAAAAAAAAAAAAAAACTACTCAAAGTGCAAAATAGATCAAGAAATTTTAACACTTAACAGGGTATAAAAAGGTATTTACTATGTTTTCTGATTGTCTAAGTACCTTACAATATTTTTTGAAGTTCTACTTTTTCTAAAGTATATTTATCTGCAAGAATAAATGGATAACTTACATTTTCACATAGAACTAGCTGTTAAGTCATTTCTGGACAGTTGAACATACAGATTGTTCTTATTTTTTGTTTTGTTTTCGATCAAAAGATTTTGCAAAGGAGGCCCATTCCACATTGCATGCGAGATCTTAGTTCCCTGACCAGGGATCAAACCTGCACCCCCTGAAGTATGGAATCTTACTTCAGGGACGTTAACAAATTGTTTTTAATAGAAGGCCTGCTCTCTCTCTTTAAAGTAGATATACACTTTAGAAGAGCGTGAAAGAACGTATAGACTTAGGCTTCCCTTGCTGCTCAACTGATAAAGAATCTGCCTGCAATGCAGGAGACCCCAGTCTGATCCCTGGGTTGAGAAGATCTCCTAGAAAAGGGAACAGCCACACACTCCAGTATTCTGGCCTGGAGAACTCCATGGACTGTATAGTCCGTGGGGTCCCAGAGAGTCAGACAAGACTGAGAGAAGTTCACTTTCACACACAAAAACATGTTTTACAGACCTAGTGCCAAACGAACAAAAATTAAGAAACAGAATAAAATGTATAATGCAAAGTGGTAGTTTAGTCACTAAGTCATGTCCAGCTCTTAGGCCCCCATGGACTTAGCCCTCAAGCTTCTATGTCCTGGGGATTTCCCAGACAATAATATTGGAGTGGGTTGACATTTCCTCTTTCAGGGATCTTTCCGAAAAACCCACATCTTCTACATTGCAGGCAGATTCTTTCCCATCTGAGCCTAAGTATGCTATTTATAACTACAGAGTCAATAACCTATGGAAATACAAATAGAAATATTCAGGTATAGATAGCTCTGAGACTGAGACTTGTAGGTACAAGTGATTTTTCCAAAGAAAAATATATTTCATTTTTAAATTTGAGACCTTTAATTTTTTGATGTTTACTTTATTGCAATAATAATATTAGCAGTGTATTTTAAAATAGACCAGGTAATTCATTAGAGTGTTGCACAATAATTATTCCTTCTATCTATCTTTCAAGAAAACTTATGTAAGTATTAGTCCAGTACAAGTTGTTTAAGAGAGGGTACATTTAACCTTTATCATACAAAAATTACAGTATTTTGGAAAGAAGGAGCACAAAATAAGTCCTTTTGTAGTTATCTTTTATGTAAGTGGAAAAACTGCACTAGTTTCTTTTCCTCTACCCTCAAACACACACATTTTGAAAATACATTTCCAAGGAATACTCATAATGTTATAACACTCATTGACTTTCAATAGTTGAATTTTTAAGTAGATTATAATTTTAACCTGATTTATCTATTTTTATAAACAAATGCACATATATTTTAATTCATAAATTATGCTGTTTTGCTGAATTTTTAAGAAAAGTCACTGGAAATATTTGTGTAGGTTTCATTTAAATGTCTGTACTTACTTTTATAAAGTCTACTTTTATATTTGACTGATAGAGTGGCACAGTTTTCAAGTATTTTCTTCCACTTAGTAATCTCTGCAGAATTTTTGAAGTATTGATACGTATCAAAACAGAATCAATTTCCTCAAGGTTCAATATTTGATTAGTTTCATTAGGTAATGATACATTATCATTAAAAGATCCTGTTAATATCAATGTGTTTTATTCAGTCCAATCCAGTGTTCTATGCAGCACTTCAAATAAAAAGCAATAGAAAAGGGTCATTTAAATTTGTGAATAATTTTTAATTCATGGATTGATCTGATAAGGCTATATTCTGATTCTCTGTTACAACAAAAATATCAACGTGTCTTTGAGAAACAAAAGTAAACTTTCATTTGCAGCAGGAACTACTTATTTTACATAACAAATACTCATTGAACTTGAATAAACAGTAGTAAAAATGAGCCTGGTATCTGGAAATTACTACTTGCCTTATTGCTCTTTTATATGTGTGTGTTTTTCCCTGAAAACATAGCTTAATTGCTCTATAAACTTTAGAGGGTTTAAAAAATTGCCATAAAGCTAAATGAGATAAAAATGTATGCTAAGTAAAGTGTCATTTTGTTGCACTATTTTTTTGTTTGTTTCATTATGCTTTATTTTTTGAAAGGAGAAATAAAAAGGTCAGAATAATTAAAGTTTTATAGCAACACAAATTCAAGTTGACACAGTGTTTTTCTAGAAGTTTTGAAAATTCCCTGGACTCAGTAAAAAGTGAATCGAAATTAAGAAAACAAAGCAATGAGAGGAGGAGGTGTCAAGTTTCAAGGAGGAGGTGACTCAGAGCCAGTCCTTGTAACTGCAGTGATGATTCCTTTTCTTGAGTTATGGTCCTCACTCTGAGAGGCTGTGTCCTGTGATGAGGCTGTGTCACTCTGCGAGGTTGAGTTGCAGTTGAGTTGTGAGTGAGGACTCTTCTACCTGCACAAGGTGCACTCTGTCAGACTTCTAGGGCATCTTTTCATAGGAGCAACCACATTTGTTGTTCTTGTTTGTAAAACGAAGTGATGGAATTACAGCAAATAATGTTATAAACAGTTAATAAATTCTACAATTATGTGTGTTTTAGATAATGATTGACATAATAGACCATTGTAGACTTAAAGAATATTCATAACCTAAACACTGAATTATGTTTCATTTGGTGGGAATTTTTAGGATGTTAAGCCTGGTAGGCAGCATGTCAAGTAACTAACTCTGAGACAATTGCTGCATGAAGGTGAGGAGAAAAGCCAGGTTATACAGAAGTTTTGGAATTTAGTGCTTTTCTGTGTACGGGAAGATGCAAGAATCTGGGCTTACTGAAATCATCCCTTTGATGTGTCACCTCAGCTATCTAGGGCTGGTATGCTATGTCTCACCCCTGAGTTCCTTAGGGCTCACTGTGGGGAGTGGCTGCAGTCTGATGGCTGCTCGAGGGCAGGTATTCTTTCCTTTCTGAATTACTTCAGGGATCGCCAGCTCACAATGAGTGGTGGCTGCTATCACTGATGACTGTGACAACCTTTGTTTACTGATATGGCAGAAAATGTTCCACTTTCCAATGTGTAAGTAAGATTGGATATGGGCTATGGATGGACACAGTCTACTAACCATGCTTGAACAATTAAAAACAAACAAACAGAAAAACTGTGATGGTATAATTTAGGTTACTTAAATTCCACTCATCGATAAATGAACAATTTTGTCTTTCCCATATACATTTCACCACTCATTTCCATCATGGCTGGAATTCCTATTCAATAGAATAAAAGCTCATCTCCTTGTCAGTGGTTTAACCACTACACCACTACAAGACTCTATGAGACAACAAGAGCAAAAGCAAACTAGGTAATTTTACTCTACAAAGAACTAATCTGTGAAGTTGACTCACAGGCTAAAGGAGGTAAATGTTATCACTCAACCCAGACCCTTTCCTTTCTTCCTCATTTCACCAAACTCAAGTCCTGTGTAGTTCACCTACTTTTGCATGTACATGTGCTGTAAAGGAAGCTGACCTCATACATCTCCTTGGAAGGAAGAGCTCAGATTCCTGAAATAAATTACATTGACCTTGTACCCTTGCTGAAAATCAGTATGGGCAAAGTCTTATCACAAGCTTCTAGAGAAGGATTCCTCATTCTTAAAGGGATACACATAAATAAGAGCCTGTTGTTTTTGGCTTGGTGTTTTCCTGTTCCTAGCTATTGTATAGATGTTTAGCCTATAGCTGCTACATCCATTTTCTTGGATGATAGCCTAAGCAAAGAGCTAACACACTACAGATCACAACACCAAGAAGATGCATAGATCCCAGGTCTTTGAAGAGGTCATATAACTAATAACTAAATCTGCAGCTGCCTTATTGCCAGGCTTCTTGTCCTGGTGATGGCATAGATTCTTACTTCTTATGCTAATGTAGGTTGGCTAATGTATGACACCAGATATAGGAGTGGAAGCAGCCTATAAAATCCTCAGGATATTCCTTGTGTTGGGATGGCATATGTGGAGAAGAGGGCAAGGAGAAGAAAGTTTATCAGCTGTGGTCACTTTTCCGTGTATTTATTTATTCACTCATTCATTTGAGTAGACTATAGGAATAAGACCTTTATGAATAATACATGATTCTACATTTTAAGGAGTTGATAAACATACAGGGTGTCTCAGGTACGTTGATGAACAAATAAATAGGGCATAGTGGACATAGAGATGCAAAATCTATTTTCTCTAATCAAATTCCCCATCTGCTAATTCATAACATTTGGACTTCTTGACTAGCTTCAGTTTTGTTTGCATACAAATTGGTATTTGATGTCACAGTTTGGGTATCCTATCCCTTCAAGTTGAACTGAGAGTATAGAAATAGAAAAATATTGCTGAAATTATTTAGCAGATACAATTGAAAGCTCTAAAATTATTCATTCTGTTTAACCCAGGAATTTTGCTTTACTGGGAATTCACTTTAAGGAATTTATCAGACTGTCAATGGCTTCAGTTGGTAAAGAATCCACCTATAATGCAGGAGACCCCGGTTTGATTCCTGGGTTCAAAAGATCCCCTGGAGAAAGGATAGGTTAACCAGTCCAGTATTCTTGGGCTTCCCTTGTGGCTCAGCTGGAAAATAATCACCTGCAATGAGAGAGACATGAGTTCAATCCCTGGGTTTGGAAGATCCCCTGGAGAAGGGAAATGTTACCTGCTCCAGTATTCTGGCCTTGAGAATTCCATGAACTCTATGGTCCATAGGGTCACAAAGAGTCAGACACACTGAACAAACCTCACTTCACTTCACTTCAGACTGTCAAAGCATTTCCAAGATGGAACAATAGAATGCTCAAAAATAGCTGCTTTGTTAACAGATTCCGCTTTAGTAATATGAGAAATAACACATTGTCATTTAATGCTTTGTGCTAGAAATGCCAGCTGTATTTGGTAATGTTAAGTAAAAAGGAGCAATTAAAAAAAGATGTCTTTACTTGAGGAGATAACAGTTGAAAACTTCCCTAAAATGGGAAAGTAAATAGCCACCCAATTCCAAGAAACCCATAGAGTCCCAAACACGATAAACCCAAGGTGAACACCCCAAGACAAATTAACAAAGATCAAACACAAAGAACAAATATTAAAAGTAGCAAGGGAAAAACAGCAAATAATTCACAAAGTGATCCTTATAAGGATAACAGCTGATCTTTCAATAGAAACTCTTCAAGCCAGAAAGGAATGGCAGGACCTACTTAAACTGATGAAAGAGAAAAATCTACAACCCAGATCACTGTACCCAGCAAGGATCTCATTCAAATATGAAGGAGAAATCAAAAGCTTTGCAGATAAGCAAAAGCTCAGAGAATTCAGCACCACCAAACCAGCTCTTCAACAAATGCTAAAGGATCTTCTCTAAACAGGAAACACAGAAAAGGTGTATAAACTCAAACCCAAAACAGCAAAATAAATAGCAATGGGATCATATTTATAAATAATTACCTTAAGGATCATAAGAGACTACTATCAGCACTATATGTCAATAAAATGGACAACTTGGAAGAAATGGACAAATTCTTAGAAAAGTACAACTTTCCAAAACTGAACCAGGAAGAAAAAGAAAATCTTAAAAGACCCATCACAAACAAGGAAATTGAAACTGTAATTAGAAATCTTCCAAAAAAAAAAGACTGGCTAAATCGATACAAGAACAAGACCCTTATATATGCTGTCTACAAGAGACCCATCTCAAAACAAGGGACACACACAGACTGAAAGTGAAGGGCTAGAAAAAGATTTTCCACGCAAATAGAGACCAAAGAAAGCAGGAGTAGCAATACTAATATCAGATAAAATAGACTTCGAAATAAAGGCTGAAAAGAGACAAAGGACACTACATAATGATCAAATGGTCAATCCAAGAAGAAGAAGATCTAACAATTATAAATGTATATGCACCAAAAAAGGAGCACCATAATATGTAAGGCAAATGCTAACGAGTATGAAAGGGGAAATTAACAGTAACACAATAATAGTGGGAGACTTTAATACCCCACTCACACCTATGGATAGATCAACTAAACAGAAAATTAGCAAGGAAACACAAACTTTAAATATTACAGTGGACCAGTTATACCTGATTGATATCTATAGGACATTTCACCCTAAAACAATGAATTTCACCTTTTTCTCAAGTGCACACAGAACCTTCTCCAGGATAGATCACATCCTGGGCCATAAATCTAGCCTTGGTAAATTCAAAACAATTGAAATTGTCTCAAGCATCTTTTCTGATCACAATGCGGTAAGATTAGATGTCAACTACAGGAAAAAAAAAAAAAAAACTATTAAGAAATACAAACACACTTCTGAATAACCAACAAATCCCAGAAGAAATAAAAAAAGAAAACAAAATACGCATAGAAATGATTGAAAATGAAAAGACAACAACCCAAAACATATGGGAGTCAGTAAAAGCAGTGCTAAAGGGAAGGTTCATAGCAATACAAGCCTACCTCAAGAAACAGGAGAGAAATCAAATAAATAATCTAACAGGACACATATAGCGACTAGAAAAAGAAGAAATGAAGCACCCCAGGTGAAGGAGAAGGAAAGAAATCATAAAAATCAGGGCAGAAATAAATGCAAAAGAAACAAAAGAGATCATAGCAAAAATAAACAAACCCAAAAGCTGGTTCTTTGAGAAGATAAATAAAGTTAACAAACCATTAGCCAGACTCAAGAAACAAAGGGAGAAAAATCAAATCGGTAAAAATAGAAATTAAAATGGGGAGATCACAACAGACAACACAGAAATACAAAGGATCATAAGAGACTACTATCAGCAACTATATGCCAATAAAATGGACAACTTGGAAGAAATGGACAAATTCTTGGAAAAGTACAACTTTCCAAAACTGAACCAGGAAGAAAAAGAAAATCTTAACAGGCCCATCAAACACTGAAATTGAAACTGTAATTAGAAATCTTCCAATAAACAAAAGCCCAGGACCAGATGGCTTCACAGCTGAATTCTACCAAAAATTTAGAGAACTAACACCTATCCTACTCAAACTCTTCCAGTAAATTGCAGAGGAAGGTAAACTTCCAAAGTCATTCTATGAGGCCACCATCACCCTAACACCAAAAGCAGACAAAGATGCCACAAAAAAAGAAAACTACAGGCCAATGTCACTGAATGAACATAGATGCAAAAATCGTTAACAAAGTCCTAGTAAACAGAATCCAACAACATATTAAAAAGATCATACATCATGACCAAGTGGGCTTTATCCCAGGGATGCAAGGATTCTTCAATATTCGCTAATCAATCAATGTAGTGAAGTGAAGTGAAGTAAAGCAGCTCAGTCGTGTCCGACTCTTTGCAACCCCATGGACTGTAGCCTACCAGGCTCCTCCCTTCATGGGATTCTCCAGGCAAGAATACTGGAGTGGGTTGCCATTTCCTTCTCCAGGGGATCTTCCCGACCCAGGGATCGAACCAGGGTCTCCCGTATTGCAGGCAGACGCTTTAACCTATGAGCCACCAGGGAAGCATTAACAAACTGAAAGATAATAACCATATGATTATCTCAATAGATGCAGAGAAAGCCTTTAACAAAATTCAACACCGATTTATGATAAAAACCCTCCAGAAAACAGGCATAGAAGGAACATACCTCAGCATAATAAAAGCCATATATGATAAACCCACAGCAAATATTATCCTCAATGGTGAAAAATTGAAATCATTTCCCCTAAAGTCAGGGACAAGACAAGGATGCCCACTCTCACCACTACTATTCAACATAGTTTTGGAAGTTTTAGCCACTGCAATCAGAGAACAAAAATAAATAAAAAGAATCCAGACTGGGAAAGAAGAAGTAAAACTCAAGCTGTTTGCAGATGACATGATCCTCTACATAGAAAACCCTAAAGACTCTACCAGAAAATTACTAGAGTTAATAAATGAATACAGTAAAGTTGCAGGATATAAAATTAACATTCAGAAATACCTTGCATTCCTATACACTATCAATGAGAAAACAGAAAGAGAAATTAGGGAAATAATTCCATTCACCACTGCAACGAAAAGAAGAAAATACTTAGGAATAAATCTACCTAAAGAAACAAAATACCTATATATAGAAAACTATAAAAGACTAATGAAAGAAATCAAAGATGACACAAATAGATGGAGAAATATTCACGTTCATGGATCAACAGAATCAATATAGTGAAAATGAGTATACAACCCAAAGGAATCCATAGATTCAATGCAATCCCTATCAAGCTACCAATGGTATTTTTCAGAGAACTAGAACAAGTAATTTCACAGTTTGTATGGAAATACAAAAAACCTCGAATAGCCAAAGCAATCTTGAGAAAGAAGAATGGAACTGGAGGAATCTACTAGTCTACTTCAAGTTATACTACAAAGCAACACTCATCAAGACAGTATGGTACTGGCACAAATACGGAAACATAGATCAATGGAACAAAATAGAAAGCCCAAAGATAAATTCACACACCTACAAACACCTTTCAGAATTTTCCACAGTTTATTCTAATCCATACAGTCAAAGGCTTTGGTATAGTCAATAAAGCATAAATAGATGTTTTTCTGGAACTCTCTTGCTTTTTCCATGATCCAGTGGATGTTGGCAATTTTATCTCTGGTTCCTCTGCCTTTACTAAAACCAGCTTGAACATCTGGAAGTTCACGGTTCATGTATTGCTGAAGCCTGACTTGCAGAAATTTGAGCATTACTTTACTAGCGTGTGAGATGAGGGCAATTGTGCAGTAGTTTGAGGATTCTTTGGCATTGCCCTTCTTTGGGATTGGAATAAAAACTGACCTTTTCCAGTCCTGTGGCCACTGCTGAGTTTTCCAAATTTGCTGGCATATTGATGCAGCACTTTCACAGCATCATCTTTCAGGATTTGAAATAGCTCAACTGGAATTCCATCACCTCCACTAGCTTTGTTCGTAGTGATGCTTTCTAAGGCCCACTTGACTTCACATTCCAGAATGTCTGGCTCTAGGTGAGTGATCACACCATAGTGATTATCTGGGTCATGAAGATCTTTTCTGTTCAATTCTTCTATGTATTCTTGCCACTTCTTCTTGATATCTTCTGCTTCTGTTAGGTCCATACCATTTCTGTCCTTTATCGAGCCCATCTTTGCATGAAATGTCCCCTTGGTATCTCTAATTTTCTTGAAGAGATCTCTAGTCTTTCCCATTCTGCTGTTTTCCTCTATTCCTCTGCACTGATAGCTGAGGAAGGCTTTCTTATCTCTCCTTGCTATTCTTTGGAACTCTGCATTAGAGATGGGAATACCAGACCAATCAAGCTGCCTCTTGAGAAACCTATATGTAGGTCAGGAAGCAACAGTTAGAACTGGACATGGAACAACCAAGTGGCTCCAAATAGGAAAAGGAGTATGTCAAGGCTGTATATTGTCACTCTGCTTATTTAACTTATATGCAGAGTACATCATGAGAAACGCTGGGCTGGAAGAAGCACAAACTGGAATCAAGATTGCCAGGAGAAATATCAATAACCTCAGATATGCAGATGACACCACCCTAATGGCAGAAAGTGAAGAGGAACTAAAAAGCCTCTTGATGAAAGTAAAAGAGGAGAGCGAAAAAATTGGCTTAAAGCTCAACATTCAGAAAACTAAGATCATTGCTTCTGGTCCTATCACTTCATGGGAAATAGATGGGCAAAGAGTGGAAACAGTGTCAGATTTTATTTTGGGGGGGCTCCAAAATCACTGCATATTAAAATGCATATTCAAAAGCAGAGACAATACTTTGCCAACAAAGGTGCATCTAGTCAAGGCTATGGTTTTTCCAGTAGTCATGTATGGATATGAGAGTTGGACTGTGAAGAAAGCTGAGCACCAAAGAATTGATGTTTTTGAACTGTGGTGTTCGAGAAGACTCTTGAGAGTCCCTTGAACTGCAAGGAGATCCAACCAGTCCATCCTAAATGAGATCAGTCCTGGGTGTTCACTGGAAGGACTGATGCTGAAGGTGAAACTCCAATACTTTGGCCACCTCATGTGAAGTCTTGACTCATTGGAAAAGACTCTGATTCTGAGGGGGATTGGTTGCAGGGGGAGAAGGGGATGACAGAGGATGAGATGGCTGGTTGGCATCACAGACTCGATGGACGTGAGTCTGGGTAAACCCCGGGAGGTGGTGATGGACAGGGAGGCTGGCGTGCTACGATTCATGGGGTTGTAAAGAGTCCGACATGACTGAGCAAATGAACTTAACTTAAGGACACCTTATCTTTGACAAAGAAGGCAAGAATATACAACGGATTAAAAACAATCTCTTTAACAAGTGGTGCTGGGAAAACTGGCCAACCACTTGTAAAAGAATTAAACTTGAACACTTTCTAACACGATACACAAAAAGTACTCAAACTGAATTAAAGATCTAACTGTAAGAACAGAAACTATAAAACTCCTAGAGGAAAACAAAGACAAACACTCTCTGACTTAAATCATAGCAGGATCCTCTATGACTCAGCTCCAACAGTAATAGAAATAAAAGAAAAATAAACAAATGATACCTAATTAAGCTTAAAAGCTTTTGCACAGTGAAGGAAAATATAAGCAAGGTGAAAAGATAGCCTTCAGAATAGGAGAAAATGAGAGCAAATGAAGCAACTGACAAAGAATTAATCTCAAAAACATACAAGCAACTCGTGCAGCTCAATTCTAGAAAAATAAAATACTCAATCAAAAAATGGGCCAAAGAACTTAACAGACATTTCTCCAAAGAAGACATCAGTTCAGTTAAGTTCAGTTCAGTCGCTCAATCGTGTCCGACTCTTTGCAACCCCATGAATTGCACCACACCAGGCCTCCCTGTCCATCACCAAAACCTGAAGTTCAACTAACCCCATGTCCATCGAGTCAGTGATGCCATCCAGCCATCTCATCCTCTGTTGTCCCCTTTTTGGCCTGTCCCTAATCCCTCCCAGCATCAAAGTCTTTTCCAATGAGTCAACTCTTCACATGAGGTGGCCTAAGTATTGCAGTTTCAGCTTTAGCATCATTCCTTCCAAATAACACCCAGGACTGATCTCCTTCAGAATGGACTGGTTGGATCTCCTTGCAGTCCAAGGGACTCTCAAGAGTCTTCTCCAACACCACAGTTCAAAAGCATCAATTCTATGGAGCTCAGCTTTCTTCACAGTCCAACTCTCACATGCATACATGAGTACTGGAAAAACCATAGCCTTGACTAGACTGACCTTTGTTGGCAAAGTAATGTCTCTACTTTTGAATATGCTATATAGGTTGGTCATAAATTTCCTTCCAAGGAGTAAGTTTCTTTTAATTTCATGGCTGCAGTCAGCATCTGCAGTGATTTTGGAGCCTCCCAAAAATAAAGTCTGCCACTGTTTCCACTGTTTTCCCATTTATTTCCCATGAAGTGATGGGACCAGATGCCATGATCTTAGTTTTCTGAATGTTGAGTTTTAAGCCAACTTTTCACTCTCCTCTTTCACTTTCATCAAGAGGCTTTTTAGTTCCTCTTCACTTTCTGCCATTAGGGTGGTGTCATCTGCATATCTGAGGTTATTGATATTTCTCCCGGCAATCTTGATTCCAGTTTGTGCTTCTTCCAGCCCAGCGTTTCTCATGATGTACTCTGCATATAAATTAAATAAGCAGGGTGACAATATACAGCCTTGACGTACTCCTTTTCCTATTTGGAACCAGTCTGTTGTTCCATGTCTAGTTCTAACTGTTGCTTCCTAACCTGCATATAGGTTTCTCAAGAGGCAGGTCAGGTGGTCTGGTATTCCCATCTCTTGAAGAATTTTTCACAGTTTATTGTGATCCACACTGTCAAAGGCTTTGGCATAGTCAATAAAGCAGAAATAGATGTTTTTTCTGGAACTGTCTTGTTTTTTCCATGATCCAGCAGATGTTGGCAATTTGGTCTCTGGTTCCTCTGCCTTTTCTAAAACCAGCTTGAACATCTGGAAATTCACGGATCACGTATTGCTGAAGCCTGGCTTGGAGAATTTTGAGCATTACTGTACTGGAGTGTGAGATGAGTGCAATTGTGCAGTAGTTTGAACATTCTGTGGCATTGCCTTTCTTTGGGATTGGAATAAAAACTGACCTTTTCCAGTCCTGTGGCCACTGCTGAGTTTTCCAAATTTGCTGGCATATTGAGTGAAGCACTTTCACAGCATAATCTTTCTGGATTTAAATAGCTCAACTGGAATTCCATCATGTCCACTAGTTTTGTTAGTGCACTGATCTGGAGATCAGTGGAGAAATAACTCCAGAAAGAATGAAGGGATGGAGTCAAAGCAAAAACATACGCAGTTTTGGATGTGACTGGTGATAGAAGCAAGGTCCGATGCTGTAAAGAGCAAAATTGCATAGGAACCTGGAATGTTAGGTCCATGAATCAAGGCAAATTGGAAGTGGTCAAACAGGAGATGGCAAGAGTGAACGTCGACATTCTAGGAATCAGCGAACTAAAATGGACTGCAATGGGTGAATTTAACTCAGATGACCATTATATCTACTATTGCTGGCAGGAATCCCTTAGAAGAAGTGGAGAAGCCATCATGATCAACAAAAGAGTTCAAAATGCAGTACTTGGTTGCAACCTCAAAAATGACAGAATGATCTCTGTTTGTTTTCAAGGCAAACCACTCAGTATCACAGTAATCCAAGTCTATGCCCCAACCAGTAACGCTGAAGAAGCTGAAGTTGAACGGGTCTATGAAGACCTACAAGACCTTTTAGAACTAACACCCAAGAAGAGATGTCCTTTTCATTATAGGGGACTGGAGTGCAAAAGAAGGAAGTCAAGAAAGACCTGGAGTAACAGGCAAATTTGGCCTTGGAATATGGAATGAAGCAGGGCAAAGACTAATAGAGTTTTGAAAAGAGAATGCACTGGTCATAGCAAACACCCTCTTCCAACAAAACAGGAGAAGACTCTACACATGGACATCACCAGATGGTCAACACCAAAATCGGATTGATTATATTATTTGCAGCCAAAGACGGAGAAGCTCTATACAGTCAGCCAAAACAAGACCAGGAGCTGACTGTGGCTCAGATCATGAACTCCTTATTGCCAAATTCAGACTGAAATTGAAGAAAGTAGGGAAAACCACTAGACCATTCAGGTATGACCTAAATCAAATCCCTTATGATTATACAGTGGAAATGAGAAATAGCTCTAAGGGCCTAGATCTGATAGATAGAGTGCCTGATGAACTATGGATGGAGGTCGTGACATTGTACAGGAGACAGGGATCAAGACCATCCCCATGGAAAAGAAATGCAAAAAAAGCAACATGGCTGTCTGGTGAGGCCTTACAAATAGCTGTGAAAAGAAGAGAAGTGAAAAGCAAAGGAGAAAAGGAAAGATATAAGCATCTGAATGCAAAGTTCCAAAGAATAGCAAGGAGACATAAGAAAGCCTTCCTCAGTGATCAATGCAAAGAAATAGAGAAAAACAACAGAATGGGAAAGACTAGAGATCTCTTCAAGAAAATTAAAGATACCAAGGGAATATTTCATGCAGAGATGGGCTTGATAAAGGACAGAAATGGTACGGACCTAACAGAAGCAGAAAATATGAAGAAGAGGTGGCAAGAATACACAGAAGAATTGTACAAAAAAGATCTTCGCAACCAAGATAATCATGATGGTATGATCACTCACCTAGAGCCAGACATCCTGGAATATGAAGTCAAGTGGGCCTTAGAAAGAAGACATACAGATGGATAACAAACACTTGAAAAGTTGCTCAACATCATTTATTATCAGAAAAACGCAAATCAAAACCACAATGAGGTAGCATCTGACGCTGGTCAGAAAGGCTGCTATCAAAAAGTCTACAAACATTAAATGCTGGAGAAGGTAAGAAAAAAAGGAACCCTCTTAAACTCTTGGTTGGAATGCAAACTAGTACAGCCACTATGGAGAACAGTGTGGAGATTCCTTTAAAAACTGGAAAAAGAACTGCTATATGACACAGCAAACCCACTGCTAGTCATACATACCGAGGAAACCAGGATTGAAAGAGACATGTTCACCCCAATGTTCATCGCAGCACTGTTTTCAATAGCCAGGACATGGAAGCAACCTAGATGTCCATTGGTAGACGAATGGATAAGAAAGCTGTGGTACATATACACAACGGAATATTACTCAGCTATTAAAAAAGAATGCATTTGAATCAGTTCTAATGAGGTGGATGAAACTGGAGCCTATTATACAGAGTGAATTAAGTCAGAAAGAAAAACACCAATACAGTATATTAATGCATATACATGGAATTTAGAAAGATGGTAGCAATGACCCTATATGTGAGACAGCAAAAGAGACACAGAAGTAAAGAAAAGACTTTTGGACTGTGCGGGAGAAGGTGAGTATGGGATGATTTGAGAGAATAGCATTGAAACATGTATATTATCATATGTAAAATAGATTGCCTGTCCAGATTCGATGCATGAGACAGGGTGCTCAGGGCTGGTGCACTGGGATGACCCTGAGGGATGGGATGGGGAGGGAGGTGGGTGTGGGGTTCAGGATGGGGGACACATGTACACCCATGGCTGATTCATGTCAGTGTATGACAAAAATCACTATAATATTGTAAAGTAATTAGTTTCCAATTAAAAATTTTAAAAAGAGATGGCTTTGTGATCATATAAGTACATAAGGAAAAAAGACTGTAAATAGAGATACAGAGCTCGCTGGGAGCAGAGAGCAGAAATAGCCAACAGAAAACTGAGAGCGAAATTAGAGTATTGATAGTGCATGAACTTCAAAATTTATAAAGATATGTGTGTGCGTGTGCATGTGTGTGTGTGCATGTGTGTATGGACTTCCCTGATGGTTCAAACAGTAGGGAATATGCCTGCAATGCAGGAGATACGGATTTGATTCCTGGGTCAGGAAGATCCCTTGGAGAAGGAAATGGCAACACACTCCAGTATTCTTGCCTGGAGCATTCCATGGATAGAGGAGAGTGGCAGGCTACAGTCAGATATGTATATGTGTTTGTGTGTGTCTGCTCAGTCGCTTAGTCATGTCCAGTCCTTTGCAACCCCATGTACTGTAGCTCACAAGGCTCCTCTCTCCATGGGGATTCTCCATGCAAGTATACTGGAGTGGGCTGCCATGGCTTCCTGGGGAACCTTCCCTACTTAGGGATCAAACCCGTGTCTCGTGTCTCCTGCACTGGAAGGCAGATCTTTAACACTAGCACCACCTGGGAAGCCCAAAGTCAAGAATACTTTATTAAAATTGAAAACTGTTCTGGGAAAGACTATTAACAGTATCTAATGACAAGGTGGAAGAAAATGTTTGCAAAATCTGGACCTAATAGTACTATATCCAAAATTCATTTTAAGAAACAAACTGATTTTGTAAGGAACCTCCATTCTGTTCACCATAGTGGCTGCATCAATTTTCATTCCCACCAAGGGTACAAGAGTACCCTTTTCTCCATACCTTCTCCAGCATTTATTGTTTGTAAATGTTTTGATGATGCCATTCTGACTGTTGTGTGGTGAAGCCTCACTGTGGTTTTAATTTGCATTTCTCTAATAATCAGTAATGTTGAACATCTTTTCATGTGCCTCTAGGCCCTCTATGTGTCTTCTTTGGAGAAATATCTATTTAGGTCTTCTGCCCATTTTTAGATCAGGCTATTTGTTTTTCGTTGTTGTGGTTTTTGTTATTGAGCTGCATGAGTTCAGTGCATTCATGAGGAATAGACACTGCACAAAAAGATGAGGATGGGAGTGGTGACAATAAAACTTGATGAGCAATTTAGCACACCAGATTTTCCTACCTGCCACCAATGATTGGGTAGGTAGGCTTTGAGAGAATAAGTGATGTCTATTAGGAAATGGCTTAGTGGGTCTGTGGGACAGAAGAATTCTGCACATTGAGTGGAGTTCTGAAGTAGCCGGAAGGCCAAGGGACCCCAGAGCTGGGCATAGACCATCAGTACATGGAATCTTTTCTGAAGACAGTTTGAAGTGAAATGAGTGGACATTTTAAGTGGGTGATGTCACTAAGACATCTCAGTATTCAGATATAGGCTATAAATTGTTTGATTTATTTAGTACATTTTATTGTTGTCCAGGCTTCCCTGATGCCTCAGGGGTAAAGAATCTGCCTTACAATGCAGAAGTATGGATTCGATCCCTGGGTTGAGGAGGAAATGACAACCCACTCCAGTATCTTGCCTGGGGAAATTCCGTGGACAGAGTAGGCTGGTGGGTTACAGTCCATGGGGTCACAAAAGAGTCAGACATGACTTAGCGACTAAACAACAGCAAATTGCTGTTCATTTTTTATAAGAACAAAATATAATAAGCTGAAAAAATATTTCTCCAACATTTCACACGGTTCCAGGAATTCTGCTATACTACTTGAAAATATCCAATGAAGATAATATTCTGAGAAATATTTATCAAAATAGACGGATGTAATATTTTATACATTTTAATAGCAGGTGAAAATCGAAAGACTCTGAATTTTTCCCTCATATTTATGTTCCACATTCCTGGAATTACCCAAAATGCCAGAACCGAATTTAATATGATAAATCTTAAATAACTTGATGACAAGTGAAAACTTAGTTCAAAAAATATTTATATGCATTCAGTTCAGTTCAGTTCAGTCATTCAGTCCTGTCCGATTCTTTGCGACCCCATGAATCGCAGCACGCCAGGCCTCCCTGTCCATCACCAACTCCCAGAGTTCACTCAGACCCACGTCCATCGAGTCAATGATGCTATCCAGCCATCTCATCCTCTGTCGTCCCCTTCTCCTCCTGCCCCCAATCCCTCCCAGCATCAGAGTCTTTTCCAATGAGTCAACTCTTCACATGAGGTGGCCAAAGTACTGGAGTTTCAGCTTTAGCATCATTCCTTCCAAAGAAATCCCATTAGCCCATGGTTTACCCATGGATTTCCATATGCCTACTGAATCTTCCTTCAATTTAAATTGTAAATGATGTAGTAATTTTAAATTTGTATTTATTTAAACATTATACTGAGGGAGTATTTATTGAATCCCCTTGGTACTAAGTTCTTGTAAAAACTACATTTTTGTATTTTTAATAATAACATATGGTGTGATTTAAATTGTTACATAAAATTCATCTACTTGGTTTTCTTTTCTTGAAGCAGTAAACTAGAATGTGCTCTAAGAACAAATTGAATTAAATTAAACAAATGGAAAATATGGTCGAATCATCTCATAATTCCAATTTTTTGTTTCCATTTGGGGCCAACTGTTTGTTCTTGGTGAAACATTTTACACAGTAGGATAGTACTGACAGCTAATGAAAATTTAGATTCAAATGATATCCCATAAAGAATTATAAAGCTGGTCATCTAAAGGTTTCAAATTGTGCTGAAAATACTATGCTAAAATGCAGACTCAAGTTCTGAATTGGTTATCTAAGGCTTTGAACCACAATGAAAGTTTTGTATGTGGTCTATATGGAACTTTTTAGTTTTATATAAAGCTTAAACTTTCTGAATTATCCTCCAATTTTATATTACATTTCTCTAAATAAATATTCTAAAAATTATTGTTTTCATTTATATTAGTCAAATTAAAAATCATTTAGACAATAATAAAACTGTATATATTTTTTGAAAAAATATTGTGACAATTGTAGGAAAAAGGAGTAAATTTTTTTTTTAAAGAGTAATTCAGCCAAGGAGGCAATACCAATGAAGATGACATAAACTTTGTTCTGATAAGGTTTATGTGCCCCAGAAAATAAGTATGTGAAAAATGTAATTGCAGGTGATAATAAATTACATAAGAAAGATAACAGTGTATCTTGTGTGAAGGAGACCTGAGTGATAAACAAGTGCCCAGATAGTATTTGGGGGATTTTTAAGATACAGCTTTAGGTGCACGGATTCTGAGACAGGAACAGACAAATGTGGTTTGGATGGTGAACCTGGAGCACACAGGTAGGGGATACATTCCAGAACACACACAGGGAGCAGATTGTTTGCTCTAAAACTATAGTCTAAGTCTTCTGCCAAGTCATTAAAATTGGTGTTTTATTAGGATCTGATTAACTTATTAAAATGATCTCTCTTGCTGCTGCCTGGGAAGTGATGTGTAAGGAGATGCAAGCAGGCAAGTTAGAGAGGGATCATGATGGTCCAGGGTTTCCCTGGTGGCTCATTCGGTAAAGAATCTGCCTGCAAAGGCAGGAGTTGCGGGTTCAATACTTGGGTCAGGGAAAATTCCCTGGAGAAGGAAATGACAACTCACTCCAGTATTCTTGCCTGGAGAACCCCATGGACAGAGGAATCTGGTGGGCTACAGTACATGTGGTCACAAGAGTCAGACACAACCAAATCACTAAACCACCACTCACCACCACCATAGTGGTCCAGAAATGAATTGGAGTTGCTGTATATGTGAGGAAAAGGTAGGGAGGTGGGGAGATAGATGAGGTATGATTTCACATGAGTAATCTGAAGACACAGGACTACCTCTAAAAAGAACTTCAAATATAGAAGTTGTAAAATGTCATATGTTGAGTTGACTGAATCTGGTTATCTTCATAATATGGAAAACATGAACTAACTACCTTTTCACAGGAAAAGAGTAAAACTGTATATCTAGTTTATACTTTCTCTTCCAAATATCAATGATTTATTCAAGATTCTTGTGTTATTTTAAATTCCATGACAAGGAAATTGTGCATATAGAATGCACCCAATTGCAGTATGAAGAGCAATACATTTAAGACTGTCACATGTGTATGTTAGGATTCCTTGGTGGCTCAGCAGTAAAAAAAAAAAAAAAAAAAATCCACCTGCCAAGCAGAAGACATGGGTTCTATATCCCTGGGTCTGGGAAGATCCCCTGGAGAAGGAAATGGCAACCCACTCCAGTATTCTTGCCTGGAGAATCCCATGGACAGAGGATTCTCCTGGTGGGCTACAGTCAATGGGGTTGTAGAAGAGTTGGAGCATGACTGAATGACTGAACAACAAATGTGTGTGTCACAACTAAGTTTTTCTATCTGAAGAAGTGGTGCACTAGCAAGAGGGCATCATCATTGGAAACAGTTTCAGGGACAAAAAGAAAAACATGATGAAGACATCTTTTTTTGAAGCCTTTCATACTAATCTACACTTTCATTGTACATTCTTGCTCCCTTAAATCCATATATGGAAAGCATTTTATTAAGTCTATTTCCTGAATATTTGGGGACAAATGAGGAATAAGCTGACATTACAGTGTATATTGTGATCAATTACTAAAAAAGTACCAGTCTATTTTTAAGACCAAAGTGATTTTCTCATACTGAAATGAAGAAGTTAGAAACAGAGCAACTAAGTGATTTTGTACAGGTCACAACCCAAGTTAATTGGATATTTGATAATAGAACCACACCAACTGATCCTTGAAATACATCACCATAAGATGATGTTATATTTTCAAATAAAGCAAACAATTCTCCAAATGTCATATTATTAGCTTGTTGACTATTTTTTGTCTTTGCTTTTTAATCAGTTTTATAAAGATGTAATTTACATACAATAAAATATAACCAGTTTAGTTGTAGAAATGTTTCTAGAAATGTTACATCACCACACTCAACTATGAAACTATTCCATCACCCACCCACCCCCCAAAGTTCTCTATTATCTCTTTGCAATTCTCCTCCACCATCAGTCTGACACAACCACTTACTTACTTTCCATAAATATAGATTTGTTTTGTCATTTCTAGAATTTCATATGAGGCAACTGTAGATTGTATACTTTTTTTTAAAAAATCTAGCTATTTTCAGTCAGCATATTGATTTGGATATTCATTCCAGTTGTTATTGTATGTATCAATCAGTATCACACTTCTTATATTGCTGAGTAGTTTCCCAATATATGGATATATGAAAATTAGTTTTTTCACTCAGTTTATTTATTCATGTATCTGAGGTTGGACATATGAGTTATTGTCACTTTTACTAGTTTCATCAATAAAGTTGCAAAAACTATCCTTTACAAGTCTTTGTATGCACATGTGCTATGATATTTTCTTGGGTGAATAGCTAGCAGTAAAATTGCTGGGTTATATGCTCAATTTATGCTTAATTTTATAAGAAACTGTCAAATTGTTCATATGATACTGCACTCCTGACAAAAATACATGAAAGTTGCAGTCACCTTATATCCTTGCCAATAGTAGTCATTTTACAGCCAGACTTTTTAAATTTAGCTGTTGTAATGGGTGTAGATTTGTATGACATTTTTGCTTGCATTTCCCTAGTGATATAAAGTATTTTCGCATAAGCTTATTGACCATTTGCACATTTTTTTTTGTAAAGTGTCTGTGTAAATATTTTTCTTATTTTTGAGTTTTTCTTATTAGTATTGAATTGTAAGTGTTATTGATATATTTTTGGTATAAGTTCTTTGTTAGATATAAGAATTATGAATGTCTTCTCTAATCTCTGGATTGCCTTCTAATTTTTCAAATAATGTCTTTTAATTTTTTAAATTGAAGTATAGTTGATTTAAAGTGTGTTAGTTTCTGATATACAGCAAAGTAACTCATATATGTGTATATATAATTTTTCATATGATTTTCAATTATGGTTTATAACAAGATATTGAATATCACTCTCTGTGCTATACAGTAGGACCTTGTTTTGGAGGGTTGCTTTTCTTAACATATATATACATATGTATTTTAAAATTTGATTTATCTGCTCTGTTGCTCAGTTATGTCTGTCTCTTTGCAACCCTATGGACTGTAACCCACCAGACTTTCCAGTCCATGGCATTTCCCGGGCAAAAATACTGATGTGGGTTGCTATTTCCTCCCGGGGATCTTCCTGACCCAGGGATCAAACTTGGGTCTCTTGTGTCTGGCGCATTGGCAGGCAGATTCTTTACCACTGAGCCTGACGGGAAGCCCCAAATTTTATTTATTTACTTTTGGCTGCACCATTGGCATGCAGAATCTTAGTTCCCTAACCAGGGGTTAAACCCATACTCCTTGCATTGGGAGCACAGAGTCTTACCTACTGGACTGCCAGGAAAGTCCTTACAGTAGGGCATTGTTGTTTATCCATTCCATAGGTAATATTTTGCATATTCTAATCCAAAACTCTCAGTCTAACCCACTCCTTCTTGACACAAATCTGTTCTCTATGTCTGTGAGTCTGTTTCTGATTCATAGATATGTTCATTTGTGTCATACTATAGTTAACACATGTAAGTGATATCATATGATATTTTTATTTTTCTGACTTACCTAATTTAGTATGATAATCTCTAGGTCCATTCATGTTGCTACAAATGACATTATTTCATTCTTTTTTATAACTGAATAACATTCATTCTTTGTGCTGTGCTGTGCTTAGTTGCTCAATCGTGTCTGACTCTTAGAGACACCATGAACTGCATCCTGCCAGGCTCCTCTGTCCATGGGGATGCTCCAGGCAAGAATACTGGAGTTGGCTGTCATTCCCATCTCTGGGGGATCTTCCCAGTCCTGGGATCGAACCCAGGTCTCCCACATTGCAAGCAGATTCTTTACCATCTGAGCTACCAGGGAAGCCCAAAATTACTGGAGTGGATAGCCTATTCTTTCTCCAGGGGAATCTTCCTGACCCAGGAATTGAACCAGGGTCTCCTGCATTGCAGGTGGATTCTTTACCAGGTGTGTCGCCAGGAGAGTCCATTCCATTCTCTATAACTACATCTTGTTTTTCCATTCATCTGTCAGTGGAAATTTAGGTTGTTTCCTTGTCTTAGCTATTGTAAATAGTACTTCTGTGAACATAGGAGTGCATGTACTTTTTCAAACTTAAGTTTTGTCTGGGTTTATGCCCAGGAGTGGAATTGCTGACATATGACAACAGTCTCCATCTTTGTTCTTTTTCAAAAAACTAAAAATAGAGTTGTCATATGCCAGCATCAATGAAGTTGGACTTATCATTCAAGATAAACACTCATTTCAGTCTGCAAACCTAAGTTGCCTTAAATAGGGCAAGTTCAGGGCCTTCCTTATAACTTAATTTGCACACACACACTACTCCCTTTGGGGAAATGAAAGCTTTTATGTATAAATGGGTGGCTTTACCTAATCTGACTACTACTAAGTTTAAAGGGTGCATGTATGCATGCTCAGTCATGTTTGACTCTTTAAGACCATATGGACTGTAGTCTTCCAGGCTCATCTGTCCTTGGGATGTTCCAGCCAAGAATACTGGGGTGGAATGCAATTTCTCTCTCCAGGGAATCTTCTTTACCCAGGTATTGAATGTGAATCTCCTGTGGCTCCTGCATTGGCAGGCAGATTCTTTACCATTCATGCCATGAATTCATGGGAATTCACTGCTAAGGTTAAACAGAAGTTATCATAAACGGATTTGGAAATTCACCATAAACAGAATATAGAAGTGTGAGTGAGTTGGTGAGAGGATTCTAACATAACCTTGTGCAGTATTTGAGGTTTATTTCCTTCCCTGATGCTGTGCTTCCTAGAGTGGCTCCCCCAGCATCTGGGTTTGGACAGCTCACCAGAGTCAACCTAGTCAGCTCCTGTCTTAAGACAAAGAAGGGACACAGCACATACTGAATTAATAGCCAGAGGATGCTTTTCGTATCAAAAGGCATGAGACTAATTAGAGGAACTTCAAAAAGTAATTATTGAAGAAATCACTGAAAGCTGCTGCAACAAAGCACAGAATATGCTGCCAAGAAGCAATATGATGTCTGCTGTGTTCAGCCAAGGACCATCCATGTGGATCACATAGGGCATCTGGTCCTTTGTGAGCAGTCCTAGAATATCTGTATGAACCTTACTCTCACCCTTTCCCAGAGGAGGAACTGAGACAGGATAATGTGTCAAAAGTCCAGATAAAGCATCCCAGATGGAAAGTTGGGAGTGCAGGACCCTTGCTTCTTATTCCCAACATCATTGTTCTGAGTGACTCAGTTTTGTTCATCAGACCTCTGCTCTGTATCTGTATTGCTTTGTAAATATCTTCATCATGTCCTATGGCTTTCGTATCATTCATCTGCATATCATTCTCAGATATCTGTGTTCTCTCCAGGAGTTTCTTCCCAAATCCCTGCACTTTAATTGCCCCCATTGGATAGTAGCAGGCATCTCGATTGATTATTTCCATACACTCCAACCCGAGTTGTTCCCTAGAATTCTCCATTTAGTGCATGACACTGCAAGAAGGTTAGTACCTAAAGAATGCTGAGCCCCAGAGAATTGATGCTTTCCAATTGTGGTGCTGGAGAGGACTCTTGAGAGTCCCCTGGACAGCAGGAGTACCAAAAAGTCAGTCCCAAAGGATATCAATCCTGAATACTCATTGGAAGGACTGATGCTCAAACTGAAGCTCCAATACTTTGGCCACCTAATGAGAAGAGCCTATTCATTAGGAAAGACCCCTATACTGGGGAAGAATGAAAGCAAAGGGAAAAGAGGGTGACAGAGAATGAGATGGTTAGATAGTATCACTGACTCAATGGACATGAGCTTGAGCAAACTCAGGGAGATAATGAAGGGCAGGGAAGCCTGGCATGCTGCAGCCCATGGGGTTGCAAAGAATTGGACGTGATTTAACAAACAAACAACAACACACAACAGATTACACATTAGTTCAAGCTAAATGCTAAGACCATCTTTGATGGCTCTCTCTGTCTCTTTCTCTTTTTGTGTCTAACCATATCAGGAAAACTGTTATGTGTTTCTTTATTATTTATCTCTCTCCTTTCTCTTAAGTAAGAACTCCATAAAGGTATGGACATAGATTACTATCTAAAAGATGTTGCTGAACCATGAAAGATGCTGGGATTCTTGGCCTCCAGAGGAGAATAATTCAATCCAGGGCCAGTGACGAGGCTCGATCACTCAGAGCTTCTGTGTAATAAAGTTTTATTAATGTATAAAAGAGATAGAGAAAACTTCTGACATAGACATCAGAAAGGGGCAAAAAGACTTCCCCCTCTGCTAGTCTTTAGCAGGATGTTATGTATCTACTAGCAAGCTTCTAATTAGAGAAAGGAAAAGTTTCAAAACTCAGAGACTGGCACCAGGCCCCTCACCCACAACATGCATTTTGAGATAACAGTGGCACCAGGTGAATCATCCCGGTCCACAAAACGATTGACATGAATCTTGAAGAAATGCAGGTTTCCAGGTAAATATAGAGTTTCATTAACATAGCTTAAGACTAACGTTTCCATAAGAAAAACATATTGGTTAGCTCAAGGTTTGAGAAAAGTTAAGTTAAGGTGGAGCCATGTGATGTTCGGGCGACACAGAATTTTAAGAGAAACCTCTTTTTAAGTTCGTATAGAGAAGGGGAAAAAAAATCTAACACTTCTTTGTTTCCTCCTGCCACTTAAGAGAGAGGTAAAAACTGTTTGACACTTGCAGCCTATTTCCTCCCTTTGGAGACCCCTGCCTTCCTGCCTATTACGCTCTCACTATTTCTTCATCACTTTAGCTAAAACAGGATACTGCTTCCATAGTATAGGCTCTCGATAAATGTGTTGAATGGGAAAAATCCCTTTCTGAGTAAATGACACCAAGCTCAGCGCTCTTTCATGATCCTGTGTTTCATAGAGAAGCTGCTAACAGGAGCCACTGTTTTCAGAGCCAGGAAGGAAACCAGAAGCTGTCAGGGAGCAAGAGGGCCCCTGCGAGTGGTGGATGTGCTGACACGGGTGCAGCAGGAAGGCAACACCAGGAGTCTTGTAGAAGAATCAGCAGAGAGAACAGGAAATGTTCACTTGCTTCCATGTTGAGGTTTCAATATCGAAGTGGAATGTAGTCTTTAGAGCTTACTCAATATGACATGAGGGATTATTACATTAAAAGATAAGACATTCTGCTACACTCAATGTCCCCACCCCTGCATCAGGCCACCACCAACCCAAGCCTTCGCTGGAGACTCCTGGACACTCATGAGCAAGTCTGGGTCAGTCTCTTGTGGGGTCACTGCTCCTTTCTCCTGGGTCCTGTTGTGCACATGGTTCTGTTTGTGTGCTCCAAGAGTCTGTTTCCCCAGTCTTGTGTAAGTTCTGGTGGCTCTACGGTGTGGTTAATAGTGACCTCCTCCAAGAGGGCTTATGCTATGCCCAGGTCTACTGCACCCAGAGCCCCTGCCCCTGCAGCAGTCCACTGCTGACCTGACTTGAGGAGCAGTCCACTACCTCCTCAGGAAACACTCAAACACAGTTCTGTCTCAGTCTCTGGGTCCTGGTGTGTGCAAGGTATGTTTGAGCCATCTGAGCATCTCTGGCAGGTATGGGGTTGGATTCTAAACACAATTTTACCCCTCCTACCATCTTGCTGTGGCTTCTCTTTGCCCTTGAACATGGGGTATCTTCTCAAAGTTCCTCCAGCAGACAGGCAGCCAGCACTCCAGTGCCTCCTTTTGAAGGAGGTCCACATTATCTTCATTACCTCCACCAGAGTTTGGCCTCAGGTCAAATAACAGGAAGGGAACACAGCCCCACCCTTCAATAGAAAAATGGATTAAAGGTTTACTGAACATGGCCCAACCCATCAGAATAAGACCCAGTTTCCCCCTCAGTCAGTCTCTCCCATCAGGAAGTTTCCATAAGCCTCTTATCCTTCTCCATCAGAGGGCAGGTACAGAATGAAATCCACAATCCCAGAAAACTAACTAATCTGATCACATGGACCACAGCCTTGACTAACTCAGTGAAACTATGAGCCATGCCATGTGGTGCCACCCAAGACAGACAGGTCGTGGTGGAGAGGTCTGACAGAATGTGGTCCACTGGAGAAGGGAATGGCAAACCACTTCAGTATTCTTGCCTTGAGCACCCCATGAAAAGTATGAAAAGGCAAAAAAATAGGACACTGAAAGATGATCTCCTCAGGTCGGAAGCTGCCCAATATGCTACTGGAGATCAGTGTAAAAACAACTCCAGAAAGAACGAAATGATGGAGCCAAAGCAAAAACCACACCCAGCTGTAGATGTGACTGGTGATGGAAGTAAAGTCCTATGCTATAAAGGGCAATATTGCATAGGAACCTGGAATGTTAGGCCCATGAATAAAGGCAAACTGGAAGTGGTCAAACAGGAGATGGCAAGAGTGGACATTGACATTTAGAAGTCAGTGAACTAAAATACTGGAATGGGTGAATTTAACTGAGGTGACCATTATATCTACTACTGTGGGCAAGAATCCCTTAGAAGAAATGGAGTAGCCATCAGTCAGCTCAGTTTAGTTCAGTCTCTCAGTTGTGTCCGACTCTTTGTGACCCCATGAATCACAGCACACCAGGCCTCCCTGTCCATCACCAACTCCCAGCGTTTACTCAAACTTACATGCATCGAGTTGGTGATGCCATCCAGCCATCTCATCCTCTTTCGTCCCCTTCTCCTCCTGCCCCCAATCCCTCCCAGCATCAGGGTCTTTTCCAATGAGTCAACTCTTCACATCAGGTGGCCAAAGTATTGGAGTTTCAGCTTTAGCATCAGTACTTCCAATGAACACTCAGGACTGATCTCCTTTAGGATGGACTGGTTGGATCTCCTTGCAGTCCAAGGGACTCTCAAGAGTCTTCTCGAACACCACAGTTCAAAATCATCAATTATTCGGCGCTCAGCTTTCTTCACAGTCCAACTCTCACATCTATACATGATCACTGGAAAAACCATAGCCTTGACTAGATGGACCTTTGTTGGCAAAGTAATATCTCTGCTTTTTAATATACTGTCTAGGTTGGTCATAACTTTACTTCCAAGAAGTAAGCATCTTTTAATTTCATGGCTGCAATCACCATCTGCAGTGATTTTGGAGCCCAAAAAATAAAGTCTGACACTGTAGCCGTAGTAATCAACAAAAGAGTCCAAAATGCAGTACTTTGATACAATCTCAAAAATGACAGAATGATCTCTGTTGGTTTCCAAGGCAGACCATTCAATATCACAGTAATCCAAGTTTATACCCCAACCAGTAATGTCAAAGAAGCTGAAGTTGAATGGTTCCATGAAGACCTACAAGACCTTCTAAAACTAATGCCCAAAAAAGATGTCCTTTTCATTTTAGGGGAATGGAATACAAAAATAGGAAGTCAAGAAATACCTAGAGTAACAGGCAAATTTGACCTTGGAGTGCAGAATGAAGCAGAGCAAAGGCTAATAGAGTTTTGCCAAGAGAACACACCAGTCATAGAACACACACTCTTCCAACAACACAAGAGAAGACTCTACACATGGACATCACCAGATGGTCAATACCGAAATCAGATTGATTATATTCTTTGCAGCCAAAAATGGAGACGCTCTATACAGTCAGCAAAAATAAGAACAGGAGCTGACTCTGGCTCAGATCATGAACTCCTTGTTGCCAAATACAGACTTAAATGGAAGAAAGTAGGCAAAAGCACCAGACCATTCAGGTATGACTTAAATCAAATCCCTTATGATTACAGTGGAAGTGACAAATAGGTTCGGGGGTTAGATCAGATAGATAGAGTGCCTGAAGAATTATGGGCACAGGTTCGTGACATTGTACAGGAAGTGGTGATCAAACCATCCCCAAGAAAAAGAAATGCAAAAAGGCAAAATGGTTGTCTGAGAAGGCCTTATAAATAGCTTTGAAAAGAAGAGAAGCAAAAGGTAAAGGAGAAAGGAAAGATATACTCATTTGAATGCAGAGTTCCATACAACAGCAAGGAGAGGAAAGAACGCCTTCCTCAGTGATTAGTGCAAAGAAATAGAGGAAAACAATAGAATGGGAAAGACTAGAGATCTCTTCAAGAAAATTAGACATACCAAGGGAACATTTCATGCAAAGATGGGCACAATAAAGGACAGAAATAGTATGGACCTAACAGAAGCAGAAGATATGAAGAAGAGGTGGCAATAATACACAGAAGAACTATACACAAAAGAACTTCATGACCCAGATAATCACAGTGGTGTGATCATTCACCTAGAGCCAGACACCCTGGAATGCAAAGACAAGTGGGCCTTAGGGAGCATCACTACGAACAAAGCTAGTGGAGGTGATGGAATTACAGTTCAGCTATTTCAAATCCTAAAAGACAGTGCTATTAAAGTGCTACACTCAATATACCAGCAAGTTTGGAAAAGTCAGCAGTGGCCATAGGACTGGAAAAGGTCAGTTTTGATTCCAATCCCAAAGAATGTTCAGACTAGCACAAAATTGCCCTCATCTCACATGCTGGCAAAGTAATGCTCAAAATTCTGAAAGCCATACTTCAGCAGTATGAACCATGAACTTTCAGATGTTCAAGCTGGATTTAGAAAAGGCAGAGGAACCAGAGATCAAATTGCCAACATCCACTGGATAATCGAAAAAGCAAGAGAGTTCCAGAAAAACATCTACTTTATTGACTACGCCAAAGCCTTTGACTGTGTAGATCACAACTGTGGAAAATTCTTCAAGAGATGGGAATACCAGACCACCTGACCTGCCTCCTAAGAAATCTGTTTGCAGGTCAATAAGTGACAGTTAGAACTGACATGCAACAACAGACTGGTTCCAAATCAGAAAAGGAATACATCAAGGCTGTATACTGTTACCCATCTTATTTAACTTATATGTAGAGTACATCATGCAAAATGCCAGGCTGGATGAAGCACAAGCTGGAATCAAGATTTCCAGGAGAAATATCAATAACCTCAGATATGCAGATGACACTACCCTTATGGCAGAAAGTGAAAAAGAACTAAAGAGCCTCTGGATGAAAGTGAAAGAGGAGAGTGAAAAACTGGCTTACAACTGAACATTCTGAAAACTAAGATCATGGCATCTCACTCCATCACTTCATGGCAAATAGATGGGGAAACAGTGGAACCAGTGACAGACATTATTTTTTGCAGCTCCAAAATCACTGCAGATGGTGACTGCAACCATGAAATTAAAAGATGCTTGCTCCTTGGAAGAAGAGTTATGAACAAAGTAGATGGAATATTAAAAAAAACAGAGACAGTACTTTGCCAACAATGTTCCATCTAGTAAAAGCTATGGTTTTTCTAGTAGCCATGTATGGATGTGAGAGCTGGACCATAAAGAAAGCTGAGCACCAAAGAATTGATGATTTTGAGCTATGGTTTTGGAGAAGACTCTTGGACAGCAAGGAGATCCAACCAGTCCATCCTAAAGGAAATCAGTCATGAATATTCCCTGGAAGAACTGATGCTGAAGCTGAAACTCCAATACTTTGGCCACCTGATGTGAGAAACTGACTCATTTGAAAAGACTCTGATGCTGGGAAAGATTGAAGGCAGGAGGAGAAGAGGATGTCAGAGGATGAGATGGTTGGACGGCATCATTGACTCAGTGGACATGAGTTTGAATAACTCCGGGAGTTGGTGATGGACAAGGAGGCCTGGCGTGCTGCAGTCCATGGGGTTGCAAAGAATCAGACACAACTGAGAGACCTGACTGACTGACTGAAGTCATTCTGTCTTTCATATGACAATGACTCAAGCCTGATGTATTTTTCATGGTGGATATTTCTCATGAAGTCAAGTGAAGTGAAAGTCGCTCAGTCATGTCCAATCCTTTGTGACCCCGTGGACTACACATTCCATGCAATTCTCCAGGCCAGAATACTGGAGTGGGCAGCCTTTCCCTTCTCCAGGGGACCTACCTAACCCAGGAATTGAACCAGTGTCTCCAGCATTGCAGGTGGATTCTTTATGAGCTGAGCCATAAGGGAAGCCCCGATGTTTCTCACAGCATCGTTCCTATTCCTCCCTTTCATAATTAAATCCTGGGTTGACTTAGTGAATGAAGAGTTTAGTGTTGGTTTATGTGTTCTGCTTCTAGAAGACAGATAATAAGAAGGACCATTGAATCTGGAGTAGTAATTAAAATTCTGTCAAAGGCTGTATAGCATTTTGAATAATTAGATTTATTTTAAGGAAGTGTGCATTCTGTCACTGCATAGCACATTCTCAGTCACACCTTCTCTTGCAACTGTTGGCTAGCATCTTATCATTCTTTCCCAGAGTGAGCATAATATTTAGGATGGGTAGGTAGATAGATAGATAAATATATACATACAATTAATTTTGGGGTCTTTGTATAAGAGCAATTACTTCTGCAGACTGTCCAAATCTCCATGTAGGAATATTTTTATATGTTCTAAAACCCTCTGCATGTGCCCCACTTCCATGAAAATCCACAAGAACACATCTAAAATCCATGTTGAGCATGATCTCTTATATTTTCTAAACTGGTGATGTGAACTAGACTCCCATGGGTTTTGGGCTCATATGTTTTAGTTTCAAATAACTGTGACCATTTATATATAAAGAAAAAAAAATGTTATTGTGTTAGATGCTTGATAGAAAATATCAACATCTATATATGTTTTCAAAAATATTATAAATTCTGAAAAGCATGCTATAAAAAGTTTGTTAGATGTTGCATCTCATTTAGAACACACATCACATTTGGACTTAAAATTTTTCTGTATACATAAAAGATAATTTTCAAATATGCTTTCCATTTATAGTCTATATTTCCTACACTCAAGCAGTGGTTTGTCATTAAAGATTTCAATCTAGTGTGGTGTTCATGATGACAAGCACAAAAGTTCTGTTCTTACTGCAGTTTTGCTTTTTAAACTTCTCAATATGCTAAGTTATCTAGTTTAGAATCTGTGGTATAAAATTATTGTTCAGTTATATACATCAGAAGAATGAAGAAATTATATTTTCCTTGTTTGTTAAAATGCATTTCATATGTATACACACATATATACAGATATATATTATAGCTCAATTTTATACAAGGCACGAAATGCTGGCATGGACTAGAGAAACAAAAATTACATCTATTTTTTATAGTAATCAGTTCAGTCACTCAGTCATGCCAGACTCTTTGTGACCCCATGGAATGAAGCATGCCAGTCTTCCCTGACCATCACCAACTCCCGGAGCTTATTCAGACTCATGTTCATCGAGTTGGTGATGCCATCTAACCATCTCTTCCTCTGTCATCCCCTTCTCCTCCCACTTTCAATCTTTCCTAGCATCAGGGTCTTTTCACATGAGTTAGTTCTTTGCATCAGGTGGCCAGAGTATTGGAGTTTCAGCTTTAACATTAGTCCTTCCAATATATATTCAGGACTGATTTTCTTTAGTATTGACTAGTTGGATCTCCTTGTTGTCCAAGGGATGCTCAAGAGTCTTCTCCAACACCACAGTTCAAAAGCATCAATTCTTCGGCACTCAGCTTTCTTCACAGTCCAACTCTCACATCCATACATGACCACTAGAAAAACAATAGCCTTGACTAGATGGACCTTTGTTGGCAAAGTAATGTCTCTGCTTTTTAATATGCTGTCTAGGTTAGTCATAGCTTTTCTTCCAAGGAGCAAGTGTCTTAATTTCATGGCTACAGTCACCATCTTCAGTGATTTTGGTGCCCCAAAAAATAGTCTGTCACTGTTTCCATTGTTTCCCTATCTATTTGCCATGAAGTGATGGGACCAGATTCCATGATCTTAGTTTTCTTAATGTTGAGTTTTAAGCAGAACTTTTCACTCACCTCTTAAAGTATTATTAGAGAGGAAACTATGTTAATAATTGTCCAAAGCTGCTTAAGCACTAAATATCAACATTTAAAAAAAAAAAATAGCATTTCATGTTTCCATGGCTCCTGGTCAATAACTAATAGTCTGTCCTTCAAACCCAACACATTTTGTGTGTAAAGTTGAGTCATATAAAGCTAAGTGAAGTGAAAATCGCTCAGTTTTGTCTGACTCTTTTTGAGTCCATGGACTATACAGTCCATGGAATTCTCCAGGTCAGAAAACTGGAGACGGTAGCCTTTCCTTTCTCCAGGGGATCTTCCCAACCCAGGGATCAAACCCAGGTCTCCTGCATTGCAGGCGGATTCTTTACCAGCTGAACCATGAGGGAAGCCCGAGAATACTGGAGCAGGTAGCCTATCTCTTCTCCAGCAGATCTTCCTGACCCAGGAATTGAACCATGGTATCCTGTATTGCAGCCAGATTCTTACCAACTGAGCTATCAGGAAAACCAATTAAAAATTGTATCCAGATATAAATGTTCTGTGCTGAGTTGCTCAGCTGTGTGGACTATAACCCGCCAGGTTCCTCTGTCCTTGGGGATTCTCTAGGCAAGAATATGGCAGTGGGTTGCCATGCCCTCCTCCAAGGAATCTTCTCAACCCAGGGATCGAGCCCAGGTTTGTGGCTTTGCAGGTGGGTTCTTTACCATCTGAGTCACCAGGGAATCCCAAATATAAATGGTCATTACATAAATGACAATTAATATTGACTTTAACATAATTTGTATGCAGGTCAGGAAGCAACAGTTAGAACTGGACATGGAACAACAGACTGGTTCCAAATAGGAAAAGGACTTCATCAAGGCTGTATATTGTCACCCTGTTTATTTAACTTATATGCAGAGTACACCATGAGAAATGCTGGACTGGAAGAAACACAAGCTAGAATCAAGATTGCAGGGAGAAATATCAATAACCTCAGATATGCAGATGACACCACCCTTATGGCAGAAAGTGAAGAGGAACTAAAAAGCCTCTTGATGAAAGTGCAAGTGGAGAGTGAAAAAGTTGGCTTAAAGCTCAACATTCAGAAAACAAAGATCATGGCATCCGGCCCCTCACTTCAGGAGAAATAGATGGGGAAACAGTGGAAACAGTGTCAGACTTTATTTTTATGGGCTCCAAAATCACTACAGATGGTGACTGAAGCCATGAAATCAAAAGACGCTTACTCCTTGGAAGGAAAGTTATGACCAACCTAGATAGCATATTCAAAAGCAGAGACATTCCTTTGCCAACAAAGGTTCATCTAGTCAAGGCTATGATTTTTCCTGTGGTCATGTATGGATGTGAGAGTTGGACTGTGAAGAAGGCTGAGTGCCGAAGAATTGATGCTTTTGAACTGTGGTGTTGGAGAAGACTCTTGAGAGTCCCTTGGACTGCAAGGAGATCCAACCAGTCCATTCTGAAGGAGATCAGCCCTGGGATTTCTTTGGAAGGAATGATGCTAAAGCTGAAACTCCAGTACTTTGGCCACCTCATGCGAAGAGTTGACTCATTGGAAAAGACTCTGATGCTGGGAGGGATTGGGGGCAAGAGGAGAAGGGGACGACAGAGGATGAGATGGCTGGATGGCATCACTGACTCGATGGAGGTGAGTCTGAGTGAACTCTGGGAGTTGGTGATGGACAGGGAGGCCTGGCGTGCTGCGATTCATGGGGTCGCAAAGAGTCGGACACGACTGAGCGACTGATCTGATCTGATCTTAACATTTTTAAAAAGCCCATAAAATGGATTGTTAAAGACAAACTCAGTAATACAGGGAGCCCAGGATTGTGCTTTGTGATGACTTAGAGAGGTGGGATGGATGAAGGAGAGGGTGGTTCAAAGGAGGATATATATATATATATATATATGACTGATTCATGTTGTTTTATGGCAGAAACCAACACAAAACTGTTGATGTATGGCAAAACCAATACAATATTGTAAAGTAATTAACCTCCAATTAAAATAAATAAATTTAATTTAAAAATAAATAAATAAATAAAAATAATAAATTTTAAAAAAGGAAAAAAAAATTTAAAAAAACTGTAAAGCAGTTTTCCACCAGTTAAAAAATAAGAATTAAAAAAAAAAAGTGTTAATATTCAAAAGCAAGCCAAGCTTCAATTAGAGGCTTCAAATATTAATTTGCTAGTATTGTTGTCCATTAAATGTTATAGATAAATAGTAAATGTGGGAGGAACATGAAATAAAATCAATAAATGGCTCACTGAGAAAAAAAAAGATGAACCTGATATTTTCTTAATCTGTATTGAGTATCTTAGAACATCTTAGAACATCTCCAGTTTTCCCAACATAAGTAAGCAAAATATAAAATGTGTAAACTGGGTTGACTTGTTTCAATTTTGTTTAATCACTAAAATTATTGAAAATGTTAAGTTGATATATACAGTAGTAGTAAACACTGAAAGGAAATTTGGAGATCATTTTACTTAATCAGGTCTGCCAATTCAGGAATCTCTTTAACCAACCCCTGGACACTCATTGAATATTGGCCTCTATTGAGAGACCTCAGGGACTGGGGAACTGATTTCTCAGGACACAGTGGAGAAGTCATGGCCTCTTTGACACTTCATGTTTGATCTTACCAAGCATTACTTCTACTAGATTAAATATTTTGAGGGCAAAGAAACACATGACATAGCTGCTGGAATATCTTACTCATTTATTCAAGAAATGTTCTAAGTACTTAATTTTCCAGCTCTGTGCTGTAAGATAGAAGTAGAGCTGTGAATATAATGACCATTATATTGTCTCATAAAATATATAATCATCAGGTAATGATCTGTTAGTTAAGTGGGAAATTAGCTAAGTATTGAAGTGTTTTGTGGAAAAAGGAGAATGTCAGGGAGGTCACATGTCAGCAAATCATAGGCAGCTTGCATGGTTTAGAAATTATATTTAAACTTAGTCTTAAGAAATGCATAGAGGATGCTCAGGTTGAAAAGAGGAAAGACCATTGCACATACTGGGAGTAGCTTGCACAAACCAGGATTTGGGGGAAAGCATAACACATTCAGACATAGCTCTTTCTTCCCTTTCGTCTAGTAATTAACATCCATTTATTTCTGATATCTGTTATTTTAAAAATTATGCAGTATTATATCAAAGTATTTCATTTGTAAGACTCATCACAGCTACAGTTTAATTTTGTATGATAATTGATTAAAATTCTTTCCCTCACTATAGCCTAATCTCCAAAATTCTAAGAACATGGCCTATTTTTTTAAATTTTATTTTTAATTAGAATATAATTGCTTTACAATGTTGTGTTAGTTTTTGCTCTACAACAGTGTGAAACAGCTATACATATACATAAACCCCCTCCCTCTTGGACCTCCCTCCCACCTTCCCTCCCTCCCTCTTCAACCCCTCTGGGTCATCACAGAGCACCAAGCTGAGCTCCCTATGCTATATAGCACATTTCTGCTACCTGTATATTTTACACATAGTAGTGTATATATGTCAGTGCTACTCTCTCCTTAGAACAGTGTATTTTTATCCACCCTCATAGCTTCAGTATTTAACATGGCATGTGGCATACATCAGGTTCTATTTGATATTGTTAGCTAAGGAAAGGAAAAACAGGCAGCAATGATATATAATTATATGATGGGAAGTGGGAGAGCCAGGTAATGCAACTCCTAGGTGATCTCATTCAAAATACTGGCTTTTTTCTTTGAGGCAGTTGAAACAATGAAAAGATTTTCAGCAGTGGGGTGATGAAGTCACCATGACTTACTAAAGTATAGAATGTGGGCAAATAAGGCCTGAGGATGAACAGGTAATTGGTTAATATCATAATCTGGGATAAAGACAAGGGAAACTTAGTAGAGAGTGGCTGAATTTGAGAACTATTCAGAAAACAGACTATTCAGAAATGGGATAGAGAGTGTGAAAAAGAGAGATATCAATAATCATCTATGTACTTCTCACTTTAAAGCTATGTGAAAGATGGCAAAGCTCAGGAAAGTAAATTTCATGACACCTGTACTGCTGTTGCTGCTAAGTCTCTTCAGTTGTGTCTGACTCTGTGACCCCATAGATTGCAGCCCACCAGGCTCCTCTGTCCCTGGGATTCTCCAGGCAAGAACACTGGATTGGGTTGCCATTTCCTTCTCCAATGCATGCATGCACACCAAATTGCTTCAGTCCTGTCCGACTCTGTGCAATCCCATGGACAGCAGCCCACCAGGCTCCTCTGACTACCGGATTCTCTAGGCAAGAATACTGGAGTGGGTCGTCATTTCCTTCTCCAAGACACCTGTACAATTTGATGTACAAATTGAATACTAAATTCACAAGCCCGTGTGCACAATCCATTTAGAGTGCTGTATAGAGAAGAGGAAACTCTGCCTTTGTTTCCTGCCCAAGTCCCAGCAGTTATTGCTGGTTGTTCATCTCCAGGGATCATCTCTTTTTCTTCTGTGATTGCTGTGGCTAGGACTTCATTTTTTTTGCCTTCTTTGTTGCCAAATATTTCACTCATGTTTCACCCCCTACTACAGGAAAAGGCAGCAACGCTGTTACTACGTCTTGTTATTTGTCATAACTCCAGGAACCTGATTTTACTGAAACACCACAGAACAACTTGCCTCTGTGATTCTCTCAGACCATTTAGTTGATGGTAATCACATCACTTCTCAGGGTACTCAATGCATCATTTATCCCACTGCCTATCCTGTGAATAATGACTTCCAGAGATTCTCTCAAAGGTTCTTACTGTTCTTCTACAGTCAAGACCACAAATGGAAGTCTTACTCAGAATAAGACAATGTAAACAAGAAGTATTAATAGTTTTCTGATCTTATAAATTTACCGTGAAGAATGTTGCAGCATAAACAAGAAACAACCCATGTTTAAATGCATCTTCTCTTGAACTTTTTGATACTGCATCCCTACATTCTTAGAACATTATCTCTTTGGTCTGGACAAATGTGGGAGGTGGAACAATTGGAGAGCATCTCAAAAGGAGAAATAGGAACCAGAAATTGATACCAAAGGAGAGCTTTGAAGAGTTTGATGTAAGCACTTTAAACCACCAGGATCCATGGGTCATGAGTCCCTTTTAATGTAGGTTTAGATTACTAGATTTATAGATAAATAAATCAGGACAAGTGCAGCTAACTCTTTTATTTATTTATTTTAAATATATTTGATGGTAAGAAGTGTAGAGAAAAAGGAAAGTACCAGGAAAAAGATTCATAGCTCAGAGCAACAGTAGAACTTCTGGAAGACTGAATATAATTCTATGAGTAAAGAAAATTTAGACTATTTGAATGCTGAGAGTGATACTCTAGAAGACAGGAAGAAGGTCAGGATTTGGAGTAAGTGAAAGAGTTCTATCTAGAGCCTAAAAGGCTCAAGTACCAGGGATGGTCATTAAGCAAGAGGATTTTTCTATATAAAATAGAAGGATAGAGAAAGGAATGAATGAACATGCAGAAAATCTAGCTTATGTTTGAAAAAAATAGTAGTTTGATTTGATGGTTTCTATCTTCTCTATAACATGCAAAACAGAAGTAGAAGCATGGAATGTGAGATACTCAAAGTTGTGAGATAAGACTATTTGAAATAGTTGCTTCAGGATGTGGCTATTGAATTGATTCAAGAAATCATAAATTTCAAGGCTGAGCATTGAGACCAGTGAGCATTAGTGACCAAGATTAAAGGTTCAATCATTCTGCCCTTTTCAGTCATTTTCTTCACTTGACTTAGCAACCAACATGCCAGCATTGATAAAATGAAGTTAGACTTGTCCTGAGCTGGTTCAAGCTGAGTTTTGAAAGCTTTGGCAAAAGATAAATTGAGGTTATGACCCACTGATTGTAAAATAATTAGGGACTAAAATGCATCCAGCTGAAGATGAAGGGATAAGGGCAAATAGAGGAGTCAATGGGAAGTCTTTGAGATAGCCATCATGACTCAAAGTAGAAGGACAGGAGTTTGGGGTGGAACATGAGATTACATAGACTGGAGATTAAAAAATGAAGCAATTTCAGCTTAAAATATGACTGAGCTTCTTGAGGCAGGGGCTCAGGGGGGTTAGAGGAGATGGATGGACAGGAACATGAAGCTAGGTGTTAGCTCAACCCATTTAGTCATAACACTGACTTCAGAAGTTCTGAAATTCGACAAAGAATCAATTCATCAGATATGCTAGGATATTCATCAAAAGTTATTTTAAGTACATGACTTTTTTTTTCCCCAGAAAGCATCTAATCTTTTAAAATTAACTGTCCATGTCCTTGCTTCTCTCTGTTAAGAGTAGTTTGAGATGCATAGAGATTATGCACTTTATATTCATGGTTTGTCTTTTGAATCATCCCAAACATAAGATTAATATAATCATCTCTTTCTATCTTTGGCTTTACTCCAGACTTTAGAAAATTAATTCATTTAATTAATAGAATATTCAGTATTCATAGGAAGGCTTCTTTGAGAGTAGAAATAAATGATCCTTCACGGATAGATTGATTATATTTAACCTAGACTCAAAATATTAAGATATACCAAATGCATCACATACATGATACTCATATAAAATATATATTTGAACCAAGCAAGTGAAGGGGAGATTTGCATTACCTTTAGAAAATCTATGACATGTTCTTATTTTAAAAATCAAGTACACAGCAGTACATAAATACATTCTCATTATACAGAGATCAGCAAAGAGAATGACAGCAGCAAGATGCTGACATAAGAAGTACTAGCCCCCATACCTTCTTGGAAACCCAGACCTGACATGATTTAAGTAACAAAATCCCTTTATGAGAGGACTGGAATCCAGTTAAGGATTTTCAGTACCTCAGACAAGCACAAAATGGAGATTAACCACACTGAAGTGGTGAAGAGAACAATTTCACTTTCACCACATCAGCCTCTCCTGAAAGCTGGCACGGTTCAGTCATGACTGACCATGAGCCTTCGCTGCTGCAGGACAAAGAGTGTACATCCATACCTATGTCCCTGGCCTTTCTGTAGTATCTCTGAATGGTGACACTCTTCCTCACCTCACAATGAATGCTGAAAGAATTGTAATAGTCCGGCTGCCCAGGGTTGCCGAGGGGATGGATGCAATCCTGTGGCATGTACTCCTCTGGGAGGTTTGGAAGAGGCACAACACTGAGACCTTTCCTCCAAAAGAGAGTGACTCCAACAACCTGGTATTTCAATGGGCTTCCCTGCAGTGATGGTTTTTGCTCTCACACAGAGAGCTGAGGAATCCTGCATCCTCCAGATCACTGGGACAGTAGTGGTCAGCATGGCTTTGGGATATGGAAAAGATGCATAACTGAAGTTGCTTCCGAAGGATGGAGAAGAAGAGTAAAGCATGGCCCCAACATCTGTGGTCTTCCAATGCACCACAGAGAGGCTGGTTTCCGTCTCATCTCAAATGGGGTGATGACAGAGCTGACATAGTCACCAGAGGGAGCAAGAGGTTATGAGCTACTGGAGAAAAACAATAACAACAAACTGAAAATAAAAGCAACAATTATCAATATAGTGAAAATGAGTATACTACCCAAAGCAATTTATAGATTCAACGCAATCCCTATCAAGCTACCAACAGTATTCTTCACAGAGCTAGAACAAATAATTTCACAATTTGTATGGAAATACAAAAAACCTCGAATAGCCAAAGCGATCTTGAGAAAGAAGAATGGAACTGGAGGAATCAACCTACCTGACTTCAGGCTCTACTACAAAGCCACAGTTATCAAGACAGTATGGTACTGGCACAAAGACAGAAATATTGATCAATGGAATAAAATAGAAAGCCCAGAGATAAATCCACGCACATATGGACACCTTATCTTCGACAAAGGAGGCAAGAATATACAATGGATTAAAGACAATCTCTTTAACAAGTGGTGCTGGGAAATCTGGTCAACCACTTGTAAAAGAATGAAACTGGACCACTTTCTAACACCATACACAAAAATAAACTCAAAATGGATTAAAGATCTAAACGTAAGACCAGAAACTATAAAACTCCTAGAGGAGAACATAGGCAAAACACTCTCCGACATACATCACAGCAGGATCCTCTATGACCCACCTCCCAGAATATTGGAAATAAAAGCAAAAATAAACAAATGGGACCTAATTAACCTTAAAAGCTTCTGCACATCAAAGGAAACTATTAGCAAGGTGAAAAGACAGCCTTCAGAATGGGAGAAAATAATAGCAAATGAAGCAACCGACAAACAACTAATCTCAAAAATATACAAGCAACTCCTACAGCTCAACTCCAGAAAAATAAACGACCCAATCAAAAAATGGGCCAAAGAACTAAATAGACATTTCTCCAAAAAAGACATACAGATGGCTAACAAACACATGAAAAGATGCTCAACATCACTCATTATCAGAGAAATGCAAATCAAAACCACTATGAGGTACCATTTCACACCAGTCAGAATGGCTGCGATCCAAAAGTCTACAAATAATAAATGCTGGAGAGGGTGTGGAGAAAAGGGAACCCTCTTACACTGTTGGTGGGAATGCAAACTAGTACAGCCACTATGGAGAACAGTGTGGAGATTCCTTAAAAAACTGGAAATAGAACTGCCTTATGATCCAGCAACCCCACTGCTGGGCATACACACTGAGGAAACCAGAAGGGAAAGAGACACGTGTACCCCAATGTTCATCGCAGCACTGTTTATAATAGCCAAGACATGGAAGCAACCTAGATGTCCATCAGCAGATGAATGGATAAGAAAGCTGTGGTACATATACACAATGGAGTATTACTCAGCCATTCAAAAGAATACATTTGAATCAGTTCTAATGAGGTGGATGAAACTGGAGCCTATTATACAGAGTGAAGTAAGCCAGAAGGAAAAACATAAATACAGTATTCTAACGCATATATATGGAATTTAGAAAGATGGTAACAATAACCCTGTGTACGAGACAGCAAAAGAGACACTGATGTATAGAACAGTCTTATGGACTCTGTGGGAGAGGGAGAGGGTGGGAAGATTTGGGAGAATGACATTGTAACATGTAAAATATCATGTAAGAAACGAGTTGCCAGTCCAGGTTCGATGCACGATACTGGATGCTTGGGGCTAGTGCACTGGGACGACCCAGAGGGATGGTATGGGGAGGGAGGAGGGAGGAGGGTTCAGGATGGGGAACACATGTATACCTGTGGTGGATTCATTTTGATGTTTGGCAAAACTAATACAATTATGTAAAGTTTAAAAATAAAATAAAATTAAAAAATAAAAAATAAAAAAAAAAAAAAGAAATACCTGGACCTGTGGAGCAGGAGAAAGCAGATTCCCTAACCAGCCTCACTGCTGAAAGTCTTTCCTAGTCAAAAGCAGCTTGTAAAGATTTGAAGAGGATGTTTTCCTTCAAATGCACAGACATTATAAAGCTGCAAGGAACATGAAGAATCATGAAAATACAGTCTAAAGAAAATAGTTTTCTGATAATTGACCCTGAAGAAATGGCTGTCTATAATACATTTGATCAATAATTCAACATGATAATTTCTAAAAAGGATCTCAGTGAATTACAAGAAAACACAAACAACTAAATGAAATAAGGACCACAATACGTTATAAAAGCTGAGAATATTAATGAGGAGATAGAACAATAAAAACTCTAACAAATCCTGGAAGTAAGAACACAATCAGTGAATGAAAAAATCAGCTAGAAACATTGATCAGCAGACTTGAGCAAGCAGAGGAAAGAATCTGTGTACTTAAAAACAGGTCATTTGAAAGTATTCTATCAAAGGAACTAAACAAAAAAAGAATGACTAAAGAGAGCTTAAAGAACTTATGAGACAAACCAAGAGAAACAATACAAACACAGTGGGACTGTCAGAAAGAAAAGTGACTAAGGAGCTGAAAACTTATTTACAGATACAGTGGCTGAAAACATCCCAAATCTGGGGAAGGTCCAACCAAATTCTGAATAGGATGAATCTACATATAAAGTCTATGGAAGGACATGCTATAACAAAAAGTCAAAACTTAAGGAAAAAGAATTTGGAAAGCAGAGAAAGCAAAGTGATTCATCAAATACAAGGGAACCTCCATTAGACTCTCAGCAGATCTCTTAGCAAATACTTTGCAGGTGAGAAGGGAGTGAAAAGAGATATTTAATGTGCTGGACAAAACCCTGCCAATAAGAACACTATACCTGGCAAAACTGTTTTTCAAAAATAAAGGAGACAAAAAGACTTTTTAAGACAAACAAAAGCTGAGGAAGTACATTACTATCAGACCTGCATTACAGAAAATACTAAAGGGCATTCTTCAAGTTAAAATTAAAGGATGCTAAAAAGCTATTAATACTTTAAAGCATATAAAAGTATAATAGATGCTGCTAAAATGAATATATAGTTAAAAACAGAATACTGTCCCATGATAAGGATGTTAGATAAATCACTTTTCATTCTAGTATCAAAGTACAAAAATAGCTTTAACTAAATGTGTCAAAAAAGCACAATTTGTATATCTTTAAATTGTGAAAACAATAACATAAAGTGGGGGAAGGTAAGCAAAATGTAATGATTTGTATGCAACTGAAGTTAAATTGCTGTCAACTGAAAATAGATTTGCATTATATGTTTTATTTAAGCCATTGTAACTCCAAAGAAATGTTTATGCTAGATATATAAAAAAAGAGAGAGACAGAAATCAAAGCATATCACTATAAAAAATGAACCAATCACAAAATAAGATGAGAGAGGAAAAGATGAACAAAGAACTGTAAAGCATTTACAATGAACAAGACAGCAAATAATAATCCCATACCTATTAATAATTACTTTCAATGAAAATGAATTTAACTCTCCAATCAAAAAGGGTAAAGTAGCTGAATAGATTTTTTTTAAAAGATCTCATTATATACTCACTACACTTTAAGACACAGGTCACAGGAAGCTTCCCTGATGGTTCAGATGGTAAAGCATCTGCCTGCAATGTGGGAGACCCAGGTTTGATCCCTGGGTTGGGAAGATCCCCTGGAGAAGGAAATGGCAACCCACTCCCCATGGACAGAGGAGCCTTGTAGGCTACAGTCCATGGCATCGCAGAAAGCCAGACACTACTGAGTGACTTCACTTTCTTTTTTCTTTCACACAAAGTATGAAAGTGAAAGGATGGAAAAAGGTATTCTGTGAAAATTATAATCAAAACAGACTAGAGGTGACTATACTTAGACAAAACATACTGTAAGTCCAAAATAATCACACAAAAAAAAACAAAGAAGATCATTTTATAATGATGAAAGGGACAGTTTGTCAGGGATATATAACAATTTTAAGTATATGTGCACTCAACATCAGAGCACCTAAGTTTATAAAGCAGTCATTGACAGACCTGAGGGAGAAGCACACAGCAGGACTATAGTAATAAGAGACTTCAAAATCTCACTTTCAATAATGGATAAAATATCCAGACAGAAAACTGATAAGGAAAGAGTAGACATCAATGTTACAGACCAAATAGACCTAACAGACAGTTACAGAACATTTCATGCAATAGTAGCAGAATATGCATTCTTTTTAAGCACACAGGAAACGTTCATCAGAATAGATCACATGTTACATCACAAAACAAGTTTGGGGAAATATAAGAAGACTGAAATCATACCAAATATGTTTTCTAACCACAAGGGAATGAAAATAGAGATCATTAGCAGAGGGAAAACTTGGAAATACGTAAATATGTGGAAGTTTAACAACATATTCGTAAATAGCCATGGAGTCAAGAAGAACTCAAAAGGGAAATTAGAAAATACCCCAAGGCAAATAAAACCCAAACCTGACAGAATGAAACATATAGGACACAGCAAAGGCAGTGCTAATGAAACTTTATAGCAGAAAATGTCTACTTTCAAAAAGAAGAAAGATCTCAAATAAAATCTAACATATACTCCCAGAGAGCTAGAAAAAGAACAAAGTTCATATTTATCAGAAAGGAGACAATAGCAAAAATTGCAGCAGAAATAAGTAAAATAGAAAAGAGAAAAACTGCAGAAAAAATAAATGAAGCCAAAGTTGATTTTTATTTTTTTATTTTTTTGACAAGATGAATGAATTGACAAGACTTATCAGGACTAAGAAAAAGAAGACTGAAATAAAGAAAATCAGAAATGAGAGAAAGGACATTTAAGTAATGTTACACAAATGAAAAATATACCATGAGACTGCTATAAATATTTACAATAAATTGGATAGCCTAAACAAAATGAATAAATCCCTAGAAACTTAGAACCTATCGAAACAAACTCATGAAGAAACAGAAAATTTAAACAGACCAATAATGAATGAGATTGAAACCAGAACTTCTCAACAAACAGAAGTCCAGGACCAGATGGCTTCACTGGTGAATTTTACCAAACATAATTAAGAATTAACACCGATCCTTCTTAAAAATCTTCCAATTAATTAAAGAAGAGGGATAATTTCCAAACAGAATTACCATGTGATCCAGCAATCCTAGGTATACATCCACAATAACTGAAAGCAGGCTCTCGAAAAGTATGAATCCCCCTTGCTCACTGCAGCATTATGCACATTACCAGAGATATGGGAGAAATGTAAATGTCCATCAACAGATGAAAGGATACAGTAAATGTGGTCTCTATGTACAAAGAATAATCAGCCTTAAATAGAATATCCTGCCATAGCTGACACACAGATGAACCTAGAGGACATAATGCTAAATGGAATAAGCCAGTTTCAAAAGGATAGATACCATGTGACCCATTTACATGAAATATCTAAAATAGTCAAACTCAGAAACAGAGAGTGGAATGCTGGTTACAAGGACTGGCGAGGAGTGGAAAGAGATGCAATTCAACTGATATAAAATTTCAGTTGTTTAAGATGAATATGTTCTAGTGGTCCACTGTACAACACAGCAGCTATTGTAAACAGTATAAGCATGGTGTGTGGAAAATTTAAGAGGGTAGATATCATGTTATATTCTTAGAAAATAATAAAATAAATTAGTAAACAAGAAAATAATTTAGTAAAAGTACAGTATAAAAATATGAAACACCATTCTTTAATATACAACACGTCCCTGGAGAGAACAGTTTTATTTTTATTTTTACACTAGTATCCCCAAAAAGCTTATCAGACAAGCTTACTCTGAAATCATATCAATCACTGGCCTTTAGTGCCTCATTCTTAATTGTGAATGATGGGCAGATAAATATCATCAGTTCATTGAAGAAAGACTCCAAGATAACAGAGACAGACTACATCAGGAAAACCAGGAAATCAGAAAGAAGGATTAGAGATAATTGAGAAACCAAAAGAAAATGAACCAAGTCATTATTAATATCCTCAGGCCAGAAAGAAAAAATGGACTTCCATAAAACAAGAGTATGACACCATGAAAATGTCAGAAATGTCCTCATTTCTTTTAATTGATTTTTCTTTTTTCCTCTCTGATTCATTTATTTCTACCATTCTATCTTCTACTTCACTAATCTTATCTTCTGCCACATTTATTCTACTATTTATTACCTCCAGGGTGTTTTTGATCCCATTTATTGCATTATTTATTATATATTGACTCTTTTTTTATTTCTTATAGGTCCTTGTTAAACCTTTCTTGCATTTTCTCAATTCTTGTCTCAAGGCTATTTATCTGTGATTCCATTTTTATTTCAAGATTTTGGATCATTTTCACTATCATTATTTGGAATTCTTTCAGGTAGATTCCCTATCTCTTCCTCTTTGGTTTGGTTTGGTGAGCATTTATCCTGAAAATCTCAGAGACCTCCAGGACAGTGTCCAATATTCGAATCATAGGAGTCCCAGAAGAAGAAGACAAGAAGAAAGACCATGAGAAAATACTTGAGGAGATAATAGTTGAAAACTTCCCTAAAATGGGGAAGGATATAATCACCCAAGTCCAAGAAACCCAGAGAGTCTCAAACAGGATAAACCCAAGATGAAACACCCCAAGACACATATTAATCAAATTAACAAAGGTCAAACACAAAGAACAAATATTAAAAGCAGCAAGGGAAAAACAAATAACACACAAGGGGATTCCCATAAGGATAACAGCTGATCTTTCAGTAGAAACTCTTCAGGCCAGGAGGGAATGGCAAGACATACTTAAAGTGATGAAAGAAAATAACCTACAGCCCAGATTACTGTACCCAGCAAGGATCTCATTCAAATATGAAGGAGAAATCAAAAGCTTTCCAGACAAGCAAAAGCTGAGAGAATTCAGCACCACCAAACCAGCTCTCCAACAAATGCTAAAGGATATTCTCTAGACAGGAGACACAAAAACGGTGTATAAACTCGATCCCAAAACAATAAAGTAAATGGCAATGGGATCGTACTTATCAATAATTACCTTAAATGTAAATAGGTTGAATGCCCCAACCAAAAGACAAAGAGTGGCTGAATGGATACAAAAACAAGACCTCTATATATGTTGTTTACAAGAGACCCACCTCAAAACAGGGGATACATACAGACTGAAAGTGAAGGGCTGGAAAATGATATTCCATGCAAATAGAGCTCAAAAGAAAGCAGGAGAAGCAGTACTTATATCAGATAAAATAGACTTTAAAACAAAGACTGTGAAGAGATACAAAGAAGGACAGTACATAATGATCAAAGGATCAATTCAAGAAAAAGATATAACAATTATAAATATATATGCACCCAACATAGGAGCACCACAATATGTAAGACAAATGCTAACAAGTATGAAAGGGGAAATTAACAATAACACAATAATAGTGGGAGACTTTAATACCCCACTCACACCTATGGATAGATCAACTAAACAGAAAACTAACAAAGAAATACAAACTTTAAATGATACAATAGACCAGTTAGACCTAACTGATATCTATGGGACATTTCACCCCAAAACAATGAATTTCACCTTTTTCTCAAGCACACATGGAACCTTCTCCAGGATAGATCACATTCTGGGCCATAAATCTAGCCTTGGTAAATTCAAAAATATTGAAATCATTCCAAGCATCTTTTCTGACCACAATGCAGTTAAGATTAGGTCTCAATTACAGGAGAAGAACTATTAAAATTTCCAACATATGGAGGCTGAACAACACGCTGCTGAATAACCAACAAATCACAGAAGAAATCAAAAAAGAAATCAAAATATGCATAGAAATGAATGAAAATGAAAACACAACAACCCAAAACCTATTGGACACTGTAAAAGCAGTGCTATGGGGAAAGTTCATAGCAATACACGCATACCTCAAGAAACAAGAAAAAAGTCAAATAAATAACCTAACTCTACACCTAAAGCAACTAGAAAAGGAAGAAATGAAGAACCCCAGGGTTAGTAGAAGGAAAGAAATCTTAAAAATTAGGGCAGAAATAAATGTAAAAGAAACAAAGGAGACCATAGCAAAAATCAACAAAGTCAAAAACCAGTTCTTTGAAAGGATAAATAAAATTGACAAACCATTAGCCAGACTCATCAAGAAACAAAGGAAGGAAAATCAAATCAATAAAATTAGCTATGAAAATGGAGAGATCACAACAGACAACACAGAAATAAAAAGGATCATAAGAGACTACTCTCAGCAATTATATGCCAATTAAAATGAACAAGGTGGAAGAAATGGACAAATTCTTAGAAAAGTACAACTTTCCAAAACTGGACCAGGAAGACATAGAAAATCTTAACAGACCCATCACAAGCATGGAAATTGAAACTGTAATGAGAAATCTTCCAGCAAACAAAAGCCCAGGTCCAGACGGCTTCACAGCTGAATTCTACGAAAAATTTAGAGAAGAACGAACACCTATCCTACTCAAACTCTTCCAGAAAATTGAAGAGGAAGGTAAACTTCCAAACTCATTCTATAAGGGCACCATCACCCTAATACCAAAACCTAACAAAGATGCCACAAAAAAAAAAAAAGAAAGAAAGAAAATGACAGGCCAATATTACTGAGGAACATAGATGCTAAAATCCTTAACAAAATTCTAGCAATCAGAATCCAACAACACATTAAAAAGATCATACACCATAACCAAGTGGGCTTTATCCCAGGGATGCAAGGATTCTTCAATATCTGCAAATCAATCAATGTAATACACCAGATCAACAAATTGAAAAATAAAAGCCATATGATTATCTCAATAGATTCAGAGAAAGCCTTTGACAAAATTCAACATCCATTTATGATAAAAACTCTCCAGAAAGCAGGAATAGAAGGAACATACCTCAACATAATAAAAGCTATATATGACAAACCCACAGCAAACATTATCCTCAATGGTGAAAAATTGAAAGCATTTCCCCTAAAGTCAGGAACAAGACAAGGGTGCCCACTTTCACCATTACTATTCAACGTAGTTTTGGAAGTTTTGGCCACAGCAATCAGAGCAGAAAAAGAAATAAAAGGAATCCAAATTGGAAAAGAAGAAGTAAAACTCTCACTGTGTGCAGATGACATGATCCTCTACACAGAAAACCCTAAAGACTCCACCAGAAAATTACTAGACCTAATCAACAAATATAGTAAAGTTGCAGGATATAAAATCAACACACAGAAATCCCTTGCCTTCCTATACACTAATAATGAGAAAATAGAGAAATTAAGGAAACAATTCCATTCACCATTGCAACAAAAACAATAAAATACTTAGGAATATATCTACCTAAAGAAACTAAAGACCTATATATAGAAAACTATAAAACACTGGTGAAAGAAATCAAAGAGAACACTAATAGATGGAGTACCATGTTCATGGATTGGAAGAATCAATATAGTGAAAATGACTATACTACCCAAAGCAATCTATAGATTCAATGCAATCCCTATCAAGCTACCAACGGTATTTTTCACAGAGCTAGAACAAATCATTTCACATTTTGTATGGAAATACAAAAAACCTCGAATAGCCAAAGCCATCTTGAGAAAGAAGAATGGAACTGGAGGAATCAACCTGCCTGACTTCAGGCTCTACTACAAAGCCACAGTCATCAAGACAGTATGGTACTGGCACAAAGACAGAAATATAGATCAATGGAACAAAATAGAAAGCCCAGAGATAAATCCACCCACATATGCACACCTTATCTTTGACAAAGCAGGCAAGAATATACAATGGATTAAAGACAATCTCTTCAAAAAAAAAAAAAATAAATAAAGACAATCTCTTTAACAAGTGGTGCTGGGAAAACTGGTCAACCACTTGTAAAAGAAGGAAACCAGAACACTTTCTATCACCACACACACAAATAAACTCAAAATGGATTAAAGATCTAAACATGAGACCAGAAACTATAAAACTCTTAGAGGAGAACATAGGCAAAACACTTTCCGACATACATCACAGCAGGATCCTCTATGACCCACTTCCCAGAATATTGGAAATAAAAGCAAAAATAAACAAATGAGATCTAATTAAAATTAAAAGCTTCTGCACAACAAAAGAAACTATAAGCAAGGTGAAAAGACAGCTTTCAGAATGGGAGAAAATAATAACAAATGAAGCAACTGACAAACATGTAATCTCAAAAATATACAAGCAACTCCTGCAGCTCAATTCCAGAAAAATAAACGACCAAATCACAAAATGGGCCAAAGAACTAAATAGACATTTCTCCAAAGAAGACATACAGATGGCTAACAAACACATGAAAAGATGCTCGACATCACTCATTACCAGAGAAATGCAAATCAAAACCACCATGAGGTACCATTTCATGCTTCAGAATGGCTGCGATCCAAAAGTCTACAAGCAATAAATGCTGGAGCGGGTGTGGAGAAAAGGGAACCCTCTTACACTGTTGGTGGGAATGCAAACTAGTACAGCCACTATGGAAAACAGTGTGGAGATTCCTTAAAAAACTGGAAATAGAACTGCCTTATGACCCAGCAATCCCACTGCTGGGCATATACACTGAGGAAACCAGAACTGAAAGAGACATGTGTACCCCAATGTTCATTGCAGCACTGTTTATAATAGCCAGGACATGGAAGCAACCTACATGCCCATCAGCAGACAAATGAATAAGAAAGCTGTGGTACATATGCACAATGGAGTATTACTCAGCCATCAAAAAGAATACATTTGAATCAGTTCTAATGAGGTGGTTGAAACTGGAGCTGATTATACGGTGGCACCCCACTCCAGTGCTATTGCCTGGAGAGTCCCATGGAGAGAGGAGCCTGGTGGGCTGCAGTCCATGGGGTAGCTAGAGTCAGGCACGACTGAGCGACTTCCCTTTTACTTTTCACTTTCATGCATTGGAGAAGGAAATGGCAGCCCACTCCGGTGTTCTTGCCTGGAGAATCCCAGATACAGGGGAGCCTGGTGGACTGCCGTCTATGGGGTCGCAAAGAGTCGGACACGACTGAAGCGACTTGGCAGCAGGCAGCAGCATACAAAGTGAAGTAAGCCAGAAAGAAAAACACCAATACTAATGAATATACATGGAATTTAGAAAGATGGTAACAATAACCCTGTATACGATACAGCAAAAGAGACACAGATGTATAGATTAGTCTTTTGGACTCTGTGGGGAGAGGATGATTTGGGAGAATGGCATTGAAACATGTATAATATCATATAAGAAATGAATCGCCAGTCCAGGTTTGATGCAGGATACAGGATGCTTGGAGCTGGTGCACTGGTATGACCCAGAGGGATGATATCGGGAGGGAGGAGGGAGGGGGTTCAGGATTGGGAACACGTGTATACCCGTGGTGGCTTCATGTTGATGTATGGCAAAACCAATACACTATTGTAAAGTAATTAGCCCCTAATTAAAATAAATAAATTTGAAAAAAAAAAGAAAATATCAGAGAATAACAAAGTTTACTTGGAAATGTAAAATGTGATTGATAAAGTTAAAAGAAGGAATGGAAGATAGGTCAAGAAAATCTTCAGATTTTTTAAAAATATTAAAAATAGAATATAGAAGGTAAAACAGAAAATGTTAGTGAAAATGGGAGGAACAAATTAAACAAGTGGTAAATTTTAATTGGCTTCTCTGGAGTGTGCTGCTAATTATCCAACAACATGGATGAGGAGGACTCAGAGCCAGGACATCAAACACCCATTAACTGTCAGAACAGTTTGGATCTAAAATACATAAAATTATATGAGTTAAATGATACCACATTTTCAACAGCAAAAATAAAACAACATTTTCAAAATTTTGAAGAAGTCTTACTAGGTACAAATCAGCTGCTGCTGCTGCTGCTGCTGCATTGCTTCAGTTGTGGCCGACTCTGTGCAACCCCATAGACGGCAGCCCATCAGGCTCCCCCGTCCCTGAGATTCTCCAGGCAAGAACACTGGAGTGGGTTGTCATTTCCTTCTCCAATGCATTCATGCATGCTAAGTCGCTTCAGTCATGTCCAACTCTGTGCGACCCTATGGACAGAGCCCACCAGGCTCCTCTGTCCTCGAGATTCTCTAGATAAGAGTACTGGAGTGGGTTGCCATTTCCTTCTCCATTTAAGAATTTAATCCAAGTGAAGGCAGAATATAAATCTTTTCTTTAATTTTGCAGACTAAATACATTTGCCTCCCTTTAACACGTTCTGACAAAACCACTAGTGGAGTTGCTCCTATAAAACAAGAGTGTAGTTTAGCAGGAGGAAACAAATGGAACCCAGTTCCCAAATAGGAAAGGGCTTCCCTGATAGCTCAGTTGGTAAGAATCTGCCTGCAATGCAGGAGACCTGGGTTCAATTCCTGGGTGGGGAAGATCAGCTGGAGGAGGGATAGGCTACCCACTCCAGTATTCTTGGGCTTTGCTTGTGGCTCAGCTGTCAAAGACTCCACCTGCAATGAGGGAGACCTGGGCTCGATCCCTGAGTTGGGAAGATCCTGTGGAGAAAGGAAAGGCTATCCATTCCAGTATTCTGGCCTGAAGAATTCCATGGACTGTATAGGCCATGGGGTCGCAAAGAGGCTGATAGGACTGAGCGACTTCACTCACTCAAATAGGAAAGAGTTGATGAAAACATCTAAGATATCAGTTGTTCTCTAGTAGCTCAGTCAGGTCGGATTCCTAGGTCAGGAAGATCCCCTGGATGAGGAAATGGCAGCCCCCTCCAGTATCTTTCTCTGAAGAATCCCATGGACAGAAGAGCCTGGCAGGCTATAGTCTATGGGGTCGCAAGAGTTGGGCACAACTGAGCAACTAAGAACGCAAAGTAAACAGTTCAGGATGAAACAACAAAGGACTCCAGGAAACAAAAATAAAACAATTATACGGTTTCAGATTAAGTAAACTTTTAATAATAGTGTTATGTTATTATATTATTAAAATAATGTTATATAATTATATTTTCAGCATCTAAGAAATAACTGAAGGTATGATTATGAGATATTAGCTAGTATAATTTGAATAAAAAAAGAATAGATCCATCAAAAAATGTGAGAGGAAATGCTGAAGAAAATTAAGTCATTTTTTTTTCTAGATAATAGAATTGCAGTGGGAAAAATACAGAGAAGAAAACTTCTTTTCATTGTTCAATATTTAATAATGTATGCATAAATATGTAAATATTTTTATAAAATGAGAATACAATGCTTATAATAATGAAACCAAAAATATTAAAATAACAGACTTGGAAATGAGCTGGATTAAAATTAAATTAAAAATAAGAAGTGAAGTTCATAGGACTATCAATGAATAATAAGACATAGTAGAAATTAGCAAAATAGTTAATATTTTATCATAATATCCAAAAGTTATTTTTAAATAAACTAGACCTTTACTGACAAATTTTAATCACGAAAAAGATATGATACAAATAAATAGCTATTGGAATGAGAACAGGGATTAAACAATGTTAATGGAGAAGAACAGCAGAATAACTGCATGAAATAGAACTCTTTGCCAAAACATTTGAAAATATAGATGAAGAGGGTGACTTTTAATAAAGTATTATATCAGAATTGCCTCCAGGATATACAATATGAACATTACAATGAATTCAAATTAAATTTAAAAATGTAAGCGGGTCTAACCTAAAAGACAGTATCAAGGGAGTTTAATTGGCAAATCTTATCAGCCATTCAAAATTTGCTTTGGAATGCAGTTTTTCATGGCATTTGTTTCATATGCACTTTCTTTTTTCCTCTCTTATTTTTGTTGTTTTTTCACATTCTACTGCTCATATATACCTATTTGTCAATAAAACACTGATCGTTGCCTTGGCAATAATGGCAAGGTGACAGATGACAATGTGACAGTGAGATAATGAGGGAAGAAAGTAAGTCTTGTTCATTCATTCATTCAGTAAGTATTGTGTGTGTGTGTGTGTATGCATCCTTGGAGTTGAAGAGAAGAAGGAGCAGATTTAACACAGATTATCATATTCTGCTCCAGTAGCGGCAGATATTTTTCTACCTGGAGGGAGAGAGGTGTAGGGGGCAGAGATCCACTGGCATTTGATCCTAGTAATCCAGTCACAAGATGAGATTATCCATTTGAGATAATAAAATTATTTAAAGATATGAAAAGATCCATTGTTTCTTTCTGACTCTAGTATAATACTCAAAGTTGAAAGCTTTGGATCTAGCATCTTCTATCCAGGTCATGTTAAATTCAAACACTTCCTTGCAATCTGATGTTACTGTTGTGTCCTGAACTTGAAAGAATGTTTCTTTGGCAAGAAGCAGAGTTTCTTTTCAACAAGGGTAAAAGCATGGTATGATACCTGTGTTGTTTTTAACTTGATTTTATACATTTTCAATGTTGGAAAATACATGCTGTTTTCTCTGCAACTTGTTTGTGAGAAATGGGAAAGTTTATACCACTTTTTTTTTTTAACACTTTTCCCTTATTTTTGGTCATTACCTTTGCAAATACAAGTCTGAAGTCTATAATATCTAGAAAAGAGAAAAATAGAGACAGCTTTTTGTTTTTGTGTGGGAATCTTTTCAAATTGTATACAAATGACCCAAACAAGAGAAAAAAGTGCTAAAAAAAAAAAAAAAACAATAACAGCATTGAAAAGCAGTAACGTTAAACTGATGTGATCTGGAATTTCACACTATAAAAAGCTAAATAGGTAATATGTTATAAATCTGATAACCAGATGGACTACTATCCTCTTCCTCCAATATAACACCTACAGAATCTTGTTCACAATGTTTTGTATTAATACTAAAGTGAGCTCCTGCAATAATACTTGTTACTGAGTTATAATATATGTGGCTGGTATCTGCTGTTTCTGTGTCAAATACCTCATAGAAATGATTTTGAATATTTTGGCATCTTTGCCACTCTGGTTTTGTATCTGCTGTGATTGACAATCCAACCCATGCTAATTCATTGCTGGCCTGCATTTCTCTGACGCTAGAGTATATCTAAAGAATGTGCATGGAGAAAATGGGACTAAAAATTAAAGCATTGGTTTCAGATGATTTAGATTTCTCAAATTCATCTAATGGACTCTCATTTTGAAAATGGCAAAATTATAAGGAAATTTGTTACAGTTAATTAAATATTAACTTTATTAGGAAAACAGTGACTTCTCTCCCACTTTCATTATGTATTTTAAAACAAAAGCCCAAGAATTTTATGTAACCCAGAAATACCATGAATATGCACCAAGCATGAATATATGGATGCCATTCGGCATGCAGGTATAGGGAAGAAAATGTTCAGAATTATCTTGTTAAGGGTGTGGCTGGAACCCAAAATAAAATTTGTTCAGATACTACATAAATGAATACCACAGTCTATGTCTCCCACTCTCCCCCTCCCTTTCCCCCATATGTATTTGTGATAGATATTATTTTGATACTTAGCATATCCTTAGCTATTTTCAGTAAATGTTTCCATATTCCTATAAATAATATTTGATAATGTGTATCAGGATTTTTTTTTTTAATTTTTCTTCTCCTTCACTGGCTTCTTTCTGACTTTGGGCAAAATAAATTACTTTAGTTACCATCGTGGTTACTGCTGGCTTATTAACCAAGTTTAATATGAACATTTCAAGATTTGATGGGAAAGATTTAAAACTGCATTTTATATTATTAAAATATGACTTGCACTTGTAATGGCACCCTTTGGCACAGTCATGGTGATTGATATGTACCACGATTCCCCCTAAATCAGGATAAAATGAAATGGCTCCCATGTGTTTGACATGTTCCCCTCAGTGATTGATGCAGATAAGCACATGATCACCAGTACCTGAAATAAGTATTGATCTTCAAGACATCTGAAAGGAACAGATGAGTTATCACAGTCTCTTGACAGTTTAGACTTCTAAAAAAATGTCTTTGATAAATTTGAAGGCTCTGAAATTTTTTTCTCTGGATCAAGTCTGACTCTAAATATTACATAAGGACAATTGTTTTGCTCCCTTTTAAGTAGACTGGATTTATAACAGACTATTATAAACTAAATAAAAGGAATTGGAAATATGTACTATTCTAATACAGGAAATCACTGGAGGAGGAAATGTCAACCCACTCTGGTATTCTTGCCTGGAAAATCCCATGGACAGAGAAGCCTGGCAGGCTACACTCCATGGGATTGCAAAGACTCAGACACAATAGAGCAACTGAGCACAATACAGGAAATAATAACATTTATGCAATTTAAAAATGATTGAGTTATCAGGTGCTATTCACCTCATAGTGGGCCAGTAAATGGGCAAGTGTTGGAGCAAGGATTATCGACTTTTTCAGAGAGCCAGCAGACTGAGAAGATAGTGGACTAGCATCCCAAGAACCATCTTTCTGGAGTTAGAATTCAGGTTTCTTTTATATTAAATACTAAAGGGGAGGCAGTGTGGCAGGTTGTTGCAAACTTCTTGGTGAGGGTCAGACCCCAGGGTCAGACTCCTTTGTTCTTGCAGCTGTTCACATAGATCTGATCACATTCCTACAAACCTCCAACAAGCCAATTATTTTCTGTTCTTCACATTTATATCTCTGTATGAATGAAAAGAGTTATGCTTTTAAAGGCAGAGCCTTGAGAATGGGCCCTCTTGGACACTTCAGGCTACAGGCCACATTCTTTTACAGTTTGGGACTAAGGTGCAGCGTGACTGTGGAAAGTGAAAGTGTTAGTCATTCAGTTGTGTCCAGTTGTGTCCATCTCCCTGTGACCCCAAGGACTGTAGCCTGCAGGCTCCCCTGTCCATGGAATTTTTCAGGCAAGAATACACGAGTGGTTGCATTTCCTTCTCCAGGTGATCCTCTGACTGAGGGACTGAACCTTTGTCTCCTGCACTGCAGGTGGATTCTTTACAATCTGAGCCACCAGGAAGCCCTAACCACAGGCAACAGAGCACAATGCTTAGAGCGGAAGGAATAGGCCTGTTGTGGGACGCTTGGGCATAAACCCTTCTCTGCTTCCGTCTCCAGTGTTTTAGTTTGTTTGGCACCACTGTGTGTCAGCTCTTTTGTCTCATTTTCTTTTTTATTTATTTAGGGCTTCCTGGTGGCTCAGTGGTAAATAATCTGCCTGCCAATGAGGGAGACCCGGATTTGATCCCTGGGTTAGGAAGATCTCCTGGAGGAGGAAATGGCAACTCACTCCAGTATTCTTGCCTGGGAAAATCCCATAGACAGAGGGTCCTGGAGGGCTATAGGCCATGGGATCCCAAAGAGGTGCACACAACTTAGTGACTAAATGACAATTTATTTATTTGGCTGCCTTGGTCTCAGATGTGGTACACAGGAACTCCATTGCATCCTGTGGGTTCCTCCATTGCATCCTGTGGGTTCCTCCATTGCATCCTGTGGGTTCCTCCATTGCATCCTGTGGGCTCCTTCCTTGCTTCCTGTAGGCTCCTTCCTTGCATCTCGTGGGTCCCTTCCTTGCATCCTGTGGGTTCCTTCCTTGCATCCTGTGGGTTCCTCCACTGCATCCTGTGGGTTCCTTCCTTGCTTCCTGTGGGCTCCTTCCTTGCTGTGCACGGATTCTCCAGTGGTTTTAGTGTGCTGGCTTAATTGCTCCGAGGCATATGGGATCTTAGTTCCCTGACCAGGATTGAACCCATGTCCCCTGCCCTGGAATGTGAAATCTTTACCACTGGGCCATCAGGAAAGTCCCTTCTGTCTCATTGTCAAGTGGACATTCTGGTGATGAAACATTTCCTCCCTGAATAATTAAAGTTGTTTTTAAGCTTATCAGTATTTCATTAAAGAATGAAACCCTATTATCTTCCACAATCCCAGACATTATTTCCATTAAATTGGTAGAAAAACAAAGCTAATCTTTTAATTTTTTTTTATATTTACATGCAGTCACATTATTCTTTAAAATCTGCTTTTTATTTATGTATGTTGATTCATCTGTATCATTAATATAATAATTTATCTTTAAATGTTTTAGTAAGTTATTATTATCCAATACAAGGGACTTCACTATAGATCATTTTTTAATCAAAAAACATCAAAAAATAACAAAATCTAAAACTGTAATCCATTGAGGTGAATATGTAACAAAATTGAGTTCTTAAACATTCAGAGTAATAATAGAATATCAGGAATGGAAGGGTAAATATAATGAAATAAGCAATAAAAATATCTGAATTTGCAACATATAATATAGCATTTATTTAAGCATATTTAGGTAAACTCTACAGTAATTTGTTTTTAAATCTTGTGAAGGGAAAGAGTTTCTAGAAGTAATAAATTGAAAATTTCAGCCACAAATTTAAAACTAATTGGAAAGGCAAATAGGATATTAACACAGATTTAAACATCTTTTATTTTTTAATGTAGGGATCCTGTAATTGGAAAATTCACTTGCTTTCTTCTCTTATTTAAAGGGAACTGTATGCTCCTAAGAATATAGAGCAGTTCTGAGAAAAATTGGGGTTGGGCCCTACATCAGTATGTGTTTCCCATGTGGTTAAATGGTAGAGAATCAGCCTGCCAATTCAGAAGCCACAGATTTGATTCCTGGGTTGGGCAGATCCCCTGGAGGAGGAAATGACAACCCACTCCAATATTCTTGCCTGGGAAAATCTCATGGACAGAAGAGACCAACAGGCTTAAGTCCATGGGGTGGCAAAGAACTGGACATTACTGAGCACATACATATACCCTCCATCAGTATAATGCTGACTAAAAACATCAAGAATCACTTCATTACTCTGGAGGCATCACTGAATGGAGCTGGGCAAAAGCAAATGGATTTTCCCCATAACTCAGCCTTTTTTTTTTTTTAAAGGACTGCTACTATCTTAATTTGAACTATTTGGGTGGTAACTTTTAAACATATAGTACATCTTCCCTCCATTCTCAGAAACTAATTTACATAAGTAACTGCCTTGAAGATTCAATCATCATTATGATAATTCTTACCATGAATATCATAATCAGCATCTTTATAAATGGTATTTTAATTCCTGCTATTATAATAATAACCCATCTGATGACTGATACATATAAAATGCAGTAATTAATTAATACATTTTTAGTTAACTGAATACTAATGAAATTACCAATAAAAGCAATATCATGATGCATTTTTAAGAAAGAGGAATTTTTAAAATGAATAAAGTGGCTAATTCTCACTAAGAAGACTGTATTTACCTTGAAATTATTTTCAGAATAAGGATTAAAAGGCAATTCCAAAACTTAGTTCTAGATACGAAATTATATGAAATTATATGAAAATGTTTGCTTTTCTTTTTTTTTTAATAAAAAGAAATGAAAAGACACTTTAATCACTAATTGTGTTTTTTCATCCTGCAAGTAAAACAGAGATGAGTTGATGTATATGTAGGCTATGTACTAAATATATTATATGTGGTTTTGTTTAGCTGGTTATCTTGCACAACCCTTTTATTATCAGAAGTAATAAAATTACTTCTGCTAATTATTATTCAGGACTTCCTTGGTGGCTCAGATGGTAAAGAATTCACCTGCAATGCAGGAAACCTGGGTTCAATCCCTGGGTTGTGAAGATCCCCTGGAGAAGGGAAAGGCTACCACTCCAGTATTTTAGCCTTGAGAATTCCACCCCCTCCAGTATTCTATCCTGGAAAATCACCCACTCCAGTATTCTTGCCTGGAGAATCCTATGGACAGAGGAGCCTGGCAGGCTACAGTCCATGAACATGACTGAGTGAGTTTCACTTTCTCTTTTTCCAGTTTCTTTGAATTTTTACTCAATAAATATGAACTTGAATCCATGTTTCCAAAATTGTCTGAATGATCTGGTAGTGTTACATGTCACTCATTTTTTGATGCTAAAACATTGATGTTGATCAAAGGAGTTTTTCATTTATTTCTCTTTATAACCAAAATAATATGAAAAAGCTAATCAAAATTGTAATACAGTTGTTTGTGATGATTAAAAAATACAGTTGTGTATGTCACAACTAAGAATTGAATTTGAGGTTTCTTGTTAAGTTTCTGACATATTTCTTCACCGTCTAGGAATGTATCTGTTCAACAAGGAACTGTGAGTTTAAGTTATAATCATAATAGGAAAGAATGTATTTTATCTTACTCTGCTGTAATAGAAGTTGCATTTTTTAACTGTGTTGTATGTACTTTTCTGTTTCTATTTTCAAAAAACTTGTCTAAAACTTTAAACAATATACAACATGTATTTGCAATTATTTAATCCCAATAGGGTGGGTAAGATGGTAAAGAATCTGCCTGCAATTCAGGAGATCCGGGTTCGATCCCTGGGTGGGGAAGTTTGCTTGAAAAAGGAAATGGTAACCAATTCTAGTATTCTTGCCTGGAGAATCCCGTGGACAGAGGAGGCTGGAGGGCTACAATCCATGGGGTCACAAAGAGTTGGACGTGACTGAGCAACTAACGCTTTCCCTTTTCAGATATTTGAAATTATATTCATCATTAGTAGGTAAACAGCTGATCCTTGAACAACACAGGTTTCCCCAGTAGAAAATCTTTGTATAACTTGCATTTGGCTCACCACATCCTTGGTTAATTCATACCCATGATTTTGCACCTGTGGATTCAGCCAACCACAGATAGTAGCACTGTGTTATTCGCTATTGGAAACATCTGCCTGTAAGTGGACCCAGGCAGTTTGAACACATGTTGTTATAAGAATAATCATATAATGTGCTTTACTGATAATCCATCTCAGTAAATAAATATAATTTTGTCTTGAAAACCATCCAAATCTTATCCAAGTGAAAAAAGTATGGGTAAGAGGGATAGCGGGAAAGTAAGAAAAAGTGATAGAGAAAATGTATGTGCATATATATTCATGTGTGTGTGCATTGTTTGTTCATGGGTGCATGAGGGTGTTTATGTGACTATGTGCTTGTGTGTTTGTGTGTGTGTGTGTGGGTATATGCATGTGTGTTCCTGTGTTACTGCATAATATGTACATGTGTATATATGTTGTGTACACATGTTCATGTGTGGATGCATGAGTGTGTGTACATCTGAGTTATGTGCATGTATGTTCGTGTGCATGCATGTTCATACGTTGTGTGTGTGCTGTGTATTCATGGGTGTGTGAGTTCATGCATATATGTGCTTTTGTGTTTTTGCATATGTGTTCATGTGTGTATTGAATACTATGTTTGAATTTGTACATGTGTATACATGTGTGTGTTCATGTGTGTGTTTGTGTGTATGGCTGTGTGCACATGTGAGTATGTCCATGTGTGTTCATGTGTGTGCATGTGAGTGTGAGCATATGTGTGTACATATGTGCAGAGAATGATTGTAAGGCAGTGAGGGGACAAGTCAGAGCCTCAGAAAATCAGAGTAGTCTCTTTCCCAACATTTCAAAAGTAATTTTCTCTAAATACGGGTGATATGTTTCTTCTTCACAGCTTATTTAAATTACCATATCTTTTCTGCTACACACAAATTATAAAAAAGGTCATTTTCTAAAGTCAAAGTAAATGTCATCTAATTTAACTTGGAGGCTAAGCCCATTTATAGTGCATGATAAGAACTCCTTAATTCATATATTATTCCAAAATCCAATGAACATATCAATAAATAAAATGCCATAACCAGGCATAATTATAATAATCTTGAGGAGAGAACTCTGGATAACATAAGCAGCTATACCTAAGCTATTCTTTCCCTATTTGACTTCTTAGCTATGGATAAATAAATGAATAACCATCAGCTAAACACAGTAATTTAGAAATCTGTGTGTGGGTATTGATCAAACTCCACTCAATTTTCAGTCAAGACTTTTGTTTTGATTGCAGTATAAGATTTAAAATGTTTTGTCCATAGTGTAATATTGTGATGGGACTATTCAATGGGAAAAAAATCTCATTTATTTTACACATCTGTACATGAGAAAATAAAGAGAAAACTCAATAATGAGTAGAGGACTGATCTCAAAGAATGATCTCATTTATTCAAGGCATTTCAGATATTTTGGAGGAGAAATCTGAATGTTACAAAATGAGGGCACTAGTAGAGGGTGTAGAAAGTGGAAGCACATTTTTGGGGAAAGAAGGTTGAAATACCTTGGCTAAAATATTAGCTTTTAGTTTAGAAGGATTGCCTTGATGTCTATGGAGCATAGAAAGAAATTTTTTTTAATGATTCTCATTCTTTTATTGCAGTCTGCTAAAGGAAAATGTAGTCACAAATTCACTCTTAAATTTAAAATGCATTACTGACATTTGGGGATATGTTAAAGAGACACTCTTTATGTGTGAGTATTTTCTGGTTGAGATGCGCCTATCCTGTACCTTCTAATAGACATGATGCTCATATTTCTGTTTGTAAAGGGTAGATGAGCATTATGGTCCCTGATGAACAAGGCCATTAGATGTTTGAGGATGCTTGATATGTTCAGAAACAGCACAGACTTCATCTTCAGGGGCTTCCTAATGACCTCAAGGGGCTGCTGAGTGCCCTGATACATTTGCACTAATCATTTTTTGTTGGAAATTTTTATGCTGCTTATGAAGAAGACTTGGGCGAAGTGACCTCTTGCTAGAACAGTTCCTCAGAAGTGAGCATGTGAGTTATTCTTGTTACTCAAATAATATCAGTGTGGATAACAGCCCAGTAATTCTTTTGATATCTTAAAGAACAATACCAAATGCAAACAAAATTTAGTTGTAAAATTTGCCAATTTGGTTATTGTCTGAAAGTAAACTGTACCCTCTCTAAATTCCATGATTACACACATTAGTTAATTTATGTGTTCAATATATATTTATTGAACAACTGTTACTGATTTAGGTCTCATGGACCCTGCTTGGATCCTAGCCTGGACAAGACAAATTTTTCTCCCATGTTGATTTTCTGCATGTGATTTTGTAACGAATTTTAACAGTATTTGTTGTTGTTTAGTTGCTAAGTCATGTCCAACTCTTTTGCAACCCTATGGACTGCAGCCCACCAGGCTCCTCTGTCCATGGGCTTTCCCAGGTAAGAATACTGGAGCGGGTTGCCATTTCCTTCTCCAATGGGAATTTTCCAAACCAGAGATCAAACCCATGTCTCCTGCATTGATGAGCAGATTCTTTCCTGCTGAGCCACCAGGTGGTGGTAAATAATCTTCTTGATAGTATTTAATGCCTTTATTAAAATTTATTTTTAATTGGATGATAATTGCTTCACAACATTGTATTGGGTTCTGCCATATGACAGTGTGAATCAGCCAAATGTACACATATGTTCCCTCCTTCTTGAATATCCCTTCCCCCTCCACATAATCACCCATTCAGGTCATCACAGAGCACAGAGCTGAGCTTCTTGTATACAGCAGCTTCCCACTGGATATTTTACACATGATAGTGTGCATATGTGTCACTGTTACTCTCTCATATACCCCACCCTCTCCTTCACCATTGTGTCCACAAGTCCCTTCTCTTATGTCTGCGTCTCTATTTCTGCCCTTCAGATAGATTCATCAGGGCCACTTTTCTAGATTCCATTTGATTATAAAGAGTGAGGATAATGGGGATGAGGATAATGATAATGGGGAGGTGTATGCATTTGTCTTCTGGGGGAAGGGATAAGGCTTCTCCAGGAATGGGGTGCCATCCTCTTTCTGTCTTTCTTTGCTCCACACCTTCCAGTCATGGCTTCTCATTGATGTGTCATTTAGTAGCTAGTTCAGTAAAATCAGCATAGAATACGACTCTGGGTCTGTGGAAGGATAGATTTGTGGCGGTCTTGGTTCCAGCTAGTTCTATCTAGTTTTTGTTTTTCTCTTCCTATCATTTCATACCTTTTAGTCCAGATTCTGTGACTTAAAGAGATGTGTTAGTTCCTGTTTCAGGGAGGGGTTGGTGGTTTTTGCACAAGGATGTCTTCTATGTCTTCCTGTTCCTGTATGAAGCACTTTTCCCACTTCACATCGGTCTTCAGAAATCAACTGATTCTCTGTGTTGCATTGCATCACAGTAGTAGCACCTAGTCTCTTAGTTGTGTCCAATACTGTCCAATAGTCCATAGTTCATCCGTATGGACTCAAGCCCTCCAGACTCCTCTGTCCATGGAATTCTCCAGGCAAGAATTCTGGAGTGGATTGCCATTTCCTCCTTCAGAGGATCTTCCCAACCCAGGGATTGAACCTGAGTCTCCTGTGTCTCTTGTATTGCAGGTGTGTTCTTTACCACTGAGCCACCAGGGAAGCCAATGGTGCATTGCATTTCGTCCTTCAAAAATGGTTTGTCAAACAATACCCAGATGGTTGTCACTAGAGGTCCCCACAGCTTTTTATCTATTTCCAGGGAATTTGACATTCTCTAAGATATTTACTCTGGGAGAAGGCAATGGCACCCCACTCCAGTACTGTTGCCCAGAAAATCCCATGGATGGAGGAGCCTGGTAGGCTGCAGTCCATGGGGTCGCTAAGAGTTGGACACGACTGAGCGACTTCACTTTCACTTTCCACTTTAATGCATTGGAGAAGGAAATGGCAACCCACTCCAGTGTTCTTGCCTGGAGAATCCCATGGACGGAGAAGCCTGGTAGGTTGCAGTCCATGGGGTCGCACACAGTTGGACACGACTGAAGCAACTTAGTAGTAGTAGTAAGATATTCACTACTTTTTATAACTGTCTCATCTAAGTATGCTTTGATTTCCTCCAACAATCTGAAATAATATGCTTTTTTTTCAGAATTTCTTTTCTTTTCAAAATATTTGTTCTCTTAGTGGCCCTGCATTAATTAGAGCTCTTTGGTTACCATCAGTAGAGGCTGATTCTAATTAGGAAAAGTACATTGGTCGAAAGACAGTGAGTCTTCACAGAACAGACGTGAGACTGGGGAGTCTTGGAAGCAGACGGAGTGTTAAGATGACATAATGCACACAGTGACCACTGCCTTCAGAGTGGACGGACCTGACACACCTCTGTTGTCCTCAAGATGTTTCATGAGAAGACAGAGAACAAGAGAGAGCCATAAGCAAATAAAGTTCATAAAAAGATAATCAAAATAAGTTACCCACATACAGACAGAGCAATAAAAATTGCCTATCACATATCTGAAATCCACACTCTTTCTATGCAACTTGGAGGCCATTTCTGTTCATGATATTTCTGGTTTAGAGGATGAGTAATCTTGATAACACCTAAAACATTATAGCATTATTACCTAACTGCCCACAGGTCACCTTTCTGTTGAAATTCTGATTAATAAGATACATGGCTATAAATTATTCTGTAAAAAATGATTTCACGTGATGAAAGTCAAAATGAAGCTCAAAAATATACTCTTTGTCCTTCTCTTTCTACACTGTTTTATCAAATTATTACATGCACGAATTGTGCATTTCTTGTAAAGAAAATATCCAATTCTTTGAACACCACACATTTTTAAGGGTGCCAAATACATAAAGACCTCTATTCAGGTGTGTTAAATAAAGTCTTAATGTGGGGGAAAACGTGTATTTTTCATTTCAAAATACTCTCTAGGCATCAACAAAATAGGACAAACTTTCATTTATACTTGTTTGAAAGTGAGATGTACTAGAATATCTGTTATATGAAGTCTTATGGGGCCTTCCAGCTTCAAGTTACAGTGTAATTGTATTTCTCAAAAATTCATGGGTATTTTCAATATTGTAGGCATCTAACTTTTTTTTTCACTTCTTTTTTTACTGCTTTATTCATTTATTTATTTTGTTTTTTTTTTTGTTTGTTTTTTTTTTTTTACCTTACAATATTGTATTGGTTTTCCATACATCAACATGAATCTGCCATGGGTGTACACGTGTTCCCAATCCTGAACCCCCATCCTACCTCCCTCCCCATACCATCCCTCTGGGTCCTCCCAGTGCACCAGCCCCAAGCATCCTGAATCCTGCATCGAACCTGGACTGGCAATTCGTTTCTTATATATTATACATATTTCAGCAAAAAAGACACAGATGTATAGAACAGTCTTTTGGACTCTGTGGGAGAGGGAAAGGTGGGATGATTTGGGAGAATGGCATCTAATTTTTTAAAAGAAGGACTCAAGAGCAATTCTTACTTGGAGGGAATCATGAAATGGTTCATTATACTTACTGAAAATTGACAATATTGAAAACAGAGAACTCATAATTAAAATATGCAATATTTGTTCTTTTCAGAAAAGTGATTATAAAACTGCCAAAGAAGAAAAACACATACACAAAGAAACACAGATTGATTTTGTCTCTATTTCTAGCAGTATAATATATCCATTCTGTTATTCAGTTTTCTATATCATAAGAAGAAGTAATGAATGAATGTTTCTATCTTTTCTACTCCCTATATGAGATAAAGAAAATTCTAGTTTTCTCAATTTTCCTCCTTAACTTTTTCTGTAGAGATTGAATAATACTAGCAATAATCTCTGGATATGAAAAAGCAGAAGCCTCGGCTCTCTGAAAAACAGTTAAAGATGAGGATAGGGTAGCACGGGTTAGTGCTAGGATTGAAGAAATGGAAGGTAATTAAATGTGTTATGGAATGTTTCCATCTCTGTGGCTGAAAACAAACTAAAAGACGCTTAAATTCATTACAGGTAGCTAGGAAACACATCTGTATTTGTTTGCAATGGGGCCCAAAAAATTTGGCCCATTCTTTGCTCTGAGAAGTAACCCAAAGGACCTTCATGTTAGAAATACTGAAAAGAACAAGGCTTTGAATCACTGTCATACTTTTAAAGTCAGGGCAAAGGGATAACTTATTGCTAGAAATATTTTGTAGATATATATATATATGTATATGTATATATATGTGATTATAAAATGTATATAATTAATATAAAGATTAATACTTATATATATAAAATAAGTATAAACACATATAAAAAGTGTTATAAAATAACACTAATTAACACTTATATAACAAGAATATATATTATATATATTACATACTATATGTTATATATTATATATGTAGTATATTTTATTAACACTTAAATATATAATATATATAACATAAGATGTACATATTATATTATTTCTATATATTAATGTATTTTATAATTTATATTATACAATTAATAATCTATTGATATATATAAAATATATTATATCATTTTATATTATATATAATATATAACACATATATTATATATATGATATAATACATACCATATAATCATATAATGATATATATTTTAAATTATATTATATATATAATACATTATATAATATTATATATTGCATAGTATAATATATTATATAATATTATATGTTGTATATTTTATTATATGAAAAAGTATATAATATTACATATTACATATAATTATGTATACTTAATAATTTTAATTAATGCTTATATAAAAGTATATATATTTATATATTGTATAAGTATACATATATATATTTATTATACATAACATTCATAACATAGACATATTATAATATATATCATGGGATATATATTACACATTCAATAAAATATAAATATATATAATTATATATATTATATATTATAATTTATATGAATATATATAATACATATATATTATATATTTATATAATACATAATACATATATAATATAATATAATATACAAAATATAGTATAATATATATAATTATGTACAATTATATCTATAATATATATTATATATTTATCATGCATTATATGTATATTATATATTATTATACAACATATTTATATATATATAATATAATATATGTACATAATATATTATATATTATATAATATGGTATATAATATATATTTACATATATACATATATAATAATGCAATGTACAGAGAATAGAATGTATATATATTATATAGATAATTATATATATAATATAATATATATAATACATATTATATATCTTATATTATTATAATATGATGATATTACATAAATATATATCTTTGTATATAGTATATTAATATATTAATATATTGATATACAATATATTGATATGTTATGTAATATATAATAACATTTATATATATAATAAATATTATAATTATATTATATTATATATATTTTGTAATTATATTACATTATATATTATATAATTATCTAGTATTATATAATTATGTATAATATATATAATATATTGTAATATATTAACTATATATATGTATATATAGAATAGAAAGTACAGAGAATAGAATGTATATATAATTATATGTATACAATATATATAACCGCTATATTTAAATATATACATATCTATCAATAGATAGATACATAATATCTATCTATATATATATATATACACATATACGTATAATATATCTATAAAATATAAACTCATATCTCCTGCATTGCAGACAGATTCTTTACCATATTGGGAAGCCCAAGTATATATAAATATATATATATGTGTGTTCGTCTAGTGAAGGCTATGGTTTTTCCTGTGGTCATGTATGGATGTGAGAGTTGGACTGTGAAGAAGGCTGAGTGCCAAAGAATTGATGCTTTTCAACTGTGGTGTTGGAGAAGACTCTTGAGAGTCCCTTGGACTGCAAGGAGATCCAACCAGTCCATCCAAAAGGAGATCAGTCCTGGGTGTTCATTGGAAGCACTGATGCTAAAGCTGAAACTCCAGTACTTTGGCCAATTCATGCGAAGAGTTGACTCATTGGAAAAGTCTCTTATGCTGGGAGGGATTGGGGGCAAGAGGAGAAGGGGAGGACAGAGAATGAGATGGCTGGATGGCATCATTGACTCGATGGACATGAGTCTGAGTGAACTCCGGGAGTTGGTGATGGACAGGGAGGCCTGGCATGCTGAGATTCATGGGGTCGCAGAGTCAGACATAACTGAGCGACTGATCTGAGTTTATATATTATGTATATGTTATAATAATATAATATATATAATAATATATACAAATATAATACGTATATTATACATATATATATGTATATTATGCAATATACATATATATATGTATATTATGCAATATACATATATATATGCATATAATATGTATAGTATATATACACATATATGTATATACATATATATGTATATTATATGTATGCTAAGTTGTTTCAGTCGTGTCCGACTCTGTGCCACCCCGTAGATGGCAGCCCACCAGGCTCCACTGTCCCTGGGATTTTCCAGGCAAGAACACTGGAATGGGTTGCCATTTCCTTCTCCAATGCATGAAAGTGAAAAGTGAAAGTGAAATCACTCAGTCATGTTCGACTCTTAGCGATCCAATGGACTGCAGCCTACCAGGCTCCTGGGTCCATGGGATTTTCCAGGCAAGAGTACTGGAGTGGGCTGCCATTGCCTTCTCCGATATTATATGTAAACATATACATATACATATAATATTTATACATATACATATAATACATTAATTATATATACATATAATTAAAAATATATATTATATAATATATATAACAATACATATATTATTTATATATGTATATTATATATGATATATTATATATATGATATAATATATATTATATCATATAATATATATGTTATATATATCTACAATTCTATAGTATATATTTTATATATTATAAAATATATTACATATGTTACATATATATTATATATGCTTGCTTGCTAAGTCACTTCAGTCATGTCCGACTCTGTTTGACCGCATAGATGGCAGCCCACCAGGCTCCCCTGTCCCTGGGATTCTCCAGGCAAGAACACTGGAGTGGGTTGCCATTTCCTTCTCCAATGCATGAAAGTGAAAAGTGAAAGTGAAGTTGCTCAGTCGTGTCCGACCCTCAGCGACCCCATGGGCTGCAGACTTCCAGGCTCCTCCGTCCATGGGATTTTCCAGGCAAGTGGAGTGGGTTGCCATTGCCTTCTCCTATATATGTAATATATATTATATTATTGTTTATATATATATATAATATATATAATGTATATCATATTTATAATATATATCATATGTATGTGTTATATAATATATATGATATATGATGTATATAATGATATATCAAATATATATCATATATCATATATTATATAATTATAAATAATCATTATAAATATGAGTTTTTTATATAATCATAAATATAGACTATAATATAGATATTATATATATCAACAATAATGTAGTATATAATATATATATCAACAATAATATAATATATAAAATATATATCAACAAATATATAATATATATGATATATATATAAATAATATATGGTATATTTTATAATTATATAGTTTATATATGAGTCTTTATTCAGTTCATTTCAATTCAGTCGCTTAGTGGTGTCCGACTCTTTGTAACCCCATGACTTGCAGCACGCCAGGCCTCCCTGTGCATCACCAACTCCCGTAGTTCACCCAGACTCACGTCCATCCAGCCATCTCATCCTCTGTTGTCCCCTTCCAATGAGTCAACTCTTTGCATGAGCTGGCCAAACTACTGGAGTTTCAGCTTTAGCATCATTCCTTCCAAAGAAATCCCAGGGTTGATCTCCTTCAGAATGGACTTGTTGGATCTGCTTGCAATCCAAGGGACTCTCAAGAGTCTTCTCCAACACCACAGTTCAAATGCATCGATTCTTCAGCACTCAGCCTTCTTCACAGTCCAACTCTCACATCCATACATGCCCACAGGAAAAACCATAGTCTTGACTAGACTAACCTTTGTTGGAGTCTTTATTATATAATGATAAATATGATATGAGTCTATTACTGGATTGGGAAGATCCCCTGGAAAAGGGAATGATAACCCACTCCAGTATTCTTGCCTGGGTAATCCCATGGATAGAGAAGCCGGGCAGTCTATGGTAATATATATCCTGTTTTGAAGGGCCCATTAATTGGAAAAGACACTGGTGCTAAAAAAATTGCAAGCAAAAAGGGAAGGGGACAGCAAAGGATGAGATGGAGGGATTCCATCACCGACTAACAGGACGTGGATGTGATCAAACTCCAGGAGATAGTGGAGGACAGAGGAGTCTGGTGTGCTACAGTCCATGGGGTCACAGTCAGACATGATTCAGTGAGTGAACAACAGCAACTACATAGCCAACTGTGTTAGTAGGGTACCTAGCTAACTCTGTTGGACTTATGAATCTGCTCTTTGAACAGAACTCATTTTGTAGGAGACTTAGTATACACCAGAGCACTTTGTTTTTCCTACAAAGTCCTGCACACAGGAAAACTGTTTTAACCAGATTCTAACCTGTGGGGTATATCACAGCATAACAGACCTAGGAGAAAGGAAGTAACCAACCAACTGGCTCTAGCCTTCTACAGAGAAGGAGGGAAATATCCAACTATAGCCCTTTGCAGTCACTTGGTCTCCCCTGAGAGGAGAGGGGACTGAGGAACACATGTGAAGTTCACAGCCCAGGCACACAGGCTGACCAACCATAGGATGTAGAGGGTTCCCCTCTACCCACACTCACCACCATGTTACCCAAAGGAATATTTACATCAGCTCCTTTTATCCAGCATATCATATCAGACAATCAAGACAATTTGACCAGACATGCTAGAAGGGAAAACAATACAGATTGAAGAGACAGAACAAACATCAGAAAAATTCCAAGCATGGGAGAGATGTTGAAATTATTAGACATAGAATTTAAAACAATTCTAATTAATAGGCTATGAACTGTAATGACAAGGATACAGTATGTAAGAACAGATGGGCAATATGATAAGATGGAAATTGTAAGAAGTAACCAAAAAGAAATACTGGGGATCAAAAACTCTGTAATAGAAATTAAGAATGCTTTTGATGGATTTTCAGAGGACAGAAAATGGCTGGGAAAAGAATCTCCAAGCTGGAGAATATCTCAGTAAAAACCTCTAAACTGAGTATGATTTCAATACCTTTAGATGATGAAATTTCTGCACCTGATCTTATGTCTCTGGATATGTTCCAGTGTCTACTAGTTTATAGTCTATGGGAGTTGAATAGAATTTGTATCCTACTATTGTGTGGAAATTGTATAAATGTTAATTATGTTGAATTGATTGATAATACTTTTCAGGTCTACTATATTCTTCTACTTCTCTGTACATTCTATTAAATTCTGAGAGTTTCATATTGAAACTCCACCTTAAATTTTTAATTTATATTCAGTTCAGCTCAGTTCAGTCACTCAGTCATGTCCAACTCTTTGCAACCCCATGAATTGCAGCACGCTAGGCCTCCCTGTCCATCACCAACTCCCAGAGTTCACTCAGACTCAAGTCCATCGAATCTTTAATTTCATGGCTGCAGTCACCATCTGCAGTGATTTTGGAGCCCAGAAAAATAAAGTCTGACAGTGATGGGACCAGATGCCATGATCTTAGTATTCTGAATGTTAACCTTTAAGCCAATATTTTCACTCTCCACTTGCACTTTCATCAAGAGGCTTTTTAGTTCCTCTTCACTTTCTGCCATAAGGGTGGTGTCATCTGCATATCTGAGGTTATTGATATTTCTCCCAGCAATCTTGATTCCAGCTTGTGCTTCTTCCAGCCCAGTGTTTCTCGTGATGTACTCTGCATATAAGTTAAATAAGCAGGGTGACAATATACAGCCTTGACGTACTCCTTTTCCTATTTGGAACCAGTCTTTGGTTCCATGTCCAGTTCTAATGGTTGCTTCCTGACCTGCATACAGATTTCTCAGGAGGCAGGTCAGGTGGTCTGGTATTCTCATCTCTTTCAGAATTTTCCACAGTTTACTGTGATCCACACAGTCAAAGGCTTTTGCATATTCAATAAAGCAGAAATAGATGTTTTTCTGGAACTCTCTTGCTTTTTTGATGATCCAGCCAATGTTGGCAATTTGATCTCTGGTTCCTCTGCCTTTTCTAAAACCAGCTTGACAATTATAGTATATAGTGGGACTATATGTAACTTTGTTGTGTATTTTCCAAGTCTCCTATAAATATATTATCATATTTTCATAATTTAAAAAATAAAAAAGACCAAAAAAAAAAAAATCCTCCAAACTGAAAATCAAAGAGAACAATAACAAAACCATACAAAAACCAGAACAGGATATCCTCAGACTGCAGGATAACTATAAACACGTATAACATACACATGTGGGAGGATAGCAAGAGAAGACAGAGAAAGGAAAAGAAGAAACATTCGAAACAATAATGACTAGAATTTCCACCACATTAATTCTAGGCACCAAACCATAGTTCTCAAAGCTCACTATTCAACATAGTTTTGGAAGTTTTGGCCACAGCAATCAGAGCAGAAAAAGAAATAAAAGGAATCCAAATTGGAAAAGAAGAAGTAAAACTCTCACTATTTGCAGATGACATGATCCTCTACATAGAAAACCCTAAAGACTCTACCAGAAAATTACTAGAACTAATCAATGATTATAATAAAGTTGCAGGATATAAAATTAACATTCAGAAATACCTTGCATTCCTATACACTAATAATGAAAAAACAGAAAGAGAAATTAAGGAAACAATTCCATTCACCATTGCAACAAAAAGAATAAAATACTTAGGAATATATCTACCTAAAGAAACTAAAGACCTATACATAGAAAACTATAAAACACTGGTGAAAGAAATCAAAGAGAACACTAATAGATGGAGAAATATACCATGTTCATGGATTGGAAGAATCAATATAGTGAAAATGAGTATACTATCCAAAGCAATTTATAGATTCAATGCAATCCCTATCAAGCTACCAATGGTATTCTTCACAGAGCTAGAACAAATAATTTCACAATTTGTATGGAAATACAAAAAACCTCGAATAGCCAAAGCTATCTTGAGAAAGAAGAATGGAACTGGAGGAATCAATCTACCTGACTTCAGGCTCTACTACAAAGCCACAGTTATCAAGACAGTATGGTACTGGCATAAAGACAGAAATATAGATCAATGGAATAAAATAGAAAGCCCAGAGATAAATCCACACACATATGGGCACCTTATCTTTGACAAAGTAGGTAAGAATAAACAATGAATTAAAGACAATCTCTTTAACAAGTGGTGCTGGGAAATCTGGTCAACCACTTGTAAAAGAATTAAACTAGAACACTTTCTAACACCATACACAAAAATAAACTCAAAATGGATTAAAGATCTAAACATAAGACCAGAAACTATAAAACTCCTAGAGGAAAAAATAGGCAAAACACTTTCTGACATACATCACAGCAGGATCCTCTATGACCCAACTCCCAGAATATTGGAAATAAAAGCAAAAATAAACAAATGGGACCTAATTAAACTTAAAAGCTTCTGCACATCAAAGGAAACTATTAGCAAGGTGAAAAGGCAGCCTTCAGAATGGGAGAAAATAATAGCAAATGAAGCAACTGACAAACAACTAATCTCAAAAATATACAAGCAACTCCTGCAGCTCAATTCCAGAAAAATAAATGACCCAATCAAAAAATGGGCCAAAGAACTAAATAGACATTTCTCCAAAGAAGACATACAGATGGCTAACAAACACATGAAAAGATACTCAGCATCACTCATTATCAGAGAAATGCAAATCAAAACCACCATGAGGTACCATTTCACACCAGTCAGAATGGCTGCAATCCAAAAGTCTACAAGCAATAAATGCTGGAGAAGGTGTGGAGAAAAGGGAACCCTCTTACACTGTTGGTGGGAATGCAAACTAGTACAGCCACTATGGAGAACAGTGTGGAGATTCCTTAAAACACTGGAAATAGAACTGCCTTATGATCCAGCAATCCCACTGCTGGGCATACACACTGAGGAAACCAGAAGGGAAAGAGACACGTGTACCCCAATGTTCATCGCAGCACTGTTCATAATAGCCAGGACATGGAAGCAACCTAGATGTCCATCAGCAGATGAATGGATAAGAAAGCTGTGGTACATATACACAATGGAGTATTACTCAGCCATTAAAAAGAATACATTTGAATCAGTTCTAATGAGGTGGATGATACTGGAGCCTATTATACAGAGTGAAGTAAGCCAGAAAGAAAAACACAAATACAGTATACTAACACACATATATGGAATTTAGAAAGATGCTAACAATAACCCTGTGTATGAGACAGCAAAAGAGACACTGATGTATAGAACAGTCTTATGGACTCTGTTGCAGAGGGAGAGGGTGGGAAGATTTGGGAGAATGGCATTGAAACATGTGAAATATCATGTATGAAACGAGTCGCCAGTCCAGGTTCGATGCACGATACTGGATGCTTGGGGCTAGTGCACTGGGACGACCCAGAGGGATGGTATGGGGAGGGAGGAGGAAGAAGGGTTCAGGATGGGGAACCCATGTATACCTGTGGTGGATTCATTTTGATATTTGGCAAAACTAATACAATTTGTAAAGTTTAAAAATAAAATAAAATTTAAAAAAAAGAACATAGAACAGAATAAATACCAAACAAACAAACACCTTGCATTGAGGCATATCATGTGCAAACAATAGAAAATTGAATAAATAAATAAAAAACATCAATAACCTCAGATAGGCAGATGATACCACCCATATGGCAGAAAGGGAAGAAGAACTAAAGAGTCTCTTGATGAAAGTGAAAGAGGAGAGTGAAAAAGTTGGCTTAAAACTCAATATTCAGAACACTAATATCATGACATTTGGTCCCATCACTTCATGGCAAATAGATGGGGAAACAGTGGAAACAGTCACAGACTTTATTTTGGGGGCGGGGGGTGGTTCTAAAATAACTGCAGATGGCAACTGCAGACATGAAGTTAAAAGATATTTACTCCTTGGAAGAAAAGCTATGATCAACCTAGACAGCATATTAAAAAGCAGAGATATTACTTTGCCAACAAAGGTCCATCTAGTCAAAGCTACGGTTTTTCCAGTAGTCATGTATGGATGTGGGAGTTGGGCTATAAAGAAAGCTGAGAGCCAAAAAATTAATGCATTTGAACTGTGGTGTTGGAGAAGACTTCTTGAGAGTCCCTTGGACTGCAAGGAGATCCAACCAGTCCAACCTAAAGGAGATAAGTCCTGGGTGTTCAATCCAAGGACTGAGTTGAAGCTGAAACTCCAATACTTTGGCCACCTGATGCAAAGAGCTGACTTGTTTGAAAAGACCCTGATGCTGAGAAAGATTGAAGGCAAAAGTAGAAGTGGACGACCGAGGATGAGATGGTTGGATGGTATCACCAACTCAATAGACATGAAAATGAGCAAACTCCAGGGATAGTGGTAGACTGGGAAGCCTGGTGTGCTACAGTCCATAGGGTCACAATGAGTGGAACATGACTTATTTACTGAACAACAACAATAAATACTGATATGTTAAGAAAGGGGAGAAAATGGAATCACATAAAATTCGCAGTCAAAATTACAAAAGGCAGCAAAACAAGGGAAGACAAAAGAAGGAAAAAAGGGGCAACAAAAAGAATAGTTTTACAAATGTAGTAGATATTAATACAACTGTGTCAATAATCCCTTTCAATATCTGTGACCTAATTGCACTAAGTTAAATGTAGACATTGTCAGGGGATTAAAAAACAAAGTGCAAGTTTATGTTGTCTACAAGAAACTCACTTTAACTATAAAGACAGATACAGATTAGAAGAAAATTAATAAAGATATACCATGATGAAACTAATCAAAAGAAAGCAAGAGTAGCTGTATTAATTTTAGACCCAGCAAAGCACAGAGTCAGAAAAGTTATCAAGGATAAAGAAGGGCATTACAGAAAATAAAGGAGTCAATTCTTCAAGAAGACATAGCAATTCTTAATGTGTATGCACCTAACAACAGAGTATAAATATACATCAGGCAAAAATTGATAGAGCTGCAAGGAGAAATAGATGAATCCAGTATTATAGTTGGAGACTGCCCCTCCACTCCCTCAGGGTTAGACAGTTCCTGGAGGCAAAACATCAGTAAAGACATAGTTGAATTCAGTATCACCATCAATCAACTGGATATAATTGACAGCCTTAGACTACTTCAACCAACTGCAGAATACATATTATTTTCAAGCTCACATGGAACATTTACCATTCACCATTACCATTGTATAACACAGGAAACCCTAAGACAGGGCTCTATGACAACCTAGAGGGGTGGGATGGGGACGGAGCTGGGAGAGAGGTTCAAGAGAGAGGGGGCATATGTACACCTAAGGCTGATTCATGTTGACATGTGGCAGAAACCAACACAATATTGTAAAGCAATTATCCTCTAATTATAAAAAAAAAAAGTCAAAGAACAGAAATCTTACAGTTTTCCCTCTCTAACAACAATGGAATTAGATAAGAAATCAGCAATTTGTGAAATATAGCTCCTCTTTCCATGGAATTCTCCAGGTAAGAATATTGGAGTGGATTACCATTTCCTTCTCAAGGGGATCTTCCCAACCCAGGAATCAAACCCAGGTCTCCCACATTGCAGGCTGATTCTTTACCATCTGAGCCACCAGGGAAGTTCATGAAAAATAACTAGAAAATCCCCAAATACTTGGAAATTAAGTAGATATTTCTAAATAACACATGGGTTAAAGAAGAAATCTCAAGCAAAATGAAATATTTGGACCTAAATTAAAAAGAAAATACAACTGATTAAAATTTTGTAAAATACAGTGCTTATGAGGAAATTTACAACACTGAAGGCATATATAAGTAAAGAAGAAAGATTTAAACTCAGTCTTTTTCACCAAATCAGTTGCCGTCTTAGGAAACTAGAAAGACAATAGAAAATTAATGCCCAAGCAAGGAGAGGAAAAGAAATTAAAAAAAAAAAAAAAGAGCAGATATCAATGAAATTAAGAAAAGGAAATCAATAGAAACAATCAACAAAACCAAAGCTGGTTCACTGAAAAGATCAATAAAATTGATAAGCCTCTGACAAGGCTAATTACCATGAAAAAAAAAAAAAGAGAGGATAGATTACTAATGCTGGAGATGAAGAGACATCACTGCAGATCCCATGGATCTTGGACAAAGGAAATAAAAAAATATATGGATCGGGAAGGAAGAAATAAAACTGTCTTTTTTTTTTTTTTTTTTGCAGATGATGATTATCTAGGGGAAAAATCCTAAAAATTGACCTCAAATTATTATCATAAATGAAACAGCAGATATCACTATAGCTTCATGGGCATTAAAAGGATGAATAAAGAAATATGAACAACCCTATGTCCACAAATTTGATTATCTAGATAAAATAGACCAATTCCTTGAAAGACACAGTGTGCCAAAACTCAGGCAAATGTTAGTAATATTCTGAAATCAATTTCTGTGTATGTGTGTTCTCATATATCAAGCAATTCTTAGATACCAGCCAGGTATCCTACAATTCAGCCCAGTTTTGACAGCTACTTTGGAGGACAGTTTGGTGGTTTCATACGACATACTCTTGCCATATGATTCAATAGTTATGCTACTTCTGTGATGTGTGCTGTGTTAATTCACTTCAGTTGTGTCTGACTTTTTGCAATCCTGCAGACTGTAGCCAACAGGCTCCTCTGTCCATGGGATTCTCCAGGCAAGAAGACTGAAATGTCGCCATGTCCTCCTCCAGGGGATCTTCCCAACCCAGGGCCTGAACCCATATCTCTTATGTCTTCTATATTAGCAGGCAGGTTCTTTACCACTAGCACCAACTGGGAAGCCCTGTTATGCTCCCTGCTGCTGCTGCTGCTATGTCGCTTCAGTCCTGTCCAACTCTGTGCAACCCCATAGATGGCAGCCCATCAGGCTCCCCCGTCCCTGGGATTCTCCAGGCAAGAATACTGGAGTGGGTTGCCATTTCCTTCTCCAGTGCGTGAAAGTGAAAAGTGAAAGTGAAATTGCTCAGTCATGCCCGACTCTTAGCGACCCCCTGGACTGCAGCCTACCAGACTCCTCTGTCCATGGGATTTTCCAGGCAAGAGTACTGGAGTGGGTTGCCATTGCCTTCTCTGTAATATTTACTAAATGGGTATTAAAACTGTGTCCACACAAATATGTACAAATGGATATTTATAGATGCCTTATGCATAATTGTCACAATTTGGATGGAACCAAGATGTCCTTCAGTAGGTGACTCAGTAAATAATTGTTGGGGCATCCAGACAATGGAATAATATTCAGTACCAAAAAGAAAACAGGCTATCAAGTCATTAAAAGCCATGGAGGACATTTAAATGCATACTACTAGGTTCAAGACACCAACATGAAAAGGCTACATACTGTATATTTCCAAGTATATGACATTCTGGAAAAAGCAAAACTATAAAGCCAGCTAAATAAAAAAAAATCAGTGGTCCCTCGAGTTTGGGAGGAGGAAGGAAGGGATGAATAGGTGGAATACAGAAAATTTTAGGGCACTGGAACTATTTCTTATTATGTAAAAATGGTGAATAATTGTCCAAATCCATAAAATGTCCAACAGCAGGCATGAACCCTAATGTGAACTATGACCTCTTAGTGGTCTTGATGTGTTAAAGTAGGTTCACCCATTGTAACAGCCATACCATCTGGCAGGGGATGTTGGTAATGGAGAAGCTGTGCATGTGTTAGGGAGAGGGGTGTAAAGGAAAACTCTACATCTTTCAGTAAATTTTGCTGCAAACCTGGAATTCCTCTAAAAATTAGTCTGTTGAATAAAATTGTTATTCATATCTCTGCAATCACAAACATGTACACATCTTATTCAAGGAGAAATTATGTCAAAATACTAAGGTAAAGAATTCAGGAGACCTGCAATGCAGGAGACCCCAGTCTTATTCCTGGGTCAGGAAGATCTGCTGGAGAAGGGATAGGCTACCCACACCATGATTTTTGGGCTTCCCTTGTGGCTCAAAGCAAAAGACCTAGGTTCAATCCTGGGTTGGGATTCCCAAGACCTGGGTTGGGAAGATCCACTAGAGAAGGTAAAGGCTACCCACTCTAGTATTTTGGCCTGGAATTCCATGGGGCTGCAAAGAGTTGGACATGACTGAGAGACTCACTTTCACATTAAGTGTTCAGATATATGATGGGGATTAAAGGTGAATTTATCAAATAGATAAGCAACAAGAGTTCACTCTATAGCACAAGGAATTATATCCATTTTCTCATAATAACATTTGGTTGGTTGTTTAGTTGTTTACCTGGTGGTTCTTGTTTTTGTTTTATTTGTGTTTTTTACTGGAGCACTCTTTTCAAATATAATCAGAGATGTTAAAACTCTTTTCATTAATTAAGTGGGAAGTCACACTATTGATGCTGCCATTTTATCTTTCATTCATCTTGGCAGTAACATATTAAATCTTGATGCTGAAAGACAAGTACAATTGTTGCTTTCAGTGGTTTTTCTTCATAACTTCTAATAGCCAGTATATTTGATATTTGAGAAGTTCAGTTCAGTTCAGTCACTCAGTTGTGTCTGACTCTTTGTGACCCAATGGACCACAGCACGCCAGGCCTCCCTGTCCATCACCAATTCCTGGAGTTTACCCAAACTCATGTCCATTGAATCAGTGATGCCATCCAACCATCTCATCCTCTTCCGTCTTCTCTTCCTGCCTTCAATCTTTCCCAGCATCAGAGTCTTTTCAAAGGAGTCAGCTCTTCACATCAGATGGCCAAATTACTGGAGTTTCAGCTTCAACATCAGTCTTTCCAATGAATATTTAGGACCGATTTCCTTTAGGATATACTGGTTGGATCAACTTGCAGTCCAAGTGACTCTCAACAGTCTTCTCCAACACCACAGTTCAAATGCATCAATTCTTCAGCTCTCAGCTTTCTTTATGGTCCAACTCTCACATCCATACATGACTACTGGAAAAACCATAGCTTTAACTAGATGGACCTTTGTTGGCAAAGTAATGTCTTTGCTTTTTAATATGCTGTCTAGGTTGGTCATAACTTTCCTTCCAAGGAATAAGTCTTTTTATTTCATGGCTGCAGTCACCATCTGCAGTGAATTTGGAGCCCCCCAAAATAAAGTTTGCCACTGTTTCCTGTTTCTCCATCTATTTGCCATGCAATGGTGGGACTGGTTTCCATGATCTTCGTTTTCTGAATGTTGAGCTTTAAGTCAACTTATTCACTGTCATTTTTCACTTTCATCAAGAGGCTCTTTAGTTCTTCTTCACTTTCTGCCATAAGGGTCATGTCATGTACACGTCTGAGGTTATTGATATTTCTCCCAGCAATCTTGATTCCAGCTGTGCTTCACCAAGCCCAGCGTTTCTCATGATGTACTCTGCATATATGTTAAATAAGCACGGTGACAATATACAGCCTTGACGTATTCCTTTTCCTTTTTGGAACCAGTCTGTTGTTCCATGTCCTGTTGATATTTGAGAAGCATATCTATAATTTCTGACTTTGATTATTGATACTGACTGCTATTACTGCTTTTTCTCTCTGTGGTTCTAATTCTCTAGTTGAAATTATAATCATTCCTGTGTCTATGTAGAAGGGTTAGAAACCAGAAGATATGATTTCTCATTCCATTTGGAGGCCAAAGTCTTGACCTTTACTTCTGTATTCAGAAAGGCCCTTAGTTTCATTTTGCAAATAGCATTTGTAGAAAAAAAAAGGCAAATATTTCAACTTCATATGTATTATATATTTATATTCTGTATTATTTACATTTAATAAAATGTTTATTTATATTATGTATTTATATTCTATTATAATCTATAGAATAATACATTTCTCACTTTGATTTATAAAATAAAACTGAGGAAAGAGTTATCAGCCAAAGTGTAGAGGTAAGCAGGTCTATTTTCCAAAACTGTCTATAGTCCAAGCTTCCTTCTCTGGCACATATATTTGAACTTGTGCTATCATGTGTCCTAAGGTAGCCTGGATAAAGTTGATGGAATGTAAGGGACTATGGTGATGTACTCTGCCAGCAATGGTGTGACAAAGACTATCTCCTTGGCCCTTCTCTGGTCAGGCTCTTCTGAGTCCTCCTCTTGACCAGCCCTCAATCTCAGCCCATAAAAATATCAGACTCTCAGTACAAAAATTTTTCCCACTCTTTCCCTATCCACCCCGCCTCCCCCACACACACACTTAAAGACTTAAAATGAGACTAGCATAGTTTGGGATTTCCTTGGCAGTCCAGTGCTTAAGACTCTGCACTTCCAATACAGAAGGCTCAGATTTGATCCCTGGTCAGGGAAATAAGATCCCACATGTTGCCATGTGGCAGAAGAAAAGAACGGGCATAGATTCTAACAGCTCAAGTTCAGTCCCTAGGATAAAGGCTCCAGCTGCTTTCTCATAGCTGTAGGTGACCCGGACTCTTCATTCTAGTCTGTTCAAGCCCTCAAGACAGGACCCCTGTCTCTCAGTCTCCATGGGGCAACCAGAGCCTCTCCAAGACAACCACCAGTTAGCAACCCAGCTGGGCAAACCCCTTAGTCAACACCCCACCAGCTTTTTGTGACTGTCTACTTCCCTGAGTCTGTCGCATCTCATCACTTCCCCTCCTACTCCCTCATTCTCTGTTTAAAAGGCACAAATCGAAGTTGAGTTCACACTGGGCTCTCTTGCATTATGCAGTAGTTCTTACTGAATGAAATCTGTCTGCCCCACTGTAACCAGTGTCCAGGTTTGTGTGTCTTTCACAAGCATCACCTGTGTTGCTGTATTCATAGTTTACCTAACACCTTTGAAGCAGGGGAGATTATCCACGTACTGCAAATGAGTAGACAAAGGCATAATGCAGTCATGTAATGTGTCTGAGAACAGGTGCATTCTCCAGGGGGCAGTTGTGGTCATTTGATGCCCAAGTGTTGGCTTGAGTGTTGGCCATATGAGACCTTCTATCTTTGTTCCACGTGCAGGAAGCCAGTGACTGCTTCTCCACCATAGTCCTCAGCTACGACATACACTCAAGTTCTATTTCTCTTGTTCTGGGGAAAGAGGATGCATGTTGAGCTTGGATCTTATCATCTTAAGGATCATAGATACTGTACTCACTCCTCTTCATGAGCTCTGCTAGAATCATGTTTCACAGTGTGTTTATAATTATAATGACATACATTTAAATGTAACGCATGCATGCATGCCAAGTTGCTTCAGTTGTATCCAGTTTTCAACCGAATGGACTGTAGCCTGTCAGGCTTCTTTGTCCGAGGAATTCTCTAGGCAAGAATACTAGAGTGGGTTGCCATGCCCTCCCGCAGGGGATCTTCCCAACCCAGGGATCCAACTGCATGCTTCTCTTATGTCTCCTGTATTGGCAGACAGGTTCTTTCCCACTAGCACCACCTGGGAAGCCCTTATATGTAATATCACTATGCAATTCAGATGAATTTGAAGCTGTTTCCTTTCCATTTTTTAAAAGTGCTTCGGCTTAAAAGAATTTATTTATTTATTTGCCTGCACCAGGTCCTAGTTGTGCCATACGGATCTTCAGTCTTAGTCACAGTGTGTGAGATCTAGTTCCCTAACCAGGGATGGAAGCTGAGCCCCCTGCATTGGGAGGGCAGAATCTTAGCCACTGGACCACCAGGAAGTGCTGTGTTTTGGCTTTTTAAAATTACTCAAATCTTTAAAATATATATTCTGTTTATAAATAGAATCAGGTCAGATCAGATCAGTCACTCAGTGGTGTCTGACTCTTTGCGACCCCATGAATCGCAGCACGCCAGGCCTCCCTATCCATCACCAACTCCCGGAGTTCACTCAGACTCACGTCCATCGAGTCAGTGATGCCATCCAGCCATCTCATCCTCTGTCGTCCCCTTCTCCTCCTGCCCCCAATCCCTCCCAGCATCAGAGTCTTTTCCAATGAGTCAACTCTTCGCATGAGGTGGCCAAAGTACTGGAGTTTCAGCTTTAGCATCATTCCTTCCAAAGAAATCCCAGGGCTGATCTCCTTCAGAATGGACTGGTTGGATCTCCTTGCAGTCCAAGGAACTCTCAAGAGTCTTCTCCAACACCACAGTTCAAAAAAATCAATTCTTTGGCACTCAGCCTTCTTCACAGTCCAACTCTCACATCCATACATGACCACAGGAAAAACCATAGCCTTGACTAGATGGACCTTTGTTGGCAAAGTAATGTCTCTGCTTTTCAATATGCTATCTAGGTTGGTCATAACTTTCCTTCCAAGGAGTAAGTGTCTTTTAATTTCATGGCTGCAGTCACCATCTGTAGTGATTTTGGAGCCCAGAAAAATAAAAGTCTGGCACTGTTTCCCCATCTATTTCCCATGAAGTGGTGGGACCAGATGCCATGATCTTTGTTTTCTGAATGTTGAGCTTTAAGCCAACTTTTTCACTTTCCTTTTTCACTTTCATCAAGAGGCTTTTGAGTTCCTCTTCACTTTCTGCCATAAGGGTGGTGTCATCTGCATATCTGAGGTTATTGATATTTCTCCCTGCAATCTTGGTTCCAGTTTGTGTTTCTTCCAGTCCAGCATTTCTCATGATGTACTCTGAATATATATCTATAATTTATAGCATATCTATAAATATATATCTATCATCTATAGCAATAGATGGACATATCTTTGAAAGTCACAATGGCTCTTTGGAGGCAGATGTAATAGGGGTTGGTTTAGTTTCTAAGTCATGTACAATTCTTTTCCAATCCCATGGATTATAGCCTTCCAGGCTCCTCTGTCCATGGAATTTCCCAGGCAAGAATACTGGAGTAGGTTGCCATTTCCTTTTCCAGGGCATCTTCCTGACCCAGGGTTCAAACCCATGTCTCCTGCTTGACAGATGGACTTTCTACCACTGGGCCACCAGGGAAGTCCCTAGATGAGACAGTAGGTGAAGGCTGAATCACTTACTACCATTAAGCAGTAAAATATTGGGCTTCTTTGGTGGCTCAGATGGTAAAGAATCTGCCTGCTATGCAGGAGACCTGTGTTTAATCCCTGTGTTGGGGAAATCCTCTGAAGGAGGAAATGGCAACCCAATCCAATATTCTTGCCTGGAAAATTTCATGGACAGAGGGGCCTGGTGGGCTAGAGTCCACAGGGTCACAGAGAACTGGACTCAGCTGAGCAATTAACACTTTCAAACAATAAAAGATCAGTTTAGTCCTGCTTTTACTTGGTCCCTGGTGAAAAAGTGCCTACATGACCCATAAACATTCTCATTCATTCCAAGCAGGCATGTCTATTAGCTACAAGCTCTACATTATTAAAATTATAACCTCTCTAAGCAGTCAACTAACTTTTAATCTCTGCTTTTATATGACAGTGAAACTCTACTGCCTGGAAATAATAATGTTATAAAGAAATTTTCTGAAAATTTATAAACTGGGCAAAAGTCTTAATAACTTTCTCAAGTAATCAGAAGTTATTTGAGCCTAAAGTGGATTGAAATACTAGTATAAGGGAGCTATAGATTTCCCTGCTCAGTGTCTGTCATTGCTCCAGTGAGAAAGGATTAAAAAATACTCCAGTATTCAGCCAATATTGTTCTCCATACATATGTATTCAGGTTATCCTAGTGTAAGTCAAAATAATCCATTCTAGGGGATGCATTGGACTCCACAGGAATATTCACAATAAAGAGAAATTTAGGGACTTGTGGGTTTACAGTGTGCTGACTGATTTCTAAGGAGGAGTCTACATCTTTTGTGCTCTGGTGGTTTTCACACCTCAAGGAAATGTACAAATGAAGTAGGATTTGTGTTCTGTAAGGGGTGTGGCTTTCTTTTATAAAATGGTAAGGTCAGTAACAAATTTAAGAAGGTCTGTTTTAGAATATAATACAGATAGAAGGTCAGAATCTAAATTAATCTTCTTAAAATTATTCCCGTCCTTTCCCTAAAAATCTATGCCATCGGGGAAATCAGTATCCGATTTTGAAGACCACTGTTACAAATCTTTTGGAGATGCTAATACTGGGCTTCCCAAGTGGTGCAGTGGTAAAGAATCTGCCTGCCAATTCAAGAGATGCAAGAGACACAGGTTTGATGCCTGGGTCAGGAAGATCCCCTGGAGGAGGAAACAGCAACCCACTCCAGTATTTTTTCCTGGGAAATCCCATGGACAGCGGAGCCTGGTGAGTACAGTCCATGGGTCACAAAGAGTCAGACACAATGGAGCACGCGCACATGTGTCATCTTACTAGCCCTATAATTAGTGAGGTCTTTACAGTCCTCATAGAACTGATTCTGTCATTCTAATAACATGTCCATGCCTTTTACTTTTAATATTTATTTATTATTGATAGTTTATGGTTTTTTTGACATTTTTATGAAAAACTTGTCATGTCCGATGTATTCTTATATGACTTGTATAGACTACCAATTTCAAATTAGACATTTATCTGGTAATTTAATTTTAAAATAAATCAATACATTATTTGTGACTGAGCTAAAATATTTATAACTAAAAGGTGATTTTAATTGAATCTGAAACACGATGATAACTGTCAGATACAAATCGGTGCTTGCCAAGCACACTTGCTGTCTGCCTCTGAGGAGACCGAACCCTGTGCAGCTACAGCCGTTGGCCTTCAACACCCCTGAGGGGGTTCAGGGCAGAGAGAGAGGCGCTCTGCTCCAGGGAATCTGGTGGCGGGTCTTTAGACAGTTGCTCCTTGCAGTTCAATATTACACTCATGGCCAATTCTTGACAGAAAATATTTGATAATTCTAACACTGTCAATACTAGTGTAATGACAATAAGGAAACATATAAAAGTGTTTAGAATGGACATTTAACTTTTTTTTATTTGTTTTTGTTTTCCTAATTGTGTCAGTTTATTTGTTTTGCTCTTGACAGTACTTTAATGACATGATTCAAGTTCAGTATACTTTTATGAAATAATGTAGGCAGTCTTTGGAAAGAGGTTAAGAATTCTTGGGTTAATTCCTGTCTATGTATCAGATGGTCATGGTTTTCTCTTATTTTCTGCCCGTACATGACCCCCAATACATCTGTAACATCAACTCATTTTTATTTCTCTCATCATGTTTTTGTTGTTGTTCAGTCACCCAGTCTTGTCCAACTCTTTGTAACCCCATGGACTGTAGCCCACTAGGCTCATCTGTCCATGGAATTTCCCAGCCAAGAATACTGGTGTGCGTGGCCATATCCTTCTTCAGGGGATCATTCTTAGCCAGAGATTGAAACCAGGTCTCCTGCATTGCTGGCAGTTTCTTTACCATCTGAGCCACCAGGGAAGCCCTATGTCATTAAATGCCATATAGGCAAGATTGAATATGAAGAGTATTTTTTATTAATGCAGAAATGTGGAAAATAAGCCAATGTCAACTATAGACTCATAATTGATTAAGGAGACTATACTGAAGATACAAATGGTAAAAAAAATAAAGGAAAAAAGTTCACAATAATTTCCAGTTTCCTGAGTTTGACTATATTTCCAGTAATTTAGAAATATTTTTCCAGCTTTATTGAAATATAATTGACACAGTGAAGTGAAGTCACTCAGTTGTGTCCGACTCTTTGCGACCCTGTGGACTGTAGCCCACCAGGCTCCTCCGTCCATGGGATTCTGCAGGCAAGAATACTGAAATGGGTTGCCATTTCCTTCTCCATAGTGTAAACTTAAAGATGTACTATGTCATGATTTGAAGCACACATATGCAAAAAAAATGTGCGCTTATGTGTAGTGAGATGTTTACCACAATAAGGTTAGTGAACACATCCTTCATGTCACATAACGACCCCTTTGTTGTTGTTATGATTAAGAACATTGAACCCTAATCTCATAGCAACTTCTACAAGTACAATGATGTCAACTGTATCCACCATGCTGTACTTAATATCCCTGGAATTTATTCATCTTTTAACTGAAAGTTTGTTTCCATTGATCAACATCTCCCCATTTCTCCCGCTTATCATTCCCTGGCAACTGCCATTCCACTCTGTTTCTATGAACTGGTTGTTTTTAGATTCCACACAGAATTGAGATCATGTTCTATTTGCCTTTCCCTTTCTGTGTGTGTGTGTGTGTGTGTGTGTGTGTGTGTGCGTGTGCGTGTGTGTGTGTGTGTGTGTGTGTGTCACATTTTCCTTACCATTGATTCATCAGTGGATGCTTAGGTTGTTTTCGTATCATAGCTATTGTGAATCGTGCTGCAATAAAAATAGGAGTGCAGATATATCTTTAAGATAGCAATTTCATTTCCTTTAGATAAATGCTTAAAAGTATGATTGCTGTATCAAACAGTAGTTTTGCTTTTAATTTTTGAAGAAAATTTATACTGTTTTCCACAATGGCTGCACAAATATATATTCCCGCAAACAGAACTCCAAAGTGCCCATTTCTCTACATCTTTCCAGCATTTGTTATCTCTCAGCTTTTATTTTTATTTAGTTTTCAATAGTAGTAATTTTAACAGGCGAGAGGTGATATCTTGTTGTTTTGATTTGTATTTACCTGATCATTAGTGATGTTATGCACTGTTTCCTAAATTTGTTCTTTACTTGTCCTCGCGGTAAAGAACCTGGCTGCCAATGCGGGAGAGGCAAGAGACATGGGTTCAATCCCTGGGTCAGGAAGATCCCCTGGTGTAGGAAATAGCTACCCACCCCAGCATTCTTGCCTGGAGAATCCCATGGACAGAAGAGCCTGGCGGGCTATAGTCCATGGAGTCACAGAGTCAGACACGACTGAAGCAGCTTAGCACATATGCATACTTTCTTTGGAAAAATGTCAGTCCAAGTCCTCTGCCCATTTTTTAATTGGATTCTTTGGTTGTTTTGCTATTCAGTTGCATAAGTTACTTATGTATTTTGGACATCAGTCCTCCTTAATCAGCTATGTGATTTGCAAATATTTTCTGCCATCTCATAGAATGTCTTTCATTGTGTTGATTGTTTCTTTTGCTGGTGAAAGGGCCCGAGCTTGATTTCGTCCCACATGTCCAGTTTTGCTCTTGTGCTGTGCTTTCAGTGTTACATCCAAAAGGTTGCTGCCACACCTGATGTCAAAGGGTTTTTCCTGCCTTTTTCTTCTAGGGGTTTTACAGTTTCAGATTTACATGTGAGTCTTTAATCAATTGCTATTTAATCATTGAGAGTGGTATAAATTTGAATCTTTTCATACAGCTATTCAGTTTAACCATCACCCATTCTTTGAAGAGAGCTTCCCTGGTTGCAAAGAATCTGCCTGCTGATGTAGGAGTTGCAGGAGACACATGTTGGATTTCTGGGTCTGGAAGATCCCCTGTAGTAGAAAATGGCAACCCATTCCAGTATTCTTGCCTGGGAATTCCCATGGACAGAGGAGCCTGGTGGTCTTCTCAAAAGAGTCGGACACAACTCACCACTACCAGCATTTACTGAAGAGACTATCCTTTCCACTGGGTATTCTTGAATTCCTTGTTGACTATTAGTTAACCATGTATGCATGAGTTTATTTCTACACTCTCAGTTTTGCTTCCCTGATCTATGTGTCTGTTCTGGTACCAGTACCATACTGTTCTAATTACTAAAGTTTTATAATTTGGTAAAAACAAAAGAGTGAAGTCTACAGCTTTCTTTTTTTTTTATTTTCAAAATTTTTTGGCTATTCAAGATCTTATATGGCCTCATACAAATAATAGGTCTTTTTTTTTTTTCATTTCTGTGAAAATTTTCATTGAACTTTAACAGGGATTACAATGACTTTACGTATTCTTGAACATGGGATATTTTCCCACTTACTTGTGTCCCCATCAGTCTCTTTCATCATATCTTAGAGTGTTCAGCATATAGCTTTTCACGCCTTTCTACTTTGATCTTTGCTATTTCCTTCCTTTGCTAACCTTAGTCTTAATTGCTTATTTTCAGTTTTCTTAAGATGTAAATTAGGTTATTTGAGCTCCTGCTTTTTCTTTTCTTAGTGTAAGCATTTATTGCTATAAATTTTTCCTCTTAAAAGTGTTTTTGCTCCATCCCATAAGTTTTGGTATGTTTTGTTTGCATTTTGTTTGTTTCAGGATGTTTTTCATTTTCCTATTGATTTCCCCTTTCAGAAGTCATTCATCAGTGGGTGGATTAATTTTCTCATGTTTGTCAGATTTCCAATTACCTCTTATTCTTGATTTCTAGTTTCATACCTTTCTGTTCAAAAAAGATACATGGCCTGATTTCCATCTTTTAATTGTGCTTTGAGTTGTGCTAATATATGATCTTTTCTGAACCACTTTCTATATGGACTAGAGAAGAATGTGACTGTTGCTGCTGTTCCATACATTTCTGTTGGTACTTTTGATCTAAGGTGCGGTACACATCCATAATTCCTGTGTGGATTTTATGTTTGAATTAGTCCCTGAAAGTGGGATATTGAAGTCCCTTACTGAATTTTGGTGATGGGGGGTGGGATGGAGGCCTCCTGCTTTGTCATCTTGGTCATATCACTTCAGGAAAACACACACACACACACACACACACACACTGTACAAAATAAATAAATAAGTTCCTACTAGCATGAGAACATATAAAATTCCACTATTTTTTCATGAAATTTATATACTAGCTAAGGTTTAAATTCTAAGAATTAACTAGAAGGAATTTTTAAGCACACTATTCATATTTAAATTTATACAAACTTATTTAGACGGCTTTATAGTGGCTCTTCATGGCAAATAGATGGGGAAACAGTGGAAAAAGTGACAGACTTTATTTTTTTGTGGCTCCAAAATCACTGCAGGTAGTGACTGCAGCCATGAAATTAAAAGATGCTTGCATCTTGGAAGAAAAGTTATGATCAAATTAGACAGCATATTAGAAAGCAGAGCCATTAGTTTGCCAACAAAGGTCCATATAGTCAAAGCTATGGTTTTTCCAGTGGTCATGTATGGATGTGAGAGCTGGACTATAAATAAAGCTGAGCACCAAAGTATTGATGCTTCTGAACTGTGGTGTTGGAGAAGACTCTCTAGAGTCCCTTGGACTGCAAGGACATCCAACCAGTCCATCGTAAAGGAAAGCAGTCCTGAATATTCATTGGAAGGACTAATGCTGAAGCTGAAACTCCAATACTTTGGCCACCTGATGTGAAGACCTGACCCATTGGAAAAGACCCTGATGCTGGGCAAGATTGAAGGTGGGAGGAAAGGGGATAACAGAGGATGAGATGGTTGGATGGCATCACTGACTCAAAGGACATGAGTTTGAGCAAGCTCCAGGAGTTGATGATGGACAGGGAGGCCTGGCGTGCTTCAGTCCATGGTGTCACAAAGAGTTGTACATGACTGAGCAACTGAACTGAACTGAATTGAACCATGGATCTCTGTATTTCCAATTTATCATAGAAAATACCTGAATGATTGTATTGAAAAGAACTAGTGACCTACACATCGACACTGTAGATTGGAAAATATATGAATACCTTTTAAAAATGTAAAAATTTTAAGTGTTGTATTTTTCTTTTTCATTTCTTTATTTTTGTTAATAAAATTAAGAATTTGGGCAGACAAAAATAATTGTATTCCACAAAAGGAGTTAGAATTTGTATTTTGATAAATACTAATATCTATTTACATAAGCAAAATTCTACTGCTTGTTTCTAAACCTAAATAGACAAATTTGTCAACACAAATTTGTAAGCCATAACTGGATACTGGGAACTTGATATTTATGTTAACTAGATTTCCAATCTGTTAAATAGGAAATATTTAAAATACTTAATTCCTGAAGCTCTCTGAAGGTAATGAAACTAGTACCACAGGGGAAAACATGAGCTTCAGAATAAAATAAGATAGGGTTCAAATATAGTCTAGAATTTACTCTGTGCTCTTAGTTGGGTTATTAACCTAATAGGTTAAGGAATGAGACCATCACTCAGTGTTCTCATTCAAATTTTGAAGATATTAAATCAATCAATCTGTAGAAGGTCCTCAGTACATTTCATGACATAGGTGTTCATTTCATCCTTCTCTCCTTTTCCTACATTTTACTAAATAGCTTTCTAAGTGTGATCTAAACCAGGAGAACTTGCAGAAAGTCCAAAGATGGACACTGAAGTTTTGAATGAATTCTTTAAATGTGCCTGTTGTAGATAAACGCATGTGTGTGCCTTTTATGCATGTTTATAAAATACTTTACATTATAGACTTTTTAAAAATAGTTTCATCAGTTTAAAAACCTTTACTCTTCTCTACTAACTCACTCTATCTTATTGTGAACAACTGATGACCATAAGACAGTTACTGGAGTCATGTTAGAATGTCTCATTCTTCAGGGCAAAAGGGACTCTATGAAATTTCATTCCTAATTCATTAAGTTTCTCTCTCAGGGTAAATTTGAGGGGCCAGTAATATAGTTTATAATATCATTTATTAACACTGCAAAGTTGCAAATACAAGAAAAATAGCAACGAGATTTTATCATCTGTTTCATCATCGCAACCTCATGGTTTGGGCTCTGGCGTGTGTTTTTCTTTGGCTTTAAGCCAATACCTGGCAGCCACATTTCCTGCTTGTGAAAATGATTCTCACTCTTTACTGGAAAACTCCTATTATTTCTCCCTTGAATTCTTCCTAAAAGAACTGGTTTCTTCATATTTATTCCTAGGGGGATTTTTGCAACTGTATCATCATTGTGTTGCAACTTGTATCCTATTGATAGCAAAACATACGTTTCCCTGGATAATGTCCTTGAGGGTGGACAATGACCCTCTCCACAGCTTCATAGGATCCGATGCATAGAGGTCCCCAGTATGGTTTTGTTGAATTAATGAAGATGTGAGCAAACAATTGGGTATATAATTGAGCATCCTTTTATTTCGCATTTAACAAAGTCAACATCCTGTCAGTCTGTGAGGGATTACACAGGATAGTTTTTTGCATAATTTGCAAGCATTTTATTTAAATTCTGGTCTTTTTATTGATTCACTCAGTCCTTGATCAATAAACATAGGTCACTTTGATAAAACTCAGTTTTGAAAAACATCTTTGACAATTGAGAGAGCATAAAACTGAATTTTAAAAAAATCATGCTCGTATTCCTAGGATACTGTCATTTTTAAGAAAAGTTGAACAGACTTGACTTCAGATAAAACTTTTTTGTTTGTTTGTTTTGTAGCCCAGGCTTTCTTCTGTATTTCACACAGTAGCAATGACAACTATTTAGCTATTCTCTAATAATGTTCTTGAACTATGATGTCTGTTTCATCTCACGATCTATATGCTTCAGAGATTATGTGAGCCCAGAACAATCCAGAAACAACTCCTGACCAGAAAAGAGAGCTGAGCATCACATCACTTATTCTGATATATTCAAACGGTTAAGTCACTTGACAGAAAAAAAAAAAAGTTAAGAAAAAGACAAGAGCAGTTAATGAATATATTTTTTTTACAGTTTGAAGGTAGGATTCTTAAACATCGATGAGGCAAAATATTTGTAGTAATAGAGGACAATTTGTGGATTGTTTTCAGTTTTTCCAAACCCAAGTGAACTCTTTCATTTTCCTCTCCCTTTCTTAGCCTATACACCCCTATTTCTGCATTTACCATCTATGAGCAGTGAAATCTAACTGTAAACTCTGTGATGTGATGCACCAGTAGATCATATGTCCATCAGATAATTTCTACTGTATTTCTTCCACCTTGAGTTCTTTGAAACTCAAATTGCATTTTCTTCAATCTTTTACTTCTAGCCCTTAAAGCCATCATTATTCTTAATACAGAGAAAATCCTCAACATCAAAATAACCAAGTAATAAACATATATACACCTACATGTGTGCATGTGTGTGGAAGGGTGTTTTTACATGCATGTGCTTAGTCACTAAGCTGTCTCTGAGTCTCTGTGACCCCACGGACTGTACCCACTGGGCTCCTTTGTCCATGGGATTCTCCAGGCAAGAATACTGGAGTGGGTTTCCATTCCCTTCTCCAGGGGATCTTCCTGACCCAGGGATCAAACCTGCATCTCTTGAGTCTTCTGCATTGGCAGGCTAAGTCTTTACCACTGATTCACCTGGGAAGCCCACACAGTATGTATATAAATATGCTCATTTTACATAATGGCTTTTAGTAACTGAATCAGATTGTACACAATGACTTTTAGAAACTAGATCCCCACAAATACACACATGCACACAATCACACACTGCATATATACAAATAAACCAACTTGACATGATGTTGCGTGTTCAGGGTACATTATCCCAATATGGTGCCTTGAATATTGGAGGAAGCTGAAGGAATTTGAGAAAGCGCAGGTCTGGACAGGACTTTCTGACCTTGCCCTGAAGCGGGTCATGAGACTGTCATGTGAGAGGTGCCTTTCCAGTACCCACAGAAAAGGAGCATCATTTCCTCCAGGGGAAAGGGACAGAATCTGAATGGACAGACCTTGCTAAGTTTCCTCAGTTGACTACTGTTTGCTCACATCTTTTTGGCTCTATCACTGTTTCCAGGACTCTCTGTTCTTCATCAAACCTGGTATGGAAACACTAAGTCTGATGGTGTCTTTGAGTCTTCATTTCCTTATGAAGGTTCCCATGTGGTACATTGTATGCTTTTCTGTTGTCAGTCTCTTTTGTTATGGAGACTCAGCCAAGTAACTAAGATGGGTAAAGGAATGATAATTTTCTTCTCCTAAAATGTTATTTAGTAACTAAAAAAGAAAAAAAGTCCACAGTGGTTTTTAGAAACTGGAAGCTCATTACCACTCTTCCTAGCTCTTGCATAACTCCCAAAGGAAGAGGTTTGGTCTCTCTAAGTGAGAATAGCTCTTAGTCATAAACAAAACATTGTACTCAAAACTAAAACTGTTTGGTGGCATTTTAGAGGGTTCTAAAGAGCTCTGGTAGTCCTTTATGTCTCAACACAGAAAGAATTCGGTGAGAAGCAACGTGATAGATGAGTGATTTATTAGAACATAATGCTTTTAAGGCTTACCAGTAGGTGAACAAGAAGGTGCTACACCTTCAAAAGTTAGTTTTATAGTCAAAGGAAAAGTGAGGAGGGGGAGAAGAACTTCTTCGTTTTTCTTGAGTAGACATCACACTTTCATCATCAGCTTTTCATCTATGTTAGGCAGGAGAGTTTTCTTGTCCTATGTGATCAAGCCAGGTCCACAAAATATTACTTCTTATGTGTGTGGAGAGCATGTCCTAACCTACCGAGCTCACTGGGCAGAATGTGGGGCTCTTGCCAACATCATTTTATTGTTTTGAGGCCAGTCTCATGCTTCTGTTATATGATTTCATGGCTAAGCAAGCCTGGTTAGTTTTGCGGTTAAGCAAACCTGCTTTCTTCAGTTCAGTTCAGTTCAGTTCAGTCACTCAGTCATGGCCAACTCTTTGTGACTCCATGGACTGCAGCACGCCAGGTTTCCCTGTCCTTCACCAACTCCCAGACCTTGCTTAAACTCACATCCATAGAGACAGTGATGCCATCCAACCATCTTATCCTCTGCCGTCCCCTTCTCTTCCTGCCTTCAATGTTTTTCAGCATCAGGGTCTTTTCTAAGGCGTCAGTTCTTCACTTCAGTCCTTTCAATGAACATGCAGGACTAATTTCCTCTAGGATTGACTGGTTTTATCTCCTTGCCATCCAAGGGACTCTCAAGAGTCTTTTCCAACACTGCAGTTCAAAAGCATCAATTCTTCAGCATTCAGCTTTCTTTATGGTTCAATTCTCACATCCATACATGACTACTGGAAAAACCATAACTTTGACTAGATGGAACTTTGTCATCAAGGTAATGTCTCTGCTTTTTAATATGCTGTCTCAATTTGTCATGCCTTTTCTTCTAAGGAGCAAGCATCTTTTAATTTCATGGTTTCAGTCACCATCTGCAGTGATTTTGGAGCCCAAGAAAATAAAGTCGCTCAGTTTCCACTGTTTCCCCATTTATTTGCCATGAAGTGATGGGACTGGATGCCATGATTTTTGTTTTTTTTTGTTTTGTTTTTTGAATGTTGTGCTTTAAGCCAACTTTTTCACTCTCCTCTTAAACTTTCATCAAGAGGCTCTTTAGTTGTTTGTGTTCTGCCATAAGGATGGTATCATCTGCATATCTGAAGTTACTGATATTTCTCCTAACAGTTTTGATTCTAGCTTGTGCTTTATCTAGCAGAGGATGTCGCATGATGTACCCTGCATATGTCAAATAAATAGGGTGACAATATACAGCCTTGATATACTACTTTCCCAATTTTAAACCAGTCTGTTATTCCATGTTCGGCTCTAATTGTTGCTTCTTGACTTGCATACAGATTTCTCAGGAGGCAGGTAAGGTGGTCGGGTATTCCCATCTCTTTAAGTATTGCCCACAGTGTGTTGTGATCCACACAGTCCAAAGCTTTAGCGTAGTCAATAAAGCAGAAGTAGATGTTTCTCCGGAATTTTGGTCTTGCTTTCTTGAGTAACCATTAACTTACAGGAGTCTCCCACATTTTTTTCTACTTACAGTCCCAGAGTGGGATTACCTGTTTGATCACTTACTTTGTCCTTTGCTCTGTCCCTGTCGAAACCAGCCTTCTTGCATGACCATTCACTATCTTATCTTGCAAAACATATACTGGGAGTGCTGAAACATTATGGAAATTATGTAGTTGTTAATGAAACTCACTGAACAATATCTTCCATTTCTTTCTTACCTGTTTTTTTCTCTATCAACCAAAAGTTCCTTTTAAATCGAGCAACCTCTTGCTAATGGAAAAATCAGGGAGTGAAAAATTATTTAAAATATTTAAATGTCCTTGTTAAAGTATCAAATATAATAGGGAGAAAGGAATCCCAGGATATAAAAACTCACAGCAAGATGGTTTCTTTCTTTTTTGGATTTTGACCAAAATACTACAGAAAGGCTTGGTTTTAAAACAAATCATCAAGTAGTTCTCAATTGTGTTTTTTAAAAATTTAGATATAAGATTCTCTGAGAGCTGCAAAAAAATAAAAAACACAAAAAAACTGTTCAACCAGCCAGACTCAGTTTCTCTATTCCTAGAAAGGCAGTTGATTCAACTCTCTGAAGTGTTTTGATACTTAATTAGTTTATACTTGACAAGCACTTTCAATGTGAAGGTCTCATTCAAAAGCACAGTATTATTAATCAGTGAATGCCAGATTCAGCAGTTTTCTTGCACATTATAAATTCTTAGCAACTCTTTCAGCAAAATGATAAATTATGTGTCCTTATTTTCTTTCTTGGGCATCTCTTTTATACACATTTCCAACCTGCTTTTAAAACATATCTGACAAACAATTATTTTATCTCTCTTTTACAAAGAATGCAGCCTAAAAGTTCATGACCATATTTTCTTAAGTATGTGTTTCTCTTATTAACACCATTTCCCAGTCTGTGTTCTTTGCAGTATCATTGTAACATAACTGATGGCATTTAATAAAATAGTCACATGGGAAATAAAATAGTAACCTTTTGAATTGTCAGTCTATTACTAATAGATTTAAATGAGAACCACATCATTTGTAAGCACATTTTATAATAACTATTGTAATTCATTGTAAAGTTTCAAATTTATACAAACACTGCTTTCAGTGAAAAGGGAAAATGTGAAGATCATGCTTTTGGCTCCACCATGGAGCTAAGATAAGTAACTGCAAGCTTTAGAACTGATGTCTCAAATGATATGAATCTAATGAGAAAGAATGGCCAAATTTATGATTCTTGTCTCTCCACTATACGTGTACTGAAATCTTTATAACAATATAAAAAGCAGATAAATATAAGCATGCATCTCTTCAAAAGATGGCTTGTTTGGATGTTAATTAGTCTTCAGATTTTTATTTCAAAAGCAAATATAGGGGAAGAGACGATTGCTTTTTGGGTACACTCTACTAAGAGCTCCTATTAAGCAAAGAATGGTAGCTCATTTATCTAGTTACTGGGCTCCTGATTGAGTCCTGGCTCTTGCGCTTACTACCTCTGAGAGTTTTAGCAGGATATGTAACACCTGTCTCAGCCAGAAACAAGGTTGAAGTAAAGTTAGATAAGTGAATGTATGCAGAATCTAAGTATAGTGGCTGGCACAGTGGAATTCAGAGTTCAAGTGAATGCAAATTGATATGTGATGCTATTCTTACCATGATATTTTTTCTGCACCTATCAGTATGTGATTCATGAAAGACACTCAGTATTGTTGAATTTAAATGACAGAGCAAGAAGTTTTAATAATTCATGAAAGCAAGCAAGGATCACCAACATTATCATCATCATTATCACCTTCAAACATTCAACGTGTGGAAAATATGTTAACTAAATAAATAACCAGGCTGCGATGGTGCACAAGCACCGTGTAGAGGAGCTACCCCACATCCAAGGTCAGGGACAGAAGCCGGGAGGACCCCATGCCTGAGGGGCGGCGGCCAAGAGGAGCTAACCCACATCCAAGGAGCTGTGGATGCGTAGGCACAGGAGGGCCTAGAGGAGCTATTCCATGTTTAAGGTCAGGAGGGGAGGCGGTGAGGAGATACCCCTAGTCCTAGGTAAGGAGCAGCCGTGAAGAGATACCCCACATCCTAGATAAGAGAAACCCAAGTAAGACGGTAGGTGTCACAAGAGGGCATCAGAGGGCAGACACACTGAAACCATAATCACAGAAACTAGTCAATCTAATCACACGGACCACATTCTCGTCTAACTCAATGAAACTAAGCCATGCCCTGTGGGGCCACCCAAGACAGGCGGATTGTGGTGGAGAGGTTTGACAGAATGTGGTCTACTGGAGAAGGGGTATTCTTGCCTTGAGAACCCCATGAAGAGTATGAAAAGGCAAAATGATAGGATACTGAAAGGGGAACTCCCAGGGTCTGTAGGTGCCCAATATGCTACTGGAGATCAGTGGAGAAAAAACTCCAGAAAGAATGAAGGGATGGAGCCAAAGCAAAAACAATACCCAGGTGTGGATGTGACTGGTGATAGAAGCAAGGTCTGATGTTGTAAAGAACAATATTGCATAGGAACCTGGAATATTAGGTCCATGAATCAAGGCAAATTGGAAGTGCTCAAACAGGAGATGGCAAGAGTGAACATCAATATTCTAGGAATCAGCAAACTAAAATGGACTGGAATGGGTGAATTTAACTCAGATGACCATTATATCTACTATTGCAGGCAGGAATCCCTTAGAAGAAATGGAGTAGCCATCATGGTCAACAAAAGAGTCCATCATGCAGTACGTGGATGCAATCTCAAAAACGACAGAATGATCTCCGTCTGTTTCCAAAGCAAACCATTCAATATCACAGTAATCCAAGTCTATGCCCCAACCAGTAACACTGAAGAAGCTGAAGTTGAATGCTTCTATGAAGACCTACAAGACCTTTTAGAACTAACACCCAAAAAAGATGTCCTTTTCATTATAGGGGACTGGAAAGCAAAAGTAGGAAGTCAAGAAACACCTGGAGTAACAGGAAAATTTGGCCTTGGAATACAGAATGAAGCAGGGCAAAGGCTAATAGAATTTTGCAAGAGAATGCACTGGTCATAGCAAACACCTGCTTCCAACAACACAAGAGAAGACTCTACAAATGGACATCACCAGATGGTCAACACTGAAATCAGACTGATTATATTCTTTGCAGCCAAAGACGGAGAAGCTCTAAACAGTCAGCAAAAACAAGACCAGGAGCTTTTGAAGAAAGTAGGGAAAACCACCAGACCATTCAGGTATGACCTAAATCAAATCCCTTGTGATTATACACTGGAAGTGAGAAAAAGATTTAAGGGACTAGGTCTGATAAATAGAGTGCCTGATGAACCATGGATGGAGGTTCGTGACATTGTACAGGAGACAGGAATCAAGACCATCCCCATGGAAAAGAAATGCAAAAAAGCATCATGGCTGTCTGGCGAGGGCTTACAAATAGCTGTGAAAAGAAGAGAAGCAAAAAGCAAAGGAGAAAAGGAAAGATATAAGCATCTAAATGCAGAGTTAGCAAGAAGACATAAGAAAGCCTTCCTCAGTGATCAATGCAAAGAAATAGAGGAAAACAACAGAATGGGAAAGACTAGAGATCTCTTCAAGAAAATTAGACATACCAAGGGAACATTTCATGCAAAGATGGGCTTGATAAAAGACAGAAACGGTATGGACCTAACAGAAGCAGAAGATATCAAGAAGAGGTGGCAAGAATACACAGAAGAACTGTATAAAAAAGATCGTCAGGACCCAGATAATCACGATGGTATGATCACTCACCTAGGGCCAGACATCCTGGAATGTGAAGTCAAGCGGGCCTTAGAAAGCATCACTACAAACAAAGCTAGTGGAGGCGATGGAATTCCAGTTGAGCTATTTCAAATCCTGAAAGATGATGCTGTGAAAATGCTGCACACAATATGCCAGCAAATTTGGAAAACTCAGCAGTGGCCGCAGGACTGGAAAAGGTCGGTTTTCATTCCAATCCCAAAGAAAGGCAATGCCAAAGAATGCTCAAACTACCACACAATTGCACTCATCTCACACGCTAGTAAAGTAATGCTCAAAATTCTCCAAGCTAGGCTTCAGCGATACGTGAACCGTGAACTTCCAGATGTTCAAGCTGGTTTTAGAAAAGGCAGAGGAACCAGAGATCAAATTGGCAACATCCACTGGATCATCAAAAAAGCAAGAGAGTTCCAGAAAAGCATCTATTTCTGCTTTATTGACTATGCCAAAGCCTTTGACTGTGTGGATCACAATAAACTGTGGAAAATTCAGAAAGAGATGGGAATACCAGACCACCTGACCTGCCTCTTGAGAAACTTGTATGCAGGTCAGGAAGCAAGAGTTAGAACTGGACATGGAACAACAGACTGGTTCCAAATAGGAAAAGGAGAACGTCAAGGCTGTATATTGTCATGCTGCCTGTTTAACTTATATGCAGAGTACATCATGAGAAATGCTGGGCTGGATGAAGCACAAGCTGGAATCAAGATTTCTGGGAGAAATATCAATAACCTCAGATACTCAGATGACACCACCCTTATGGCAGAAAGTGAAGAGGAAAGAAAATGCATCTTGATGAAACTGAAAGAGGAGAGTGAAAAAGTTGGCTTAAAGCTCAACATTCAGAAAATGAAGATCATGGCATCTGGTCCCATCACTTCATGGGAAAGAAATAGTGGAAACAGTGTCAGACTTTATCTTTTGCAGGCTCCAAAATCACTGCAGACAGTGACTGAAGCCATGAAATTAAAGACGCTTACTCCTTGGAAGGAAAGTTATGACCATCCTAGATAGCATATTGAAAAGCAGAGACATTACTTTGCCAACAAAGGTCTGTTTAGTCAAGGCTATGGTTTTTCCAGTGGTCATGTATGGATGGAAGAGTTGGACTGTGAAGAAAGCTGAGCACTGAAGAATTGATGCTTTTGAACTGTGGTGTTGGAGAAGACTCTTGAGAGTACCTTGGACTGCAAGGAGATCCATCCAGTCCATTCTAAAGGAGATCAGCCCTGGGTGTTCTTTGGAAGGAATGATGCTAAAGCTAAACTCCAGTATTTTGACCAGCTCATGCGAAGAGTTGACTCACTGGAAAAGACTCTGATGCTGGGAGGGATTGGGGGCAGGAGGAGAAGGGGACAACAGAGGATGAGGTGGCTGGATGGTATCACCATCATGACCTCATCATGTCAATGGACATGAGTTTGAATAAGCTCCAGGAGTTGGTCATGGACAGGGAGGCCTGGCATGCTGCAGTCCATGGAGTAGCAAAGAGTCGGACATGACTGAGCAACTGAACTCAATTCAACTGAACTGAATGTTAGTTACTCAGTCATGTTCTACTCTGTGACCCTGTGGACTATAGCCCACCAACTCCTCTGTCCACGGGATTCTCCAGGCAAGAATTTTGGAATGCGTTGCCATGCCCTCCTCCGGGGATCTTTCTGAACCAGGGATAGCACCCATGTCTCCTACACTGGCATGCAGGTTCTTTATCATCTAATTCACTGAGGCAGCCCACCAGTGTTCTTGCCACTTTGCATATTCAATTTAGCCAAGCTCCCCTGATTCTACTGAATCTTAACATGTATCTCCATGAATTGTCCCTGGTACTATAAAACTATGGATACATAATATTTAGTTTTTTCCCTCTTATGGATATATAGCTGAAAGTTTATTTTTTGTGTGTGCTGAACAAGTGACAGCTGAAGGGTATTAATGGTTGAATTAAAAACTGACATTTGATTCTATTCTGAAAAATTATTAGTGAGATAAGTGAGTGTTGGTTGCTCAATCGTGTCCAAGTCTTTGCGATCCCATGGATTATGAGACTATTGGCTTAATATTATTGAGAAACATAGCACAATGTTTTTCTTTTTTAAATTCAGAATATATGTATTTAGCCAGAGAAAAGGGAGGTTTCTGCAAACTGACTTGCTTGTTTAGTTTTCCCTTTTTTTATGAAACCCTCGTCCTAGCATTGCATTCCTTATTCTGACGTCTCCTTGTCCATCATGCCAGGCTCTAAAATTAAAATACAAATGGGCTTGCTCCCTAGATAGTAGGAATTTAATTTTTCCCATTCTAAGCAGTGCCTTTACTATAAAATGATTTTTGTTTGTTGAATCCCTCTTCTCTAAAGATGAAAGTGACAGACCTGCAGTGTGGGACTTGTATACTGTGGGTGCAAAGCTGAGGGTCGGCTGGAAGGATAAAGCAAGGACTTTTCACTCAACACCTCTCCCTCCACAACACACAGTTGTTATCAAATCTCAACTTCTCTTTTACAGCGTGCCCTTCCTCTGGCCCCTCTTTCCACTTCCCAATGCTAATGTCTTACCCTGTATGCCTGCTCAGTGGTGTCTGTCTCTTTGCAACCCCTTGGACTGTAGCCAACCAGGCTCTTCTGGCCACAGGATTTCCCAGGCAAGAATACTGGACTGGGTTGCCATTTCCTCCTGCAGAGACCTTTGCACCCCCAGGCATTGAACCTGCATCTCCTGAATTTCCTGCATTGGCAGGGGGATTCTTTACCACTTAGCCACCTGGGAAGCCTGACCTCTTACCCTAGAGAATCATTATCTTATAACTGAAATGTTCAATAGCCTCTGGTTTGCTATCCTTATTTTCAGTTTTCATAAAGCAAACCATGCTCCATCTGTTGACACTGAAATTCTCCAAAATACCCCATCATATATGTCAGTTCCTTCTTAGATGGTTTTAGATGGCTCACTGTTGCCTACTTGCAGGACAGCAGATAGCTTCCATGGTAACTGCTGCCTCCATTCTACAGTCAGGCTTGCCTGGAGCACTGAGTTAAATGTTTCCAGAATGACCCAGCAAGAGTGCAGTTATCTGTTAGTGATGTCTGCCCCAGGGTAGCAATGGAGACCCGCAGCGTGTTCATAGTGGATCTTAGACCAGTCCCAAAGGTTCAGTGGTAAAGAATCTGCCTTCGATGCAGGAGATACAGGAGATGTGGGTCCAATTTCTGGGTCAAGAAGATCCCTGGTGGAGGTGGAAATGGCAACCCATTCCAGTATTCCTGTCTGGAAAATCCCACACACAGAGGGATCGTAAAGAGCTGGACAGGACTGGACGAGTAAACAACAACCAAACAGAGGGAACCTATCCTCTTAACATTCTCAAACCATACATGAATGTACGCACATGGGTCTACTTAGGTAAAATACTTTGTGATTTGAAAGAATAATATGAATTACACAGGCAAATGGGCAATAACACTATTTTCTCAGCTATGTCAATTACATTTGTGTGCAACTTCCTGCATTATTTAGTATAAGCTTAGCATTCCTATGCCTGAGTTTCCTATCATTGAAATGAGGACAGTTGTTCAAAAACTGTGTGAATATGTGTAAATCGTTTAGAAAATGCTGGACGCATAGCAAGCTCTTGAAAAATGGTTGCCACTATTATCATCATTATCCATCTTTATAACACCTTCAGAAGCCTTGGCCATTGATTACTTTGAGAAGAATATTGAGAAAAATGTGTTTCACACACTATCTCCCACCCCCATGTGTATAAGAACAAGTCTTTACATACACAGATATGCATGTGTATGTGTGTCTGTTAATTGCTGAATTGTGTCCAGATCTTTTCGACCCAATGGGCTGAAGCCCACCAGGCTTCTGTGTTCATGGGATTTCCCAGGCAAAAGTACTGGACTGGGTTGCCATTTCCTCCTCCAGAGGATCTTCCCTACCCAGGGATCAAAACCCGTGTCTCCTGCATTGCATCTCCTTTACCATATGAGCCACCAGGGAAGGCCTATATATTTGTGTACATACATATAAATATATAAAGTAAATGATATCAATATATGTACATATAAATGTGCATAAATATATATGTATCCATAGCAAGAAATTGTTTTTCGCCAGAGGAAAAAAAAATGTCAGTTATCCTACTTCATGCCACAGCTACTAATGAACAGAAAACAAGTAATTAAAAATAAAGTATTTGTTTATTGCATTTGTTTAGAAATTATTTGTTTATTGGTGGGAGAAGGAAAACAAATTAGGTTGGTCAAATGTTCTTTCAGTTTTCTGTAAGCTCTTAAGAGAAAAACAGGGGCGAACTTTTTGTCCAACCCAATGGCTTACCTAATGAAAGAATAATTACAATGTTATTTCCAGGTAACATATCAGGCACCATCCCTCCTCCAGACATTTGCATTTTCTGTGCCATTTGCTTGAGATGCTCTTTGCTACATTTGTTGCTTCTGACCACTTCTCCTTCAAGGCTGCCTAGCTGTCATCCAGAGGTCCCTGCCTTACAGCTCGGCTTATGAATCTCTTACCCTGACCCCCTTCTCTGTTCCCTCCTGTACTTGTTCCCTTTATTGTGCTAGTCAACCTTCTCCTACACCATGCACTTTATGATATATGGTCCTTTGTACTGAAATATTGTGGATGTACAGTGGTATGATGCAAGTTACGGGTGCACAGTATAGTGACTCACACTACTTAGACTAGTGGACAGCCTATCTCTTCTCCAGCAGATCTTCCCAACCCAGGAATCAAACTGGGGTCTCCTGCATTGCAGGTGGGTTCTTTACCAACTGAGCTCTCAGGGAAGGCCTTGTTGCATTTTTTAGATTTCTCATATAAATTATATCCTGTGTCTCTTCTGTCTGAGTTATTTCATTTAGCATAAGGCCCTCCAAGTCCACCCATGCTTAAAATGGCAAAATTTCATTTTTTATTAAGCATGAAACATCCATTCAGGTTTTTTCATAAGATTTTACAGTTGTATCTTGGAGATATATGTGTGTAACATCCATATACTGCACCAATGTACATTTCTACCAACAATTTCCCTTTTCTCCACATCCTCACCAACACTTATTTGTGTTCTTTTTGATGATGGCCATTCTGACAGATAATAAGATAATATTTCATTCTGGTTTTGGATTGCATTTCCCTGATAATTAGTGATGTTGTATGTCTTTTCATGTCCTGTTAGCCATCTGCATTTCCTCTTTGGGAAAATGTCTATTCAGTTCTTCTGCTTATTTTTTAAAATTTATTTTTATTGATTGAAATTGGACTATGATACGAATTACTGCTGTACAGCAAAAGGACACAGCTTTCTATCTATCTATCTAGATAGATAAACAGATTTCGGCTATCTATGTATAGGTATCTATATGTAGATAGATAGCTGAGTCTCTCTGCTATACAGCAGTAATTACAGCTTTTTCATATTCTTTTCCATTATGGTTTGTCACTAGCTTCCCTGGTGACTCAGTGGTAAAGAATTTGCCTGCAGTGCAGGAGACCTGGGTTCAATCCCTGGGTCAGGAAGATCCCTTTGAGAAGGAAAGCAACCCACTCCAGTATTCTTGCCTGGAGAATTCCTGTGGACAGAAGAGCCTGGTGGGCTGCATGCAATCCATGGACTCACGCTAAGTCAAACACAACTGAAGCAACAAAGCAGCAGCAGCAGCATGGTTTGTCACAGGACATCAGGTACAGTTCCTTGCGCTCTATAGCAAGCCCTTGGTGTTCATCTATTCTATACCAATTTGCATCTGCTAATCCCTAACTCCCACTGCAGTCCATGGGGTCACGAAGAGTCCAACGCGACTGAGCGACTTCACTTTCACTTTTCACTTTCATGCATTGGAGAAGGCAATGGCCACCCACTCCAGTGTTCTTGCCTGGAGAATCCCAGGGATGGCGGAGCCTGGTGGGCTGCTGTCTATGGGGTCGCACAGAGTTGGACACGACTGAAGTGACTTAGCAGCAGCAGCAGCAACTCCCACTCTTACCTTCTCCCACACTGCTCCCTCTTGGCAACCACAAGTATATTCTCTATGTTCCTGATTCTGTTTCTGTTTCATGGAGAGGTTCATTTGTGTCATATCTGAGATTCCACGTGTAAGTGATATCATACCGTATTTGTCTTTTACTTTCTTCACTTTCCATGATAATCTCTACTTGCATCTATTTTTAAAATCTAGTTTTTTTTTAATTTTTTCTCCCCACATTAGAATGTAAAATCTATGACAACAGAAAATGTTATTCTGTTTACTATTGTATGAAACTTGCCTAAAAGACTGACTTACACTTAGAAGAAGCCTAAGAATTATATGAAAATTGAATGAAGTAAAACTTTACCTTACTTAAAATAGATAGGTGTCCTTAGTTATTCAAATAAAGGGATCACTCATGAATCTCCTACCTTATCTGTGGGGTCTTGATAGACTTAAGGGACAAAGGGTAATTTATAAATCTGCTTTTTCTTTTTTATACAGCATATTTTGAAATTAATGTACCACTGTTCTAGGAAAACTGAGGATGTTGAAATGAGGATGTAATCAAATAAAAATTATAACAACAAATTATTGCTGTATACAAGTGCATCTTTTTGTACTTCGTGAATATTTGGAATTTTTTGACAAAACGGTCAAATCTGAATTTTATCTCAGAAAATAGCCACACAAAGACTCCTGAATCTCACTGTGAAGCAGTGAGGAGGGAAGCTGAGGGGAACACAGCCTCAGCCACACTGTACCTGGTGTGAGGGCAACAAGGGGAAGAGGTCCAACACGCTTGTCCCTTTTCCATCAGTACAAAGTCCTTTTCTCCAGACGTCTTTGGATGCCTGGTTTATTCACAGAATGTCAGTTCCCTTAAGTCCACCCTATAACATGATAGGTGAATGATGGACAGTGGGGCATTATCTTGACAAGATAGATCTTAGCAAGCAAAAAGTCAAGTTAGATGGAAATCTAAAATCAGGGAGTCAGAATGTTATCGTTTTGTATTTGATGTTACTTCCACTCTCTGTAAATCTGAATTCACACTTTCATTTTAACCATTAAGACTGTCCTTTCCTAGTTCATCTTTTGCCAGATTATCCAAACGAATATTGGGGAAAAAGGTGGTCATTTAACTGCTGCTTTAGTGGTAATATATGAGGCTTTAATACTATAGACATAATATTATGGGGATTTTATTTCAATGTTTTGACATTAAAAGCAGCCATTATAGCTGTTGAATATATTGTTTTTATTCCTCCCTAAGTAATACTTTCTATAAAGTATGTTACCAGTGTTAATTAAACAGGGACCATGAAAAGTCCTTAAGTCATTTTTGGAAAATATCTTCAAAGTGGTTTTATAATACTACTTAATATATGCTTATAATCTGAAGAAAATACCACCATTGCTGTAGAATATTACAGAAGAATATAGAATTACTGATTCTGCACATTCTGAGTTGAGAAAATAGCACAGTTAAAAGTAGATTTGGATACTGTATCTTGGTCATGGGAGATTTAGTAGGAAATATTCCAGGAAACTGCATTCATAAGGGATGAGAAAAAGAGGATTGGGCGGGGAATGAAACTTCCACCCAATTAAAGATCATATATTATGTACCTGAAGATAAATTTATCTACTTTATGAAAATTATTTTTATATGTAAAAAGAAGCTAATAAGTTTACTCTCAATCAAAATTAAGATATTGAAAATGTTACCAAATACATTATAGGCTCCATGGATGAGCTTTACTAAACAGAATATCATCAAGTGAGGAAAATACTGTCATGTGGAAAAGGGACTGGATGTATACTGGGTGGATACTAGGCATAGAAACAGCACTAATGTCCAGGGAGATTGATTTTATTTCAATACAGGGAGCAATTGTGCAGCTGAATTGTATGGGATGAGGTTGGTATAGAGGATGTGGGTCATACTGATATTGTAAGTCTTTTAGCAAGACTTTGACAAGCTATTTGAGTATATAGTTTGGGTGCAAGTTGTAGGATCGTATTGTAGGTATGAAATATTTGAGGAATTTTCAACATGATTATGCCTGGTATGTTGCAGTCCATGGGGTCACAAAGAGTCAGACACTACTGATCGACTGAACTGAATTCTCCACAGGCAATGATAATGTTTAGATACACATTTATTTATATATTTATTCATTCAAAAACTATGTATCGAGCATGTATAGCATGTTAGGGATAAAATATGTTATCGGCTTTGACTTCCTGGATGATTAGGATAGAAAAGTAGCCACTATTTTAGAAACACACCATATTTTCAAGTACCAAAGAAAATTTGGACATGCGATGTTAAAATTGTACAAATGTTTGCAAACATATATACAGATTCAATATTTTTAAATGAGTATTTTCATTTTGGAGAGAAGATAAAATGGTGGATATTATTTAAAAATTAATTAGTTTAAAGTTTAGGTATTAGAGGGTTTCCCTAGGGGCTCAGATGGTAAAGAATCTGCCTCTAATGCAAGAGACCTGGGTTCGATCCCTGCATTGGGAAGATCCCCTGGAGAAGGGAATAGCTACTCACTCCAGTATTCTTACCTGGAGAATCCCATGGACAGAGGAACCTGGTGGGCTACAGTCCATGGAGTCACAGAGATCCAAACACGACTGAGCGACTAACACTTTCACTTTAGGTATTAGAGAAAACTGATTAGTGAAAATGTTCTTACTTTACCTTGATGAGTTCTGCTACTGACTAGGTATAAAGTAGGTATGTCAGTGTATAGTAAGTACAGGTTTTCACATCTATTTGCATTCTCCTCCTTAGCAGTTTGATAGTGCTGCTATTTTGATGTTTTTCATGAATTGCAATAGACAGATTCAGTCTTTGAATCCTTGCATGCAATTCTCAATGAAGCCTTGGTCAAAAAAACCAGTAGTTTTTAAATCCTTATTATCAAAATATCCATTTATCTGTATATATTTCTATTGATTTATCTATTTGATTGACAGATGTAAACATTTATGATTCCTATTTCACAAATGTCCAAGTTTCTTTCCTGAAACTACTTTTGAAGTTCTCATTATGGAATGGGAAATATTTATTTGAAAGCTTACTTAATCATATTACAAAGAGAAAATATTATTTTAAAAAAGAATATAACCTAGGATTTTTAATCAGAATTATGACTATTTTTCAGGTTAAAAATCTGTTTATATAAAGTACTCAATTTTTTGCTTTAGTGTACTGAGCTCAGATGAAGATGTTTTCTGAAATACCAAGAATTTTTCTAAAATTTTTCTAATTTTTCTAAAGTTTCATTCATATAGGCAAAAGAGAATCCACATAAGCCTACTGAGAATGGAATCTCATTCAGGAGCTAATTTTTTTCATAATATTTCTATTTTCTTAGTAAATCACAAAAAGAGCTGCATCTAATTCAACAGTCTACTTCCCAAGACCAAGAAGAGCAATCCTCCCAAATCAAGTCTGTTGGTGATATTTTACTTAGGCTAAACTTCATAGTATTCTCATCAAAACACAGAATATTTTAGAGTGCTTGTGAGTGCTCACTCAGTCTTGTCTGACTCTTTGTGACCCCATGGATTGTAGCCCTGCAGGCTCCTCTGCCCATGGGATTTCCCAGGCAAGAATACTAGAGTGTGTAGCCATTTCCTTCTCCAGGGGATCTTCCCAAACCAGGGTCGAACCCTGGTCTCCTGCATTGCAGGCAGATTCTTGACTGTCTGAACTATCAGGGAATTAAATGTATAGGGAAAGAAAATATAGTTGAGTAAAGATATATTCTGTTAGTAGAGGAATAAAGATATTTAGAGGTAGACTTACAGACTAAGAACTTAAATGCCACAAAGTGAAGAACTTCCCTAGTTTGAAAATATTTAGGCCAGGAAGAAATAACCTCCTTTTTCTTTTAGTTAGCATTTGTCACACTTTAATTTGCAGCACATTTAATTGCAAACACTTTTTAAGTCCCTTGTAGTACTGAAAATTCTGTGAGAATGTTCAGATTTGTATCTTCTTTCTACCCAGCAGCATTTGCATATATAATGAAATTGACTTGGGTTTTTTGTTGAAGAATTTCAGTGATGATAGTGACAGGGAAATATCACATTTTAAAATTTTACTTGTCTCTTATTTCTCTTTACTGTGTAGTGACAAACATTGTAATTTCAGAGAAATCGATTGAAGAAGATTCCTCTTAACCTGTGTCTTAATTTAATGACACAAAAATAGCATAGCTTAAATTTACTTTTATTATAACTATTATTAATATAATCAATTCCCAATTTTCACTGGAGGATCACCCCCACCCCTGAAAAAAACAACTTAGCTAAAGGTATACTTATAATAAAGTACCCTGTTTATTCAGAGGGAACAATTTAAGAATTTTTATACTTCAGGTATTGTTATTGGGTTAAATAAGAACAGAATATATTTCCATTTCTAGATACATTACCTTTATGCTCTAGTATCTGTGATTCTGATAAAAACTTGGAAAAGGCAAATCTAAATAAAAGTAAATCATACCATATTTAGATAGAAGGTAAAACTAAGTATAAACCATTTCACTGATACATTTCACTATAACTATTTTAAAATGTAGATAATGTACCATAGTATAATCTTGAAAATCAATTACTTTTTAATCTTCTCTTCCAGTATTATAACATTTGTTATGTTATTTATTAATAAAGCTTATTATTTTGTGACTCTGTAGAGTTAAGGTAAGAACACCAGGAGACTGTCGGTGACCATTTTTTGGTTTTTTAAACAATTGACTTTCACCAGACTTATCAGTTTCAGATATAAAGCTTTAAACTAGTAAATTCAGAGGGGAAATGTTAATATGGCAAAATGATGAGCAAATGTTTCTCTTTCAAGTTCAGTTCCAACCGACAGAGCCCCAGGTGATCTGCCGGCCAGGTAGGGATCAAACCCATCCCCAGCCCACATTCACATCTGAGAAAGCAGAACCACGCAGTGGAGCCTATCCAAAGCATGGAATCCTGAGTATTACAGTTGTTTTAAGTCACCAAATTTTAGAGTGAGCTTAAAGGAAGCAATGTTCTGCCTCTTCCAAGGCAGAACCTGGCTCAATAGAAGGTTAACACAAACAGCTGAGCTTCTGTATTTCTCCAATTGCCTTTATGTTGTATTTTCAACTAGAACGTAAGTTATTCAAGGTCCCAGTTATTGTTTATTTTTTTTTTCCTCATGTGTCCCAGTAGTATTAACACAATGCTGGGCACATGGGGCTCTGATTACCTGAGGTTCCAGATTGACTCAGAATGAAGGAGCAAAAGGGTTCTGAGGGGGTGTCTTTGGATATAAAGAGGAATTAAAGACAGGGAATTTGATTAGATTAATATTAATGACCAATTAAAATACATCTATCTATATATATATATTTCATCTGGATAATCTGAACAAAGGAATTCAGAGTCACATAAAGCTTTTTTTATTTGTTTGTTTGTGACAAGCTAAAATAAATACCAATATTAGTTAGGAACATTGTCATCTGTTAGAAATTTACATGTGGAATTGTGAAAGAGATGATAACTAAGTAAGTAAGTAAATGAATAAGTAAAATGGGGGGCGGGGACTGATTGCCTAGAGCTATGCTGTAAAAGTATAATAATCCCATGGGCTCTACATGTACTTCATGTAGGGAATAACAGGTACACACCTTCACTGTGACTAACCATGGTTCCCAGAATAAGTACTGTTTGCAGGACAATTCACTTGAATAACGGTAATGAGGCATGGTTCAAGTCAGAATCCTGGATTTATAAAACAGAATGATGATATGTCCATTTGTGATCAGGACTTGTTTATTTTTTTAAGGCACAAATAAACTGGCATTATTTAAAATATGAAGGATTTAAAATTTTTTTTTAATTTCAAAGGTATCTTTGAGATTTTTTTTTTACTTTTTAATTGTTAATAACTCTATCTACAAGACAGAACATATTATATATTTAAATATGAATAGTTTTCCAAAATCTTTTCCTTCAGGATCCATCAATCCCAGCAAACCTCTCCCTGTTTTGTGCTTCCCAGAATTCATATTTCTATGATTCAGAATGGCACTTGCTAAGAGACAAAAAGGAGATTAGAAAATTATGCAGGGTATAGAAGAGAGAGAGTGAGAATGTGTATGTGTATGAGTGTGTGTGTGCGTGTGTGTGTGTGTGTGTGGTGAAGAATTATGTCCCGTCCTCTCCAGATTCCGAAGTTGCACTTGTGTAAAATGAAACGGTAACTGGTCTTTAACTAAAGGACATCTTCAGACATTATTTATTAAATATGTTTACATACTCTTGAAATGAAAGTAATTCACAGAAGCAAATACTGCAGCACGAAGCTTTACTCATGTAGTCGTCAGTATGTACTGTTCAGATACATTTTAAAATTATAACGTAAGGAGCTGAAAGCATGTGTCTTCACACTCATGTACATCTATGTCTTCATCAGGTGAGACAGGCGGGAGAGAGAAGTGGGCAGCAGAGGGAGGGGAGGGGACCTGGAGCGGGAGTGGGATGTAAGAGAGGACGACGGAAAGGAGAGAGGGAGAAAGGACCCTCCTGGACCCGCCGTCCTATCGTCCCAAGCTTGTGGGCATCACCTCCAGTTGTAACAAAGAGGTGACCATGGCGCGCTTTCGATTCTAGACAGGCTGACACAGCGCGTGCTGCGTGTCTGTCTGTCGCCTCCTGCAAGTCCCCCTTCCTCCAGGAGTTAGGAGCCCCGGATCCCGGGAGTGCCCCCACTCCGTGCCAGGCACGCAGGTCCCTTGGAGACGCGGCCACAGGTTCGTGTGTGTGCGGTCAGGGCCGGTGGCGCATGCCGGCGCCGGGGAGAAGGGGGAGGCCTTCCCGCCGAGACCAGGCTCGACCCCCACTCGGCCTGGGGACCGCGGGAGGTGCGTGGGAGGGCAAAGGGACAGGTGGCCCCGCTGCGACCCCGAGCGCTGCGCGCGGACAAGCGGGGCCGGGGAGGCGGCGGCACCGCGATCTCACCCGGCCAAGGCGCGGGCCGACCTAGGTAAGCCGCCAGGGCTCCACGGTGTAGCTCCCGAAGCCGAGGCCCAGAGCCCCAGCCTCCGCCCGGCCTCGCGTCGCGGTCCCGGCCCTCCCCCCGGTTCGTCGCGCACCTGGTCCGGCGGCCTGGGAGCCCCGGGGCAGGATCCCCGGACTCGGTTCGCCTCCGCGCCCGCCGGCACCACGGAGGAGCCCGAGGAAACCCCGCGACCAGGCGGCCCCCCGCGCCCCGCATCTCCGGTCTGGAGCCTTTGGTGTGAGGCGAGCTGGGGCGCGGGCCTCCCGAGGGGTCCAAAGTAGCGCGAACCGCCGGGGTGGAGAGAGGAGACCTCACAGGCGAGAAGCTGGAATCCGGGTCCGGCGGCGGCGTCGCCCTGCTCGGCTTTTTCGCGTCACGGCGAGCTTATATAGGAGCTGGCGGCGGGGGACTGCCCTCCCCGCCCGCCTGGGCTCCCGCACGTGGCCGGCACAGCCTCGTCCCCGCGCAGGCGGGCATCAGGCGACGGCGGCGGGAGCAGCGCGCGCCTCTGCCACCTCGCCCTCCGCGCGCGCGCCCCGAGAGCCTAGCTCGGCTCGGGCGCCACCCTCCCTCCTCGGCGCGAGGAGCGTGAGAGCTTCGCCTTCCAAGTGCGGCGATGTTCCTCTGGGCTCGTTCCGTTGCCGGGAGAGGATGCTAACAGGAGCGCCGGGGCGTGAGAGCGTCGCCGAGGAAGAGGAGCGATTGATGGGCAGGGCCCGCACTTGGCGGAGGACCGCAGCCCGGGCGCCGCGCGAGCACAGACGGCGCGGCGCCTCCGCCGACCTCCGGAGCCTCCTGCCCCCGGGCACCTGGGTCGCCAAGCCGCTGCCCGCCGACGAGGGTCGGCGCGGCGCGTGAGCGCCCGGGAGTTCTCGGACTTCTCTCCAAATAGCACTTCTGCCCGGGACACCGTGTCTCCCGGACCGCCGGGAGCCCGCCGGCGCGCTGGCCACCGAGGGACTTGAACTGGAGTTTAGGTGGCTTCTCCCAGGGCGAGCGCAGGAGGAGACGTCCTGGGAAGACGAGAAAGGTGATGTGCTGGGGTAGAGAGCGAGCACTTTTCTTCCTGCCACTTGCTAGGGCCGAGCCGCTTCCCACGCAGACCTCCTGCCAGCCCTCTCCTGCGCAGCTCAGCCCTCCCACGCCGAGGGGGAAACCCCAAACCTCCCGTTTTCTTAAGTATGCAGCATGCTATTGACTTTTTCATAACTTACGATTAGTCTTTGGAAGGATCATATTTACTCCGTGGCTTTTTACTGGAGGTCGATAGACTTAATGATTTCCTCCTTGGAGTCATTGACTTCTGAGCCAATAGCTAATGCCTTCGTCATAGTTTTCTGGGGGGAAACTAACTTTGCGTTGCTTCTGCCGATGCCTAACTCCCCTTCAATCGTGCATCTTGGTGCTGAGCACGCAGCAAAAAGTTTTTAGCTTCTCCTCAGTTTCTGGTGCTTTGGATTCAAACGAGAGTCGGGCAGGGAACCATCTCCTGTAACTTTTCTTCTCTGTTACCATTTGCGATGAAGAGGAAACAGAAGAGATTTCTGCAGATGACTTTGTTATTCATGGTGGCTTTAATTTTCCTGCCCAATATCGGTCTCTGGTCTCTATACAAGGAGAAGCACCTGGTGAAATCCCCTGAGCCCGGGGAGCCGCAGGTAAGTGCTGCGCAGAGAAGAATCCCGGAGGGGCAGGAGTCTGGAGCCGGCCACCGAAGGCAGGTGTGCCGAGTTTCCATCAGCTCCCAGGTCTTTGCAGAGCTTTGATTACAAGCCTCTAGAGACTTTGGGGTTTAAGCAATTAGTCTTTTTAAGAGCGCGACCAATGACATGGGTGAAATGCAAAATAAAGTGAAAAAGCAGGATGAGAGGTCAAAAGGAAGAAACAGCTCCTCTCCATTGATCTAGAGGTTACATGAGAGGTAACTGCTTATTCGTGAAAGGAGATGTATATATAGTACAGGTTTAGTTTCAGAGATTTGTGTTTGCTTCTCCTGGAGTTTGTGTGTCTATATTAAAGTGAATTGGGCCGATTAAATCGTGAAACTTGTGAAGTGGTTCTCAAAAACCAAGTTACAGTTTTCTATATTTTTGCTTAGCAACACCTTTTTTTTTTTTTTTTGCCATGCAGAAAGGTAAAGTCTTGTGTCTCCTGCCCTGTTGCTAAGGTACTGTGTGGGGTCTTCAGGCAGTTACTAAGGAGGTCGTTCGGTTTCACAGTCTGGTAGTAACAGTTTGTTGCTAAAAGCTCTCCTTCATGTCCGAAACGCCATATAGTGGAGTTAAACGTGTATACACACACACACACACACACACACACACACCCCTACCACGTTTATGTTTTACTTAATATTCAGTCTACTAGTGGGTGCATGGGTCATACCTTAACATGGACCAAAAGAACTATCTTTCTTAACGATAAAGCAAAATATCCTCTCCAGAACACTGGTGAAATTCAATATAGTTAAATTCTTTACTTACGAATAAACTAGCTTCTGCCATTAAACTTTTAACAATAGAATGCGGCCTTTTTCATGATGTGGATATAACACTCCTTCAGTTAGTCCTGTGCATCACCTTGGAGTGGGAATAATCTTAATTTCATGGGTCATCACCCATGTACACTATGTACCTTCCACAAACAGAAGGTGCTTAAATTGCCCATTTGTGGATGACAGTATTTATTACTGACAATTAAAATATCTGCTCTTATACTTAACGAAGTGGAATTTCCTTTTACACAGTGGGTGGTTAGTTGTAAAGTATATGGAAGTAATCTGCTTTTTCATTATGACAAGTAAAGCGTTACCAGTCTCTTAAATGTTAAGGATTACTAGTTGTTTATGAATTTTGGTGGATTGGAATTTTGAGGGAAAATGTTGACATTTTCATTCCGTTGTTGATCACTGTCATCCTTTATAATAGGTGAATGACTTTGATTTGAAGTATATTCTGTTTTGTCATTCCAATAAAAAAAAGGTTGATACTTTCAATGTGAAACTTTTTTTCCTATATAGATCATTTATTTCTCCAACCCTTAAGAGAAGCTGAATGTTATTAATATTGGTAGTTAATTATTAAAATTAGCTACTTTTATTAAAATCTCCATTCCAATATTGATAAAATGATAACAAAATGATTTTTCCTTGCATTCGGTTAACAATAGCCATCTGAATCATTTGCTGGAATAGCCAACATAAAGCTCTAATTAATCTTATTAATGAAGTATTTACAACTTTCCCACCAGCTCCATTGATTTTGACCCTTAATGAGAATTCTATTTGTTCAATGGCATAAAAAAAATAAAGTGTGGCAAACCAACTCTCTTTGCTTGTTATTATCATCTCTATAACGGTTTTCTTATTCCTGTTTCTTTGGTGGTGCAAATGATGTTTAATATCAGGTAAAAAATTAGTGGATATGAAAGGCATGGAGCAGCAAGAGAAGGGACTGTTTCTCAAAGTTTCATACTGTGTGGAATAAATAACCAAGATTGAAGGGGATCCTGTGGCATTCCAGCTGGGCAGTTTTAAAACCAAGAATAAACAAAAGGCAGTTTGTGCCATGAAATGAATGCCAGTTGCATACTTCAGTATGTTTTAACCTAAAAAAGCTAGTGATTTCAAAACTGATGCTTTCTTACAGATACAAAATTAAGTTGAAATGTAGAAACTATCACTTACTGAAAGATAGAATTCATTGTAAAGCAATAAAAGATAAGCCTTCATTGGTTTTATTCTATTATTAAATCTAATTGTAAAGAAAATTAGGGTATATTGACATCATTATACAAGCATTGATAAGTAAGAGATAAGCCATATGTAAAAATTTATTTATATGCACATTATGTATGTATATATACATATATATACTTGACCAAATAAAAATTGACTTGTAATGATGAATTAAGCATGTTTAATATTGTGATATAATATTTGACTAAGGTATCCACATTTCAAAGTAAGTCAACTAAATACATAAGTTTTCAGTTAAAGTATATAACTTGACTTGTGCTATTTAAATTTAGTAATTTAGTAATTTCCTTTACAAAGGCATTTTAATGGTCAATCACTACCTATTCTTCAAGACCCATCTGTTACTTTAGTTATCACTTAGTTGTGAAATGCTCCAGGTAAGGATAATGAGCAGCTCATTGGCCCTGGTTAGCACTGAAGGGATTGAGACTAAGTCACATGCTGGAAGGAGAGTCTGGTTTTCCAGCCGTTCTGTGGAAAAGGGCAGTCCAGCAGTGGGAAACCTTCACATTTTAAACAGTTTCATTTATAGTGGCTTGCAGGAAAATAATTTCTAGAAATACAAAATCATGGAATGGATGATACTTTTAAAGTGAAGATGATCCTCCTCACTTGTATTTTATCAGAGCACATCACCAATAGTTATGCTGTCTACCACTCAGTATGAATGGCATTGGTATGTTCTGAGATAAAATAAAGGGAGGTAAATGAGAAAGCATTGATAGAAACTGTGCATTGTCAAGATGTTTAGTATTTTACATATATTTTCTCAAGTCTTCCATACTGTTACAAGTTAATCATTTGTATTTACAGTAATTTATGATTTAAAGTAATATTTATAATAATTCTTATAATATTTAAATATTTGCCCCATCTATGATGCAGAAAATATATGAAAAAAAGTCCCTAAATTGTTCATCTAAAAGGTTTACCACCCACTTAACTAATGAGGACCAAAAAAAGTAGTTATAATAATGGAAGACTTAAAAGGCTAATTTTATTGTTTGGGCTCTGCAAAATGGAATCAAGTTACAGAAATAAACATTAATCTTTTAAGAATTTTAAGATTTTATGAAAATTGTATAAAAATCAGGATTTTATAAAATATTTTATACTTCCTGCTTATGTTGTTAAATTATCAATGATAATTATGTTATTTTTAGTTGAGTTCTATTTGTTGCTTTTTAATTTTTATTAAGATGACTTATACATGGTTTAGAAATATATACATTTACTTTAAAATAATTTATTGGTAATGAATTTTATATTCAGCTGAAGTGATTACTCTATGGTTATTGTACAGTAATTCTTAATTTCTTTCTTTTTGATTTTGTATTGCTACTCTTCTCTGGTTTCAGTTGCATTTGAATTAAGGTTATATATTTAGATCTTAATTAAGCCGTTCCTTAGGATGTTATTAGAGCAAAGCAATATTTTAGAGCAAAACTACTGCATCTAGCATTATTATACCTTTCTTTTTAATTATTTATGCAAGTATAGATAAAAAGGGCCCCCAAATACTTTCTTTCCTTAAATACAATAGATTAATATTTTAAAAGCAGCTATAAAGTAGTTCAACAACTAAGTTGAGATGCAACTCAATACTCAGTACAAGTGAAAAATAATTCAAGAATATTCAGAATATGAAGGTTTTGCAATTTTTGAAATATGATTAAAACAAAGATCAAAATCTCAGAACTTTAAATCACATATTTTCAGAATTGTTCAGAATGATATTAGAAGCATACGTTTGACCTGGATTTTTTCCCATGAAGTACACCAAAAACAACACTGAACACTTCAGTTCAGTTCAGTTCAGTTGCTCAGTCATGTCTGACTCTTTGAGACCCCATGAATCGCAGCACACCAGGCCTCCCTGTCCATCATCAACTCCCGGAGTTCACTCAGACTCACATCCATCGAGTCAGTGATGCCATCCAGCCATCTCTTCCTCTGTCGTCCCCTTCTCCTCCTGCCCCCAATCCCTCCCAGCATCAGAGTTTTTTCTAATGAGTCAACTCTTCACGTGAGGTGGTCAAAGTACTGGAGTTTCAGCTGTAGCATCATTCGTTTCAAAGAAATCCCAGGACTGATCTCCTTCAGAATGGACTGGTTGGATCTCCTTGCAGTCCAAGGGACTCTCAAGAGTCTTCTCCAACACCACAGTTCAAAAGCATCAATTCTTCGGCACTCAGCTTTCTTCCAGAGAAGGCAATGGCAACCCACTCCCAGTACTCTTGCCTGGAAAATCCCATGGACAGAGGAGCCTGGTAGGCTGCAGTCCATGGGGTCACTAGGAGTCAGACACAATTGAGCGACTTCATTTTCACTTTTCACTTTCATGCATTGGAGAAGGAAATGGCAACCCACTCCAGTGTTCTTGCCTGGAGAATCCCAGGGATGGGTGAGCCTAGTGGGCTACCGTCTGGGGTCGCACAGAGTCGGACATGACTGAAGCAACTTAGCAGCAGCAGCAGCTTTCTTCACAGTCCAACTCTCACATCCATACATGACCATTGGAAAAACCATAGCCTTGACTAGATGGACCTTTGTTGGCAAAGTAATGTCTCTGCTCTTCGATATGCTATCTAAGTCACTTAATTTATAGAACCTTCCTCTTTCTTAGTACTTCAGAATTTCTGTGTGTAAAACAGGGCTAATCAAACTTTTGCTATAACAAGGTACATAAAGTCCTAAGATCACATCTTGGCTGTTGAAACTATTGTGAGGTAACATTTTGGTTTTAATCAAATCCACAAGTAAATTGTACTCCACAGATGTGAGGCTTTATATATATATATGTGTGTGTGTGTGTGTGTGTGTGTGTGTGTGTGTGTCTTTCCTGAAATTTCTCAGCATCTTTGTCCAACTTTACTAATATTAATCAGCACCACACTTGTTGGGATGGGGGGATTCATCTTATTGGCAAGAACTTTTTTCTGTGGTGTTTTAAACTTATCTTGTGATTTGAAGATATTAGATATCTGGAACTGAGTGTATGCAGACGTACTCATGCTTCTGTCTGTCACCCTGACCATAAAGCTTGAAGAATGTCTATGTTTCTTCTCCAGCAAACATCTTAGATATTGGAAAAACTAAAAAGAAAAGAAACGTAAAGAAATAAGAAAGTAAAGTTTTCACTCCTCCTGCCCTCAGTATATGATCAACACACTAGGTGTGAAGTGATGCATTAATTTGAGCCATAATGTTCTCAATTAGCTAAGAAGTAGATTTTAAATCAGCATGCAGAAGGACCTTTTCTTGAATTTATGGAAATATCCATCCTGACTTGCTCCAGTATTGCACCTCGCAGAGTCCTGTAACAAGTGCTTTAATTATTGACTGTGATCTGGAGATGATTAGTTCTCCAACTTGCCCCCTAGGCAACAATGTTGAACAGAATCTCCTGTTCACAATCTGGTTAAAAGAAAAAAGAGAGAGAGATAATTTTTTTTTTCTTCTTCTTCTTCTCTCTCTATGTGTGTTTATTTTTGAACAAGCTGTGCTGAATCAATTAGCCTCCTATACATTTTATTCTTTCTATATAAGAAACCAAATCAAGGGTGAAATACAGAGGGAGAAGGGTGAGAAAGTTTGATGGTTTAGTGTTTTCGAGAAGATAATTGAAATTTGTGTGTGGAAGTTTTGTCAGGAGTTGCCATGACAACTTGTAGAGAAGTTTGTAACAACATCTCCCTTGGAACACTTTATACAAATGATAGCCAGCGCAGGGACCTCCAGGATGACCTGAAGGAGGGAGATCAGACTTAACAATAGGGGAAGATGGTGTGAATGTCCTGTCACCCCAGGTCAGGATGTATTTGGTCCAGCCTCTCCTTCACATTTGCTTGGCATGCTTGGAAGGATGAGGCAGGACTTTTGGCTCTTAAAAGTATCAGGCGTGAGCATGTTATTCTTCTCTTTCTTTCATGTTTACATATGTGTTTACTAAAGTGCTATTACAGAGTCAACATTGCAGATGTGCAAAAAAATAGAAGGTTCTGGAGACCATCAGAAAAGTGAAGCCAGACTCTCATAAATTAAGTACTTGCTCTCTTAGGACGTCAGTCTGTGACCCCACAGAGCTAGTTGATCCTAAATTAACTCAAAATATAGTGGGGATGCTTGAATTGTGGTCATTGTTGTTTAATCGCTAAATCGTGTCTGATTCTTTGTGACCCCATGGACTGCAGCCTTCCAGGTTCCGCTGTCCGTGAAATTCTACACGCAAGAATACTGGAGTAGGCTGCCATTCCCTTTTCCAGGGGATCTTTGCCATCCTGGGATTGAACTCGCGTCTCCTGCATTGTCAGGCTGCTTCTTTACCATTGAGCCACCCAGGAAGCTGGAAGTTCGAATAGGTGGCCAAAAAGAACAAATGAAAAACATTCATGCTGCTGAGAGTATGTATGTATCCAAGCACAAAAATATCTATACTGGGTTTATTTAAAGTTGAAAGGAAGGGACGGGTCCCCAGAAGTGTCAAGCCGCAATGACCCTCAGCATCCCCTAATATGCTGATGTCTGTTACTACCAAACTCTAACATGGTGGCTGGAAAGAGGGTGAACAGAGAAGGGTATTTTTAGGGTTTAAGGTAAATCCCATCAGTTTTCCTCTACTTTTCTACTTCCAGTCTAGTGGGGAAAAAATGTGGACTGAATTGGCAGTATTCTCCAATTAAATGTATTCATTTCACATACTTATTTAGCAACACGCATACACACGTACATGAATTCACACACATGGTCTCACTTGTGAAGAAAAAATAAATCCACCCAACTGTTTCATTTTCTACAGTTTTTTACTTTTATAACTTCTTGCTTTTTCCACTGCTTTGAATCTAAAAAAAAAAAAAAATCATCAGCTGAGTTTATTTAAATGTTATTAATTTAATTCTAGGAAAGTATGGAGAGAAGGACAAGTGCATTTGTCTCTAGAAGTACTTACATCATCTTTGGCAAGTATGAAAATCACCATAAATATTTAGCCTGTGAGAGTTGCCCAGGTGGCTCAGTAGTAAGAATCCGCCTTTGAATGCGAGAGAGATAGGAGACATAGGTTTGAGTCCTGGGTTTGGAAGATCCCCTGGAGAAGGGGGCATGACAACCCACTCTAGTATTCTTTCCTGGAGAATCCAATGGATAGAGGACCTGGTGGGCTACAATCCATGGGATTGCTAAATGTTGAACATGACTGAGCACACTCGCCATGCAAAGCAATGTGAAAGTCGCACAGATCATAAATAGTGCAATTTATCATTATCCATTGATGTTAGCAAGGAAGTTGTGCCTGTCAGAGGCCATGGTGGTGGCTATCATCTCTATGTTGTAGGGAATGGTGTGTCTCAGTGATGGTAGAGAAGATCCATTTCAAATTCAGTTCAAGTTCTGAAATCCTCATGGAATGTTACTTCATTCCATTGAAGTCTAGAAAGCCAGAGTCAAGAGATTTTATTATTGATCATTTTGATCTTTTTTAATACAATAAAATGAACAAATTGTCAGGGCTACCACCGAAGTTTGAGTGAATTTCTTTTTCTTTTTCCTTAACTGTGCTAGATCTTCCCAGTAAGAGAATCCATTTGAACTTAATTTGTGGAGAAATATCAGAATTTCCATATTGTCTTGTTACCTTTTGGTAACAAGTGCTCGTTAACAGCACGTAGCACTTTAGGACATTTAACCAGTCATGGGTCTTCCTCTGTCAGTTTTCTCTAAATCAGGTGCAGACGATGTCTTTCTTGTGTTGTTATTTTTGGTGAGGATTAAATGCTCAGTATCTTGAACAGCATGTAATAAGGGTTAATGAATATAGATTTTTTTAATACATAGTATGAGCATTTGTAAGCAATCATTGCCTTTAATAAGATAAATAGTGTTTGCTTGATAAATATTTACAGATGATTTCTCTTTGCAAGGCAATGTCAAGACAGCACAACAGAGCAATGACTATGGTACAGGACTTGCCATGGATTGTTAAATCTGGCAGGGAGATCTTTTGAAGAAACACATAAACAGGATCTAGAAAATAATAGAAAAAATTTTCCCATAATTTTTGGTCCAGTATTTAAGGAAAAATTGTTAATTTTATTTTACATGCAATTGTTTATTGCAAAACAAACAAACAACTAATTTTTTGGTATATTGCATCAAACATTATTCTAAAATTGAAGTTTTTAATAAAAGAGGGAAAAAAACAGAGAGCAATGTTTGTTTATAGTGACCACTATCATTTGCTATCAGAGAAGACAATGGCACCCCACTCCAGTACTCTTGCCTGGAAAATCCCATAGACAGAGGAGCCTGGTAGGCTGCAGTCCATGGGGTTGCTAAGAGTCAGACACAACTGAGTGACTTCACTTTCACTTTTCATTTTCATGCATTGGGGAAGGAGATGGCAACCCACTCCAGTGTTCTTGCCTGGAGAATCCCAGGGATGGGGGAGCCTGGTGGGCTGTCGTCTATGGGGTTGCACAGAGTGGGACACGACTAAAGCGACTTACCAGTAGCAGCAGCATCATTTACTATAACAAAGTCCATGCCTGGCTTGCCTTGTGCGTCAGATGGTAAGGAATCTGCCTGCAATGCAGGAGATCCAGGTTCAATCTCTGGGTTGGGAAGATTCCCTGGAGAAGGAAATGGCAACCCACTCCAGTATTCTTGCCTGGAGAATCCCCATGGACAGAGGAGCCTGGTGGGCTACAGTCCATAGGTTCACAAAGTGTCAGACACGACTGAGCGACTAACACTTTCACTTTCACATATAAGCATTTTTTTCTACATTAATTACAAGTCAGAGTCTGAGAACTGCTTTTGTTGTTTAAGTCTTGGTCTTGAGAGGTAATAGTTATTCTGAAGACCAAAAGTTAAGAAGCAGAGTGGAAACGATTCTTAACTATTTCAGTTAACTACAGAACTACTTTATAGAGTTACTGTTTCCTTCAGTAGAGTTAGAGGGATATAGAAAAAAGCATATTGCATTGTGCCCATTCTTAATTTTCTCAGTAGTGAATTGGAGAGATACAATATCTAGTCATGAAACAAGCAAGCAGTGCATAGTAGCATTTTCTGTGTGTGTGTGTCTGTGTGTGTGTGTGTGTACTGTGCTTTCAAAACAGAAAAGGAACAGAATGATCTGAACTCTTGGGACAGTCCTTAATTGCTCCAGGGGGTGAATATTGAGCCTCGTCATGTTATGAAAATTAGACAGGGGGGTTGGGGTTAAGCTGAGGAATAATCAAATACTTCAGGTTTATATGCTGTTTTCACCACTTTCCAAAATATATCCTCTTGGGCAAGACATTTTACATCTTTGAACCATAGTTCTTCATATGTTGGCTCAGGTAGAAACTCTTAAAGGGGTAGCAGGGGGATCAAATTGGATTAATATATGCAGACTGGTACAAAGTAAACACTCCATTTTGGGAAACTTAGCAAATAATATTGCTGCCTTTTTCTCAGTTTTTACAATATTTACTGAAGGTAGTAAATAAACATACTGTTTTGTACATCTAATAAACATGTATTAAGAAGAGGTGACAAGAATACACAGAAGAACTGTGCACAAAAGATCTTCATGACCCAGGTAATCACAATAGTGTGATCACTCACCTAGAGCCAGACATCCTGGAATGTGAAGTCAAGTGGGCCTTAGAAAGCATCACTACGAACAAAGCTAGTGGAGGTGATGGAATTCTAGTTAAGCTGTTTCAAATCCTGAAAGATGATGCTGTGAAAGTGCTGCACTCCATATGCCAGCAAATTTGGAAAACTCAGCAGTTGTCACAGGACGGGAAAAGGTCAGTTTTCATTCCAATTCCAAAGAAAGGCAATGCCAAAGAATGCTCAAACTACCACACAATTGCACTCATCTCACACGCTAGTAAAGTAATGCTCAAAATTCTCCAAGCCAGGCTTCAACAATATGTGAACCGTGAACTTACAGATGTTCAAGCTGGTTTTAGAAAAGCCAGAGGAATCAGAGATCAAATTTCCAATATCCACTGGATCATGGAAAAAACAAGAGAGTTCCAGCAAAACATCTATTTCTGCTTTATTGACTATGCCAAAGCCTTTGACTGTGTGGACCACAATAAACTGTGGAAAATTCTGAAAGAGATGGAATACCAGACCACCTGACCTGCCTCCTGAGAAACCTATATGTGGGTCAGGAAGCAACAGTTAGAACTGGATATGGAACAACAGACTGGTTCGGAATAGGAAAAGGAGTACGTCAAGGCTGTATATTGTCACCCTGCTTATTTAACTTCTATGCAGAGTACATCATGAAAACGCTGGGCTGGAGGAAGCACAACCTGGAATCAAGATTGCTGGGAGAAATATCAATAACCTCAGATATGCAGATGACATCACCCTTATGGCAGAAAGTGAAGGGGAGCTAAAAAGCGTCTTGATGAAAGTGAAAGAGGAGAGTGAAAACGTTGACTTAAAACCCAACATCCAGAAAACTAAGATCATGGCATCTGGTCCCATCACTTCATGGGAAGTAGATGGGGAAACAGTGGAAGCGTGTCAGACTTTATTTTTTTGGGCTCCAAAATCACTGCAGATGGTGATTGCAGCCATGAAATTAAAAGATGCTTACTCCTTGGAAGGAAAGTTACGACCAACCTAGACAGCATATTCAAAAGCAGAGACATTACTTTGCCAACAAAGGTCCATCTAGTCAAGGCTATGGTTTTTCCAGTGGTCATGTATGGATGTGAGAGTTGGACTGTGAATAAAGCTGAATGCCGAAGAATTGATGCTTTTGAACTGTGGTATTGGAGAAGACCCTTGAGAGTCCCTTGGACTGCAAGGAGATCCAACCAGTCCATCCTAAAGGAGATCAGCCCTGGGATTTCTTTGGAAGGAATGATGCTAAAGCTAAAACTCCAATACTTTGGCCACCTCATGCAAAGAGTTATCTCATTGGAAAAGACTCTGATGCTGGGAGGGATTGGGGGCAGGAGGAGAAGGGGACAACAGAGGATGAGATGGCTGGATGGCATCACTGACTTGATGGACATGAGTTTGAGTGAACTCCGGGAGTTGGTGATGGACAGGGAGGGCTGGCATGCTGCAGTTCATGGGTCACAAAGAGTCGGACACGACTGAACTGAACTGAACTGAATAAACACGTGAGTGAAAGCGAAATGCTAGACACTCAATCGTGTACAACTCTTTTGTGACACCATGGACTGTAGTTTGCCAGGCTCCTCTGTCCATGGAATTCTCCAGGCAAGAATACTGGAATGGGTTGTCATTCCTTTCTCTAGAGGATCTTCCTGACCCAGATATCGAATCCAGGTCTTCCACATGGCTTTACCATCTGGGCTACCAATAAAGATATAATAAAACATTTAAAGTATATCACTACTGATTTCAGTTCAGTTCAGTTCAGTCACTCGTCATGTCCGACTCTTTGCAACCCCATGGACAACAGCATGCCAGGCCTCCCTGTCCATCACCAACTCCCAGAGCTTGCTCAAACTCATGTCCATTGAATCTGTCATGTGATCCAACCATCTCATTCTCTGTCATCCCCTTCTCCTCCTGCCTCCAGTCTTTCCCAGCATCCAGGTCTTTTCCAAGGAGTCAGTTCTTCACATCAGGTGGCCAAATTATTGGAGTTTCAGCTTTAGCATCCGTCCTTCCAATGAACATTCAGGACTGATTTCCTTTAGTCTCCTTGCAATCCCAGGGACTCTCAAGAGTCTTCAACAACACCACAGTTCAGAAACATCAATTCTTCAGTTCTTAGCTTTCTTTGGGGTCCAACTCTCACATACATACATGACTACTGGAAAAACCATGGGTTTGACTAGACAGATATTTGTTGGCAAAGTAATTTCTCTGCTTTTTAATATGCTGTCTAGTTTGGTCACAACTTTTCTTCCAAAGAGCAAGCATTTTACCTTTTTACCTGCATTTTACTGATTTCCCTACCTATTATTGATAAAATAGATGTTTATCAGAGACCCTGAGGCAAATAAATGATGAAGAGATAAACCTGTTTTTAGTAAGCTTATGATCTATTAGCTAAGAAAAGGCGTGTATAATGCCTATCATGTAGGGATAGATTAAATTCTTTTTTAAAATATAGTTACTCTAGTTATTTTGAGCCTAGTTGAAGGAAACATATTTTAGGGAAAATATGTTCTTGTTTGATATGTATGTTTGGCCCTAAGTGTTTTCTGTACTGGTTTCACCCTCCAGTGTTTCACTGAGACAGGTACTTCTGTAGAACCAACTTTACAGTTAAGTAAGGTGCAAAGACAAAATTTGAGACTGTGCCCTCCGGGTCCATAAAAAGAGACAATGATGGGCTGTGTTAACAGCCACATAGTTTAAGGCAAGTGAAGACTTTGAAAAGGTCATTGGGCTTGGTAGTTATTTGTACTCTTCAGGCCGGAGTAACACAGAGTTGTAGAGGAGCAAACAAAATCGTAAGGGTATGGGGAGGGAGGAGGGAGGCGGGTTCAGGATGGGGAACACAGGTATACCTGTGGCGGATTCATTTCGATATTTGGCAAAACTAATACAATATTGTAAAGTTTAAAAATAAAATAAAATTTAAAAAAATGCATAAATGCATGAAATATTATGCAGAAAAAAAAAGATTAAATGGAAAGACGAACAGGTGAGAGTTATTGGTGGGACTGGCATTGACATGAAGGGTTGAATGTGAAGTCTTGGTTGGCAGGAGACGGTGGAAGTTAAAAGAAGGCTGGTGCAGGGAGAGTGAGGAACTGGTCCCCAGGGAGGATGAAGGTGACAGCAATGATCAAAAGGAGGAGAGACACAGAAAAGATTGAGCTTAATGGTAAATTTAGAGACTGTGCTTTTAATAGCTTTGAACCTCTTGGCAGAAGGTCTAAGAATTTTCCTATGCAGTTTTCTTACTAATTTGGAGAGGTAATTAAACATTTGTGAAATATTCTGTAAAATGGGAAGTTATATGTTTATAACATGGGCTTCCCAGGTGACACTAATGGTAAAGAATCTGCCTACCAATACAGGAGACACAGGAGACCTGGGTGTGATCCCTGGGTCAGGAAGATCTCCTAGAGAAGGAAATGGCAACCCACTGCAGTGTTCTTGCCTAGAGAATCCCATGGACAGAGGAGCCACAGGAGAAAACTAGGTTTCAACAGGGACATTAGTTTTCCCAGCATATTCATCAGCACCAGTGCTCTTGTGATGACCTTGTTCCCATGTTTTCCATGCCTTTCTCTTCATGTGGTGTTGATTTCTCAGTGTGTAACTCGGCCCTCAAGGAATAGAAAATATTTTATAAACTGTATCATTAAGTCAGTCTAAGCTCCCAAAAAAGGATTATCTAAAAGGGTCTCTGGGGGTAAATGTTTTATTATTTTACGTAATTGGAATTTAAGGTGGCTCAAATGGTAAAGAATTTGCCTGCAATGCAGGAAACACGGGTTCGATCCCTGGATCAGGAAGATCCCCTGAAAAAGGAAATGGCAACTCACTCCAGTATTCTTGCCTAGAAAATGCCATGGACAGAGGGGCCTGGCAGGCTACAGTCCATGGGGTCACCAAGAGTCTGATGTGACTGAGTATGCATGCAAGCACGTTCTGGTTGCTTCTGATAGTAATGTTGAATCAGAAACACCATGAGTGAGGCTGCTGCAGACAAGAACAGAGGAGTCACTTGAGGAGTAAAATGCCTCCTCAGTCCATCTTCCAGCTTCAAGAAAGGAGCTTCCTGGAAACAAAGGAATTGACAATGGTGTAAAACCAGGAGGTGTGGGGGAATGAAAATGCTCCAAGTCCCCAGCTGAGTGAATTCTATCATTTTTTAGACAGATTAACAGTGTGTGTGTATAGACTCAGTTGTCTCCAACTCATTGTGACTGCATGGACTATAGCCCACCAGGCTCCTCTGTCCAAGGAATTCTCCAGTCAACAATGCTGGAGTGGGTTGCCGTTTCCTTCTCCAGGGAATCTTCCCGATCCAGGGATCCAACCCAATCTCCTGCATTGGCAGGTGGATTCTTCACCACTGAGCCACCCGGGAAGCCCTCTGTGTAAGATTAATAACTGTGTATTGGAACTGTGTCCCCTCTTCAGTTCCTTAGAAACTTACAAATTTTCTTCCATGAGCTGAAGGAAATTGCAGGGTCTGCAAAATGCTCAGCGCTTCTAGCTGAAGATCTTGAGTTCTAATATGTGAAATATGGAGGAAAAGATAAACACCAGGGGCAGCAAGTGCTCTTATTCAAGAAATGGTAGAAATACAGGCTATTATCTCCCCTTACTCACCCCCCCCCCCCCACCTTTTTCCTGCTCAGAGCCTCCTGTCTTCCTCTTTTCCTTGTGAAAATTTCCTTAAAAAATGCATGTAGGCATTGGCTCCATCAATTATTCATTCTGTGAATGAATGGAAGCCTTGAAACACTTAAAAGAACTTGAGTCTTTTCCATCTTAAAAAGAGGTTCTCTTGAGCCTACGTGCATTTCCAGTTTTTGAAAGGTGTGAGATGTGAGAAGTACTCTTTTAGCTCAAGGCTTCTGCTGTTTGATCTTTCTTTGTTGCTGTTGTTTTGTTTGCAATTCTGAGGGCTGCCGCCTCCTTCCAAACTATATAATCAGAAAGTAAATATTGCTTAGCTGTATCTCCCCAAGGGAATGATCTTTTGTAAGACAAGTACAGACTGGCACAATGAAGCCAAAACTACCAGAAAAGAACTGCTCTCTGCCACCCTGTTTAGCTCTCTTCCCTGTGTTCCAGAATTGCCTTTTCCAACCTTTTCTTCCCTCTCAACCTCCCCCCGCCCCCCACGCAAGCTCCACTTTTCTTAGGCCAAGCAGACAACCTGGCCTCATTCTTCACTGAAAGCATGCAATGTTCATATTGAGAGAACCAAGATTTCATGCCATAAAATCAGATAAAGTACCTGCATTATTTGCCAGTTCCCTTCATGTCTCCTGTCACCGAGCAACGATATCCCAACTTTAAGATAAATGTGAAAATTCTATCCAGATTGTGGCTCACAACTTTTATTTCTTCTGGAAATGTCATATATTATGTTTTTTTTCCCTTCTCATTCATTTGCTTTTAGCCTTTTCTTCTTTGATCCATCCTTCATATCAGTACTGCTTTATCTAAAGTAAAGCAAAGGACATATCCCTGGATCAATAATATCCATCACAAAATCTTCTTGACTTTGCTTGTGAATTTCTAGAAATACATGTGTGTGTGCTAAGATGCTTCAGCCATGTCTGGCTCTTTGTGACTCTAGGGACCATAGCCCGCCAAGCTCCCCTGTCCATGGGATTCTCCAGGCAAGAATCCTGGAGTGGATTGCCCTGCCTCCTCCAGGGTATCTTCCTGACCAAGGAACCCATGTCTCTCATGTCTCCTACCTTGGCAGGTGGGTTCTTTATCACCAAGGCCACCTGGGAAGCCCCTTCTAGAAATGACCACTTGAGATAATAGATTCTATTTTGTGGACAGAGTTTGGAGTTGACTCCGATATCCTAAATTCATAGGTGTAAGGCCAGTGAAAGAAATAAAAGCTATGCTTTTGAATTAGATAATAATAAGCAAATGATGCCTCCAACTCCTGAGTTTCTGCTTCTTCTACATACCTCAGCTGAGTCCAGCTCCTCTGTTGTATCTTAACTGCTTTACCAGCATCACAAGAAATCTCTTGGTAGTTAATCCTGAAAGCACTTCTCAATAGTCCTGTTACTTGAGAGAATTTAACTAAATGATCTCTTACATTAAACACTCATCTTCATCTGAAGATAAGAGGTGATGGGGTGAGGGCCTTGAGCAGAAAATGGGCTGGAAAAAGCAAGGTTAGAAAATAGGAAAGGAGGCTGAACAGGAGAACATAGCGCTTCCTGAGGAGTAATGTCAGTTTCACTGTGCAAATGCCCGTTTTCATTCTCCTCTTCCTTGCAGCTCATCCCAACCACCACCTGCACACAAACACATTCATCATTGTCCTTAGCATACTCCTACTCCTGTCCTTTTCCTGAAAATATTCTCTTCCTCAGGGTCTCTGCAATTACTGCTTGTTTGGGACTCAGTCTGGGAGGGAAAGCATCCCATCCAGCCCCTCATTATTTCCTTTTTTGATTTTTTATCAATTTAATTAATACATTTATTTTTGTTTTGTCTGTGCTGGGTCTTTCTTCATTGCTGTGCACGGGCTTTCTCTAGTTGCGATGAGCGGGGGCTACTCTCTAATTGCAGCATGCAGGCTTCTTGTTGCAGTGGCTTGTCTTGTTGCAGTGCACGGGCTCTAGAGTGTACGGGCTTCGGTAGCTGCAGTGCATGGCTCGATAGTTGTAGCACTTGGACTTAGCTGCTGCACAGCTTGGGAATCCTTCTGGACTCGAGATCACACCCATGTCCCCTGCCTTGGCAGGCAGATTCTTAACCACTGGACTACCAGGGAAGTCCTCATCATTTCCTTCATCATATTAAGGTGATAACATTCACATCATGATGTATAATCCAAATTTACCCTGGAATGTATTGTCCACACACCAATCTGAAATCTAGAATTAGACATTTTAAACTTGCAGTGTCTAAAGTGGAATTCCTCTTTCATTCCACTCCCTACACCTGTTCTCTTGGTTCGTTTGCTTAAATGAACCTACCATCATCCATCTGGCTATTCATTATAATCGAGACCTTTGTCATCTTTTTATGGTAAAATACTATTTATTTATGGGTATCATGAGCCAAGTTCTAGAAGAGAAGGATGAAAAAGAATAGAACTATCCCATTTAACTGTATGATCAGCATTTGTGAATGGAGATCTGAGCTTCCCGGGTGGCGCACTGGTAAAGAATCCATCTGTCAATGCAGAAAATGTGGGTTCTATCCCTGGGGTCACCCCTGAAGGAGGGCATGGCAACCCACTCCAGTATTCTTGGCTGGAGAACCCCATGGACAGAGGAGCCTGGAGGTTATGGTCCATGGGGTTGCAAATAGTCAGACACGACTGAGCGACTAAACAGCAACAGCAAGAGAGGAATACACAGAGGCAGGAAATGCAGGGAGAGGTGAAAGCAGAGAGGGAGTGACGGCGCCAGGGGCCATGACTGAGGAATGACAACAACACCTGGGAGCTGAAAGAGACGAGGACAGGTTCTCTCTGAGAGCCCCACCTTAATTTTTAGGTTCTGGCCTTTAGAACTGTGAGAGAATACATTTTTCTTGCTTTAAACCACTTAGTTTTTGGTAATTAGTATGGCGAACGCAGGAATCTAGTATAGTGAGGAGTTGTTTATCATCTTCTACCATTTAATTTCAGGTGCTAGCATTCAGTTCAGTTCAGTTTAGTTCAGTCGCTTAGTCGTGTCCAACTCTTTGCCACCCCATGAATCACAGCATGCCGGGCCTCCCTGTCCATCACCAACTCCCGAGGTTCACTCAAACTCATGTCCATCGAGTTGGTGATGCCATCCAACCATCTCATCCTCTGTCATCCCCTTCTCCTGCCCCCAATACCTCCTAGCATCAGAGTCTTTTCCAATGAGTCAACTCTTTGCAGGAGGTGGCCAAAGTATTGGAGTTTCAGCTTTAGCATCAGTACTTCCAATGAACACCCAGGACTGATTTCCTTTCGGATGGACTGGTTGGACCTCCTTGCAATCCAAGGGACTCTCAAGAGTCTTCTCCAACACCACAGTTCAAAAGCATCAATTCTTTGGCATTCAGCTTTCTTCACAGTCTAACTCTCACATCCATACATGACCACTGAAAAAACCATAGCCTTGACTAGACGGACCTTTGTTGGCAAAGTAATGTCTCTGCTTTTGATTATGCTATCTAGGTTGGTCATAACTTTCCTTCCAAGGAGTAAGCGTCTTTTAATTTCATGGCTGCAGTCACCATCTGCAGTGATTTTGGAGCCCCCAAAAATAAAGTCTGACACTGTTTCCACTGTTTCCCCATCTACTTCCCATGAAGCGATGGGACCAGATGCCATGATCTTAGTTTTCTGAATGTTGAGCTTTAAGCCAACTTTTTCACTCTCCTCTTTCATTGTCATCAAGAGGATTTTTAGCTCCTCTTCAATTTCTTCCATAAGGGTGGTGTCATCTGCATATCTGAGGTTATTGATATTTCTCCCTAGCATTACCTGCTCACAAATTAGGCCCTTAACAGATATTTCTGGCAACAATGAAAAGTGACATGTGTTGCTGTCTATGTACTGAACTTCTGAACTTATTTTTGTTCAGCTGTAGATGTATAAAAAAGTTACAGTATGCACAACCCAATATATATGTTTAAATAGCATCCCAGGGACGGGGGAGCCTGGTGGGCTGCCGTCTATGGGGTTGCACAGAGTCGGACATGACTGAAGTGATTTAGCAGCAGCAGCAGCAGGTTTTAACAAACAACTATAAAATGGCAACTCACTCTGGTATTCTTGCCTGGGAAATCCCATAGACAGAGGAGCCTGCAGGCTATAGTCCATGGGGTCACGGAGAGTCAGACAGTACTGAGCGTGTGTCACTCACACATTCATTTACAAAAAATGAGTATAAGGAAGTAAGCTAAGTCATGAATTAAGTTTCTACTTACATGTTTTTGTTCTGTCAGTGTTTCCCTGATGAAATAATGCTGCTATGTCAACCCTTGACTGATCCTGATACTGAAAATCTCAATGACATTTCCTCAGACATTAGACATCTGTGTATGTTACAGAAGACATATTTGACACCAATAAGTTTAGTGAAAGAAAGATAGTCACCTTTAAACAAACCAATGAGACGAAAAATAGATAATAACTGTATCTACTCTTTTTCTGATAATGTAGACTCCAGTAGTATAACTGTTGATTTAATAACTATGATGATGATTTAGGAAAGGCTTACTTTTAAAACTTTGCTAATTAATTAAAACAAAAGGAGCCTGTAGTTGAGCTCATTACTACAGCCTTCAAGGGGGTGTGTACAGCAGCAGACTTGACTTAAAGATTTCATTTTGGAAGTATAGTTTGATGTACTTCAAGGGGTCATTTTAATCTGAGCACTTCAGACATTAAGATGTCTGCTAGTTTGGTTTTCAAGTACAGTCCTTTGAACAGCTCCCCTCCTTTTGAATACTCTACCTTGTGTTTATTTTAATTAGCAGGGCTAATTGTGTCTTAGGACTATCCAAACAGGGAGAGGACAGGAGAACATTCAAGGGTAAAACATATGAAAGATATTAGGAAAACATTGTAAGCGCTAAAGAAGATATGACAAGCTTGACTTGGTAGAGGCATATTTAATACAGCATCTTCGGGGAAAATCTCTGTTCTGATAATTAAGTAGCATTGTGTTTGATGAGATGGTCCCACAGCATTTTTCATAATGCTAAATTACTTTGAACGTGTTTTTATAACTTCTCTTGTTTGTACTAATATTACGGTCAGCTTTGATTTTGAACTTTTTATTGTGACATTTCTATCTACACGTCACCTCACTTTGACCTTCTTTCATTTCAGTTGCTTTTGTGTTCATCTCAATAATGTATGAAAATGATTTGCTAGGAAGATTTACTGACTGCATTCAGTTTTTAAAAGATGTGCAGAAAGACTAGGAGGAGTTGTTTTAAATCAGGTCTTTAGCTTTAATGTTATAGTTCAACAACATTTGTAAGTCAAAATATCATTGAAAATGTTCTTACAATTGGAGAAAAATAATACATGTTATGACACATTGACTTGAGTCATTATATTTAGGTGCTAAAACAGAACTTTCTAGCTTCTGTCACCTAACAAAATGTCTGTGGATATTGCATTAATTATGAGAAAATATGTGCATACATTTTCAGTATCCTGTTGGAATTAAGCACTGAAGTCTTTTTTCCTGTTTACACTACTTCACAGAATTTTATGTGTTTTCTCTGAGTTTCTCCAGTTGCATACCTCTGTTTATTTAAGACACAGCCTGTGTTTGTCAGTGATCTTACTGTTGTATGTTGACTCTGGATGATTCATCAGTATCTTGCATGTAGACATATACAACTGCTATTTTTCTGTGATTGTTTTCACATGAAAAGATTTTTATTTTCATCTTACTCATGTAGTGTATAAATTCTGATGAAAATTTCTTTACAGAACACATTTTAAAATATTTTCATCTAAGTACAATGATCAATGATTTGCTTCAGAATCTTGTCCTTCGTAAAAAATATTCTAATATATTTGCCAGCATTTTCTCATTTGTTTTGCTAATTTTCATAAACTAATCTTTAAGATGGGAAGAACACCCTCCTATTAATGTACACTTATCTTATAAATCAATTTATTTCATTTCTTATTGGTCTGTAACTACCTTTAATTTTTTTTAACCTATAACTAGATTTAGATAGTGTTTTCCTTCCAACATGCATGGCACGGAATTTTTCTCCATTTATGTTATATATGCATATGTATTTTTATATATGTCATAGGAATATATGAATTTTCTCCATGGCCAGCATTAATATACATGTGAGTGCATTGCAAGAAAGTACTGAATGATAATTTTGCTTCTTGGTTTAGCAAACATCATTCTGTTCTCTGGTTTAGGTTTGAGTATGAATCCTTTTGCTGCGCACTGGAAACAAACACAACATTGTAAATCAACTAAACTCCAATATAAAATAAAAAGTAAAATATAAATAAATATATTGAGCTATCACTATCAAAAATTGTTACTTAGGTACAGTGAATAAGAATGATTTCTTTATTTCTATTTTACCATTGGCCAAGGTGAAAGAGTCACAAAGTTAAAGCATAAAAAGTGAGTGGATTTTTTCACTAGCTGGTGGTGAATATTTGATACTGATATGTATGTATTTCTACACAAGCATAAGCATGCGGTACTACCATCAACAGCATAAAATGTTTAAAGTCACTTATCCTCATTTTGAGACAAATATCCCAAAGTACACATCTGGGGACTAATTTCCAATTTTTAAGTTTTCCTTTACATGCTCACTTTAATCAATATAAAATAGCATGAGATGCTCCAAGTCTGATTTTGGGGATTCTTTTGGTGATTAGCAGTAGGTAAGTGCCCCCAAATTGTCTGTGTAATCTAGGGAGGATAGTAAAAATAGCTTTCGTTTTTGCATGAATGTGAAGTGCAGCATGCCTTGTTCATCACACTGTGCAGCGGATGCTCGTTAGTCATTCAGTCGTGTCCGACTCTTTGCTACCGACCCCGTGAACTGTAGCCTGCCAGGCTCCTCTCTCCATGGGATTCTCCAGGCAAGAATACTGGAGTGAGTTGCCATGTTCTCCTCCAGGGGATCTTCCTGACCCAGGGATTGAACCTGCCTCTCCAGAGTCTCTTATATCAGCAGGCAGATTCTTTACCACTGAGCCAGCTTCAAAGCCCTGTGGTGGATGCACAGTGAATGGCTATGGATTGGTGACTAGGAATTTCCATATATTTATCATCCACTTATTAAAAATATCTGTTGCCAATAAAGAATGTTATCTGTAGATGGATTCTTGAAGTTTTCAAGTGTTCTACTCCAATTTTAATGAAGTTGTTAAGTAGGCTCTGCTTTTAGCCAGGATTTGTTGACACTCCTAATATTAAGAGCAGACTGGAGTTGGAGAAAAAAATAATTCTGTTCTGCCATAAACCCCTGAATACATGGCTAAAATCTTGACTATTCTTAGATTTTTATCACTTTCTTTCTAATAGTGGTTTCTACATATTTCACTTGCAGGACTCGTCATTGTTGTTTAAGCATATTGTCATAGGTTGAATGTTATATAAAATGTGTCTATGGATGGTTGTTGTTGTTCTGTCATTAAATTGTGTTCCAGTCTTTCTGACCACGTGAACTACCCTGCCCTTCTCTATCTCCCCATTATGGACAATGGTAAGGGGAGAAATTATCTTTCTTCAACTCCATTATTTGTTCATTATAATAGAATGTTGTACACCTTTGTTGCTAAATTAACTGTGGATCTGGATTTATAATAGCAGATATTTTGAACTGTTCAGTAAACATGCAGTCTAGTCTATCAAAATAAATATATTCAACTATAAGAATTATTTTAGAACACGCTTGTCTATTTTCTTTTTCCCGTCAAATGACAGTGGTTCTCCAACCCATGATCCTTATATTCTACAAACATGTGCTCACTTGCTCAATTGTTTCCAACTTTTTGCGACCCCACAGACTGTAGTAGCTCTCCAAGCTCCTCTGTCCGTGTATTCCCAGGCAAGAATACTGAGTGGGTAGTCATTCCCTTCTCCAGGGAATCTTCCTGACAGAGGGATGGAACCTGGGTCGCCCACAATGCAGGCAGATTCTTCACACCTGAGCCACACGACAATCCCCGTGCTGATTCTTATCTTCTACAAGCACAATGCTGTAGCAAAATTCTTTCCAGTGTTTGAAAATGCTGAGCAAAAACATGCAACGTGATCTCATAACGTTTTGCATGTGTGTTTTCATGCTCTTGTCATGAACTGAGAAGCTGTTTGAATTGATACTTCCAAAAAAGATTTCATCCAGTTATTAACTTTTTTTTCAGCCAAGTCTTCGTATTTCCTAGCTTTAGAATGAGACTTGGAAAGCACTTTATAAGCAGATGCTCTAGTGCAAAAAATTAATGCTCAATTTCAGGGAATTCTGTGATTTTGTGTGTAAGTATTTTAAATCAAACATTGTTTTCCCATCTAACAAAACTGGTTGGGTGCTATTTCCAGAATGAGCAAAATAATCTTGTCTAACTTTTTCATAAGTCAGATGAGGAAACTAAGCAAAACTGTTAGTCAAGAGTACACAGTGAGTAAACAGGCAAGCCAGGGCTGAGTTCCAGCCTTAATTTTCCTGATGCTAATAAAGTTTTCCTTATAAAAGCACTGCTTTGCAAAGGTGCCCGTAGTTCTTCTGTCCTTTGGGAATTCCACACTGCAATCTGAGATTGGTTGTCTCAGTAATTTAGAACACCTGCCCTTGTCAACACTCCAAAGTCCTTTAACAGCAGCCTCTAGCCTTTTCTCAGCAGTCTCTAGTCTTTGGGCTTTCCTGGTAGCTCAGATGGTAAAGCGTCTGCCTACAATGCGGGAGACCCTGGTTCAATCCCTGGGTCAGAAAGATCCCCTGAAGAAGGAAATGACAACCCATTCCAGTATTCTTGCCTGGAAAATCCCATGGACCGAGGAGCCTGGTAGGCTACAGTCCCTGGGGTCGTAAAGAATTGGACATGACTAAGTGACTTCACTTTCACTAGCCTCTTTGGCACCAGGGACTGGTTTTGTGGAAGACAATTTTTCCACAGTCTGGGGAGTGGTGATGGTTTCAGGAGAATTTAAGAGCATTACATTTATTGTGAACTTTATCCTATTATTATTAGGCCACCTCCACTTCAGATCATCAGGCGTTACATCCTAGAGCTTGGGGTCATCACTGTTGTTTAATCACTCAGTGTGTCTGACTCTTTTGTGACCCCATGAATTGTAGCCCGCCAGGCTCCTCTGTCCATGGGATTCTCAAGGCAAGGATACTGGAATGGGTTGCCATTTCCTTCTTCAGGGAATTTTCCTGTCCCAGGAATTGAACCTGAATCTCCCGCATTGGCAGGCAGGTTCTTTACCACTGAGCCATCATGGAGCCCCTGCTTTATAAGGAAACAAACACAATGAAGTAAGGTAAGGTTTTCTGTTACATTTCATACCATATGTAAGCTGGTGCTTGCATGTGTGTGTGCTCAGTCACTTCAGTTGTATCCGACTCTTCGTGACTCTATAGACTGTAGCCCACCAGGTTCTTCTGTCCATGTGATTTCCCAGACAAGTATACTGGAGTGTATTGCCATTTACTCCTCCAAGGGACCTGCCCCACCCAGGGATCAAACCCTTGTCTCTTGGGTCTCCTGCTTTATAGGTGGATTCTTTACCACTGAAGCATTGGGGAAGCCCATGATAGTTGATACATGCTACATTTTATTTTTTTTATTTTTTATTTTTTTCATGCTACATTTTATACCCACACTGTGTGGTGGTTAATAAGATTTTAGGAAGAAGGAGGAAACACAGCTAGTTCTAGGAAGGTGCAGATGTACCTTTTAAAGATTGTCCCTAAAAGGTCAAGAGAAGTGGTCACTTCTGTTACTGACACAGGCCAGGGGGTAGAGGACAAGAGAGGTAAGTCAGATATATTTAGATAAAAGGCCCAGGGTGGTGTCTGTAGGGGGAGGGAGTGCCTTGTGGTTGGTGGTTTGTTTTGTTTTCCCCACTGAATCTGGAGAAATTTCAATAGAAGGACCTTGTTAGAGAGGACATTTTGCCACTTAGCTGGGATATCTGTATAACAGTTAACAAGAATGAGAGTCATAAAACTAAAGGAAACACCTAGATTCACCACTAAAAGAACTTTCTGTGTGTTCCCCTCAGTATCTTCACTCTGTATTTAGATTTTGGGAAAAAATAATTGGCAAACACAATCTTTGGAGATTAGGAGTAAATTTGAAAGGATTTATGAGGTGGATAAGCACATTTTGTGTTTAATTTTCTTTGGTTTTCTATTTATGTTGCTGCTAGAATAGAATACAGTGTTCTACTTTTAAACATTAAAAAAAATCTATAGAAAAATAGAAAACATCTTTCTAAGTTCAACTAGCTTGTTTGGTTAAGCAAGTATGTATATATGTCTGTCTTTGCATATGTGATATTATAGATATGCTTTACTATTTATTATTTAATGTGTGTGTTAGATGCTAGGTTATTTTCTTGTTCTCCAAAATCACTGCAGATGGTGACTGCAGCCATGAAATTAAAAGATGTTTGCTCCTTGGAACAAAAGCTATGACCAACCTAGACAGTATATTAAAAGCAGAGACATTACTTTGCTGACATAGGTCAGTCTAGTTAAAACTATGGTTTTTTCAGCAGTCATGTATAGATGGGAGAGCTAGACCATAAAGAAAGCTGAGCGCTAAAGAATTGATGCTTTTGTACTGCAAGGAGATCCAACCAGTCAATCCTAAAGGAATTCAGTCCTTCTGAATGTTCATTGGAAGGACTGATAATGAAGCTCCAATACTTTGGCCACCTGATGTGAAAAACTGACTCATTAGAAAAGACCCTGATGTTGAGAAAAATTGAAGGCAGGGGGAGACGGGGACAACAGAGAATGAGACAGTTAGATCGCATCGATGGATATGAGTTTGAGCAAACTCTGGGAGTTGGTGATGGAACGACAGGAAAGCCTCACATTTTGCAGTCCACGTGGCCACAAAGAGTCAGACACGACTGAGTTTCTGAACTGAGATGCTAGGTTATTGTGCATTTTTATTTAGGTCTTATAGCTTAGCAATAGTTTATACCTATGGATTAATAATAAGAATCAGCTGTAAAATTTGTTGCTTGGCAAATTAGTTCACAGTGTGTAACAATTGATATCTGTAATGGCTTAGATTTTTATACTGTAATTTATTATTTATGGCACTAGTGGTAAAGAAACTGCCTGTCAAGGCAGAAAGCTCAGAAGACTGAAGTTCAGTCCCTGGGTGTGGAAGATCCCCTGGAGTAGGAAATGACAACCTACTCCAGAATCCTTGCCTGGGAAACCCAATGGATAGAGGAGGCTGGTGGGCTACAGTGCATAGGGTCTCAAAAGAGTCCAACATGACTGAATCAACTCTATACACACGCATGTATTCACTGTTACATGGTGAGAAAACAGAAAATTTTTATATTGAATTAATAATCATTTAAATTATTATTCTACATTTTTACCAGTGTATGTCCATAATTACCCAACTAATGGTTAAGTACATTTCATAACATATCTTGTCATTTTAAAGACAATGTCTCAACCATATCATTACTTTTCTCATTTTAAAATAACCATAAACAATAGAATAATAAACATAATTTTGTTGAAAAAAAGATTAAAAAAAAAACTGGAAAATTTTTGCAATGCCATCAGTTGATAGGAGAAGGAGGAGGAGGAATACTGACTGAAATTTGTGTATTCATTTGATTTATGTAATATTTGGAACTGAAGAGAAGGGTAGATTCATCATTTATCCATGTAGTGTCACTAAATAAGAAAGTAATAAGAATAAGAATTTCCTTCCTTTACACACTTTGTCATCTAGTATTCCCTCCACTGGGTGGAGGCTGAGATAGAGACCTTGGTATCAGTTCTAGCAGAGCTCTGACTTGACAAAAGTGCTTGATGGAAATGTATATTTTTATTTGTGTGGGAATAGCTAATTATTTCTTCTAATTTTATATCCCATATTTTGGGGAACAGTTCACTCATCCTTCTGATACTGCCCTGACAGTCATGTCCAGTTTTCACCAACTCGGAAATGAACTTATGAACTTTGGGGCAACAGTGACAGTGAAATGATTGCTAAGAGCCAGTCACAATAGTTTTGTTTCTATAATTGATTATTTTTTAGAAAATATTTAAGATATTAAAGAGATGTGGAAATCTAATGTACCTATTCTCGTCTTTGCAAACAGTCCATGGGGTCACACAAGCAAATTCTATAAGGTTTTCCCAGTTATCAGTGCAGTGACGTCTGACACCAACTCCCCAGAGACAGGCCACATTCCACAGACAAGGCAGGGTGCAGCCCCCCACAAGACTGTTCTCATGTCACAATGCGGCAACTGCAAGATCTGGGGTCCCCAGGACACCTCACTTCTGACCAGCTGACTATCCCCTAAGTTTCATTAATTTGCTTGGAAGTCTTACAGAACTCAAAAAAGAGCTTCACTTAAGGTTACACTTTCATTATAGCAAAAGTAAAGAAATCAGAACTGGCCAGAGGAAGAGACACACAGTGCAAGGCCTGGGAGGATCTCAAAAACATAGCTTCCACTCTCCAACCCCAGGAGTGGGACTCATCATCCTTGTGGCCTTGCGATGTGTGTAGTATCTCCGACTAAGGACGCCCAAGCATTGTGTCCAGAGGTTGTGTTGGGTTCATTGACAGCATGGCCATTGAGACATTGGCCCACAGGCCACACTCAAGACAAGAACTCAATCCTAGCCCCCCTCCCTCTCCAGAGGTCAGGCTGAGGGCAGTGGTCTCAGAGCCTCTATCCAATACCAGGGCTTTTTTCTTCACACTTTCAGTACCCTTCCAGAGCCACCTCATTATTTAAACTAAAGCCCTCAGGGACCTCCCTAGTGGTCCAGTGGCTAAGACTCTGAGATCCCCAAGCAGTACCCCAGGTTTGATCCCTGGTCAGGAAACTAGGTCCCACATGGCTCAGTTGTTGCTGTTGTGGTTATTGTTCAGTCTCCTAGTCATATCCAACTCTTTGTGATCCCATGGATTGCAGCACTCCAGGCCTCCCTATCCCTCACCATCTCCCAGAGTTTGCCCAAGCTCATGTACATTACATCAGTGACCCCATCCAACCATGTCATCCTCTGACGCCCTTTCCTCTTTCTGCCCTCAATCTTTCACAGCATCAGGGAATTTTCCAGTGAGCCAGCTGTTCACATCAGGTGACCAAAATACTGGAGCTTCAGCTTCAACATCAGTCCTTCCAATGAGTATTCAGGGTTGATTTCCATTAAGATTGACTGATTTGAGCTCCTTGATGTCCGTGGGACTCTCAGGAGTCTTCTCCAACACCACAGTTCAAAAGCATCAATTTTTTGGTGCTCCACCTTCTTTATAGTCCAGCTCTTACAACGTACATGACCACTGGGAAGACCATAGCCTTAACTATATGAACCTTTGTTGGCAGAGTAATGTCTCTGCTTTTCAACACAACATGTAGATTTGTCATAGCTTTTCTGCCAAGAAGCAAACATCTTGTGATTTCATGGCTGCAGTCACCACCCACAGTGATTTTAGAGTCCATGAAGAGGGAATCTGTCACTACTTCCACCTTTCCCCCCTCTATTTGCCATGAAGTAATGGGGCCAGATCTTCCCTGTAGCTCAGACGATAAAGACTCTGCCTACAATGCAGGAGACCCGGGTTTGATCCCTGGGTCAGGAAGATCCTCTGAAGAAGGGAATGGCAAACTACTCCAGTATTCTTACCTGGAACCTGGAGGGCTACAGTTCATGGAGTTGCAGAGTCGGATGTGACTGAGTGACTACCACTACTACTAATGGGACCAGATGCCATGATGTTAGTTTTTTTGTTTTGTTTTGTTTTGTTTAAGCCGGCTCTTTCACTATCTTCCTTCCCCTCATCAAGAGGCTTTTTAGTTTCTCTTCGTTTTCTGCCATTAGATTGTTATCATCTGCATATCTGAGGTTGTTGATGTTTCTCCCACCTGTCTTGATTCCAGCTTGTAAATCTTCCAGCCCAGAATTTCTCAAGATATGCTCAGTGTATAGATTAAACAAACAGGGTGACATGCCTCAGTGCCACAACCAAAGGAAAAAAAGAAAAAAAAAAAGATCCTGCATGTCATAACTAAGACTTCATGCAGCCAAATCAATTAAAAAAGACAAAAGAAAAAACTCAGGGCCTCAAGTTACCTAGGTAGAAATGCCCTCTGGACTCATTGTGAATTACAAAGTTAATCTAATGATATGCATTTATTTCATCACTTGAGCAAGATCAAAGATTTAGAGAAACTGGGAGTAAGACCTGTTAAATTCTTTATGACACATCCAGAAAGCAACACAATCAGATTACATTGCTCCAGGACTCCTGTCACTTTTATGTACTATTGTACCTTTAAAGGTCTTCCCTGGTGGCTCAGTTGGTAAATAATCTGCCTGCAATGCGGAAGACCTGGGTTTGATCCCGGGATTGGGAAGGTCCCATAGAGAAGGGAAAAACTACCCAATCCAGCATTCTATTCTGAGAATTCTGTGGACTGTATAGTCCATGGAGTCACACAGTGTTGGATGTAACTGAGCGACTTGCACTTCACTTCACATACCTTTAAAAGTTACTGAGGTTCAGTTCAGTTCAGTTCAGTTGCTCAGTAGTATCGGACTCTTTGCAACCCCATGAATTGCAGCACACCAGGCCTCCCTGTCCATCACCAACTCCCGGAGTTCACTCAAACTCACGTCCATCGAGTCAGTGATGCCATCCAGCCATCTCATCCTCTGTCGTCCCCTTTTCCTCCTGCACCCAGCCCCTCCCAGCATCAGAGTCTTTTCCAATGAGTCAACTCTTCACATGAGGTGGCCAAAGTGCTGGAGTTTCAGCTTTAGCATCATTCCTTCCAAAGAACACCCAGGGCTGATCTCCTTTAGAATAGACTGGTTGGATCTCCTTGCAGTCCAAGGTACTCTCAAGAGTCTTCTCCAACACCACAGTTCAAAAGCATCAATTCTCCGGCACTCAGCTTTCTTTACAGTCCAACTCTCACATCCATACATGACCACTGGAAAAACCATAGCCTTGACTAGACGGACCTTTCTTGGCAAAGTAATGTCTCTGCTTTTCAATATGCTATCTAGGTTGGTCATAACTTTCCTTCCAAATCATAGTAAAAAAGAGCAAAAATAGAATATCTTCATTGTTTATTTCTTTAAAATCCTAGCAAGCACTCCCTTCTTTCCTCTTTCCCTTCCCAAACAATTCAAGTACCTAGGTGTTGGTGGTGCCTGGCATGGTTGGTTGGCATCCACTTTGATGTCCAGAGTGAAGAGTTAGAGCCCACACAGGGTGAAGAGGCCCACACTGTGTCACTGAAAAAATAATCAATTGATCTAAGAAATTAATGGAAAATTTTACTCAAGCCAGATTTGAGGATTATAACCTGGGAAGAGTATCTCAGAAAGTTCTGAGAACCACTCTCCCTGTTAGAAGTCCAGGCACAGGTAATAATGTTTTGAGACAGAGGGGTGGACATCATTTACATATTATTGTCAGTTTATACAATCCAGATCTAAGTATCATCTTGGCTCCTTACAAGATCAAGAACTTCCAAGGAGGTACCAATGGTAAAGAATCTGCCTGCCAATGCAGGAGACACAGGAGTTCAATCCCTGGGTCAGGAAGGCCCCCTGGAGTAGGAAATGACAACCCTATCTAGTATTCTTGCCTGGAAAATTACATGGACGGAGAAGCCTCACAGGCTATGGTCATGGGGTCACAAAAGAGTCAGATACAACTTAACAACTAAATGACTAAAGAACAAAAACCCCACCCATGCCACTGAACTTCCAACACACACACACACCCACACACACACACACATACATACACACACACATGTTTGATGTATCCTACCAATTGTTAGTAATAAAAAGACTGCAATAAAGAGAATAAAGACTGGAATAAGAAAAAGAACATAATGAAAAGGAACCTGAAAATTTTGAGTTACCAAGGTTAAATCTAAGTGATGACAATGTACTTGCAGAAGGGTGAAATCCAGATTCATTTTATGAATATTTCTTGACCAAATAAAACTGGGTGTATCATGTCCTTTAGGCTCTTTATCATGTCTTTCATTTTAGCAATAATTTATTCATGAGTCTCAGAGACTTTTTTTTGGCAGCATTTAAATGTATCATATCTTGACAGTTTTTCCTCTCTTCAGGCTCATCCTCCTCTATTGTAATTTATTTAAGTATTTTAGTGTTTTAGATGATTGTGGATTAATGATGCATTTAAACTGCTTTAGAATGACCTTAGGCTAGGTAAATTACTGCAGTTCTGCCAGCCAGGGATATTTATTTTGATGGCAGTAAGCTTTTTCTTTCCTGTTTAACCACATGGCACACAAAGTAACAGGCTGCCTGGTGTAAAATATATCCTATAAGAGTTACAAACAAATTTTATTTAGAGAGAAGTAACTGTTACAGTCTTGACCCTATTACAGGCAATATCTAATTCTATTTTTCACAATGACTGAGTGACTTTATCTTGACTGTTAAAGGTAAAGTTTGAAAGGAAATGAGACCAGCAGTAGCACTGCTCTCAGACCTGGGCTCCATACTTCAAGACTGTGTGAGTCCCCCATCACACACCCACAAATAAATATACTAAAGAAACCATGGGCACTTTTCTCACCTGAAAGCTTGTGTCCCTGTGTGACACAGCCAGATTCATAGACTAAACCTCCTGACTACTGAGCCTCACCATTCAAGTCTTAGGGATAAGGTTCTCCCATCTCTCTCTTAATAATAATAATAATAATAATAATTTATTTATTTTAATTGGATGCTAATTACTTTACAATATTGTGGTGATTTTGCCATACATTGACATTAATCAGCCATGGGTATACATGTTTCCTCCATCCTGAACCCCATTCCCACCTCCCTCCCCACCCTATTCCTCAGGGTTATCCCAGTGCACTGGCCCTGAGCACCTGTCTCATGCATCGAACCTGGACTGATGATCTGTTTCACATATAATAATATACTTGTTTCAGTGCTATTATCTCAAATCATCCCACCTTCACCTTCCACACAGAGTCCAAAAGTATGTTTTTTACATTTGTGTCTCTTTTGCTGTCTTGCATATAGGGTCATTGTTACCATATTTCTAAATTCCATATATATGCGTTAGTATACTGTATTGGTGTTTTTCCTTCTGGCTTACTTCACTCTGTATAATAGGCTCCAGTTTCATCCACCTCATTAGAACTGATTCAAATGTATTCTTTTTAATGGCTGAGTAATACTCCATTGTGTATATGTACCACAGCTTTATTATCCATTCATCTGCTGATGGACATCTAGGTTGCTTCCATGTCCTGGCTATCGTAAACAGTGCTGAGATGAACATTGGGGTACACGTGTCTCTTTCAGTTCTGGTTTTCTCAGTGTGGATGCCAAACAGTGGGATTGCTGGATCATAAGGCAGTTATATTTACAGTTTTTAAGGAATCTCCACACTGTTCTCCATAATGGCTGTACTAGTTTGCATTCCCACCAACAGTGTAAGAAGGTTCCCTTTTCTCCACATCCTCTCCAGGATTTATTGCTTGTAGACTTTTGGGTCGCAGCCATTCTAACTGGCGTGAAATGGTACTTCATAGTGGTTTTGATTTGCATTTCTCTGATAATGAGTGATGTTGAGCATCATTTCATGTGTTTGTTAGCCATCTGTATGTCTTCTTTGGAGAAATGTCTGTTTAGTTCTTTGGCCCATTTTTTGATTGGGTTGTTTATTTTTCTAGTATTAAGCAGCATGAGTTGCTTGTATACTTTTGAGATTAATTCTTTGTCAGTTGCTTCATTTGCTATTATTTTCTCCCCTTCTGAAGGTTGTCTTTGCACCTTTCTTATAGTTTCCTTCATTTATCAAAAGCTTTTAAGTTTAATTAGGTCCCATTTGTTTATTTTTGCTTTTATTTCCATTACTCTGAGGAGTGGGTCATAGAGGATCCTCCTGTGATTTATGTCGGAGAGTGTTTTGCCTATGATTTCCTCTAGGAGTTTTATAGTTTTTGGTCTTACATTTAGATCTTTAATCCATTTTGAGTTTATTTTTGTGTATGGTGTTATAAAGTGTTCTAGTTTCATTCTTTTACAAGCGGTTGACCAGTTTTCCCAGCACCAGTTTTTAAAGAGATTGTCTTTTCTCCGTTGTATATTCTTCCCTCCTCTGTCAAAGATCAGTTGTCCATAGGTGTGTGGATTTATCTCTGGGCTTTCTATTTTGTTACATCAAGCTATGTTTCTGTTTTTGTGCCAGTACCATACTGTCTTGATGACTGCAGCTTTGTGGTATAGTCTGAAGTCAGGCAGGTTGATTCCTCCAATTCCGTTCTTCGTTCTCAGGATTGCTTTGGCTATTTGAGGTTTTTTGTATTTCCATGCAAATTATGAAAGTATTTGTTCTAGCTCTCTGAAAAATACCATTGGTAGCTTGATAGGGATTGCATTGAATGTATAGATTGCTTTGGGTAGTATACTCATTTTCACTCTGTTGATTCTTCTGATTCATGAATATGGCACATTTCTGCATCTATTTGTGTCATCTTTGATTTCTTTCATTAGTGTTTTATAGTTTCCTATATATAGGTCTTTTGTTTCTTAAAGTAGATTTATTCCTGAGTACTTTATTCTTTTCATTGCAATGATGAATGGAATTGTTTCCCTAATTTCTTTTTCTGTCTTCTCATTGTTAGTGTATAGGAATGCAAGGGGTTTCTGGGTGTTAATTTTATATCCCAGGACTTTACTATATGCATTGATTAGCTCTAGTAACTTTCTGGTAGAGTCTTTAGGGTTTTCTATGTAGAGGATCATGTCATCTGCAAATAGTGAAGTTTTACTTCTTCTTTTCCAATCTGGATTCTTTATTTCTTTTTGTTCTCTGATTGCTGAGGCTAAAACTTCCAAAACTATGTTGAAGAGTAGTGGTAAGAGTTTGCATCCTTGTCTCATTCCTGACTTTATGGGAAATGCTTTCAATTTTTCACCATTGAGAATAATGTTTGCTGTGGGTTTATCATATATGGCTTTTATTTTGTTGAGGTATGTTCCTTCTGTGCCTGCTTTCTGGAGGGTTTTTATCATAAATGGGTGTTGAATTTTGTCAAAGGCTTTCTTTGCATCTATGATTGAGATAATCATATCATTTTTATCTTTCAATTTGTTAATGTGGTGTATCACATTGATTTGTGAATATTGAAGAATCCTTGCATCCCTAGGATAAAGCCCACTTGGTCATGATGTATGATCTTTTTATATGTTGTTTGATTCTATTTCCTAGAATTTTGTTGAGGATTTTTGCATCTATGTTTAACAGTGATATTGACCTGTAGTTTTCTTTTTTTGTGGCATTTTTGTCTGGTTTTGGTATTAGGGTGATGGTGGCCTCAAAGAATGAGTTTGGCAGATTACCTTCCTCTGCAATTTTCTGGAAGAGTTTGAATAGGATAGGTGTTTGTTCTCCTCTAAATTTTTGGTAGAATTCAGCTGTGAAGCCATCAGGTCTTGGGCTTTGTTTGTTGGAAGATTTTTGATTACAGTTTCTATTTCCATGCTTGGGATGGGTCTGTTAAGATTTTCTATTTCTTCCTGGTTCAGTTAGGGAAGGTTATACTATGTTTTAAGAATTCATCCATTTCTTCCAAGTTGTCCATTTAATTGTCATATAGTTGCTGATAATAGTCTCTATGATCCTTTGTATTTCTGTGTTGTCTGTTGTGATTTATCCATTTTCATTTCTAATTTTGTTCATTTGATTATTCTCCTTTTTTTCCCCTTGATGAGTCTGGCTTATGGTTTGCCTATTTTATTTATCTTATCAAAGAACCAGCTTTTTAATTTTGTTGATTTTTGCTATAGTCTCCTTTGTTGCTTTTTCATTTATTCCTGCCCTAATTTTTACGATTTCTTTCTTCTACTAACCCTGGAGTTCTTCATTTTTTTCTTTTTCTAGTTGATTTAGGTGTAAAGTTAGGTTATTTATTTGATTTTTCTCTTGTTTCTTGAGGTAAGTTGGTATTGCTATGAACCTTCCCCTGAGCATTGCTTTTACTGAATTCCATAGTTTTTGAGTTGTCGTATTTTCATTTTCATTTGTTTCTATGCATATTTTGATTTCTTCTTTGATTTGTTGGTTATTCAGAAGTGTGTTGTTTAGCCTCCATATCTTTGTATTTTTAATAGGTTTTTTCCTGTAGTTGACATCTAATCTTACAGCACTGTGATCAGAAAAGACATGTTAAATGATTTCAATTTTTTTGAATTTACCAAGGCTAGATTTATGGCCCAGGAATGTATCTATCCTGGAGAAGGTTCCATGTGCACTTGAGAAAAAGGTGAAATTCATTGTTTTAGGGTGAAATGTCCTATAGATATCAATTAGGTCTAACTAGTCTATTGTATCCTTTAAAGTTTGTGTTTTATTGTTTATTTCCTGTTTAGTTGATCTATCCATAGGTGTGAGTGGGGTAATAAAGGCTCCCACTATTATTGTGTTATTGTTAATTTCACCTTTAATACTTGTTAGCATTTGTCTTACATATCGCAGTGCTCCTATGTTCGGTGCATATATATTTATAATTGTTATATCTTCTTCTTGGATTGATGCTTTGATATTTATGTAGTGTCCTTCTTTGTCTCTTTTCATGGCCTTTATTTCAAAGTCTATTTTGTCTGATATGAATATTGCTACTACAGCTTTCTTTTTGTCTCCATTGCATGAAATATCTTTTTCCAGCCCTTCACTTTCAGTCTGTATGTGTCCATTGTTTTGAGGTGGGTCTCTTGTAGACAGCATATATAGGGGTCTTGGATTGGTATCCATTTGGCCTGTCTTTGTCTTTTGGTTGGGTTATTCAACCAATTTACATTTAATGTAATTATTGATAAATATGAACCCATTGCCATTTACTTTGTTGTTTTGGGTTCGAGTTTATAAACCTTTTCTGTGTTTCCTGTCTAGAGAACATCCTTTAGCATTTGTTAAAGAGCTGTTTTGGTGGTGCTGAATTCTCTCAGCTTTTGCTTGGCTGTAAAGCTTTTGATTTCTCCTTCAGAGGACTTCCCTGGTGGCTCAGATGATAAAGCGACTGTGTACAATGCGGGAGACCTGGGTTCAATCCTTGGGTCAGGAAGATACGCTGGAGAAGGAAATGGCAATCCACTTCAGTACTATTGCCTGGAAAATCCCATGGACAGAGGAGCCTGGTAGGCTACATTCAATGGGGTGGCAAAGAGTTGGACATGACTGAGCGACTTCACTTTCCTTTCCTTTCCTTTCATATTTGAATGAGATCCTTGCTGGGTACAGTGATCTGGGTTGTAGGTTTTTCTCTTTCATCACTTTAAGTATGTCCTGCCATTCCCTTCTGACCTGAAGAGTTTGGGACTGTTTGGGACTCTCTGCGTTTCTTGGACATGGATGGCTATTTCCTTCCCCATTTTAGGGAAGTTTTCAACTATTATCTCCTCAAGTATTTTCTCATGCCCTTCCTTTTTGTTATCTCCTTCTGGGACTCCTATGATTTGATCGTTGGAGCATTTAACCTTTTCCCAGAGGTCTCTGAGATTGTCCTCATTTCTTTTAATTCTTTTTTTCTTTTTTCTTCTCTGCTTCACTTATTTACTCCATTCTATCTTTCACCTCACTTATCCTATCTTCTGCCTCAGTTATTCTACTGTTGGTTCCCTCCAGAGTGCTTCTGATCTTAGTTAATGCATTATTCATTATTGATTTACTCTTTATTGTTTCTCCTAGGTCCTTTTTAAACATTTCTTGCATCTTTCTCAATCCTTTTCTCTAATCTATTTATCTGTAGCTCCATTTTGTTTTCAAGATTTTGATCATCTTTACTATCATTATTCTGAATTATTTTTTCAGGTAAACTCCCTATATCCTCCTCTTTTGTTTGGTTTGGTGGGCATTTATCATGCTCCTTTACCTGCTGAATATTTGTTTTGTTTTTTTTTTTTTTTTCATTTTGTTTAGATTGCTGTATTTGTGGTGGCATTTCTGTAGGCTGGAAGTTTGTGGTTCCTCTTTATTGTGGAGGTTGCTCCCTGTGTGTGGGGTTGGACTAGTGGCTTGTCAAGGCTTCCTGTTTTGGGAAGCTTGCATCGGTGTTCTGGTGGGTGGAGTTGGATTTATTCTCTCGCAACGAAGTATCCAGTAGTGAGTTTTGAGGTGTCTGTGGATTTGGTGTGACTTTGGGAAGCCTGCCTTTTCATGCTCAGGGCTGTGTTCCTGTGTTGCTGGAGAATTAGCATGGTATGTCTTGCTCTGGAACTTGTTGGCTCTTGGGTGGAGCTAAGTTTCCATGTAGGTTTGATGAGCTCTTGTCAGTTAATGTTCCCTGGAGTCAGGAGTTTTCTGCTGTTCTCAAGTTTTGGATTTAATCCTCCTGCCTCTGGCTTTCAGTCTTATTCTTACAGTAGCCTCAAGACTTCCCCGTCCATATAGCACAGATGATAAAACATCTAGCTTAATGGTGAAAAGATTCTCCACAGTGAAGGACACCCAGAGAGGTTCCCAGAGCTACATGGAGAAGAGAAGAGGGAGGAGGGAGATAGAGGTGACCAGGAGGAGAAGAGGGGGAATCAAAAGGGGAGAGAGCAATCTAGCCAGTAATCAACTCCCTATGTGCTCTCCACAGTCTGGAACACCCAGAGAGGTTTATGGAGTTCCATAGAGAAGAGAAGAGGGAGGAAGGAGATAGTGGTGACCTGGGGGAGAAAAGGGAGAGTCAAAAGGGGAGACAGAAATCAAGCCAGTAATCACACCCCTAAGTAAAAATGGGTACTGAAGGTTAGAGTCTTAAAGGTACAAAATTGATAACAAATACCAAAAAAACAAACATTAAAAATCTAGAGTAGAGGTTAGACTCTTAAAAATACAATATTAAAAATGCAAAGCAGAATCAATCACAAAATTATAGAATATATAAAATTATAAATATATATATATATATATATATATATATGAAATTTGCTTTAAAATAAGGTCTCTTTTTTGCAAGGTAATGGTAGGTTATAAAAATGAAAATTAAAGGAGTAATAAAGAACTTAAAAATAAAAATGATTAAAAATGGTAATTAAAAGGATGGTAATAGTAAAAATATAGCTAAAAATTTCTCTGGAGTTGTTGAGGGCAGTGTGGGTGGGATCAGTTCAGTTTCAGATAGTTCCTTTTTCCAGCTTATACTTCTTGCCAAGGTCTATAGGCCCCTTCCAATGCTTAGTCAATGTTAGCTACAGGGTTTAAATCTGTTGCACCTGCCACCTCCAGAGCGGGTCCCTTCTTCTTTGTTTATTTTGGCTTCCTCTGTTTGCAAGCCTCTTCAGTGTCTAATTTCTGCCCTGACACAAGGGGACGAATGTGGTCACTTATTTAGGCTCTGTTGTTGAGTTGTGTGTGGGAAGGGAGGAACACTACAAACAAATATCACTGGCATGTATGGGGAGTGCTCACCGTGTCTGGGCCACACTGGATTTGCCCCAGCTCATGGTGGCATGTGCTTTCCCAGTCTACACTGCTCAGGCTCCAGGTTTCTCTGCAGGGGTGTTGTCCAAAGCAGGCCCTGCATTTTGTGTACTTTCCAGGTCTAAGTTGCTCAGGTTCAGGTTCTTGGGTACTTCACAAAGGCACAGACTTGGTTGGGTGTGTGTTTTGTGCCTTTCCCAGGTCTGAGCAGCTCAGGAGACCAGGTGCGTGGTGAGTGCACTCTCCCCAGGTGGGCATTGTGTCTTATCACCTCCCCAATCCTAGCCGCTCAGTTTCCCAGGTGTGCAGTGGGAGCACTGTCCCAGGTGTGCCATGTGTCTCCTCTGAGGAGCTGATCTCAGGCTGCAACCCTCCTGGCAGATGTCAACTGTCCAGGATCCCAGGAAGACTTGGTTAGGAACTGGGATGGAGGATGCTGTCTCTGGGTCCGAGATTGCCCCTTGCCTTCTGGCTCTGGCTGTTGCCCACCTGCCTCTCTGCCTCTGGCAGGGGGTATGACCCAGTCCACAGCAGGCTAGCTCTTGTTTGGTGTTTGCTCAATCCTTTTCTGTGAGTGGGCCAGGCTGAGCCTTAAGTTAGAGCTTTTCACGGGAAAGTTCTCTCTCTCTCTTATTTTTTTTTTTCTCTCTCTGGCTATCCCACAGTTTGGGTGGGTTGCTATCTCACGTTAGCTCCCTCAGATTGTCCTCAGGGAATTCAGGCCCAGTCCCTTACCCTAAGCATGCAACTCACACCTCCCTGTCCAGCCCCTGCTTACTGGTGGTGGAAATGAGTGTCTGGGCTACTTCTCTGCTGGGAGTTGCAGTTAGGTGCGCATTCTTTGGGTTTTTTTATTTTTGTTTTCCCCTCCCTGTTTCTTGCCCTCTGAGATTCCAAATCTCCTCACAGACCCGCTGCTGAGAGGGTTTCCTGCTGTTTGGAAATTTCTCCTTCTTCATGACTCCCTCTCCAGGACGGGTCTCTGTCCCTAACTGTTATGTCTCTCTTTTTGTCTTTTATATTTTGTCCTACCTCCTTTTGAAGAGAATGGGCTGCCTTTCTGGGTGCCTGGTGTCCTCTGCCAGTGTTCAGAAGTTGTTCTGTGGAAGTTGTTCAACATTCAAATGATCTTTTGATGAATTTGTGAGGGAGAAAGTGGTCTCCTTGTCCTGTTCCTCTGCAATCTTAGGACTGCCCACCACACCTCCCCCCACATCTCTTTTCCCTCATCTTTCCAACAAAGGCTGGACCTGATGGTCTGTGCTGCTGACTTCTGTGCAGACACACCTGGAAAATGCATGGAGTGGTCTTTGGAGAAAACAAGCACTTAGGTGTGTGTTAGTCACTCAGTCATATCTGACTCTTTGTGACCCCATGGACTTGCAGCCTGCCAAGCTCCTCTGTCCATGGGATTCTCCAGGCAAGAATACTGGAGTGGGTTACCATTCCCTTCTCCAGGGGATATTCCTGACCCAAGAATGGAACCTGGGTCTTCTGCTTTGTAGGCAGATTCTTTACAGTCTGAGCCACAGGGAAGCCCTTGTAGGTGAAGGAAGTCTAAATTAAGTCCTCCAATATTTTTTCTCAATGCTTTTACTCATGAATTAATCCTCATGTGAATGCTAATAACTTTTGTGTGGCAAAGTATAATTTGCCAAGAATACCCATATAGCTAACCATTTATTCTCTTGTTTCTCACCCTATTGTAGTTCAAGTCCTACATTTTTTTAAACTGTCTTAAATCCTTTTATTGCATTGTTTTTGTCTGTTTCCATTCACTCCACTTGGAAAAGTCTGTGTGATCTTGACTTAAAAAAAGAAAAAAAAAAAAAAAAAAAAAAACACATTACCAAGAGATAACTTTCTCCTAAAAATGCAAGGATCACCCCCATCTTTTTTTCTTTTTCAAGATCATAGTGACCCATCTCATGTTATAGTGAAAATATTCCTGCCAGGACCCTTGAAATTCTGTGCATCCTTTTTGAAGAACTTCTGCTATGAGTCCTCAGAGTGGCTTGGGCCACAAACTCCTATAAGATTTCTTCCCTGAGGAATTTTAGAAAGCAGTGTCTCTGCTGGCTGGCTTCCCTACCACTTATTAGTTATAAAAATATATACTACTATATTTAAAATGAATAACCAACAAGGATCTACTGTAGAGCACAGGAAATTCTGCTCAATGTTATGTGGTAGCCTAGATGGTAAGGAAGTTTGGGGGAGAATGAATCTGTGTTTATGTATGGCTGAGTCTCGTTGCTGTTCATCTGAAACTGTCACAACATTATTCTCTAGCCAGTTCAGATCTTCCATACAACACTTTTTTTGATGGGCTCCAAAATGGACATCTTGATGAAATACCTGTTAAACTTGATTTAACAACCACTCTCAGACACTGGCAATAGTAACTATAAGTTGTAAAGGATGGGTTTTTTGAGCAGGAACTGAATTAAGTTTGAACTTCTGCTAGACTAAGATATTTAACAGAATTGTGACTTACTATTAATAATGCTAGCAGACATTTACATAAAATCTCAAACTGATCTAGGATAGACTAAAATGAGTTAAAAACATGAAGAATGATACTTCTAAATAGAAAACAGCTTAATGTAAAATCCATTGCAAAAGTGATATTCCAATAAAATACAAACTGATTAAAACAAGAAACTAAAAACATTAACATTACTATGAAGAAAAAGATTTGCAAATAATACACCAAATAAGTTTTCAATTAATTTCTGGACATGGTAGATCAAGATATGGAGAAGGCAATGGCACCCCACTCCAGTTCCTTTGCCTAGAAAATCCCATGGACGGAAGAGCCTGGTAAGCTGCAGTTCATGGGGTCGATAGAGTCGGGCACGACTGAGCGACTTCACTTTCACTTTTCACTTTCATGCATTGGAGAAGGAAATGGCAACCCACTCCAGTGTTCTTGCCTGGTGAATCCCAGGGAGGGGAAGCCTGGTTGGCTGCCATCTATGGGGTCGCACAGTCGGACACAACTGAAACGACGCAGCAGCAGCAGCAGATCAAGATATATTCTTGTAAAGAGAGATTTAAACCAGTTGATCAGCACACAGCTATGTTTCAATTTCTTTACAAACTCCAGAACTGAGGAATTTGATAGGAGAACTTAAGAAATACTGTCTGGGGCTTGATACTGCTTTAAGATAGTAGAAATCATGATATAAGGAATAGTGAATTCATGCTTAAATTAAAATATCTTATAATAGTTTATGAAACATTAACATATATAATGCATAATTGTTAGATGGTATGTAAAATTGATAGCTCATTTCAGAAAATAAATGTTTCTAGGCCAATTTTATTAATAATATCAGTTGCTATCTCCCTAACAGAGGATTTTGTAGTTTTTCCTAGATCATTCAGATGTTGAAATTTTGTCTTTGTAACTTCCTACGTGTACTCTGGCATTGAGCCATCCAAGGAGGATACTGTGTGTGTGTGTGTGTGTGTGTGTGTGTGTGTGTGTAATATATTTTGCTGGCATAGAATCAGAATACTGTGTGTGAAAATTCACTGAGTAAAACAAAAATTTAGATGTTTTTTGTAAATTCACAGAATGTGCTGTGGAAGTAGATGCCTGGTGGTTACCTGAAAACTTCCTCATCCTTGGAAAACCAACAGTAAATTTATTGCTAATTTTGTATCAGTTACAATAACCACAGCAGTCAGTCAATATTGATGTTAGAAATTGTGCACCTGAAGGAAGACCATAAGAAAATTTCTTTCTCTCATTTTTTCTGTAGAATTTAATATTGAAAAAAAAATGCTGCCTTCCAAATACCTATAATTAAACAAAGCCTTGTATTTGCACAAATGCCCTTATGCTAACCCATGACTTGCAGAGAGATGATGCAGTTGTGTTTGTTCAAAGATAGGTCACTACATGATCATTGTTGTTGTTGTTTAGTTGTTAAGATGTGTCTGACTCTTGTGACCCCATGGACTGTAGCCTACCAGGCTCCTCTGTCCATGGAATTTTCCCAGCAAAAATACTGGAGTTGGTAGCCATTTCCTCCTTCAGGGAATCTTCCCAACCCAGGGATTGAACCTGTGTCTGCTACCTTGGCAGGTAGATTCTGTACCACTGAGCCATCTGGGAAGCCCATCTGATAATTAGAATTTGTTAGTTCAGTCCTAGAGGGAGACTTGCATTCTTTCCTTCTTTCATTTGTTGGTTTCAGTGTGTGGGGTCAGTTCTCAACTTGCACAATGAAGATCAGGGTTATGACTCTTTAAAATAAAATGTGTATCTGTCTTCGTCTCCTAACTGCCATTCTGCTTTTTGTATCTGAGAGGCTTTTTTCTTCCTAAATAAGTGAGACTCCCTCGTTGAAATACTTTTGTTCACTAACATTGGTACCAATATCACCTTCTTCTGAAAACTTGGCTGTTGGATACCCAACAAGTTTCTAAATAGAATGTAGATCCATTTGTAGTAATTTGAATTTCCTCTTCGCTCTTAAACGGTTCATGTTAAGGTATGAGTTTTGGATGAACTTTAGATGATTTAGGCTAAGGTCTTGAGATAATTCACTGATGTGATGATGGGTGAGTATCTCCCAGAGACCTTGGCACTTGTGGATGCTGGATCTGGTGCTGTGACAGCAATGATTGGGGGAAACACTGATTGCTGTTTAGGAAACATGGTTCCCCAAGAACTGATAGAAAGTAGAACATTGTTCTCAGGGTGACAACAAAGATATAAATAAATGGCATCTGGAGGGTTGCTTTGGGAAGATAACAAGGAATTTAATCGGAAATTGTTGCTGTGGTGAGGGTTTTCACTGGTGTTGCTTGTTTTCTGCTGATTGAGAACTCTAAAGTCTCCTGCCTTTCTTGCTCCATTATGAGCAATCAACATGAAATAGTGCAACCAGCACACTCACAGGCTTGCTGGTCTCAAAGCTGTGGACATTAATCTTCTGTTCTCCCTTCTATGGATGGTACTTGATGACCTTCAGCATCCAAATGTTGACATTACTTCCCAACATGCTTATCTAGTTGTTGTCTTACCTGGCTTGTGTATTAGTGAGTCTAATTGCTTAGCAGCTCCATGCCATGGAGGTACTTTGGTAAACTTCCAGTTATGCAGAAAAGTGATGCTTCTTTGTTTTTAATTTTCCATCCAGAACATTCCTGTTTGCATCTAAAAGGCAAAACCTTGCTGGTCTCTCTCTTTTGACGGAAAAAAAAAAAAAATCTGGCAGAGATAGACTAATGACTTCTAGATAAAAGGTGACTATTGGATGATGATGACAATGTATGATCCTGGACTGGATTCTGGATCAGTTGTTGAGGACATTTAACTATGGGCTTAGGTTGTTGCTGTTGTTCAGTCCTTCCAATGAATATTCAGATTGATTTCCTTTAGGATTGGCTGGTTTGACTTCCTTTCAATCCAAGGGACTCTCAAACAGCACCACAGTTTGAAAGCATCAATTCTTTGGCACTCAGCCTTCTTTACAGTCCAGCTCTCACATCTGTACAGGCTTTATGTTAGATACAATTTTTATGTTAATGGCAGATGTTAAATTAAATGTGGATGCTTCCTTTTCCACATTATTATGGGGGTATTGGGAAGTGGCCTCCCTGACTGGGGTTTTATTTTCCAACTCTGTTGAATTTATTCATAGTCATAAGCTGGTTCTTACTAGTGGAATAGAGGCATAAGGAGGTAGGTATGCTCTCTGAAATTATTTTTTATTTTAGCCAGTGAAATAGAGAGGACCAGGAAGTTGGAAGGGATGGTAAAGTCACAGATGAAATGGCCCCAAGTAACTGAATTATAATAAAAAGGAAATCCATCCATCAAGCACAGTACATGCTTTGAACTGTTAGGCTAACAGGGAAAAATATTGGCATTCATTAAACAATGGGCTTCCCAAATGGTGATAATAGTAAAGAACCTGCCTGCCAATGCAGGAAACACAGGAGACCTGGGTTCCTCCATCCATGTGTCCATGTCCCTGGAGGAGGAAATGGAAATTGACTCCAGTATTCTTGCCTGGAGAATCCCATGGACAGAGGATCCTGGTGGGCTACAGTTCATGGTGTCGCAAAGAGTCTGAAATGACTGAGCAACTGGGCACGCGCACACACACACACACACACACACACACACACACACACATTGGACAACTAGCATTTGAGGTCTGTTTGTGACAACAGTTTCTAGTCCCTCATTAATGCAGGCAGAGAATATCCCATTGTCAATAATTGATGCCCAATGAATTGTTGACCCACTTAGCACCATAGCTGCCAATGGCAGGGGTTTTTTTTGCCTCATTTTTCTACAAGAACAGACACAGTCATTGTCTGTAGATAAGGTTTCAGTACACTATAGTTTTCCTTTTTTCACTTTCCAATACACTGATTGCTACTGTTCATGATACTGTTTCCATTTGTTTTATAGTACACACGATTTTCTGTCAGGAGATAGTCATGGGTGAATTCTGAGTTTCTTAGACACCTTGATAGTTAGTGGATATGATTCTCAAATAATGCAATGTGAAGAATGATTATATTGCAGAGCTTTAATTTCACATTTCTACATTTGTGAGCAGTATTAGCCTCTTATTAAGGTCTCCAGGAACATCTGATACTATACAGCATACACAAGGCATAAAATGAAGTAAAAGATGGCAGCAAACTTTAATGTGAAAATAGAAACATTTTTATATATTCAGTTGTTCTCCTTGATCTCCAAAGTAATACATATTACAAATTATAGAACTAAGTTCATACTCCTTAACTTTTCTATCTCATGTTTTTAGCTGACTGCAAACCTAGCTCATCCCTTGCTTTATTCTAGAATTATTGTCATTTCTTATTGTTCTGTAATCTGGCAGAATCAGTCAGAATCAGAAGGCTATCTTCCCAGCAGAAAGATGTGACAGATTGCTTTAAAAAGAAATGACACTAGGACTGAATCAAGAAAGAAGGTTCATTAAAACCTTGAAGAAGAAGGCTCATCAGTCTCTGTATATTGCTCTTGACAATGCCTGAGATATAGCTATATATTATGTTTATTTTTAGAATCAACCAATCTCTTTTAACTTCATCTGCTAGTTGAAGAAAGCAAGAATATTCTCAGATAGCTCTTAAGTTTAGTGTGAATGAGCTGAATTATTTTGTTCTATTAGAAGATGCTGTCCTGTCCTTCATTTTGGCCAGATGTCTTCAGAATAAACAGAAAAAAAAAATTACTGGATGCTTGAGGCCCATGGATAGATTTGCTCTTTTAGGGAATAATAAATGTGTAGTAAAAGGAATAATAAAGTAAGGCGAAGAGTTTTATTCATCTTTTTAAGTATCTGAAAGGCCATGGCAATTTGATTTTTCTAATCAACTTGCTCAAGATGACCATTTTATTTCCTGTATAAATAGATATGTCTAACGAGTTTGAAAGCATTAAGCATTCTTCTTCAAAGACAAACACTGAGAATATCAACTTTTGATTGTAATGCTTTTGATTGATTTGAAAGTATATTAGGGAAAAAGTTAAGTTGAGTGTTTGACTCAACAGATTTGTTTTGTTTTTCAAAGTAAATTAGTTCTGAAAAGCAAAATTAGAGTGTGCAATTGATTATCTTTCAGTGAATAACACACACAAAAAAGTAAAGAATGTTTTAAAATATTTAATTATATCAGAAAATATATAAAGAACATTGAAATGATTGGAATTAAATTTATACAGAATGAAAGTGCAGGTTACAAGTGAGATTTCAATGATAGTAAGCAATTCCTTCTCTTTCCCTTGTCCACTTTCATACACTACTTTGACTTCTCTTATTTTAACACTATGATTTGCTTTCTATTTATGGACCCTTGGCTCTTATGTAAAAGCAGCTGATGCCCTTCTTCTGCATAGAAGTGGCAGCTGTCCTAAAGCTATTGCCACAGAAAGAAAGTGTGTTTGTGTGGGTTTCAGGTGGTTATAGTACTATTCAGGTGTATATTGCTTAAAGAAACTGGAAAATAACATTTAAATATAGGAAATAGGAAAACTATGGAATGCACACTAAGGTATAAAAAACCATTGCTGGAGGCAGGATAAAGATTGCACAGTAGGAGGATTCTAAGCTCATCTTCTCCCACACACACACCAAAACTACAATTAAATATAGAGTAACTCTAAGAATGACCTGAAGACTAAGAGAAGATTTAGTCTACAATTAAGGATATAAAGGGGGAAAAAGCACATTGAATAAGAGGGGCAGAGGTATGATACAGTCATAATTGCTGGTGGGTGACACACAAGTGAAAGAGGATATTACAAACTCAGAGTTTCTGCATAAGAATGCAGGTGCTTGAGTTCCATTTTGGGCATCCAGTCTTGAAGACCAGCACTTGGAAGGTGAGCATTCTTAACTGGTTTTAGAAACTGCTGGAGTTGATGACCAGGTGAGCTTAAGGACTATCTGAAACCCAGAATCTGCTCCTAAAGGACTGATGCCAGTAGGTTGAAAAGCACCTGGCACTCTAGCCAGCCTGCCAAGACTACTACCCAGCAGGAAATGTTACAGTGTTGTATAAGGCAAACCCATAGCTAGCCGCATACTTAACAGTGAAAAGCTAAAAGCCTTTCCTCTAAGATCAGGAATAAGACAAAGATGCCCATTCTTGCCACTTTTCTTCAGCATGGTATGAGAAGTCCTAACCACAATATTCAGATAAGAAAAAGAAATAAAAGAAATCCAAATTGGAAAGGAAGAAGTAAAATAGTCATTGTTTGCAGATAATATGATACTATATATATATATATATATATATATATATATATATATAAAACCCTAAAGATTCTATTTTTTAAAACTGTTAGAACTTATAAGTGTGTTTAGTAAAGTTTCAGGATGCAAAAGTAAAATACAAAAATGTGTTGTGTTTCTGTACATTAGCAAACTATCAGAAGAGGAATTAAGAAAATCCCATTTACAGTTGCATCAAAGGGGAGAAAATACCTAGGGATACATTTAATCAGGGAAATGAAAGATCTGTACTGTGAAAGCCATGAGAAATTGATGACAAAATATGAGGACAACACAAATAAGTGTAAAGACTGTAGCTTGCCAGGCTCCTCTGTCCCTGGAATTCTCCAGGCAAGAATGTTGGAATGGGTTTCCATTCCCTTCTCTAGGGGGTCTTTCTGACCCAGGTGTTGAACTCAGATCACCTACATTGCAGGCAGATTCTTTACCATATGAGCCACCAGGGAAGCAAATGGAAAGATATGCTTTGCTTACTGAAGAGTTAATAGTGTCAAAATTCCATATTACCCATAGCAATTTTCAGATTCAGTGCAATTCCTATTAAAGTACACATGACATTTTTTGTGTTAGAACAAGTAATGATAAAATTTGTATGACTCCACAGAAGACCTCAAGTAGCTAAAGCGATCTTGAGAAAGACTACAAAGCTGGAGGTATCATGCTCCCTGACTTCAAACTCTACAAAAAAACTATAGTAATCAAAACAGTATGATACTAGCACAAAAAGACACAAAAATCAATGGAACAGAATGAAGAACCCGGAAACAAACCCACACACCTATGTTAAACTATTCATAGGAAAGGAACCAAGACTATTCACTGGGGAAAAGACAGTCTCTTCAATAAGTGTTGTTACGAAAACAGGACAGCTACATGTAAATGGGTAAAACTAGACATTTTCTCCAATATATACAAAACTCAACTTAAAATGGATTAAAAACTTAAATATAAGATTTGAAACCATGAAAATCTTAGAAGAAAACAGGCAGCATGTACATTGACGTCAGTATTGGCTATATATCTATATAAGTATATGTATATATATATATATATCTACATATACATACATGTGTATATGCTTCACTGCATACAAACTTTTTAGTTTAATGTAGTTCTATTTTTTCTTTTACTTTTGCTTTTGTTGTCCTCGCCAAAGGAGACAGATCCCAAATAAATTTTATATATATATATATATGCTGCTAAGTCACTTCAGTCATGTCCGACTCTGTGCAACCGCATATACAGCAGACCACCAGACTCAGCTGTCCCTGGGATTCTCCAGGCAAGAACACTGGAGTGGGTTGCCATTTCCTTCTCCAATGCATGAAAGTGAAAAAGTGAAAGTGAAGTCGTTCAGTCGTGTCCAACTCTTCACGACCCCATGGACTCCAGCCTACCAGGCTCCTCCATCCATGGGATTTTCCAGGCAAGCGTACTGGAGTGGGGTGCCATTGCCTTCTCTGATATATATATATTTGTATATAAAATATCTGTATTATATATTATACATGTAATATAATTATATTATATGTATATATTATATATATATATATATAATTTATTTAGGATCTGTCTCCTTTAGCAAGGACAACGAAAGCAAAAAAATAAAAACAGAACCACATAAAACTAAAATGTTTGTATGCAATGAAGGAAACCACTAACAAGTTGAAAAGGTAATGAATGGGAGAAGATATTTGAAAATGAGAATTCTGGTAATGGGTTAATATGAAAAATATATACAACTCATATAACTCACTATCAAAACAAACAAACAGTTCACCTGAAAAACTATCAGAGGACCTGAATAAATTTTTTATTTCTAAAGAAGACATACAGATGGCCAATAGGCATATGAAAAGATGCTGAACATCAATGATCAACAGGAAAGTGCAAATCAAAACCACAATGAAATATCCCCTCACTCCTGTGAAAATAGCTATCATCAAAAAATCTATAAATGACAAATGTTGGAGAGGATGTGGGGGAAAGAGAACCCCTTGTGCTCTCTTGGTGAGAATATAAAATGATGCAGACATGATGGAAAAGAGTATGGAGCTTTCTCAAAATATTAAAAATAGAACTACCATATGATCCAGTAATTTTACTTCTGGATGTTTACCCAAAGGAAACAAAATCACTCATTTTAAAAGATATATGCAACTCATTGTTCACTGCAGCATTATTTACAATAGCTAATATATGGAAGCAACCTAAGTGTTCATGGACAAATAAATGGATAAAAAAGACATCACACACACACACACACACATACACACACACAAAGAAGTGTTACTCAGTCATAAAAAAGAATGAAATTTTGCCATTGGCAACAACATAGATGGGCCTTGAGGGCCTTAAACTAAGTTAAATGAGTCAGACAGAGACCATAGTGTATGTTTTCATCATCTGTGGAATCAAAAAAAGAGCACAAAAAATATATCTAAGTAGAAACAGACTCACTGGTTGAGAAAAAAAAAAATGGTGGTTCCTGGACGATGGGAATTTTGAGTTGGGCAAAAAAAGCTGAAGGAGATTAAAGATGAACAACTACCATTTATTCTATAACTGTAAAATGAATAAGTCACAGGGATGTAATGTACAGTATGGGAAATATGGTCAGTAATATAGTAATAACTGCATGCTGTATAATCTATGAGCCTAATATAATATTGTAGGTTAGCTGTATTTCAATTAATTAGCCATTCAAAACATTGTTGAAATGCATTTTTAGGCCCAAGTTGGAGACACATAAACTAAAATTTATAGGTCATGTAAATGTTCCTCTTGATCAGAAAGGCAGTATTTCCATCAGCCACTCCCCAAACTCCAGGCCCACTCTGGACTGTATTATTACATGCTTATTTCTTATTCACCCTCTGCTTTTGTCTTCCTAGTTGCTTATTCTTCATCCTGCTTTCTGCCCCATTTTGCAGTTCTCTAGACTCTTGGTGGCAGAGACTGCCGGCTTCATGAAGTGTTAAGTAAAGTTAGCAAAGTCAGACCCCATTCTTCGCATTCCTTGGTAGAACCATGGTATGGAGTGCATCTCTTGGCTTCCTGCTAGTGCACAGGACATTCCTACACAGCCCACTTGCAGTGCCTACCAGCTCTGCTCTAGGACCTGATTTCTCCTGGTTCTATTCTTCACTTACTTCACATCCTGTGCTTGACGGGAGTATGTGAAATGCTGCTCCGACACTATTCAATTAGTGTTTGTCTTTATACTGGTGCCCTTGCTGACTGCATATGTCACGTACAGCAGCAGCTTAAGGGCCTCTGCAGGGCTCAAGATACCATGCCTTCAGAGGCCTGTGTGCAGTTGATAACAGACCAGTTACATGCCTTATGAAGGTAGCCAGGATGCAGATATGTGGGTTTGCTTCTCCCCATTCTGATACCATGAGCTAATGGGAACAAGGTTTAGGGGGTGTTAGTGTGCTAATGGGCTTCCCGGGTGGCTCAGTGGGTAAAGAAACTGCCTACAACTCAGGAGATGCCAGAGATATAGGTTTGATTTCTGTGTTTGGAAGATCCCCTGGAGGAGGGCATGGTAACCCACTCCAGTATTCTTGCGTGGAGAATCCCATGGAAAGAGGAGGAGCCTGGCAGTCTACAGTGCATAGGTCACAGAGAGTCTGGACATGACTGAAGCAACTGAGTACAAAGTTAGTTTGTGTCTCTTCTTAAAAGATAAATTGAGGCAAGTTAAACATTTTATTTGCACTAAAATAGATTGGAATAAGGCAGCACCCCACCTAGCAGATGGAAAGCAGATGGAAATGAGCTCTACAAAATGAAAGATTTTTGTAACCAGAAGGAAGCCAGGATCAAAAAATTGTACTGGCTAAAAATGGGTTGGTTATTACAGGGTTAATTTCCTTTGAAGTTCATCAGGCCTGTCACATAGATGACCTACCTAGTACTAATCAGGGGATTTCTGATGGAATGGTTGAATATTTCATTTCTGGGAGAGCCAAAACTGTAATTAAGCTGAGTTTTGGTTTAGTGAAGTGGGCTTAGCATAAGCAACTCCATTTTGGCCTGTTGTCTTGCTTTTAACACACATGAATTGTCCTCTTCAGTCACTTTAAAAAGCATTTATTATAGATCTAATCTCAATATCATTTATAGGATTAATAATATCATTAAATAATGATTAATAATATTATTAATATAATGTACAACCTTTTAGCAAGTAGACATTGTGTAAAGGAATGAGATCAGTTCTTTTTACTCTGCTTGCATGCTGTTGCTTCAGTCATGTCTGACTCTTTGAGACCCTCTGAACTATACCCTGCCAGGTTCTTCTGTCCATGGGATTCTCTAGACAAGAATATTGGAGTGCGTTGCCATAAACTCCTCCAAGGGATCTTCCTAGCCCATGGATCTAACGTGTGTCTCTTTTGTTTTCTGCATTGGCAGGTAGGTTCTTTACCACTAGCGACACCTGGGAAACCAGTACCACCAATTAAGAAAATATCATATTGTCATTTTGGAATTATTTTCAGCTATCAATTATGTGTTAAAATTATATTAATAGCCATATCTATTGTATACTAACAGGGGTAGAATAATGATAAATGATCTTCTGGGTCATACCATTTTGTATGTAATAGTTTATGAAATTCGGAGTTATACTAAGAAAAAAAAACCCTACACTTCAGGTAACTCTGTAAGAAGTCTAGGGCTATAGGAGACTAAAATGTATTCTATCTTTCTTGGATAACATTTTTCTCTAAAATATCATATCCATTCCTTAAGATGCTATAAGGGTGATGGAAATATGTAACTTGGAGATGGAAATATAAAAACAGCTTTGTTTAGAATCCAGGTGTGTGTTTACCTTCTTGCATACCTGATGTCAGCATATCCTGTTCATTCTGTTCCCTCACATCCTCCAAAACAGTCACTCAGCATCAGTCATGTTGTTTTCATTGTTGTTATTATTCAGTCGCTAAGTCATGTCTGATTGTGACCCCAGGGACTGCAGCATACCAGACACCCTGTTCTTCACTATCTTCTGGAGTTTGTACAAATTTGTCTCCATTGAGTTGGTGGTGCCATCCAACCATCTCATTCTGTGTCACCTCCTTCTCCTGCCTCCAATCTTTCCCAGCATCAGGGTCTTTTCCATTGAGTTGGCTTTTCACATCAGGTGGCCCAAGTATTGGAGCTTCAGCATCAGTCCTTCCAATGAATATTCAGGGTTGGTTTCCTTTAGGATTTACTGATTTGATCTCCTTGCAGTCCAAGAGGCTCTCAAGAGTCTTCTCCAACACTAGTTTGAAACCATCAGTTCTTTGTTGCTCAGCCTTCTTCAGTTGGATGTGGTCCAGCTCTCACATCCTTACATGACCATTGGAAAAGCCATAGTTTGACTATATGGATCTTTGTTGGCAAAGTATTATCTCTGCTTTTTAATCACATTGTCAGGATACAGTTACCTGGTCAAATCAGTACCACATGATCCAAGCCTTCAGGTATACCAGAGCACACACATTATACATAATATTCCAAGGATTTTATATCCACGGAGCCAGCCAAGGGACAGTTCTGAAGACAGACCCTTATTTGGAATGTGAAAGAATTAAGCAACTCGGGTTCTCAAGTTAACTTAATCCTCACCATTTGATCACCCCATGATTTGATTAAATATTCCATAACAATTTTTACCAGGTATTGGACATAGATAAATAACCCCTGTTCAAATATTTCCATATTTTTTCTCAGCAAAGCAATATTAAATCCATTTACTGATGCAGAAGATGAAATCAGCTAATTTAACTTTCTCACACCACAGGGCTGTTAAATATTAGAGCTCGTATTTGAACACAGTTTCTGAATTTATAGCCTTGTGATTTGGGTTTCTCCATTTATCACACATGGGCTTCCCTGGTCTCTCGATGGTAAAGAATATGCCTGCCAACTCAGGAGACACGGGTTGGATCCCTGGGTCAGGAAGATCCCCTGGAAAAGGAAATGTCAAACCAGTATACTTGCCTGGAGAACCTCCATGGATAAAGGAGCCTGGTGGCCTATCATCTGTGGGGTCACAAAGAGTCTAGATACAACTTAACGACTAAACCACCATGACATTTATCACACATACAGGAGAAAATTAAGCATCCAGTCTAGAGGAGAAATATCCTGTAGGAGAAGAGGAAGCAGGGTCAAGGAATGCAATGTATATGTTTGCATTGCTTTGGTTTAAGCACAAGACCATGTGACTTTCATCATCATCCTCTAGACTCACCCAGTTTAGGATAATCAGTCATCAAAGAGAGAATGGCTTTTTCATTCTCCTCTTTCACTTTCATCATGAGGCTCTTGAGTTCTTCACTTTCTGCTATAAGGGTGGTGTCATCTGCATATCTGAGGTTATTGATATTTCTCTTGGCAATCTTGATTCCAGCTTGTGCTTCATCCAACCCAGAATATAAGTTAAATAAGCATGGTGGCAATATTCAGCCTTGACAATATACAGGGATCAAACCCAGGTCTCCTGCATTGCAGGTGAATTCTTTACCATGTGAGTCACCAGGGAAGAATGGAGAAACAGTAAGTAAATCCCAGGTGGTGCTAGTGGCAAAGAATCCAGCTACCAGTGCAGGAGACTCAAGAGATACGGGGCAGGTTGGATCACTGGGCTGGGAGGATCCCCTGGAGAAGGAAATGTCTACCCACTCCAGTATTCTTGCCTGGGAAATGCCATGGACAGAGAAGCCTGGTGGGCTCCAGTGCATTGGATCAGAAAGAGTAGGATATGACTAAACAACACTATTCTGTGGTGATTTATATATGTCAGAGGTCTGCAGAGACAAATTAGAATTTTATTGGAGAGATAATTTTTCAAATGTCATATTCCATTAGTAGCAGCATATCCATATGTGGGCTTGTTTCAGAAGAGAATACGAATGAAGATGATTTTTCTTTGGACTTAATGTTTCACTCTTTAGGGGAAAAAATTACCACACTATTGATTTGAGATGTATAGAAAAACAAAATGTCAGTGTGAAGTGAGCACTTGATTAATTACTTATTAGTAAAATATATCCAAATCCTGAAATATTTCTAATACATTTTAATTTGTTTAAATTTTTAATGTATAAAATGTAATTTTTGAGAATTTGGAAAATATTTTTTTCATTATAATATATCAGAACATAATGAACCTGGGTCTGCTGCATTGCAGGGAGATTCTTTAACTTCTGAGCCACCGGGGAAGCCCAAGTGTAAATTTACATTTTACTCAAGAAGAAAGAAGTTAAGACACTAGACCAAGGGATCCTGAGTGTAAATAATATATTGAAATCATGCATTATGAACAGGCCAATAGCATTTTATAAAGAACACACTCCCTTGGTCAGCAAGGAGATCAAACCAGCTAATCCTAAAAGAAATCAACCCTGAATATTCATTGGAAGGACTGATGCTGAAGCTGAAACTCCAATACTTTGGCCACCTGGTGCGAAAGGTCGACTCATTGGAAAAGACCCGGATCCTGGGAAAGACTGAAGGCAGGAGGAGAAGGGGGCCATAGAGGATGAAATTGTTGGATGTCATCATCAACTCAATGAACATGAGTTTGAGCAAGCTCGAGGAGATAATAGAGGAAAAGGAAGGCTGGTATGCTACATCATGAGGTCACAGAGTCAGACATGACTTACTGACTAAACAGCAACAACATTTTGTGTAATAATGGAATTTTAAATATCTTGATTTTGCTAAGTAATAGTGAACTTTTTTGGAGAAGGCAATGGCACCCCACTGCAGTGTCTTGCCTGGAAAATCCCATGGACAGAGGAGCCTGGAAGGCTGCAGTCCATGGGGTCACTGAGGGTTGGACACGACTGAGCGACTTCACTTTCACTTTTCACTTTCATGCATTGGAGAAGGAAACGGCAACCCATTCCAGTGTTCTTGCCTGGAGAATCCCAGGGACGGGGGAGCCTGGTGGGCTGCCATCTATGGGGTTACACAGAGTCGGACACGACTGAAGTGACTTAGCAGCAGCAGTGAAATTTTTTATTCTAAAATATTTTATTAAATTATATTATCTTAGTGGTATGAATTTGGTCAGTTAACTAAATATGATAACATAAACAGTCTTAAACATTTCAGTAGCATTCATTCTATTTACTCTGATATCATCTGAATTTTCATCAGGACCAAATGGCTGGCTATTGAATTAAAATCTGTTGATTCTAAATGAACACTTAAAAGTGAGTGATTTTTTTAAATGTGTATAATAAAGATCAGAAATATATTTTACAGTATAAATATGGAATACTGTGTTATCTGAAAGAACAAAAATTTTACTTTAAAAACTGTAATTTCAAAGAATTTTTTAAAAAATAAATCTAGGCATGTAGTTCTCTTAAAACTACCTGCTACTGGATTATAGATTGGATTCAGGGAAGACTTGCAGTTCAGTAGAACAGTAATCATTTGCAAATTGCATGAAATACTGTCTCTGAAATTTATAAGGCCCCAGAATGAAAAGTGCTGGTAAATATGGAAAGTTCTCTTTTGCTCAGCCTGAGTATAGGACAACTGATCAATAAGTTTGTCTTTTTATGACCAATGTCAATTGCTTTTTTAGGATTTACTGTAGACGTCTCTGTTCAACTTAGAGATAACTACATGGTTTTCTATTGTTTTATAGAGAGAGACTAGAAAAGTAGTATCTTTATAAATAAAAGAATGGACTTAGAATTTTTGAAAGAAGATAAAACTTCAATTCGTATATTCTTGGTAATTGCCTCCCTGTTTTCTTTAAAATAACTAAGATATTCTACCTCTATTTTTGCCTTCAAACTTTTTGATCTACTTTTTGATCTGCTCTCATTGCATTTTAGCAATCTGTTTCATCTTTCTATAATTTGGTAGCAAAATAATATATTACATTAATTGTTCTAAAGTTTCTGAAAAGGCTTTAATAGATGATTAAGTTACCACAAAATATGATATATATCATTAGCTTACAGGAATTATTAAATCAGCATCTCTAACTAAGTTTCCCAAAGTGATATTTCCTAGCAGGACAAAGTGCATATATTAAATAATAATGCACTTGAATAGAAGCATATTCTACTTTTAAGGTTAAGCACCTAACTATCTTCAAAGTGCTAAGGTTTCTTGATTACTTGTGAAATATATTTTGCAAGTGTTCTTTGCAATTCTTACCCTTATGATCACATATAGCAACTTGTCTCTAAAGATACTGTCTACTGAATAATCCCTATGCTCATGTCACAGAATTAGATTGTAAATGTAGTCAAACTATGAGAACTAGTCCCTCAAATCTGTATGCTCATGATTATTTTGTAGGAAAAGTAGTTAAGAAAATGCCAGATTTTATTATACTTAATTTAAGTATAGTTGATTTAAAATCTTTATTTCCTATGTACAAAAAAGTGATTCAGTTTTGTACATACACACACACACACACACACACACACACACACACACATATATATTCTTTACCATTGTGGTTTATTATGAAGTATCAAATATAGCTCTCTGTGCTATATACAGGAGGACAGAACCTTGTGGTTTATCCATCCTATATATACTATCTTGTCTCTGCTAATCCCAAATTCCCATTTCTTCTCTCCCTGATTCCCCCTTCTCTTTGACAAACGCAAGTCTGTTCACTGTATTTGTGAGTCTTTGTTTTGTAGATATGTTGATTTTTATCATAATTTAGATCACAAATATAAGTAATATGATATTTGTCTTTCTTTTTCCGATTGACATACTAAATTCACTTAGTATGATAATCTCTAGGTCCATCCAAGTTTCTGCAAATGGCATTTCATTCTTCTGAAGGCTGAATAATTTTCCATTAAATGTATATATATATAGACACACATTTATATATACTACATCTTCTTATCTATGTATGTGTTGATGAACACTTAGGATGTTTCATGTCTTAGCTATTGTTAAGTAGTCCTGCTGTGCACATAAGGGTGCAGACATTTTTTCAAATAAAAGATTTGAAATAAAAGAAATAAATGAAATAAAAGATTATAGCTTTGAATATGGGCCCAGGAGAGGGGTTGCTGGATCAAGTGGCAACTCCATTTTTAGTGTTTTTGGTGAACCAACATACTGTTTACTATAGTGACTGCACTGTATGGATTTTGTATAAATTTGTATCTTAAACACTAGATGCCAAAAGCAAATAAGACCAATACGCCCAGCTATTTTAGAAGTTCAACGTTCAGTGTGCATAGCTAAATGGAAAAGTAATTCTGAGACCTAACTCCGTTGCTGATGTCAGACATTCCATAGTTGTGCTTTAAACCTCCATGTAGACATAAAACTTCATGTAAGAAGCAAAAACACTAAACTTAACAATTTCGATACCTAGAAACAGATGGAAAACTTTCCAAATTACTACAAAGAGTCAACATAATTCTGAAGTTTAATATAAAGATGGTCTTCTCACCAAATTAACCACTTCACCAAGAAAGTAATAGTGATTTTTGTGAAAAGAAAATCTAGCATTATAAATTACATATTAGCCAGTAGAATGCAGCACTGAATTTAAAAAAATACCAGATAAACTGTGATAGATTAAAATTATAAAACTAGATGACATATTTTATCATGTGATCTATTAAATGGATTCTATAAAGTCATTGATAAAATTTATCATAAACTAACCAATTGAATGATTCTTTCTTAACTTTAAATGGAAGGCTACTTAAGATATCTTTTATACTTCAAGAGTCAATAAAATTCTCATATACGATCATTGAAATGAGAAAATTTTATTTAAAAGCTACTTATAAACATCATTTTTAAACATTTCTTTGGAAGAGATAAATAATGCAATTTGAAAGTGAAATAAAAGGCAGAATATCACACTGTAAAGGTTTTTTTTTTTTCTCTATGACCACTTGTCTACAAAACCAGAAAGATTCACCTAAAATTTATTTTCAGTAATGCTGTGTTTATGGTGCCTTATAAAAACGTGTGTGTGTGTGTGCTCAGTCAGGTCTGACTCTTTGCACCCCCATGGACTATAGCCCACCAGGCTCCTCTGTCCATTCAGTTTTCCAGGAAATAATATTGGAATGGGTTGGCATTTCCTACTCCAACAAATTTATAAAGTAAATATATCAAAATCATCAAATTTTTAAATAATTGCCAGTTAAAATAATTGTCAGTTATTGCCAGTTATGTAAAATAACTGCTAATAATTGCCAGTTAAAATATGTAAGAGAATACTCTGTTTTAATAAAATGCTTTTATAATATATAAGGTATAATAAGCTTGCTGCTGCTGCTGCTAAGTTGCTTCAGTCGTGCCCAACTCTGTGCGACCCCATAGATGGCAGCCCACCAGGCTCCCCCGTCCCTGGGATTCTCCAGGCAAGAACACTGGAGTGGGTTGCCATTTCCTTCTCCAATGCATGAAAGTGAAAAGTGAAAGTGAAGTCACTCAGTCGTGTCCAACTCTTAGCGACCTCATGGACTGCAGCCCACCAGGCCCCTCCGTCCATGGGATTTTCCATGCAAGAGTACTGGAGAGGGTTGCCATAAGCTTAGAAGCATATATATGGGCTAGATGATGAAAACTATAAAACTGTAGAAAGGAGTGAAAGTAACTATAGATGAAATAATAGCATATCATTTAGAGATAAAATATTTTCGTGGATAAGAATGTCCAATAATGTCAAATATTGGTTTTAATTATATCAGTCTAAATTTATAAGTCTATAAATTACTGTTAACTCTTGAACAACATAAGTTTCAACTGGGTAGGTGCACTTAAAGACAGATTTTTAAAAAAATGAAATATAAGATCTACAGTTGGTTGAACTCATGGGTGTGTAACTGAGGATGTAAGTTATACTCTGATGCTTGACTGTGTGATGGGATTGGTGCCCCTACTCAGGTTGTTCAAGGGTCAACTGTAAAGGTTTCCAGTCCAACTGACAAAAAAGTCCTAAAGGTCATCTTGTATAATAAATGTATTAAAATAAGCCAGAACATTCTGCAAAATAAAAATGAGAGTAGCCATTCTTATATCAGGAACCAACCATATTCTCCCAAACTCCAATCAGAAACCTAGGAGTCACTTGTGATTCTCTACTCATTCACTCACTACATCCTTCAAATCACATTCTCTATTCTGCTCACAAAATAACTCTAATTCCCCACTGTTTCGTCTTAACTCTCCCAACTATGAATCAGACCACTCTTCCCTTTCACTTGCTCCTATGCACCATTTGCTGTCAGAGTCCCACCCTGACACAAAGGGGCCACAGTGATGCTCTTTAAAATAACAGATCACGTATGTCACTTCTCGGCTTAAAATTTTTCCCTGACTGTAACACAAATCTTCACATGTAGTCCACAGTCTTAAATATGAGCTAAGATAAAGTTCTCACTTAGTATGTACCAGTGCAGTTAACAAAACTCTGTATACCTGTGGCTCTGCTTGCCTCCCTAACATCTCTTACAACTACACTCAGAATTTGGTCTTATTCATAATGAAATTCTTACATTTTCTCAAAATCGATATCATTTGAGGTTTTTCAATTTTTCTAACCCTGTGCTTTTTTTTCCTCCTTATTTAATTTTTGTGTTTAATCTTAGAAATTTCTTATTTCAAAGAGCTTTATTATTGATTCCACAGATTTTAGTTAAATGCCCCTCTGTGTGTTCTCTGTACTTCCCAGAACACTGCACATAATGCTCATAATTTACTTGTTACTTTAACTGTCTGCTAAGCATATGAAAGTGCCAATTGGGTGTGCCAGATATGGAAGAAAAACTACTTTATAACCATCTAATTTTAGCACTCATTCTGTGCATAGCAGAAAATTAGTTTCTGTAACATCATGGGTCTTACGTTTGTGTCTAAAGCCTGGGACTTTAATCCTCCAAAGGACTATAGTAAGCCTCCAGGAACTGGCCCCGAAGAAATGAAGATTCGGGAATTGCCTGAGTAAGAATTTAAAATGATTGTTTTAAATATACTCAGAGAGTTATGAGAGATCAGAGAGTAACAATTTAATAACATCAGAAAAATAACAAAACAAAATCAGAAGTACAACAAAGAGATGGAAAACAAAAAAAGACCTGAACAGAATTTTTAGAGGTGAAGAATACTATGACTTAATGGAAAAATTAAATACAGAGCTTCAATATCAGGCTTGTTGAAGCATAAAAAAGAATCAATGAGCTTGCAAACAGATCAATTAAAATCATCCAATCAGGGGAGCAAAATGAAAAATACAAACAAAAAAAAGAATGAAAAGGAATGAACTTAAAAAAACAAACAAATAAAAACAACAACAGGAGGGTATAGCTTTGTCTATACTTCCCTTTGAGAATCCTGCCTAGTTTAGCAGCCCTGGATAGGAGTTGATGGGCTCCTTCTAGAGTTGCCCAGCTTCCCCAATATCTTAGTGGTAAAGTATCATCCACCTGCAGTACAGGAGATCATGAGGACACAGTTTGACTTTGGGTTGGGAAGACCCCCTGGAGGAGGAAATGACAACCCAGCCTAGTATTTTTGCCGGGGAAATCCCATGGAGACAGGAGCCTGGTGAGCTAGAATTCATGAGGTCATGAAGAGTCAGACACGACTGAGTAGCTGCACACACAGCACATTCTTAGGTGGCTTCCATAAGCCTAATCCTGAAAAGCCATTTTTCTTTTCCTACTGTTCTTTAAAGCCTCTAAAGACTTTACAGTAGTGATTTATCAATCTGACTACTCTATATAATTAATCATCCCAATTTTCCACAGAGATAAGAGGAATTCTACCTTTGTGTAACTTATATCTATGGCTTACTAATTATGCAGATTATAAGTATGTCAATATTTGACATATTGCAGTTTTAGCAGTGTTAGTTAGCAAAGGATATGTGTGTGAGAATGTGTGTGTGTGTATGTGAGTGTATGAATGTGTAATTCCCTCATCATAACTCATAGGGTGTGGGTTTGAAGGAGGAATATGGTGTTATTATGGCAAGAATACACAGAACTATACAAAAAATATCTTAATGACCCAGATAACCACGATGGTGTGATCACTCACCTAGAGCCAGACATCCTGGAGTGTGAAGTTAAGAAGGCTTTAAGAAGCATCACTATGAACAAAGCTAGGGGAGGTGATGGAATTCCAGTTGAGCTATTTCAAATCCTAAAAGACGATGCTGTTAAAGTCAATAAAATCAATATGCCAGCAGGTTTGGAAAACTCATCAGTGGCCTCAGGACTGGAAAAGGTCAATGTTCATTCCAATCCCAAAGAAGGACAATGCCAAAGAATGTTCAAACTACTGCACAATTGCATTCATCTTACACGGTAGCCAAGCAATGCTCAAAATTCTTGAAGCCAGGCTTGAACAGTACATGCACCATAAACTTTCAGATGTTCAAGCTGGATTTAGAAAAGGCAGAGGAACCAGAGATGAAATTGCCAAAATCCATAGGATCATAGAAAAAGCAAGAGAATGCCAGAAAAACATCTACTTCTGCTTTATTCATTATGCCAAGGGCTTTGACTGTGTAGATCACAATAAACTGTGGAAAATTCTTTAAGAGGTAGGAATACGAAACACCCATACCTGCCTCCTGAGAAATCTGTAGGCAGGTTAAGTTAGAACCAGACATGGAACAACAGACTGGTTCCAAATTGGGAAAGGAGTATGTCAAGGGTGTATATTGTCACCCTGCTTATTTAACTTATATTCAGACTATATCATGTGAAATGCCAGGCTGGACCAAGCACAAGCTTGAATCAATATTGCCAGGAGAAATATCAGTAACCTCAGATATGCAGATGACACTACCCTTATGGCAGAAAGCAAAGAAGAACTAAAGAGCCTATTGATGAAAGTGAAAGAAGAGAGGGAAAAAGCTGGTTCAAAACTCAACATTTGGAAAATTAAGATCATAGCATCTGGTCCCATGACTTCATGGCAAGTAGATGGGGAAACAGTGCAAACAGTGACAGACTATTTTGGGGGGCTCTAAAATCACTGCAGATGGTGACTTCAGCCATGAAATTAAAAGATGCTTGCCCCTTGGAAGAAAAGCTATGACCAACCTAGACAGCATATTAAAAAGCAGAGATATTACTTTGACAAAAAGGTCCATCTAGTTAAAGCTGTGGTTTTTCCAGTTGTCATGTATGGATGTGAGAGTTGGACTACAAAGAAAGCTGAGCACTGAAGAATTGATGCTTTTGAACTGTGGTGTTGGAGAAGACTCTTGAGAGTCCCTTGGACTGCAAGATGATCAAACCAGTCAATCCTAAAGGAAATAAGTCATGAATATTCATTGGTAGGACTGATGCTGATGCTTCAATACTTTGGCCACCTGATGCAAAGAACTGACTTATTGTAAAAGACCCTGATGCTGGGAAAGATTGAAGGCAGGAGGAGAAGGGGATGACAGAGAATGAGATGGTTGGATGGCATCACCTACTCGATGGACATGAATTTAAGTAGGCTCTGGGAATTGGTGATGGACAGGGAAGCCTGGCATGCCGCAGTCTATGGTGTTGCAAAGAGTCAGACACCAGTGAGCATATGAACTGAACTGAACTGATAGCGTTATTATTATTCTTATTGGCCCTGCTGGGTCTTGGTTGCTGCATGGGCTTTTCTGTAGTTGCTCAAGCAAGGACTACTCTCCCATGGCAGTGCACAGGCTTCTCATTGCAGTGGCTTCTTTTATTGCCAAGCGTGGACTCTCGGGTGCATAGGCTTCATTATCATAGTGTGTGGGCTCAGTAGTTGTGGTTCCTGGGCTCTAGAGCACAGGCTCATTAGCTGTGGCTTTTGGGCTTAGTTGCTCTGCAGCTTGTGGGACTATTTTGGACCAGGGATCTCCTGCATTGGAACGTGGATTCTTTACCACTGAGCCACCAGGGAAGTCCCAATGGCATCATTAATAGAGTTACTGAAATATAAAGAGTCTTTTGATTTGAGGTCACCTTGAATGAACACGATATGGAAGGGAGGTCTTAAACCAGACTTTTAGGAAGAGCTTCACCAGATGTAGAATGCCAGCAGGATTCTCTCATTTTCAGGACTGTACGTTTGCTTCTGTGTGTACGTTAACTTTATTCTTCTGCACTGATGACTAGTTTTTTTCATAGGACAGAAACATGGTTAACAACCACTTTTGAGCCTAACCTCCCACAGTTTTCATCAAAAACAAATCAAGGATGGACTCTCATTTTTCGTTTCATGTTTTAAAATTTTCCTAAGGGAAAATCATGATAGGAAATAATTAAATTGGTCAGGACTGGGTGTGGTACTACTCCTTGGCTATTAAATGTGCTTGGAGAGGCTCATATAAATTGATGGTTACTCCGGGTGCCACCTTGAAGTAGGTAGAACAGTGTTTTGCAGGAGAAGTCACAATATTTTTCTTCCATAAGAAGAAAAGAAATTGAGAACCAGAATAATAAGTGACTCCCACAGCAACAAACTAAAAGAAAGTGAAAGTATTAGTCACTCAGGCATGTCCAATTCTTTGCCACTCCATGGACTGCCTACAGTTTAAATATATATATATATATATATATATATATATATATATATATATATATCTTTTGTGAAAGAGTGTGTGTAAGACCATGAGAAATGAAAAACTAAATGTCTAGCCCCTGATATCGAATAGCATCCAGCCTTCCTTGTAGCTCAGCTGGTAAAGAATCTGCCTGGAATGTGGGAGATCTGGATTTGATCCCTGCATTGGGAAGATCCCCTGGAAAAAGGAAAAGCTACCCACTCCAGTATTCTGCCCTGGAGAATTCCATGGACTGTATAGTCCATGGGGTTGCAAAGAGTCAGACAGGACTGAGTGACTTTCACTTTCACTTTAGTGAGATTAGAGAAAGCTTGGAGAAAATCAAGCATAGTTATCAAACACCTTTAGTTCCCAAGGACATTCCGTCTTGGTTCCTTAGAATAACTGTGCTGGACAGTATTTTTTAATTATTATTATTTTTAATGTATTCATTTTTAATTGGAGAATGATTGCTTTTCAGTATTGTGTTGGTTTCTGCTATACATCAACATGAATCAGCCATAGTATATGTATGTCCCCTCCGTCCTAAATCTTTCTCCCACTTTCTACCCCACCTACCCTATCCCACCCCTCTAGGTTGTCACAGAGCAATGGTTTGAGCTCCCTTCATCATACAGCAAATTAAACTGAAAAGCTTTTACACAGCAAAGGAAACTATAAACAAGATGAAAGACAACCCTTAGAATGGGAGAAAATAATAGCAAACGAAACAACTGACAAAGGATTAATCTCCAAAATATACAAGTGTCTCATGTAGCTCAATATCATAAAAACAAACAACCCAAACAAAAAGTGGGCAGAAGACCAAAACAGACTTTTCTCCAAAGAAGACATCTTTGCAATGCTATGGACTGTAGCCTGCCAGGCTCCTCCATCCATGGAATTCTCCAGGCAAGAACACTGGAGTGAGCTGCTATTTCCTACTCCAGGGGATCTTCCTAACCCAGGAGCAAACTTGGGTGTCCTGCATTGCAGGCGGATTCTTTGTCATTTGAGCCTCCAGGGAAGCCCAAAGAAGCCATATTGATGCCTAATAAGCACATGAAAAGTGCTAAGCATCGCTCATTATTAGAGAAATGCAAATCAGAAGCACAATGAGGTATCACCTCACCATGGTAAGAATGGCTACCATCAAAAAATCTACAAACAATAAATGCTGGAGAGGGTGTGGAGAAAAGGGAACTCTTGTGCACCATTGATGGGAGTGTAAATTGAGAAAGCCACTATGGAGGATAGTATGGAGATTCTTTAAAAAACTTGGAATGTATTTTTTGAGGTCTGTTATAGGTGAAGAAACTAGTCCCCAGGGAAAGCTAAATGAACTGTCTTGTTTCAAACAGCTCTGAAGTGTGGAAGTAGATTTGAATCTAGACTTGACCAATACAATGTAAAGACCAAATATAAAATATCAGGTGGGTTCAAAGGAAGGAAAATCATACCTGTCACAGGAAAAACAAGAATGGTTTTATGGAGAAGGTAGTTTTTAATATGAGCCCTTTAGGGATAGGTATCATTTTATTTAATAAAGATGAGAAGATCATGAACAAAAATTTAGGATTCAGAAACCCTGGTGTGTATTTGGGCAACAATGAGTTATCCAAAAGAACTCTAGTATTAAGCCAAATCAGGAGCATTAAAACAATGTTTCAGTATTTTTGATAAGAAATGAACATAACCATAACTTTATTTTATATATATATATATATATATATATATATATATATATAATGGAAAAATAAGTTCTAAAATTCTTTTTGATTTTCTGATTAATCAAAGACTTCTTGGCAAAGCATGTTAATTCTTTTGTTAGTCATTTTAAAAGCAGACATAGAGCTTTGTTGATGACTATTGTGCTGTGGAATAGATTTTGATTTTTTTATTATCTTGGGCAGTTTGATATTGCAAAAAATGTCTCAGAACCAATTTTATATACATTCTTAGAGAATGGTTAGGTAATGTGGCTATTTCTGGAGCTGTACTGAAGTTACATGAAGGGAGACTAAATCATAGAATTAAATATATGTATTAAAATCTACACGAATACTATACATTGAAATATAAGGTGAATGTTAAATCTTGTCTACCTTAGCATGAAAGTATGAGTTAACTTGATGCTTACTTTAATGATTTCTCTTGGCACTGTCATAGATTTATTTATTTTGGTAGAATATTTAGACTTAATAGTTGAAGTCATGTTTCAACAAATAAAGTTAGTAAAATACACCAACAAGGTGATCAAACCCAAGAAAGTCATGTGGCCAGTGGTTACCTAGCTTGCAACTGTGGGCAGAGCCATTTATCACTGAAAAAATAATCAGCCCCTAGAGTTCACTCAGGTAACAGTTTTAATTAAAACTGTTTAATTGAATGAAAACCAGCATATATATACCGAGCTATAAATATGGAGAACAGTCCTTGTTAACATCTGGTGTTGTTAAACAGATTTTGTTCAGCAAGCAAAGGATCACTTTTATGAATCACGTATTTCCTCAGGCCCTGTGGCCTTAGAGGAAATCAAGAGCTTGTGTTCCGATTATGATTTGATATAATTCCAAGTCTCAGCCCAATTTGGAATGGTACTACAACGCTGCCCCCAGTCTTTCCCGTTTCACGTTGGTCCTCCCTCGGTTGGGGGGGGATGCAGTCTTGGCCCCTGGGCTGACTATCTCTGCCTGCCCTCCTGGTCCTGGTTCCCATCATCCTACTGAGTCACCCTTGCCCTCCTCAGGCTGAGAGTCTGTCTTTGAGTTGAATGCAGTTGCCACTTCAAATGGGTCTACCCTGTTTCTCCATGGTCAAAAATTCAGTGCTGGTGTTCAGAAAGAGTGCTTTTCATTCAGTCCAGTTTCTTTTGACATTTAACCCAGGGATCTGTGGACTCTACATGGACACAAGATTCCAGGGACCTGCTCTAAGGGAAACTACAGGTTACATCTATTGTTGGTGATCCTACTCTCACATCCTTACATGGCTACTGAAAAAGTCATAGCTTTGACTATGTTGACCTTTGTCAGCAAAGGGATGTCTCTCTTTTTAATATGCTGTCTGGCTTTATTTCTGAGGAGCAAGTGTCTCTTAATTTCATGGCTACAGTTACTATCCAGAGTGATTTTGGAGACCAGAAAAATAAAATCTGCCCATCTAGTCAAAGCTACGGTTTTTCCAGTAGTAAAGTATGGATGTGAGAGTTGCACCATAAAGAGGCTGAGCACTGGACAACTGATGCTTTTGAACTGTGGTGCTGGAGAAGACTCTTGAGAGTCTTTTGGACTGCAAGGAGATGCAACCATTTATTCCTAAAGGAAATCAACCCTGAACAGTCATTGGAAGGACTGATACTGAAGCTCCAATACCTTGGTCACCTGATATAAAGAGCCAACACATTGGAAAAGACTCTGATAATGGGAAAGATCAAAGGCAAAAGAAGTGAGCAACAGAGAATGAGATGGTTGCATGGCATCACTGACTCAATGAACATGAATTTAAGCAAACTCTGGGATACAGTGAAATACAGGGAAGCCTGCAGTCCATGGGGTCACAAAGAGTCAACATAACAGTACCTGAATGACAACACAATCTTCCACTGATAATTGAGACAAAAATAATATTGATCTTTTCAGTCTTGCTTCTCAGCAGAGAAACAGTGCTGCCATAAATGCCATGGGAAGAAGTGGATTTTTGCAGAATATAGACTGGGGACAGAACATATTGCATTTTATACCATCTGTCAGCAGCCATACGAAGGGAAGGGAAGTGAAGGAAGCTGAGTACATTGAGTATGAGTCAGGGGTGGAGCCAGACCTTCACAGAGAGGATGTAGCTCCAGCTGGTAGACCCTCCACTGCTTCTCTCTCCTTCTCAGGATTGGAACACAGTTAATACATGTTTTGTTTTGCTTTTCCTTGTTTGCATGCTAAATTGCCTCAGACGTGTCCGACTCTTTTATGGCCCCGTGGACTATTGCCTTCCAGGCTCCTCTGTCCATGGTTGCCATTTCCTCCTCCAGGGACTCTTCCTGACGCAGAGATCAAACCCATATCTTTTACCTCCCTTGCATAATGGGTTCTTTACCACCTGTGCCACCTGGGAAGCCCTTGTTTATCTCTGTTCATAAAGTAGAAGCAAAGATGGTTGAAATCACACATCATATCTTTCAAGTGAAGTAATAAGATAACCCACTAAATCTAGTTTGGCTGCCTTTTAAGTACTATGTTATTAGTGATTCCTTTCTATAAACACAACTGCTTGACCTCTTTCTTCTTCTTTATAATGAGTGAAGGATAATGAATCTGGCAGAACTAATTTTAAATGAGAACAAAATTATGATTAAATACCAGACTAATTTTGCATACAACTTTTTGATGTTGCAAATGCACTAATAAAACTACTGCAAATTAGATATTGTAAGAAAGATAAACAAGCAAAATGAGGCTCATCTATCTGGATTGCACAACAAAATGTTCAAATCCATTGCTTTTAACTTTTTGTAGTCATATGATGCTGATCACATTAAGCATTATTCATTTATAAACAACTTTACATTTGTAGATGTCACGGGAGTATGTAATTTTCTCGGTTCTGTCTTGTCACAACAAAAATTTGAAGTGATGGACAGACCAGTGTTACAGCTCTTGGGCAGACCAGTATCACAGCTTTCAGGTGGGCCAGGGTTACAGCTCCGTGTTACAGCTCAGTTTTATTTAGAAAATAAAGGAAAATACATCCTGCATGACGACCCGAAAGATGTCAAGAGAAGAGAGAGAGAGACCCCTGGCACTTTGGCTCCTCTTTTTATATGTTTTTTTTTCTCCTCCCCCTGGGCCTGCCCTATGTAAATTGGGGTAGCCAGGAGTGATGTTTGTTCTACCTGAGGTTTTTACTCAGGTCCTCAGACTTCTCTTTGTTCTGTTTTCTTGGGCTTTTCCCATTTTTTTGTCTTTTAGCCACCGCCATTCTGGACTCCTTTTCCCTATTCTAACTACCTAACAAAACAATGAAATAAAGTATAAATATTTATAACTCTTGACTGATGTTTGGAGTAAGACTAACATTTGCAATATAGGCTAAATATACAGTATCAGTCACATGTGTTTTTGCTACTAGGTTATGATTTTCTATGGTGCCTCAGATGGTAAGGAATCTGCCTGCAATGTGGGAGACCCAGGTACAGCTCCTGGGTTGGGAAGATCCCCTGGAGAAGGGAATGGTACTTACTCCAGTATTCTTTCTGGGAGAACTTCATAAACAGAGGACCCTTGCGGGCTACTGTCTATGGGGTCACAAAGAGTCGGACACAACTGAGCGACTAACACACACACACACACACAAACATCTGGGTAAGCAACTATTTATCATCCAAGCTCAAGTGTAAAAGAGGATATTATGATTATGTGGGACACCTTCATAAACCTGGATTATCCTGCATAAATGGTAATCACCTGATAGTGTTGTATGGTGAGGATTTCTTGTATTTGGCTGCCTTTGTATTGTATTTGGGTTTCCCAGGTGGCATTAGTGGTAAAGAATATGCTGACAATGCAGGAGACACAGGAAATGTGGGTTCAATCCTGGGTCAGAAAAATCCCCTGGAGGAGGGCACAGCAACCCACTCCAGTATTCTTGCCTGGTGAATCCCATGGACAGAGGAGCCTGGAGGACGTAGTCCATGAGGTCACAAAAAAGTCACACAGAGTTAAAGTGACTTGGCACAGTTGACCATTGTATTAACCATTTATTATGTTTCATTTAATTGTGTGTTGTGTGTTAGCCGCTTAGTCATGCCCAACTACTTGTGATCCCATGGACTGCAGCCCACAAGGTTCCTCTGTCCATGGGATTTCCTAAGCAAAGATACTGGAGTGGTTTGCCATTTCCTTCTCCAGGGCATCTTCCCAACCCAGGGGTCGAACCTGGGTCTCCTGCACTGCAGGCAGATTTTTTACTGACTGAGCTACCAGGGGAGTCCTTTGTTTACTTATAGAATGTCAAAGGCAGTCTGCCATTCCAACCCTCTTTACAGGTTCCATTGCTTTTTCTACCTTCTGTTTTCAAATTTCACAAACTGGAGTTGTTTGAGCCTAAAAACCTTTGTCTTAAATAGTCCTATCTTTTTGATGCCAATAATATAAAAAGAACCCATACATTCACATATATATTATCATAGATTCTTTTTTTTTTGTATTGCAAGATGACTATCAATATAAAACTGTTTTCTAGTTTATGTCTCTGCTTGCTTTTAAAATGTTGATTCATATACAAAAAAATGTGGTTAGTGGCTGATGAGGAGAATTGTAGGACAGGGAGACATTAACAAATCTGATAATTATTGAGAATTATTATATGCCAGCGCTAAGTCTGGAGCTTGTATGTATATTATGTCATTTTTAGTTCTCAAAATGGTGTTTGAGATAGATATGTATTACCTTAATTTTCTTATGAAAATCTGAAGTAAAATAAGTTGTTTGCCCATGATTGTAGAGTTTTAAAAAAGTAGACCCAGGATATAAAGCCAATTTCTGATTCTAACAACTGTGCTCTTTCCTACATCTTTGTGTGTTTGTGTGTATTATGTCGCCTCAGTCATGTCCAACTTTTCATGACCCTACAGACTGTAGCCCACCAGGCTCCTCCATCCATGGGATTCTCCAGGCAAGAATACTGGAGTGGGTTGCCATGCCCTCCTCCAGGGAATCTTCCTGACTCAGGGATCGAATCTGCATATCTTACATCTGCTTTTGCAGGTGTGTTCTTTACCACTAATGCTTCCAGGGAAGCCCACCTACATCTTTGTACAGGTTGTCTATATGTCTTATATAGCTGCCTCTAACAAATAAAAGTAATTCTGGCCTGACAACTCAAACTAGTATTAAAATAGCCTTGTACATAATTACATAATATGTCTATAAACTATAAATTAGAGATGGAATCTAAGCTAGTTACTATTACAACACACTTGACCCTAATTGGACAATTCATCAATTTATTCAGTAAACATTTAAACACCTAATGTGCACAAGGAAACACATTTTAATAAACTGTGCTTTCTGCTGTCATAGAACCCCCAAGTTGATGAGGAAACACAGGCAAGTTATCTGCTTTAAAGTTCAGCTTCAATCTCAGGGTTTCTCAGGAATACCATTAAAAAAATCCTATCTATTTCAATCAGTAACATGTATAGTAGAATGCAGGCACTCAAGCTCTGGGCTAGGAGACAGTAACACATTTTATCCAAAACCTCAGCTTTGCATGGAAGAGAGTATTATTTTCAGACAAATGTTTTGTCAAGTATTTTGTTTGAGGCAAATGTTATTTCATCTTGAAAAAAAAAATTAGTATATCCTATTTCTTATTGGATTTCCTTGGTTGCTCAATGGTTAAGAATCCACCTGAAATGCAGGAGATGCAGGAGACCTAGGTTCGATCCCTGGAGGAGGAAATGGCAACCCACTGCAGTATTTCTTGATGTAGAATCTCATGGACAGAGGAGCTAGGAGGGCTACAGTCCATGGGGCCGCAAAAGAGTCAGAAAGGACTGAAGTGACTTAGCACCCCAGCATTTCTTATTAATCTCATAGCGATACTTAGCAAAGGCTACTGTATTCTATTCCTATGGCAGGGTGGAGGTTGGGCATTTGTGAAGAACTTACCCTTGTAGAAAAGAATCAGTGACATTTTCCAAAGTCACTCTCAAAGGTTGGATACCATTCCTTGAGGGCAAAAAATCCTAAAAAAAGAGAGGTTTACTTCATTCGATTTTGTGATCTGAGGGTGATAGCATCTTCTCGTGGTTGTTTCGAGTCTTTATGCTTTGTCTTTTTGGCTGTACCCCTCTATTGTTCAGCCTGCTCTCTTTGGCCTCTGTGATACACTCAGTTTGTTACTGTATTAAAACAGGGTTACTTTGTACCAATAACCAAATGCCTCCTCTAAGTTGGTCTGAAGACCAGCGGTGATGTGCCCTACACCATAGTTTTTGTTTGTTGTCCTCCCCTGAAACAGTGATACACTAGGTGTTTGAAGCCTGAGAATAATGTTCACACACCTGTCTTCACACTTCCTGAGTCAGATGTTTGTGTTCCTTATCCTGCTTCCTCCTGTGCCATTACGTGTTAAGGAATGTTTGGGAGGAAGATGCGTTCATTGACACAAGAGACCTGAGAATAGGTCACCTAAAGTACGTGAGCCAATTAACTGGAACAAGGAGAACTATTGTGTGTGCAAATTCAGAATGATGCTGAAGCAGGCACAAAATGGCCAGACAAGGAGGATGACAATATAGAGAGTGGGAGGAGATTGGGATGAAAGTAGAATTGGAAAGGGCAAAGCAAAAATGAAAATTCCTACAGAACCTGGTTATTTACAGAACCTCAAAAAGGAGAAATGCAGGGTTAGCATAAGAAATAATGATTAAAAATAAGTCATATATTTTTTCCCCCAGGGAGAAAATAATAGTCACACGTCTTACCCAATGAGAGAAAAATTGACAGTAATTCACAGTGCCTTTGTCAAAATTAACAGCATTATTAGGATATACATGTAAGTTCATATGGACCAGGTTGTCAAATATGCCCTATACTAAGCTGAAAAATAAAGCTCTTTTACTTGAAAAAAAAAATCTGAAGTATATAACATGAACAAGCCAAAGTAGTTCTGGTGTGTGTTAAATGACTCAAACTAAGCATGCACGGACATTGAGTGTTTTTAGAGTTGCTGACAGTCGTAAAGAATCTGTGTCACTTTACATTTACCCTCCTGGCTGAGGCCTGCAGCTTGCCACATGGTACAACTCTGTGCAAAAGAGTTAGTCCATCAGGAGACAGAATCAAATGTGCTAATCTCATTAAATGCCTTCTCTAAATGACTGACTTAGACAGTAATTACAAACAGAAGAAAAATAGTTTCTTGTCCCAGAACTTTCAAACAGACGATTTGTAATGAGAAATCTCAAGTTTATATAATCTGAACACATGAAGAAAAAGAAGAAAGAAAAGAAATACCTGGTATTTTAATGGATGAGAGGTGCCCATTCCTTATTTGCAAATTCATAACATTCCTTTCTAATAACAAGGTCAAGGAATTTCATGATTTATAGCCATAAATTTGCACAGATTCTGTGCTTATCCTTACATTAGTCAGGTTAACAAATACGGAGACACGCACTCTAACTTCTGTATGTAACAACATGAATCGCTCAGTCGTGTCCCACTCTTTGTGACCCCATGAACTGTAGCCCTCAGTGCTCCGCTGTCCGTGGGATTCTCCAAGCAAGAATACTGGAGTGCGTTGCCATTTCCTTCTCCATGGGATCTTTCCAACAAGGGGTCAAACCTGGGTCTCCCTTATTGCAGGTAGATTCTTTACCATCTGAGCCACCAGAGGAGTCCTCTGTATGTAAAGAGCTTACAATTAATTTAGGACGCTACTTAACAAACCACAGTTTGTACAGATAACACCAGGCAGTAGGTTCTTAAATACTTTTGTAGTTTACATACTAAAAAAAGTGTGAAAAAGTGAGTGTTAGTCATCCAACCGTGTCCAGTGCTTTGCCATCCCATGGACTGCAGCCCGCCAGGCTCCTCTGTCCATGTTATTTCGCAGGAAAGAATACTGGAGTGGGTTGCCATTTCCTTCTCCAGGGAATCTTCCTGACCAGGGATTGAACCTGGGTTTCTTGCATTAGCAGGTGGATTCTTTATCCACTGAGCCACCTGGGAAGCCTCTGTGCATTTAGGAGGAAGGTCTAAATCCTGTGGAAGATGTTCTTTGAGCTGGTAGGTTGAGCTGTACATATACTAAATAAATGCTTAAGGAATTTAGAAAAACACTTTTCCTCTATGAACAATGCTTCTGTATTCTGACTTCTCTTTCCCCAAAGAGGTGAAGAAAGTTAGCTTTGTGTGCCCAGACTTATTAGTGATCTGTTTTTTGTTTCAGTTTATCCTTCTCTGCTGCAAAAAGCTTCATGCTTTCATCCTAGAAGTAAGTAGCAGCAAAGGAACCTAAATTAAGGCAAAAATAAAATAAAGTGTGTTCTGTTAGTATTACAGATAATCACATTCACTAGGTCCATATGTGGAGCAGGAACTAATAAATGCAAATGCTTTCTATAATTGCTTTCTTTCTCTGGGTAACAAATTCCTAACCGTATATTAATAAATCTGACCTTTGAGAATTCTCCTAATCTCTTCTGTTTTACTTTCTTGCTCTCTTGATATCTTCTGTTGACTTTTTTTCCTTTGACTTTTCCTTTGTCTCTTTTACTGGAATATGTTAACTCTCTCCTTCGATATTTTTGCTGAGCCTCAGTAAATAAAGTTAATGTCATTTTCATATATCCAAATGCAATAGCTATGGAAATTGGACTATGGCTGTCTCTCTTTGTCACTTTGTCTTTTCCTCCCATATTGATTATTATTTACAGTATACTTAGCCTGACTTCCTACTCACTTTTATCCAAGGTAGGACTAATATGTGGATGGGAGAGGCTACAGGAAATGAAATTATGTTTCAAATAGTAAGGAAGGAGCTTCAAGGAATGGATTGTGACATTAGTAACATTCGAGTAAATGGGTAATGTAATTTACCAATTTGCAAAATTGAGAGTCTTGGAATCAGTCCTAGAATGCTGTCAGTCCCATGGATTGAGTTTTACCCCAGATGTATCTCCTCTCTAACCTGTCTTGTACTTTAATAAACACTTAAAATACATTTCAGTTCTCTAAAGGGTGCATAGCCACTCGTCCTTGTGCCCCATTCACCCAATTCATTTATTTCAGTGACTTGCCGGCCCTAGAAGATAGGAAGGCCCTAAAACTTCTTCTTCTGACTAATTAGTGGTGGTATATTCTTACCACTTTGACTTAAATTTGTTTTCCTGTAATAAAGGATAGTGAGAAGTTTGTGTGGGAGTTTCACAGATACTTCTCAGTATATAAGTGATTTTATTTTCATTTTTTTCCCCTATGGTTAATCCCAGTACTGTTTATTTATTTATTTATTTAGGGTAATGTTATTTTACAGTGTTCTGTTAGTTTCTCCTGTACAATGAAGTGAATCAGCCATGTGTATACATACATCCTTCTTGGACCCCCCTCCCAACCACCCCCCATGCACCGCTGTAGGTCATCACAGAGCACCAAGCTGAGCTCTCTGTGCTCTATAGCGGTTATCCACTTTAGTTGTCTCTTTTATACACAGCAGTACACGTGTATGTCAATCTCAATCCCGATTCCTCCCACCTCCTCTTTTCCCCTACTCATCCCACCTCCTCTTTCCCCTACTGTGTCCACACATCCATTCTCTGTCTACGTCTCTATTTCTGCCCTGCAAATAGATTCATCTGGACCATGTTTCTACATTCCTCATGCATGCATTAATATATAATGATGGACAGGTAACACTGTGTATAAATTTAAGGTATAGACATTGTTGATTTGATGCATTTATATATTGCAATATGATCACCTCCATGGTGAAAGTGAAAGTGAAGTCGCTCAGTCGTGTCCGACTCTTTGCGACCCCATGGACTGTAGCCTACCAGGCTTCTCTGTCCATGGGATTTTCCAGGCAATAGTACTGGAGTGGATTGCCATTTCCTTTTCCAGGGGATCTTCCCAACCCAGGGACTGAACCCAGGTCTCCCGCATCGTAGACAGACGCTTTACCATCTGAGCCACCAGGGAAGTTGATTTGATGCACTTATATATTGCAATATGATTACCTCCATAGTCTTAGCTAACACCTTCATGGTGTCCCACAATGATCATTTCTTTCTTATGGTGAAAACAATTATTCTCTAATTTCTTAGCAATTTTGAAGAATATAACCACAATATTGTGGACTAAAATCCTTGTGCTGTGCATTACATCTCCAGAATTCTTTATCTTCCAACGGCAAGTTTCTATCCTTTGACCATTTCACCCGCCCCACAGTCCCTGGTAACCACCATTCTACTCTATCTTTGTGAGTTGTTTTTTTTTTTTATTCCACATATAAGTTATAACATACAGTATTTGTCTTTGACTTGTTTCACTTAGCATAACACCCTCAAGTTACACCTCTGTTGCTGTAAATGGTAGGGTGTCCTTTCTTTCTCGTGGCTGAATAATATTCCATTTTATTTATATTTATATATATGTATATATATATATATATATATATATATATATACACACACACAAACACACACACATCTTTTTATCCATTCATCCATTGATGAAAAATTAGGCTGTGTCCATATCTTTCTGTGTGCATGGTAAGTCTCTTATTTAGTGTCAGATTCTTTGTAACCATATGGACTGGAACCTGCCAGGCTCCTCTCTCTGTTCATACAGTTTTCCAGGAAAGAATACTGGAGTGGGGTTCCATTTTCTCCTCCAGGGCATCTTCCTGACCCAAGGACCGTACCTGCGTCCCTTATGTCTCCTGCATTGGCAGGCAAGTTCTTTACCACTTGTGCCACCTGGGAAGACCTGTCTCCACATCTCAGCTATTGCAAAGAATGCAGTGATGAGCATAGGGGTGCAGACATCTCTTCAAGATCCCAATTTTATTTGATTTGGATATACATCCAGAAGCGGGCTTGCTGGATCATACAGTAGTTCTATTTTTAATTTGTTGAGAAACCTCCACACTGTGTTTCACTGTGGCTCCAATTTATACTCCCACCAACAGTGCACAGAGTTTCTTTTCTCTACATCCTTGCCAACACTTGTTATCTCATGTCTTGTTGATATCAGCAATCCCAACAAATGTAAGGGGATGTCTTGTTGTGGTTTTGATGTACATTTCTCTGATGACTAGAGAGGTGGAGCATCTTTTTGTGTACTTTATTGAGGTACAGCTGATTAACAGTGTTTCGGTAGCGAATCTCACTTCTTTCTTGTGCATGTAGTTACTGAGTTTTCCCAGTATTATTTTTTTCTTTTTTAATATAAATTTACTTATTTTAATTGGAGGCTAATTACAATATTGTATTGGTTTTGCCATACATCAACTTAAGACTATCCTTTCTTACTGACTGTTTAAAATTCCTTTGTCATGTATTAGTTTAAGCATATATGTAGGGGCTTATTTCTAGTCTCCCATTTCTGCTTCATTTTACTCTCTCACTCAAAATTCTTTAATAAGAATAAAGATCTAAAGTTCGTATTTATCACTAACTCTTTTGCAGGAATTCTCCTAAGTTCTTTACCTCGCACTAGTTCATTTGATCTTCAGAAACAATCTGATGCTGTAAATACTATTAGAGATTGCTATTATTCTTATTTTAGAGAAGAGGAAATAAGGTGCAGAGAAGTTACGTGGCATGTTCAAGGTTATACAGTATGTAAGTGGTGCAGATAAAGTATGTTAATTGAAGGTATAATTTATATACACAGTAGTAGACAATAAAAACCTTTGCAGTCATCTGGGATAGTTAGGAAAACAGTTTATAATGGGCAAAACGCACTACATGTATTTATAAATGGAAGAATTTGTCTGTTGGAGAATGTGTTATTTAGTTTAAAAATATCCATTTCCATTTGAGGTCCTGTATCCATGACTGTATGGCTCACTATAGGTTATCCTAACTGAAGCCTGGGAATGCATATCTGACCCTGAGCACTGTCTCAGCTGTGATCACTCACCTTACTTCTTTTCTCTATGTTAAAAAAAAATAATGAACATATTTAGAATGGTAGACAGGGAAGAGGGAATTATGTTACAGTGCAAAATTACTCTGCACAAATTTAAAAACATCTAATTCAAAATTTTAAATGTCTGTTTAAATATTACTTCAAATACATTATAAAGCTCAACAGATTTGTGTTGAACTGAGCTGCAAATTTTAAACTCTGTTTGAAAACACATCATAAAACAGAATACTGTGCCGAATAAAAACAATACTATGCTTACCTCTGTGCTTTTTCCTTGTTTTCTTATGTTAGCATCACGTCATATGCTTTAACTGGCCCCTTACTTTCCCTGTCCCACTTTTTTGACATGAATTTCTTACAAAGAAATACTTAAAAATGCAAACATTTTTTCCTATGGAATTGATATTTTTGTTTGTGTGCTTAGTCACTCAGTCATGTCTGACTCTTTGCAGCCCAATGGACTGTAGCCCACCAGGCTCTTCTGTCCATGGGATTTTCAGGCAAGAATACTGGAGTGGGTTGCTATTTTCTCCTCCAGGGGATCTTCCCAACCCATGGACTGAACCCATGTCTCTTGTGTCCACTGCATGGCAGGTGGACTCTTCACCCACTGAGCCATTTATTAAATGATATTTATGTTTATGTATATTCATTTTGGAGACCCTTCTTTGGCTGCAAATATTCATGAAGCTAAAGGTCTCATGGATATTTTTCAGGGAGTTTTGTTCTTTCATTTGTTTCCCAAATGGAAATTGTAGCTACCTTTACATTTTTATTTATGGCTTTGATATTGCCTTATATGCTTCTGAGTGGTCTTTGAAAATTTTTGGAATGTTGGTGACATCTCTGTGGATTTCAGCCTCACTTCTGTGAAAATGAACTTATTACTACAGATCGACAGTAGTCAAGACATGTGAACAAGTTGAATAATAGGCTGTCAGAACCAAAATATTTGGAGATATCCTTTTATCTTTTAGGGCTTCCCTGGTGGCTGAGGTTAAAGCATCTGCGTATAATGTGGGAGACCTGGGTTTGATCCCTAGGTTGGAAAGATCCCCTGGAGGAGGGAATGGCAACCCACTCTGATATTCTTGCTTGGAGAATCCCATGGACGGAGGAGCCTGGTGGGCTACAGTCCATGGGGTTGCAAAGAGTCAGACACAACTGAGTGACTTCACTTTCACTTTTATCTTTTAACTATCTCATTATCATTAATCTTTTAATTGTAGTTATCCTTTTAAATATGTTTTTAAACACTTTGAAAGACTACAGAAAGTCTTCATGATTTTCCTTAATTACCAAATGTCTAATTATTATCTAGACATTTTAAGGTGGAAAATAAGAAACTTAAAGAAAAATCAAAACAAATAAATTGAATATTTCTATTTATAATGAGCAAAATAATTTTTAAAAGGTAAATTCAAACAAAAAGCATTTTCTAAAGATTCTGCTGCTGCTGCTGCTGCTGCTAAGTCACTTCAGTCGTGTCTGACTCTGTGCAACCCCATAGACGTCAGCCCACCAGGCTCCCCCGTCCCTGGGATTCTCCAGGCAAGAACACTGGAGCGGGTTGCCATTTCCTTCTCCAATGCATGAAAGTGAAAAGTGAAAGTGAAGTCGCTCAGTCATGTCCGACTCTTCACGACCCCATGGCCTGCAGCCTACCAGGCTCCTCCATCCGTGGGATTTTCCAGGCAAGAGTTCTGGGGTGGGATGCCATTGCCTTCTCTGTCTAAAGAGTCTAGGTCATGGTAAATTACACTTTGATAACTGTGCAACCATTACATCAAAACAGCCAATCAGTCAGGTTTGACAGCATAATGACAAACTAGCTAATTTACCTTTCATTTTCAGACTGGCATCATGTGAAACTAATTATAAATAAAGGACCTGGGAAATGTATAATTTTCTCAAACTTTGTATTGATTATATAAAAATCAGTGCATGTAAGTGTACAAATTTACCAGAGTTTGCAGACAACAAAAAACACTTGAGGTTGTCTGTGATAGAGAAAAATTATTAATGGTAGAAGACTCTGCTTTCTTGCAATAACACATACATTATTTGGGCATTTTTATATTTTGGAAATATGTCACATTTATAAGATAGAGTGACATGGACACCAAAGTTTAGGCTACATGGCAGGTCATGTTTATGCAGTTTCTGAGGTCTAGAAGGATGAAAGCAGAAGTTGTTTGGGTGAAGAAGGCAGAGACCCTAGTTGTTCACGAATGTGATGGCATAAGCAGATGTTCCATTAATTCATCATGAGGATTGTTGGAAAATATCAACAGACTGATATTTTCAGAGAAGCTACTTTAGTAAAGTTGTATGGGATGTCCTAGAAGCAATCTGAGAAAATGCAGAGGCCATGACCCTCCCCTGTGCATTGTAAGTGACAGTAAAGGCAGAATGTATCTGATGATATCAGAGAATATGTTGTTGGTGCTGTTTAGTCCCTCAGGCAAGTCAGACTCTTTGTGACCCCAGGAACTGCAGCATGCCAGGCTTCCCTTCTCCCAGAGTTTGCTCAAAGTCATGTCCATTGAGTAGGTGATTCCATCCAACCGTCTCATCCTCTGTCACCCCCTTCTAATCCTGCCCACAATCTTTCCCAGAAATAGGGTCTTTTCCAATAAATTGGCTCTTTGCATAAGGTGACCAAAGTATCAGGACTTCAGCATCAGTCCTTCCAATGAATATTCAGAGTTGATTTTCTTTAATATTGACTGATTTGGTCTCCATGCAGTCCAAGGGACTATCAAGAATCTTCTCCAGCATCACAATTCTAAAGCATCGATTCTTTGCTTTTGCTCAAAGTAGACTTCAAAGTTAAACAAAGTATAAGATACAAGCAACTCCTACAGCTCAACTCCAGAAAAATAAATGGCCCAATCAAAAAATGGGCCAAAGAACTAAATAGACATTTCTCCAAAGAAGACATACAGATGGCTAACAAACACATGAAAAGATGCTCAACATCACTCATTATCAGAGAAATGCAAATCAAAACCACTATGAGGTACCATTTCACACCAGTCAGAATGGCTGCGATCCAAAAGTCTACAAATAATAAATGTTGGAGAGGGTGTGGAGAAAAGGGAACCCTCTTACACTGTTGGTGGGAATGCAAAGTAGTACAGCCACTGTGGAGAACAGTGTGGAGATTCCTTAAAAAAAACTGGAAATAGAACTGCCTTATGATCCAGCAATCCCACTGCTGGGCATACACACTGAGGAAACCAGAATTGAAAGAGACACGTGTACCCCAATGTTCATCGCAGCACTGTTTATAATAGCCAGGACATGGAAGCAACCTAGATGTCCATCAGCAGATGAATGGATAAGAAAGCTGTGGCACATATACACAATGGAGTATTACTCAGCCATTAAAAAGAATTCATTTGAATCAGTTCTAATGAGGTGGATGAAACTGGAGCCTATTATACAGAGTGAAGTAAGCCAGAAGGAAAAACACCAATACAGTATACTAATGCATATATATGGAATTTAGAAAGATGGTAACAATAACCCGGTGTACGAGACAGCAAAAGAGACACTGATGTATAGAACAGTCTTATGGACTCTGTGGGAGAGGGAGAGGGTGGGAAGATCTGGGAGAATGACATTGAAACATGTAAAATATCATGTAAGAAACGAGTTGCCAGTCCAGGTTCAATGCACGATACTGGATGCTTGGAGCTAGTGCACTGGGACGACCCAGAGGGATGGTATGGGGAGGGAGGAGGGAGGAGGGTTCAGGATGGGGAACACAGGCATACTTGTGGCAGATTCATTTTGATATTTGGCAAAACTAATACAATTATGTAAAGTTTAAAAATAAAATCAATCAATGCAAAAATAAAATAAAATAAAAATAAAATTAAATTAAAAAAAAAAAAATTCCAGGGCGGTGGGGGCGGGGGGCGGGGAAGAAAAAGTACTGTGATGGGGAATTACTGAATTACATAAATTTGAAGTCCAATGACATTCGTAGCTCCAGGTGAGGCTTGATCCCCTGGCTCATATCCTAAAAAAATGGGGTTTTCATCATCTCTCTCCATAGTTATGTGGGACCCTTTGTTGTCATAAAACTGGTTGCAGCAGTTTTTACCCTAATCCAGAAGACGAAAGAGACTTCTCAGCTCAGCTCTCTCTTGAGAACTTGGCAAAAATGTCAGCACTCAAAAGTCACTGGGTTGATGATCCCCATCTTGGGTCTATCAATGAGGATTCATGTGATATAGGAGGATGAAGAGGGACTGTTGATCTAACCCAATCAGACCCACTGAAATCTAAACACAGCTAAGAAAAGTGGATTTACACAAGTTCCTAAAGAAATCCAACAAAGGTCTCTATAGCCAAAGCTATGGTTTTTCCAGTAGTCATGTATGGATGTGAGAGTTGGACCATAAAGAAATCTGAGAGCCTAAGAATTGATGCTTTCAAAGTGTAGTGCTGGAGAAGACTCTTGGTAGTTCCTTGGACAGCAAGATCAATCCATTCAATCCTAAAGGAAATCAATCCTGAATATTCACTGGAAGGACTGATGCTGAAGCTCTAATATTCTGGCCACCTGATGTGGAGAGTCAACTCTTTGAAAAAGATGCTAGTGCTTGGAAAGATTGAGGGCAGGAGGACAAGGGCTGACAGAGGATGAGATGGTTGAATGGTATCACTGACTCAGTGGACATGAGGTTTAGCACAGTCTGGGAAATAGTGAAGGACAGGGAAGCCTGGCGAGCTGCAGTCTATGGAGTCACAAAGAGTTGGACACGACTTAAAGACTGAACAATAACAGCAACGAAAAAGATCCAGCACTTCCTTTGAAAGAGGAAAACTTGGATCCCAAGTCCTCACCAATACACACGACATTTGTAAATAGGAACTGAATCTCTACAAACGAAGTGCATGCATGTCTATGAAAATGGCCAGAGATATTTTCTTTTCCTTTGATTAGGGCTTCATTTAAAGTATTCCAGGGCTGGACTTAAGTCTTTAGACCAAACAAATACTATGATTTACTGTGTAGTTCTTTGCCAGTAAATAGATACACAATCTGAAGTATAAAACAAAGAATTTCTCCCTGATGTAAGTACTTTATGTGATCTGAAAAACAGAGAGAGAGAGTATTCTAATGAGGTCTTTAGAATTTAGCAGTTGTTAAATTTTAATAGATGTCAATTGATGACTCAATTAAAAAGTAACCTAAGTAAAATGATGGAAAAAAATATAGACTTTACATCATAAGAAGTGTAAATTTTTTATAGCTAAAAAAGCAAAAGACATTTACTGTATGCAGTAAAATAATTTGAAACCAGGAAAATATTTAGGAGCATGAAATTAATTTTAAATAAATAAAAGATATCTTACCTGACAGATAGGTTGTGGTAAGCATTGCTCTGTTTTCTTATCAACCAAGGTGTAGAATAATCAATTTTCCATCTTTGTATTTATGTCATTATTTTCTGGGAAATTGTATATTTATGGATACTTTATACATTCAGAAGACTAGCAAAATACTGCAAGGATTTTCATGCAGATGATGATATCAAATCACTCTAGACTGAATCTATAAGAAAATCATTCCATTGAATGAAATTTATTTTTGGAGTATTAGGTTACTAAGTTACTATGTCTGGATGCCCATCAGACGGAATCACAGTACTCTGATATTGCTTTATTATAATAGGTTTGGCTGTCACTATATTTGGGTGTCTAAATTGCTGAGAAAAAAAAGTGAATAACAATGAATTTGAAAGATGACAGACTTGCTTCTAGAATCGATAAAATGTTGACACATTAACAAGGTAGAAAAAATTCCCACTTGTGTTGCCAATAATGACTTCAAATAAGTTGTCCTCATGAATGCTTGTAGCAAAGCAGTTGCAGCGAACAGGTGTGATGGAAAAGTCAAGTCATTTTCTGTTACTCACATACGGTATGTTTTGCAAATATTCTACCACACTTGGCAATGCAGAAGAATAAATGTACTAAATCCTTTCCAATATTTTGACAACTAGCATATAGCACCCAACTGTTAATGCCAGCGGAAAAGTCCAGGGGAAAGACTTTGCTTCGTTTAAAATTAATTCAAAAGTAATGTATGATTGTTACTTTTAAAAGTGTAGAAAGGCAGAACTATTCTTTTTTTTTAAATTTTATTTTATTTTTAAACTTTACAATATTGTATTAGTTTTGGCAGAACTATTCTTAAGCAAGAGTTAAAGCGTCCGAGTTCGTCTTCCCCTTGGCCAGCGCTGAATGCTTGTTCTTCCCTAGAGACAGTCGGGGATAGTAGTTTAGACGTGTTTTTCTAGCCTTTATCTGTATATCATAATTTTCAGAACCTATAAAGTCAGGTGATTTTCACAAGATCATGCATTTCATTGTTCTAATTCTCTTCTCTTTAAATATGACATCTCTGGAGGTAAATCAAAATATTATTTTCTTTCTTTATTTTTAATCCTGAAGAATAGTATTTTGATATTCAAATCACTTGATGTGATCAATTACACAGTGATGTGAACACTGTGATTATTACATACTTTTGTTCCTGAAGCTTTAGGCAAATGACTTGTACAGTCTACATGTCCATTTTCTTGTCTGTATTATGGAAATAAAGTTGTATCTCTTCTAGGATGACATGAGATATAATGATTGATAAAAGCAAATAACCCAGGAGAAATTGCCATAGGATACCCTGATGTCAATATTAAAATTTTAAATAATTATTTTATGATAGGAAGCATTCTTTGGCTTGAGTAGTTACTTCTAGCAGGTACTTTTTAAGGTACTTATTATTACTTATAACATCTTTTGTTATTAGATTTAAATATTGAAAAAGACAATGTATATTCAGGCTCACTGTTAAATGAAGTGATGCCTAATGCTAAAGAAAGATTAAGGATTGAAGTCAAAAATGATTCCCAGGCACTACTAATATAGTTGATTGGTTTTGTTGTTCACTCACTAAGTTGTGTCCGACTCTTTGCAACCCCATGAATTGCAGCATACCAGAAATAGAAAAAAAAAAAAAAAAACTTTCTATTTTTGCTACTAGCCTCATCCCTTCCTATTGTTCTTTCTTTGCTGCTAAATAACTTGATGTTGACCTCAGTTTGGTTCAGTCACTCAGTCCTGCCTGACTCTATGAGACCGTTATGCAAAACAAATTTTTAATATATGGAAAACTTAGCAATTAGCCTTTAATAAATTATCTTTCTGTTCAGTTCAGTTGCTCATTTGAGTCTGACTCTTTGCAACCCCATGCACTGCAGCACGCCAGGCTTCCCTCTCCGTCACCAATACCCGGACCTTACTCAAACTCATGTCCATTGAGTCAGTGATGCCATCCAACCATCTCATCCTCTATTGTCCCCTTCTCCTCCTGCCTTCAGTCTTTCCCAGAATCAGGGTCTTTTCCAATGAGTCGGTTCTTCTCAGAAGTTCACCAAAGTATTGGAGCTTCAGCATCAGTCCTTCCAATGAATATTCAGAACTGATTTCCTTTAGGATTGACTGGTTTAATCTCTTTGCAGTCCAAGGGACTCTCAGGAGTCTTCTCCAAAACCACAGTTCAAAAGCATCAATTCTTTGGCACTCAGCTTTCATTATGGTCCAACTCTCATATCCATACATGACTACTGGAAAAACCATAGCTTTGACTAGACAGACTTTGTCAGCAAAGTAATGTCTCTGCTTTTTAATATGATGTCTAGGTTGGTCATAGCTTTTCTTCCAAGGGGCAAGCATCTTTTAATTTCATGCCTGCAGTCACCATCTGTAGTGATTCTGGAGCCTAAGAAAATAAAGTATTTTACTGTTTCCATTGTTTCCCCATCTATTTGCCATGAAATGATAGGACCAGATGCCATGATCTTAGTTGTTTGAATGTTGAATTTTGAGCCAGCTTTTTCACTCTCCTCTTTCACCTTCATCAAGAGGCTCTTTAGCTCTTCTTCATTTTCTGCCATATGGGTAGTTTCATCTGGCATATCTGAGGTTTTTTATATTTCTCCCTGCAATCTTGATACCAGCTTGTGCTTCATCCAGCCAGGCATTTTGCATAATGTACTCTGCATATAAGTTAAATAAGCAAGGTGACAATATACAGCCTTGATATAGTCCTTTCCCAATTTGCAACCAGTCCATTCTTCCATGTCCGGTTCTAACTGTTGCTTCCTGACCTGCATACAGATATCTCAGGAGGCAGGTCAGGTGATCTGGTATTCCCATCTCTTGAGGAATTTTCCACAGTCTGTTGTGATCCACACAGTCAAAGGCTTTAGCATAGTCAATGAAGCAGAAGTAGATGTTTTTCTGGAATTCTATTGCTTTTTCTATGGAGCAATGGATGTTAGCAATTTGGTCTCTGGTTCCTCTGTCTTTCAATCTAGTTTGAACACCTGGAAGTTCTTGGTTCATGTACTGTTGAAGCCTAGCTTGGACATGTTGACCTAGTTACTATAAAATTCACATTATAGGTCTGTTCTTCCAGGTCCTTCCAGACAGTTCCTCCTGTTTCCTAAACCATGTCCCCTACCTGACATTTATTTTATCCTCTGTTGTCGACTATCAGCAAAATGTCATTTGTGGCTTTAAAACAAAGCACTCTGTCCTCAATTCCCATGTTACAGGAACATTTTAATCAAATATTTATGATGCTTCTGACCTAATTTATTTTTCTTGCTTTGGAAAGTGAAGGCATTGTGGAGTTGGCACAGAAATTTTCCTCTGGCCCTGGATGTAAAAGCACTTCATTCTGATCCCTGGAGGTGTCTAGTTTGTAGAGGTAGCCAAGGAGGCTGCCCTGGGCAAGTGGAGCCTGGGCTCTTCAGTCTCTTTGCCACCTTTGACTCCCACAGAGGTTACTCACCCTTAACGACTTTTGACAAAAGTGTTTGACCAAGCAGTTTTATGATTTTTCACGTGGTTGTATTAATTTCTGCACATAGCTTTGGAAAAACAAGCAGAAAGGAGAGGCAGTGAGGTTAGAAGAATCATTGTTTCTGTGTTAGTGTCATTCAAAAATATTCCAGTGACCCACAGTGTTGGGTTAGTCGCCACAGTGCAGGAAAATGACTCAGCCATACATATATAGTTGTGGAGCAACTATACTCCAATAAAATTTAATTTTAAAAGAAAACAAATGTTAAAATAAATTATAGTTTCACTGCTTATAATTGTCTAAATCACTTAGGAAAAAAAAATTCCAGTGACGTATGTCAGTGTCATATTTTGGCATAATTTAAAGGGTTTCACCTATCAGTTGAGAAGTATGACTAGGATTTCTGTGTCCATTTTATGCTGGACTTAATATTTTGACACTGGGCAAACCTGAGAAATGTTTAATAAGGTCACAGAATTTCCGTGAGAGTACCTTTTAATTATCTATTGGTATCTATAGGTTGGGGTTTCCAGGTTAAATTTGAACTTCAGATAAACAACAAATAATTTTTAGTATAAGCAAGTTCAGTGCAATGTTTGGGACATTCTAAATAGTATTTGTTGTCTATCTGGAATTTAACTGTGTGTTTTATACTTTTGTTTGACTAATCTTGCAGCCCTGCCATAGACGGCCATGCCCTTCAGATGCAGAGGCAGGAGAAAGATGGGCCAAGTATAGGGAAGACTCAGTGGCAGCTTCTCAAAATTGCATACTGAGATTATTCTAAGAGGTGACACATTTTTTATAAGACTTTTCTTTTGATAGTGACGTAGGAGTTATCATTATAAGAGAAATCGAAAGGAAAAGTAACTAGCTCTTCCACATGAGCACCAGAATTCTTCTAATAAACTGTGACAGGTTATCATGCTTTTTCTCATCCTTTCCTCTTCATGATGACAGTAGTAACTATATCATGTATGCATGCATGTCTCTGACTCTCTGTGATCCTATGGACGGTAGCCCTCCAGGCTTCTCTGTCCATGGGATTCTCCAGGAGTGGAGTGGATCACCATGCCTTCATTCAGAGGATCTTCCCAACCCAGGGATCAAACCCATGTCACCTGCATTGTAAGCAGATTCTGTACCCACTGAGCCACCTGGGAAGCCCCAATAACTGTATCCGTAAAAACTAATCGCAAAGTAACTTCTATTGAAAGCTCTCTATACACTAAGCATTCTCCATTAGTTACATCTTTTCGTCCTTACAACCCTGACTTTACTGTGTTTCCCATGAGGTGTCTTGTCTTGTCCTTTGCTTTGCTCTATTTCCAGAAACCTAGGCAAAGGATGATAGTTATAGGAAGCATTTGATCAATGAATGAAAACAATGGATAAATGAGGTAGATATTATTATCTTGATTTTATAGATAGATTGAGGTTGACTGATATTGAAATATTTCCTCCCAAACAGAATGTAACAGTGATATGACAGAAAAAAAACAAGTGTTTCACTTAATCTACCATGCTTTATGAGGTACATTAAAATATTACCATCTAATTCTAAAATTAGAGAAATTTTACTTACAGTATTATCTATTAATATTCATCGAATATCCATATATGGATAAATTTACAGACCCTATAACATGGAGATGGCAAACATACACCGTTCGCATTTTTCCTGACCTCCTCAAGGGTGGATGTTTAGTGATAGGTTATATAGTTAAGACTGCATCTTTCTAGACAATCAGGTCCTGGTCTCGTCACCATTTCTTTCCCATACTCTAGTGTACATCAGTGTGCCTCAGTAGATTCTCAGAATCGTTAGGTCATGACTTCAGATGTGTACTGGTCAATGTTCTGGCTTCCCAGGTGGCGCTAGTGGTAAACAATCTGCCTGCCGGGGCAGGAGACACCAGAGACAGGGGTTTGACCCCTGGGTCAGGAAGATCCTTTGGAGAAGGAAATGGGAACTCTCTGAAGTACTCTTGCCTGGAGAATCCTGTGGACAGAGGAGCCTGGTGAGCTACAGTCCATGGGGTTGCAAAAGGTTGGACACAACTGAGCATGCCTGCATGCTCACACAGTCAGTGGTTAGAAATACTGGCTTCAACAACTAATTTCCACTCTCAGAGAACTTTGCAATACACAGAAGTCATGATAGTTCTGGGGAGATAGATTATTTATGTAAGAACAAAACCAAACATTCATATACTGCTATTGTTAGAAATCTTGGTGATGTAAAACATCATAATTTTACATCTATTTTTGCTTAACCCAACACCTTAGACAAATCTCTAATCGGAAACTCTGCTGAGCATTGGGACAAATTCATCATCCTGCAAACATTGTCACAAATCAGCAGCAGGATGTTTTACTACAAAGTAAAAATAGTCACCCATACACAAAATACAGCCACCTAAATTTAAAAAAAAAAAAAAGTGGAATTGTAATTAGTATTTGTCAATATAGCCTCAGCTGTCGGCTGATGGAGGGTCACCTTGCATACCAGTGGTGTTTAGGATCTGACCCACTCTGGCTGGGGATCATGCATGTCTGTCCCTGGAAAGGGGCCCCACACAAGCTCATCTGAAACAAGGATTGAGCATCATCCATCTTTTTCCCTGAGGAGTCAGTGAGCCTGCCTGACATGTAGATATTCCAAGGCTCCTGTGTGCATGGGACTCTCCAGGCAAGAATACTGGAGTGGGTGTCCATGCCCTCCTACAGGGGGTCTTCCCAACCCAGGGATTGAACCATATCTCTTATGTCTCCTTAATTGGCAGGTGATTTCTTTACCACTAGTGCCACCTGGGAAGCCCCATTCAATAAATGTGTGTAGTTAAATGCATGGTGCCAGTCATTGTGTGTTTGCTAGTGTCTATTGCTCCTACCCTCTGCTGGTGCCCTCTGGCTGACACTGTTTCTCACGGAAAGATCCAGCCCTGCTTGTGATTTCTCTCTTCCTTACTCATCCAGGCCAGTTACTTCTCAGTATCTTAGATTTTAAAGGTGATAATGTGTGTTCTTCAAATTTCCTATGATATTACTTTTTAAATATTTTCTTTATTGGAAGAGAATTGCTTTACAATATGGTATTGGTTACTGCCATACATCAACATGAATCAGCCACAGGTATACACATGTCCCCTCCCTTCTGAGCCTCCCTCCCAGGTCCCTCCCCATCCCACCCTCTAGGTTGTCATGGAGCACTCAGTTGTGCTTGCTGTGTCACACAGAAAAATTTCCCTGGGTACCAATTTTACACATGGTAATGTATATGTTACATCTTACATGCTAGTCAAGTAATGCTCAAAATTCTTCAAGCCAGGCTTCAACAATACTTGAAGTGAACCATGAGCTTCCAGATGTTCAAGCTGGTTTTAGAAAAGACAGAGGAACCAGAGATCAAATTGCCAACATCCATTGGATCACTGAAAAAGCAAGAGAGTTCCAGAAAAACATCTACTTCTGCTTTATTGACTATGCCAAAGCCTTTGACTGTGTGGATCACCACAAACTGTGGTAAATTCTGAAAGAAATGGGAATACCAGACCACCTGACCTGCCTCTTGAGAAACCTGTATGCAGGTCAGGAAGCAACAGTTACAACTGGACATGGAACAACAGACTGGTTCCAAATAGGAAAAGGAGTACATCAAGGCTGTATATTGTCACCCTGCTTATTTAACTTATATGCAGAGTACATCATGTGAAACGCTGGACTGGGTGAAGCACAAACTGGGATCAAGATTGCCAGGAGAAATATCAATAACCTCAGATATGCAGATGACACCAACCTTATGGCAGAAAGGGAAGAAGAACTAAAAAGCCTCTTGATGAAAGTAAAAGAGGAGAGTGAAAAAGTTGGCTAAAAACTCAGCATTCAGAAAACTAAGATCATGGCATCCAGTCCCATCACTTCATGGCAAATAGATGGGGAAACAGTGGCAGAATTTGTCTTTTTGGACTCCAACTGCAGATGGTGACTGCAGCCATGAAATTAAAAGACGCGTACTCCTTGGAAGAAAACTTTTGGCCAAACTGGATAGCATATTAAAAAGCAGAGACAATACTTTGCCAACAAAGGTTTGTCTAGTCAAGGGTATCATTTTTTCAGTAGTCATGTATGGATGTGAGAGTTGGACTATAAAGAAAGCTGAGCACTGAAGAATTTATGCTTTTGAACTGTGGTGTTGGAGGAGACTCTTGAGAGTCCCTTGCACTGCAAGGAGATCCAACCAGTCCATCCTAAAGGAAATCAGTCACGAATATTCATTGGAAGGACTGATGTTGAAGCTGAAACGCCAATACTTTGACCACCTGATGTGAAGAACTGATTCATTTGACTGAAGGCGGGAAGAGAAGGGGATTACAGAGGATAAGATGGTTGGATGTCCTCACCAACTCAATGTACATGAGTTTGAGTAAACTCTTGGAGTTGGTGATGGACAGGGAGGCCTGGTGTGCTACAGTCCATGGGCTCCCAAAGAGTTGGACAGGACTGGAAGACTGAATGGACTAATGCATATGTTTCTGTGCTATTCTCTCAGTTAGTCCCACCCTTTCCTTCCCCCACTGGGTCCACAAGTTTGTTCTGTGTCTGGATCTCCATATGTCTGTATTGCCCTGTAGATAGGTTCATCAGTCCCATCTTTCTATATTCCATATGCATATGTTAATATACGATATTTGTCTTTCTCTTTCTGACTGACTTCACTCTGTATAATAGGTTCATCTACCTCATTAGGACTGACTCAAATGTGTTCTTTTGAAAGCCAAGGCAAACTAGGAACTGAACTACTGTATCATCCACTACTGCAACAAATACCCACTACTGGAGAGCGGTAGCAACCCCACTACTGGGCACATACCCTAAGAAAGCCGTGATTGAAAGACACACATGCACCCCAGTGTTCATTGCAGCAGTTTTTACAATAGCTAGTACATGGAAGCAACCTAAATACCCGTCGACTGATCATTTGCTTTTACTTGCTGATCATCATACTTTTATTTGCTTTAATATTAATTAACATTAGAACTGAACTCCTTTTTTTTCTTTCATCTGTTTATACCTTAATTTTTTAATGAATTTCAGTGTTTTATCTAGGATTGGGGTTGTGGAGTCTTGGATCAGGATTCTTTAGCCTCAAGTTTCTTTGAAAGACCTTGGGCATCTGAGAACTACTATCAGAAGCATGGGAACAGTCCCACTGCTTGGAACATTTATCCACGTCCACAGAGGACAGGAATTTCAGCTGAAGCAGTACTAACACATCAGGTATTATAACATGCTAGCTAATGTACTATCTACTTGAGAAAGCTGGCCTATTAGAGCCTCAGAACAGTTATGTATGTTGAACATTATTCCACTTTAAAAGGAGAAGACATTGAGTCACGATGATTGTGAAGCCTTAATTCAATCAGGGCTTCCCAGGTGGTGTTAGTGGTAAAGAATCTGTTTGCCAGTGAGGAGATATAAGAGATTCCAGTTCAATCCCTGGGCTGCGAAGATCCCCTGGAGAAGGAAATGGCAACCCACTCCAATATTCTTGCCTGGGAAATTCCATGGACCAAGGAGCCTGGCAGCTACAGTCCATGGGGTGGCAAAGAGTCAAACAGGACTTAGCAACTAAAATACAAGGACTCTAAAACTGAGAATATGCAGATTTTGAAATATTTAAGAAATGCATATGTTCAAATAGCTACTTAGAAAAATCTCTTTTCTTCCTAAGGCCACTTTAGTCGCTACTGTGTTGCGACAGTTAAAAATGCTTTTTAATTGTGACTATAAATTATACATGAACAATCCTTAGTGACAGTCTTAACACTACATCAGATTATTTCACCCAAGGGGAATCGCAAGCATCATCAACATGAGGCAAGTGTGTGTCGGAAACTTTCTAAATAGCAATTTGGGAAAAGATAATGACAGTGAAGTTCTCTGGGTTAGAGTCAGCCCCAAACACTTTGCACAGAAAGGGAGAGGGCTGTGGATTGCGGAGCCATGGATTACAAACACAGTCTTTCTCTTTGTTCTCCTGAAAAGTGGGTCCTGAAAACAGGATCTGAGATTTCTGTTTGTCAGTTTAGCAGTCTTCAGAAATGAGTGACTAAATTAGACTGTGATTTACACTGCCATGGGCTGCCACTTGATTTAGTGGTACTCCAGAGAAACCGATCAGCAGCTCGTGAGGAGGAGGTCTCAGTCAAGAAGGGGCTTGTCCCCCAAGTGTGAAGAGGTGAGAGATCGTGGGTTCAGGCTTCAAATATTATGATTAATAATTGACTTTTGTAACATGCAGAGAAATGGAAAAGCAGCCCTTTTTGTAATCATACAAGGCTAGTTTTGACGGGCAAAGAAGATACTTTATTCTTATTATGGTAGAGTTTGAAATTAAAATGAAGAAGTAACCAAGGAACTATAGAGATCCTCAAACCCAAATCTTTCTTTTAAGTATTATAAAATCAAAACTTGATGATTCAGGTAACAAAGTTGGTACTGGATTATAACTTTTAAGTGCATACATTAAATTAAATACAGAGGATGGTATGGGGAGGGAGGTGGGAGGGGCGTTCAGGATTGGGAACATGTGTACACCTGTGGCAGTTTCATGTTGATATATGGCAAAACCAGTACAATATTGTAAAGTAAAAAAAAAAAAAAATCCTATCCAAGTTAATGCCAGGGGACACAGTGTTATTAGATCTTGACCTAAAAGAGTTACAAGCGATTTTTCTGTTTATTTAATGTGAGCCTGAAAAAGACTATATTTTTTCATGGAAGTTTTTATTTTTTTTTAATTGGAATATAATTGTTTGCAATGTTGTGTTAGATTTGCTGTGTGTGCTAAGTTGCTTCAGTCATGTCCAACTCTTCGCGACCCTATTGACTGTAGCCCACCAGACTCTTCTGTCCATGGGATTCTCCAGACAAGAATCCTGGGGTGGAATACCATGCCCTCCTCCAGGGGATCTTCCTGACCCAGGGATTCAACCTGAATCTCTTGCAGTGCAGGTGGATTCCTTACCACTGAGCCATCGGGGAAGCTCAGTTTTTGCTGTACAGCAATATAAATCAGCTCTATGTATACATATCCCCTCCCTCTTGAGCCCCTCCTCCCACTCATCCCCAATATCACCCCTCTAGGTCATCACAGAACACTGAGCTGAGCTCCCTGTTCTATACAGTAGCTTCCCACCAACTATCTATTTCACATCTGGTAGTGTACATATATCAATGATATTCTCCCGATTTATCCCACATTTCCTTCCCCTACTGTGTCCACATGTTGATTCTCTACTTCTGCATCTCTATTTATGCTCTGCAAATAGGTTCTTCAGTACCATCTTTCTAGATTCCATATATATGCATCATTACACAGTATTTGTTTTTCTCTTCCTGACTTAGTTCACTCGTGTGACAGGCTCTAAGTTCATCCACATCACTATAACTGACTCGATGTTGTTCCTTTTATGGCTGAGTAATATTCTATTGTGTGTAGGTACCGTATCTGCTTTATCCATTCATCTGTCAATGAACAGTTAGGTTACCTCCATGTCCTGGCTATGGTAAGTAGTGCTGCAGTCAATATTGGGGTACATGTGTCTTTTGGCATTATGGTTTTCTCAGGGTATATTTCCAGTAGTAGGACTGCTTAAAAGTTAAGAATAAGGTATATAAACCATCAATGATATAAGACATGGGAGTAGAATGAATATTCTAGACAGCACAGCATTATGAATGGGGAAAACATGTATGTTGTAGAGGAACAAGTGCCCTGAAAGACTGAAAGTCTGGTGGCTGCTTAGACAAAGCTTGGTCACATCAAACTTAATTTTTGTTGCTCTAAAAAAGTGATGAATTTGGAGATTCTGGTAATGGCTGAGTTAGCACTAACTGGATCCCTTTACAGGTACAGTCTGGACATATTAGCTCAAAGCAGCTAGTGAAAAATGCAGAGAATAGGGCAAATTCTGAGTTTCCCATGTTCAAAAAGTACAGATTATATTATTTTTTCACTCTTTCTACCCGGAGAGTGGCAGAATCCCTTGTGGAGGAAAAGTTATTGGTTTTCTGACCAGAAAACCAGAATTCTGAATCAAAAAAATCTGTAGTTTCTGTTTAAAAAAAAAAGAAGACTTCTATGAAGAAAAATATCTAGAGAAGATATCCCCAAATTTCATTTTATCTCCAACAGACCCCTGAATCTTGTATGTGTAGACCAGACTCAAAGATCCCAGATGAATTGGGGTTGCTGTCCAAGAAAGAGTTTGTGACTTGTGACTAAAGCAGACAACAAAGCTTTCATTAGAAAGGCAGCCTTGGGTCTCCACAGCTTAACATACATGATCTCAATTTAAAAACGCAGTATAACCTGACTTAGAGAGAACCAGGAGCATGGATCATGTTCTCAAAAAAAAAAAAAAAGAAAGCAAATGAGACCATCCCTAAAGGATACTTAGGGAGTTTGGAAAGGTCATTTACATACTGCCATATTCAAAATGGATAATCAACAAAGACGTAATGTATAGGAAAATAAATAAAAGAAAACAAATGCACTGCGCCACAGAAAACAGGGACTTATGGAAAATCACTGAACACAATAAATCTTCTCTAGACAGTGAAATGTTTGCAATGAGCTTGGTAACAATAAAAATAGAACTTTCCCTTGTTATTCCTAAAAAAAAAAAAAAAAAAAGAAAACGAGTCTAGATTTTTAAAAATGGAATAGTGATTCCATTTTAAAAAAGATAATGGGATTCCATCTTAAGAAAGATAATGGGATAGGTTTACTATCAGAATGGAGACAAGAAAGGAAAGATTCAGTAAACTTGAGAATGGATTGAGAAAAATTATCCAAGCTGAAGAAGAGAGAAAAATATCTTGAAACTAAATGAACAGATCCTATGGTAGTTCTTAGATGGTATCAAATGGCCTAACATAGGTATGATTGATCGAATGTCCAGCAAAAAAGGCAGAAAAATACTTAATGACATTTGGTTAAAATTTTATAAAACTTGAAGAAGCATATATATTTGTAGATATAGGATGTTCAACCTGAATAAACATTAGTTCAGTTCAGTTCAGTCACTCAGTTGTGTCTGACTCTTTGCAACCCCATGAATCACAGCACGCCAGACCTCCCTGTCATCACCAACTCCCGGAGTTCACTCAAACACATATCCATTGAGTCGGTGATGCCATCCAGCCATCTCATGCTCTGTCGGCCCCTTCTCCTCCTGCGCCCAATCCCTCCCAGCATCAGGGTATTTTCCAATGAGTCAACTCTTTGCGTGAGGTGGCCAAAGTATTGGAGTTTCAGCCTCAGCATCAGTCCTTCCAATGAACACCCAGGACTGGTCTCCTTTAGGATGGACTCGTTGGATCTCCTTGCAGTCCAAGGGACTCTCAAGAGTCTTCTCCAACACTACAGTTCAAAAGCATCAATTCTTTGGCGATCAGCTTTCTTCAGAGTCCAACTCTCACATCCATACATGACTACTGGAAAAACCATAGCCTTGACTAGAAGGACCTCTGTTGGCAAAGTAATATCTCTGCTTTTCAATATGCTATCTAGGTTGGTCATAACTTTCCTTCCAAGAAGTAAGCGTCTTTTAATTTCATGGCTGCAGTCACCATCTGCAGTGATTTTGGAGCCCAAAAAAATAAAGTCTGACACTGTTTCCACTGTTTCCCCATCTATTTCCCATGAAGTGATGGGACCAGATGCCATGATCTTCGTTTTCTGAATGTTGAGCTTTAAGCCAACTTTTTCACTCTCCTCTTTCACTTTCATCAAGAGGCTTTTGAGTTCCTCTTCACTTTCTGCCATAAGGGTGGTGTCATCTGCATATCTGAGGTTATTGATATTTCTCCCAGCAATCTGATTCCAGCTTGTGTTTCTTCCAGCCCAGCATTTCTCATGATGTACTCTGCATATAAGGTAAATAAGCAGGGTGACAATATACAGCCTTGACATACTCCTTTTCCTATTTGGAACCAGTCTGTTGTTCCATGTCCAGTTCTAACTGTTGCTTCCTGACCTGCATATAGGTTTCTCAGGAGGCAGGTCAGGTGATCTGGTATTCCCATCTCTTTCAGAATTTTCCACAGTTTATTGTGATCCACACAGTCAAAGGCTTTGGTATAGTCAATAAAGCAGAAATAGATGTTAGAATTCTATAGTTAAAGACATTTGACCCTCAGAAACGGATGAAGAGTACTTACATAGTAAATATCTGGATTATTATAAACATCTACTTTAATTTCTTTATTTTATTATTTCCTTCTTAATTTCTGTACAATGTATCTGAGTATTTTAAGCAAAAGTATAACCACTGTCTTATGAGAATTTATAATACACATGTATGTAATGCATGCAGAAACACTAGCACTAAGGATGGTGAAGGGTAAGTTGACTTAGATAGAGCCAAATTTAAAAATTCACTTCAAATATTATATGAAGTGATAGTGATTTAATTCTAAGTAGATTGTGAAAATTAGGAATTTATACTATAATGTCTAGAACAACTGATAGGAAATTAACATAGAGAAGTGTAAATTGAAAGTCAGTATAAAAAGAAAAATGACCAATAGAACAATTAAAATTCAATTCTAAGATTTATACAAATAAAAAGTAGTCAAGAAGGGAAAAACAAAAATAAAAAATGGAGACAAATTTAAACAAGTAGTATAAATTAGACCCAGATCCAACCACATCAAAATTATATTAGATATAAATTAACTGAAGATCCTAATTAAAAAGTACAGATCCAAATTTTAATCTTAAGAAATCAGAAAAAGAATGGTAAATGCAACACAATGTAAGTAGAAGGAAAACATGAAAGATAAAAAGCAGACACCAGGAAATGGAGAGCAGGACATTTCTGCTCTGAGAAATACAAAGATATTTACAAGATTTCTAAGGGCCATTAACTGTCATGAAAGATGCCAATCAATTCAGTATGGAATAGACAGACTTTTCAATAAACAGAGATAGAAAATTAATATTTATATGCAAAATAATGAACCTCATCTTTATCTTACTCATACATATGAGTCAACTTGAAATAGACTATAGGATCAAAGACCTGAAACTATTCAACTTTAAGAAGACATAGTAGAAAATCTTTGTGACATTTGGTAGGGCAAGATTTCCTTGAACAGAATACACACACACACATGCACACACACACACACAACATAAAAGCAAAGCAATAATTAAAAGAACAATGCCACAATTAAAACTATAGCTGTTTAATAATTAAGTTTTTAAAAATGCAAAAGCAAGTCATAGACTAGTAATAATATATTAACTATATATCTAAAACATATTTTTTCCAAAATTTGTAGTCAAGATGTAATTAAGAATTAGGAAGAATTTTGAACAGGTACTTCATAAATAAGCACGTGAAAAGCTGCTCACCATCACTTTCATCAGAGATGTGAATTTTAAATCACAGTGACATATCTACTAAAATTGATAAAAGTAAAAAGATTTACTTTATTAAGTGTTGATGACATGGATGTGGAGGAAATGTGGAGGAAAAATACACTGCTGACAGAAATGCAAAGATATACAGTGCACATGGAAAATTAGTGGTTAAATGTATACTTGCCATATGATTCAGCAGCCCCATTCTAGGTATTTGCCCAAGATAAATGAAACATCTGACTACAGAAAGAGTATCTGAGTGTCCCTAGCATCATTATTCATAATAATTAGCAACTTTCAATATTGCATAGGAACCTCGAATGTTAGGCCCATGAATCAAGGTAAATTGGAAGTGGTCAAACAGAAGATGGCAAGAGTGAACATTGACATTTTAGGAATCAGTGAACTAAAATGAGTTGGAGTTGGTGAATTAAACTCAGTTGACCACTATATCTACTACTGTGAGCAAGAATCCCTTAGAAGAAATGGAGTAACCATCATAGTCAACAAAAGAGTTCAAAATGCAGTACTTGGGTGCAATCTCAAAAATGACAGAATGATCTCTGATCATTTCCAAGGCAAACAATTCGATCTCAGAGTAATCCAAGTCTATGCTCCAACCAGTCATGATGAAGAAGCTGAAGTTAAATGGTTTAGAAAGACCTATAAGACCTTCTATATATGTCCTTTTCATTTTAGGGGACTGGAATGTGAAAGTAGGAAGAGATACCTGGAATAACAGGCAAATTTGGCCTTGGAGTACAAAATGAAGCAGGGCAAAGGCTAACAGAATTTTACCAAGAGATTGCACTGGTCATAGCAAATACCCTCTTTCAACAACACAGGAGAAGACTCTACATGTACAGTGAGCAAAAACAAGAACAGGAGCTGACTGTGGCTCTGATCATGAACTCCTTATTGCAAAATTCAGACTTAAATTGAAGAAAGTAGGGAAAACCACTAGACCATTCAGATAAAACCTAAATCAAATCTCTTATGATTATACAGGAGAAGTTACAAATAGATTCAAAGGATTGGATTTGATAGAGTGCCTGATGAACTATGGACAGAGGTTCATGACATTGTACAGGAGGCAGGGATCAAGATCATCCCCAAGAAAAAGAAATGCAAAAAGGCAAGATGGTTGTCTGAGGAGGCCTTACAAATAGCTGAGAAAAGAGGAGAAGCTAAAGGCAAAGGAGAAAAGGAAAGATATACCCATTTGAATGCAGAGTTCCAAAGAATAGGGAAGGGAGGTGGGAGGGGGGTTCAGGATGGTGAACACATGTACACCCATGGCATATTCATGTTGATGTATGGCAAAACCAATACAATATTGTAAGGTAATTAGCCTCCAATTAAAATAAATAAATTTATATTGAAATATAAATAAAATAAAATAACAGTGAAAAAAATTTAAAAAAAGAAAGTCTTCCTAAGAGATCAGTGCAAAGAAATAGAGGAAAACAATAGAATGAGAAATACTAGAGATCTCTTCAAGAAAATTAGTGATACCAAGGGAATATTACATGTAAAGATGGGCACAATGATGGAAAGAAATTGTATGGACCTAACAGAAGCAGAAGATATGAAGAAGAGGTGGCAGTAATGCACAGAAGAACTGTACAAAAAAGATTTTCATCATCTTTCTTGGACCAGATAACCACGATGGTGTGATTACTCACCTAGAGCCAGACATCCTGGAATGTGAAGTCAAGTGGGCCTTAGGAAACATCACTACAAACAAAGCTAGTGGAGGTGATAGAATTCTGTTGAGCTATTTCAAATCCTGAAAGATGATGCTGTGAAAGTGCTGCACTCAATATGCCAGCAAATTTGGAAAACTCAGCAGTGGCCACGGGACTGGAAAAAGTCAGTTTTCATTTCCAATCCCAAAGAAATGCAACACCAAAGAATGTTCAAGTTACCACACAATCTCACACATTAGCAAAGTAATGCTCAAAATTTTCTAATCCAGTCTTCAAAAGTACACGATCTGTGAACTTCCAGATGTTCAAGCTGGATTTAGAAAAGGCAGAGGAACCAGAGATCAAATGCCAACATCTGTTGGATCATTGAAAAAGCAAGAGAGTTCCAGAAAAATATCTACTTCTGCTTTATTGACTATACCAAAGCCTTTGACTGTGTGGGTCACAATTAACTGTGGAAAATTCTGAAAGAGATGGAAATACCAGACCACCTGACCTGCCTCCTGACCTGCCTCTTGAGAAATCTGTATACAGGCCAAAAAGCAACAGTTAGAACCTGACATGAAACAACAGACTGGTTCCAAATCAGGAAAGGAGTACATCAAGACTGTATTTTGTCAACCTGCTTATTTAACTATATTAAACAGTTAGCTTATTTAACTATGGAGAGTATATCATACAAAAAGCCTGGCTGGACAAAGCACAAGTTGGAGTCAAGATTGCTGGGAGAAATATCAGTAACCTCAGATAGGTAGATGACATCACCCTTATGGCAGAAAGCAAAGAAGAACTAAAAAGCCTCTTGATGAAATTAAAAGAGGAAGGTGAAATTGTTAGCTCAACACTCAGAAAACTAAGATCATGGCATCTGGTTCCATCACTTCATGACAAATAGATGGGGAGCAATGGAAACAGTGAGAAACTTTGTTTTTGTCCACTCCAAAACCACTGCAGATGGTGATTGCTGCCATGAAATTAAAAGACACTTGATCCTTGGAAAAAAAGCTATGACCAAACTAGATAGCATATTAAAAATCATAGACATTACTTTGGTGACAAAGGTCCATCTAGTCAAAGCTACGGTTTTTCCAGTAGTCATGTATGGATGTGAGAGTTGGACCATAAAGAAGGCTGAGTGCCATAGGATTGATGCTTTTGAACTGTGATGTTGGAGAAGACTCTTGAGAGTCCCTTGGACTGCAAGGAGATCAAACCAGTCAATTCTAAAGGAAATCAGTCCTGAATGTTCATTGGAAGGACTGATGCTGAAGCTGAAACTCTAATATTTTGGCCATCTGATGCAAAGAACTGATTCATTTGAAAAGACCCTGATGCTGGGAAAGATTGAGGGTGGGAGGAGAAGGGGTCAACAGAGGATGAGATGTTTGGATGGCATCACTGACTGGATGGACATGAGTTTGAGTAGGCTTCAGGAGTTGGTGATGGACAGGGAAGCCTGGCATGCTGAAGTCCCTGGGGTCACAAAGTGTAGGATATGACTGAGAGACTGAACTGAACTGAACTAAGGGCTTCCCAGGGGGCACTAGTGGTAAAGAAACAGCCTGCCAATGCAGGAGATATAAAAAAGACACAGTTTAATCCCTGAGTGGAGAAGATCCTCTGGAGGAGGGCATGGGAACCTACTCCAATCAATATTCATGCCTGGAAAATCCCGTAGACAGAGGAACCTGGCAGGCTACGGTCCATAGGGTCACAGAGAGTTGGCCACAGGTGAAGCAACTTAGCAATGCACAGCACAGCACAGCGCAACAGCTCTAAACATAAATATCCATTAACTATTAAATAAGAGCAAAGTTTGTTATGGGCTTCCCCCAATGGCTCAGGAGGTAAAGAATCCTCCTGTATGCTGGGCACTCAGGTGACAAGGGTTTAATCCTTGGATCAAGAAGATCCCCTGAAGTAGAAATGGCAACCCACTGCAGCATCTTTGCCTGGAGAATCCCTTGGACTGAAGAGCCTGGTAGAGTACAGTCCAAAGGGTCTCAAAGAGTCTTACACAACTGAGCAAGCAAGCAAATTTTTGTTATATTACGAAATAATCATCAGTAATAACAAGGAACAAAGTTAGTTGCATAAAGAACTTTCAGCAATCTCAAAAGCATTATCCTGTGTAAAGAGCCCAGTATGATTCTACTTATATGCAGTTCTAGAAAGGCAAAATTATAGGTCTAGAAATCAAGTCAATGACTGCCTGGAATTGGATGTTGGGAGAGGGAATTGAATTCAAAACACATAAAATCTTAAAAAAATGTTTGACATGAAGCATACTTTCAGCAGATTAGAAATGTTCCAAAACTAAATTCAAATACAATTTGCAGTGAAAAGTTACTGTTTGTGCTACCCCACAGATTTTGGCAAAAGCCTCCTAAGTTTGTTACTCCTAACAACACAAGGCATGAAAATATATTTCTGTCCTTGTTCAAAGTATTTTAATATTTGAGTATGTTATGACTCTGTGTATTTAACAGAGCTTTTCCCTGTATCAGTGAACGAGAAACCCAACTTTCCATTAAATGAGCTCTGGGTCTGGAAATAAAATTAGAAAACTAATAAAAGTGGAAATATCAGGACTCTTGCCATTTTCCTAGCAGCAGGAAAATCCTTTATTTGATGTATCACAGTCTAGTATTATGGATATGAAAATACATGGCAAAATTTATATTGCAAATCCCACTTTCAGGAAATGAGCTCAAACACAGTATTCCTGAAATGTATGATTTAGAAACTAGCACATCAATCTGTATTCATGTAATTAAGTCACATATTTGTGTGTAATATACACAGATTGAAGAGGAAAAGCCAAATGCTAAGAATTTAAATTTGAGAACTCTGTTATTAAATGACATCTGCTAATAGTTGGATCTCTTTAGATTCAAGACCCAAAAAGAAGTCATTACAAAAATAAAATTCATGATACAAATTGTTCCATTTCTTGAATCGTCTTTATTAAGATAATTATTTTGAATGAATTTATTTTTCATATAATTGCTTTAGCAATTTACTTTATCATACTGGATTACAAAAGAATACCTTTCCTTATCACCTTCTTTTTATGTTTTCATCATTTGATAAGTCAGAGCCTGCTCTTGTGGTATGGACAATTAGGTATGGACGTTTAATTTTTTAGACTTTTACTCTGAATATATCAGATATTCCTATAATCTTATTAGGCTAAAAGAGGGCTATGGAATATAGTATCACTATAATAGTAATTACTGAATAAAATTATTATTTCATCCTCTGACAGAATACTTATTCATATTATGTTACATTGGCAACCTAAATTTCTCTAATAAAAAGAAATAAGATTCATCTTCTATGGTTCATTTGAAAAGCATTGTCAGTGTTCAGACATTATTTTGTGAATATGTAATCTGTATTAAAACTGTCACTTATTTAAAACAAGCCCCCTGCCCCAAGTTTCATGTTTAGTGATATTTTAAAGCTCTAAAAAGAATTCCTTTTTTTGAGAGCTTCATTATCTGGTTAAATATGTATGAAAATAATTAGGTTATTATTTAAGGTAAATATATGCTTGGGTAAGTAATGAAGAAAATAACTGAAACTGACTTTAGAAATTTTAAAAAGTGTAATTTTCAAAATAGAGGAAGATCATCCCCTAAGAATTTCATAAATTGTCTGATCCACAAAAGGACTAATGGTTAGCAGATGTAAATATGTTTCAATAAATGCAGACTTGATTAAGGAGGCAGTGGTTAAAAAAAAAAAAAAAAAAAGGACTACAAAAAACAAGGAGAATGAATTAATGAAACAGGATTTCAGAGCAGGAAGACTGAAAAAGAGGAAGAGAAGTTTATTGTTAAAACATGCTGAATTGCACTGAGATAGGTAACCATGGCTTAAAGTTGGGCCAAGAGAAAAACCAAGATTTGGAAAATTACCGATGGTATTGAACCTACTAAAAGGAGACGGTGTGGGTGCTGATTAAACTAGCAAAGTCCCACTCTTGCCCCAGACGTTTTAGGAAGATTGGGAAGGAGAGATGTGGAATGAAATCCCACAGACAAGAGACTGTGGGCTGCAGGAACAGAGGGGAGGAAACAGAGCTGAGGAAAATGCATTAGGGGGGTCTTTTAGGGCTTCTTCACAACAAAGAATGGGAGGCCCACCACAGGAGAGAATGCATCCTCTGAGAAGCTGGATGCAGAGCACTGGGAACCAGTAGAAAGAGTACCTCACCTGAAGCCAGTTAAAGAACCAGTGTTCCTTCTTCTTCTCCTGATACTCCTCCTGTATAATCAGGGCAATGATTCTCTGAAAGTAGAGGAGAGTGGGAGACGTCCCAGGACCAGATCATGGACATCCCTTCTGTATTCTGTTAGGTTCTGGAGTGGGGGGAGCTGAGAATAGGTGAGCCCCTTCAGATCTCTGGAGATACAAACCTGACCAAATGGCAGTGAACCGGGGTTCCTTGACTTAGATATGCTAAACTAGATTTTATTTAAGTTCAGTAAGTTATGAAATCCAACTCAGATATCATTCAAGACATCTACGAACTAGTGAAGAATAAAAAATTGACATTACAGAAATCATGTTTTCCATTAAAAATAATACTGTCCTACACAAAGGCTTCAGTCCATGAGGTCGCGAAGAGTCGGACACGACTGAGCGACTTCCTTTTCACTTTTCACTTTCATGCATTGGAGAAGGAAATGGCAACCCACTCCAGTGTTCTTGCCTGGAGAATCCCAGGGACGGGGAAGCCTGGTGGGCTGCTGTCTATGGGGTCACACAGAGTCGGACACGACTGAAATGACTTAGCAGCAGCAGCAGCACACAAAGTTTATAAGCTTCAACAAACTAATCACTCTGAGAAAAAAGAATTCTAGTAAATAACTAGACTTTTTGAAATAAAAGATTATAATGAGAACATGCTTATACAACAAGTTCATAATGGTGATAGAACTCTGACTGCATTGTTATAAAATGTTTAGAGTTACATCAGAATGTGACCAGTGTAATTTTATTGAATTTCAAAGATATGGGCTGAACCTCAAGGGATGGTGTGACACAGGCAACAAGATGTAAATAACTCAAGCCAGAGAGGTCCTGGCTGCAGATCTAGTTTTCATAGTCAAGAATTTAGTTGAAGCCTTTAGAAGGGAGAAATTGTTTGAGGTAACAATGCTAAATGCAGTGCTAGCAGAGTCCTTTCTTATTCAGGAGAGGAGCACAAAGGGAGAAGGGAGAACACGTGGTCACAGAATAAGCAGAAACTCTGAGGAGTTCAGGTGTTCATGCATTGGGAAGTGCAATAAAATCCAAGAAGAATGATAAATGCTGGGTTTCATCATCTTCCAGGTTCATTATGTGAATCAGACAAGGAGCAACAATAGTCATTTGATGGCTGGTGAGAAGAAGTAAATGGTAACCCACTCCAGTATTTTTGCCATTAAATCCCATGGACAGAGGAGTTTGATGGGATACAGTCCATGGGGCCACAAAGAGTCGAACACGACTGAGCAACTGAGCACACTCACGTGAGAATACGCAGTAACTTCATCAAGGAGCTTGAGGCTGAAAGCAAAGGGAATTAAACATGGTGTTTCGAGGAGACAAAGGAATCAGGATGGATGATGTGCAGAGAAAGATGAAAGAGACAAGCTGGCAATTGCTATTACAGCAAGTGAGTTAAATGTTAGCTTTGTGCTCAGCATGTGGTGTTTGTAGAACTATCACTCCGTAGTGCTGAGTGAGAGAGCCGTGGCTAACCTATGATGCCCACAGAGATTATTTTAGAAGAATACAGGTAGGAAATCATGCCTAACATTGATTAGATAGGATAATTTTGAAATAATTGTTTCTGGCACCCTATCATCAAGGGATATATGGTTACTGTTTTTGTTCTGAATTATGAATTTTCCCAGAGTGGGGAAGAGAGAGTATTCATGAAGGTGAACTCTGTTATGTCCTTTCTGTATTACAACCATTAAAGTTCATGCAGTCAAACGTGAGCATGGAGTCTAATATGATCAAAAGGAACCTTATATTATTCTAACTGGAGTAGTAATACCCAAGAACTCATAGAGACTGTTTTCACCTGGAGAATGAGAGGTGATAATTAAGAACCAAACTGTTACCCAAAGTCTAGAATTATTTTATGCACTCATCATGGGTAGGATCATATTTTTTTTCTTTTTTAAATTATGAAAGTATTGTAATGCATTCACAGGAAACTTGGAAACTGCAGAACAGGGTTACATATAGTTCCATAATATATTATCATTGTTTTGAAGTAAATAAGATTTTTAGTTGGAGTTTCAATATCAACCTCTCAAAAATTAGTAGAATGAATAGACAGAAAAGTAGGATAGTAGACCTGAAAAGCACTATGAACCCAGTTCAACATAATTAAGATTTATATAATTTTCACAAACAGCAGAATAAAAATTTTATTCAAGTTCCCATAGACTAAAAATCTGGAAACACTGGAACATATCCAGAGACATAAAGCAAGAAGAAAAATTTTCTAAAGGGATTGAAATTGTACACAGTCTGTTCTCTTACATGATCATGTTTTGAGCATGTTTATAATGGATAGAAATCAGTCACTCAAACTACTGTATCTTTCTTGACTAGTAGATAACCCAGTTTTAAAGAAGATAGAAAATCAGCAGTAGGATCTCATGATAAAATATTCTATTAATTTATGCAGGCTTTCACCTTGAAATGTGATCTGTGAAAGATCACCTTACTTGTGTTTTCATGACTTCATCTAATCCAAAAAGTAAATATGATGAGTTTACTTGCTAAGCTTTTGCACATGAGATTATAGGACAAAGTAAATAAACTATTATTAGGCATTTTGCCTATCACAGAGGCCCAGTGTAACTGAAGACAGAAAGAAAATCTCATGAATAAAAAGGTTGCCATTATTATTTTATAAATATTGAACATTAAATTCTGCATTAGACATTTTAGAATGGGAAAAAGTGGGAAAGTGAATAATTAGAAACAGAAATCTTTAAAAGATTCTTAATATGTATACATTTACATTATTTATTTTATTAAAGGGCTTTCCTAGCGGTTTAGGTGGTACAGAATCTGCCTGCAATGCAGGAGACCCGGGTTGAATGCTTGGATTGAGGAGATCCCATGGAGAAGGGAACTGCAAACCAACCCAGTATTCTTGCCTGGAGAATCTCTTGGACAGAGGTGCCTGGTGGGCTACAGTTCATGGATTTGCCAAGAGTCAGACAGGACTGAGCAGCTGTTTCACTTTCATTTTATTAAAATATTTTTCTGTTTGCTAAATCTTTAGAATGTGGATTTAATTGCCAGCCAGATTATCATCTTGTAAGTACTCAGTCCTGATGCAGCATATTTGTTTGGTACAGATCAAAGCATCAGTTAAACTATTGAAGACGAAGAGTTTGACTGTTTTGTCTATTTAGTTATAATTTTGGAATATCAACAATAAATTTGAGCTTTGGAGTACTGACTGTAATTATAGTGGATTTTTAACATATCAATAGAAATCCAAGAAATATAAATGCATGGATAAATGTCTTCTAGAAACTTTATAGTAGATCACAAGTTCTTTGTCTTTTGGTATAACATATTTCTTTCCTAGAATAATTGACTAGCTTCTAAATTTATAGTCACTGATTTCCTCATCTCGGTCAATGAAAAAAAAATCCCTTTTTTTATATCACTTCTCTTCCTTCTCGTCCTTCTCTTCCTTTACTATGTCCATCTTCTTCTTTTTAGTGTTCTAAGTAGTGTTCACTTTTAACCTATTTGCGTGGATTTTTCAGTTTGTCTTGCAAGTAGGTTTTATGCAAGGAGGAAGTCTTTCATGTAACAGTAAAGTACACTGGAAATGAATGAGTGAAAAGAAAATAATTGGTAATATTTAAAAACAGACAAAATAAAAAGCATAGCTATACAAGTAATTTATATTTACTCTCTCAGTGTCCATTTACGGGTTTTAAAAATTGGAATTATGTCCTCCTTTTAATCATCAAAGCACTAACATGAACACATGATTAGCACTGAGCATCTTTCAAAATTAAATTATAAAGATTCAAGTTATATATGAGGCATCTATGATATTAGAAAAGTGAAAGAAAATGCAACAAACCCCCAAATGTCTCTATATATTCATTTTTACTCTATTCACCATTTAGTGTCTTTTGAATGAATTACATATAGTTGAAGCATGCAAAGAGTGAAAAATTATGTACAAAATTAAGGTCTTATTTCTACATTTTATATTTGTATTATTAAATTTGAAAAAACATACACTGCAGTGTTCATATCAACATTATTTATTATAGTCAAGATATAAAAGCAGCATAAGTGTCTAAAATAGTTGAATGAATAAATAAGATGCCATATGTCTATGTATATATATATACACATACACACACATGTATATATAGAGATACACAAATGGAACATTACTCAACCATGAAAAAATGAACTCATGCCATTTGCAACAACATGAATGGACATGGAGGATATTATGCTTACTGAAACAAGTCAGATAAAGACAAAAACTGTGTGATATCACTTAAACTTGGAGTCGAAAAGATACAACAAACTAGTGTATGTAACAAAAAGGAAGCAAGCTCACAGATGCAGGGAACAAATTAGTGGTTACCAGTAGCAAAAGGGAAGGGCCAGTCAAGGCAGGGGTACTGGATTAACAGGTACAAACTGCTATGTATAAAATAAGCTATAAAGATGTATTTAGACATAGAACTAATTAGTGGTCATTTAATTAGCAGCAATAACCACACTGAACCATTTTAATTCCCATAATTGATTCTTTAGAAATATCCAAAGCAGACTGTTTGAAATATAATTCTATATTGGTTCTTAAAAATGAAAATAAAGCCAAAAAAGTGAAAACATTACAATATAAAAATAATGGGAGAAATATTTATACTCTGTCAAAAGTCAGAGATGAACTTTACTTTCTACATACATGATTATTATTGAAGTAGTATATTTTCAGAGACCTTTAAGTGGTATTAAAAACTTTACATTTCCAGTTTATATGATTCAGCTAATTAAATATGGACTATTACAATAGCTTTGAAAAAGTATGGATTTAGCACATTAAAAAAAGCTAATTTTATGACATGTCCTCTTCTTCAGCAGTTTCTTTTTAACACAATAATCAGGAATTATGTTGCTAATTAAATGGCTCAGCTCTTTTCTTCTTTTTTTAAACAGATGAAAACTTAACTGTAAAAATACATATTAGCTGAAACCCTTAAAGTGAGTACAGTGATTAAAAGTTTTAAACTCTGGTTTATTTGCCTTGCTATTCTTATAAAGTATTTAAACATATATAAAGTGAAAAGTGAATAAAAATAAAAGAAGCCAAATACTAGCAAAAAAAAAAAAAAACACACAATGACCAGAAGATTTTAAATGTGACATAGAGAGAGAGAGAGATGGTAAAAACACCAAACACTATATTCTCAGGTCACACACAGATGATTATTGCATTAAAAATTCTGTTTGAAAGTATCTGCTAATTTCATATGAAATGTCTACCTCTTGGGGGTGGGGGAGAATTATATTCTATGTACTGGGTGGAATGGTGGTGTGGTGCTGCTCAGTCGCTCAGCTGTGTCCAACTCTGCGGCACCATGGACTGTAGCCCACCAGACTCCTCTGTCTGTGGCATTTCCCAGGCAGGAATACTGGAGTGGGATGCCATGCCCTCCTCCAGGGAATCTTGCCGACACAGGGATCAAACCTGAGTCTCCTGTGTCACATACATTGCCAGTGAATTGTTTACCGTGGAGCCACAGGGGGAGTCCCATTGGGTGGAATGAACAGTGGCAAATAACACAGAAAAAAGGAAAAAACCCTGCTTTAATAACATTTACAAGGTAAACTGAAAGATATTGAAAACATATTTGATAGTAGAAAAGGAAATTTGCATATTCAAGAATGAAATAAGATTTAATACACTAACTTCTAGAAAGATGAAATTCACGACAAAAACTTGTAGAGATCCAGTCAATATATTTTTACTAAAGACTTTATAGAGTATTTTTACATAATCTGATAACATCTTTTCTTTTAAGCCTGTAATCTGAATATATTTAATACTTTTGTGCAATGGATGTTTATATGCCTGCATTATTTATTCTGTCATTTTATATATATATATATATATACGCATGCATGCTAAGTTGTTTCAGTTGTCTGACTCATTGAGTCCCCATGGACTGTAGCCCGCCAGGCTCCTCTGTCTGTGCGATTCTCCGGGCAAAAACACGAGTGGGTTGCCATGCCCTCCTCCAAGTATGTAAGTTACTTTTTGCCAAAGGAACATTGATAGACTATCAATACTGTTTTTAAAAGAGCTAAAAAAATTAACATGGGGGTATTTATAATTCAGTTGTTTTAAAATGAATTTTTCACCATTTATTTTCATCTGTTTCCTTACTCATTACTGTAATTATATAATGCCACATCATTTTTTTGTTTGTTTTTAAATTTAATTTTCAATTGGAAGAAATTTGTTTTATGATATCGTGTTGGTTTCCACCGTATAACAAGTTAGCCATAATTATAGGTATATGCCCTCCCTCAGGAGCCTCCCTCCGCTCCCCCATCCCACCCCTCTAGGTCACCCCAGAGCGCCAGTGGATAAAGTAGCATTGACATATACATGCTGTCTTGTGTAAGATGGATGGTGGTGAGAAGCTGCTGTATAACACAGGGAGCCCAGCCTGGCAAAACATCATTTTCTGTGACTTTAGAGCTTTGGAGCATGAGACTCTAGCTTTACTCCTGCTTGGCATTACTAGAATTTCTAATTAGACTCATAAATAAAAGTGTACAAGGATACATAAGAGTTTATCGTTAATCTCTTTGGGTGGCCTAAGAGATGCCTTCTTTAAATGGTTTTCACTGGTTCTACCTGTGCACGAAGGTAGAGTGGAATGCAAGGAAGTGCTGCCCATCTCTGCACACAAGGTCTTGAGACTACTAAAGATGAGGATGGTGATTCTAAACATGTTTTCTGTTGTTTATCTTTCATCTCAATTTGTAAGTGAACATTGCAGTGAAAGCTGGATGACTCGTCTAATGCCCAAGGGCTATCAACAGTCTATGGAAGAAGATGTTTCTTCATTACACTTTCTTTTCCTAGATATATTACTTCAGTATTTTTGCCCCTGTGCCACAAGACTTAGTGAAAATAAATAGAGCATTCTCAAAACAATAGGCATTTACATACGGTATTTTATCCTTTGCTAGTTTAGTACAAAGCAAGAAGTTGATTTTTTTCATCATTGAAATTCCGGAGACCAGAAAGGATCCTTTACCAAAGGTAATTAAAATGGGTGCTGAGAGTCCCAGATTCTGCTGTTTCCCAAGGTAATTGCACTTCTGAACATTTACAAACTGTTTATATCTATAAACTCCTTGGTTCCTGAAACCAGAGGTATATATTACAACCGGTGAATGAAATGGTGAATTACAGGGAAAAAACAGATATGTAAACAAAGATTTCTCTCTCTTTAAATGACTATAAACTGATATCTAATTGATATAAAGAAAAGGTAAATTATCTGTTAAATTTTATCTTTCTTCCTATCTTTGTTAGTATGTTTTGATTGTTTGAATTTGTAAACATAGAATCAGAAGAGAAAGTAATATATATTAATAACAGGATATGCTCAGAGATGTCCCATTCCTTCCCCCACTCTGGTACCTATGAGTGAGAACACTCAGCCCTTCTGGGTTATTAATTAGGTAATCAGGTGGTGCTAGTGGTAAAGATCCACCTGCCAATGCAGGAGAAGCAGGATCAATCCCTGGGTTGGGATGATCCCCTGGAGAAGGGAATGGCAACCCACTTAAGTATTCTTCCCTGGGAAATCCCATGGACAGAGGAGCCTGCTGAGCTACAGTCTAAGAATTCACAGAGTCAGACATGACTGAACACACACATATTTCATTAGTTTCTGGCTTAAATATCCTTCTAGTATTTCTTTTTGCAAAAATAATATACACATATTTTCTTATTCTCTTATTTTTTTTACTAAAAAGCGAATACTATAATTTTATATTGCTTCTTTTTATTTTTTATTTAAATATATTTATTTTAATTAGAGGCTAATTACTATACAATATTATATTGGTTTTGCCATACATCAACATGAATCTGCCACGGGTGTACATGTGTTCCCAATCCTGACCCCCCTCCCACATCCCTCTCCATACCATCCCTCTGGGACATTCCAGAACACCAGCCCCAAGCATCCTGTATCATGCATCGAATCTGGACTGGCAATCCATTTCTTATATGATATTATACATATTTCAATGCCATTCTCCCAAATCATCCTCCCCCACCCACAGAGTCCAAAAGACTGTTCTATACATCTGTGTCTCTTTTGCTGTCTCGCAAACAGGGTTATTGTTACCATCTTTCTAAATTCCATATATATGTGTTAGTATACTGTATTGGTATTTTTCTTTCTGGCTTACTTCACTCTGTATAATAGGTTCCAGTTTCAACCACCTCATTAGAACTGATTCACATGTATTCTTTTTAATGGCTGAGTAATACTCCATTGTGTATATGTACCACAGCTTTCTTATCCATTCATCTGCTGATGGACATCTAGGTTGCTTCCATGTCCTGGCTATTACAAACAGTGCTGCAATAAACACTGGGGTACACGTGTCTCTTTCAATTCTGGTTTCCTTGGTGTGTATGTCCAGCAATGGGATTGCTGGATCATAAGGCACTTCTATTTCCAGTTTTTTAAGGAATCTCCACACTGTTCTACATAGTGGCTGTACTAGTTTGCATTCTCACCAACAGTGTAAGAGGGTTCCCTTTTCTCCACATCCTCTCCAGCATTTATTGCTTGTAGAATTTTGGATCGCAGCCATTCTGACTGATGTGAAATGGTACCTCATTGTGGTTTTGATTTGCATTTCTCTGATAATGAGTGATGCTGAGCATCTTTTCATGTGTTTGTTAGCCATCTGTATGTCTTCTTTGGAGAAATGTCTATTTAGTTCTTTGGCCCATTTTTTGATTGGGTCATTTATTTTTCTGGAATTGAACTGCAGGAGTTGCTTGTATATTTTTGAGATTAGTTGTTTGTCAGTTGCTTCATTTGCTATTATTTTCTCCCATTCTGAAGGCTGTCTTTTCACCTTGCTTATAGTTTCTTTTATTGTGCAGAAGCTTTTAATTTTAATTAGATGTCATTTGTTTATTTTTGATTTTATTTCCAATATTCTGGGAGGTGGGTCATAAAGGATCCTGCTGTGATTTATGTTGATGAGTGTTTTGCCTATGTTCTCCTCTAAGAGTTTTATAGTTTCTAGTCTAATGTTTAGATCTTTAATCCATTTTGAGTTTATTTTTGTGTTAGAAACTGTTCTAGTTTCATTCTTTTACAAGTGGTTGACCAGTTTTCCCAGCACCACTTGTTAAAGAGATTGTCTTTTCTCCATTGTATATTCTTGCCTCCTTTGTCAAAGATAAGGTGTCCATAGGTGCGTGGATTTATCTCTGGGCTTTCTATTTTGTTCCATTGATCTATATTTCTGTCTTTGTGCCAGTACCGTACTGTCTTGATGACTGTGGCTTTGTAGTAGAGCTTGAAGTCAGGTAGGTTGATTCCTCCAGTTCCATTCTTCTTTCTCAAGATTGCTTTGGGTATTTGAGGTTTTTTGTATTTCCATACAAATTGTGAAATGATTGATTCTAGCTCTGTGAAAAATACCATTGGTAGCTTGATAGGGATTGCATTGAATCTATAGATTGCTTTGGGTAGTATACTCATTTTCACTATATTGATTCTTCCGATCCATGAACATGGTATATTTCTCCATCTATTAGTGTCCTCTTCAATTTCTTTCACCAGTGTTTTATAGTTTTCTATATATAGGTCTTTAGTTTCTTTAGGTAGATATATTCCTAAGTATTTTATTCTTTTTGTTGCAATGGTGAATGGGATTGTTTCCTTAATTTCTCTTTCTATTTTCTCATTATTAGTGTATAGGAATGCAAGGGATTTCTGTGTGTTGATTTTATATCCTGCAACTTTACTATATTCATTGATTAGTTCTAGTAATTTTCTGGTGGAGTCTTCAGGGTTTTCTATGTAGAGGATCATGTCATCTGCAGTGAGAGTTTTATTTCTTCTTTTACAATATGGATTCCTTTTATTTTTCTGCTCTGATTGCTGTGGCCAAAACTTCCAAAACTACATTGAATAGTAATGGTGAAAGTGGGCACCCTTGTCTTGTTCCTGACTTTAGGGGAAATGCTTTCAATTTTTCACCATTGAGGATAATGTTTGCTGTGACTTTGTCATATATAGCTTTTATTATGTTGAGGTATAGTCCTTCTATTCCTGCTTTCTGGAGAGTTTTTTTTTTTTTATCATAAATGGATGTTGAAATTTGTCGAAGGCTTTTTCTTCATCTATTGAGATAATCATATGGCTTTTATTTTTCCATTTGTTAATGTGGTGTATTACATTGATTGATTTGCGGATATCGAAGAATCCTTGCATCCCTGGGATAAAGCCCACTTGGTCATGGTGTATGATCTTTTTAATGTGTTGTTGGAATCTGATTACTAGAATTTTGTTAAGGATTTTTGCATCTATTTTCATCAGTGATATTGGCCTGTAGTTTTCTTTTTTATGGCATTTTGTCAGGTTTTGGTATTAGGGTGATGGTGGTCTCATAGAATGAGTTTGGAAGTTTACCTTCCTCTGCAATTTTCTGGAAGAGTTTGAGTAGGATAGGTGTTAGCTCTTCTCTAAATTTTTGGTAGAATTCAGCTGTGAAGCCATCTGGACCTGGGCTTTTGTTTGCTGGAAGATTTCTGATTACAGTTTCAATTTCCATGCTTGTAATGGGTCTGTTAAGATTTTCTGTTTCTTCCTGGTTCAGTTTTGGAAAATTGTACTTTTCTAAGAATTTGTCCATTTCTTCCACGTTGTCCATTTTATTGGCATATAATTGCTGATAGTAGTCTCATGATCCTTTGTATTTGTGTGTTGTCTGTTGTGATCTCTCCATTTTCATTTCTAATTTTATTGATTTGATTTTTCTCCCTTTGTTTCTTGATGAGTCTGGCTTATGGTTTGTCAATTTTATTTATCCTTTCAAAGAACCAGCTTTTGGCTTTGTTGATTTTTGCTATGGTCTCCTTTGTTTCTTCTGCATTTATTTCTGCCCTAATTTTTAAGATTTCTTTCCTTCTACTAACCCTGGGGTTCTTCATTTCTTCCTTTTCTAGTTGCTTTAGGTGTAGAGTTAGGTTATTTATTTGACTTTTTTCTTGTTTCTTGAGGTATGGCTATATTGCTATGAACTTTCCCCTTAGCACTGCTTTTACAGTGTCCCATAGGTTTTGGGTTGTTTTGTTTTCATTTTCATTCGTTTCTATGCATATTTTAATTTCTTTTTTGATTTCTTCTGTGATTTGTTGGTTATTCAGCAGCGTGTTGTTCAGCCTCCATATGTTGGAATTTTTAATAGTTTTTCTCCTGTAATTGAGATCTAATCTTACTGCATTGTGGTCGGAAAAGATGCTTGGAATGATTTTAATATTTTTGAATTTACCAAGGCTAGATTTATGGCCCAGGATGTGATCTATCCTGGAGAAGGTTCCATGTGCGCTTGAGAAAAAGGTAAAATTCATTGTTTGGGGGTGAAATGTCCTATAGATATCAATTAGGTCTAACTGGTCTATTGTATCATTTAAAGTTTGTGTTTCTTTGTTAATTTTCTGTTTAGTTGATCTATCCATAGATGTGAGTGAGGTATTAAAGTCTCCCACTATCATTGTGTTGTTGTTAATTTCCCCTTTCATACTTGTTAGCATTTGTTTTACATATTGTGTTGCTCCTATGTTGGGTGCATATGTATTTATAATTGTTATATCTTCTTCCTGGATTGATCCTTTGATCATTATGTAGTGTCCTTCTTTGTTTCTTTTCACAGCCTTTGTTTTAAAGTCTATTTTATCTGATATGATTATTGCTACTCCTGCTTTCCTTTGTTCTCTATTTGCATAGAATATCTTTTTCCAGCCCTTCACTTTCAGTCTGTATGTATCCCTTGTTTGGAGGTGGGTCTCTTGTCGACAACATATATAGGGGTCTTGTTTTTGTATCCATTCAGCTAGTCTTTGTCTTCTGGTTCAGGCATTCAACCCATTTACGTTTAAGGTAATTATTGATAAGTATGATCCCATTGCCATTTACTTTATTGTTTTAGGTTTGAGTTTATACACCCTTTCTGTGTTTCCTGTCTAGAGAAGATCCTTTAGCATTTGTTGGAGAGCTGGTTTGGTGGTGCTGAATTTGCTCAGCTTTTGCTTGCCTGTAAAGCTTTTGATTTCTCCTTCATATTTGAATGAGATCCTTGCTGAGTACAGTAATCTGGGCTGTAGGTTATTTTCTTTCATCACTTTAAGTATGTCCTGCCAGTCCCTCCTGGCCTGAAGAGTTTCTATTGAAAGATCAGCTGTTATCCTTATGGGAATCCCCTAGTGTGTTATTTGTTGTTTTTCCCTTGCTGCTTTTAATATTTGTTCTTTGTGTTTGATCTTTGTTAATTTGATTAATATGTGTCTTGGGGTGTTTTGCCTTGGGTTTATCCTGTTTGGGACTGTCTGGGTTTCTTGGACTTGGGTGATTATTTCCTTCCCCATTTTAGGGAAGTTTTCAACTATTATCTCCTCAAGTATTTTCTCATGGTCTTTCTTCTTGTCTTCTTCTTCTGGGATTCCTATGATTAAGCATTTAATATTGTCCTGGAGGTCTCTGAGATTGTCCTCATTTCTTTTAATTCGTTTTTATTTTTTCCTCTCTGATTCATTTATTTCTACCATTCTATCTTCTATTTCACTAATCCTATCTTCTGCCTCCGTTATTCTACTACTTGTTGCCTCCAGAGTGTTTTTGATCTCATTTATTGCATTATTCATTATATATTGACTCTTTTTTATTTCTTCTAGGGCCTTGTTAAACCTTTCTTGCATCTTTTCAATCCTTGTCTCCAGGCTATTTATCTGTGATTCTATTTTTTTCAAGATTTTGGATCATATTCACTATCATTTTTCGGAATTCTTTATCGGGTAGATTCCCTATCTCTTCCTCTTTTGTTTGGTTTGGTATGCATTTATCCTGTTCCTTTACCTGCTGAGTATTCCTCTGTCTCTTCATCTTGTTTATATTGCTGAGTTTGGGGTGGCCTTTCTGTTTTCTGGCAGTTTGTGGAGTTCTCTTTATTATGGAGTTTCCTCGCTGTGAGTGGGGTTGTATCGGTGGCTTGACAAGGTTTTTTACATTGCTCATTTCCACTTAAAGACACATATCCTGAAGATCACTTCTTTTCAATTCATAAGTTGCCTCCTCTTTTCTTTTTACAGATACATATACTTCATTATGTAAATGTATGACCATTTATTTAACCCAGTTTCTCAGGATAGGCATTTAGTTCATTTCCAAGTATTTTGCTGTAATAAATAATTGCCTCATGAAAAAAATTAATGAATTAAAAACACATTTAAAATGCATTAACAGGAAATAGCCTAAGAATTTTCCATTTGTTTTTCACAATTGAGATCATTTTGTTTTTTAATAAGAATCAATTATTGATTATAGATGAGTAAAGTAATTAATTTAGTAGTCTAAAATATCTTGCAAAAGGTTATCAATGGAGATACTGAAATAAAAGCTCTAATTACAATAGTTGTGTTTATTTTCTTTATTTCAACTGTCATATTTTTTGTACTATGATAATACTCCTGTGACTTAGGCAAGAAGCTCTCTCAGCTTTATTTTCAGAAATGCTATTTGTGCAGAATAGCAACTTCAAAGGCCTATAGTTTCTTTCATCTAAACTGTTGGAAATGCATTGAAATCAATCATTCTACCTGAATGATGAAAGTGTCAAGGATATAGCTGTTTTAAGGCGTGAGCTTGACTTGTACCCTGACTTTTATCTTATTAAATCTTTGCTATGTTCTGTAGTCCTGATTCCTTTGAATATTTTAGACCCAGAACTGAGGCCTCAAGTCAAAGTTGTGAGAAAGTTAATCTTTCCAGCACTTGTGCATATGTATTTTGGAGGGTTTTTGTTTCCAAACTTTTAACTTGAAAATTTCTTTAGGGGAAACAGTTTTGTGGATTTCTTTTCATCACAGGAAATCATAATTTGTTTAGGATTAGCAATTCAGTTACTCATTAAAAAAAATTGGTCTGTGTCATGTTAGGTATCTTAGTTTTGTGTGTGTGTGTGTGTGTGCATGTGTGCTCATTCACTCAGTAGTGCCCAATTCTTTGTGACCTTATGGACTATAGCCCACCAGGCTCCTCTGTCCATGGGATTCTCCAGGCAAGAATACTGGAGTGGGTTGCCATTTCCTTCTCCAGGGCAACTTCCCATCCCAGGGTGGAAACCAGGTCTCTTGCCTTGCAGGCAGTCTCCTCCATTGGCAGGCGGGTTTTAATGTGGGAGGTGACAGCAGTTAGAACAATGAAATTTCTACCCAGAAAATTTCAAAGTGCCTTTGGGGTCTTTGCATTTTTGTGATTTGCATTTCTGGGCCAAATACCAAGAACTGAATCTATCATGGTCCCCTCCTCAGAAGCAAATTTCTAAGAGAGATTATGGGGATGACATAGTTGCAGTTTCTATAGATACTGTAACAATGATGAGCATATATGCTTCTCTCTTGTTCTAGACACCCCTGTATATCTCTCCCACCCACCAGCTTGTATAGTCCTAGAAGCTAACCGAAAACAGTTAAAGAAGGAGAACTATGCTGGTGACTCCCTACTGATTTAAACAGTCTGCTAATCTAAGCTCTTAAATGGAATTTCTAGGTATAATTAAGATTTTGTAAAGAGGCCTTTTAAGAGAATATTGACACCAATGAAACTGTGAATTAGATGAGTTCCACATTTTCTGAGGGCCATTCATCAGCCTGGAGAGTGCTAATGTTTAATGTGGGTCTAGTAATACAAATAAACAAATGTTAGGATTAGAGATTAAGTCAGCTACTACTTATTTCTTTTATCTTCTAAAATATTTCTAATCATCTCTTTTTGTCACCTCTACTAATTATTTTTCTGCCTGAAACAGACTCATATTTTTTTCATTTTAAAATTAACAAAGAGTCTGGGAATCCTGAACCCTTCTCTTTCATGCTTTTAGGTTAATAAAATATCATATACTTAATTGTGTTCCAGGGAAAAACTGAAGCACCTTGCAGCCTGGACAATTTGAGGCAGTGATATCATCAGCTGATGGCCAGTTATTCCTAAAATGATTCTGCATTGCCAATTATTTCTCAAATGTTTAATTTTCTTAAGTTGACACATTCTTTCAATTTCCTGGGAGCTTTAAAATGCCACTTGACAGTTGTTTTCTGCAATATTTTAACTGCTTTTACTAATTTACCTACTGAAAAATTTTACTAATAACAAAAACAAAAACTCTACTGGCCTGTTCAGAGTCGTGTCTGACTCTTTGCGACCCCATGGACTGCAGCACAACAGGCCTCCCTGTCCATCACCAACTCCCGGAATCTACTCAAACACATGTCCATTGAATCAGTGATGCCATCCAACCATCTTATCCTCTGTTGTGTCCTTCTCCTCCCACATTCAATCTTTCCCAGTATCAGGGTTTTTTCAAATGAGTTAGCTCTTCATGTCAGGTGGCCACAGTATTGGGGTTTCCAGCTTCAACATCAGTTCTTCCAATGAACATTCAGAACTGATTTCCTTTAGGATGGACTGGTTCGATCTCCTTGCAGTCCAAGGGACTCTCAAGAGTCTCCTCCAACATCACAGTTCAAAAGCATCAATTCTTTGGCACTCAGCACTTTTATAGTCCAACTCTCACATCCATACATGACTACTGGAAAAACCATAGCCTTGACTAGACAGACCATTGTTGGTAAAGTATTGTCTCTGCTTTTTAATATGCTGTCTAGGTTGGTCATAACTTTTCTTCCAAAGAGTAAGCATCTTTTCATGGCTGCAGTCACCTTCTGCAGTGATTTTGGAGCCCCCCCAAAAAATTAAGTCTGCCACTGTTTCCAAGGTTTCTCCATCTATTTGTCATGAAGAAATGATAACAGATGCCATGATCTTAGTTTTCTGAATGTTGAGCTTTAAGCCAACTTTTTCACTCTCCTCTTTCACTTTCATCAGGAGGCTCTTTAGTTTTTCTTCACTTTCTGCCATAAGGGTGGTGTCATCTGCATATCTGATGTTATTGATATTTCTCCCTGCAATCTTGATTCCAGCTTGTGCTTCATCCAGCCCAGCATTTCTTATGATGTACTCTGCATATAAGTTAAATAAGCTTGGTGATAATATACAGCCTTGATGTACTTGGAACCAGTCTCTTGTTCCATGTCCAGTTCTAACTGTTGCTTCCTGACCTGCATACAGGTTTCTCAAGAGGCAGGTGAGGTGGTCTGGTATTCCCATCTCTTGAAGAATTTTCCACAGTTTACTGGCCCATTACTCCTACCTTAACATATAAATCTCTTTGATGTTTCTAAACTTGGTATTTATTTTAAAGACACAAGGGAAACATCAAAAGGAAAAATCACTGCTATGTTTGTTTTCCTTCATTAGAAAAACTAGATTAAAATTCTACACAATTGTGTAGTTTTCCAAAGTTTTTTTTTTATTTTTATATTTATTTTAATACTATAACATTTGCTACCCATGTCATTAATTTGGCAGTGACATGAATTATAGTTTTACAGCATATTATGCATGTTTGTGTGTATATAATGAGTGTGTATTATGTGAAAATTAATTAGATGCACCATATTTATCCACACACGTTTTCCTTTGTCATGTGTTGTTAGGCCAGGTCCTGACTCATTATAATTAGTTAAAGAAATCACTATTCTTAAACAATTAAGTTAATATGCTACCCTTCCCTTACTGCTACTACCTAATAATAACAGTGGGCACATTACATTCAGTTAGAGCTGACTTTTTGAAAAGTTATTGTCCTACAATATTTTGTCATAGACATCCTGTTTGGCTATTAACTTTTACTAATTCTCTTGCAAGTTTGTAAAAGTAACCCATACTGTATTATAAACTCAAGCTACTAAAACTTGAAAGCAATGCATTTCACCTTTTAAAAATTCAGGTTAGTGCGAAGGTGGGATGGTTTGAGAGAATGACACTGAAACATGTAAATTATCATATGTAAAATGAATCACCAGTCCAGGTTTGATGCATGATATAGGATGCTTGGAGCTGGTGCACTGGGATGACCCAGAGGAATGGGATGGGGAGGTAGGTGGGAGAGGGGGTTCCGGATGGGGAACACATGTACACTGATGGCAGATTCAAGTCAATGTATGGCAAAAACCAATACAATATTGTAGAGTAAAATGAATAAATTAATTACAAAAAAAAAATTCAGGTTAGTAGTAGTAGTAGTAGTAGTGTTAGTCACTTCCGTCTTATCCAACTCTTTGCATCCCTTAAACTGTAGCCCAGCAGGCTTCTCTGTCCATGGGGATTCTCCTGGCAAGAATACTGGAGTGGGTTGCCATTCTGTTCTTCAGGGGATCTTCCTGACCCAGGGCTGGAACCCAGGTTACAGAAACTAAATCTAATAAGATTGTTAATCACTAAATATGTTGAATGAGGGATTCATGAAAAAGAGACATTTACTGTCTTTTTCTGCATTGCTTCTTTTAGACTGATGCATTAGTGAGTGATATGCTTAATTATTAATTGTGATTTTCCCTCTGAATTCTCAGATCACTCCAGAATTTTTTAAGGGACCAAGTCTACCTCCTCCTGCTATGTTCAGGACCAGACAACAAGGGACACAGAATTAAATAGAATTCACTTGTTTGAGCATTGACTGTGTGACTTTACTGTTTATTTTCCTCACTTGACATTTATTTTTGTTACCTGATGATAATATTGCATATTACTATTTAATATAGACCTCTTTTTAAATGTTAATTATTAAGCATACTGGTATTATGTTGAATAAAATAAATGACTTATGAAGATCATTTTTAAAAATTATTGTTTGTCTTCTCAAAGCATATAATAATGTTTATTTACTCTAGAATCTCAAATTACTTATTTCATGACTCAGGTGTTAATTTTGTTTAAAAATCTTTAAGACCAAATAGCATGAAAAGCATAGAGAAGTATACATGCATATAAACAATATTTATAGAGAAAAAATGGAAAATAGATAGGATGCTGCTAAGCTGCTAAGTCACTTCAGTCGTGTCTGACTCTGCGCAACCCCATAGACGGCAGCCCACCAGGCTCCCCATCCCTGGGATTCTCCAGGCAAGAACACTGGAGTGGGTTGCCATTTCCTTCTCCAATGCAGGAAAGTGAAAAGTGAAAAGTGAAAGTGAAGGTGCTCAGTCATGTCCAACCCTCAGTGACCCCATGGACTGCAGCCTTCCAGGCTCCTCCGTCCATGGAATTCTCCAGGCAAGAGTACTGGAGTGGGGTGCCATTGCCTTCTCCCAAATAGATAGGATATAGGCCAATTAACATACGGTTGCTGTTGTTCAGTCACTAAGTTGTGTCCAACTGTTTGCAACCCCGTGAACTGCAGCACGCCAGGCTTCCCTGAACTTCACTATCTTCCTGAGTTTGCCGAAACTCATGTGCATTGAGTCAGTGATGCCATCCAACCATCTCATCCTCTACCACCTCTTTCTCCTCTTGCCTTCAATCTTTCCCAGCATCAGGTCATTTCCAGTGAGTTGGCTCTTTGCATCAGGTGTTCTGAGTATTGGAGCTTCAGCTTCAGAATCAGTCCGTGTAGATATGGAGTAACAAAAGGTTCAAAATGTTGGTGATAAAAACAGTCTTTGAAGCAGGAGTGTGTGTGTGTATGTGTGTAGTTGTGTGTGTGTGTGTGTGTGTTGGTGTGTGTGTAGTTGTATGTATCTGTATAGGGGTGTGTGTAGTTGTGTGTCTGTCTGTAGGTGTGTTCATGTGTGTAGTTCTGTGTTTGGTATGTGTGTGTAGTTGTGTGTATGTGTGTCTGTAGGGGTGTGTGTGTGTGTAGTTGTGTGTGTTGTGTGTACCTGTGTGTGTGTAGTTGTGTGAATTGGGTATGTGTATGTCTGTACAGGTGTGTGTGTATGTAGCTGTGTGTGTGTGTGTGTTGGGATATGTGTGTGTAGTGTGTATCTCATATCTATGGATAGTGAGTGCTTCACAGTAGTCATTTTTCCTGGCTACTGGCTGCAGTGAAAGTCCCCTTGCAGCTCTGAAGGATGGCAGCAAGGTAGTGCAGCACTCCTGCTCAGGCGTTGCAGACCATTAGAAATGCTGTTCACTTTAATATCATAATGGCTGAGCTGTGCATCTGTGGACCCTGACATTTTTAAAAGACCAGCTAGAAGTTATAAATCGCCAGTTGTTTGTCACTTGTCTGCCTTCAGCTACCAGGACAAAACTGTATTTTTATCACTTTCTTATTTTTGCTAATATTAAAGTTTCCCAAATAAAGATAATTTAAGATCTATCTTATTCAAATTCATTTTAGGTAGGCATTATCTAATGTATCCAGTCTCAGCAATGGGATATTACTATAAGATGATATAAATCTGTTCAATGCTTGAAGGAGTTCATTGAACTAGGATTTTAAAAATAAACACAACAGAAGTAGTAGTTGAAAATAACTCTTATTTATTGAATATCTGTGTGCCAGAGATGATTGTAGATGCTAGGGAGGTAGCTGTTTATGAAACAGGCATTCCTTTCCTTGACCCTGGGGAATATACATAGTTGTTATATGGTGTTGAATTTTATGGGAAAAAAATAATAATGAAGAAGCAGGCAGGGAAGATAAAAATTTCCAACGGGCCAGTGAGGGACAGTGCACTTTCATCTAAGGTGATCCAGGAAAGATTGGTTGTTTATGCTCAGTTACTCATGTCCCACTTTTCGTGATCCTGTGGACTGTAGCCTGCTAGGCTTCTCTGTCCATGAGATTCTCCAGGCAAGAATACTGGAGTGGGCTGCCATTTCCTTCTCGAGGGAAACATCCCTGACCTAGGGATCAAACCTTCATCTCTTGTACCTCCTGCATTGGCAGGTGAATTCTTTACCACTGAGCTGCTTGGGAAGCCCCAAGATTGGCTGACGAAGTTATATCTTTGCAGAAATATTGGGGGACAAGGAAACCAGCTGCATGATAACTGCAAAGTGTTGAGGTGGGTGTACCTGGTACATGCAGGAAGAACAGCAAAATCAGGATGTGTGGGGCGTGGTGATGGGTAATCATGTGCAGATGTTTGCTCATAAGTCACATCACACTGTAATAATTCATGTATCTGCTGTCTTTCTTTCAACTCCGAGTCCTGGGAAAGTACAATACAATGTGTGCTGTGGGGAGGGTATTCTGTTGGCTTTAAGAGACTTGAATCTAGATAAATGCCAACCTCAGTGCTTACTGTAACAGTTTGAGGCAGAGTGGGGCCTGACCCCAAGGACTCCACTGTTTTGGGTCAGCACAATCTATCAGTGTCTTGTGTCTGCTGTAACAAATCACCACACATTAGGTGTCTTAAAGCAACCAAACTATTTTCTCACAGTACTGGAGGCCAGAAGTCTGAAATCATGGTGGTTAGCAGGTGTCTGTCAATCTGAAGACTCTGGTGATGAACTCACTCCTTGCTTCTTCCAGCTTCTGGTGACTCCAGGGGTTCCTTGTGTGTGGCCACATCTCTCCAGCCTCTGCCTCCAAGGTCACCTTGACACCTCTTCTTTCCTATCTGTCTCTCTTCCATATGGCTCTGTGTTCTAAACCCTGTATGCTCATCTCTTTTAAAAAATTTAAATGTATTTATTTTTAATTGGGCAATAATTCCTTGACAATATTGTGCTGATTTCTGCACTATATCAACATGAATCACCCATAGGTATACTTATGTCTCCTCCCTCTTGAGCCTCCTTCCACAGGTGATTGCATTTAGGGACTTCCCAGGTCTTTCAGCAGTAAAAGAATGTACCTGCCCATGCAGAAGATGCAGAAGACACAGGTTCGGTCTCTGGGTCAGAAAGATCCCCTGGAGGAGGAAATGGCAAACCACTCCAGTATTCTTGCCTGGGAAATCCCATGAGTTCATGGGATTGCAAAGAGTGGGACATGATTGTGTGACTAAGCACAGATGTACGGAGGAAATAGAGGTGGGAACAGACTAGGATAAGCTTTAGGAAACAGGGACCCAGAATCAGAATGTGGGACCCACTGCATGTAGACCCAGGGCAAACCAGCTGAGAAAGGCTTCTCTCCTTCTTCCTAACTTGGGAGTGGGGAGAACTGAAGAGACCTCCTGAGGCTGTTGTTGTTCAGTTGCCAAGTTGTGTATGACTCTGCAATCCCATGGACTGCAACATGCCAGACCTCCCTGTCCCTCAACATCTCCCGGAGTTTGCCCAAGTTCACAGCCATTGAGTCAGTGATGCTGTGTGGCCATTTCATCTTCTGTCATCCCCTTCTCATCCTGCACTCAATCTTTCCTAGCATCAGGGTCTTTTCCAATGAGTTGGCTCTTCATATCGGATGGCTGAAGTATTGGAGCTTCAGGTTCAGCATCAGTCCTTCTAGTGAACATTCAGTGTGGATTTCCTTTAATACTGACTGGTTTGAGGTAGGAATACTTACTGTCATTCTATTTTGTTTTCTTTCAGACGATGTATGCTTGTATGCACTGTGGCTTTGTTTTAGTGTTGCCTGCTCTGATGTGTTGTTGTTGTTTGGTCACTCAGTCATGTCCAACTCTTCGGAACTCCATGGACTGTAGCCTGCCAGGCTCCTCTGTCCATGGGATTTCCCAGACAAGAATAGTGGAGTAGATTGCCATTTCCTTCTCCAGGGGATCTTCCCAGTCCAGGGATCAAACCTGCATCTCCGGCATTGACAAGCGTGTTTTTTTACCACTGAGCCACCAGGGAAGTCACCTTCTGATTAGGGTTGGGGAAAATTTCTTGTGTGGCTGCTTGCTTAATTTGGAACTTCAGTTGTTAACACGGAAAACATATGTTTAAAAAATTAGTGTGGAAGAAGCATCTTGCGGTTTCTCTGCTTGATATAGATGACTAACTGGAAAAATTCTTGGCTACTTTCACTTGGAAAGAAATATTTCCTCTAGAGAAGTGACCGTAATGACTAGTCAGATGCACAGCAGTATTAAAGTACTTTGGTTGTAGTTCTTATATGTAGACTTCCTATGTTTATGTTCTCAGATACTTTCTTTAACATACACTTTAAACATGTGTAATTATGAAACATCTAAAATTTTGCAAAGATAACATCACTGACACATGTGTCCAGAACTGAGATTAAACAGATGTTAACATTATGTTATATTTACTTCACATTATTCCTTTATTGAAATGAATAAAACATACTCATCTCAACACTGTCATCTCTCTTCCATTGCTTGATTCCCTAGAGTTAACTTTTAGGTTTAAATTGCTGTATGTCATATCTAATTACTTTTATATTTTTATAAGCCATGCACTTATTTGATCACTGTAATGACTAAATTTTCTGTTTTAAAATGATAAACAGTATGATGATGTACTAGTTATTTTACAATGTAATTTTTGTAATGCAGCTTTACTTAATTTTATATCCATACATGCATATATGGGCTTCCCTGGTAGCTCAGCTGGCAAAGAATTTGCCTGCAGTGCAAGAGACCCCAGTTCGATTCCTGGGTCAGGAAGATTCCCCTGGAGAAGGGATAAGCTACCCACTCCAGTATTCTGGCCTGGAGAATTCCATGGACTATATAGTCTATGGGATTGCAAAGAGTCAGATACAACTGAGTGACTTTCACTTTCACATGGATATATATATGTGTGTGTGTGTGTGTGTGTGTGTGTATGTATGTGTGTGTGTGTATACACACACATATATATATAACAAAATATATATAAAAAAATTTGCATCTTGTTTTACAATGCCATTGTGTGTATATTATGCATTTATTTATTCTTTAGAAAACACATTTTCTATAAAAAAACAAGCTTTTTTTCCTACTGCTGCTGCTGCTAAGTCGCTTCAGTCGTGTCCGACTCTGTGCGACCCCATAGACGGCAGCCCACCAGGCTCCCCAGTCCTTGGGATTCTCAAGGAAAGAACACTGGAGTGGGTTGCCATTTCCTTCTCCAGTGCAAGAAAGTCAAAAGTGAAAGTGAAGTCACTCAGTCGTGTCCAACTCTTAGCGACCCCATGAACTGCAGCCTACCAGGCTCCCTCATCCATGGGATTTTCCAGGCAAGAGTACTGGAGTGGGGTGCCATTGCCTTCTCCAACTAGTTTTCTAATATGTCTTTGTACATGTCTCTTTGTGTCCATATGTTACAATTTTTGGAGTTACACTCCTAGTTGTGGAATTTCTAGTTCATGGGATATGCACGTTTTCAAGTTTTCCAGAAATTTGTAACATTTTACCTAAACTCCATGAATATAAATGAGTTCCTTCTTCACTTGTTATTGTAACATGCTTTTTATTATCAAACTTACAAAAATTTGACTGTGTTAGGGATATCAAGTAGCATCTCATTATAATTTATTCTTACAAGATGACTTGTAATAACAAACCTCTTTTGGCTTCTTGACGCTTTGATTTTTTTTTTTTTTTATTCTGCGAATCTCTTATTTCCTTATATATCTGTTGAGATGTGATTTCTTTCTGCCTTCTGAGAGTTGTTTTTATTTTCTGGACATAAACCTTTGTTGGCCATAGGTTTTATACAGTAGTTACTCCTTTTTGAGCCTTTTCATTTAATATTCTTATAAAGTCTTTTCCCCCCCTTAAGGGTTTCCTTTATTGATGTTAAAATGCTTTACCAATATTTTTTTTGCAGATTTAGTTTTGGTTTAACTAATATATAACTGTTTATTCTATTGAATGGTAAGGAATCATCTTTTTTATCATAAGGAATAGTCAACAATTTCAGAACAACTCATCTACTAATGCAGACTTCTCCATAAAATAGAAAAGTACCTGGTATGTCCATTCTGTTCAGTCGAGTAAATGCCATGCTCTCTTAAGTTTATAACAAGGAATTCTCTCATATGAGGCCTCTTTAAATGTTATTCTACTGTTAGAGATTTTCTTGGCTATTGTTGGGTATTTAAGTCTTCAACTAATGTCTATTCATTTAAACTGTATCTTTTCCATTTGCTTCCTTGGACAGGGGAATATTATACGTTGTTGGTTTGGCTTTCATTCCTACTGTTCCCCACAAGCATACATTTGAGGTTCTTAAATCCAGAACTGTGGTGGAGACAGTTTATCTCACATGAAACATCTATATTATTTTCACATTTGTTGTCTTCCTCCTGCTACTCACACTAAATTGTAGGCAAATATCTCCCCTCTCATCACTATATTCAGAGTCAGTATGATATGGTGGAAGCAGATGATCTGAGAGTAAGTTATGGTCATGTGTTTTTAGCCTCATTTTTCTTACCTATAAATTATGCATGCATACACTGTATCCATATGAGCTGATATGCACCACCAATGATGTAAATACATACAAGCACTTTATGAAATATGAAAAACTTGAAACATTAACAGATTTGAAATGTTAATCAGTCTGCCTTCTTTAGCAAAGTCTGTAGCACAAACTTTCCTGGATCTGATTCTTTCCATTTATAAATAATTTTATGCATAACTTTGACATATCTTGCGTATGAATAAGATCCTTTTCACACCAGAAATAGAATCGCACAGTCAATGCATGGTTAAATGCAAAACTTTGTCTGATGCCAGCTTTTGGTTTGGTCAGTGAAAGATGTTGCCTCAATGCTTGTCAGTGTTTTTCTGGGAATGCTTCTGCTTGTGTCTTTAGTGGAAAAGTCTTTTGAGAAGCACATATCACAGAGTGCCTGCTGACTGCTTTCTTCCCAGGACTCCTCAGCAATGTCATTTTGTCTGAATTGCCAGGAGATTGTGTTCACAAGAAAAGTTCTTCAGACATGTCTGCAGGTGGTTATTCACCTCCATCTTGCAGTATCCCCGTGACTGGTCATCCTGCCATCTTTTATTCTTAATATAGGCTTAGCACAGCAGAGTTGTGGTGGCTATTCTTGATTGCTTTCATGTAGGGAGGTAAATTGGCTTAAAGCTCAACATTCAGAAAACTAAGATCGTGGCATCTGGTCCCATCACTTCATGGAAAATAGATTGGAAAACAGTGAGAAACTTTATTTTGGGGGTGCTCCAAATCACTGCAGATGGTGACTGCAGCCATGAAATTAAAAGATGCTTGTACCTCGGAAGAAAAGTTATGACCAACCTAGACAGCATGTTAAAAACCAGAGATGTTACTTTGCCAACAAAGGTCTTTCTAGTCAAGGCTATGGTTTTTCCAGGAGTCAGGTATGGATGTGGGAGTTGGACTATAAAGAAAGCTGAGTGCTGAAGAACTGTTGCTTTTGAACTGTGGTGTTGCAGAAGACTCTTGAGAGTCCCTTGGACTACAAGGAGATCCAACCAGTCCATCCTAAAGGAGATCAGTCCTGGGTGTTCATTGGAAGGACTGATGTTGAAGCTGAAACTCCAATACTTTGGCCACCTGACATGAATAACTGACTCAGTTGAAAAGACCCTGATACTGGAAAAGATTGAAAGTGGGAGGAGAAGGGGACAACAGAGGATGAGACTGTTGCATGGCATCACCAACCCAATGGACATGTGTTTGAGTAGACTCTGGGAGTAGGTGATGGACAGAGAGGCCTGGTGTGCTACAGTCCATGGGGTCACAAAGAGTCAGGCACAACTGAGCTACTGAACTAAACTGAGGAAAGTACCCTAGCTCATCCTTGCTGAAAACCTAATCTGGGTTTACTGATAATTTGGATTTCCAGATAAAGTTAAAGCTATCTCAAGTGGTAATCACTCTCCTCTTTACTTTTCATCTAATGATGATTTTAAAAAATATTTGGAAATACCAACCATGTGGCACTTATTGTAAAGAACCTGCCTGCCAATGTAGGAAATATAAGAGACATGGGTTCAACCCACTGATTGGGAAGATCCCCTGGAGGAGGGCATGGCAATCCACTTCAGTATTCTTGCCTGGAGTATCCCTTGTACAGAGAAGCCTGGTGGGCTCCAGTCCATGGAGTCACAAAGAGTCAGACACAACCAAAGTGACTTAACACAGGTACGACTGTTAATGACTGAAATTTCAAATGTGTACATTTGTATTAGGATTAAGGCTTACACTCATCATTGTCTTATATGAGAAATAATAGTCAAGGGATTTTGGTATTTTGTTTGAGGTTCCTCAAATGTGAATCTTAACTGGTCATAATAGAATGGCATATGGGGGAGAATGAAGAGAATTTGTTTTATCCATTCTTTTACCTTTTTTTGCCCTGCATGATATATTGTCACTCCTATATGTTCAGTGGGGATAGTTAGAGAGTTTGTTATGGACGTGTATGTGCTGCTGTATTTAAAATGGATAACAAACAAGGACCTACTATAGAGCACAGGGCACTCTACTCAGTGTTATATGGCAGCCTAGATGGGTGGGAAGTTTGGGGGAGAATGGATACATGTATATGTATGACTGAGTCCCTTTCCTGTCCACCTGAAGCTATCCCAACATTGTTAATTGACTCTGTGCCTAGTCGCTCAGTTGTGTCCAAATCTTTGTGACCCCAGAGTAGCATACCAGGCTCCTCTGCCTATGGAGATTCTCCAGGCAAGAATGCTTGGAGTGAGTTGTCATGTCCTCCTCCAGGAGATCTTCCCAACCCAGGGACTGAACCCAAGTCTCCCCATATTGCTGCTGCTGCTGCTGCTGCTAAGTCGCTTCAGTTGTGTCCGACTCTGTGTGACCCCATAGATGGCAGCCCACCAGGCTCCCCCGACTGTGGGATTCCCCAGGCAAGAACATTGGAGTGGGTTGCCATTTCCTTCTCCAGTGCATGCAAGTGAAACGTGAAAGTGAAGTTGCTCAGTCATGTCTGACTCCTCATGACCCCATGGACTTCAGCCCACCAGGCTCCTCCGTCCATGGGATTTTCCAGGCAAAAGGACTGGAGGTCTCCCCATGTTATGCTATGCTAAGTCACTTCAGTCGTGTCCTACTCTGTGCGACCCCATAGACAGCAGCCCACCAGGCTTCCCATCCCTGGGATTCTCCAGGCGAGAACACTGGAGTGGGTTGCCATTTCCTTCTCCAATGCATGAAAGTGAAAAGTGAAAGCAAAGTCACTCAGTCGTGTCCGACTCTTAGCGACCCCATGGATTGCAGCCTACCAGGCTCCTCTGTCCGTGGGATTTTCCAGGCAAAAGTACTGGAGTCGGGTGCCATTGCCTTCTCCGGGTCTCCCCATACCTGACTATAAAATGAAAGGTTTTTAAAAATGTATATCCTCTTACCGAATGAAGCTGAAAAAAGAACACAGTGAGTGAAACCAAAATATTTAATTCACATTTGTATGTTTTTTAGTTAATGAAACTTTTGTACAAAAACTCCATTTTAGGCAAGCCTATTCGTGTTGTTACTCTAAAACTCACCAACTCTACTATTGTTAAATGCAACATTATCACTGGCAAAACTTTTGATCATGGAATGCGTTTTATTGCAAGGCATCTTGTTGCATCTGAAGAGAATTATTTTGTTGATCGTTTGCTCAAAATAATACATCACAGAGCTTTGTTTTTCACTTAGCAAAGAACTAGGTCACAGAGGGTACTTCAGTACAAAAAGATACTTTTGTCTGGATGACTTTAAATAATATTTAGGGAAGGTATGACTGTGTGTGTGAAAGTTCCTGCTGCTTTCTTATATAGATTGTGTGGGTGTTGTTGTTTAGTCACGCAGTCCTGTCTGACTCTTTGCAACCTCATAGACTTGGCCCACCAGGCTCCTCTGTCCCTGGGATTCTCCAGGCAAGAATACTGCAGTGAGTTGCCATTTCTTCCTTTAGGGGAACTTCCCAACCCAAGAATCAAATCAAATTGGCATGTGGGTTCTTTAACCACTGAGCCACCCAAGAGTCATGTTGGTAAATCCTAATATAGTGTCTTTACTGGCCTTTATGTTCTGTTCTTTCAAGTCACCACTGTTTTCTCAAGGTGACTAAAACAATTTTGGAGCTTTGCAAATGAAGTCATCATATATAACATGGCATGTGCCCTTTTTTCATAGTTAACAGCTGAAAGGTGAACTGTGGTGGTTGGAAACCCGGTGTTGTGAAAAGGAGAGAGAGGTAACGATTATCAACCCTGTTCTTTATCAACCGTGAACAGCTGCACAAGGATGCTGGGGTCTGGCGGGCCTGCTGCATGCCTCTCTAAGACCGGAGTCATTTGAAGCCAGGTTGCAAGCAGATGGTTGCTGAGGTGGCTTGTCTAGACAGCAGGCATCTCTGCAAAACTCTTACAGGAGTGAGCAAAGAACTTTTGCTCCTCTGGAAGGAGTAAAGCCCTTCCAGAGTTCTTGGCACAGTTTCACAGGCGTGTTTCTTTGGTGCATGTTACTTTATAAATGAGTCAGGAAAAATAAGACAAAAGCAAATGATATGGTATTTGGAGAATGGAGTAGAAAGAGATACACAGCAACATGAAAACTGAAAAAACCCTTGGTAACACCCCTAACCCCCTGTAATATAGCAGAGCACACAGATGTCCAGACTAATGAATACACAGTATTAGACTGTTACTGACCAAAGTTCTTGGCCTCCTTAGTCAATAGAAATTGACCAGAGGCCAAAGAAGAAATTCAGGCAAGGCTTTATGGGGGCCCCTGCTTCCCTAGTGGCTCAGATGGTAAATAATCTGCCTGCCAATGCAGAAGGCTCGGGTTCAATCCTTGGGTTGGAAAAATCCCCTAGAGAAAGGCGTGGCAACCCACTCCAGTATTCTTGTCTGGAGAAGCCCATGAACAGAGCAACCTGGTATGCTACAGTCCATGAGGTCGCAAAGAGTCAGACATGGTTGAGCGACTAACGCTTTCACGGCTGCAGCAGAGGGGAGTGAAAGCAAGGATCAGATTTTGTTGCTAGCTGCTTGATCCTGGGAGAACTGGTTCGTTACATGGGGTGAGAGTCAGGGTTGGTCCAGGGGTGAGAAAGGGCCTTAGGTGGTTTGCCCCCCATCCCTCCTTTGATTGTGTTGAGTGCAGGGGGCATGAGCAGCTCATCAGAAGTGGCAGTTGGGCTTTTTGGTCATTTCTGTATCTTGTCCATAATTGCCTCCAGCCTCACATACATGCAATTTTTTTAAGCCCCTAATAGTTTCTTTGTATTTTGTTGCTCTAGGAGACATTTGCCCAGGTGCAACCACTGCAGCAAAGGATCCCAGGTCCTGGGGGGCAGCCTGTCTCAAGATGACTTGAGATATTCAGTTGCATCCACATTTTCAGTGTCCATATTCAATACCTTTTCCAGGCTTATTAAAGTCTTGCTACTCAAAATGTAGTTGGCCGATGGGCAGCATCAGCCTCATCTGTTAGTTTGCTAGAAATTCAGAATCTCAAATTCTTTCATAGGCCTAGGAGTTAGAACCTGCATTTTAGCAAGATTCCCCTTGAGATGTATATGCCAATTAAATCATTAAGAAGAATATGTTTATAAGTGGTAAATATGAGTGACAAAGGTGGGAAAATTGCATTAAGTACAGAGGGAAACATCCTTAGCAATTTTGAACTGGGGTTTCCCTGCTAGCTCAGATGATAAAAAATTTGCCTGCAATGCTGGAGACCTGGGTTCGATCCCTGGGCCAGGAAAACCCCCTGCAAAGAGAATGGCAATCCACTCCAGTATTCTTGCTGGAGAATCCAATGGGCAGAGGAGCCTGGTGGGCCACAGTCCATGGGGTCACAAAAGAGTCAGACATGACTGAGTGACTAATGCTTCATTTGTATTTTTGGATACATATGAATACTTCTATTTTTTCTATAAGTATATAATTTTAGCTTTTTAGGAAGACCCTGGATGCTGTCACAACATTTAGTTTCTGATTCCTAAAATAAACAGATTATAATTATTAGCTTTCATAAGGGAAATACAAACAAATATTTATTGTTTTAGGTTCTATCATTGCTTCTACTGCTGTAAGAAGTAAAGATTAAAATTAGTCATTTCTGCAAATAGGAAGTATTATAAAGAAAATGCTTGAGAGTCCCTCAGACGGCAAGGAGACCAAACCAGTCTATCCTAAAGGAAATGAACCCTGAATATTCATTGGAAGGACTGATGTTGAAGCTGAAGCTCCAATACTTTGACCACCTGATGCGATGAGCTGACTCATTGCGAAAGACTCTATGCTGTAAAAGATTAAGGGCAGGAGGAGAAGGGGTGACAGAGGATGAGATGGTTGGATGGAACCACTGACTCAATGGACATGAGTTTGAGCAAACTCTGGGAGATAGTGAAGGACAGGGAAGCCTGGCGTGCTGCAGTCCATGGGATCAGAAAGAGTCAGACATGACTTAGTGACTAAACAACAGCAAGAACAATAATTAAATTTATAGTTATTAACCCATTTAAAATATTGATAGAATGGAAACAATATGATAGGAACTTTGCTAGATACTGAGTTTATTAGGGGTTAATTTAGACTGTTATTTTATACTAGTTTCTAGAAATAATACAACTTACATTGTATCACTGTATCAGCTTACACACCTGGGAGAGTTGACAAATGATTATAACTGGAGATAAAATGCAAACATTACATTGGTTATTTAACAGATAATGTCTTCTCCACTCACAGATACTGCCTCTGCGTCAGCCAGTGTCAGCTACATGATTCATAAATAACAAACAGATTTACTCTTTGCTCTCTTCTTCCTGTTTCTTGGCAGTATTCATGGTTTTAGAGACAGTTTTCACTAACTCCAGATTAAATAGCCAATGATATTTGAAAGATTTAGTTGCATTCTGTCGTGTGATTTTTAACACCTTACATATATATATATATATATATATTTTTTTTTTTTTTTGCAGACTGTCGTATTTTCTCTCTTTAAAGTAGAGTTTCTCTATTCATCTCTCCTCCCCCAAAAGCACACACCTATCCTGCATATCCAGATTTTTATTATATGGCTTGGGGATATTTCCTTTGTTATTTTTTCTACCACTAAAGTCTGGGGCGTAGTGGAAGACTTGCCTTTGTTAAGAATAAAATAGAAAAGCATAAACCAAAGAACAAAGAGAAGAAAAATAAAGCATTTGATGTGTGCAAATGTATTTGATATATGCAAGTCTTTAAAATGTTAAATCCCCAAGTGAGGGTAGCAATAAATAGTGCACTTTATTTCACTCTAGAATTCAAACAATAATTGAAAGGGGAAAAAAAAAAAAAAAACAACTGGCAGCCAGTAGTCAAGAAATAGTAAATAGGGGATTTTTGTGATGTTAGTGAATGAAATGTACACTATGTTTTTAAATATAATTAAAATAATTTTAAAGAAAAAATAGTAAAGTAGGGCTTTTCAAATTTCATAATTACCAGGGAACTTATTAAAATTCATATTTCTAGGCTACAGCCCAGATTAGAACCTGCTAAGTCTCCATTGGGTCATAGGGATCTCTTCTTTAGCAATCCCACTGCTGGGCATACACACCAAGGAAACCAGAATTGAAAGAGACACATGTACCCCAATGTCCATCAGCAGATGAATGGATAAGAAAGCTGTGGCACATATACACAATGGAGTATTACTCAGCCATTAAAAATAATACATTTGAATCAGTTCTAATGAGGTGGATGAAACTGGAGCCTATTATACAGAGTGAAGTAAGCCAGAAAGAAAAACATAAATACAGTATACTAACGCATATATATGGAACTTAGAAAGATGGTAACAATAACCCTGTATACGAGACAGCAAAAGAGACACTGATGTATAGAACAGTCTTTTGGACTCTGTGGGAGAGGGAGAGGGTGGGGAAATTTGGGAGAATGGCATTGAAACATGTATAACATCATATATGAAACGAGTCGCCAGTCCAGGTTCGATGCACGATACTGGATGCTTGGGGCTGGTGCACTGTGACAACCCAGAGGGATGGTATGGGGAGGGAGGAGGGAGGAGGGTTCAGGATGGGGAGCACATGTATACCTGTGGCAGATTCATGTTGATATATGGCAAAACCAATACAATACTATAAAGTTAAAAAATAAAAAAATAAAAACTTAAAAAAAAAAACAACAAAACAGTTTGGTGGATTTTTCAATACTCTGAAGGTGGTGGACACCTCCTGGGATATTCAGACTTGAATATCTATCAAGAGATGGTGCAACTTCAGTTTCTTGAACCTATAAGTAAAACAAGATGGGTGCTCTGATCTGTGGTTTGTCATTGAAATGCCTAAATTCTTATGTAAATATTTAAAGAACATTTAGAAAATAATTCTAAAATAAACCAGAACAGTGAATGCACATTCACAGAGGAGTCAAAACTAATTTACGCTGTCCTTTTTGGTGAAACCAAGGGCTTCCCAAGGGTGCAGTGGTTAAGAATCATTCTGCAATGCAGGAGACACAGATTTGATCCCTGGGTTGGGAAGATCCCATGGAGGAGGAAATAGCAACCCAGTCCAGTATTCTTGCCTGGAAAATCCCTTGGAGAGAGGAGCTGGTGGGTTGGAGTCCCTGTGGTTGTGGAGAGTCAGACAGACACCACTTAATGACTAACACTTTTCACTTTCAATGGAATCCTCAGTGAGATATCAAATGAAATTATAAAACTAATCTTACAAGGGTGAATGATAAAACACCTTTACTTTTGATGATAGCATCTCAGGCATCAATATTTTGAAGATAAATGTTCGTAGAATCCTGAATAAGCATATCTTCATAAGACATACGTCCTGCTGCTGCTGCTAAGTCGCTTCAGTCATGTCCGACTCTGTGCGACCCCATAGACAGCAGCCCACCAGGCTCCTCCATCCCTGGGATTCTCCAGGCAAGAACACTGGAGTGGGTTGCCATTTCCTTCTCCAATGCATATATGCATGCTAAGTCACATCAGTCTTGTCCAACTCTGTTCGACCCTATGGACAGCAGCCCACTAGGCTCCTCCGTCCATGGGATTCTCCAGGCAAGAATACTTCTGCTGCTAAGTCTCGTCAGTTGTGTCCGACTCTGTGTGACCCCATAGACGGCAGCCCAACAGGCTCCTCTGTCCCTGGGATTCTCCAGGCAAGAAGTAGCTTAAAAATTCCTCGGCAGGAAGGTAGATAAATTTTGTGATTGATATTTTGCCGCTTTATTGTTTTGGTAAGTGGAAAGTGAGTTTTTTTTTTTTTTTTAACCAACATCTAGTCAAAGTGCATCAGAGAAGGCGATGGCACCCCACTCCAGTACTCTTGCCTGGAAAATCCCATGGATGGAGGAGCCTGGTAGGCTGCAGTCCATGGGGTCGCTAAGGGTCAGACACGACTGAGCGACTTCACTTTCACTTTTCACTTTCATGCATTGGAGAAGGAAATGGCAACCCACTCCAGTGTTCTTGCCTGGAGAATCCCAGGGACGGGGGAGCCTGATGGGCTGCCGTATATGGGGTCGCACAGAGTCGGACACGACTGAAGTGACTTAGCAGCAGCAGCAGTCAAAGTGCATGCATACTTGGTCGTGTCTGACTCTTTGCAACCACATGAACTGTAGCCTGCCAAGCTCCTCTGAGATTATCCTGGCTAGAATACTGGAGTGGGTTGCTGTTTCCTTCTTCAGGGGATCTTCCTGACCCAGGGATTGAACATATGTCTCCTGTGGCTCCTGAATTGGCAGGTGAATTCTTTACCACTGAGCCCCCTGGGAAGCCTACTCAAAAGTAAAACAATGATAATATTCATGACAAAGGTGGGCTTCATTTCACAGAGTAAATGAAGGATAATAATAATTCTTAGGGATGATTCTATCTGTGCTTAATTTAGCATTATTACTTAGAAAAGTCAGATAAAACTTATTTATGATCTCCAGGTTCAAATACTGGTCCCCTAGATTAGGAAGGAACTTGATTTTTGATGAACATGGGGATGTGTGAACTTATGTGGCCCATGGTGTTGGCAAAATCAAATGCCCTTTTTCATTTAAAGGCTGTCATTTAATAGAATTTGAAGACAAGCCAAGTACAATAAAAATAGACCAAGTAGGTATGAAAACCTGTTCAGTACTTGGAAAAGGGGAGGAACATCTGTTCAAAATGGAAAGCATTGGTTCACTGACTTAATTGGAGGTGTCCTAGATGCTGAATTTTGGGGATTTTTTGCTTCAACAGTTGATTTATTTTTCCTTTCAGGTTATTGTAATTTAAAAAAATGCAAAATTTGTAGGAGCCAGACTTTTGTGAGGCAAAACATATTTTCAGATGTGGATCATTTCCTTTTATGCTAGAAGAAAAAAAAAATTCTATAGGGCTTTTAATACAATTAGTCTCCAGAAAATATTCTCAGGGTGTAGTAATAAATCACTACGTGAAACATTCATTTATGCCCGCAAGTTAACAATTCCATTCTTTCCATAAAAGAGCTGTTAGGAACCGAAATTCTTGGAAGCCGAGAACAATTATATAAAAGTGACAGAAATATTTAAAAATTTGTCATAATGATGAAAAACCAAAAGATATCCAAGTGGGGCATATATGTAATAAATTCATCTGCAGAAACAGCTTTCATTGATCTAGCGTTGTTTCACTTTTGTGCTGGAGAAGAAAGCATATTCCCGTGATGAACAGAAAGTCAGTTGTAGTGATGTAGATGAACCTGGAACCTGTCATACAGAGTGAAGTAGATCAGAAAGACAAAAACAAGTATCATATATATGTGGAATCTAGAAAAATGGTACGGATGAGCCTATTTGTAGGGCAGGAATAGAGATGCCGACATAGAGATGAGACTTATTGACATAGCTGGGGAAGGGATTGGGGGGATGAGTTGAGCCAATAGCCTTGACATATATGCACTACCTCATGTGAAATAGGCAGCCAGTGGGAGCGGCTGCACAGCACAGGGACCTCAGCTCAGTGCTGTGTGATGTGTGATGACCTAGAGGGGTGGTGAGGAGGAGGTAGGGGGAGGCCCAGGGGGGAGGGGCTTTGTGTATACAGATAGCTGATTCACTTCCTTGTACAGCAGAAACTAACACATCATTGTAAAGCAATTTTGTTTCAATATTAAAAAAAAGAAGAAGAAGAAGAAGGAAAGTAAATATTGAGCTTCTAATTTGCTAACAAGACTGAGGAAAATAGTAGCAGCCCCTGTGATAACATCATGGAGTAGACGTCACCCCAGGACTGAGACCACATCTCTGGCAATGCCCAGGGACACCTTCCAGTTGACCTGCAGAACCGTACTTCACCATAGAACCACATGATGAGACTATCAAACAACCAACAGCAGCTTCTAGACTCACTTTCTTAGCTATGGAGTGAAAATTCAACTTCACATCCTGCTAGGAGGGAGAATTTCCCCTTCTTCAATATATTCCAGAGTCACACCTAAGAAGAGCGCTGGGAAACCTTACCTCAAAAAGCATTTGTTGAATTATTAAAATTTCACTAAATTTCTAGGGTAAAAATTCAGCTTTAGGGAAAGCAATTCAATGCTAAAAATGAATATCATAAAATGCCATTGAATTTCTATAAGAATCACAATTGCTATTTTTCAGAACATTTTAGACTTGAATCTCAGAAATTTCCTGCTCACTCATTAATCCAAATTTAGTAATTCTCTGTAACAGAGCTTCTTAATTATTAAAAATGTTTACTTAATAACTCAAAAGCTCTCAGCAAGGACCTACTCCATAAAGCAATTGATTTCTGCAAAATTATCTAGCTTTCACCAAGAAGGGTATGCAATTAATTACAGAAGTCTAGTTTTTGTGTGTGTATACAATAATTATTCCTTCCCTTACATACCTAGGCCCTTACTGTGAAATTTGGAGTTTCCTAGGGAAAAAAAGAAAAAAAAAAATAAAAACAACTTGGTTCTCTTATTCAGTTGCATCCGTTACTTTACCAAGTCAAATAAACTTGCAGTCAGCTCTCAGGTGAGGTAGTGTCATAGCTTCTGATCAAAAACTTTTTCAGGAAAATTTGGTCCAGTGAAGAATAATTGTAGCAGTTCATCCCACCTCCCTTTCCCCATTGGTATCCATGTATATGCTACTGATACTATGCATAAAATAGATAACTAACGAGAACCTACTGTATAGCACAGGGAACTCTATTCAATGCTCTGCGGTGACCTAACTGGGAATGAAATCTGAAAAAGAGGGGATATACATATAGCTGGCTGATTTTGCTGTACAGCAGAAAATAACACATCATTGTAAAACAACTATACTGTAATGAAAATTAAAAAAAATAAAATCCTCCAGGAAAAAAAAAGAATAAATATGCATGCAGATAAAATGTAGGAAAGTAAATGGAATTCTCTTCTGTCCAAAAGCTATTAGAAAGGGTCCCAAATTTGGGGTTTTCCTTTATTCTCTGATTAAACAGGAGATTACTGCATCTACTTCTTTAATGGTGAAAGACAGTGATAATTAAACAACAGTACGTCTCAATCATTGAAAGAGATACGTTTTCATGGACAGTCCTGGCAGGTTTCATTTCAGATACCTGCCTTTTTCTCTCCTGCTCTGCCATGTGTCTGCAGACCTAGTTATTATTTCCAGAAGAGAGCTCACTGTTTACATGGAGGCTTCAAAAGAAATCACAGATGAGTAATGGTTTTCTGTTGTTGTGGCCATTGTTGTTTCTGCTTCTGTGTTTTTGAAGTTTGCACGGTTACTTTCAATAAATACTGGCAGCCCGTGCTTTAGAAAGTCACCATTGTCTAGGTCTCTTCGGATGCTCGCTTTGTCAGAATTCAGTTTCCAGTCCAAGGCAACGTCCAATGGAAAGCATCTCAGATTCCTCGCCTGCCATATCTCTGAATTCAGAGTTCCTGTGTGCTCTGCCTTTTGCCTTTGGAGGCAAAGCTGACACTTGATTCAGCTTTTCTCCTATATTTCAAATGCTACTTATCCCACCTGGTTGACTGGAATGTGCAGTGCCCACCACCCCAGAAATTACAGTATAGTACTGCTTGCTTGAAATGTCAAGAAAGCACCAGTTCAGATTTTTATCGTTTAAGATACTTTAAGGATATTGTTGGAATTTGCAGAAAGAGTCGTCAGTGGAGGTGTGAATTAAAGGTAATGTTGAATAAATACAACCTGTGTGTTGCATTATAACTTGATTTCAAAAGTGAGAACAGGATTTATGACTAGCGGAAGATAAGACACCTCTTTCTCTTAAGACCATTGCTTAGATTTGGGAACTAAATTGGAAAGAAGTGAATAACGCAAATATTATCACGCCCATCACAGGGAAGGGAGTGGTAGACTTCCCTATTTGGGGAAGCTGGGCTATCATCCTTTCTAATGAAAGTGGAGGAAGAAATGAAAGATATAATGCCTTGAAACATGTATGTCTCCTGGATATGTAGACTGCAGATTAGCAAATGAAGTGTGAATTGGTGACATTTTAATCAAAATTTCACAGCTTTATATTCATTAAGAAAGTTGACTGATTTACAAAGGTAAATAAATTATCTCACAGAAGGCTTGTATTTCACTTTAGGGAGGGGTTCCTTCATATTCATCTCAATTTCCTAGTCATATTCCCATATCAGTTCAGTTCAGTTCAGTTCAGTCGTTCAGTCGTGTCCGACTCTTTGCCACCCCATGAACTGCAGCACGCCAGGCCTCCCTGTCCATCACCAACTCCCAGAGTCCACCTAAACCCATGTCCATTGAGTCGATGATGCCATCCAACCATCTCATCCTCTGTCATCCCCTTCTCCTCCTGCCCGCAATCTTTCCCAGCATCAGGGTCTTTTCAAATGAGTCAGCTCTTCGCATCAGGTGACCAAAGTATTGGAGTTTCAGCTTCAAGATCAGTCCCTCCAATGAACACCCAGAACTGATCTCCTTATAATTACTGATAAATGCATACACAAGTCAATTCCAGCCTAATTTAGTAATCTGTTTTATGTGTGTGCGTGCATGCTCAGTTGCGTCCCATTCATTGTAACCCCATGAACTGTAGACATCCAGGCTTCTCTGTCCCTGGGATTTTCCAGGCAAGACTACTGGACCAGGTTGACATTTCCTTTTCCAGGAGATCTTCCCAGTGCAGGGGTTGAACTCAGGTCTCTTGCATCTGCTACACTGGCAGGCAGATTCTTTACCACTGTACCACCTGTTAATTCTACCATAAACGATTAGCTTTTGTCCTTTGCCTTCACTCAGGGAATCAGATGTTGAGACATAAAAAGATTAATAATAATTCAATGCAATCTCATAGTTCCAGGTGAACCGAAGAAGTTCTAGGGTGGCTAGTGGACTTGTTTAATGCTTAAAATTCACTAATAACCAAGTGCAGGTGCCAATAATAATTTGGTGTTATTATTGGCATTATCTATTGATTATTGCATTGATGATTTTGCCAAAAGGCTAATTGATGTATTGATTTTTTAAGATGTAACCATCAGTGATTTTCTTTCCAAAATAAGAAAAACGTATCTGCTATTCTTGTGTACCAGAGGAGTACCATATCCAGTTTTGTTGTTTTTTGTCATGTATACCAGGAAAATACATGCATTCATAGTGAGCATCACCAACTCAATGGACATGAGTATGAGCAAACTCCAGGAGATAGTGAAGGACAGGGAAGTCTGCCATGCTGCAGTCCATGGGACTGCAACGAGTCAGACACAATCCCAACATGGTGATTTCGATTGTTTATCTAAACATCATTATATTTAGAAAATTGTTAGAATGCTCCTGAATGAATCCTGTGAAACATATGCACAGTCAGTTTTCAATCTCATAAATTGATTATAATACAGCTTTTCCTTTTGTAAAAGGTAAAGTTAAGTCACTTCAGTCGTGTCCGACTCTGTGCGACCCCATAGATGGCAGCCCACCAGGCTCCCCCGTCCCTGGGATTCTCCAGGCAAGAACACTGGAGTGGGTTGCCATCCTTTTGTAAGGCCCAAGATAAAAACTGCACTTAATTACTTCAGCATGAAATATGAAGATGAAAGAGGAAAATGGATAGATGATATACTGTATAGATTTAGAATGATTGCTTTTTTCTTTTTAAAAGAAAGTTCTGCTTCATGGACTGCATAGTCCATGGGGTCACAAAGAGTCAGACCCAACTGAGCGACTTTCACTTCACTTCAGATCACTGCGTCATTAACAAAATATGCATATTTAATGAAACTTCACATTGTTTATCAAGATCAAACCAAGATTGTGTATACAGTATAGATAAGGAGTTCTTAGACCGGTCTCTGTGAGGAGTGTAGAATCTAAATGGAATACAAATTTACATGCATTAAACAGTGAATAGATGTGAATGATGTATTTACTAGTAATAGGACAAATATGGTGACACATATAAAGTCTAAGGAGACTTCTAACATGGAAACCATGACCTTCACAGTTATACAACCATACATATGTGTTCTGGATATTCTCTTATCCATTCTGTGTGTTCTCAGACAAGTCATTAGATCAGATCAGATCAGATCAGTCGCTCAGTCATGTCTGACTCTTTGCAAACCCATGAATTGCAGCACACCAGGCCTCCCTGTCCATCACCAACTCTCGAAGTTCACTCAGACTCACGTCCATCGAGTCAGTGATGCCATCCAGCCATCTCATCCTCTGTCATCCCCTTCTCCTCTTGCCCCCAATCCCTCCCAGCATCAGAGTCTTTTCCAATGGGTCAACTCTTCACATGAGGTGGCCAAAGTACTGGAGTTTCAGCTTTAGCATCATTTCTTCCAAAGAAATCCCAGGGCTGATCTCCTTCAGAATGGACTGGTTGGATGTCCTTGCAGTCCAAGGGACTCTCAAGAGTCTTCTCCAACACCACAGTTCAAAAGCATCAATTCTTCAGTGCTCAGCCTTCTTCTCACATCACAGCCTAACACTCACATCTATACATGACCACAGGAAAAACCATAGCCTTGACTAGATGAACCTTTGTTGGCAAAGTAATGTCTATACTTATTTTTTTTTTTTATTTTTAAACTTTACAATATTCTATTGATTTTGCCAAATATCGAAATGAATCCACCACAGGTATACATGTGTTCCCCATCCTGAACCCTCCTCCCTCCTCCCTCCTCCCTCCTCCCTCCCCATACCATCACTCTGGGTCGTCCCAGTGCACCAGCCCCAAGCATCCAGTATCCTGCATCGAACCCAGACTGGCGACTCGTTTCATATATGATATTATACATGTTTTAATGCAATTCTCCCAAATCATCCCACCCTCTCCCTCTCCCACAGAGTCCAAATCAGTGTCGCTTTTGCTGTCTCGTATACAGGGTTATTGTTACCATCTTTCTAAATTCCATACATATGCATTAGTATACTGTATTGGTGTTTTTCTTTCTGGCTTACTTCACTCTGTATAATAGGCTCCAGTTTCATCCACCTCATTAGAACTGATTCAAATGTATTCTTTTTAATGGCTGAGTAATACTCCATTGTGTATATGTACCACAGCTTTATTATACATTCATCTACTGATGGACATCTAGGTTGCTTCCATGTCCTGGCTATTATAAACAGTGCTGCGATGAACACTGGGGTACACGTGTCTCTTTCAATTGTGGTTTCCTCAGTGTGTATGCCCAGCAGTGGGATTAATGGATCATAAGGCAGTTCTATTTCCAGTTTCTTAAGGAATCTCCACACTGTTCTCCATAGTGGCTGTACTAGTTTGCATTCCCACCAACAGTGTAAGAGGGTTCCCTTTTCTCCACATCCTCTCCAGCATTTATTGCTTGTAGACTTTTGGATCACAGCCATTCTGACTGGCGTGAAATTGTACCTCATAGTGGTTTTGATTTGCATTTCTGTGATAATGAGTGATGTTGAGCATCATTTCATGTGTTTGTTAGCCATCTGTATGTCTTCTTTGGAGAAATGTCTATTTAGTTCTTTGGCCCATTTTTTGATTGGGTCATTTATTTTTCTGGAATTGAGCTGTATGAGTTGCTTGTATATTTTTGAGTTTGTCAGTTGCTTCATTTGCTATTATTTTCTCCCATTCTGAAGCCTGTCTTTTCACCTTGCTTATAGTTTCCTTTGTTGTGCAGAAGCTTTTAAGTTTAATTAGGTCCCATTTGTTTATTTTTGCTTTTATTTCCAGTATTCTGGGAGGCGGGTCATAGAGGATCCTGCTGTGATGTATGTCGGAGAGTGTTTTGCCTATGTTCTCCTCTAGGAGTTTTATAGTTTCTGGTCTTATGTTTAGATATTTAATCCATTTTGAGTTTATTTTTGTGTATGGTGTTAGAGAGTGCTCTAGTTTCATTCTTTTACAAGTGGTTGACCAGTTTTCCCAGCACCACTTGTAAAAGAGATTGTCTTTAATCCATTGTATATTCTTGCCTCCTTTGTCAAAGATAAGGTGTCCATAGGTGCGTGGATTTATCTCTGAGCTTTCTATTTTGTTCCATTGATCTATATTTCTGTCTTTGTGCCAGTATCATACTGTCTTGATGACTGTAGCTTTGTAGTAGAGCCTGAAGTCAGGTAGGTTGATTCCTCCAAGTTGGTCATAACTTTCCTTCCAAGGAGTAAGCGTCTTTTAATTTCATGGCTGCAGTCACCATCTGTAGTGATTTTGGATCCCAGGAAAATAAAGTCTGATACTGTTTCCACTCTTTCCTCATCTATTTCCCATGAAGTGATGGGACCAGATGCCATGATCTTCGTTTTCTGAATGTTGAGCTTTAAGCCAACTTTTTCACTCTCCACTTTCACTTTCATCAGAGGCTTTTGAGTTCCTCTTCACTTTCTGCCATAAGGGTGGTGTCATCTGCATATCTGAGGTTATTGATATTTCTCACGGCAATCTTGACTCCAGCCTGTGTCTCTTCAAATTGTTGTTGCTTTCTCTTTTTAAAAAAGGGCTGATATATTTGTTACGAGCATAGATGAAAAATTGTCATGGAAAGCACATGACTAGTCACATACAGTGTGTTTGAGTAATGTGCCTCATTGTTAATTATGAAATAAAACTAAGAAATAGTTCAAAGTATGCCCTCTAGGAAAGTGAAAGTAAAAGAAGTTCATTTAAGGTAATTCTTAAAACTGTGATGATGGTGGTTAAGTCGTGTCTGACACTTGCAACCCCATGGACTGTAGCCCACCAGGCTCCTCTGTCCATGGGATTCTCCAGGCAAGAATACTGATGTGGGTTACCATTTTCTCCTCCAGGGGATCCTCCTGACTCAGGGATTGAACCCCCATCTCCTGCATTGCAGGCAGATTCTTTAGCACTGAGCCCCCTGGGAAGACCCCTTTATGCCCAGTGGGTGTTAATTTTCTGTAAGATGCCAACTTATAGGACAAAACATCCTTTCTGTGTCTTCGACAGTAGGAAAGCACTTTTAGCCAATCAGTCTTCATATTTTCACTTTTGGGTGAGTCCCAGCCATACCATCACCTGGATTAGAGTCTCCATGACATTTTTGTGCAAGTTCTTTACTCCATTGATCCTTCAGATTGCTAGGCTACTTCTACTGTAGCTTGGCAGCTCATCCTATCTTTGAGGAAAAAACCCAGTTCAACAGCCTTTCTATCTGCTTTTATGGCTCTTCACTCTCTAGAAAGTATTTATTGGCATTCTTGCTTCAAGCTGACAGATTTCTTTTTCTCCCAACTGGCAACCATTCTAAGCCAAAATCCATAAAGAACTGTGTATAATTTTAGAGTTTTTGAGAAAGTCATTTAAAAATTCTGCAACTTTTATAAATACAGTATTTTGTAAACATTTTAGAAGGAAGGAGAATCAATCAGGGAAGAAAAAGAAGATGGAAAGAGAGACATTTATTGAATCCAGATATGAAAATAAAATTATTATAGATTTAAACATAGAGTTACCCAAGGACTATATTTATGTAGTTAACTGTCATGCTCAAAGCTATTAAGGGAATATGTGAACTCTTTGGTGTCATTTTATTTATCAATTTATGCTTTAGCATTTTTAAAATTTTATTGAAGTATAGTTGATTTATTTTTTTAAATTTGAATTTATTTATTTTAATTGGAGGCTAATTACTTTACAATATTGTATTGGTTTTGCCATACATCAACATGAATCTGCCACAGCTGTACACGTGCTCCCCATCCTGAACCCCCCCTCCCACCTCCCTCCCTGTACCATCCCTCTGGGTCATCCCAGTGCAGCAACCCCAAGCATCCTGTATTCTGCATCGAACCTGGACTGGCGATTAGTTTCTTGTATGATATTACACATGTTTCAATGCCATTCTCCCAAATCATCCCACCCTCTCCCTCTCCCTCTCCCTCTCCCACGGAGTCGAACATACTGCTTTATACATCTGTGTCTCTTTTGCTGTCGCGCATACAGGGTTATCATTACCATCTTTCTAAATTTCATATATATGTGTTAGTATACTGTATTGGTGTTTTTCTTTCTGGCTTACTTCACTGTGTATAATAGGCTCAAGTTTCATCCACCTCATTAGAACTGATTCAAATGTATTCTTTTTAATGGCTGAGTAATACTCCATTGTGTATATGTGCCACAGCTTTATTATTCATTCGTCTGCTTATGGGCATCTAGGCTGCTTCCATGTCCTGGCTATTATAAACAGTGCTGCGATGAACATTGGGGTACACATGTCTCTTTCCCTTCTGGTTTCCTCAGTGTGTATGCCCAGCAGTGGGATTGCTGGACCATAAGGCAGTTCTATTTCCAGTTTTTTAAGGAATCTCCACACTGTTCTCCATAGTGGCTGTACTAGTTTGCATTCCCACCAACAGTGTAAGAGGGTTCCCTTTTCTCCACATCCTCTCCAGCATTTATTGCTTGTAGACTTTTGGATCGCAGCCATTCTGATTGGCATGAAATGGTACCTCATAGTGGTTTTGATTTGCATTTCTCTGATAATGAGTGATGTTGAGCATCATTTCATGTGTTTGTTAGCCATCTGTATGTCTTCTTTGGAGAAATGTCTATTTAGTTCTTTGGCCCATTTTTTGATTGGGTCGTTTATTTTTCTGGAATTGAGCTGTAGGAGTTGCTTGTATACTTTTGAGATTAGTTGTTTGTCAGTTGCTTTATTTGCTGTTATTTTCTCCCATTCTGAAGGTTGTCTTTTCCCCTTGCTTATAGTTTCCTTTGTTGTGCAGAAGCTTTTAAGTTTAATTAGGTCCCATTTGTTTATTTTTGCTTTTATTTCCAATATTCTGGGAGGTGGGTCATAGAGGATCCTGCTGTGATGTATGTCGGAGAGTGTTTTGCCTATGTTCTCCTCTAGGAGATTTATAGTTTCTGGTCTTACATTTAGATCTTTAATCCATTTTGAGTTTATTTTTGTGTATGGTGTTAGAAAGTGTTCTAGTTTCATTCTTTTACAAGTGGTTGACCAGTTATCCCAGCACCACTTGTAAAAGAGATTGTCTTTAATCCATTGTATATTCTTGCCTCCTTTGTCAAAGATAAGGTGTCCATAGGTGCATGGATTTATCTCTGGCTTTCTATTTTGTTCCATTGATCTATATTTCTGTCTTTGTGCCAGTATCATACTGTCTTGATGACTGTGGCTTTGTAGTAGAGCCTGAAGTCAGGCAGGTTGATCCTCCAGTTCCATTCTTCTTTCTCAAGATTGCTTTGGATATTCAAGGTTTCTTGTATTTCCATTAAAATTGTGAAATTATTTGTTCTAGCTCTGTGAAAATTTATATGGAAATATAATTGATTTAAATGTGTTAATTTTTGCTGTACAGCAAAGTGATTCAGTTATATAGCTTGCTCTCTCTTTCTCTCTCTCTCTCTCTCTCTCTATATATATATATATATATATTATTTTTCATATTCTTTTCCATTATGGTTTATCACAGGATACTGAATGCAGTTCCCTGTGCTACACAGTAGGACATTTTTGTTTATCTATCCTATATATAAAATAGTTTGCATCTGCTAATCCCAACTGAAACAGCCACAAATCTGTTCTCTATGTCTGTGAATATGTTTCTATTTCATAGATATGTTCATTTGTGTCATATCTTAGATTAGATCAGATCAGTTGCTCAGTCACGTCCGACTCTTTGCTACCCCATGAATCGCAACACTCCAGGCCTCCCTGTCCATCACCAACTCCCGGAGTTCACTCAGACTCACGTCCATTGAGTCAGTGATGCCATCCAGCCATCTCATCCTCTGTGGTCCCATTCTCCTGCCTCCAATCCCTCCCAGCATCAGGGTCTTTTCCAATGAGTCAACTCTTCGCATGAGGTGGCCAAAGTACTGGAGTTTCAGCTTTAGCATCATTCCTTCCAAAGAAATCCCAGGGCTGATCTCCTTTAGAATGGTTCCACATAAAAGTGATATCACATGGAATTTGTCTATTTCTGACTTACTTCACTCAGTATGATAATCTCTAGGTCAATCCATGTTGCTGCAAATGGCATTATTTCATAATTTTTAATGGCTAAATAATATTCCATTGTGTGTTTCACATATATATTTATACGACAACTTCTTTATCCATGCATCTGTTAATGGACGCTAAATTTGCTTCCATGTCTTGGCTATTGTTAATAATGCTGCAATGACCATAGGGTCACATGTATCCCTTCAAATTATAGTTTTTGCTGGCTATATAACCAGGAGGGAGATTGCTGTATCATGCAGCAACTCTATTTTCAGTTTTTTTGAGGAAATATGCTATAGCAATGCTAACACACATATAGCAATGTAGTTGAAAATTTTAAATAACTTGTAACACTGTTAAGAGAAAAAATGAGATGGGGAGGTATAATATATATGCATAATAGCAAGCCTTGCTGTCAGAAATGTGAATGGTATGCTGTATGCCATAGGTCATGATATTTTGCATTTTTCCATTTTTCTCATTAACCTAATAATCTGTATTTTCTCTTGGTCTTAAAAATACATTTTGCATGATAGGCTTTGTTTGAACTGTTATTATTCTGCTTCATTCTGATATGAAAATGATGACAAGTAGAATTTGTAGGCCAGCATGCCTTCCTCGAAAAACATAAGGTATCCTCTCAAAAATTTTGTTCCTAGATGTGCTTATCCACTTTATTGTGCATGCATGCCCAGTTCCTCCACCGTGTCTGACTCTTTGTGACCCCATGAACCCTTGTCCATGAGATTTCCCAGGCAAGAATACCAGAGTGAGTTGCCATTTCCTTCTCCAGGATATCTTCCTAACCCAGTGATTAAACCCATGTCTCTTGCATTGGCAGGCTGATTGTTTCCCACTGATACACCTGGGAAGCCTCTGTTTACTATTAGTGGAATTAGGATAAAATTTCAGTGTTTGTTTTCACTTAATTTTTTTTCCCCAAGAACTATCTAGGCTGCATCTGAAAACCTGTGTTCCAGCTATCTGAGACACTTGAGTAGGTTTTCTGCATGCAGTCATCTCAAGACCTATCCCCCAGACTGGATATAGAATCTTACACTTGTTGATACAACAATCAGTGGCCACAAGGGTCTATCATGATGGGTGCTTAGAGGAAGTCTCCAGACCTTTGCCCTTGACTTAGCTCAGGATACTAAGGACAGAGTAAGCTGTAGATCTGCTACTCAGTGCAGAATATGGTCCAGCAGTCAAAACCAATAGCCACTGTGACTGAAGAAACACTGAACACTTAGGTTATGAGAGCAGAGACTTGTATAAGGGTGTGCAGTATCCAGAAAAATAATTAGAACTGTCAGTCATACATCCTGTTATTTGTTCCATACTTGCTGCCAAGGAGGGAAGACAGTTTCATCATCTGGTGCTCTTTTTCAAAAATATGGAAAGGCAAACAAACACACACACACACAAAGCAGTGACATTAACTTCATTAAACAGTTGCTTAGTTTCTACAATATTCCCTAATATACCTTCTGAATGCTTGAAAAATATAGTTGAATTATTCTCAAGAACAACAACAAAGCAGGGCATACCTCCCATGGGGCAGCCACTCAAGTCTTCAAGGCTTGGGTTGTGGGCTTCCCTTCTCTGATAGGTGAGACTGGGGCAGCCCTCACTGGTATCTTCCCAGTGCCTTGGGTTGTGGGCTTCCCTTCTCTGATAGGTGAGACTGGGGCAGCCCTCACTGGTATCTTCCCAGTGCCTTGGGTTGTGGGCTTCCCTTCTCTGATAGGTGAGACTGGGGCAGCCCTCACTGGTATCTTCCCAGTAGGACTGCTGGACCAAAATGGAACCTGACCCAACATGACTTTATCAACTTCTAAGATTCCTAAGTCAGAAATGGAGTTTTACTTATCTGATAAAATTGTCTATAATATTAATACAACAGCACCAACACTAGAAATTAAAATTAAATTTAACAACAACACTAGAAATTAAGCTGAAATTGAACAACACTAGAAATTATAATTGTCTTACTGCACTCAGAATTTTTTGATAAATAGCTGTGTCTCTCTGTTCTTTTCAGAGCTTCCCAGGTGATGCTAGTGGTAAAGAATCTGCCTGCCAATGCAGGAGATGCAAGAGTTATGGGTTTGAGCCCTAGGTCAGGAAGATTCCTGGAGGAGGAAATGACAACCCATTCCAATATTCTTGCAGGTAGAATCCCATGGACAGAGGAGCGTGGTGGGCTACAGTCCATGGGGTTGCAAAGAGTCAGACACCACTGAGTACATAATCCTTTCCCAATCTGTTCTTTTCACTTAAAGTGTGCAAACCATGCATGCATATATTAGAGCAACTAGGTCTCAACTTTCTCTCCCCAAGGTGATTATAATTATAAATGGAACTTTTGGAAATCCTCTGGAATGACTCTTGATTTTATCTGAATTCCCTGTTCTTCTTGCTCTCAATCTATTACACTCCTTCTGCTTTCTCAGAAAAAGAAACCAAGTGTTGAGAGACAAGAGACTAACTTCTGAGTCAGTATTTTACTTCAAGTTCAAATCCATGGATACAACCTTATTTTCTCCTAAGGATTTCTTGGCAGTCTTTTTCTACAAGTAGACATTTTTAAAAGAGACTATTTTTTTTGACAACCTTATAGTTAAGAGGCTAGCAACTGTTCATAAAAAATGTTTCTCTAACACAATGTTGTTTTTATAATCACTAAATAAAGAAAGCTGAGCACTGAAGAATTGATGCTTTTGAACTGTAGTGTTGGAGAAGACTCTTGAGACTCCCTTGGACTGCTAGGAGAACCAATCAGTCCATCCTAAAGGAAATCAGTCCTGGGTGTTCATTGAAAGGACTGATGTTGAAGGTGAAACTCCAATACTTTGGCCACCTGATGCGAAGAGCTGACTCATTGGAAAAGACCCTGATGCTGGAAAAGATTGAAGGCAGGAGAAGAAGGGGATGACAGAGGATGAGGTGGTTGGATGGCATCACTGACTCGATGGACATGGGTTTGGGTGGACTCTAGGAGTTGGTGATGGACGGGGAGGCCTGGTGTGCCGTGGTTCATGAGGTCACAAAGAGTTGGACATGACTAAGCGACTGAACTGAACTGAACTGAAATCGAAAAACATAGTAAATTTTTCTCTTCTATATAAGAATCTGTAAAATGAATCAGCTTTCTTCTCTAAGTGCATAGTTGAACATAATCTTCCCAGAAATTTTATAATCATGTATAAACATTCACCTAAAATGAATTTTAAGAGGACTCACTAGTAAAATGAAAATACTTTCTGGTGTCCATGCGTAATTTGTAAGCAATGATACTGACAGTCAAAAGATAAGTACAAATAAGTATCTTTTTGTTCAACATTTTAAATTTTGTATGGAATACAGCCAATTAATAATGTTGTGATAGCTTCAGGTGAACAGCAAAGGGACTCAGCCAGACACATACATGGATCCATTCTCCCTCATACTCCCCTCCCATCCATGCTGCCTTTTAATTATGAAAAGTATTTTATTATATCCAAACACAACATAAAGCATTTCTTAAAGGACACATAGACTTTGGTTCATAATGTGGAAGATATCCACAGGTATTTATGATTTATAATTATGTCTCATTGTTAATTCTAGCTTTCTGAATTTTTAGGAAAAGCATTCAGATGCAATACTGTGTTAGAATTATAAAAAAGTAATAATACAAAGTTAGCTTCCTGCTATATTAGGATACTTTGCTAAACAATTTGATGAGGGAAAGACCTCTGTCAGAGATACAAAATTCAAAGTTCTTGACTGTTTTTCTCCAGAAATACACTTGTTAGGAGTCTTTGCATTCATCACAATAAAATAAGAGTACTTGATAAGGTGATTTCTAATGGTATTTTCAGAAAAAAAGTTTATTATTCTTTAATCATATGTCTTGGTCATACGTTTGTTACATTGAGCTGATTTTAAATGTATTTATTGATTACATGTAAGTCAGAAAATAGATTTCTAATCTTTCTTAGACAGGAAGAAGACCTATATTTAAGAAGACCTATTTCCTATTGGATGTGAGAAGGAAAATGAGTTATCATAGAAGTTTCTAGCTATTCTTTATCAGTTGTTTTCACTAAGATTCAAGTTGTCATTTTTAACCTGCAAACAAAATTTTGCAGTCTATTGTAAAAGGATATTCAGATAATTATAATCTCACCTATGCCTAATAATTGTCCTTTTGTTGTTTCTCAGTCACTAAGTCATGTCTCTCTCTTTGCAACCCTATGGACTACAGCACACCAGGCTCCTCTGTTCTCCGCTATCTCCTGGAGCTTGCTCAAACTCATGTCCATTGAGTTGGTGATGCCAACCAACCATCTCATCCTCTGTCATCCCCTGCTCCTCCTGCCTTCAATCTTTCCCAGCATAATCCCTGTCTTTTCCAATGAGTTGGCTCTTCTCATCAGGTAGCCAAATATTGAAGCTTCAGCTTCAGCATGAGTCCTTCCAGTGAATATTCAGGGTTGATTTCCGTTAGGATTGACTGGCTTGATCTCCTTGCAGTCCAAGGGACTCTCAACCATCTTCTCCAGAACCACATTTCTAAAGCATCAATTCTTTGGCATTCAGTCTTCTTTATGGTATAACTCTCACATCTGTACATGACCACTGGAAAAACCATAACTTTGACTATAAGGACCTTTGTCAGCAAAGTGATTACAGCTTTGTCATAGTGAAAGGGCTTGTGTAACTGAATGAAGCTCTGAACCATGCCATGAAGGGCCACCCAAGATGGACATGTCATAGTGGAGAGTTCTGACAAAACATGATCCACTGGAGGAGGGAATGGCAAACCAGTCCAGTATTCTTGCTTTCAGAACCCTATGAACAGGATGAAAAAAGTTGTCTTTTGCTGAAGCTAATTGATGAAAAAATGATAATGGTTAAGTCCCTGGGTATATATTCCCTTAGAATGTTTTCTTTTTCTTCTCTTTGCAGCCTTTTCAAAGTTCCCTTTCAATTAGAAGTATAAAAGGAGTTAGAGAATATGAGAGTCAGGACAGTATTTGCTGAATCAAAAGCAACATGTGGTTAAATGCCTCTTGACAAGCAAGCTGGTCTGAGAACTCTCACTCAGACTGTTAACTTTTGATCACTAGCTGAAGCCCTAAGTGTTGATTTGAACAGAATATTTAAAGAACATAAAATTTCTCCTTTACAACCAACTCTCCCAGCACTTAGTGTGTTGATATGTAGATGATAAAATTTCTATCAAAAACCAGCACTGAAGCAGATGCTAGTAATATAATGGCTAAGAATTTGCATTGAGGATGACTCTTGGGTGTGTTTCAGAGCATTCCTATGGTCCAATAGGAGCAGCTGGTGGGGATATCCTGATCTCTTTTGAAGTCTTATTTTTTCCTCAAATGATTTAAAGGTATAAGAGAAGAAGATTAACAGTTTCTAGAAGAAATCAAAAAAAGAAACGATAGTGCAGTGAAGAATATTTTGAAATACACAAATTTGATATGGCTCCCAAGTTGTAAATGAAATCGAGGTTGAAAATTAATGTCTATTGGTTCATGTATTCATTTTTATGCAGTCTCTCTAAAGTATATAGATACTGATGTTAGCATTTTATTGGCATATACAACAGATATAGTTTCTTTCTCTCTTGACAATTTCTCTGTTCTTAAAATTCTTAGAATAACAGCATGGCATATATACAATGTTCCTAGATTTTTGGAAAAGCTCATAACATCTAAATATGCCATTATAAGCAGAATTAAAGGTACACTGGAAACAAAAAATAATCCACATTTGTTATTGAGTCTGACTTGTCATTTCTAGATTTGTTTGCTTCCATATTTAAAGATGCTGTTTTGTGAGGTTTACATGTGTAAAACGTCTTCCTCTCATTATAGTAACAATCTAATGCACTTGGGATAAATCTTGAGCTGATAACAGGTGATTGGGCATTGTGCTGAAAATAAAGGCATATTAATAAATGTTGCATTATACTTGTAAAGAGCTTTATTGAAGATAAACTTTGAAAAATTTCTTTCTTGCACTAACCTAATAATAGAAAGACATTATGTTGTATCTGGGTAGCTTAAAAACAGAATTAAAAAGTTGGTTAATGTCAATGCAAAACATTGTTCAGATAGAATTTCAGAATATTTCACAGCTGACCTAAAAGCTGGCCTGTTTGCTTCAATCATTAGAAGTCAGAATCCTTACTCTACTCATACAGTGTCTATTTATAAAAGCAGAATGGCACTGAGAGTTGCAAAGACATTTATGTTATTTTCTTATTTAAAAATTTGGGAAATAAAAGTTAAATAATTGGGACAATAAAAAACAATACAAGTGCCCACAAAGAAAAATGCCCAGGTGCTTTTGACAGCACTATCCAGATGCTGCTTTTGTAACCTGAGCATCATTTTGCTTAAGCACCTTATGGGCAGAATTTTCTAACACTTCTACCCCAGCAGGTGGGCATGGCATATCCAAATATTTTGGTGTATCTTATTCATCTTTCTATATATAACGCTATTATTGTGTTATACAGTAGACATTCCATAAAACTCAGAGAGTTCCTACTCATTCTCTCTTGGGGAATCATAATTCCATATTATTTATTTTTACATGGCATCCTTTTCTACCCATTTCACTGAAGCTGTAGGCTTGACTTGGGTACTCAGACACAGAGGAGAATAAATAATATTATGTAGTATGTACACATCAGCAACAAAGACATAACATTTTAGTTACTTGTTTCATTTGTAAAGGATTTGGAAAGAGAATCTGTAAAAGAAAATGAAATTTCAGGGAAAAAACAACAATAAATGGCAGTCTATTGGTTTATCCTGAAGCTGTCAAATCAGAAGAAAACCACTCTGGCTGTGAGCCCATGGTGCAGGCGTGCTCAGTTGCTCAGTCGTGTCTGACTCTGCAAACCCATGGACTGTAGCCCGCCAGGCTCCTCTGCCCATGGGATTCTCCAGGCAAGAACACTGGAGTGGGTTGCCATGCCCTTCTTCTGGGGATCTTCCTGACTCTGGATGGAACCTGGATCTCCCACATTGCAGGCAGATTTTTTACTATCTGAACCACCAGGGAAGCCCTCTGACAAGATGGGAAACTTCAAATCTGAACTTTAAGAAGTAACATATAAAGTAATTTAGGTTTGCTAGTGGCTGTGGCCCTGAGTATAATTTAATACCATATGAGTGAATACAGCTGGGGTACATTTGCCAATGGTACAAGTTTGTACAATTTTTTTGTTAAATTATTTGAGGTTTTGGAATATGTGTTGCTATGTGTGGATTTGATTTTTTAATATTTTTATTGAAATATAGTTGATTTACAGTGTTGTGTTAACTTCAGGTATAAAGTGATTAATTTATATGTATACATGTATCTTTTTCAAGATTCTTTTCCCACATAGGTTATTGTATAATATTGAGTAGAATTCCCTGTGCTATGCAATGGGTTCTTGTTGATTATCTCATTTATACATAATAGTGTGTATATGTTAATCCCAAATTTCTAAGTTATTCCTCTCCCCATCTCCACTTTGGTAACCATAAATTTGTTTTCTATGTCTTTGAGTCTATTTTTCCTTTTAAAATAAGTTTATTTGTGTATATATATATATATATATATATATATATTTATTTAGATTGCACATGTAAGTGTTATGATACATTTGCCTTTGTCTGGCTTACTTCACTTAGTATAATAATCTCTGTTGCTGCAAATGATATTATTTCATTCTACCTTTTGACTGGGTAATATTCTATTATATATACATACATACAATATTCCATTATATATATTATATATTCCATACACAAACACACATACACACACATCTGTTGATAGACACATAGGCCACTTCCTGCTGCTGCTAAGTCGCTTCAGTCGTGTCCGACTCTGTGCGACCCCATAGACCACAGCCCACCAGGCTCTCCCGTCCCTGGGAGTCTCCAGGAAAGAACACTGGAGTAGGTTTCCATGTCCTTCTCCAATGCATGAAAGTGAAAAGTGAAAGTGAAGTCACTCAGTCGTGTCCAATTCTGTGCGACCCCATGGACAGCAGCCCCCCAGGCTCCCCCGTCCCTGGGAGTCTCCAGGCAAGAACACTGGAGTGGGTTTCCATGTCCTTCTCCAATGTATGAAAGTGAAAAGTGAAAGTGAAGTCGCTCAGTCGTGTCCAACTCTGTGCGACCCCATGGATGGCAGCCCCCCGGGCTCTCCCGTCCGTGGGAGTCTCTGGGGGAGAATGCTGGAGTGGGCCACTTCCATGTCCTCCGTGTCTTTTTTTTTTTTTAAACTTTACAATATTGTATTAGTTTTCCCAAATATCGAAATGAATCCACCACAGGTATACCTGTGTTCCCCATCCTGAACCTTCCTCCCTCCTCCCTCCCCATTCCCTCCCTCTGGGTCGTCCCAGTGCACCAGCCCCAAGCATCCAGTATCGTGCATCGAACCTGGACTGGTGACTCGTTTCATACATGATATTATACATGTTTCAATGCCATTCTCCCAAATCTCCCCACCCTCTCCCTCTCCCACAGAGTCCATAAGACTGATCGATACATCAGTGTCTCTTTTGCTGTGTCGTACACAGGGTTATTGTTACCATCTTTCTAAATTCCATATATATGCGTTAGTATACTGTATTGGTGTTTTTCTTTCTGGCTTACTTCACTGTGTATAATAGGTTCCAGTTTCATGCATCTCATTAGAACTGATTCAAAGTCTTGACTATTAGAGAGCAGTGCTGCTATGGACATCTGCATGCATACATCTTTTCAAACTGTGTTCTTCTCTGGATATATGCCTGGGAGTGGGATCATATGGTAACTCATTTTTAGTTTTCTGAGGAACTCCATACTGTTCTCCATAGTGACTGCACCAATTTACATTTCCACCAACAGTGTAGGAGGGTTTCTTTTTCTCCAGTGTGTGTGTTTTAGCACTGTGTAAATATACTTTATCCCCTATAGTAAAGTAACATTTTCAATGAATATATATATATATAATGCTGTATATTCTATAATATTGTCTATTATATATATTTGTCAGTCTCATACCTATAGAATATAAAATGCATTAAATGGTAATAATTTGCTCATCAATTTATGCTCTTTACGCTAATGTGGTAGTAAGTTAATGACATTATACTTTCCTCTCTCACCTTCAAAATTCTAAGTATTTTCTCTTCCATGAGCAATTGTTTCCCTTTGGTTATTTTTGAACTAGTGATATGGCATGTCAACACATTTTCTGGAAAATACGTAGTATCTCTGCACAGTTTATTTTAACAAATGATCTCCATCCAGCAAATGCTTTCTTTGCATTTGGCATATGCCATGTTTGAGAAGAAACTCAATTTCACAACAATATAGGAAGTAGTTTTTCCAAGAGTATGTCAGAGTAGAAAGCCATTTATTTTAAAATAAATATAAACACTAAAATATTTGTTGGTAGTATATGTCTTAGCTGGCAAGGCAGTATTTAAAAAGTTGTCTTCAAAATTTACAAAGAAAGTGAGAGCAAGCATCCAGAAAGGCAACCCCGTGAACACAGACAGACCTGGGTTTGTCTGCTTCTCCCTAACTTGGGGATGGCAAGGGACAGTGGGGCACAGAGGCCAGGCTCTGTCCAACATGGTCATGAGACTTGCCACTAAGGGCCCCAGCCCCAGCTCACCTTTTTTAAAACTTTGAATTGGGGGATAATTGCTTTATAGTATTATGTTGGTTTCTGCCATACATCAACATGAATCAGCCATAGGTATACATATGCCCCCCTCCTTCCCCTTGAACCTCCCTCCCACCTCCCTTTCCATCCCACCTCTCTAGGTTATCACAGAGCACACGTTTGAGCTCCCTAGGTCATACAGAGATTTCCTACTGGCTATCTATTTTACATGTGGCAATGTATATGTTTCAGTGTTACTTTATCAACTTGTCCCTCCTCTCCTTTCCCCACTGTGTCCACAAGTCTATTATATATGATATTTTTTTTCTCTTTCTGACTTGCTCCAGTTGAATAATAGGCTTTAGGTTCATCTACTTCCCTAGAATTGATTCAGATGCATTCCCTTTTGTGACTGAGTAATATTCCATTGCATATATTTACCCAGTCCACCTTTGAGATAAAGTGAGGAGCAACAAATCTTGCAGAGAAATAACAGGAATTGTGCTGGTTCTTTCCTTAGCTCTTGCTTCAAAAGCATTTGATCTAGAAATTTACATTTTAGTGTTCTTGGTTTTCAGAGCCAGGGAAGAAAAAAAAAAAGAAAGAAAAAGCAAACAAAGCAAAGCAGCTTCAACTCAGGCCTTGGGTAAACATCTTGCATATGATTAGCAATGGAAAAAAAAATCCTAAAATTCATGAGAATGAAAAGCATGGTGCAGGACAGGGGGGTGAGGGGGAGAAGTTAGATTGAGATTTGGGGGGAAAAAATCAGATATTGGAATTTGTTGTTGTTGTTATTCAGTTGCTAAGTCATGTCTGACTCTTTGCAATCCCATAAACTGCAGCACCCCAGGCTCCCCTGTCTTCCACTATGTCCCAGAGTTTATTCAAACTATGTCCACTGGGTCAGTGATGCTATCCAGCCATCTCATCTCTGCTGCCCCCTTCTCTTTTCACCTTCAAAAACCCATCAGGGTTTTCTCTAATCAGTCAACTCTTCACATAAGGTGGCCAAAGTATTGGAGCTTCAGCTTCAGCATCAGTCCTTCCAATAAATATTCAGGGTTGATTTCTGTTAGGACTGACTGATTTGTTCTCCTTGAGGGTATTGGAATAGTCACATAAAAATTATAAAATAAGTAATTTAATACACTGATGGAATAAAAAAAGGCATCAGAGCAAGAGAAGTAATTTTTTTTTTGAATGGCAACCCAAGAGGTCAAATAATAAATAACAATAAATGGGTTAAATAAGTAGTGAATGTGAAACAGTTAAAAAAAAGGTGGAATGGAATGAAACAGAAATCTGAAGAAATTACATGAAGAAGTGTGAAAGAATAAAGAAGTAGAACGCCACAAAAGAGGCTAAAAGACAAGCTAGGAAGTCAAGGTGTAAGAAGAAAAAAAAAATCAAAAAGGAGGGTCAAGGAGAGGCAATATGAAAAGAGAGAAGTGATGAAAGCAAACATCCACAGGTTCAGAATAAACTTGAGGCTGGAAAAATGGAATGAAATCCACTGGAACCATCAGGGTGACAGGGCAAAATACTGTAGACCTGAAGAACAGCTGGAAAGAAAATACTTATTATGTGCAAGGACACCAATTACACAGAAAAATGATTTCACACTAAAAATGGGAAGCCAAGGACTTTATAGAATTTTGTCTTCCGCAGCACTTTATGAATAACCATTCATTTAGAATGTGTACTTGTCAAAATGCCTGAAGTAAACAATTCAACGTTTGTACTTCAAATCAAAATTGGCAAATGGCAGTCATTTTCAAACACACAAAATCTCAGAAGCAAGAAAATTTCACTGTTAAGGTTTATGAAGACTGTACTTATGGAAATCAGAAAAGAAAGTTCTGAATCATAAGGAGAATCAGTGAGCGAAGAAATTGGTAAAAAAAGAAAAAGAAAATATCAGTTGTAGAGATCAGCAATAGTAGGTACTTGGTGAGACTACTAAAACTGAGATGTGGAACACAAAGGGCGGGGTGGTCAAACTAAGGAGATGATACATTCATTATTTTTGACCTGGTATGATGATGGTGTGTGTTAATATTTCTAATATATTCAATGATGGAAAGAGTGTATGCAGTTTCAAACCAGTGGAAGGAATAAATGAGATTTTTTTATCTCATGAAGAAAATTCCAAAAGGCAAGAAAAACAAAAAGAAACAAGGAAAAAAAAAAAAAAGAAATAAACCTACTAAAAACAGGATAAATGGAAAGCATAAAATACAGTTATAGCAATGTAGTCAGAAATATCAGGTTACCTCATAAGTGTAGCAGGAATAATGCTCTACTTTTAGAGTCAGAGTGTCAACTTAGGTGTAAAAAGGTAATAAAAATATATGCTGTTTATGAGGGATGCCCTAACACATTGGAAATTAAAGTGTGAAAGAAGAAGGAAGAAAAAGAGCTATTAAATAACAACAGAAACTGTTGCTATAAACATTAATAAATGACAAACAGACATTAAGACAAAAAGTGATCATTGCTCAGTCATGCCTGACTCTTTGCAGCCCCATGGACTGTAGCCTGCCAGGCTCCTCTGTCTGGAATTCTCCAGGCAAGATTACTGGAGTGGGTTGCCATTTCCTTATCCAAGACAAAAAGCATTACTAAAAATAATAAAGTCTACTCCATAAGAATATATCTTTAAATTAACCAGGACTGTATATGTGTTATTATGTTATATGTTATACAATATGCACTATAGGGAGATGCTTCTAGTTATGTTGACATTGACTTAACTATAAGCAGAAATTGATAAATATAACAACTAAATGGGAGATTTTAGCAAATAACTCTCCAATTTAGACCAAAAAAAAAAGCACTAGTAAATATATGAGACACAAAAATTAAACACATTGATATGGTAGACATACATACAGATCATACACAACAAAACCAGATAATGTGCCATATACTCAAACACACATAAATGTTTAAAAAAATTGTTTCTGTGCTAAGCTCTGAACACCAAATTCAAGTGTTCAAGTGAATTCTATCTTTCAGAACACATTCTGTTCTGAAACTGGAACTAAAGTGTAAATCTGTGGGAGCACTGTTGAAAAAATATTTTGAAAAATTTTAAGACACTTTTGAATTATTATAGGGTACAATAAAGAATTGTGCTAAACATTAAACTTAGGATAGGAGTTTTAAAAATATACCTAAACTTTAAGGATAACCTATATAGTAATAGATGAGATTAGTTTATAGGCTTAAATGCTTATAGAATTAAGACATTAATGAGAAATGTGCTCAAGTGCTACATACACAAATTAGAAGAAAATCTAAGATTTTAAAGTAAAATGAAAGAATTTGAGGAAAAGTGATAAATATAATATTGGCAATTTATGAGATAGAGAATCATAATAAATAACAACAAATGACCTGCTCTTTGAACTAAAACAAACAATTTTTAGAATTTTAGGAAACTGATCAAGTGGAAGTGTTGCAATGGGGACAAGACTTGGGCTGGTACAGCTGTGCAGAAATATTAATGCAGGCAAAATAATATTTGAACACCCAAATGCTGACAAATTTGAAGACAGTTAACCAGGACAGAGTTCTTTGAATGTATCACTTCCTAAAATGAACTAAATAGAGGTTGAAAATTGGAATTGCCCCATGGCCTAAATAAATGGAACTGTAAGCCCCAAATTTTCCACAAATGCTATTTTATAAATTCCATTAATCAAGCAAATTCTTGGTCAATTTTTTCTTAATAATAGAAAAAATGAGGAACATTCTCCAAAAATTTTTAGCTAATATTCTCCAAATTATTTAACAATTGTGCTAGTACAGTTAGTCTCATACTGATATGAGATAGGTGAAATATGCAAAAAGAAAATTATGAACCAATCTCAGTCACTAAATGAAATGAAGGAATAAGACCATATTTGTTGATGTTTATAAATCCAGAAAAGTGTAAAACTATAGCACCTTATAACACATACCAGAGATGTTAAATTTAACATCTGAAAGTCAGTTAATAAATTCAGATGCTATGCTATGCTATGCTAAGTCACTTCTGTCGTATCCGACTCTGTGCGACCCCATAGACGGCAGCCCACCAGGCTCCGTCATCCCTGGGATTCTCCAGGCAAGAACACTGGAGTGGGTCGCCATTTCCTTTTCCAGAGCACGAAAGAGAAAAGTGAAAGTGAAGTCGCTCAGTCGTGTCCGACTCTTAGCAACCCCATGGACTGCAGCCTACCAGGCTTCTCCATCCATGGGATTTTCCAGGCAAGAGTACTGGAGTGGGGTGCCATTGCCTTCTCCATAAAAATTGGTGATTATAAAATGTTTATTTTTTTTTAATTTTATTTTATTTTTAAACTTTACAATATTGTATTAGTTTTGCCTTAAAATACAAACATTAAAACATTATGTTTTAATTAAAAACATTAAACATTAAAAATACATGATCATTATTGGTTATAATACATTATAGAAACATTAAAAATTAGATAGAAACATTAAAAATACATGATCATTTATTGCTTATAATAACTAATAAAATCACAATAAATTTCAAAGCTCATATCATAATAATATTTTAGCAAACTAAATTTATTAGACAACTTTCTTAAGCCTGATAGAAACATTAAAAATACATGATAGAAACATTAAAAATTAAACATTAAAAATACATGATCATTTATTGGTTATAATAACTAATAAAATCACAATAAATTTCAAAGCTCATATCATAATAACATTTTAGCAAACTAAATTTATTAGACAACTTTCTTAAGCCTGAGAAGGTAGTTTAACTAATTTTACAGTGAATATAATAGCCAGGACATGGAAGCAACCTAGATGCCCATCAGCAGATGAATGGATAAGAAAGTTGTGGTACATATACACAATGGAGTTTTACTCAGCCATTAAAAAGAATACATTTGAATCAGTTCTAATGAGGTGGATGAAACTGGAACCTATTATACAGAGTGAAGTAATCCAGAAAGAAAAACATCAATACAGTATACTAACGCATATATATGGAATTTAGAAAGATGGTAACAATAACCCTGTGTATGAGACAGCAAAAGAGACACTGATGTATCGATCAGTCTTATGGACTCTGTGGGAGAGGGAGAGGGTGGGGAGATTTGGGAGAATGGCATTGAAACATGTATAATATCATGTATGAAACGAGTAGCCAGTCCAGGTTCAATGCACGATACTGGATGCTTGGGGCTGGTGCACAGGGACGACCCAGAGGGAGGGTATGGGGAGGGAGGAGGGAGGAGGGTTCAGGATGGGGAACACAGGTATACCTGTGGTGGATTCTTTTTGATATTTGGCAAAACTAATACAATATTGTAAAGTTTAAAAATAAAATAAAATTAAAAAAAAATAAACATTTTATAATCACCATGTATGATATAGCCACATTTTTAAAAAATCCTGTATTTTAGGTCATACTGTCTAATTAAAGTTAACAATGCATAAATATATAAATCATGAAGAAGAAAAGGAAACCTACTGACATTATTCATTGATGATATAATAGTATAAAAGAAACAAATTTGGGATATGAAATAGAAGAATTTGTAAGATTTGTAGTAAGTTAGGTATATTTAAATCACAGCACTAGAAAATATTTAGGGGGGAGGAATTTAGCATTTACAATGAAAATAAACATAGCTATGAACCAAGTTATTCAAAGATGTACAAGGCCATTATGTTGAAAACTATGGTACCTTACTGAAAGATAATGAGAAAAGGTAAAGAAAGATCTAAAGTAAAGTCATTGATAGAGAGGCTCAGATTGTTCAGCTCCCCCAATCATTGATCTATAAACTTAATATCATTCTAAGAGAAATTTCACTTAAAACTCAACATTCAAAAAACTCAGATAATGGCATCTGGTCTCGGTCCCATCACTTCATGGAAAATAGATGGGAAAAACAATTGGGAAACAGTGACATATTTTGTTTTCTTGGGCTCCAAAATCACTGCAGATGATGACTGCAGCCATGAAATTGAAAGACGCTTGCTCCTTGGAAGAAAAACTCTGACTAACCTAGACAGCATATTTAAAAGCAGAGACATCATTTTGCTGACAACTGTCCAGATAGTCAAAGCTATGGTTTTTGCATTCATCATGTACAGATGTGAGAGTTAGACCATAAAGAAGGCTGAGTTGATGCTTTTGTATTGTGGTGATGGAGAAAACTCTTGAAAGTCCTGTAGACAGCAAGGAAATACAACCAGTCCATCCTAAAGGACATCAACCCTGAATATTCACTGGAACGAATGATGCTGATGCTGAAGCTCCAATACTTTGGTCACCTGATATAAAGAGCCAACTCATTGGAAAAGACCCTAATGTTGGAAAAGATTGAGGGCAAGAGCAGAAGGGGGCGACAGAGGATGAAATTGTTCGACGACATCACCAATTCAATAGACATGAGATTGAGCAAACTCCAGGAGATAGTGAAAGAGAGGGAAGCCTGGCGTGCTACAGTTCATGGGATTTCAAAGAATTGGGCATGACTGAGTAAAGCATGGATGTGAGAGTTGGACTGTGAAGAAAGCTGAGCACTAAAGAATTGATGCTTTTAAACTGTAGTGTTGGAGAAGACTCTTGAGAGTCCCTTGGACTGCTAAGAGAACCAATCAGTCGATTCTAAAGGAGATCAGCCCTGGGTGATCTTTAGAAGGAATGATGCTAAATTTGAAACTCCAGTACTTTGGCCACCTCATGCGAAGAGTTGACTCATTGGAAAAGACTCTGATGCTGGGAGGGATTGGGGGCAGGAGGAGAAGGGAACGACAGAGGATGAGATGGCTGGATGGCATCACCGACTCAATGGACATGAGTTTGAGTGAACTCCAGGAGTTGGTATGGACAGGGAGGCCTGGCGTGCTGCGATTCATGGGGTCGCAAAGAGTCGGACATGACTGAGTGACTGAACTGAACTAAGTAACTGAATAATTCAAATTCTGTGTTGGGATGTGTGTGTGTGTGTGTGTGTGTGTGCACGCATGTAAGAACAAAGGGCCAAGAAGGGTCAAGACACAGAAAAAGGAAAAAAGAAAAAGAAAAAAGAAAAATGAGGGAAATGGCTTGACTAATAGATATTGACTTATTATGAAAATATAATCTTTCTGCCCACAGGCTATTGGCTTCAGAATAGAAAAACAGATCAAAAGAGCAAAATAATCAACTAAGAAACACACTCTTATGTGTTGAAAATTCATTTACCAGAGTTGGCATTGCAAATATGTGAGAAAAAGTTTGAACCATGAAATAAAGCACCCTGAGTTTTTGGTTATCCATATGGAAATATATCTTTTCCTTACAGCATATATTAAAGTCATTTCAAGCAAATTATAGGCTTAAAGATGAAATGTTCAATCTCTGGGAGAAATTTACCTTGGTTTTGGAAGGAATTTATTAGATATGAAATGTGCAGTCATGTATTAAAATTAAGTATCACATCAAAAAGTACAACATATGAAGGGAAAGCGCAAGCCAAAAACTCTGAGAATGTATTTGCAGCACAGGGAACTAATGAATTCTTATCAAAAATATACTATTCAAAAGCTTCTACAGATCATTGAGAAATAGACAATACAACAGACAGTAGAATGAGAGGCATGAGGAATTATTTCTAAGAAAAAGAAACAAAGGGAAAATAAACATGAAAAGATACAATCTCATGACAAATTTTGAGGTGAAATAAATACATTTTAACTACCATTAAGTTGGAAAAATTAAAAAAGTTTTATGACATAAGGGGTCTCCAGTGTCTATGTGAACTGGTATAACTATGTGCAACAGAATATCCACTACCTTGTAGATGATGTGCAAATCTTATGGACCACAAAATCCACTCATAAACATAATGTGAGCAGTAGTTTTCAAGCTCTATTAGTCTAAAATGCTCACACTAACAATAATGAAGTGTTAATGAAAAAGTATATAGCCTTCCTCCATGAATGGCACTCTGTCATTTTCTGTTTTACTGAATTATGTTTTCAATTCTGTTCACGACTCACCGAGTTAATGTTGTGCCAGTGAACAGTTGTGGTCTTCAGGATGCGTGTCCCTAGAACAACTCTTGTACCGTAAAAGAGGAAAGTGCACAAATTTTGTAGAAGCACTTTTCTTTTGCAATGTATAAGAAAAGAATGGTCCTGGTGTCTTCTTATAAGAAACTAGGTCGTAAATTGTGATATCTAGTCTTACAATGGACTGTCGGTAAAAAATAAATGACTTTTAGTGCACTAAACCAGGTGAAACAGCTACTACAAAGTACTTAAGAATGAAACAGAGGTTTTCATTTATACAAAGGCTTAAATATGCTGAATTAAGCAATAGCAGGGAGACAGAGACAGGGAGATGAAGTGAAAGAATGTTTATAAGCAACAGAATGGATAACACAAAAGGCCAAAAACTGTGCCCTCAGGGAGACTAGAGGAATGAGGATGGATGGTGGAGGGACAAAGAGGTTCCTCATAATTATCCATCCTCAATGTTTAATCCCCAAACTGAAGCTTGGTATGCATCTATTTTGTTTTATTTCTACTTTGGCTTAAAGCTCAACATTCAGAAAACGAAGATCATGGCATCCGGTCCCACCACTTCATGGGAAATAGATGGGGAAACAGTGGAAACGGTGTCAGACTTTATTTTTCTGGGCTCCAAAATCACTATAGATGGTGACTGCAGCCATGAAATTAAAAGACGCTCACTCCTTGGAAGGAAAGTTACCACCAACCTAGATGGCATATTCAAAAGCAGAGACATTACTCTGCCAACAAAGGTTCGTCTAGTCAAGGCTATGGTTTTTCCTGTGGTCATGTGTGGATGTGAGAGTTGAACTGTGAAGAAGGCTGAGTGCCGAAGAATTGATGCTTTTGAACTGTGGTGTTGGAGAAGACTCTTGAGAGTCCCTTGGACCGCAAGGAGATCCAACCAGTCCATTCTGAAGGAGATCAGCCCTGGGATTTCTTTGGAAGGAACGATGCTAAAGCTGAAACTCCAGTACTTTGGCCACCTGATGCGAAGCGTTGACTCATTGGAAAAGACTCTGATGCTGGGAGGGATTGGGGGCAGGAGGAGAAGGGAACGACAGAGGATGAGATGGCTGGATAGCATCACTGACTCGATGGACGTGGGTCTAAGTGAACTCCGGGAGTTGTTGATGGACAAGAAGGCCTGGCGTGCTGCAATTCATGGGGTCGCAAAGAGTCGGACACGACTAAGCGACCGATCTGATTATATATTGCATAGGCAGTCTTTTGAAAATAAATGATTATTTAAGAATCTAAAAATGTAAAGGGAACAATAATCATCTTTTTTCAGTTTTTATTAAAAATACACAGAATATACAAAAAAGAGCCAATATTTTAACAGTTCAGATACTAAATTTTCACAATTTAAAGACTATTCAGAGTCCTGGGACTTCTCTGGTTGTCCAGTGGTTAGGATTCTGTGTTTCCACTGGAGAGGGCATAGGTGTTGGAGAAATAAGATCCCACACCTGAAAAAAAAAAAAAAAGCTAAAAAAATTTTTAAAAGAACATCCAAATCAGGAAACATTCTGTCCTCAATACCCACCAGCATTTACTGATCACTCTTCTTCCAGACAACATCTCCCTTTCAAAGGGTAACCGCTTCTTTCTAGAAGGGTAGATAAATTTATATGATCATAAACTTTATAGATTTCCCAGTTACATGAACTGATATATATTTTGAAAATTATATGTGTGTGTATATATATATATATATATATACACACATATATATTTCAATTAATAAATTTTATTGAAGTATAGTTGTTTTATAGTGTCATGTTGGTTTCTGCTGTACATCAGAGTGAATCAGCTATATGTTTTCATTTTTTTCCTTGCCTTACTGCATTGGTGTGAACCTTTGGTACAAGTTTAGTAGAAGTGGTGACAGTGGGCATACTAGTCTCATTACTGATCTCAGGGGAATTAATTATTTATTTATTTATTTATTTTTTTTTTAGGTTCATTGATTCTTCCCTATTGCTTGTCTTTTTTTTTTTTAATTTTATTTTATTTTTAAACTTTACAATGTTGTATTGGTTCTGCCATATTGTTTTTCATAAACAGGCTTTATCACACTGAGGAAAAGCCCTTCTGTTCTTAGTTCTTATTACTAATTTTATTCTATTAGTAATTTTTAATCATTAAGACATATTCTATTTTGTCAATAACTTTTTTGGCATCTAACAATGTGATCATATGTCTTTCTCCTTCTTTATGTTAAGGTGGTTTCTATATTGCTTAATTTTTGAATGATCAGTCAGCATTGCCTTCTGATGATACATTCTACTGGTCAGTAAGTATTCTTTGATTTATGCAGCCATAGTTTTGATGGATGGTATTACTCTGATTGGATTTTTGCATTTATGTTCATGATAGAGATTGATATGTACTTTCTCTTTTAATGTGTTTGTCAAGATTTAATACTGAAGTTATCATGGCTTCTTAAAATGTTATAACATGTTCTCTTTTATCATCTTTTCTGAAAGACTAAGATGTTTTTTTCTTAAATATTTGGAGGAATTAACCACAAAAAATATTTGGTTTTGAAGGGAGTGTGTGTGTGTGTGTGTGTGTGTGTGTGTGTGTGTGTGTGTGAATGCATACAATAATAGAACAAATATTTTAACAGGTATAAAATTATTCAGGTTTCTAACACTTCTGCTTTCAGTTTGGTTAAGTGGTTTTTTTTTTTTTTTTTTACAGGTTTTTCTACTTAATCCCTATGTTTGTCAAATTTATAGTCATATATAGAATCCTCTTAATATCTTTCAAAATTTGAACATTCTTTATGTGGATATAGAAGCTTAGTTGGCAGTTGTTTTCTCTCAACATTAAATGTCATTCCATCTCCTTCTGATGTCCATCATTTTTATGAGACATCAAATCTTAGTTATGGCTGCACTAATAAAGGTAATATCTTTTCTCTCCTGTGTGAAGATTTCCCCTTTGTCTCCAAATTTTGGGAATTTTTCTGTCATAGTTGAGAACATCATTGTTGATCCACATAGTCCATCTCTGCTGATATTGCTCACTGCAGTGGTTTTGGTAGCAATGGGTGCCCTTTTGGCATTTTAACAACTTTCAATGTTTGGGAAGTGTTTCTCCTTTGTGGGAAGTTCCACCTTTCTCTGAATTTAACAAAAGCACATATTCACTTCCTTAGCCTCCCTTGCAGCTAACCTATATGCACATAATTTAGTCTTGGATCCACACTGAGTTTTGACAAAGAAGCATCGAAATTGATGGATGTTGGAGGAGCACATGTGTTCACTAGCAACTGGAGTTGTCTTATCGTGGCTGCATCCCAAGTCCACTGCCAAGTATTCTTCAGGAATATAGTTCGGATCTGGGATGTTATTTTTATCAGGGTAATGCTGAGTTGTGTTCTCAGATCTCTCCCTGATTCTGTTAGCTTCCCACACAATTTATACTGCATTTTCTTCTAAAATCAGCTAGATTAGGTTTCTGTGTTGCAACTAAAAGCTGTCATCATCTCTGACATCTTCTCTCACATCCTTCACAACCCGTCAGTCATCAGATTCTATCCCAGGTATATCTTTCAAGCAAATCTTGAATCATTTCCTGTGTCTCCTTATAAATCAGTTCTAATCTTTTACATGGAAACATTTGCAAGAATTCTCCTTGATAGCCTGCAATCTATTTACATGAAGCACCATCTGTCTGCTTAGATCTCACGTTTAAAACTTTCTAATATTTTATATTGATGTTAGGACAAAATCCCAAACCCTCATCATGGCTTTAAGGGCTTCCAGGATGTAGCGCTTACAGACTGTTAAGCCTCAACCCTCACCTCTCTCGTCAGCACTCATTCTGCTTTTGTCATTCTGGCTCTTCCTAGGTCCCTGAACTTAGCAGCCATCTTCCTCCTGCCTCTTAACTCAAGGTCATTGCACCTGATGGAGCCACTGCCTGGACTGCTCTTTCTCCTACTTTATCGTGTATGTATTATAATTCCTGTTCATCTTTCAGGTCTATGCCTGAATTGATTTTCTGGAGGAAAGACTTCTCAAAGTAGACAAGGACTTTACAAACTAGATGAACATACATGCATGCTCACATGTCCAGCTCTTTGTGAGCCCCATGGACTGTAGCCCACCAGGCTCCTCTGTCCATGGGATTTCCCAGGCAAGAATACTGGAGTGGGTTGCCATTTCCTCCTCAAGGGGATCTTCCTGACTCAGGGATCGAACCTGAGTCTCCTGCATCACCTGCATTGGCAGGCAGGTTCTTTACCACTGAGCCACCTGAGAAGCCCACACATAGATGAGATCCACCCCTTAATCCTTGTGGCCCCAGGATCTAGAGTCATGACAGACATGTAGGAACTCAATAAGCAACTGGTGAGTTAATAAATGAATGAATATCAAAATACACCATTGCTTTTACAAGATTGGTTTTCCCGAAAGCAATTTTGGTCAAAAGAGTGGGCATGTGTATAAAGCTTACATTCTCCAGCCTGGAAGGAAACCCAAGGATACATCACTCACCTCAGTCCCCAAAACTGTGTATGCTCTGTTTTTAGTAGCTAAAATTTATTGACAGCCAACCTTGCTGGTGACAACTATAAAAAAGGAAGAAATAGAAATATGAGGGGAGTGTCATCTCGAATAAATACATGTTTGCTTGTCTAGTTTCTGCCAGTCTAACCAAAAAATATTGCCTGGTTGTCAGATATCTCTGCATTTATATTAAAGTTAGATAGGAATTATAATTCATAAATTTAATCTTTTTCCCTCAGCTTTATTGAGGTAGATTGAAATTTGATATTGTGCTTATATTTAGTCTGTACAACTTGATGGTCTGATATACTTATATGGGGTGAAGTATTTACCACAAGCAGGTTGATTAATGTTCATCACCTTACATAGTTACTGTTTTATTGTGTGTGTGTGTGTGTGTGTGTGTGTGTGTGTGTGTGTTTTGTGAGAACCTTTAAGATCTTAGCAAATTTTGACTTTGTTAACTATGGTTGCAGTGTTGTAACTTAAATGTCCAGAACTCAATCATCTTGCACAGCTGAATCTTCCCATCCATTGATCAATATTTCCTCATTGGCCCCCTCCCCCTAGCCCCTGGTATCTACCTTTATATTTTCTGTCTCTCTGAGTTATGCTGTTTTAGATTTCACATATAAATTATGCAAAATTATCTAAAATCTGCCTGCCTTAGTTGTTGTCTTCATCAGCTGAGTTTCAGGTCACTTTATGACCTCTGGAAAGTCAAAGGTTAAACAGTAGGTCTGCATCTGCAATTTACTCTCTCCTTTGGAGGAGGGAATGCCCTTGGGAAAGGAAGTAGTGTCCAGTTCAAACATCCTCTTAAACAAGCTGCTACTGCTGCTGCTGCTAAGTCGCTTCAGTCATGTCCGACTCTGTGCGACCCCATAGATGGCAGCCCACCAAGCTCCCCTGTCCCTGGGATCCTATGCCTTTAGCTGGATGAATTTCAAAGAATTAGACTGTTAATGGAAGATCCCTGGAGGCTCAGATGGTAAAGAATCCACCTGCTAATGCAGGAGACCCAGGATCTATACCTGGGTCAGGAAGATCCCCTGAAGAAGGGAATGGCAACCCACTCCAGTGTTCTTGCTTGGAGAATCCCATGGACAGAGGAGCCTGGTGAGCTGCAGTCCATGGGGTCGCAAAGAGCTAGACATGACTGAATGACTAACACTTAACCAAACCAAGTATATTTGACAGACGATCATGTAAACAATGACAACAAAATTATCTGATTATAAAACATTGATTTTTATGATCAATGTATTTACACTTTCTGTGTAAATAATATGATCTGTGCTGCTACTGCTGCTAAGTCACTTCAGTCATGTCCGACTCTGTGCGACCCCATAGACGGCTGCCCACCAGGCTCCCCCGTCCCTGGGATCCTCCAGGCAAGAACACTAGAGTGGGTTGCCATTTCCTTCTCCAATGCATGAAAGTGAAAAGTGAAAGTGAAGTCGCTCAGTTGTGTCTGACTCTTCGCGACCCCATAGACTGCAGCCTGCCAGGCTCCTCTGTCCATGGGATTTTCCAGGCAAGAGTACCTCTCTTAAAAAAATGTATCAATTGGGACCAGCACACATCCTAGGACTGCAAGAATAAGTGTGTAGAGAATGCTGGTCCCTCTGCCCTGCTCCTTGTTTTATCTGTACCTGGTGATTACTGGCATTCTTGGAGTCATTACTAAAGTCTGTAAACTGCCTAATATCTCCGATTTGCATGTCTGATTTGACCATATAGTCTTTGTGCAAAATCCACAAATATCAAAGGCTGAATATGAGAATAAAATAAGATAATGTTGTTAAAACTATGATGAAATGTATAAGCAGTTAAACACAGGGGAGATGTTATTTCTATTAAAGCCTTGGATGATTGTTCTATGAAAACCAAGTTAATTCTTTCAGACCAAGCAGAACATGCACTGAAATTAAGTTTTTATACATGGCAAATATTTTCTTGGTTTTTGTAACCTGCATCAATAAATAATTTTTAACATAAAAAACAGGGCTAAATATATATATATATATATATATATATATATATATATATATCAGCACATAAGAACACATTGAAAATAATGGCAGCTCTACAATATTACTGGACAGATCAATTTTGTATAGTTTCAGTGATTACGGTTCTCTGCCAATAGCTAAATAAAACATTTTAAAACTTGGGTTTGCATTTGATTTTGTAGTCCCTTAACTGCAGAATATAGTCTTTTATGAAAAGTTCTTTTAAAGAATAATATTGATGCATTCAAACGTTATATCCGCCTTACTCCCATTTGAACTACTATTGATCACATAGGTGCAATTAACCTACTACTTTTGGTAGAAAAGTACATTCTAGGAGCAAGGGGGAAAACATGATCTTCTAAGACATTTCAGTTTTCCACAGCAGCTGTTTCCCATTGTCTGTATTTCTTTATTTCAAAAATACATATTTTAAATTCTATTCAGCATTTGAGAGAAAATTCATTATCTTGAGCATTTTAATAACTGGATAATGTACTAACTTAATGAAATACTAACAAATGTTTTATATAAATTTTCTTTTTGTTTTGTCATTAGGAAAACCCGTAACCTTGTATTTCATCCATTGCTTCCAAAATAAATTTGGAAGGATGAATATTGTGAAATATACCTTAGCCTAGGAAATATACAACAATTTAGCTGTACATGAGGTTTTTTTCCAACTCAATAAATAGAAAATATTTTATGTGGAGTAATGAAGAATTTCAAGATCGAACTTTATGATTAATGGAATATTAACTATAACCAATTGGACAGAATTTCACATTCTACCATCTTTCATAAGCTGTGTAATTTTTAGAAAATTGGAGTGTGATATGCAAGAACTTTTTTTTTTTACAAAATTATAATGTGAAATTGCTGCCCCTTGTGTGCACAAACATTTGAGTGAATTAAACATTAGCACTGTTCCCACAGGTAAGACACTAAGCCTGGGCCATGGAATTGAAAAAGGTTCCATCATCTTAGAAATTTATCAGAAATTAGAGCCAGCTAAAATAACTCTATATGTAGTATAGAGTTCTTAAAGATGATTATAGTTTTTGTGTTGTTTAGTTTTCCATTAGAATTATAGTTCTTTGATGTATGTAATTTCCCAGAATTAACAGTTTTGTGTGAACTGGTGGTGTCTTTTTTTTGGAATTTTTTCTTTAAATTTCTATTTAGGATAATGAATGAATCCCACAGAGCGGTAGACAATCTAACATTAAGATATTATTCTGAAAAAAAAAAAACAAACAGTAAGAAGAATATTCCCCAGGTAATGAATGCCACGTCCTGAAGTAAAAGAGTGAAATTAAAAAACAAAAACAACTCCCTTAGAAAAAAAAATCAACATTAAAAAAAAAAGGTTGTTTTTGAAGTCCTTCCTATTTCACTTTTGTCTATTTTCTTCCTTCTTCTCTTCCTTCTTACCCTTCTTACTTTCCACTGAAAACATGAGGGCTTATCGTGACGTATAAGTTAGTTGCTCAGTCATGGCCAACCCTTTCAGACCCCAAGGACTGCAGCGCACAGGGTTCCTCTATCCATGGAATTCTCCAGGCAAGAATACCGGAGTGATAGCCACTCCCTTCTCCAGGGGATCTTCCCGACCCAGAATCGAATCTGGGTCTCCTGCATTGTGAGCAGATTCTGTACCCTCTGCTTATTACTTCATATATAAAGAAACTTGTAACACCAGATTTTCTGTAGGTGTCTTTCTTCAGTTGATGTGACCTTCTGATGTGCACTCTCTATTTTTGAAATTGGTTATTCGTTACAACAGTGCCTATAACTGCAAGGAAACTAAATTAGAATCAAGTTTTGCAATGTTTTTAAAAATGGGGGAATATAAGGAGAAATAAATAGCTTTTCAATGAGCAAATTTTAGGGACCTGCTTCTGTTTAAAAACAAAACCTACAGTAGAAATTGGTAAGTCAGAAAAGTGACTGCTTTTCCATATTCTAAAATGGAAAAAGGCAATGTTCCATACCAACAGGATTTTTAGAACCTCACTCAGAAGTTAAATAACAGATTATCTCAGAAAAATGGGACCCAAGGAGTTTATACTGCTGGATACACCCAGGGTATAAGGACATTAAAATGGCAGGGTTAATCTAGTGACTTTTGTCCCTCCTATTTTCAGTAGAGAAATTATCAAGAAGGGAAAAATGGGGAAATATAGTCAAGGGTGTGTATAACTTTTATTCATAGGCCCATAGTGTATTAAATTTGGGAGACAGATGACAGAAATGAAAGAGTAGAATTCTCATTTTATCATGATATGAGTGTCTGGTATGTCCAAAAGTGGTAATAAATGATGTAGCTGATAAGAGAACCAGATCATAGGGTTTTCTGTTCTGTATTTTTTTCAGTACATTGGTACTTTACATCAGTTCAGTTCAGTTCAGTCGCTCAGTCGTGTCCAACTCTTTGTGACCCCATGAATCGCAGCACGCCAGGCCTCCCTGTCCATCACCAACTCCCAGAGTTCACTCAGACTCATCCATCGAGTCAGTGATGCCATCCAGCCATCTCATCCTCTGTCGTCCCCTTCTCCTCCTGCCCCCAATCCCTCCCAGCATCAGAGTCTTTTCCAATGAGTCAACTCTTCACATCAGGTGGCCAAAGTACCGGAGTTTCAGCTTTAGCATCATCCCTTCCAAAGAACACTCAGGGCTGCTCTCCTTCAGAATGGACTGTCTTCACAGTCCAACTCTCACATCCATATATCATCTGTATATTTATACTGATATTATGGAAAAGGTCTGAATCTTTCTCATTTCTGCTTCCAGAGTTTAAAGAAAAGTTTATGTAGTGATTTAAATAGTGACAATTTGCTTCATCGCAATCAGAAAATAGGTTGAAGAGGGAAAAAAAAAAAAGCTGTGAATGGAGTAACTTGTTTTTGTATACATACACACAGTTAACTTTATAGTGTAGATATTTTAAACAAATTATTTGCTTGTCTATATAAAGTATAAAGATATCACTTCAGTTAATCCTAAGGGGAAGTGTCAGCCGAGCTGTAAATAACTGTAAATCATTTCTTAGGTGAACAGAATCTCTTTCCATCTCAATGAGCCAACTTCAACACCAGTGACACTTAATAATCCTCATATTGACAGGAGGACATAAAAATCTGCTTTCAACTGTATTTTTCTGTTAGGAGGAGGACATTCTCTGTGGATTTCTTGTATTTCTGCACATCTTAAGAGCAGAGGAGTCATATGCCCTTTTCCAGACATCCTTCCAAAGATGTTTTATAGCAAACAGCCTGATAAGATAGAGATATTGTGGATGCCATGTTCCAGTAAAATAAAGGTAATATCCTCCTCCAAGATGAAGCAGGCAGACTCTGCCCATTATAGGAAGGTCAGGTTTCCTAGCCTTAGATGTCCTCTCTTGTGATGTAAGTCAATTTACATTCTGGCATCCACTTCGCCCTTTTCTCGGGGCCCATTGGTAATCAGGGCTCAGGGAACAGACATAAACAATACTGGCTATTGCAATTTCTGTTAACAAGAGTTTTTTTTTTTTTTTTCACCTGGCCAGGGAGTCTCATGTCCTCTGCTTGTGTGTGAGAAACTGGCTGACAAACAGCAAGTACGTTTGCAAGTAGAGTAAAATCTCAGACCCTTCAAAGATCTGGACATCATCATCTTTCCATTCCCGCAGTTCATTCTGTATACGTCTAGCGGACTCACCTTTATCAGGCTCCTGTCCCATTTGATCATATTTCTATCCAAAAACTCCAGTGCTTTCCAATGATTAAGAGTATCTCCAAGGAACATAAACCTGAGCTTGTAGGGTTCCAATTTTCCTTTGTGTCTGATGCAGTATAAATTCTCATCAAGAAATTAAAAGTTTTTTGTTATGTGGTTCCAACTCACCTTTTTTTATTTTAATTTTTAAAAAAAAAATTTATGGGAGGATTATTGCTTTACAATATTATGCTCATTTGTGCCATACATCAAATAAATCAGCCACAGGTATACATAGCCCTTCCCTCTTGAACCTCCCTCCCTCCCACTTCCCACCCCATCCCACCCCTCTAGGCTGTCACAGAGCGCTGGGTTTGAGCTCCCTGTGTCACAGAGCACATTCCCACTGGCTCTCTATATTCCACATAGTAATGAATATGTTTCCATGCTACTCTCCCGATTCATCCCATCCTCTCTTTCCCACACTGTGTCCACAAGTTGCTCTCTGTGTCTGCATCTCCATTGCTGCCTGACAAAGAGCTTCATCAGTACCATCTTTCTACATTCCATACACGAGTTAATATAAATAGTTGTGTTTCTTTAAAATGTTTTTGTTTTATATGGGAGTGTAGCCAATTAACAGTATTGTGATAGTTTCATGTGGACAGCAAAAAGACTCAGCTACACATACACCTGTATCCCTTCTCCCCCAAACTCCCTTCCCACCCAGGCTGCCAGATGACACTGAGCAGAGTTCCCTGTGTTGTACAGTAGGTCCTTGCTGGTTATCCATTTTAACCTCTGAACAAGTTCACCTTCCCACCTCCATGACTTTCATCTGTTACTTCCTATCATCAGACCATATTATCTGTCCCCTCATCTCTGTTATTTTTTAAGAACACACTGACTTTCAGGAAGGTGAGCAGTTAGTGTAGTAGCAGCCCTGTGGTGCCACCCATCTCCTTCTTCCAAAGGAGAGATTTAAACCCTCACACCATTTGGAGGTGGTGTCAATGGGCACCCTCAGCCTGTTCCTGTCTGGCAGTTGTCCTGGAGCACTCAAAGCTTCCTTGGTCAAGATCCTGCCTCCTTCCCAGAGGCAACTGATGTCAGGTGACTAACCAGTGAAGAGGCGAATGCATGCTCATGACTTCAGTCAAGTCGGACTCTTTGCAACCTCATGGACTGTAGCCCGCCAGGCTCTCCTGTCCATGGGATTCTTCAGGCAAGAAAATTGGAGTGGATTCCCATTCCCTTCTCCAGAGGATCTTCCCAAACCAGGGATCTAACCTGCATCTTCTGTTTTGCAAAAGAAGAATTCCCAGATTCTTCACCTGGGAAGCCAGATGAAGAGGTACTAAGTCTCAACTCAAAACTGGGACTCAGTTCAGTTCAGTCAGTCAATCATATCTGACTTTTGGCGACCCCATTAGACGCAGCATTCCAGGCCTCCCTGTCCATCACCAACTCCCAGAGTCCACCCAAACCCATGTCCATTGAGTCGGTGATGCCATCCAACCATCTTATCCCCCATCATTCTCTTCTCCTCCTGCTCTCAATCTTTCCCAGCATCAGGGTCTTTTCAAATGAGTCAGCTCTTCGCATCAGGTGGCCAAAGTATTGGAGTTTAAGCATCAGCATGAGTCCTTCCAGGGAATACTCAGGACTGATTTCCTTTAGGATGGACTTGTTGGATTTCCTTACAGTCCAAGGAACTCTCAAGAGTCTTCTCCAATACCACAGTTCAAAAGCATCAATTCTTCGGCGCTCAGCTTTCTTTATAGTCCAACTCTCACATCCATACATGACTACTGGAAAACCATAGCCTTGACTATGTGGGCCTTTGTCAGCAAAGTAATGTCTCTGCCTTTTAATATGCTGTCTAGGTTTCTCATAACTTTCCTTCCAAGGAGTAAGTGTCTTTTAATTTCATGGCTGCAGTCACCATCTGCAGTGATTTTGTAGCCCAGAAAAACAAAGTCAGCCACTATTTCCACTGTTTCCCCATCTATTTGCCACGAAGTGATGGGACTGGATGCCACGATCTTAGTTTTCTGAATGCTGAGCTTTAAGCCAACTTTTCCACTCTCCTCTTTCACTTTCATCAAGAGGCTCTTTAATTCTTCACTGTCTGCTGTAAGGGTAATGTCATCTGCATATGTGAGGTTATTGATGTTTCTCCCAGCAATCTTGATTCCAGCTTGTGCTTCCTCCAGCCCAGCATTTCTATATACTCTGCATTTAAGTTAAATAAGCAGGGTGACAATATACAGTCTTGACGTACTCCTTTCCCAATTTCGAACCAGTCTGTTGTTCCATGTCCAGTTCTAACTGTTGCTTCCTGACCTGCATACAGATTTCTCAAGAGGCAGGTCAGGTGGTCTGGTATTCCCATCTCTTTAATTGAAAGCTATTCCAGCTGCACACATCCCCACAGGTTTGGGTGATGTTTTCTGGTGACTGGTGCACAATCTTGCTATGTTTTCTCTTCCCCATTAAGAAGCTTCCTGCACACAAATTTCTGTGTCACAGTCTGCTTCCCAGGGAGCTCTACCTGCAATAACATCCACATTGAATGTGATCTCTTCTAGAGAAAAGATCTGCTTTTCTCTTTTTTTTCGTATATCCATTCAGGCACCTTTAATAAAAGCTCTTCAGTAAATATCTGTTGACTGAAATTGATCTGAATGAAGTGGAGAAGATAACCTTGCATTTTTTCATTAGCATCCAAAATAAATAAAGTGCATGTTGCCAGGCAGTATCTTCCTGACCTAATAGTGGATATAAAGTGAGAAATAGAGTTTAGAATCCAGAATCAGTTAAAAAGATCCTGATGTTCAAGAGAAAAGCCAAAGACACAGTACTGTTTGAATCTTATCTAACTTTCCCATTTAAAAAAAATAATAATAAGGTTGTATTTGCCTGAAATAAATAAAGGAAGATATTGCAGTTTTAAACTCAGGGAAAGGAAGTGAAAATTCACTATCAGTTTTATTTTTAAGCATGAGAGCATTTTTTTTTCTTTCTTCTTAGTATTTTAATTTATTTTTAACGTGAAGATAATTGATTTACAGTACTTTTGGTTTCTTCTGTACATGAATCCATCATAAGAATACATATGAGACTAATGGATTAAACAACAAAATTAATGATAGAATTTATATATGTATGTTGTTGTTCTTTTTTCACTAAGTGGTATCATTGCAATCCCATGGACTGTGGCACTGCAGTCTTACCTGTCCTTCACTATCTCCCGGAGTTTGCTCAAACTCATATCCATTGCGTCAGTGGTGATATCTGATCATCTCATCCTCTGCCACCTCATTCTCCATTTGTCCTCATTCTTTCCCAGCATCAGAGTCTTTTTCAGTGAGTTGGCCTTTTTCGTCAAGTGGCTGAAGTATGAGAGCTTCAGCTTTAGCATCAGTCCTTTAAATGAACAGTCAGGGTTGAATTCCTTTAGGATGGACTGGTTTGATCTTCTTGCAGTCCAAGGAACTCTCAAGAGTCTTCTACACCACCACAGTTCAAAAGCATCTAAAGCCAAATAAAAATGGTTCTAATGTTCTTTATTGATCAGGTCTACTATAATCTTTTTCGCAAAAAAGCAACCTTGAAAAAATACTCTTGAAACTTAAGAAATTTTAAAACTTATAGTATCCTAAGATATTGTAAATACCTCAAAGAAAATAGATGTTTTAGCAATAACCTGCTAGTAGAAGTTGAAAAACAAGCTCAGAATATGAGAAACAACCAATTGCACTGAAAGCTTTAAGTATAATAAAACAATAACCACTACCTGCCCACCTTTATTTTCTCATTACTGTTTCAAGCATTAGAAAATATCAGATAACTAGTGTCTCATTGTACAATGTGTTTTCAGTTTGATAAAAAGCTACTAGATTATAAACAAGTATGTGCTCTTGAGCACATTGAATGTCTGTTCAATGCCAGCAGGTGTATTTGTTCCTTGTTTGGGCTTTGCAGTAAATGACACATCTTGATGCTGCTGCTGCTAAGTCGCTTCAGTCATATCCTACTCTGTGCGACACCATAGACAGCAGCCCCCTGGCTCCTCTGTCCTTGGGATTCTCCAGGCAAGAACACTGGAGTGGGTTGCCATTTCCTTCTGCAATGCATGAAAGTGAAAAGTGAAAGTGAAGTCACTCAGTCATGTCCGACTCTTAGCGACCCCATGGACTGCAGCCCACCAGGCTCCTCTGTCCATGGCATTTTCCAGGCAAGAGTACTGGAGTGGGTTGCCATTGCTTTCTCTGACACATCTTGGCCTTCCTTTAAAAAGAATCTTTAATCTTTCAGCTTATATATCATCCATTTTCCCAACTGAGTCTTAAGTCATTGGCCCTTAACATCCAGAATGACAGCTTTCTGAATCTGCTTGCAGTTATTTTCTCCCCTCTTATGTTCCCCCCCAACCCAGATGTATTTCTTCTACTTGAAATGTCATCCCTATGGAAAATATATTGAAACAAAATCACAGTTTCTTGAAATGCTTATTGTCTAATTATTATCCCGTTCACTTCACATCTAATTTATTCTTGGTTAGACACTAATTTATTGCTATTTGACAACACTTGTATGCCTCTATTCACAAATTCATTGCATTTATTTCATAATATGAAAACAAAATATCATTTAAATATGAAAAAAATCTTATGTGCTATTTCTTTCTCATAGCATCTAAAATTCATTTTTTTTTCTAACTAAAAGTAGCAAAAGCATAACTTAAAAGCATAATGTTTGTGTGTGTTCAGTCACTCGGTTGTGTCTGACTCTTTTGCGACCCCATGGACTGTAGACCACCAGGCTCCTCTCTGTGTGTGATTTCCCAGGCAAGAATACTGGAGTGGGTTGCCATTTCCTTTTCTAAGGGATCTTCCCCACCCAGAGATCAAACCCTCATCTCTTACATCTCCCACATTGGTAGGCATACTCTTTACTAGTGTGCCACTAGGTCCTAAATAAGACCCTTAACTATTCTCAGTAAATATACGATATTTGACCTTTTGCTTTCCTTTTTTCCCACTGTTTCTCATTGTAGGTGCTGTTGGGATTATAGGTGAGGTTGTTCGTTGTACAGACTCTCTCAACATTTTGGAGACCATTAGCATCCAGAGCCCTAGACAGTGAACATCTAGCATATCCCCTAATTGCTATGACAACAAGAAGTGTCTCCACACATTTCCAGTTTCTTCCCAGAGGAGTAGCACTGCCTCATTTTCTTACTCTGCTTCTGCCTATAATCTTTATTACTGGTTATAGTATAGCAGTTTCTTCTATTGTGTTCTCCTCAAATTTCCACTCTCACCCATCTAACCGGGGGAATATTTATAATGACAGAACTCCTCCACATTTCAGAATATTGAAGTGTTTATCTGCATTAATTTTCTAGAACGTGTCAAGGCAGTCCAAGCTCCGGTTGGAAAAGAGTTTCCAGACATGAGACAGGATGAGAGGAGAATAGAGTTTATTAGAGCTGGAGACACTGTTAGAAGAGCAGGCCAGCTCTTCTAACAGTGTCTCCTGCTCAAGGGAGAGAAAACACTTTTCACGGGTTAGTAGCCAATTTGTTTATATTCTCGAGACAAATTCCTGCTGGAAGCATGGCTTTAGGTGATTGGTTAGAGTACTATAGGGTGAGTACTAGGGTGGGGCATTTTTGCTAAATAGAGGTCAGGAAGCTAGCCAGTAAGGATCAGAGGGCTTTTGCAATGGCACCCCACTTCAGCACTCTTACCTGGAAAATCCCATGGACGGAGGAGCCTGGTGGGCTGCAGTCCATGGGGTCGCGAAGAGTCAAACACGACTGAGTGACTTCCCTTTCACTTTTCACTTTCATGCATTGGAGAAGGAAATGGCAACCCACTCCAGTGTTCTTGCCTGGAGAATCCCAGTGACAAGGGAGCCTGGTGGGTTGCCATCTATGGGGTCGCACAGAGTCGGACACGACTGAAGCAACTTAGCAGCAGCAGTGGTAAAGAATCTGCCTGCCAATGCAGGAGATGTGGATTCAATCCCTGAGTCATGAAGATTCCCTGGAGGAGGAAATGGCAACCCACCCCAGAATTCTTTCCTGGGAAATCCATGGACGCAGGAGCCTGGAGGGCTACAGTCCATGGGATCACAACAAGTTGGACACGACTGAAAACTCGCACAGACGGGCTACACACAATGGGGATCAGTCAGTTCCAGAGACAACCTCGATTCTAGGCTCCCTGTCTGAGGTCTGGAGATAAGACTCCACTGAAAGCATCACAGACTTGGTGATTTAAAGCAACGGCAGTGAATTCTCTCCTAGTTCTGGATGCCAAAAATCCAAAACTGAGGGTTTGGCAGGACCAGTTCCTGCTGGAGCCTCTTAGGGAGAAACTGTCCTCTGTCTTCTCCTAGTTTTTGTGACATCCTGACATCCTTGGTGGTCTTTGGCTTATAGACACATCGCTTCAATCTCTGCCTCCCTTTTTACACTGCCTTCTCCTCTGTGTTTCTTTGTATTCTTTTCTCCCTTATAAGGACACTTTGACTAGGTTTAGGGTCACCCACCAGATCCAGTTAGCATTAAAGAACCCACCTGCCAATGGAGGAGACATAAGAGATGTGGGTTCAACCCCTGTGTCAAGAAGATCCCCTGGAGGAGGGCATAGCAACCCACTCCTGTATTCTTGGCTGGAAAATCCCATGGACAGAGGAGCCTGGCAGGCTTCAGTCCATGGGGTCACAAAGAGTTGGACACGACTTAAGTGACTTAGCATGCAAGCATTCATGCCCCGGATCCAGTGTGCTCTCATCTCTTTCTTGATCTTGACTGCATCCACGAAGACCCTATTTCCACGGAGGGTCCATGAAGTCCCAGAGGATGAGAACTCGGGAATGCTGTTGAAACCCCTGCAGCACACCTGGTGTTTATGATGAAGTCTGTTATCTCCCTGCGGCTTGTGTGTGCTCTGTGTGCTCAGTCGTGTCTGACTCTTTTGTGAGCCCATAGACTGTAGCCTCCAGGCTCCTCTGTCCATGGGATTCTCCAGGCAAGAAGACTGGAGTGGGTTGACATTTCCTTGATCCCACATCTCTTATGTCTTCTGCACCACTGAGGCACCAGAGAAGCACTCCGTGTGGTTTAGGAGTTCTGAGATTATCAGAAACTGCTTTGTTGTTCCGGCCTCTGCCTTCCCACTGTTCTCTGTCAGTCTCTGATGTCAGGGCTCACCGCAGACTTCTTTCAGTTACCACATCTAAACCCCCCACCCCCCCTCACTGGGATGTTCCTCTCCCTAAAAAATACTCCACACGATGTTCCTCCTGCTTCATCCCACCATTTTCTTCACAAACTTCCACGCTCAGGTTGAGAGTCACTTTCTTAATTGCTCTGCTACACTGTTTATGATATTGACCAAGGTTCTTGGCCTTCCCCAATCAATATAAATTGATCAGAGGCCAGACAAAAAATGCAGGCAAGGCTTTATTGGGGCCCACTTCTGCAGCAGGAGGGAGTGAGAAAAAGCAGCAGCTTCCTGTGCTTGCCCCCAAGAGTGGGCGAGCTTGTTCTTCACATGCCCAGCCACAGGGGTGGCTTAGGAGATTCGCCCACCCTCTTGGCGGTGTTTTGTGCAGGGGCCATCCACAGTCCCCTGCTTTTCTCCTGGCTCTTCAGAAGTGGCAGTTGGGCTTTTTGGTCTTTTTATATCTCATTGTCCATAATTTGCTCCAACTTTTTATGCACATGGTTATTTTTCGTCACTTATAGTTCTTTGTATTTTGCCACTCAAGGTTTATCGAGGTACAAGCACTGCAGCAGAGGGCCCCAGGTCCCAGGACACAGCCTGTCCCAGAGCAGCTCTACTCCTGCAGTTCTTCTGGGGTGCACACCCCAGAGCCTGCACTGATGGACACTGTTACACACCAGGACATGATAGCAAAGAAGCTGGCTTTGATTCTACCTGGCTTGTGGCAAACATTATATCACCATGTGTCCATAGAACATTGCATGTGTCCTCTGCTAAGTACTTAGTAATTAATTAATGACCTTTGGAAAAGGCCCCTATCCTGGGAAAGATGAAAATGAGGATGAAATAACTGGAGAGCATCACTGACTCATGGACATGAATTTGAGCCAACTCCAGAGGATAGTGGAGGACAGAGGAGCCTGGCATTCTACAGTCCCTGGGGTCACAAAGACTCAGACATGACTTAGCAACTGAACAGCAACAACAATTAAGGCTAGTTCATACAGGGCACGGAAAAGGCAATGGCACCCCACTCCAGTACTCTTGCCTGGAAAATCCGATGGACAGAGGAGCCCAGTAGGCTGCAGTCCATGGGGTCGCTCAGAGTCCGATAGGACTAAGCGACTTCACTTTCACTTTTCACCTTCATGCATTGGAGAAGGAAATGGCAACCCACTCCAGTATTCTTGCCTGGAGAATCCCAGGGACAGGGGAGCCTGGTGGGCTGCCATCTATGGGGTCACACAGAGTCGGACACGACTGAAGCGACTTAGCAGCAGCAGCAGCAGCAGCAGCAGCATACAGGGCATGGGAATTGTCTTACCAACTTATTTGTACATAATTGTTGAAGAGCAGTTGCTGTTGTAATTCTATGCTGAAATACTTATTTTGTGTCTTTTCTCTTGATTTGGTGTGCTTTTTAAAGAAAACATTTATCTAAAACTGGCACTCAAAGTGCGCATAGCCATAATAACCTCCTTCAAAACTTCATTGACTTAAACAACATACGTGTTATGTTTCAGAGTCTTGTAGGTTGGCTGTTTTTGGTGGTATTGCTGTCCCTGGTCTGGGATGGTTCAGGTGGAATACCAGGGTGGGCTGATTCCCATGGCTGAGATCTCTGCTGGAGGACTTGGACCTTTCTCCACATGATCCTGCATTCTTTGGGAGGAAGCCGGGCATGTTTGCCTGGGGGTAGGAGGGTTCCCAGCCTCAAGTTCTGTGGTTTGAGTACTTTGTAAGCCTCTGCTTATGTCATCTTTGTTAATGTCTCATTGTTTGAGACTATTCATATGTTGTTGTTGTTCGGTCACAAAGTCCTGTCTGACTTTCGGTGACCCCACAGACTGCAGCAAGCTAAGTTTCCCTGTCCTCCACTGTCACCCAGAGGTTTCTCAAACTCCTGTGCCCTGGGCTGATGATGCTCGTAACCAACTCATCCTCTGCCAGCCCGTTCTGACTTCGGTCTTTCCCAGCATCAGGGTCTTCTCCAATGAGTCGGCTCTATGCATCCAGTGGCCAAAGTATTGGAGCTTTAGCATCAGCATTCATTCATCCTTCCAATGAATATTCAGGATTGATTTCTTTTAGGATTGACTGGTTTGATTTCCTTGCTATCCAAGGGACTCTCAAGAGTCTTCTCCATCACTACAATTTGAAAGCATCAGTTCTTTGGCACTCAGCCTTCCTTATGGTCCAACTCTCAAATCTGTAGATGACTATTAGAAAAACCATAGCTTTGACTATACAGACCTTTGTCGACAAAGTAGTGCCTCTGCTTTTTAATATTCTGTCTAGGTTTGTCATAGTGTTTCTTCCAAGGAGCAAACATTTTTTAATTACGTGGCTGCAGTCACTGTTCCAGGTCCAAGAGGGCTCATTGACTTGTAATTCAGTCTAGTCACATGCCAGGCAGAAATCAGTCGTGCCTCCACCATATGTGGTTTTGTGGCATACACGTGTGTAAAATCATCTTTTAAATGGTTAATATATTTTATCCTGCCTTCTTCAGAAGATATAACAATTTAACATACAGTATCTATATGATTAGGTTTTGTTATTTCATTCCTTTAACTTGTAAGTACTGTTACTGACCCTTTTAGCTAAGCACTGTGTTTGTTACTTTCTGATGAGTTGTGTTTTAGACAATTAGACTTGCTGTTTGTTTGTTTACCCAGAGGAAAGTTCATGAGGCACATTTGATGCACAGTTGACCCTTGAACATTGTAGGGGTCATCACCCTCTGTGAGGTCAAAAATATGCGTGTTAACTTTGACTCCCCCAAAATCTAACTACTAATAGCCTTCTGTTGACTGGAAACCTTACTGATAACATAAACAATTGATTAACAAATATTTTATTTATATGTATAACTATTCCTAGAATACAGTTAGAGAAAGAAAACCGTTGCTTAAAAAATCATAAGGAAGTGAAAGTTCATTTATAGTAATGTACTGTATTTATTGATACTCTCAGTTTGCATTCCCTGCATTTATAAGTTGAATCAGTAACTACTATCAATATTGTCATTTTTTTGCCATTTTTAAATTTATTTTTTTAATTTGAGTATAATAGCTTTGCAATGTTGTGTTAGTTTCTGCTGTACAGCAAGGTGAATCAGCTATACATTTACACATATCTCCTCCTTCTGGGGCCTCCCTCCCACCCCGCTGCCCTCCCACCCCTCTAGGTCATCACAGAGTACCAAGCTGAGCTCCCAGAGCTATACAACAGCTTCCCGCTAGCTCTCCGTCTTACACATGGCAGTGTATATATGTCAAGGCTACCGTCTCAAAATATTGTCTTATATAATAGAAAACATTGTAAATGATTTACATATTACTAAAATGAGATATCACAAATGAAAAGATGATGTGAAAAAAGTTATTTAATTTACAGCTGTAATGATTTGTGCATTGATAAGAAAGAAGCAGTAATAGGATTGCTTCATAGTCCCCTAGTATAACTAATACAGCTGAATGATGGTAGCCTAGCCTATACACTAAAGAATGATTTGCCAATAAATTTTTTATGAGCTACATTATTACAGTCATATTCATAATATGATGTTGAAACATTGTTACATTAAAAAACAACTCTCCTGTGATGATAAACTGATGGGCACTTTCTCTGTTTATAAAAGTGAAAGACATACAGTACGGTAATGTAATTCTTTGAAGGCAAAGCTATAAAAAAATAGTAAGAAAACTAACACATTATTAATTTTATATTAATAATCACTCACCTATGCCTGTATAAGGATAGGTTATTCACTTAAATACTTAAATATTCACTTAAAGTCTTGTATGCCATGTTCATGTGTATTTTGTAAATTTATTGAAACAAATATCCATGTATAAGCGTACAGGGCCAATTCAAACAGACATAGTTCAAGAATCAACCAAATATGAAGTTGTACAACTGCAAATTATGCCTAATTATATAAGCAGCAGGTTTTACTTTATTTTTTTTAAAACTGTATTTCAAACAAAATTTTAAAGAGCAACACAGTAGATGACAAATGTTTAGTGGGTTCAATTTGGGTCTACTTGGGTTTGAACTTGCATTGAATATAAATCCAAATGAAAATTTTCATAACTGCAAAATTATTATATGTAAAATTAGGAATATTTGGCTGGATATTATTTTTTTCCTTTTTCTTTTCTATTTTTATTTTCATTATTGTAGTGGTTTTTGCCATACATTGACATAAATCAGCCATGGCTGTACAGGTGTTCCCCATCCTGAACCCCCCCTCCCACCTCCCTCCCCATCCCATCCCTCAGGGTCATCCCAGTGCACCAGCCCTGAGCACCCTGTCTCATGCATCGAACCTGGACTGGTGATCTGTTTCACATATGATAATATACATGTTTCAATGCTATTCTCTCAGATCATCCCACCCTCGCCTTCTCCCACTGAGTCCAAAAGACTGTTCTGTACATCTGTGTCTCTTTTGCCGTCTCGCATATAGGGTTATCGTTACCATCTTTCTAAATTCCATATATATGCGTCAGTATACTATATTGGTGTGTTTTTCTTTCTGCCTTTCTCTTTTTTAAATTGTGGAAGTATGATAACATATTTACAGTAGACTTGGAAAATACAGAACAAAGTTACATATTGTTGTTGTTGTTCAGTTGCTCAGTCGTGTCCAACTCTTTGCAAACCCGTACACTGCAGCATGCCAGGCTTCCCTGTCCTGCACTATCTCCTGGAGTTTGCTCAAACTCATGTCCATTGAATTAGTGATGCCATCCTTCCATCTCATCCTTGTCACTCCCTTCTCCTCCTGCCCTCAATCATTCCCAGCATCATGGTTTTCTCCAATGAGTTGGCTCTTAGCATCAGGTGGCCAAACTATTGTAGCTTCAGCTTCAGTCCTTCCAATCTGTATTCAAGATTTATTTTCTTTAGGATTGACTGGTTTGATCTCCTTGCTCTCCAAGGGACTGTCTCAAGAGTCTTCTCCAACACCACAGTTCATTAGCATTAATTCTTCAGTGCTCAGCCTTCTTTATGGTCCAACTCATATCTGTACATGACTACTGGGAAAACCATAGCTTTGACTGGATGAACCATTGTTGGCAAAATGATGTCTCTGCTTTTTAATATGCTGTCTAGGTTTGTCATAGTTTTTCTTCTTTTAATTGAAATTAAAAGAGCAAGTCTTTTAATTTCATGGCTGCAGTCACCATCTTCAGTGACTTTGGAGTCCAAAAAAATAAAGTCTGTCACTGCTTCTATATTTTCCCCATTTTCCATGAATTGATGGGACCAGATGCCACAGTCTTAGTTTTTTGAATGTTGAGTTTTAAGTCACCTTTCTCACTCCCTCTTTTACCTTCATCAAAAGGCTATTTAGTTCCTCTTTGATTTCTATCATTAGGTTGATGTCACCTACATATATGAGGTTACTGATATTTTATATACAAAGTAGCATATAATTTCACTATATATTACAATTATTTTTAAATACACAAATTAAGATTTTTAGTTGCAGTTTCAATATCAATGTCTCAAAAATTGATAGAATGGCTATACAGAGAAAAGATATAGCAGACCTGAAAAGCACCTTGAACCAATTCAGAATAATTAAGACTTATGCAATTTTCAAACAACAGCAGGATGCAAATTCTATTCAAGTTCCCATAGACCATAAACTAGAAGACATTGGAATACATACAGGGACATAAAACAAGGTTATAAATTTTCATGGTTTAAAGGTATTAAAATCATAGAGAGCCCGTTCTCTTATCACTGTGGAATTATGTTAGAAATCAATGTCAAAATGTATTTGAAAATAGTGTACATATTTTCAAGGGGTGTGTGACATTTATCAAGAAAGATCTTTGACTTTGGCTGGATATTATTATAGACTGTTCTAGAAACACTCAAAATCATGTCATTTTAGATCTTTGTTTTTTTCATACAGCAGTTATGAACCCTATTTTTGTGAAATAGATTCTACAAGCACTCTCTGGAGGCTAGAATTTCTCTGAATAACACAACAGAAAAATAACATAATTGAATTTTCCTCTTCTTTGAAGGGAACTGTTATTGAAATAATTGAACATTGTATATATTAATGGAATGAAATACTATAAGCTAACAAAAATGTAAACAAAATTTATATAAATATTAAGCAATATTCTATTTTCACCACCAAACACAGATGAGGCTAGCCTATTTTATATTTTCAGCAGGGGAAAGGCAGTTGTATGTGGGAGTAGTGTAAGATTTAGTGTTTTCAAATTTGTAACTTTATAGTGCTTTTTATACTGCTTGGCCTTTTGTTATTGTTTAGTTGCTAAGTCATGTCTGACTCTTTGTGACTCCATGGACTGCAGCACACCAGGCTTCCCTGTCCTTCACCATATCCCAGAGTTTGCTCAGACTCCTGTTCATTGAGTTGATGATGACATCCAAGCATCTCATCCTCTGTCACCCTCTTCTCCTCTTACCCTCAGTCTTTCCCAACATTGGAATCTTTTCCAGTGACTTGGCTCTTTGCATCAGGTGGTCAAAGTATTGGAGCTTTAGCTTTAACTTTTCAGTATTTCTCTATGTGTCTTCCTTTGGGGGAATAAAGAAAGGACAATAAATAAATTTAAATTAAAAAAAAAAAAAGGGATGTGTGTTAGTCTCCTAGGGCAGCTATAACAAAGTACCGTGAACTGGAAGTCTTGACAACTGAAATGTATTCTCTCAGAGTTCTGGAAACCAAGGACCTAAAAACACAATGCAGGCAGGGCCAGAACTCTAGGGGAAGACCCTTCATTTGGCTTTAACCTTCAGCTTCCTTTGTTCATGGGAGCAAATCTCGTTTCCGCTCCATCTCTACATGGCCATCAATCCTGTGTCTGTCTGTGCACATTTTTCTCTTCTTACAAGGACACCAGTCATGTGGGGTTAAGGCCTGTTGTACTCCAGAATGACCTCATCTTAGCCTAATTTATGTGTAAAGGTTCTGTTTCTAAGTAAGCTTGCATTCACAGGCACCAGGGTTAGAACTCCAATGTACTATGTTAATATTTGTTTCTTTGGCTGCAACAGGTCTCAGTTGGGCATTTGGGGTCTTCATTGGGTGCACAAACTCTGGTTGTGGCACGTGGACTTAGTTGCTCCATGGCGTGTGGGGTCTTAGTTCACCTACCAGGGATCAAATCTGAGGCCCTTGCATTGCAAGATGGATTCTTAACCACCGGATCCCCAGGGAAGTGCCTCAACATATTTAAAGTGGGGACACAATTCAACACATGAAAAAGCCTAAGGGGAAACAGTGTTAACATTTTCTAATGTTGTTGCTTTGTCTGGTTATTAAAGATAACAAATAATTTTACTTATAAACTATGTAGTATTATATTATAAATTATTATTAGTAGTAGTATTTTAGAGAACATGTATATATAGCTTACGATATACCAGGTTCTATTTTAAATGTTTCATAAATATTAACTCATTTATTGAATTGAAATGAGAGCCCAAGGGTCTTACCGTGAATTGACAATATATTGATCAGCAGATTCTGTTTTAGATTTTAAAAAGACACTATTGAAAAAAAAAAAAAAGACACTATTGAAATTAGACATTTTGTTGTTGTAATCTTGTTCTTTCTATTTTAATTATACCATGCTTCCTAATAGGCTCCAATACCTGTGAAGTTTTGACTTGCAGAAAGTACTGGTGGTTTGCAAATTTCTCAGTTTATTTAAACTTTTTTGTTTGTTCATTATTAGGTATTGAGCTAGTCCCAAACACCATTGCCAATGAAACTAGGTCTGCCACACAGCTGAAGGCAACTATTTATTATGTGCATTTTGTTTGAGACCCTTATTCATGCTGCTGTCTGCTCAAGCCTTAATTACCGCATTTCTACAACTGGTCTTTTTTCACATTCCCCCTAATTCACAGCAGCATAAACACAAAAGTGAAAAATACATTGCCAGGTAATAATAAGGTTATTTATAAATAAGATATATAGAAAGACTAATTTGCCCTTCTCTTGTACACATGCTGATTATTTCTGAATTTGATTTTTGATTTAAAAAAAAGTTTAAACAGTAAATTATAAGCAAGTCTTTAGGTTTTGCGCTGGTGGCTCAGACAGTAAAGAATCTGCCTGTAATTCAGGAGACCTGAATTCGATCCCTGGACTGGGAAAATCACTTGGAGAAGGAAATGGCTACCCATTCCAAAATTCCATGGAGAGAGGAGCCTGGCAGGCTACAGTCCATGAGGTGGCAAAGAGTGAGACACGATTGAATGACTAACACTTGCATCTTTTTTCACTTTATAAAAGAGTCATTATTACCCGATTGTAGGAAGTAATGATTTAATCATATATTTAAGTAATATAATTAGTAAAATGCTTTATTTGATCTGTATCTTAGAGATACATAAATTTTGTCACATCCAAAGGAAAGAATGAAATGTGACATATTTGCAACCATCTTTCACTCGTCCACTATAGTAGCAACACGATTCTACAAAACATTAGGGTGTTAGTATTGACTTCCTAAATGATGCTTCCTTGATAACACTTGACAGTTTTTACTAATGACCTCTTCTCACAAGGTTGCTATGTGTCTTGCTTTGTAGGCTTCACAGTACCACTCAAGTGCATTATTCCCACTGACATTTTCTTAGCGACCAGTTAGCTCATGTATATTCTATAGAAATGACACTGCAGAGGACATCCCAACAGCAGCCCCTGATTCTCCCTGTAACAATCGAATTGTGGGTCACGGGGCATTGTGCTCACATTATTCCATTTACTATTCTCTATATGCCTGTGTTATAGGCTCCGTTAGTGTCTCCATGGGGACGGTGAGGCTAAGTGAGTATTTTTCTTCAGGTCACATTACTATTGATAGTAGGTGTTGGCACTAGGCTTAACACCCAGGGCTTACAACACTAAAAGGTGTCCTCCTAAAAATTATGCTACACAATGCCTCTCTTAATGGTTCTGCCACTAAATAATAATTATCTGGATGCTTCTGCTGCATGCATGCTCAGTTGTGTCTGACTCTTTGTGACCCCATGGATTGTCCTGGGAACAAGGCTCCTCTGTCCTTGGAATTTCCCAGGCAGGAGAATACTGGAATGGGTATATACAAAAATCAAATTTTAGCAAACATTTATAAAATGAACTTATAGATATTAATAGAGAATTGGCATCATTATATAGTTACTCATAGAAAATATAAAAAATAAAGGGTAGAGGCTATGCAGTGAAGTCAAAATTTCTAAACCTATATATTTTTTCTAAACATTTATGTATTGATCAGGTAAGGCTAGATTTTGCTGGAGTCCAAACTTGTTTCTTTGTAAATAAAAACTAATTTCTCATTCACATGAAATCACTTCCAAGGAACGGCTCAAAGATCCAACTGTTGCTCTCTTGAACTCCACCCTTTCTAACACATCATCCCAGTGTCTAAGAGAGGAAGAGAAATTTACTCAAAGGTGACTCATATTACAAATGCTCAGAGCCCTTTCACTAAAACTAGTCACCTCATGAACTAACCCGGCTCAAGCTAATTGCAAAAGAGTGATAGGTTTAAGAGCACAGAGCTACAGCATAGAATGTTACAGGACATCAGTGAGGATACGCATGCAGTGGTTCCCATGCAGAAATACATCCGTATAGGCTTTAAGAATTAAATACACATGATGGGTCTACTTAACACTTTTCTTATGCTAACAGACATTGATAATGTTTACAAGACAAAGATTTAACATGCAACATTTCTCAAACATCCCAAACTGCAAGTTAGGGCAGCTGTATCAGAATACGTCTGCATTTTTAGGGGTTTTTAGGGGCAAGAGATGTACAGCTATTTTCTATGAAGTGAATGTGGGTTGTTTAGGACAGACCTTGACATGAGTCAAAGGCTTAGGCAATGGAATGTGTCACCTATAATACGAAAGTTGAAAGTGAAAGGTTTCCAAGAACAAAAATGTCTAAAAAAGATACACACACACACAAACAAAATCCTTATAGAGCAAGATAACTTTTAACCATCTCCTAAAAAGTATGAACTCTACCCGACCAAGTCAGAAGTACTCTGTTACCTTACAACGCTTCTCTCCCATCTTCTTAAAGTGTTCAAAACCACAGCTAGAAACTAAGAAAACAGATGCAATGGTGACAGAGCAAAGGCCAATTGCATCTTTTTTTTTTTTTAGGTGATAATCATCTGTTTTTTATTAATTTTATTGGAATATAGTCACTTTTCATACTGTTCATTGACTGCACTAAAGCCTTTGACTGTGTGAATCACAACAAATTATGGAAAATTCTGAAAGAGATGAGAATGCCAGACCACCTTACCTGCCTCCTGGGAAACCTGTATGCAGGTCAACAAGCAACAGTTAGAATCAGCCATGGAACAATGGACTGGTTCCAAATTGGGAAAGGAGTATGTCAAGGCTGTATATTTTCACCCTGCTTGTTTAACTTATATGCAGAGCACATCATGCAAAATTCTGGGCTGGATGAAGCACAGGCTGGAATCAAGATTGCCAGGAGAAATATCAATAACCTCAGATATGCAGATGACACCACCCTTACAGCAGAAAGCGAAGAGGAACTAAAGAGCCTCTTGATGAAAGTGAAAGAGAAGAGTGAAAATCTGGCTTAAAACTCAACATTCAAAAAACTAAGAACATGGCATCTGGTCCCATCACTTAATGGCAAAGAGGTGGGGAAACAGTGGAAACAGTGGCAGACTTCGTTTTCTTGGGCTCCAAAATCACTGCAGATGTTGACTGCCCCCATAAAATTATGACAATTGCTCCTTGGAATAAAAGCTATGACCAACCAAGACAGCATATTAAAAAGCAGAGACATTGCTTTGCCAACCAAAACAAAGTTATGGTTTTTCAGTAGTCATGTACAGATGTGAGAGTTGGACCATAAGTAAAGCTGAGCAATGAAGAATTGATGCTTTTGAACTGTGGTGTTGGAGAAGACTCTTGAGAGTCCCTTGGACTGCAAGAAGATCAAACAAGTCAGTCCTAAAGGAAATAAATCCTGAATACAGATTGGAAAGACTGATGCTGAAGCTGAAGCTTTAATACTTTTGCCACCTGATGTGAAGAGACTTACTAGAAAAGATCCTGATGCTGGGAAAGTCTAAAGGCAGGAGGAGAAGGAGACAACAGAGGCTGAGATGGTTGGGTGGCATCACTGACTCAACGGACATGAGCTTGAGCAAGCTCCAGGAGATGATGATGGACAGGGAAGCCTAGCATGCTGCAGTCCGTGGGGTCGCAGAGTCAGATGACTGAGTGACTAACCAGCAATAACAAATGGTCACTTTACAATGCTGTGTTCGTTTTTGCTGTGTATATGTATATGTACACACGTCACCTGTCTTTCGGACTTCCTTCCCTTTTAGGTCACCACAGAGCACTGAGTTCCCAGTGTTTCCCGTTAATTATCGATGTTACACATAGTATCAGTAGTGTGTGCATGTCAATCCCAATCTCCCATTTCTTTTCCCTGTTAAGAGAGGTGTCAATCATGGCAGTGGGCATTCAAAAAGAGAAAGTGTGTGTGTGGGGGTGGTTTCTTTACTTCAAATGTCAGTGGAAATACATTGATTAAAATGTTGGATTTAGTCAATGAATCTATTGCCTGTTGCTAAATTTTGTGATATTAAACTATCAGTTTTTTGGAATAAATTCAGCTTGACCATTGAATATAGGTCTTATTATACACTGCTGGATTCTAATACAAATTTTTTTTTAAAAAAATCTGTATTCACAAGACAGATAAGTCTATTGTTTTATGTTTTGAATATATGTCTTAGAGTTTGTAATCTATATTATAAGAACAAATCTGTCACAAAAAATTGAGAGGATCTGTAAGAAGTTATTAATTTTCATAGAAAAAAAAGTGAATTAAGACTTAAGTAGATAAGTAACAAAAAATATTGAAAAATAATGTATTTTTTTACACTTTTGAAAAATGCTAGGTGTGTAATTAATCCTGTATGCTAATTATTAATATTTGCTGCTACAGCATCCCTAACAATCTCTATAAGGAAAGTTTGCTTCCATCTAATTAAGCTGAGCAGCATTCTGGGGGAAGTGAGTCTCTTTTGTGGCTCCCCTCCAATGACTTGCTCAGAGTTTCAGGCACCATTCATTCATCTGTGGCTCCAATGTCATTAAGCTGTCATGGGCAGGAAGAGCAAGTGGGTGGGCAGGCACTTCCCTGCTACACTGTCACCGTAGTAACCCATCTGCTCAACTTTGATTCCAAGTACAACTCAGGGTCACGTCTCTAAGGGGCTATTGATAGTACTTCAGTTGTGCATCCAACATGCGGAAATGCATTTCATGAGCATTTAGTTAGTTTCTGTCACAGATGGGTTCACTGCTGAGTTTTAGCCAAACTCCAAAAACTTAATTACAATTTTTTTTCGTGTCCTTTCAAGCCAAGAAGCCAAAATAAAACAAAATCGAAAAAGAAATTTTAAAGTCTCCAAAGTCAACCTGACAATGAAGAATAAATTTAATTGGAAATTGATTTAATAATCATGACTTCTGTAATGCAGATAGACATTTAAATAAAACTAAAATTATGTCCCAGCTATTTCATGTTGCAAAAGAGTGGACTGTTTCTTGGCTCATTAAAAACACCTGGAAATACATATGAAAGCAAAATAAAAATATCTTTCATTGAAATATATTTATAAAGTACATCTTTTAATTTTTACTTAATACTTAAGTGTAGTTACTCAGTCGTGTCCGACTCTTTGCGACCCCATGGACTGTAGCCCACCAGGTTCCTCTGTCCATGGGATTCTCCAAGCAAGAATACTGGAGTGGGTTGCCATTTCCTTCTCCAGGGGATCTTCCTGACCCAGGGATCTAATCTGGGTCCTCCTCATCACAGGCAGATGCTTTACCCTCTGAGCCACCAGGGAAGCCCACTTAACACTTAGGGAGGTGGTATCAGATAATATAATATGTGTCAGTTTTAGAATTAAGTAGATTTAAAGACTTCTGCTCTGTTGCTTTCCAATTTTTGATATCACGCATGTCCTTTAAGCCTGCTTTGCCTGTGTTTCCTCAACTATGAAATGGACATAACTATAAGAAGATCACGTTTATATAGGATTCAAATGGCACAATATCTGATTTGTACCCAGGTCAGTAATACCATGCTACCACCACTCACATAAACAGTGGTGATTTTTTCAAATGGTTATTAATATTTTTAATGTATAAAGTGTATCAAATGATTTAAAGTATATCAAATGATTTAAAGTATATTAAATGATTTACTTTCATTTTTTCCACTTTGAAATCTTAAAGATTTTGGTTGAGAAAGTATTATAAATTCATACTTAAAGGTTAACTGCTTCACCCTCCAACCCTTTCAAAACATATCGCAGTGACAAAGTAAGAAGACACAGCACAGACACAAATAAGATAGGCATACCCAAGGATCAGAAATTGGATAAAAGTACAACTCAACAAAGAGAATTGAAAGTGTGAGCCTCCTGGATTCTGGGAAATAGAAAGATTCAGATACCTAGAAATTAGTATTCAAGGGTAACTCATGTAGAAGCAATCTCTGTCCATCTGAGGACAGAAAGCTGCCCTTATTGGTGGCTCTGACATTAAAGAATCTGCCTGCAATGAGGGGACCAGGGTTCGATCCCTGGGTCAGGAAGCTCCCCTGGAGAAGTGAATGGCAACCCACTCCAGTACTCTTGCCTGGAGAATTCCATGGGCAGGGGAGCCTGGTGGGATAACAAAGAATCAGACACAAGTGAGCAACTGGCACTTTCACTGTGTTTCATTTAATCCTGAATCTTATATCATACAAGTGTGCTGTGCTCAGTTGTGTTCAACTCTTTGCGACCCCATAGACTGTAGCCCATCAGGTTCCTCTGCCAGTGGGATTTCCCAGGCAAGAATACTGGAGTGGGTTGCCATTTCCTTCTCCATCATACAAGTGTAGTATAAAGGTTAAAAAAAGGAAAGAAAAGAGAACTTACCTTAAATATGAACAGGAGTATAAAAGCTCTAGGTAGAAAGGTTTAATGTAATCACCATACATACTAAAAAATCAAGAAGTATAGTTTGAAGAGGTAACATAAAAAGAGACACAATATATATTTTGTAAAGCATTCAGTGTTACACAAACTTGAGAAATTAAAAGTAGAAGACAAGTCTCTAAACCTGACCAGTGATAGCTACTGAACATGATAAAGCAAATATAAATTTTAAGAAAAGATATGTAAGACTGTGTGGGTACCTGAAGATTTTTAAAGAAGACCCACCTAAAGGTGAAGTATGAATGGGAAGACATTTAACTGAAAATATTAATTCCCCACAATTTCTTCCCTAACTTAGTTCCAAAATATCTCCAAATTTCATTATTCGATACAGTTCCAGTCAAAATCTTATCAAGATTTTTTTTGTGTGTGTGATATTTTCAGTTTGATTTTAAATGTCATAAACAGAGTAAGTACACAGAACTTTTTGGGAGAAACTGGAGAAACAGTAAAAGAGTAGCTCAAACTGTCAAACAGCAAGACTTCCGTAAATCTTCCCTAATTAAGTGACTTGAGTATTGGTGTAAAAAGAAGCTCTTATGTCAATGAATTTTCATTTAAAAGCCCAGATGGGAACCAAAGGATAGATAAGGCATGTGTGTGAAGAGACTGGATATAGGTACCTAAGAACTTGTATAAGTACCACGTGATAATGTTTAGCTCACCTACACCTAGAGCCAGACATCCTGGAATGTGAAGTCAAGTGGGCCTTAGAAAGCATCACTATGAACAAAGCTGGTGGAAGTGATGGAATTCCAGTTGAGCTATTTCAAATTCTAAAAGATGATGCTGTGAAAGCGCTGCATTCAATGTGCCAGCAAGTGTGGAAAACTCAGCAGTGGCCAAGGACTGGAAAAGGTCAGTTTTCATTCCAGTCCCAAATAAAGGCAATGTCAAAGAATGTTCAAACTACTGCACAATTGCTCTCATCTCACACGCTAGAAGAGTAATGTTCAAAATTCTCCAAGCTAGGTTTCAACAGTACATGAACCATGAACTTCCAGATGTTCAAGCTGGTTTTAGAAAAGGCAGAGGAACCAGAGATCAAATTGCCAACATCTGTTGGATCATCAAAAAACCAAGAGAGTTCCAGAAAAACATCTACTTCTGCTTTATTGACTATGCCAAAGCATTTGACTGTATGGATCACAATAAACTGTGGAAAGTTCTGAAAGAGATAGGAATACCAGACCACCTGACCTGCCTCCTGAGAAACCTATATGTAGGTCAGGAAGCAACAGTTAGAGCTGGACATGGAACAACAGACTATTTCAAAATCTGGAAAGCAGTACATCAAGGCTGTATACTGTGACCCTGCTTATTTAACTTATATGCAGAGTACATCATGAGAAACACTAGACTGGATGAAGCACAAGCTGGAATCAAGATTTCTGGGAGAAATATCAATACCCTCATATATGCATATGACAGCACCCTTATGGCAGAAAGTTAAGAACTAAAGAGCCTCTTTATGAAAGTGAAAGAGGAGAGTAAAAATTTTGGCTTAAAGCTCAACATTCAGAAAACTAAGATCATGGCATCCGGTCCCATCACTTCGTGGCAAATAGATGGGAAAACAGTGGAAACAGTGGCAGAATTTCTTTTGGGGGGCTTCAAGTTCACTGCAGATGGTGGCTGCAGCCATGAAATTAAAAGACACTTATTCCTTGGAAGGAAATTTAGGACCAACGTAGACTGCATATTAAAAAGCAGAGACATTGCTTTACCAACAAAGGTCTGTCTAGTCAAGGCTATGGTTTTTCCAGTAGTCATGTATGGATATGAGAGTTGGACTATAAAGAAAGCTGAGTGCTGAAGAATTGATGCTTTTGAACTGTGGTGTTGGAGAAGACTCTTGAGAGTCCCTTGGACTGCAAGGAGATCCAACCAGTCCATCCTAAAGGAGATCGGTTCTGAGTGTTTATTGGAAGGACTGATATTGAAGCTGAAACTCCAATACTTTGGCCACCTGATGCAAAGAGTTGACTCATTTGAAAAGACCCTGATGCTGGGAAAGATTGAAGGCAGGAGGAGAAGGGAACAGAGGATGAGATGGTTGGATGGCATCACCAACTCAATGGACATGAGTTTGAGTATACTCTGGGAGATGTTGAGAGACAAGGAGGCCTGGCATGCCACAGTCTATGGGGTTGCAAAGAGTCAGGTACGACAGAGCTACTGAACTGAACTGATAATGATTGAATCACTGGAGCTCCTGTTACTAGTAATTTGTAATCTATCTCTGGGCCAGAAGGATTTGGGCTCTTATTTTTCCATTGGTATTTCACATTTAAACAAAATTTTCTACTATAGGTTTTATTTTTAGTCAATATTTGAGGGAATAAAGAATTTTTAAAACCAAGAAAATAGCCGTACAATCTTACTTCAGTAAATAATTGTGTAATTGGCAAAGGCAAAAACTATCTGTAAAAATAAACATTTCTTATCAACTTGTACAAGGCTATCTCTTTTGGTAGTTGAGGAAGTATGAATAAAACAATTGTGACAAAGGGTTTCTCTTTTGTGGGCAGAAATTATACTTTTCCCATGATAGCATTTTAGATCAGATATTACTGGCTCTGAAACAAATTTATTTCTCATTGCAATTCATGGCTTGGATATCTATCTAATGGAAAGCACTGAATTGGCTGCCAATTAAATTTATGCTATTTCAGTCGGTATGCATGTTCCTGAAATAATCCTAAAAGGCTTCAATTCGACTTGCTAACAAAAGAAGAACCTGATCCATCATGTAGCCTTTTTTTCTCTTTATTCATTCTAAATCATGTTTCCTAATGCTGAGAAGATTTTTTTGGACTTGGGATGTATTAAGATTGATTCAGTCCCAAATTATGGAGGCTATTCAGTTAATGATATTCATGTTATCCATATACTGTACATTTATATAAATGAAATTCATTTTCTTTTAAAGTCCCGACTCAATCAACTTCTTAGAGGACCAGCACAAGATAGGTAATAGCAAATATATTTGCTCCTTTTAAAAGAATCTCTTATTCTACCCCGTAACTGGTACAATTCACAGCTGTTAAAGGAAGAAAGGGAATTTTTATTCAGTTTGTAATGCAGATGTGTGCTTCTGAGAAGCTACTAACATGAATTTTTAAAATACAACTATTTTTCCCCAGAAAAAAAATAAAAAAGAAACTTGCAGAATATAACATTTCCTTAAAGAAACTTACCATGTATTTTTGAGAAAATTATTTACTATTTTATAAAACAGGAAGTAAATCATTTAGGAGCTTAAGATTTCACTGGGCATGAGTTGAAATTTGTTTATGCAAATGTGACTGACCTTTCCTGATAAACTATGTTGTTGAGTATCTGTCTTTTTAGGAACACATTGTCTTTAGAAAATGATGGGTGACCAATAGCTAACATTACATCTCTAGGCACTCAGTTACTTGAATTTTCAGCTGCTTTCTGACTTGCCTTTTTATTTCCAAGCCTGTGCTAAGTTACTCACAGCCACTTCTTCATTATCAATTGTATCCTTCTGACACATTTGCAGTTTCTATTCTGCATTCCTTCTAAAATGTCATTAAAAGAGAAATAGAATATTTTTGTTTGTGTCCAGTCCTTCCCCGCCTCAACACAGAATACTGAATTGTCATTTGAGGTGACATAGTTAGCCTATGTTAAGAGAGCCCTTTCTCCTCTCCCTCTGTAATGGATTTGTGCTGAGGGTTGTTTAGTCCTTAAGTACAATGCATTAATCATCATCAATTTTTAAATCTGAGAAAAATGGAGGAACAATACACATTTCATCTTCTATTCAATCCATAGGAGAGTTCAAAAGAAATAACATCTCCCATTCCAACTCTTGGTTCTATTCAGGATTAAACCTACCATAGTATTCAATCTTTCCAAGCATCAGAGTCTTTCCCAGTGAGTCAGCTCTTCGAATCAGGTGGCCAAAGTACTGCAGCTTCAGCTTCAGCATCAGGCCTTCCAATGAATATTCAGGACTGATTTCCTTTAGAATTGATTGTTTAATCTCTTTGCAGTCCAAAGAACTCTCAAGAGTCTTCTCCAACACCACAGTTTGAAAACATCAATTCTTTTGGTGTTCAGCCTGCTTTGTGGTCCAACTGTCACATTCATACCTGACTACTGTAAAAACATAGCTTTGACTATATGGACCTCTGTCGGCAAAGTGATGTCTCTGCTTTTTAATACACTGTCTAGGCTTGTCTTAGCTTTCCTTCCAAGAAACAGATGTCTCTTCATTTCATGGCTGCAGTCACCTTCCACGGTGATTTTGGAGCCCCAGAAAATAAAATCTGTCACTGATTCCAATGTTTCCCTTTCTATTTGACATAAAGTGTTATGACCATATGTCATGACATGTTTTTTGAATGTTGAGTTTTAAGCCAGCTTTTTCACTTTCCTCTCTCACCTTCATCAAGAGGCTCTTCAGTTCCTCTTGGCTTTCTGCCATAAAAATGGTATTGTCTGCATATCTGAGGTTGCTGATATTTCTTCCATCAGTCTTGATTCCAGCTTGTGATTCATCCAGCCCAGCATTTCCCATGATGTACTCTGCATATAATTTAAATAAGCAGAATGACAATATACAGCTTTGTTATTCTTCTTTCCCCATTTTGAACCAGTCAGTTGTTCCATGTCCGGTTCTAACTGTTCCTACATGACCTGCATACAGGCTTCTTAGAAGACAGGTGAGGTGGTCTTTAACAGCATCATCTTTTAGGATTTGAAATAGCTCAGCTGGAATTCCATCACCTCCACTAGCTTTTTTTGTAGTAATGCTTCCTAAAGTCCACTTGACTTCACACTTCAGGATGTCTGACTAGGTGAGTGACCATACCATCGTGGTTATCCCGGTCATTAAGATCTTTTTTGTATAGTTCTTCTGTGTATTATCACCACCTCTTCTTAATCTCTTCTGCTTCTGTTAGATCCCTAACTTTTCTATCCTTTATTGTCCCCAGCCTTGCATGAAATGTTTCCTTCATGGTTCAATTTTCTTAAAGAGATCTCTAGTCTTTTCCATTCTATTTTTTGTCCAATTTCTTTGCATTTTTTCATTTAAGAAGGCCTTCTTATCTCTTCTTGTTTTTCTCTGGAACTCTCCATTTTGTATTGCTGCAATATAATAATAATAATGTGCAACATATTTTTAAGTGTTCTGTTGTAGAAAGATATCTTATATACACCAGCAGAAGTCAGTGGAAGACAAAAATGTGCATTTTCTCCCAGTTTCAGAAAGAATATATAAATATGCATAGAGAAATAGTAGAATAAAAAAAATTAGAGCAGTTTCCTTTGGCAGTTGTGATTATGAAAGAATTTCAATTTATTATTTATTTTAAATGTTTGAATTAAAAAAAACATTTATTTATTTAACTGTGCAGCATCTTAGCTGCCACATATTTAATAACATTCTTTTATTCTTACAATCAGAAGAAAAGGGGCTATAACAATGTAATTCATTTCAAGTAGTGTGATAGTTTAGAAAAGTTATATGTCATGTACTATACACTATATTATATATATTTTCAAATACCTTCAGTAATGTGAAAGGGAATTGGTAAAATAGCACATATGACCATTGTACAGAGAAAAGGTTCACATAGTCCTGCATTTGGGGCATGACATCTTCATTTTCTATTAAGATTCAGTTTATCTGGTTCCCTTAAATGGCCCTCAACAAGCTCCTTCCTGCTGTTCCCCAACCCAGCTTTCTCACATAAACAAAAAATTTTAGACTTGACTTGGTACTTTTTAGAGTAAATGGGTGCTTCTCTGCAATACTGATGTGCGTCTTTATTAGGAGGAATATAGATATTTGTCATTTCATGTTATGGTTTGCTTGGCATATGGAAAATTCTGTAAAGTGGAAGCAGTTTCTAGACATGTAAATTATTATCTAATATGCATTTCCCAAGCAGTGGATGCATTTTCAGATCTTTAAACATGAGCCAAACAATTATGTTTGTCCTTGAACTACTTTGCTTTGCATTGATGTGCTGTTTCGTGGGCCATTAGTTTGTAAGCCAGATTCCTAGTATATTTAGGGCTTGCATTATATCAGTGCCTTAACTACTGCTTAGTTTTCTTAATAGTTGTGACATGTTTATAATAGTTTCCTAGTTGAAGTCTTAAAATTATAATTAAGCACAAGGCTCTAGGTATGAGTGTGAGAGAATAATATTGAGCCATTGTTGTTGCTGTTAGTACTGCTAACAGTGTTACTGTTTATTATTATTATTATTATATTTGTTAATGGCACCCCACTCCAGTACTCTTGCCTGGAAAATCCCATGAGCTGAGGAGCCCGGTAGGCTGCAGTCCATGGGGTCACTAAGAGTCAGACACGACTGAGCGACTTTACTTTGACTTTTCACTTTCATGCATTGGAGAAGGAAATGGCAACCCACTCCAGTGTTTTTGCCTGGAGAATCCCAGGGACAGGGGAGCCTGGTAGTCTGCCGTCTATGGGATCGCACAGAGTCAGACACGACTGAAGCGACTTAGCAGCAGCAGCAGCAGCAATAGTATTACAGGTATTGAACATCTCAACTTGTTTCTCTCAGATGATGACGAGTGCGGTGTACAGACCAACACCTGCATTTAGAAAAGTGTCTTCTGGACAGACAAGAGTTGCAAGTGTCCCTTCTTGCTCCTAGAAGAAGATAACAGGGGCCCCTGGCTGTCCGTGGGTGGAGGTAGGGGAGGGCAGCAGACAGGAGTCGTGTTTCTCTGCAGATGACACTGGATCATCTCTGCTACTATGAGACACCTGAGTGGCTCTCCTCTGACTCATTGAAGTGCGTGCTTTGGAAAGCATATTGGCACATGTGTGCAAGTGATCCTCACAGAAACTGCAGCCACACAGAACGAATCATAACTTTGTGAACCTGAGTCAGGAGGCAGCCTGCTAGCTCCAAGTCTGTGCTCACACCTTTGTATGGAATCAAATCTGCACACCTGGTTAAACACAGCAACTATATACTCACCAAAGTTATTCTATGAAAAAGAACAGATTTTCTCTTGCGAGGAATGAAATTATTAGTCCAAATCAACACTTGAAGACAGGAGCATAAGAAAGAGACAGAGACAGATTATGGCCATTTCTCTGAGCTCTGAGGCTTAATCACAGGACAGACTTGGTGTGAGAAAAAGCCAAGACTGTATTTCCGTCCTACGTTATCTCCCAAGGAATACAAAGCAAAATCAGTGGCCCTTATCATATCTATGTGATGTTTGAATTATTATATATCACCAGAAGAGGGCTTCCCAGAAATGAGAGTTTGATCCCTGGGTTGGTAAGATCCCTAGGAGAAGGAAATGGCAACCCACTCCAGTATTCTTGCCTGGAAAATTCCATGGACAGAGAAGCCTTGCTGGCGATAGTCCCTGGAGTTGCTGAAGAGTCAGGCATGAGTTAGCAACTAAACAACAACAACAAAATCAACAGGACATATTTCAATATGTATATATATGTGTGAATAGGTAAACAGAACTTTTGGTCAATACGATGATAGATATAGGTAGATTAATCAATGAACATGATAAAGATGATGATGACAAATAAATGACAGATAGATGATAGATAGATAGACAATAGACAGATAGAGTGAAATAGATTTATGTCAAAGAATCAGCTCACACAATGTGGGTGCTTGGGGAGTCAAAGATCAAGATGCTAGCAGATTTATCTGAAATCTGTCCCCTGGACTGGGCAATATCCACCCTCCTGCTGCTTCTTCACATTGTCATCTTCTGTGCACACAGGTCCCTGTGTCTCTGTGTGTCCTAATTTCCTTCACTTATAAAGACACTAAGCATATTGTCTTGGGCTCAGCACTAGAGACTTCATTTTAATTTACCACTTTAAAGGTCCTGTCTGCACATACATTCATACTCTTCAAGATTAGTGGTTAGGACTTCAACATATGAACTTGGGAGAGCCCCTGTCTGGTAATAAAATTACCCTTCTCCACTTTAAGTTACTTGTTACTGAAGTATCATTTTGTTAATGGATTTTTGAAGGTAATACAAGTTCATGCAATCAAAACTTCTAAATCTGCTAAGGTACTTTTAACCTCAGGTAAGAAAAAACAAACCCAAAGTGAAACAGAAATCTTTTGAAAGCAAACTATATACAGATTGACAACCTGTAGGAGGAGGTTGGGGAGGTTTCAGGATGGGCTTAACCCAGTGCCCCTGGCTTGGATCCCAAGTTTCTTTCTGATTTACACTCCTCTAGGATTCTGTCTCATCTGAATCCAGCTTTCTGTTTTAGGACTGGTTCCCAGGACCAAGCTACACAGCTTCAAGTCATAATATCCAAAGGGGGAGAAAATTGTACTTCCCATGGTTTACTCTTAAACATAAGGGAATCAGTCCCCAAAACCCTTAGGAAACATCTTAGGATTTTATTTCTACTTAGGACCTATTTCCATTCCTGAAGCAACCCTTGTAAGTGTTGATGTTAATTATTCAGTCATGTCCAACTCTTTGTGTCCCCATGGACTGCAGCCTGCTAGACTCCTCTACATGGGATTCTCCAGGGGATAAAGAATACTGGAGAAGGTTACCAAGCCCTCCTCCAGGGGATCTTCCTGACCCAGGGATCCAACATGGGTCTCCTGTACGGCAGGCAGATTCCTTACTGCCTGAGCCACCAACTTAGGTCCTATTTCCATTCCTGAAGCAACCCTTATGTCTATCAGTAAACTTAACTCGATTCTTGCATTATTTACTGGGAAAAGGCACGCAGTACTCATGACTGATCTCCTTTAAGTTTCAATCGTGGTCAGCCACCCAGATTGGTAGAAATGCTGTGGTGGACAGTAGAATAGATCTGGAAATGGCACCGTAATGACATCTGTAACTGCCTGTGAAAAGGTAACACAACTCACAGGTTAAATTTGAGCACAAACAAATTCAAATGAGTAATGTTTTGCACAGAGAACAACAAACAGTTTTCTGCAAATGTGTGCTATTTCTAGAGAGGTGGAAGAGACAGGCGTTGAATATTTCTTTTGCCATCTATATTAGGTTATGGTCCAGTAATGATAATGTCTTTAAACTGTAAGAAAATAAGTTGGTTTAATATTGGTTTCCTGGACATGGGGTGTTTATTTATTGGGCATAGTGTTGCACTTTAACTGAGAGCAATGGTAGTTTAATTTCATTTCCTGTATCTTGAAATTATCTAAAACATTCATCTTCTCTGACTGTTACAAATCAAGAACTATTGACTTCCATTCCTAATGACATTTGTATTAGCTTTATTTTCAGTTTAGGGGGTCTTATATGTTTGATAAAAACATGACAGATTCTCAGAAAACCTGAAAATTGTTTAGAAACAGTGTTTTGGTCCTCTTTTATTGTGCTATGAACTGTTTATTCGTTTGCAAATGTTTTTGTACTTCAAAGCAGAAGTTATAGCTACTAATTTTGCCTTTGAACATATCTTCAAAAGTCTTCAATTACTACTATACCTTAAAATTAAAATTCTTAATATGCAATAAATTTGTATTTTTTATAAGATCTGCCTGTTTATGGAATATGGTGAGAAACAAACAAGCAAAAATCTTCTTTGGGGGAAATTATTTGCATTCTGATGGTCCTTCCCCTATGCATCAGTATACACAGTATGGGTGATTAATTCTGAGTGTTTATGACCTTGGGAAGAAACCAGAAACCAGGAAGATATTCCAGTATTTCATGATTTAACCTGAACTCCTAGAATCTTAAATATATTTCTTGTAGAGTTATACGATGGAAGATCAATTTTGTTGAGCTCTTATTTATGTGTGTGTGTGTATTTATATTTTGTTGTTGTTATTTAGTCACTCAGTAATGTCCAACACTTTTGCAACCGCATGGACTGTAGCCTGCCAGTCTTCTCTGTCCATGGGATTTTCCAGGCAAGAATACTGGAGTGAGTTGCCATTTCCTCCTCCAGGGGATCTTCCGGACCCAGAGACTGAATGCACATCTCCTGCATTTGGCAGGCAGATGCTTTACAACTGAGCCCCCAGAGCACCCCCATCAATGTATGTGTGTGTGTGTGTGTGTGTGTGTGTGTGTGTGTGTGTAGTTAAATATTACTTAACAAATATGGCCTAGTAGGTCTGGTAATATGGAAAATGAGCTCTTCTTGATCAGAGTCTTGATGTTCACAGATCAACTGAATTTCCCCAAAGAATGAACATTGATTACACAAAGGATCAGATTCAGCAAAAGCCTCCCATTAGATCTGGGTAAAACAAAAATCACGCCCTGCTTTCACCTACCCCTGTACCCCTTTAAAGTGGCTTCTGGCTTCCCTGGTGCTCCCCTGCACCTGAGGTGCAGCCCTCCTCCAGGAGACTCCTGGATGTTTAGACCTTCAACTCTCCTGTGCCTCCTCCTACCCCTGCTGACCCAGAGAAATATTTAGGGAGAGTTGGAGGATCCATCTTTTTTTTTTTTGGTTTGGTTCTTGTTCTTGTTTGTGATCCCAAGTGTTGCCATCCTGGAAGCCATTCCTAGGACCATGAGTCTGCATCTCCTTTCTGTATAGTCTTGGTCAACATCCAATATCCAAACCTTTTTGACCTTTATCTTCTCCTATGGAACTCGCCACCCACCTCTCTCCTCCAACCTGAACCTTTCTGAAACCTGGGTTCCATGACTCCCAAGTTCTCTTATAGTCCTAGTCTCTTCACCATACACCCCCACCACAGTCTTGCTGGCACCAACTTTGGCAGATCCCTGAAGGTCTAATCCCCAAGGCTTTGTTTTAAGAATAGAGCCTTCATTTTCCCTCACTTGTCTATTCTGTCACCTTGCTGCTGCCCTGGGTTGTGCAAATCCCGTGGTGAGTTGTGACCTCATGATAAGCAGTGTGCTTCCTTATCTTGTCAACTTATCTGGACTTCAAGATACAGCACCAATATCCCCTTTGACCTTCCTTCAGAGCTTAAATGCTCTTGACCCAAAAAAAAATCTTAATTTTTCCAATTCCCCAGGGAGTATTGACATTTCCTCAGTGTATGTGAACACATCATAGACTTGTGAGTGAATCTGAAGTCTCTTTATGTTCATGGTTTCAAGGATTCTCAAATAGTCCTTCAAAGAGATTTCCACCTCTTCTATCCAAATGGCTGTGCAGTATATTTAAACTTATAATAAAATTAGTACATTAAAGTCCCACTAAAGAAAGTGTTTTTATTCACAAAAAGTGGGTAATATGTGTTAATAGACATACTGCTTTAATATATTAATATAAAAGAACCAGATATGGTATTAGAATTGTACTCTTAATCAGAAAATGAATGTGTGCATGTGAAGTCATTCAGCCGTGTCTGACTCTTTGTGACCATAAGGACTGTAGTCCATCAGGCTCATCTGTCCATGGGATCCTCCAGGCAAGAATACCAGAGTGGGTCGCCAGGCACTTATCCAGAGGATCTTCTCAACCCCTGCATTGGCAGGCACGTTCTTTACCACTAGCACCACGGGGGAAGCCTGGAACTGAGTGACAGAGACTTTTCTTTTTCTTGGAGTGTCAGCACTGTCCCTGTTAATCAAAGTGGCTCTTTGTTAGGGTTTTCTCAAAAGAAAACCTTGATAAAAAGATTTCTGTTCTTTTTCCAGTGCTGATTTTTTAAATTTACCTATTAATTGGAGGAAAAATGTTGTGTTGGTTTTTGTCATATAACAATGTGAATAAGTCATTTATATATAGCCTCTTTAGCTTCCCTCTCCTCCATCCCTCTCCCCAACCCACTCCTCTAAGTCACCACAGAGTGCTGGGCTGGACTCCCTGTGTTATACAGCAGCTTCTAACTAGTTATCTATTTTACACAGCATAGTGTATATATGTCAGTGTTACTTTCTCAGTTCATCCCACCTTCTCTCTCCCTAGCTGTGTCCACAAGTTCATCCTCTACATCTATATCTCCACTTCTTCCCTGCAAATAGATTCATCAGTAACATTTTTCTAAATTCCATACATATGTTTTTCTGACTTACTTTACTCTGTACAACAGGTTTTAGATTCATCTACACCACTACCACTGACTCAAATTCATTCCTTTTTAATGCTGAGTAATGTTCCATTGTATATAGGCACCACATCTTCTTTATCCACTTATCTGTTGATGAACATCTAGGTTATTTTCATACCCTAGCTACTGTAATAATGCTTCAGTGAACATTGGGGTATATGTGTCTTTTATCATTGTAGTTTTCTCAGAGTATATGCCCAGTAGTGGGATTGCTGGGTCATATAATAGATTTATTCCTAGTTTTTTTAAAGCAATTTCCATACTATTCTCTGTAGCAGCTGTATCAATTTATATTCCCATTAACAGTACAAGTGGTGTTGGAGAAGACTCTTGAGAGTCCCTTGGACTGCAAGGAAATCCAACCAGTCCATCCTAAAGGAAATCAGTCCTGTATATTCATTGGAAGCACAGATGCTGAAGCTGAAACTCCAATAATTTGGCTAACTGATGCAAAGAATTGACTCCTTGGAAAAGACCCTGATGCTAGGAAAGATAGAAGGTGGAAGGAGAAGGGGATGGCAGAGGATGAGATCATTGGATGGCATCACAAATTCAATGGATGTGAGTTTGAATAAACTCTGGGAGTTGGTGATGGACAGGGAGGCCTGGCATGCTGCAGTCCATGGTTCACAAAGAGTCAGACGTGACTGAGTGACTGAACTGAACAGTGCAAGAGGGTTCCTTTCTCTTCACATTATTTCCAACATTTACTGTTTGTAGATTTTTTGGTGAGGGCCATTCTGACCAGTGTGAGGTGATGCCTCATTAAGTAGTTTTTACTTGCATTTCTCTAATAATGAATGATGTTGAACATCTTTCCATAATTATTTGACCATCTGTCTACTACATTTGTCCAGATGTACTTTATTTAGGACATGATTCCCAGGAAGCTTGGTGAATGAGTGGGGACTTAATACAGGAGAGAAGGGAAAACTGATAAAGAGTATGTTAGTGTGTGGGGTAGGGGTACTGCTGTGGATAACCGTCATCAGTCCTGGTGACACTCTCTGAGGACTGTAAATCCCATCTCAGGTCTTCCGATGTTAACTACATGATGACCAGGCTATACCCAGGACATAAGTTGCCCCAATTCTGAGAACTGACCGCAAAGAAATGGGAATAAATGGACTCTGGAACTAAAGATTAACTGTACCTAAAACATTCAGGATGATGCTGGTCAGACCGCCAATGACCGATTTGAAGATGATTATTAGAGATGACTGTGCTGTTTCTGCATGTAGCCCCCCATGACTCTGTCTATAAATGCTCTTACCCTCTGCTTGTTGAGGGGAAGGGGGAGGGAGTCAGCCTTTGGACAGATGTCCGCCACCCTCACACACCAGTTGCCAGTTCCTGAAATTAAGCAGACTTTCCTTTCCACCAAGCCTGGCCTGCTTATTGGCCTTTGAGCGGCGAGCAGCCTGATCCCCACGCATACCTTTCAGTAACAGATTTGTAGTGTGGACCAAGCACCACCACCTCCAACGTCCTGCAGCCTCAGAGCACATGAACGCAGAGCAATGTGGGAAACTGCCTGTGTGTTGAAGCACTGTCTGCAGATGAACTCCAGGCTACAATGAGAGGACATGGAGAGAGAGCAGTGACAACTGCTCTCTACTGCAACCTAGTCTATGTTAGAGGAAGAAAAAAGAAAAAAAACACACAAATACCCAGTGATTTTTCTTTAAACATATATGAAATACATTGGAAAGGGTCTCTATTTTGTACAGTCAGAAGGAGATCCTGATGGTGGAGCAACTACCACCTCATGGCCGTGTGTCCTAGAACTCGTGGTTTTCTCTTCTGTGTGGTGTGGTCAGAGAAGCTGGAAAATTCAGCAGGAAAGTGTCACTATCGCATTGTGAAAGTGGCATGCCTCCCTGTGGCTGAGAACTATCCAGAATTAGCTGTATATCTCTATTTGGCTTCCAGAAGGTTGGAGCTGGTTGGGAGGCAAAGATCATCCCTAGAGCATATCTGGCAAGCTTTACTGGTCTATTGCATCCCATTATTCTGATCAGGAATAGAAATGGTAGTAGTGGTACTAATAATAGCAGTAGCTGTAATATTATATAGTTATAATTGTAGTTCATATAATTCTTTGATACTGTAGCAAATCTGCACAACTAAAGTGAACCAAAAGCCCTGAAATTTTTCCAAAAACATATTATTTTATGCATCTAGGTGCTTGACATTAAGAGGACAAAAGTTTATTGTTGTTATTGTTTAGTCACTCAGTCATGTCCAACTCTTTGCAACCCCACAGAATGTAGTCCACCAGACTCCTCTGTCCATGGGATTTCCTAAGCAAAAATACTAGACTATTCTTGCCTAGGAAAGAATACTTTCCTCCTCCAGGAGATCTTCCTGACGCAGGGATCAATACTGAGTCACCTGCATTGGCAGACAGATTCTTTACCACTGAGACACCAAGCTGAAACCCACAGATAACTCAAAAAATACCCAATTAGGATGGTTTCAGTGTTAAATGGAAGAAGTTGCATCTGAAAGTGATTTAAACCTGGAGGTAGGCAGGAAGGATAAATTAGTAGTTTGGAATTAGCATATTCACACTATTATATATAAAATAGATAAATAACAAGATCCTACTGTATAGCACAGGGAACTCCATTCCATATCTTGAAATAACCTGTACTGAAAAATACAGTAAAAAAGAATATATATATATATATATATATATATATATATATATATATATAATATGTATAGTTGAATCACTTTGCTATACTAACACCACAGTTAGTTTGCTGAACCTAGCACAACATTATAAATCAACTCTACTTCAAAAAATTTTATTAAAAAATCAGTAAAATTATTTAAGTATTACTGGTACTACTCTCAGTACCTTGTAAGGGACAATTCAAGTCAGATATCAGGAGAACTAAGGGAAGACTACAAATACTAACATTACCACCTGGTATTCAGTTCTGGTAAATCCCTTCTCAGATAATCAGGTTACTTCTATGATAGAATAAAAGGAGATGGGTCCAGAGAAGAAATGCAAGAGAGGGATGAGGACAAGAAATTCCGTTTCAGTGGACTAGGACTGACTCAGGACAATGCTTGCTTTTTGGGTCTTTGACTCTTTCTCCAGGGGACAATCTTCACTCTCTTTCTGGGGCAGAGTTCTGTTTGTAAACTGCACAAAGAAAATTTCAATCATAAACTACCCTGCAAATTTTAACAAATAGACCATATTCCATTATCAAGAGGATTGGGGGGTTATTAAGGGTAATTAGAGATTTGGGATGCTTATTATATTTGAGTTTTATTAAGATTTATATTTCACTAATCAATTTTGCCATAAGGTGTCAGTTTTGTCTGAGTGCCTACCTATTCTTGGGTTCAAGTACAGTCAAAAGACATGACAATTCTCTCCTCCTCTGGGGTCTCAGAGAAAGTCTCATTGATCCTGACTGAGTCATTGCCCATCCCAGAAATAGCTTCTGAGGAAATCTCATGCTTTGATTGACATCATGTGTGATCTGAGACACAGAGCTGCCACGGAGCATGTGACAGGAGACAAGGAGAGTGGGTTGTTCTCCAGTGGGAAATCTAGTGGCAAACATCACAGATTCCATCTCATAAACTGTAAACTAGGAAGTGAGGGAGTCAACTGAAGGTCAGGATAGACTAGTAGACTAGCTGCTGTTGTTCAATCACTAAGTTCAACTCTTTGCGATGCCATGGACTGCAGCACACCAGGCTTCCCTGTCCTTCAGTACCTCCCAGAGTTTGCTCAAACTCATGTCCTTTGAGTTAGTGATGCCATCCAGCCATCTCATCCTCTGTCAGCCCCTTATCTTCATGCCCTCAGTCTTTTCCCAACATCAGGGGCTTTTCCAATGAGTCGGTTCTTCACATCACATAGCCAAAGTATTGGAGTTTCAGCTTCAGCATCAATCCTTCCAATGAATGTCCAGGGTTGATTTATTTTCGGAATGACTGGTTTGATTTCCTTGCTGTCCAAGGGACTCTTAAGAGTCTTCTCCAGCATCACAGTTTTAAAGCATCAAGTCTTCAGTACTCAGCCTTCTTTATGATCCAACTCTCACTAAAAGTAACAGAATTAAAAACGTCTTGAAGTCTGTACCATGTTGGCAACTCTATCAGTTGTTTTCCTGGGCAAGAGAAATAGAAAAGGGACAAGAAGTCAGGGTGATGACAGGGTTATCTTCCTCCTCTGTCTTCTATGTTTTCCTTGTGGCTTGTTCCACAATGTTTGACTTCCTGGTGACTTGTAACAACTTTCACCTCATTCCTAGGACCTAGGACCTATGTATCATTGTTTGGGTAAAGGATATACACAATTTTTTACTTTTCCATATTTTTTTGAAAGCTCTCTTGGCTAATATTTATATTTGAAATTGTTAGCATAATTGAATCTTTACTTACATCCATCAAGGTTTTATTTCTTCAGGACATTTTTTATGTAGATTTCTAGGATCTTTAAGAAATAGGAATATTGCACAATTATTTTAAATAAACTTCAAAGTACAGTTATAATAGAATGATGCTTTTGATTCTTTCATAAATTGTATTGTATAATTTTGTCCATTTCAAGTATTACCCTAAGTCACAATGGCATCCCTCTTCATCTTCCTTGTCATTATATTCTCTAATAGTAGTATTCATACATTTTTAATATTCTCTGGGTTTTATTCAAGGACAGTTTTATTTCTTAAGCCCTTGTACAGTCAAAAGCTATCAGTGTCACCAAAATAATATTCACTCAATCTGTAATCCAATTTTCTATGTCGGATAAATTCTTCAAGATTTTACAGTTGGTTACTTCTGCTTTATCTCCTTTTGAGAGAGGAATTCAGTTCTAAAATAGTTACATGTGTCCTCAGTTTATATCCTCAATCATATGCCATCAGCTCTCTCTCCATTTCTGGACTTACAGGATTTGTGCAATTCCCCTCATTTTGTTATGGCTATTTATTTCTTTGGAGAAGGAAATGGCAACCCACTCCAGTATTCTTGCCTGGAAAATCCCATGGACGGAGGAGCCTGGTGGGTTAAAGTCCATGGGGTTCCAAAGAGTCGGACAGTAGCCTATTTATTTCAGTGTCATAAATATGAGCATTGAAACAATTATACAAACCAAAGCAATGTAAAGAAGCACTTCTGAAAGTGATGACTCAAGAACTGAATTTACAGAATTATCTTTGGTCAATCTGTGACCTTTGAGTGTAATTATTACATGTGAGCAGAAGATACAAGTGAAGTTTTAATAAATTGTTATCTCTTATACCTTTCTAGGACTAATAGGATAAAACTAATTCCAAGCCTAGTTACTTGTAAGAGTCTGAAGTAGACAAATTACAAACTCTGATTTTATCTGTGATCATCATCTGCTTTACAATTATGTATTCTTTGGTGTCAATTTAAACCTCTAGTTCCAAATTACTAACAGTTGTTAGGATTAATAATTCACATTCATAGATTATTTTTGATAAATTTATCTTTTGTTTGTTTTCCTTTTCTGATGGATAATAGTAAAGGAAGAAATTTACACTGAACTCTTCAGAAGAAAGAGGGGAGGTGCATCAGCAGCAGAAATAAAAATCAGTCCAGGTTCAATGCACGATGCTGGATGCTTGGGGCTGGTGCACTGGGATGACCCAGAGGGATGGTGTGGAGAGGGAGGAGGGAGGAGGGTTCAGGATGGGGAACACATGTATACTAATTAAATAATTTTCTATTAAAGAAAAAAAAAGTGAAAAAAAAATCAGTGGCTACATTTTGGATGAAATTCTGGTAGATATTATTAAAATTATGGGAATGCTAGGAATTTGTTAGTCGTCAGTTTCTAAACTGCTCTGTTGATCCCTTCCTGGGTCTTTTCAAATTGTATCTCCTGCATCACCCACCCACCCTGGGGTCACTGGATGAGACACTTTCTGTTTCATTATTTACTCTGCTTAATAGTTCTAATTATTTATGTTAGTAAAGCAAATATATACTGGAAAAAAATTTTAAATTGAACAGACATAAGAACATGATCTCCTGTGTAGGTACAGGTCAGCAGTGGACTGCTGCAGGGGCAGGGGCTCTGGGTGCAGTAGACCTGGGTATGGCATAAGCCCTCTTGGAGGAGGTTGCCATTAAGCTCACCATAGAGCTGCCAGAACTCACACAGGACTGGGGAAACAGACTCTTAGAGGGCACAAACAAAACCTTGTGCACACCAGGACCCAGGAGAAAGGAGCAGTGACCCCACAAGAGACTGACACAGACTTGTCTGTGAGTGTCCAGGAGTCTTTGGTGGAGGCATGGGTTGGTGGTGGCCTGCTGAATGGTGGGGGCACCAGTGCAGCAGTGCCTGCATGGGAACTTCTGAAAGAAGTTGACATTATTTTCATTATCTCCACCATAGTTTGGCTTCAGGTCAAAAAACAGGAGGGAACACAGCCATGCCCATCAATAGAAAATTGGATTAGAGATTTACTGAGCATGGCCCCACCCATCAGAACAAGACCTAGTTTTCCCCTTAGTCAATCTCTCCCATCAGGAAGCTTCCATAAGCCTTTTATCCTCCATCAGAGGGGAGACAGAATGAAAAACACAATCACAGAAAACTAACCAATCTGATTACATGGACCACAGCCTTGTCTAACTCGATGAAACTATGAGCCATGCCATGTAGGGCCACCTAAGATGTCATAGTGGAGAGTTATGACAAAATGTGGTCCACTGGAGAAGGGATTGGCAAACCACTTCAGAACCTTGAGAAACCAATGGACAGTATGAAAAGGCAAAAATATAAGACGCTGAAAGATGAACTCCTCAAGTCAGTAGGTGCCCAGTATTCTACTGGAGATCAGTGGAGAAATAAATCCAGAAAGAATGAAGAAATGGAGCCAAAGCAAAAACAACACCCAGTTGTGGATGTGACTGGTGATGGAAATAAAGTCCAATGCTATAAAGAGCAATATTGCATAGGAACCTGGACTGTTAGGTCCATGAATCAAGGCAAATTGGAAGCAGTCAAACAGGAGATAGCAAAGGTGAACACCAACATTTTAGGAATGAATCTAACTCAGATGACCATTATATCTACTACTGTGAAAAAGAATCCCTTAGAAGAAATGGAGTAGCCATCATAGTCAACAAAAGAGTCCAAAATGCAGTTCTTGGGTGCAATCTCAAAAACAACAGAATGATCTCTGTTCATTTCCAAGGCAAGCCATACCAAATCACAGTAATCCAAGTCTATGCCCCAAACAGTAATGGTGAAAAAGCTGAAGTTCAACGGTTCTATGAAGACCTACGAGACCATCTAGAATCAACACCACAAAATGATGTCCATTTAATTCTGGAATGCAAAAGTAGGAAGTTAAGAGATATCTGAAGTAACAGGAAAATTTGGTTTTGGAGTACAAAATGAAGCAGGTCAAAGGGTAACAGATTTTTGCCAAGAGAACGCACTAGTCATAGAAAACACCCTCTTCCAACAACACAAGGGAAGACTCTACACATGGACATCACAAATGGTCAATACCAAAATCAGATTGATTATATTCTTTGCAGCCAAAGATGGAGAAGTTCTACACAATCAGCACAAACAAGACTGGGAGCTGACTGTGGCTCAGATCACGAACTCCTTATTGCCAAATTCAGACTTAAATTGAAGAAAGTAGGGAAAACCACTAGACCATTCAGATATGACCTAAATCAAATCCCTTACAATTATACAGTGGAAGTGAGAAATAGATTCAAGGGATTAGATCTGATAGATAGAGTGCCTAATGAACTATGGACAGAGATTCCTGACATCGTATGGGGGTCAGTGATTAAGACCATCCCCAAGAAAAAGAAATGCAAAAAGGCAAAATGGTTGTCTCAGGAGGCCTTACAAATAGCTGAGAAAAGAAAATATTTGAAAGGCAAAGGAGAAAATGAAAGATATACCCAAAAGAATAGCAAGGAGAGATAAGAAAACCTTCCTCCATGATCAATGCAAAGAAATAGAGGAAAACAATAGAATGGGAAAGACTAGAGATCCCTTCAGAAAAATTAGAGATACCAAGGGGACATTTCATGTAAATATGGGCACAATAAAAGACAGAAATGATATGGACCTAACAGAAGCAGAAAATACTAAGAAGAGGTGGCAACAATACACAGAAGAACTATATAAAAAAGATCATCTTCATGACCCAAATTATCACAATGGTGTGATCACTTACCTAGAGCCAGACATCCTGGAATGGGAAGTCAAGTGTGCCTTACAAAGCATCACTATGAACAAAGCTGGTGGAAGTGATGGAATTCCAGTTGAGCTATTTCAAATCCTAAAAGATGATGCTGTAAAAGTGCTGCAGTCAATGTGCCAGCAAATCTGGAAAACTCACCAGCAGCCACAGGACTGGAAAAGGTCAGTTTTCATTCCAATCCTAAAGAAAGGCAATGCCAAAGAATGCTCAAACTACCACACAATTGCATTCATCTCACAGGCTAGCAAAGAGGTACTCAAAATTCTCAAAGCCAGGCTTCAACAATATGTGAACCATGATCTTTCAGATGTTCAAGCTGTATTTAGAAAAGGCAGAGGAACCAGAGATCAAATTGCCAACATCCGTTGGGTCATCGAAAAAGAAAGAGAGTTCAAGAAAAACATCCACTCCTGATTTATTGACTAAGTCAAAACCTTTGACTGTGTGAATCACAACAAATTGTGGAAAATTCTTAAAGAAATGGGAATATCAGGCCACCTGATCTGTCTCCTGAGAAACCTGTATACAGGTCAAGAAGCAACAGTTAGAACTGGACATGTAAAAACAGACTGGTTGCAAATCGAGAAAGGAGAATGTCAAGCCTGTATATTGTCACCCTGTTTATTTAACTTATATGCAGAGTACATCATGAGAAACGCTGGTCTGGATGAAGCACAAGCTGGAATCAAGATACCTGGGAGAAATATCAATAACCTCAGATATGCAGATGACACCACCCTTATGACAGAAAGGGAAGAGAAACTAAAGAGCCTCTTGATGAAACTGAAAGAGGAGAGTGAAAAGGTTGGTTTAAAAATCAACTTTCAGAAAACAAAGATCATGGTATCTGGTCCCATCACTTCATGGCAAATAAATGGGGAAACAATGTTAACAGTGACAGACTTTATATTTTGGGGCTCCAAAATCACTGCAGTTGGTGACTGCAGCCATGAAATTAAAAAACTCTTGCTCCTTGGAAGAAAAACTATGACAAACCTAGACTGCATATTAAAAAGCAGAGACATTACTTTGCTAACAAATGTCTGTCAGTCAAAGCTATAGTTTTTCCAGTAGTCCTGTATAGATGTGAGAATTGGACTATAAAGAAAGCTGAGAGCCAAAGAATTGATGCTTTTGAACTGTGGTGTTGGAGAAGACTCTTGAGAGTTCCCTAGACTGCAGAGATCCAACCTGTCCATCCTAAAGGAAATCAGTCCTGAATATTCATTGGAAGCACTGATGCTGAAGCTGAAACTCCAATACTTTGGCCCTCTGATGTGAACTGACTCATTACAAAAGTCCCTCATGCTGGGAAAAATTGAAGGCGGGAGGAGAAGGGTCTGGCAGAGGATGAGATGATTGGATGGCATCACCAACTTGATGGACATGAGTTTACATAAGCTCCAGGAGTTGGTGATGGACAGAGAAGCCTGATGTGCTGCAGTCCATGGGGTCACAAAGAGTCAGACATGACTTAGCAACTAAACAGCAACAAGAACGTGGATGAGAAAATTAAACAGGGGAAATAGCTGCATCCAAATTAATCTATACAATATGCTCTAATTTTATGTCCTAAAAGAATATTAGAGCAGAAATACCTAGTTAAAACTTTTGAAGTAATAACATATTGCCAAGCATTTGTGGAGCTATGATTTGAAATTCTATTGTCCAACAATAAATTACTATGAAATCATTAACAGAGACATTACCTTTTTAAAAAACAACTTCTTTCTCCAAGGATTTTTTTCAAGTTAAACTTCTTTATCAAATTCACTTAGTATTTGCTTATTCAAAATGACAAACATGATTAAAAAAGAAGAAGAAATTTGAAACCTTGGATTTAATTCATTTCTAGACAGCTAATTTAAATTTTTTCATTGAGTTAGACAAGGCTGTGGTCCTAGTGTGATTAGATTAACTAGTTTTCTGTAATTATGGTTTCAGTGTGTCTGCCCTCTGATGCCCTCTTGCAACACCTACTGTCTTACTTGGGTTTCTCTTTCCTTGGACTTGGGGTATGTCTTCACAGCTGCTCCAGCAAAGTGCAGCAGCTGCTCCTTACCTTGGACAAGGGGTATCTCCTCACAGCCACCCCTCCTGACCTTGATCATGAGAAACGCTGGGCGGGAAGAAACACAAGCTGGAATCAAGATTGCCGGGAAAAATATCAATAACCTCAGATATGCAGATGACACCACCCTTATGGCAGAAAGTGAAGAGGAACTAAAGAGCCTCTTGATGAAAGTGAAAGTGGAGAGTGAAATAGTTGGCTTAAAGCTCAACATTCAGAAAACAAAGATCATGGCATCTGGTCCCATCACTTCATGGGAAATAGATGGGGAAACAGTGGAAACAGTGTCAGACTATTTTTTTGGGCTCCAAAATCACTGCAGATGGTGACTGCAGCCATGAAATTAAAAGATGCTTACTCCTTGAAAGGAAAGTTATGATCAACCTAGATAGCATATTGAAAAGCAGAGACATTACTTTGCCAACAAAAGTCTGTCTAGTTAAGGCTATGGTTTTTTCAGTAGTTATGTATGGATGTGAGAGTTGGACTGTGAAGAAAGCTGAGAGCCAAAGAATTGGTGCTTTTGAACTGTGGTGTTGGAGAAGAGTCTTGAGAGTCCCTTGGACTGCAGGGAGATCCAATCGGTCCATTCTGAAGGAGATCAGCCATGGGATTTCTTTGGAAGGAATGATGCTAAAGTTGAAACTCCAGTACTTTGGCCACCTCATGTGAAGAGTTGACTCATTGGAAATGTCTATGATGCTGGGAGGGATTGGGGGCAGGAGGAGAAGGAGACAACATAGGATAAGATGGCTGGATGGCATCACTAACTCGATGGACATGAGTCTGAGTGAACTCTGGGAGTTGGTGATGGACAGGGAGGCCTGGCGTGCTGTGATTCATGGGGTCGCAAAGAGTCGGACATGACTGAGCGACTGAACTGAATTTAAATTTGTAATAAGATTTATTTTTGCATTTTCTCATAATTTTGTTTTTCATAGAACAATGCGCCTTGTTATATGATACTTCTGCTTTGGGCATAGACTGCAGTAAGACAGATATTTCAGAGTCTTGTTAGGCATTTAGCCATGGAAGTAACAAAAAGGATGAGGAGAAATGATCACCTTTAAGATGGGATTTGGAAAGAAATAGGGGTTTGATGAAGCAAAGAGATTCCTAAAGGCTGCTGCAGATTGAAGATAACAAAATCTGAGAAAATCATTTTAATAAAGAAAGTTGAAGAAGAAAATAAATGTCTTCACTTAAGAGATTGACATCAGTCTTAAAATTAATGTGTTATAAAATATTTATGCCAATCACAGATTGTACTTTTAATTTAGTATTACAGGTGGAGTTTTTCCTTTAGAAATACTTTAAGAAAGAGTTGTTTTTAAAATCATTCTAGGGACACTTTTAACTAGAACTATTTTAAAAAGGAAATGAATAAGTTGAGATCAACTAAAGTTCAGAATGAATGATGTAGCATTTTCTAATATGTTATATCTTCCCTGGTGACTCAGGCAAGAAAGAATTGAATCCCTCTTTCCCGGGGATTTAGTGAAAAACTTTTTACACAAAGGACTGTTGAAGTGTCATCATCGATCTGGTCAGTCCTTTTCTTCCACTATCCTGGTTCTGTCTGGCACAGGACTCACATCTCTGAAATACATTGAATTTCTTTTTCAATCACCATTAACTCTCTAGTTATCAAATCTTACATTGTAATTGGGCTTCCCAGGTCATGTTAGCGATAAAGAAACCGCCTGCAAGTGCAAAAAGCATAGGAGACAAGGATTCAATCCCTGGGTGGGGAAGATCCCCTGGAGGTGGGCATGGCAACCTACTCCATATTCCTGCCTGGAGAATCCCTTGGACAGAGGAGCCTGGTGGGCTCCAGTCCATAGGGTCGCAAAGAGTCAGGCATGACTGAAGTGACTTAGCACGCACATATTGTAATTACAGAAAATTCAGTCTCTCTGGCCACAGTTGCTGAAGGATGCAGAAGCTTCCTGCAACAATTTGAGTTCAATATCGCAATGTGTGTTAGTCACGCTGTGTCTCTTCTTTCTCTAACCCACGAAGTATGAGAGCTTTTATAAAGGATTATTTACCTGAATGCAAACCTGCCTGAGTATTTCTGACAACTCTTGCTCTGGCCTGGATTGTGTAAATCTTCACTATGTTAGGTTAGATAAGAAATATTTTTCCTATGTGTAAATGCACATTCCTTTAAAGTGCTTTGGGTTTTACTGACTTCCTCCATCAAAACTGCAACAATTGAATTAACAACTAAAGCCCATGAGGAAAATATTGAACTGTCCAGTTCTTTAACCATGATGTGATTACTGCTTATAAGTTCCTCCGATTTATGGCCAAGTTCATCATCACTTGAACAATCTAAGACTTTCTAGCCTCTTAGGTCCTTTAATTGCAGAAGGATAAAATCCTTTTTTTGACCTGCAGCTGTCAAGTAAAATTTAAATCATGCTCAGTTTCCCTGTTTAAAAAAGCAAAAAAGTACATGAAACATGTTGTTTAAATATCCATAAAACCAGTTATAAACTTTAAAGTTAGTATGTAAAGGCATAAAATTCAGTTTTCTGGAAAAGCCATCTATGTGCAAAAACTTTATTAAGGTAAACTTCTCATTTTCCAGTGACAGAAGATAAATAAACTTCCCCTGTGGTTAGTTTCACTGACTCAAACACAGTCATATTTTGTGTCTGTTTGGCTGAAGATAAGAGCACACACAGAGAAAGCCTGCAAACACGTAATTACTTCATTGATGTCAATTATATTATGAATTGCATAATAGTATTCCTATAATATTCATTCAGCATCTGTTTTTCTTTCCTAACAAGAATAATAAAAAATATTTAATGCATTTGTGAAATTTGTTAAATTAGCTGTTAAAAGCTATGTGAATTTCAATAAGATAATCAAGTGTAACTGACACATGGAAAAATGTATTTAGTTCAGATGAATCAACTCAAGATTAAGAAAACTGAATGGTATAGTGTTATAAAAACTACCAGCAGTGATGACAGTAAATAGGAAAATAGAGTAAAACAGCATGAACTTTAAAGCAGGGAACCAAATCAGAGCAGGAATTAACATCCGTTGCAATTGAATGTATTATAACTGATTATTCAAAAAAATTAAAGAGAAAGTCAATTAACAATCTGATTAAAAATAATCCAGTGCCCTCAGTCATTTTGTTTGCATAAGACCATTTTAGTTTCTCATTTAGAGTTTAGAAGACTAATTATTCAAATACAATTTTAATGAAACAATAACCTTATAAAAATTCCATTCTAGGATGGAGGAGTCTGGTAGGCTGCAGTCCATGGGGTCGTGAAGAGTCAGACACGACTGAGCGACTTCACTTTCACTTTTCACTTTCATGCATTGGAGAAGGAAATGGCAATGCACTCCAGTGTTCTTGCCTGGAGAATCCCAGGGACGGGGGAGCCTGGTGGGTTGCCATCTATGGGGTCATACAGAGTTGGACACGACTGAAACGACTTAGCAGCAGCAGCAGCAGGCATTTAAATATGGGCTGTTAAATCTTCAGAATCAATACATGGTCCATCTGCCAAAATCTGGCATTTTTTTGGATTATTTTAGGATAACTCCCCTTCTCTGTCCTTAAAATAAATATCACTCTCTTTTTAGGTGGTTCAGAGATGCTTTCTCTTTCTTTCTTTCTTTTTTTTTTTATTCTTTTTTGCTTTGCTCAGTCGCTAAGTCTTTGCAACCCCATGGACAATAATCCACTAGGTTCCTCTGTCCTTGGGAATTTCCAGGGAAGAATACTGGAGTGGGTTGCCATTTCCTTCTCCAGGGGATCTTCCCAACCCAGGAATAGAATCCATGTTCTGCACCTTCTGCGTTGGCAGGCAGGTGAAGCCGCCTGGGAAACCCCAGTTCAGAGACAGAAACTTTAAATAAAATAGGTCAAATAGTAAACTCTGTGTTCCTTTTATTATCTGCTTTTCAAATGCTTAGAGCACTGGACTCCTGCCATTTTCTAATACCTGAACTGAGACTTCTTTTATTCTGCTCTCCCTAGACTTTTGTAATCACATTTTCCCATGTAGTCATGAAATTTGTTTGAGGCGTCTTTACAAATAGCTGAGGAAAGAAGAAAAGTGAAAGGCAAGGGAGAAAGAGAAAGATATACCCAAGTGAATGTAGAGTTTTATAGAATAACAAGGAGAGATAAGAAAGCCTTCTTAAGTGAACAATGCAAAGAAATAGAGGAAAACAGTAGAATGGGAAAAACTAGAGATCTCTTAAAGAAAATTGGAGACACCAAGGGAATATTTCATACAACAATGGGCATGATAAAGGGCAGAAATGGTAAGGACCTAACACAAGTAGAAGAGATTAAGAAGAGGTGTCAAGACTACACAGAACTATACAAAAAATGGTCTTAATGACCCAGATAACCACTAGGTCAAGCCAGACATCCTGGAGCGCAAAGTCAAGTGGACCTTAAGAAGCATTACTACGAACAAAGCTAGTAGAGATGATGGAATTCCAGCTGAGCTATTTCAAATCCTAAAAGATGATGCTGTTAAAGAGCTGCACTCAATATGTCAGCAAATTTGGAAAGCTCAGCAGTGGCACAGGACTGGAAGAGGTCAGTTTTCATTCCAGTCCCCAAAAAGGGCAGTGCTAAAGAATGTTCAAGCTACCATACAATTGTGCTTATTTCACATGCTAACAAGGTTATGCTCAAAATCCTTCAAGCTAGGGTTCAGTATTATATGAACTGAAAACCTGCAGATATACAAGCTGAGTTTCAAATAAGTTGAGGAAGCAGAGATCAAATTATCAGCATTCATTAGCTCATGGAAAAAGTAAGGGAATTCCAGAAAAACATCTGTGTCTGCTTCGTTGACTGTGTGAAAGTCTTTGACTGTGTGGATCACAATAAACATAGAAAATTCTTAAAGAGATGGGAATACCAGACCACCTGAGAAACCTGTATGGGAGTCAAGAACAGCAGTTAGAAGCAGACATGGAACAATGGACTGTTTGAAAATTGTGAAAAGAATATGACAACGCTGTATATTGTCACCCTGCTTATTTCACATACATGCAGAATACATCTTGTAAAGTGCCAGGTTGGATGACACACAAGCTAGAATCAAGATTGCTATGGGAAATATCAACAACTTCAGATATGCAGATGATACTACTCTAATGACAGAAAGTGAAGAGGAACTGAAGAGCCTCTTGATAAGGGTTAAAGAGGAGAGAGAAAAAGCTGACTTGAAACTCAACATTCAAGAAACAAAGATCATTACATCTGGCCCCATCACTTCATGGCAAATAGATGGAGAAAAAGTGGAAGCAGTAACAGATTTTATTGTCTTGGGCTCCAAAATCACTGTGGATGGTGACTGCAGTCATGAAATTAAATGATGTCTGGTCCTTGGAAGGAAAGCTAAGACAGACATAGCATATTAAAAAGCAGAGACATCACTTTGCCAACAAATGCCCATCTAGTCAAAGCTATGGTTTTTACAGTAGTCAAGTACAGATGTGAGAGTTGGACCACAAAGAAGGATGAGCACTGATGAACTGATGCTTTCGAATTGTGGTGCTGGAGAAGGTCTTGAGAGTCCCTTGGAATGCAAGGAGATCAAACCAATCAATCCTAAAGGAAATCAACCCTGAGTGTTCATTGGAAGGACTGATGCTGAAGCTGAAGCTCCAGTACTTTGGCCACTTGACATGAAGAGCTAACTCATTGGAAAAGACCATGATGCTTGGAAAAATTGAAGGCAAAAGGAGAAGAGGCCAGCAGAGGATGAGGCTGTTAGAGAGCATCACTGACTCAGTGGACATGAGTTTGAGCAAACTTTGGGAGATACTGGAGGACAGGGAAGCCTGGCGTGCTGCAGTTCATGGGGTCTCAAAGAGTCGGACACAACAGCGATTGAACAACAACCAAGAGCAAACTAATAATCATATTCAAAAGTGTGTTTTGTTTTGTTTTGTTTTTCCTGGAGACTTTTCTTCTGTGAACACATGCAAGTATCTCTCCCAGTCCTCTTTCCTGGTATTTTCCTGTTTCTCAAGCTCAAGCCATCCAGAAATTCCTGTCCATCCCTTCACCAGTCTTGGGATGCCTTCTGGATCCTCAGCCCAGTCTCAGCTCCAGCTGCAACCTTGCCAATCTACATCCATCCTCTAGTGATCTCTGTGTGTCTGATGGGTGGTATGGGAGGAGGCTGGATTTTAAAAATGAACAAAAGAGTTACAAAGATTAAGATCATAATAGGCTTTATCTATCTACCAAGGCAAAATGATAGGATACTGAAAGAGGAACTCCCAGGTTGGTAGGTGCCCAATATGCTACTGGAGATCAGTGGAGCAATAACTCCACAAAGAATGAAGGGAAGGAGCCAAAGCAAAAACAATACCCAGTTGTGGATGTGACTGGTAATAGAAGCAAGGTCCGATGCTGTAAAAAGCAATATTGAATAGGAACCTGGAATGTCAGGTCCATGAATCAAGGCAAATTGGAAGTGGTCAAACAGGAGATGGTAAGAGTGAACATCGACATTCTAGGAATCAGCAAACTAAAATGTACTGGAGTGGGTGAATTTAACTCAGATGACCATTATATCTACTACTGTGGGCAGGAATCCCTCAGAAGAAATGGAGTAGCCATCATGGTCAACAAGAGAGTCCAAAATGCAGTACTTGGATGCAATCTCAAAAACAACAGAATGATCTCTGTTCATTTCCAAGGTGAACCATTCAATATCACAGTAATCCAAGTCTATGCCCCAACCAGTAACGCTGAAGAAGCTGAAGTTGAACGGTTCTATGAAGACCTACAAGACCTTTTAGAACTAACACCCTAAAAAGATGTCTTTTTCATTATAGGGGACTGGAATGCAAAAGTAGGAAGTCAAGAAACACCTGGAGTAACAGGCAAATTTGGCCTTGGTACACGGAATGAAGCAGGGCAAAGACTAATAGAGTTTTGCCAAGAAAATGCACTGGTCATAGCAAACACCCTCATCCAACAACACAAGGGAAGACTCTATACATGGACATCACCAGATGGTCAACACTGAAATCATATTGTTTATATTCTATGCAGCCAAAGATGGAGAAGCTCTATACAGTCAACAAAAACAAGACCAAGGGCTGACTGTGGCTCAGATCATGAACTCCTTATTGCCAAATTCAGATTTAAATTGAAGAAAGTAGGGAAAACCACTAGACTGTTCAGGTATGACCTAAATCAAATCCCTTATGATTATACAGTGGAAGTGAGAAATAGATTTAAGGGCCTTGATCTGATAGATAGAGTGCCTGATGAACTATGGACTGAAGTTCGTGACATTGTACAGGAGACAGGGATCAAGACCATCCCCATGGAAAAGAAATGCAAAAAAGCAAAATGGCTGTCTGGGGAGGTCTTACAAATAGCTGTAAAAAGAAGAGAAGTGAAAAGCAAATGAGAAAAGGAAAGATACAAGCATCTGAATGCAGAGTTCCAAAGAATAGCAAGAGGAGATAAGAAAGCCTTCCTCAGCGATCAATGCAAAGAAATAGAGGAAAACAATAGAATGGGAAAGACTAGAGATCTCTTCAAGAAAATTAGAGATACCAAGGGAACATTTCATGCAAAGATGGGTTCAGTAAAGGACAGAAATGGTATGGACCTAACAGAAGCAGAAGATATTAAGAAGAGGTGTCAAGAATACACAGAACTGTACAAAAAAGATTTCATGACCAAGATAATCATGATGGTGTGATCACTTACCTAGAGCCAGACATCCTGGAATGTGAAGTCAAGTGGGCCTTAGAAAGCATCACTACAAACAAAGCTAGTGGAGGTGATGGAATTCCAGTTGAGCTATTTCAAATCCTGAAAGATGATTCTGTGAAAGTGCTGCACTCAGTATGCCAGCAATTTTGGAAAATTCAGCAATGGCCACAGGATTGGAAATGGTCAGTTTTCATTCCAATCCCAAAGAAAGGCAATGCCAAAGAATACTCAAACTACCGCACAATTGCACTCATCTCACACACTCGTAAAGTAATGCTCAAAATTCTCCAAGCCAGGCTTCAGCAATACGTGAACTGTGAACTTCCAGATGTTCAAGCTGGTTTTAGAAAAGGCAGAGGAACCAGAGATCAAATTGCCAACATCTGCTGGATCTTGGAAAAAGCAAGAGAGTTCCAGAAAAACATCTATTTCTGCTTTATTGACGATGCCAAAGCCTTTGACTGTGTGGATCACAATAAGCTGTGGAAAATTCTGAAAGAGATGGGAATACCAGACCACCGACCTGCCTCTTGAGAAATTTGTATGCTGGTCAGGAAACAACAGTTAGAACTGGGCATGCAACAAAAGACTAGTTCCAAATAGGAAAAGGAGTACGTCAAGGCTGTATATTGTCACCCTGCTTATTTAACTTCTATGCAGAGTACATCATGAGAAACGCTGGGCTGGAGGAAGCACAAGCTGGAATCAAGATTACTGGGAGAAATATCAATAACCTCAGATATGCAGATGACACCACCCTTATGGCAGAAAGTGAAGAGGAACTAAAGAGCCTCTTGATGAAAGTGAAAGTGGAGAGTGAAATAGTTGGCTTAAAGCTCAGCATTCAGAAAATGAAGATCATGGCATCTGGTCCCACCACTTCATGGGAAATAGATGGGGAAACAGTGGAAACAGTGTCAGACTTTATTTTGGGGGGCTCCAAAATCACTGCAGATAGTGACTGCAGCCCTGAAATTAAAAGACGCTTACTCCTTGGAAGGAAAGTTATGACGAACCTAGATAGCATATTGAAAAGCAGAGGCATTACTTTGCCAAAAAAGGTTCATCTAGTCAAGGCTATGGTTTTTCCAGTGGTCATGTATGGATGTGAGAGTTGGACTGTGAAGAAAGCTGAGCACCGAATTGTTGCTTTGAACTGTGGTGTTGGAGAAGACTCTTTAGAATCCCTTGGACTGCAAGGAGATCCAACCAGTCCATTCTGAAGGAGATCAGCCCTGGGATTTCTTTGGAAGGAATGATGCTAAAGCTGAAACTCCAGTACTTTGGCCACCTCATGTGAAGAGTTGACTCATTGGAAAAGACTCTGATGCTGGGAGGGATTGGAGGCAGGAGTAGAAGGGGACAACAGAGGATGAGATGGCTGGATGGCATCACTGACTCGATGGACGTGAGTCTGAGTGAACTCTGGGAGTTGGTGATGGATGGGGAGGCCTGGCGTGCTGCGATTCATGGGGTCACAAAGAGTCGGACACAACAGAGCGACTGAGCTGAACCGAACTGATTACCAAAAAAGAAGGGAGGGTGGAAGAAAGGGAGGGAAGGATAGAGGTAGGGAAGGAAGAGAAGAAGGAAGGAGGGAAGGGAGGAAATATTGAGCACATTTCTGGCATTTCTCTTTTCACGAGTAATAGTAAATTTTGCAAATGCTCACAATTTGATGGGTTCATTCGGCTTACACCTATTCTTTAAAGTTTTGATGACCGCAATCTTACCATTTTCTGTGTCTGCTGAACCCTACCATTTTTACCTGCTTTTCCTTAGTTCATTTGCATTAGGGAGCGCATGGCTTTAGCTCATCCTTAGCTTCCCTTGAAATAAAAAAGATGTTGGATACCACATATGAAAGGACATAAAAGATAGACTGATACCCTCAAATAGCATGATTCTTGTGCCCTAATGAACATAATTACTTACATATATAGAAAAAATACTAGAGTATTACTGAATTCCAGACATTAATGTAAAGATCTTAGCCCAAGCTTCCCAGGTGGCACTAGTGGTAAAGAACCTGCCTACCAATGCAGGAGACACAGGAAACTTGGGTTCAGTCCCTGGGTGGAGAAGATTCCCTGGAGAAGGAAATGGCAACCCACTCCAGTATTCTTGCCTGGAGAATCCATGGACAGAGGAGACTGGCTGGCTATAGTCCATGGGGTGCAGAGTCGGACTGAATCAATTTCACACATATATGCATGTGTATATATATACACACATATATATACATGTGTATATATATACACACATATATATACATGTGTATATATATACACACATATATATACATGTGTATATATATACACACATATATATACATGTGTATATATACGTACATATTTAAATATAGATACACATAAACATGTGCATGTGTATCTATTCTGATCTTTAAATAAATATCTGGAATACGCTAACTATTCTATATATATATATATATATATATACACACACACACATATATATATACACACACATATATATATATATATATATATACACACACACATATATATATATATACACACACATATATATATATATACACACACATATATATATATATACACACACATATATATATATACACACACACACACACACACTTATACACCATGTGTATATATATACACATGTGTATATATATATGTATATATATACACATGTGTATATATATATACACATGTATATATATATACACATGTGTATATATATACACACATATATATACATGTGTATATATATACACACACATATATACATGTGTATATATACATACATATTTAAATATAGATACACATAAACATGTGCTTTGTTCTATTCTGATCTTTAAATAAATATCTGGAATACGCTAACTATTCTATATATATATATATATATATACACACACACACACACTTATACACCAAGTACTTAGAAAACTGTTACATATATCAGTTTCCTCTTTTCTTTAATTTCATTCATTTAAATGAATGAAATATATTCTGTATTATCCCTGCCTTATGGATGGAGTGATTTAGGACACTGTCTATCCCTGTTGGTGAGGGTGTACCTGTTGGTGAGACTGGCCAGGAGGTTTGACTCCAGAGTGCATGCTCTTTTCATTATTTTACTCTAACTCACATGGCTTGTAGGGTGTTGCTCCACCCTGCCCTGGGCCACACAGATATCTCTAAGTCCTGGCATCTAATTTAAGTAACAGAGATTTTTAAATCTTGCATTGTCTGAATCTTTTTCTGGCAATAAAAATAGTTTTGTGGAAATTGACACTTTTAGATATGTGAGGCTTACTGTCTGTTAAATATCCAAATCCTTCTCATTTACTTAGCAAACCCATTTCTATAAAGGAGTCCAAAGAAACTATTCTTTAAGTCTCATATAAATTATCATAGATTCCAAATAGATGATGACTGATCTCATGTGGTTTTCTGCAGTATTAACCTGTTTTACATTTCTGCTTTCATTAAAATTACTACTTTTTGCTTCATCACAATCCATTGTAAACCTGGTGAAGGTGAATATGTGCTTTATTTTCCCAGTCTTGGTGAGTTTCTTTCTTTGATTCTCCAGACAGCAAATCCACTTCCTGATCCCACCCCCGCTCCCAGCACATGCTCAGTTGTGTCCAATTCTTTGCCACCCCATGGACTGTAGCCCGCCAGATTCTCTGTCCACGGGATTGTTCAGGCAGAATAGTAGAGTAGGTTGCCATTTTTTTCTCCAGGGGAATCCTCCTGACCCAGGGATTGAACCCACATCTCCTACACTGCAAGCGGATTCTTTACCATTGAGCTATCAGGGAAACCCAGACATCAAAATAGGCACTTACAAAATGATAAGAAGGACAGGGAAACCTAGCATGCTGTGATTCATGGGGTTCAAAAAGAGGGACACAACTTAGCGACTGAACAACAAACAGTCTTCCCTCAGATGCTTCCCAGTTCAGGATGTCCTTCAGCCTGAGGCTTCACCAGCCAATGTGGACATCTCCCAAGCACGTGATGAAGAACCAGAAGCATCTTGCCATGTGGAAGCCGGAGCTGGGGGCAGATCCTCTCTGTTCTAGACAGAACAATGAAACAGTTAGAGACACATTACAGGGCTCCTGGTTTCTTAGGCGACTCGCAGGGCCAATCGACACTGATTCTCTCCCTTCCTCCATCGCGTATTTTATTAACTAGAAAGGATCGAGTTCACTCATGGCACTTTTATGGCTCCCTTTGCCTAGGAAGAGAGCAATGGGATGTTTAGCTTCTTTATTACAAAAGCAGTCAGATATTTTATATGGTAATAAAAGCAGCAGCTGCCATTGGAGACAACTAAAGCGAGGTGATGAGTGCCGCAAGTGTGCAGTGCTGTATTTTCTAAGAAGAGTGCTCATTAAGCTTAGTTTTTTTCCCTGACCCTGAAGACTACCGGGACACTAACTAGCTATAGACACGGGTTTCTTGAACAAGATAGAGGAAAGATGTGTTGGGTCGGAACTCTGAATACCTCCACTCTACAATGACTAGAGATGGAGTAGGAGCGTTTGAGTGAATTAATCATCAGGCGATATTTCCATAGGAAAGATACTAAGCCTGGGCCATGGAATTTAAAAAGATTTAATCATCTTAGAAATTTATCGGAAATTAGAGCTAGTTAAAATAGCTCTATACATATTTTATAGTTCTTAATGATAATTATGGTTTTCTGTGTTGTTTAGTTTTCCACTAGAATTACAACTCTTTAATATATATAATTTCTCAGAATTAACAACTTTATGTGAACTGGCCATGTCTTTTTTAGAATCTTTCCTTTAAATTTCTATTTGGGATAATGAATGAATCCCACAGAGAGGTAGAGAAACTGAGGTCAATATACTGTCCTGAGGGAAAAAAAAGAAAAAGAAAAAAGATGCCCAGGTAATGAATCTCAGCATTTAAGTGGCAGTGGGCCACCTATTGTCCTGAAGTAAAATTAAAAAAAGGAAACAACTCCCTTAAAAAAATAATAATAAAAAATAAAAGGACAAACAGAGGTGATTTTTAAGGTCCTTCTTATTTCACTTTTTTCTTAGTTGGAGTTTAAAAAGAGACATCAATCAATGTGTTTATTTTCTTCCTTCTCTTATTTCTTCAAATGGTAAAGAATCCACCTGCAATGCTGGAACCCTGGAATCAATTCCTGGGTTGGGAAGATCCCCTGGAGAAGGGAAGGGCTACCCACTCCGGTATTCTGGCCTGGAGAATTCCATGGACTGTATAGTCCATGGGATCGCAAAGAGTCAAACAGGACTGAGTGACTTTCATTTCACTTCATACATATATTTGGGCTTTCCTGGTAGCTCAGATGGTAAAGTATCCACCAGCAAGTCAGGAGACCTGGGTTCAATCCCTGGGTTGGGAAGATCCCATGGAGAAGGGCATGGCAACCGAGTCCAGAATTCTCGGAGTGGAGAATCCCCATGGACAGAGGAGCCTGGTATTGAGTAGAGCTCCCTGTACTATACAGTGCATTCTTGCTGGTTATCTATCTTATGCATTGGAGAAGGAAATGGCAACCCACTCCAGTGTTCTTGCCTGGAGAATCCCAGGGATGGCGGAACCTGGTGGGCTGCCGTCTATGGGGTCGTGCAGAGTCGGACACGACTGAAGCGACTTAGCAGTAGCAGTTCATCTCAAGCTCCTGATTTATCCCTCCTACCCATGTTTCCTCTAAATGTTTTTGATATATATGTCTATTTCTGTTTTGTAAATAAATTCATTTGCATCTTAATTCACTGGTCCAAATTCTGTTATATATCTTGTTCAAATTCTGTTATATATCTAATTCATACATAAGAATAAAAGATCATGGTAAAGATAACATTTCCAAAATACTAAAAAAAAAAAAAAAAATCTTTTCTTTCAGGGAGATCTTCCAAATTAACTGGTCTATTTTCCAGCAAGCCCTTATTAGTACCTGCTAAGAGCATGGAATACACAGAAAGGGAAGCGGGGTCATTGCCTTCTGCTCATCAATACCATAACTGAGGCAATGAGATTCATCCATGTTGAAAGGTGGTTGACAAAGCTAGACAGATGCTGAATGGGAACTATTGACACAACACCTTATTGGGGTTCAGAGACAATTTGACAAATATTATAGTTCTTCAGAGAGAACTAGGATTTGTGATGGCTCTAAGATAAGAATTATTCTCCAGGTTGTAACCAAAGGCGTGGAAATTTGGATAATAGAGAAATCGCAAGCCACAGCCTAACACCTGGTCAGAACTCAAATATCTATTGAATATGTAGCACAATAAGGCACAGTCCTTTCACCTCCTGTGGTTTCAGTTACCATGGTCAACTGCAATTAGAAAATAGAAAATGGAACATTCCAGAAAGAAGTAACTTATAAGTTTACTTTGCCCACCGTCTGAGCACTGTGATGTAGTCTCTCCCCATCTCCTTGCATCCCACCAAGAACTGGGACCTGAATTTATCCCCTTGTTCATCGTGTCCTGCCTCTTAGTCGCTTAGTACCATCAGGATATTGTATTCACTGTCTCAGTATCACAGCACTAGTGTTCAGGTGACCCTTACTTTTCTTTAAAATGGCCTCAAAGCTCAAGAACAGTAATGCTGAAAATTTGAATATGCCAAAGAGAAGCCATAAAAATGTTTCTTTTACGTGAAAGGTCTCAAAAAAAAAAAAAAAAAAAGCCATCTGTATGCTAAGAGCTTCCCTAGTAACTCAGTGGTAAAGAATCTGCCTGCCAGTGCAGGAGATGCTGGAGTATGAAGTCTGATCCTCGGGTTGGGAAGATCCCCTGGAGAAGGGGATGGCAATCCACTCCAGTATTCTTGCCTGGAGAATCCCATGGACAGAGTAGCCTGGTGGGCTATAGTCCTTGGGATCTCAAAGAGTCTGAAAAAACTGAGCACACACGCCATGCTGAGGTTACTAACTTCATCTTTAAACCCAACGAATCTTCTATCTGTGAAACTGTGCAGAAGAAAAAAGCATTGTCCTAGTTTTGTTGTCACATCTCAAACTGCAGAAGTTACAGTCATAGATTCTTAGTTAAGGCAGAAAAGGAATTATATTTGTGCAGTGCTCACATAACTTTTATTAACTAATTCATTATAATTGTTTTACTTTATTATTGGTTACTGTTTTTATTCTCTTAGTGTGCCTAAGGAAAGTGAAAGTGTTATTCACTAAGTCATGTCTCTTTACTGAGTCTGACTCCTTGCTACCCCATGGACTGTAATCTACCAGGCTCCTCTGTCCATGGGGTTTTCCAGGCAGGAACACTGGAGTGGGTTGCCATTTCTTCCTCGGGGGAATCTTCCCAACTCAGGGATTGAACTTGAGTCTTCTGCATTGCAGGCAGATTCTTTACAGTCTGAGCCACCAGGGAAGTCCCTTACCATGTCTAACTTAATAATCAAACTTTATCACAGATATGCATGTACAGGGGAAAACAGTATGTATAGACCGAGTAGGAGGCATGGTTCCTGACATCTGCTGGGACTCTTTCATGGTGTCCCCCATATAGGGGTGCCAGCTGTGTTTTGAGCCACCCAATAAATATATGGGATATTTACTGCTGTCATCTCCAGACTGGAGATAAGAGAGCTAGAAATAGAAAGATTCTTTTTGAGCTGGAAAAGGTCACACATGCCTGAAATGAGTATTCAGGACAGCCCCAGAGCTTTCCGACTCCCAGCTGATGCAGAGTGATGAGCTCCCTGGAAAGGAAAACCCAAGGGTCAGTCTGGAAACTGAGGTGTGTGGAGGAAGCAATGGTTTTCAGTCTAGATTTTGGACTTCTTTCAATACTAGCTTGAAAGAATCAAGGTTTAGTCATAGATAGCATGAGGGCAGGGGCTTTGTAAGGGAGTGCAGATGTGTTCTGGAAGTCTGGGAAATTCTTATTTACATGCTTTCTATATCTTTCAAATACAAAAACCGTTGAAAAGGCTAGCTTGCTTCTTATTTCAATAATCTTTGAGAATATGCATTATACTGAAGACAGGACCAATTTGACAGCTCAAACCTACGATCCTCTATTGGACATAGACTTTAGGGCACTTTGGCTTTCAATTCATACCACTCTTGATATCTGGGACACCTGACATGTGATAAAATCATTTCTATATGTATTCAGTTCAGTTCAGTTGCTCAGTTATGTCCCACTCTTTGTGACCTGGACTGCAGCCCACCAGGCTTCCCTGTCCAACACCAACTCCCAGAGCTTGCTCAAACTCATGTCCATCGAGTCAGTGATGCCATCTAACCATCTCATCCTCTGTTGTCCCCTTCTCCTTCTGCCTTCAATCTTTCCCAGCATCAGGATCTTTTTCAATGAGTCAGTTCTACACATCAGGTGGCCAAAGTATTGGAGTTTCAGCTTCAGCATCAGTCCTTCCAATGAATACAATTCCATATGATGAATAAAATGCCTGAAAATATTTGTCACAAAAATCAAAGGTATTTCCTGTAATTCATGGTGTCTTTATTAGAATTAAGAAATTATGTAAAGTTTAAAAATAAAATAAAATTTAAAAAAAAGAATGTAAATTCATCATAAAGAATAAAAGAAATAAAAATCTGCAATAAAAGTAGAAGAAAACCAATCCAAAAATGTAAGAAAAAAAATTACTTTGGGAACAGAGAAGCCCTCAAGGAGAGAGATAAACTGATATTCTACTTTACAGGATAAATGAATTCTCTGCAGAGCAGTCGAGGAGGGAGAGAGGAAGGAAGTTATACGCTCATTTAAGTGTAACTTGAGGCCTTGCTAAGTAACTTAGCAAAAAATTGGAAGGGCTTTTTATCTTCAATCTGTGTTTACTGATATGTCCTGGCAGGTGGGTGATAAAGGTAAGAAGAGCATCATCTGTAGCCAGGTTGTTTTCTCCAAGTTCCATCAACACTATGGGCTCCAGCCCGTAAGTTGTAAAATGGTACCCATTTATGGACATAAAGGCCACTGCCTTCTGACACTCACAAAGCCTCCCATGCGGACACTGCTGCAAACACAAGATATAATGACAGCACATGTGTGGCCACCTGCATGTAACCACACATGAGACAAACAACAGCCCATCACCTACCATTACCTGGGAGCTCTTTCTTCACTCTGGCTGAATTTTTGAGTACAACCCATATTCCAGGACCTATTGTCCAGACCACCATGTCACATAGCACTCTTTCCAGGATGAACCTCCCTCTCTTCTTTGGCCATCTCACACCTTTAACTTTCTGTCTTAACACCACCTACTTGTTCCCTTAAGAATTCCTATTTTGTGATAAACAATTTCTTAATTTTTATTGAAGTATAGTTGATTTTCAATCTTCTCTTAGTTTCAGGCGTATGGCAAAGTAATTAAGTTACACACACAAAATATCTATTTTTTTCAAATTATTTTTTCTTATAGGTCATTAAAAAATATTGAGTATAATTCCCTGTGCTACACAGTAGGTCTTTTTTTGGTTCTCTCTTTTATATAGTAGTGTGTACAAGTTAATCCAAATTCCTAATTTATCCCTGCCCAACTTTTTTCTCTGTGGTAACCATAAGTTTGTTTTCCATGTCTGTGGGTCTGTTTCTATTTTGTATATAAATGCATTTTTATCAATTTTTTTAGATTCCATGTATAAGTGATATCATATGTTTGTGTTTCTTTGTGCAAGTTACTTCACTTTGTATGAAATGGATGGATCTCAGATCCATTAAGTAGATGAATCTCAAGATCCATCCTTGTTACTGCAAATGACATTATTTCATTTTTTTTTATGGCTGAGTAATACAATTTTCCATTGTATAAATATACCACATCTTCTCTATCCATTCATCTGTTGATGGACATTTAGGTTGGTTCCAAGTCTTGGCTTTTGTAAATAATGTTGCTATGAAAACTGAGGTGCATGTATCTTTTCAAAGATCTATATAGACATTTCTCAGAAGAAGACATACAGATGGCCAACAGGCACATGAAAAGATACTCAACATCATTAATTATTAGAGAAATGAAGACAAAAGCACAATGAATTGTCACTTCACACCAATCAGAATGACCATCATCAATAAGTCTACAAATGATAAATGCTGAAGAAGGTGTAAAGGGAATCCTCCTACACTACTTACTGATGGGAATGTAAATTGGTGCAGCCACTATGGAGAACAGTATGGAGGATCCTTAAACTAAAAATAGAGCTGCTGTATGAGTCTTCAATCCTTCTCCTGGACATATAGCCAGAGAAAACCATAATCCAAAAAGAAATATGCGCTCCAACGTGACAGACGAACATTTCTAACCTTTCAATTTCTTCGGTGAAATTTCCCGATACATGTGTGAAGCCACTGAGAACTAGCTCTCTCCTGAGGTTGGTATGTGCCATGTTGGGGCCACTTACTGTCTAGTACTGAGCCTTTGACAGAGGCTGGTGCAGGTCTGTGGCTTACTAATTCCATGCTGCAGTGATTGGATCACCGTTCCTCTAAGCGCCTTTCCTCACATCTTCTTTGTTTTAGTTTTTAAACTAAAGAGATTCTTCCCATTCTAATGGGATGCCATTTATATCATTTCTCTTAGACAATCTCTCATAGCATTTCAAGCCAGTTCTCCCCAGTAGCTTGTACACTAGAGCCTTTCTCTCCACTGACATTTTGAATAAATTGCAGTCCAAGATCTTTGCATTCATTTCCAGTGAATATTCCTGCCTACCACATCAGACAAGCACTTGGAGGATCAGTTCCTGTCTTCTTCCCAACAAGCCACTGGCAATCACAGATGTGGTCAGTCCACTTTCTGATCCAACCGTCCATGTGTCTGTTTCAGTGACGTCCTCCTGTGAATTATTTGTCTTCTTTGACCTCTGAACCCTCCTTTGCTATTGTTGTTCAGCTGCTAAGTCATGTCTGACTCTGCAACCGATTGGTCTGCAGCATGCTGGGCTTCCCTGTCCTTCATTATCTCCCAGAATTTTCTCAAATTCATGTCCTCTAAGTTGGAGGTGCCATCAAATCATCTCATCCTGTCATCTTCTTCTCCTGCCTTCAATCTTCTTTACAATGAGTTGACTCTTTGCAACAGGTGGCCAAAGTATTGGAACTTCAGCATCAGTCCTTCCAATGAATATTCAAGATTGATTTCCTTTAGGATTGACTGGTTTGATCTCCTTGCTGTCCAAGGGACTCTCAACAGTCTTCTCCAACACCACAGTTCGAAGGCATCAATTCTTTGGTGCTCAATCTTCTTAGGTTCAACTCTCACATCCACACATAACTGCTGGAAAACCATAGCTTTAATTAGACGGACCTTTGTCAGCAAAATGATGTCTGCGGGTTTCTACTATGTTTCTATAGTTCCCTATCTTTGATCTCATCTGTTTCCATTTTCACCCCTATTCACTTTAGAATTTATGACTCATCGTATATTCTGATATTTTGCCAATATCTTTCACCATCAATTTTGATTGTATTTCTAAAGCCTTGTTTGGAAGGGAAAAAGCAAAAACAACTCCATTCCTTGGTGAATCCAAAAGTATCCCCTGGTCCCCCTTTGTGCCTAGCTGCAGGAGACCCGGGTTCCATCCCTGGGTTGGGGAGATCCCCTGGAGAAGGAAATGGTAACCCACTCCAGTATTCCTATCTGGAGAACCCCATGGACAGAGAAGCCTGGCAGCCCATGGGGTCACAAGGGTTGGACATGACTTAGTGACTACAACCTCCACCACAGCTGGCTCAGTTCCTCTGGGAAAAACAGACAGCCTGATGGTGCTGTCAGTGTGTAACCAGAAATCTCACTTAGGTTTATTAGCAATGGCCAGAAATCCAATGAGCCACCGAACTGACCCACTTTCCTTCATTCTGCTCCAAATCTAAACTTTTCTAACTATTGATTTCCCTTGATGTTTTACTCCCTGACTTTAGATATTTTGTTACATTATAGAGAAAAAAGTAATCTTTACTGTGAAGTCCTTCAGCTGCCCACTATCAAATACAACAACCTACACCCTTTTCAGCCCTCCTTTCGTCCAGCTATCTGTCTCTTCTAGTGCAATTGAAGAGATGTCCCTTATTTTATTTAAGGCTAATTTATTTAGACCCTGCTGTGCAGGGTCTCCATTGCTATGAGGGCTTTTCTCTATTATGGCGAGCAGGAGTCATTCTTCATTGCAGTGCACGGGCTTCTTATTGCAGCGTGTGGACTTCTCATTGCAGTGGCTTCTGTTGTTGCCAGTGATGGGCTCTAGGGCTCATGCGCTCAGTAGATGCAGTTCCCAGACTCTAGAGCACAGACTCTATAGTTGTGATTCAGCTTAGTTACTCCCTGGCATGTGGGACCTTCCTGGACCAGGAATAGAACCCATGTCTCCTGCATTGGCAGGTGGATTCTTTACCACTGGACCAGCAGGGAAGACCTATTTAAGATAATTTTTATCGCATAGCTCTGGCTCACTCATAACAATACATTCTCAAAGACCAAAAGAGTAATGAAATTCAGTTAACTCTCCTCCAACTTCAAAACCAACCAAATAACCAACAGGCTAGGCAGTCAATCAGAAAACAGTTTCCAAAACCTGAAAAAGCTATTTTCTGTTTTACCACCATGTTTTCAGTTCACTTCCTGACTCATCAGCAGCTTTTGAAGCTGTTCTAGTGTTTTTTTTTTTTTTTTTTCCTGCCTCCAAACTGCTGTTTCCAGTATATTTGTCATATCTAGTTATAATGTATATTTCAATTTTTAATTTGTTTCATCTCCTGATAGCATGTATATTTCAATTTTTAATTTGTTTCATCTCCTGATAGCATGTATATTTCAATTTTTAATTTGTTTCATCTCCTGATAGAATTTGCCTATAGTAGCCATTTTCTCCTAAAGGATATTTTTCTTCTCTTGTTTTCTTTAAAATCATGTTTCCTTGTTTCAGTCCTATCAGTTTCTGCCTATTTTTTTTTTCCCCTCTAGCCAGGTCTCAAATGTAGATGCTCCAAAACAAGACTATATTTTTAGATCTCTCTACTACTCTGCCTACACACTTTCCTTAGAAATTTTATCTAACCCACTGGCTGCAATAACCATCTATATTATGACAACTATAAATTTTTATTTCCTGCCCCATTCTCTCTAGAGCAGCAGACTCCTGTATACAATTGGCTTGTGAAAACTCTGTGATAAATGTTCATTGTCACAACTAACTCAGTATACATGAGACAAACTCATCTCTCATTTTCTCACTGAAGCTTCAAACCTAGTTCTCGGCCATTCTTTCACATCCCAGTATGTATTATTAACAGACAACTAGTTTATCAAGTCCAAAACTTGAGAACCATGGTTTACTCCTTTTATTTTTTTCACTTCCTACATCTAATCAATAAAAAATAATTATCTTACTTTGGAGTCTTATCTACTCAATTTACTTTGATCCTACTATCAACATCCTTAGATAATCTCATTTTTGAGGTAGTTTGTCCTACAACCCCTAAACCTGTCTCTCATCTTTCATTTTTAACCTCACTCAATTCATTTCCACACGATACCTAGAGTCAATATTTTATTTTTATTTTTTTTTTGGTTTAATTTTTTTTAACTTAAATTTATTTATTTTAATTGGAGGCTAATTTTAAACTGATGTTCAGAGTCTTTGTCAATGCCCAGAACCTTTGACAGGACAGACATGACATCCCTGGATTTTCCCATCGTTCCTCTTTAGCCTTGATTGCCATCACAGTTTCTCATGAACTCTGTTCTCCAAGTACATGGGCTTGTTCATCCTCTTCATCCTGTGTCCCTTTGCCAGACTTAACATCTACTCGTATCTCATGTCTCAGTTTAAATATCTCTTCCTTCAGGATTCTTGAACCCTTATCTAGCTTAGGACTCTCTGCTCCCATAACATCCTTAAGATAGAGTTCATGTTTTTCAGTCACCCAGTCATGTCCTACTCTTTGCAACCCCATGGACTGCAAAGATATATTCCACACTTTGTTATAATTACTTACATAATTTCTGTCTTCTCTACTAGACTGTGAGCTCCATGAAATAAGGACTGTATCTAGCCTGCTTGTTGTTATACTAGAAGTACTTAATGTAATGGTCAGTTTAGACAATATGACCTAAAGGTACTTAATAAATAGTAGTTTACTTTCCCTCTCTCTAACCTTGTGTATCAGCATAGACTGGGTATAGTAAATATGGAAAATAAAAGAGAAAGAAAGAAAATGTTTTTATTATTATTCATACCTTCTGGTATATTATTTTGATGCATATTAATATTTTGGTTAATTGTTGTACTTTGTCATTATAGGCTCTCATAAGAAAATGCTTCTATTATACATAGTTAAAACTCTTTTTACAAAGACTTATATTTACTTTCTCCATAATTACTATCCAATTCAATTATCAAGAATTAAAAGGGAGAAAAATAAGCATTTTTCACATATTGGGCATCTTTTTTTTAACCCCTCCAAAAAATAACTAAAAAATCCAAACTGATTTCCCCAACTTTGAATGATGTTTATTATAAATGAAAAAAATAAGACTATCTTTCCTATTTCAGTTCTTTCATGATTATTATTTTGATGCCCCACTCATTCAGTACATTTTTCTTCTCTTTATTATGATCCTGTTTTGGGTTTTAAAAATTAGCCCCCTCAGCAATCAATGTATTTTTGGCAGGTAATATTATACATGTGCTTGATATGAGTAGTGTTGAGTCTATGAGATATATGATATAGTAAATACATGTTGTAAATATAGTTGTGGCCATTCTTTACATTTTGATGTTATTATATAGTCCTACTCTATCTCCTTTGCAGAAATATATAAACCTGTGTAATGTTGATATGATAATGCAAATATACTTACAGCACTCTCTACCCAAAATATTAGGTGACTTTCAATTGCTTAAAACAAAAAGTTGAATCTCTTAGAATGGTGATCAAAAATCCAAAGTATTTGTCTTTCTAAAAAACTCTTTTAGTCTTTTACTAGTATAATCCACCCATAAATATTGTAATGAAAGTACTGGTTTGAACGCAATCCTAATATGCCTAATACTTACCCATGACTTACCCATTGTTATGAAGTTGCCCCAGTGACTCAGTGGGTAAAGAATAAACCTGCAATGCAGGAGACATAGAACAGGAGGATTTGATCCCTGGGTCAGGAAGGTCCCCTGGAGGAAGAAATGGCAGCCCACTCCAGTATTCTTGCCTGAAAATTCCATGGACAGAGGAGCCTGGTGGGCTGCAGTCCATGGGGTTGCAAAGAGTGAGACATGACTTAGCCACTAAGCACACCCATTATTTCTAAATATCTTATTCCAGTCAGCTTAGAGAAGGAAATGGCAACCCACTCCAGTGTTCTTGCCTGGAGAATCCCAGGGATGGGGGAGCCTGGTGGGCTGCCATCTATGGGGTTGCACAGGGTCGGACACAACTGAAGCGACTTAGCAGCAGCAGCAGCAGCAGTAAATACCAACATACACATGAATTCTTTATTTCACCCTACAATGACTTTTGTTCTGTTTTCCCTGCGTGCTTCCACTTAATCTTTGTTGTAATTTATAGTAGCCGTGACAAGATACTTTCTTATCCTATCACTGTCTGTGTCTTCCTTGCTCAGTCATGTCTGACTCTTTGAGACCCTATGGACTATAGCCCACCAGGCTCCTCTGTCCATGGGGTTCTCCAGGAAAGAATACTGGATTGGTTTTCCATTTCCTTCTCTAGGGGATCTTCTTAACCAAAGGATTGAACCCGTGTTTCGCACATTGCAGGCAGTTGACCACCAGAGAAGTCCATCACTGTTTACATGTATACAAACCAAGCTTGTATATTCCTTGAAGGCAAGGGACATGGTTTGTTCATCTTCCTCATCCTTGAATTGTTCAGTATATGCACATATTTCTATTGAATTAGAAAAATGATTACTATATTAAAAGGATTGTCTCTAGGCTTTATTTAGCTAATAAATTTTTCACTTGCATTTAAGTGATTCTTCAAGGAAATTAATAATAGTTTGATAAAAGTAGAAGGAAGATTATATGATATAGAAACTGAAAATTTTGCCTGTTAAAGAAGATTGTGGGCTTCCCTGATACCTTAGTTGGTAAAGAATCTACTCCAGTACTCTTGATCTTCTCTTGTGGCTCAACTGGTAAATAATCCACCTGCAATGTGGGAGACCTGGGTTCGATCCCTGGGTTGGGAAGATCCCCTGGAGAAGGGATAGGCTATCCATTCCAGTATTCTGGCCTGGAGAATTCCACGGGTTGTGTAGTCCATGAGGTCACTCAGAAACCACTGAGTGACTTTCACTTTCACTTTCAAAGGAGATTGTTGTTGTTGTGTCTGACTCTTTTATGACCCCATGGACTGCTGTCCCCCAGGCTTCCCCGTCTGTGGGATCTCTCGGGCAAGAATACTGGAGTGGGTTTCCATTTCCTTCTCTGGAGGATCTTCCTGTCCCAGCGATCAAACCTGCGTCTTGTGCGTTTGCAGGTGAATTCTTTACTGCTGAGCCACCAGGGAAGCCCAGTAAAGGAGATACTGTCAATTAAAGAGGAATTAGATACACAGGTAAAACACTTCTTAAATTTTAGTATAAAACAACAAGAAAAAAAAATCATGGCTTATATAACTTTTAAACAAAATTCTATTTGCATTAAGTAAACTTAAATCAAATTCTACATAATTAGTATCAGTTATTTTCTGTTATGTTATTTAGGATGTCTTTTTAACCACAACATTATGTAGTGAGCTGTGATTGTTGGAAAGGATAATATAGTGTTGAAATATTTGGAAGTTGATCAGAAGTACAGAGGACCAAGTAAAGGAATGGGGAACATCAGTGTGCAGACCATGAGGAAAGCCACAGAGGTGCTGGTCGCCTTCTTCCCTCCATTTCCTTTCTCCTTCCCACCTTTCCTCCCTTCCTTCTTTTTGTCCTTCTTTTCTGTCTAAATTAAGGTTTTTTGTTGTGGAATTTCCCCCTGCCAACTGCCTCCCCCTGCCATTCCAAACTGCTGCTAAGTGAGTTATGTCTAAAAACGAAATGTTCTCCATCTGAGAGAAATCTTTCCAATACATGTGATGCATTAAACTGGCATGGTAGTGAAAGGATTCAATTCCTGTGACCCTCAGTGTTTTAAGGCTTGATTTTATTACCATATCAGATACCAATAGCTCGTCATTTAGATAGGTTAAGAGACTTCTGACTCTTGCAGATTATGTTAGCAAAGGAAATAAAGTTTCCATAATAAAGAACTCCTCACGAATATCTGTCTTATTTTCCTCGATCATAAAAAGCTTTCCAATGCCATCCCTAGTTGAATAGGTTGTCAAGTATTTAGAGGGAACATTTCTTTGCATGAAAATGGGCTGTCATAAAACAACAAGTGTGGCACCTCTCATAAAAATCAGGTCATTTTTATGAATATTTAACTTACTTTGAACTTTTCAGAAGGAAATAGTGACCTTGAAAACTTCTAGTAGCTATACCACATTGTAACACAAAGGCCACCGCTTCTGACATTAATCATGGGGGGTGAATGCCTGAAGCCATTCCTGGCTTTTCAAAGGGAAATATTAAAAGATAGAGGAACATGAAAATATTTATTATAAGCTATTTTATCATAAAAAACCCATAGAAATGATTGAGACCCACCAGCACAGGAGGGTTTTTTAAGACCTATTTTTAACATAAAGTTTACAGTTTTCTGTTTTCATTTCCTGTCAGCTGGAAATCAATATACTAGTAAAGCACTAACAATTTAATAACTTGCCTGCTAAATATTGGTTCAGTGTATTACCTTTTTATTGAGCTATGGAACCTTGATTTATGCAGAACCACAATAGAATTATTCTACATAAGTGAGCAGGCTTTTCTTGTGTTTTAATTTTTCAGACTGTTTACAGAAGTTTCAGGAAGACATTTAAAATTCACAGGAGAAATTCAGTAAGATAAAGAAACAAATATTTAGCCTCCTGTTAACTAAATCCTTTCTTTTGGAGCAGAATATTGACTAGGAACTATAATCCATGGAGGTCAAGAGCCCAAGTTTCAGAATCAAGCAGAAGGTGTGAGCACACCATTAGGTTTAAATTTGGCTAAGATTAAAACAGAGAATAGAAAAGACAGTGTCTCAGCCCTCAATTGGGCAAATATTCAAAATGATGAGACATCACATAATGCATTTTCTAGAGTATGTCTTTAAATGAAGTGCACACGAGCTGTGTTATTTGCTCAGTCACTGAATAGAATCCCATATCAAACTTATCTACTGGGGACAAGATCACACTTGTTACATTAAGCCCTTCATACTGGGATTCGTAAGTTCTGGGATTTTATGATTATTAAGTTCATCTTTTATTATACCTTCCAAAGAACAAATACTGTATATAATTTCCTTTGAAATGTATACTATAAGTCTACCTTCCATCTCTTACTTTGCTCCCACCAATAATGTCTGGATCTCCTTTTGACAGCTATTAAGCAAAATATAGTGGAAAAAATTTACTGGTTGCAACTCTGAAAGACATAGGTTCAAATGATCTATATCTGTAGTGTTCAATACAATAAGCAAATGCAAATTAGCCACTGCAGCTAATCAATCAGTTAAAATGTGTTCAGTTCAACTGAGGACATTTTAGGTTAAATTTAAATGTAAAAACATAAAATGTATATAGTATTTTATTATTTTGGTAGGACTATATTTCATTTTAACTATCATTTTAAAACATGATAACAGCTTGTAAGATATCAGAGTCACATTTTAGTACACATATTACATACATGCTTAATTTCTAGCATTGCTTGTATACACACTATTGATCTATTTGGTGTCAACGAATTGACTCAATTTGAATGACTGTTTATAGACTCATGTAACATCTATCTCTGCTTCATTGACTACACTAAAGCTTTTCATTGTGTAGATCAGAACTGTGGACAATTTTTAAAGAGATGGGAATACCAGACCACCTTACCTGCCTTCTGAGAAATCTGTACGCAGGACAACAAGCAACAGTTAGAACTGGACATGGAACAACTGACTGGTTACAAATTGGGAAAGGGTTACATGGCTGTATATTGACACCTTGTTTATTTAACTTATATGCAGAGTACATCATGCAAAATGCAAGGCTGGATGAAGCTCAAGCTGGAATCGAGATTGCTGGGAGACATATCAATAACCTCAGATATGCAGATAACACCACTCTTATGGCAGAAAGAGAAAAGGAATTAAAGAGCCTCTTGATGAAGGTGAAAGAGAAGAGTGGAAAAGCTGGCCTAAAGCTCAGCATTCAAAAAGTGAAGATCATGGCATCTGGTCCCATCACTTCATGGCAAATGGATGGGGAAACGATGGAAACAGTGACAGACTTTATTTCCTTGGGCTCCAAAATCACAACAGACAGTGAATGCAGTCATGAAATTAAAAGATGCTTGCTCCTGGAAGAAAAGTAATGACATACCTATAGAGAGTATTAAAAAGCAGAGACATTACTTTGCCTACAAAGGTCATGTAACCACAACCACGATTTTTCCAGTAGTCATGTAAAGAAATTTACAAATTTCTCAGAAGGCAGGTAAGGTGGTCTGGTATTCCCATCTCTTTAAAAATTGTCCACAGTTCTGATCTACACAGTGAAAAGCTTTAATGTAGTCAATGAAGCAGAAGTAGATGTTACATGAGTCTATAAACAGTCATTCAAGTTGAGTCAATTCATTGACACCAAATAGATCAATAGTGTGTATACACACAATGCTAGAAATGAAGCGTGTGCCTAATATGTGTACTAAAATGTGACTCTGATATCTTACAAGCTGTTATCGTGTTTCAGAATGATAGTTAAAATGAAATATAGTCTTACCAAAATAATAAAATACTATATGCATTTTATGTTTTTACATTTAAATTTAACCTAAAGAAAGCTGAGTGCTGAAGCACTGATGCCTTTGAATTGTGGTGCTGGAAAAGACTCTTGAGAACCCCTTGGATAACAAGGATATATGACCAGTCCATCCTAAAGGAAATCAACCCTGAATATTCATTGGAAGGACTGATGCTGAAGCTGAAACTCCAGTACTTTGGCCAACTGATGCGAAGAGCCAACTATTGGAAAAGACCCTGATGCTGGGAAAGATTGAAGGCAGGAGGAGAAGGGGACGACAGAGGATGAGATGGTTGGATGGCATCACTGACTCAGTGGACACTTGTTTGAACAAACTCCAGGAGATGGTGAAGGACAGGGCAGCCTGGAGCACTGCAGCCCAGTGTGCTGCAATCCATGGGGTCACAAAGAGTCGGACACAACTGAGAGACTGCACAATGACATTGCAGTATTTATTTGAATATTTTATGCCAACAGCAGAGGGTACTGATATCTATATAACTCAAAATGGGTAAATAAGCTGAAATATTGTTATTTAAATTTTAGCATAATTAAATTATTTTCTGGTTTGAAAAAACAAGTATTTTTTTTTAATTTAAATAATTCACTTACTGCTGATGCAGAGTAGAACTACAACATAGAAGCTACGGTCTAGTAAAAATGAAAAGAGAAAATAAATGTCAATTCTTATGTCACAAATTAATGATGAATAGCAATGAACTTTGGCAGTGCAAAATGTGAAACTCTTTGCTGTGTAAAAACATCTTAAGATAATAAAGTGGACAATATTAAGAACCATCCTCAGCAAATACATAGTGAGTGTATAAGTTTCCTCCCAATGGTCAGGGAAGAACTGATAAAATCTGATGCTTGAAATTAGGTCAGTTTTAGAAGATACAGCTATTGCCTTATCTTACTCCAATCAAATTTAGAAAAAATGCAATAACGCTGGTCTGGAAAATAAATACAGTATTTCTTTATGTATTCCTTGACATCATGAAACAGTCAGGGGCCATATGACTGTACCTAGTATCTTTCTAGGCTGGGATTAAAGAAATACTGTAAGGAAGTTAAAATAATGGAGAAAGAATATATGCATATATGTGTGCATGTATGCATATATATGTCTGTGTATATCTCTAAATATGTACTTTTATATGTGTGTGTGTTTACTCAGTTGAGACCAGTTCTTTGCAACCCATGGACTGTAACCCAGCAGGCTCCCCTGACCATGGAATTCTCCAGGGTAGAATACTAGAGTGATTGCCATTTCCTTCTCCAGGGAATCTTTTGGATTCAGGGCTTGAACCCATGTCTCCTGCATTGGCAGGTGGGTTCTTTACCACTGAGCCAGCAGGGACGCCCAGGCACATTTATACTGCCTGGAAATAAAGCTTACATAAATAAGTTTAAGTAAAATAAGCCCTGGCCGTCTGAAAGTGTCCTACAAATGCCAAGCAGACCATTGTTTGGTTAAAACAATTTTGTGAGAAGACCCACCAGGGCTGTCTCAAATCTACATCTGCCGCCACACCTGATGAGGCAAGTGCTCTGATCATGCACAAGATCAGAGAAATGCCCGATTCACCTCTGTGCCTCTGAGTCTTCTTAAGATTCCAGCCATGATTCCCCATGACCAGGGGAGGACTCTGACTGGAGGGGATCTGCACATACTCCTCTGTGTCTGACACATCTGAGAAATGCCAAACAGAAGTGATAGACTTGTCCACTCCTTCCTTGCCCAAGACCAGTATGGTCTCTGAACAGATCCCTCCAGCCTTTAAATATGCTTACGGGATGGGACTTCCCTGGCAGTCCAGCAGTTAAGACTTCGCCTTCAAATGCAGGGGGTGCAGTCTCCATCTCTGGTCCAGAAACTAAGATCCCACATGCCTTGCAGCCAAAAACTCAAAATATAAGACAGAAGTAATATTGGAATAAATTCAATAAAGACTTTAAAAAAAATACTCACAGGGAGACGTTAAAATCAAACTCCAAAGGAGAACAACATGGTCAGGTTTTAGTGGAAAAAAGTGAAATGTGTTCTTAAAAAAGTTTATTGTTGATAACACTTCCCTGGTGGCTCAGACAAGTAAAGAATCTGCCTGTTATGCAGGAGACATAGGTTCTATCCCTGGACTGGGAAGATCCCCTGGAGGAGGAAATGGCAACCCACTCCAGTATTCTTACCTGGAGAATCCTATCGACAGAGGAGCCTGGTGGGCTACAGTCTATGGGGTCACAACAGTTAGACGTGACTGAGCAACTTTCTTCCCAAGCAGAAGTATACCATATGAAGAATTTTCTGAATGTGCTGCCTAAAATTAATGAAAGTCTTTGTCACAGCATTGTGGCAAGAAAGATAAAAATCTAACACATGAAGTTAGTCAAAGGTTATCTTTAGTGAGTGGCAGGAAAGTATTAAAAAAGTATTATTTCTGTGAGAACGCCAGCCTTTCTTTAATACTGTGTTCATATCAGCAATTTCTGCCCTCGGCTGGGTGGCCGGGTTCCAGGCTTTCAAATCCTCTCCCTCTCCGTGAGGATGAATGCTGTTTCCTTGAAATACAGCTCCTCTTGTACTTCAAGGAAATGAGATTTTACTTGAGCAAGCTGAAGTCTTAATTTTGGTTCTTTTCAGAGTAATAATTTATATGGAAAGCCCCACAGATGGATGTTTATATTGGATATAATAACTTAAGACTTATTTTATCTGAAAATGGAATTAGAGCTTCTTGATGCCAAAATACTGAACTAAATCATTCAAGGTTATGCTTCCATGGTTCAGTGCTATTAGAAGCCCCATCTTCTTCCAATGAAGTGTCCATGTCAGCCTTGCCCCCTTCCTCACACGAAATCACTCACACAAAAAAAGATATTACTGTCACAAAAGCCAGTGAATGAACAAAATATTTAGAAAACAGAAAACAGACAAGGCTGAGTGAAGGATAAAACCTTAGTTTTTACAAATGAACTTTGATAATGAATGTAGAAGAAACCTTTGGGTTTATACAGTTTTATACATTATATTAGCTGAAGCAGAAACAGCCAGAAGGAAAGTCAATTTATGACTAAAATTTGAAATTAAAATAAGAGCATTTCATTTGTAGTTTTAAAGAGACAAAATAGGTGCTATAATCGTCAGTGTACCAATGTATTAAATCTATGATGTGATTTATAATAAATTGGGAATTTATTCCATATAGTTAAAGCTATGGTTTTTCAGTAGTCATGTGTGGATGTGAGAGTTGATGCTGAGTGGAAGAAAGAATTAATGCTTTCGAATTGTGGTGGTGGAAAAGGCTCTTGAGAATCCCTTGGACTTCAAGAAGATCAAACAAGTCAATCCTAAAGGAAATCAACCCTGAATATTCATTAGAAGGACTGATTCTGAAGCTGAAGCTCTAATACCTAGGTCACCTGCTGCAAAGTGCTGACTCATAGAAAGACCCTGATGCTGGGAAAGAGTAAAGCCTGGAGGAGGAAGGGGCAACAGAGGATGAGATGGTTGGATGGCATCACAGTCTCAATAGACATGAATGGAGTAAACTCTGGGAGATAGGGAAGGACAGGGAAGCCGGGTGTGCTGCAGTCCATGGGGTCTCATAGAACTGGACATGACTTAATGACTGAATAACAACAAAGCCATTCGTGTTTCCTGCTCCATTCAAAACTTTTGGAAGTTTTGTATTTGAAAAATAGATTAAATTATAATATGCCTGGTGTTAAGTGGTGAAAAACTAATGATTACTTCTGACAGAAGGGGATTTTTTGTACATTATATAACATATTGCAGTGGGCTTTAGTTACCGTTACCATTGAATCACCCTCATTTTCTTCAGAGCTTGAATTGTCCTCTAGTTAAAAAAAATCTGAGAAGTTTATCAAAGAAATTAGAAAGGTACTTTATTATTATAGCACATCAACACTGTATACAAATGCAAATGCTTGCCTACTACTGACTAACAACTAACATGTGGACCTCCCATAAGATGGCTATTATAAATTAGCTTCTCTCTAACTAGTACAAGAGTTGCTTCCGTCTCCTTTTTTGTATACTCTTATAATCTGTAAAATGACTATCCCTCCATTATGATTTATTTTGAATTTTTTAGAAGTAAAGTCAACTTTATTACACTCATATAAATATGCCAGACAATGGTAATTTTTGAGAGTACCTATCAGTTCCTAGAAGTTACACCCATTATATGTGAGTTTTGAAAGTACACTGACTAAAATGCTTATACACTGTAATGACAGCCGGACATTCTATAAATATCAATACTTTTCCCTAATTTATAGGGGACCATTGAGCATCACTTGGCTACTGTCTTTCATATAAAGATCAGAGTAGAAGTTATAATTTTGAATTTCTGTGGCTTATTTATCCCTTAAGCCAAAAAAGGAAAATGTCAGGGTTCCCAATTCAGATCAAGTCACCTGCTAATCAAATTAGGAGCATCTAAGAAATCATAGAAAAGTGAACTGACAGTGTTTCTCGTATCTGACTCTTTGGGACCCAATGGGCTACAATCCCTGGACTCTAGAATCCATGCGATTCTTCAGGCAAGAATACTGGAGTGGATTGTCATGCCCTTCTCCAGGGAATCTTCTCAACCCAGGGATCAAACTTTCATCTCTTATGTCTCCTGCATTTCAGGCAGCTTCTTTACCACTGAGCCACCAGGGAAGCACTGATAAGCCATTGAGAGACTCCCACTTGGTTCTGCCTACATTTTAAGAACTTCCTGATTTTACCACTACTGGTTTAGGTCTGCCAACTCCATGAAAAACTGTAAATGTACTAGATTAGCAGCTGGACAATCCAAGACTGTTTTTCCAACATGACCTGAATCCTGCTGCCTGAAGCAGTATTTCCAATATGTTGTCAGAGCCCAAGGAAAATGCTTTAATGCCCGGTCAGGACAGAGTTCTTTCTAAAAAAATTGTTCCAGACCATCTAATCTCCTTATATATGTCACAGGGTAGTCCCATGGACGGAGGGCCTGGTAGGCCGTAGTCCATGGGGTCGCTAAGAGTCGGATACAACTGAGCGACTTTACTTTCACTTTTCATTTTCATGCATTGGAGAAGGAAATGGCAACCCACTCCAGTGTTCTTGCCTGGAGAATCCCAGGGATGGGGGAGCCTCATGGGCTGCCGTCTATGGGGTCACACAGAGTCAGACATGATTGAAGCGACTTAGCAACAGCAATATCAGACTTATACAACACATTACATAATGCCACGTCTGTGACTGTGTCCTCAGCTGATCACCTGGGAGCCTGAGAGGTCATCACCCTATAGCCCTTGTCCTCTGCTAAGATACCTTGGGGAACTGGCCAAGACCTTGATTTCCTTTAAATGTTTTCCTAGGATCATAGGGCTTCCCAGGTGGCTCAGTGGTAAAGAATCCTCCTATCAATGCAGGAGATGCAGAAGACTTGGGTTTGATCCCTGGGTCAGAAGATCCCTTGGAGAAGGGAATGGCAACCCACCCCAATATTCTTGCCTGGGGAATCCATGGACAGAGGAGCCTGGCAGGCTATAGTCTATGAGGTTGCAAAGTCTGACACAACTGAGCACACATACTCATGGATCATCAGTTCAGTTCAGTTCAGTCGCTCAGTCGTGTCCAACTCTTTGCGACCCCAGGAATCGCCAGGCCTCCCTGTCCATCACCAACTCCCAGAGTTCACTCAGACTCACGTCCATCGAGTCAGTGATGACATCCAGCCATCTCATCCTCTGTCGTCCCCTTCTCCTCCTGCCCCCAATCCCTCCCACCATCAGAGTCTTTTCCAATGAGTCAACTCTTCACATGAGGTGGCCAAAGTACTGAAGTTTCAGCTTTAGCATCATTGCTTCCAAAGAAATCCCAGGGCTGATCTCCTTCAGAATGGACTGGTTGGATCTCCTTGCAGTCCAAGGGACTCTCAAGAGTCTTCTCCAACACCACAGTTCAAAAGCATCAATTCTTCAGTACTCAGGCTTCACAGTCCAACTCTCACAACCACACATGACCACTGGAAAAACCATGGATCATAGGAGAAGGCAAATAAACCACCATTCAGGAACAGATTTTGGTACCCACTCTTCCTTAAGGGAAATTTTCTGTTTTGTGTATGTGTGTGAAGTTCAGAAATGAAAAGAAGCATGCAATCTCAACACAGAATGGGAAAAACACAGCTGGTGCACTTTGATTGTATATTGAGCTTTTCTTTCAAGAGTCAGACTCTGTGATAGGATATATTCAGTTATTTTAAAGCCTTCACATTCACCAAACCAATATGAGTTCCTAGACTCATGGATTTATATGCAAGCTGAAGGTACTAAATCTCTTTTGAGAAATGGTGTATGCAAGATTACATTAAAAACAGACTGAGAATCTAACCATAACTTAATTATGCATACTTAATTATCTGGTGGCTCAGAAGGTAAAGAATCTGACCCAGGGCTTGAACCCACATCTCATGTCTCCTGTATTGGTAGGCGGATTCTTTACCATTAACGCCATTTGTGAAGCACCTAAAACTGTGTAAGAGGAGGATATAATCCAAAGTAACACCATCAAAGCACATAATACAATTGGTTGAAAATACAGTTGAGCACGCCCAGCAAAGGAAGGTGTGAATTTCCTCATCCTTCATCTTAATGGCAACATTTTCTACAAAGCTACATGGAACACTCCTTTCATATTTCATGAGTTCTATTTGCTTGACTTCAAAATGCCAAATTTGCCTGTGAACAGTGCTTTAATATTCATGGGTTTTTGAGATGGCTTTGACACTTGTCAACTGGAGAAATGGCTTCATCAGGAAAGAATCTGACTTGTGACTTCCAGCACACACATAAAATCATGTAGTCATTCACATATGCATCCTATTTGAGAGGTATTCGGTAATAGCTATATTTTATGAAAATGATATAGACAAATTCCTTATAAAAAGGTAGGATGGTTTTAAGTCTTATTTGGATATATACTTAGTATTCCAGAAAATTTTGTTAACTCCAGACATATAATAATGGAGGTGTTTTGAAAGGACATAGCTCAGCAAGTATGCCAAAAATCCTGTAGACTACAAATCTTCACAGTGTAGATCATACCCATCTGTGTAGAGTACTTATATGTATTTTTCTCTGTATAATTCAATAATACATTAAGTACCTCAGTTTAGGGCGGGGCGGGGGGAGCGGGGAATCATAACATCTCTCTTTAGCCCTAAGCATTTACATTCTAGTTCTTGAGTGTTTTGTTAGTTTTCCACACAGTAAAAATAAAATGAAAATGTACCTGTGAACCAGTGTTCATTGACCTTAATCTTAAAAGGCCTGTGAAATTTTCACAAAATGTCAGGGTTACTAATACACTGAATAAATTATAAAGAAACACAATCTTTACAAGACTTAGGCTGTCTGTTATTTCATTGTATTCTTCCATAAATCTTATGAATTAGGAGAACCAATAGCATAAGTCACCTTTGGATTGATAATAATATCTAATAGTTATTGAATACTCACTACATTCCAAGAGTGCTTGGCATTATATATAAATGCAGGAGACATAAGAGACACAGGGTTGATCCCTGGGTCAGGAAGATCCCCTGGAGAAGGGCATGGCAACCCACTCCAGTATTCTTGCCTGGAGAATCCACATGGACAGAACCTGGCAGGCTACAGTCCATGGGGTTGCAAAGAGTTGGACATGACTGAAGCAACTGAACATGCATATATAAATAAATGTACATGTGTATACACACACACACATACACATTGGTTTAATTTAGGTGCTATTGCTAATGTTTTCTGAGGATGATACAGATTGAATAACTTGTCCCATATTTCACTGCTAATAAGTAGTAGAGTCAGTTCTGAGAGTCTTTGCCCCGACAAAACCTAAACTATCAGAACATAAACTACAGTGAGCACTCAGCTCTCAGGCCTACGCTGGCATTGTTCCAATTCTTTTTTCACATTTGGGTATTCTTACTGATTAGCATCTTTACTTCATTGAATTTTAGGCTTGAAATAATCTCTTTTTTTAATTTTAACCTGTCATTGCTGAAAGTTATTCTAAGGATAATGTGAATATGAATTCTTGAAATTCAGTCTCTTTTTAAATTCATTTTTCTTCTTGTTCTCTAAGTTCTATATAGTCAAACAGGCAGCAAAAACAACAAAGACAATCAATGGAATGAGGACTTGTTCCAATAGTGCATTTGGAGAGTGGAATATTACCTAACAGCATTCAGTGATTGATTCAATATGTATAAAAACATACAGTTCCTGAAATATTCATTTTGAAGTAGTTGTTGAGAAAGTGGATCCCAGATCCCAGACCATCTTATTCACCTTTGAGTATATGTACTGTGACTGAACAGGAATCCATGTAAGAGCTTCTCTTCTCTGTGTATATACGTGGGCTGCTTTGTTGTTGTTCAGTTTCTAAGTCGTGTCCAACTCTTTGCAACCCCATGGACTGCAGCACACCAGACTTCCCTGTCTTTCACTATCTCGCGAAGTTTGCTCAAAATCATGCCCATTTAGTCAGTGATGCTTTCCAATCATCTCATGCTCTGTTGCCCCCTTCTCTTCCTGCACTCAATCTTCCCTGGCATCATGGTCTTTTCCAATGAGTAGGCTCTTTGCATCAGGTGGCCAATGTATTGAGCTGCTTAGGATGATTAAAAAAAAAAAAAAACTGACATTGGAACAGAAATTCTACTGAACCTGCCATCTGTACAGCAATCCTCATCCATTTCCCTAAGTGGCACTTTCTCTCGTTCTCGGTAGTGTCAATTTAGGCATTGTTTCCAAAGATATCTGATCCTCTTCCTTCTCATCAGTTTCTACAGATGCCCATACCTACTTCATGGAGAACTGGCAACAGTCAGGCTATAACTCAAAACAAGCTCCCATGAAGATATAACAACTGTATCCACATCTTCCTCTTCCCTAATGTTCTGCTGTAAAAACTTCACAGCTCTACCTATGCTCTGAATGCGGCCTCATTTCACTGCCTCACAATCAGAAGGCTTGTAGTTCTCTTTTTTATCTGCTAGATTTTCAAATCCTCGAATCATTTAGAATGGAGTAGACTATGCTGGAAAAAAAAAAAAAAAAACTCTAATCATCTTGAAACCCTGAGCTACACAGCTCCACCCCTATCATTATCTCCTACTCAATTCTCCAAATGAGTTTCAGTCTCTGAAGGTGATCATCAAAGGCATCTATGACTTTATTGCTTTTTAAACAAAGTTCTACAGACAGTCTTTCTCAGATCTTCTCTTATATATATATATATATTGATACATCCTCATATTTTCCTGGCTTTTTATTTCTAGTCTCAGTTAGACTTATCTCTATATGATCTTTCATATTGGTATTAGTCAGAGTTTTAAGTGCTTGCTTTCTTCTCAGTGAAATATCTTTTTCTCCAGCACCAGGTCAGTTTGCTAAAGAGCATTTATAGCTTCTATTTGCCAGTTTAATAGATACAAGCAGCCGTTGCTTTGCATAATTCTTGAGAAGCTATGAGTTACATGGACTCTGTAACATGAGTGTCAATTACCACAGTTCACTTAAATAATACACCGGCCCTCCCCATCACACCATGGTGACCGCCACATATTAACTATGAGTACAGACTTTGCTGGTAGTGCTTGAGTCCACCATTTGTTCTATAGATAATAGATGCTCACCATGATCAGCAACTGCACGCATCGCTTCTTTGAGATCTCTTGGTGGCTGTTCATGGTGCATCTCCATGCAGCTCATACACCCAGCGGACCCTGTTGTGTTTCCTAATCGACTCCCAGGCATAAATCCATGTGAGGTTTTACAGACATGGATAATCAAAAGGGAATTGGTCAAGAAAGATGAAAGTGCAGTAAGAAACAGAAAGTGCTAATTCTGCTATGAAATGTATATGGAACACAGAATGAAGCTGCAGAGGAGATGGCTGACCAGGAAATACTGATGCTGCCGTGGCCTGAGAGGCACGAGGTGCTCCTCTGCTGAGATGTTTTCTCTTTGCCTTCATGACAGGTCTCTTTTCCTGGTATCATGGAGTTCCACTGGGAAAGCTGTTTTGTAAGACATCCTTGTTATATTCTTCAAGAGTGTTGATTTTTGTTTTTGCTGGCAGTTTTTCTAGTTGGGCTTAAACTGCAAATTGTTTTTTTATTTATTTTTTAATTGAAGTGTAGTTGATTCACAATCTTATTTTAGTTTATGGTATACAGCACTGTGATTCACATATATATATATGTGTGTGTGTGTGTGTGTGTGTGTGTGTGTGTGTATAGTTGTCTTGTGTGTGTGCTCATTTGTGTCTGACTCTTTGCACCCCATGGACTGTAGCCCACCAGGCTCCTCTGCCAATGGAATTTTCCAGGCAAAAATGCTAGAGTGGGTTACCATTTCCTTCTCCAGGGAATCTTCCCAACCCAGGATTGAACCCATGTCTCATGCATCTCCTGCACTGACAGGCAGGATTCTTTACCACTTTAGCCACCTGGGAAGCTATATATATATATATATAAAATCATTGTAGATGGTGATTGCAGCCATGAAATTAAAAGACACTTACTCCTTGGAAGAAAAGTTATGACTTTAGCCACCTGGGAAGATACATATATATATATGTATGTATGTATGTATGTATATATATATATATATATATATATACACACACACACACACACACATATGTATATATATACACACATAATATATATGTATGTACATGCTATATATGTATATGTATGGACTTCCCTGGTAGCTCAGTGGTCCAGAATCCACCTACCAATGCAGGAGACGCATGTTCAATCCCTAGATGGAGACGATCCCTGGAGAACTAAATGGCAATCCACTACAGTATTCTTGCCTGAAAAATCCTATGGACAGAGGAGCCTAGTGGGCTATAGTCCATGCGGTCACAAAGAGTTACTCACAACTGAAGCTACTTTAACATGCATGCAAGCCTGCTGGGTTTTGTGGTTAAGCAAACCTGCTTTGTCCAGTATTCATTAATTTATGGGTTTCCCATATTTTTCTACTTATAGTCCCCTAGTGGGGTTACATATTTAATCACCTATTTTGTCCCTTATCTGTCTCTATCAATAATGGGGAGAAGCCCACCACTCAGCTTCTCCAGCAGGAATAGTGAATCATGAGGAAGCTGTCAGGACAGGCAGAGTCTACAAAACAGAGTACAGCTGAGAAAATATTTCAGGAAATACAAGTGAAAGCAGCCCCTGGAGACTTTCAGACAAAAATGCAGAAGAAAGAAGAGTGGAAAATATGCTGAAGCAGGTGGGACTGAAATTGTTTCATTAAAGTAAATATGGAATTGGTGGTCTATATCAGGACATGAAGTTTAGGCCAATTCGTTCTATGAAAATGACTTGGGTGTCTCTAATTTTAACATTCTTTATTCCAAACTGGCTTCCCCGGGAGCTCAGTGAAAGAGAATCCTCCTGCAATGCAAGAGATGCAAGAGACACAGGTTTGATCCCTGGATCAAGAAAATCCCCTGGAGGAGGAAATGAAAACCCACTCCAGTATTCTTGCCTGGACAATCCCATGGTCAGAGGAGCCTGGTGGGCTATGGTCCATGGGGTCACAAAGAGTCAGAAATGACTAAAGCAACTGAACACAATTCAAACTAATGTAATTGAGATGAAGTTAATTTAAGTTTTTATTCTTATGGTTAGAAGGAAAACTTCAGGGTGACACAACAATTCTTGGCTTAGATTTTAAATGATAAAACTATTCATGAGCCATGATTACATGAGCCAACAAGAAGTATCAGTCTTTTGGATAACATATATCTATGAAATAGTTTAGCTATTATAATGAGGGAAACACTGTAACAGAAACACACATATACAGTATCTGTCAAGATTCCTAGGATATCTGGTTTTGTAGTAACAACGTGTTGGAAGAGAAAATGAAATGCAGAGTGAAAAATAGAACATTAAAAATCAGTGCATATACAGAATTTTGCATACGAAAGACATATGTTATATAACATCAGTAATAAACAATTTAAATACCTAGAAAATGTTTTACATTAACATCAAAGGCATCTCCTTGCAAAAAATTTTTATCAGATTGCCATCTGTATATTTGTTCTCATTTTTTTCTCAGTTGTACTCTTTTGCCACTTGCCAGGGATTTTGATTTTTATATTTTTCAAGAGGAGACAGGGGTAACAGAGGATGAGATGGTTGCATGGCATCACTGACTCCATGGACGTGAGTTTGAGCAAACTCTGGGAGATAGTGGAGGACTAAGGAGCATGGCATGCTGCAGTCTGTGGGGTCATGTCTCTAAGTCAGACATGACTTTGCGACTGAACAATTTTTCATTTCATTTCCTCAGATTTTGCTTTACCATGCTGAATATATATATTTTTTGGTTTTGATCACATGACAGTCTTACACTGTCTTTCACATACTTCAGAATAAATATTTAAGTGAGGAAAATAATTTTTCTTATCAACTCAGATGGTACTATGACATCAATAATTATTATTCATTGTGAAAATAATAACCAGCTGTCGATACTGTAATACTATTTGAATATATAGTTTTGGTTATTCCTCACAGTAACTCATAAATGTGAGTGACAATATCTTTAATACGGGGTTTCTCAAGTGGCTCAGTGGTAAAGAATCTGCTTGCCAATGCAAGAGACACAGGAGACGCAGGTTCGATCCCTGGGTAGGGAAGATCCTCTGCATGGGGAAATGGCAATCCACTCCAGTATTCTTGCCTGGAGAATCCCAGGGACAGAGGAGCCTGGTGTGTTACAGTCCATCGGTCCACAGAGTCAGACATGACTGAGCAGCTGAGCACATTGTCAGCACATCTTTAATTTAGAACGGTCAAAGCTGGGGCCCAGAGAGGCTGAGTGACCTGCCCAGATAACATGACAAGAAACTGGATTCCAACTGTGCTTTCCACCCTGCAGTACTTTCTCCACTTGATGATAGTTATTTAACACTTTAGAGTCACTAAACTACTAATTGCCTTTTTAAGTTGTCTACTGTTGGCTTGCAACTGTATTCTGTAATTCAGTATGAATCAGTTATATTTCAGTATCTACAATATCATCTTTCCTTAATTGGCTGAGTAAGATTACATACCATATTGCTGATTCAACATTGCTATTTATTCTTTGTAAAATCATTTATAAAGCATTTAAATCAACAGTACAAAATGCCATTCTTAAAGTTCTGAGGAAGAAAAATTAAAGCCCAAATACCTGACTGTTTGCTATTTCTGATTGCTAATCAAACCATTTCATTGTTTTACATAATGTTGGTGATTGCTTGAGTTGGGAACATTTTCAATTTCAGTTTATTCATCCATATGAATCAGAACATTGTCAATCACAGTTTGAGGGAAAATAGTTAATTTAGGATGGTGCTATTCTGTATGAAGTTTGCCCTTTGCCAAAGGCAAAAGTTGACCTTTGTTTTGAAGTCATCTTACTGTTGAGTTTCCTAACATTCAGTGGTAATGAGGTATCAGTTAAATTAATGAAAATCTCTACATGTCACTCTAATGCATTCAATCAGTGAGAATATTTGCATGAGGACATGGTCTCAATGAGAAGTTTCAAGCAGAACCAGAAAGACCTTTCATTGACTGCCTCTGCTTGAGTAAGTCAGGGACGTTTCTAATCTAGTCCTAGAGGAATTCCAGACATACTATCCTGGGTTGGCACCCTAACTGTATTAATCCCTGGATCTAGAATGATGGAGCATCTAAAATGAGTCAAAGGGCATTTTTATTTTCTGGTTAACAAAAGCATAATCCCTGATTTAGAATTATCTCACTGAGCACTATTTTTGTTTAATTGAAGTATGGTTGATTTACAGTGTTGTGCCAATCTCTGTTGTATAGAAAAGTGACTCTGGTTTATACATATATATACATCCTTTTTGAAATATTTTTTCCATTATAATTTAGCCCTGGAGACTGGATATCATTCCCTGTACTATGCAGGAAGACGTTGTTTATCCATTCTCTGTGTAATAGCGTGTATCTGTCAACGACAAATAAACAGTCCATCCATCTCCCTACCGCCTCCCCTTGGTACCCACAAGCCTGTTCTCTATGTCTGGGGTTCAGTTTCTGTCTTTCAGACACGTTCACTTGTGTCATACTTTAGATTCCTGTATAAGTGACGTCATATGGTCCTTGTCTTTCTCTTTCTGACTTACGTCATACAGTGTGATAATCTCTGTTGTTGTTGTTGTTTAGTCACGTTTGACTCTTTGTGACTCCGTGGGCTGTATCATGCCAGGCTTCCCTGTCCATCACCAACTCCCAGAGATTGTTCAAACTCATGTCCATTCACTCAGTGATGCCATCTAACCATCTCATCCTCTGTCTTCCTCTTCTCCTCCTGCCTTTTATCTTTCCTAGCATCTGGGTCATTTCCAATGAGTCAGCTCTTCTCATCAGGTGGCCAAAGTGTTGGAGCTTCAGCTTCAGCATCAGTCCTTCCAATGAATGTTTAGGGTTGATTTCCTTTAGGATTGACTGGTTTGATCTCCTTGCAGACCAAGGGACTCTCAAGAGTCTTCTCCAACACCACAGGTCAAATACATTGATTCTTCAGTGTTCGGCCTTCTTTATGGTCCAACTCTCACATCCAAACATGACTACTGGAAAAACCATAGCTTTGATAATTTCTAGTTGCATCCATGTTGCTGCAAGGACATAATTTTGTTCCTTTTTATGGCTGAGTCATACTCCATTGTGTATATATATACCGCATCTTCTTTACCCATCCCTCTGCTGATGGACATTGAGCTTGTTTCCATGTCTTGCATACTGTGAATAGTGCTGCTGTGAACATTTGTTGCAGGAAAAAGCCAATTCTTACTCTATGTTAGAATTATTTCTTCAACTTGCTCTTTTGTTATTATAATCATATATAATGGCCTTCCTCAGAATCCTAACCCTCTGCCTGACTGTTAAACTAAAGTGCCTCTGTTCAGAACCCTGCCCAGCTGTAGACAGCAGGAAGGAAGAAATTAACACATCCTCTGCTTAGGGCTTGGCATTCTAGGAGATATTTGTAAGATTAATGGCCTTTTTACTTCGTTTCCTCACCTCCCCCATCTCTGTTCTATAAAAGAACCTGGCATCCATACCTGACAATATGGTTACTTTGAGACACTAGTCTGCCATCTTATTAGTCAGCTGGATCTCTGAATTAAGTTTTATTCCTTGCCTCAACACCTCGTCTCTGATTCATTTTCCTGTCATGTGGCAAGCAGAGCGAGCTTGGACTCAGTAACACATTGGGGTGCATGTATAAGAATTTTGGTTTCACTTAGGTAAATGCCCAGGAGTGGGATTGCTGGATCATATGGTAACTCTATTTTTAGCTTCTTGAGGAACGTCCACCCTGTTTTCCATAGTGGCTATCCCAATTTACACTCCTAGCAGTAGTGTAAGAGGGTTCCCTTCTTCTCTACACCCTCTCCAGCACTTGTTATTTGTAAACTTTGTAACGATGGCTGTTCTGATGGGTATGAGGTGGTACTGAACAAATATTTCCTGATCATCTTTAAACCTCCGTACTTGTCACAGGTGTACTTTGTAGCAATGGATAATAGTATCAAGAAACTGTTACAGAAAGCTTGGCCTCTCTGTTCTGCTGCTGAGTCAAATCTTAGAGAAAGAGCTTGAGGTGAAGTAGAAAAGAAGAGCTTTATTGTTTTGCCAGGCAAAGGGGGCCACAGTGGGCTAATGCCCTCAAGAATGTGTGCCCTGATCTGGAGAGGATAGTGAGGAGTTCTAGTAATGGCTAAAAGAAAAGGGCATGATCAGCTCATGGATGTACTTCTGATTGTTGCTGGTGAGGTGAGTGGGAGTGAGCATCATAAACCTTCTGGTTCCAACCAGTCTGTGATCTATGTTCCTGTTGGCACCAAACCTTAACTTCCCCCACCTGGTGAGGGTCTGAGTGTCTACAAAACAGCTCAATATTTTTGGTATTGTTCTGTGTATGCCTTGAGGGAGGGCCAGGACTCAGCCCTAGGGCTGCAGTATTGTTAACTGGCTGCTCCTCCCTTGTCTCTACATCTCTCTTTCCTTATTAGCAAGTGTCTGATTCTGGCCTTTGGACCTCAGAGAGGGTCATGGGAACTGAATGAAGCCTATTGCGTATAATAAAAAAAAAATGAGGGACACAGAAAGATTTTGTCCACAGGACTCCCACAGGGTTTCAAAGCCCCTGCAGTTTCAAAGACTAGCAATTGAGGCATGCTGCTTCTTAGAGCCCCGTGCTGCAGGTAAGAAATTTAACTGTCCTGAAGCTCTCATACTGTAAAAAGCCAAGGCTGGACTGTTGGAAAAGCCACTTGGAAAGACCACGTGGAGAGAGCAAGAGGTACTCGGCCATCTATCCCAGCTGCTCTAATCCCTAGGCTTTCAACTCATCCTAACTGATGCACTGGAAATTTTAGACAAAGATAAGTTTTCTCCAGTGTGTTCTGCCCAAATCTTGATTTCCAAATAATGAAATATAATAATAATAAGACTATCCTCAAGCCACTAAATATTTTGAGTAGCTTGCTTTGCAGCAATAGACATCTGAAGTTATAATTTTTGGAGATTCTTAAACTTTAATATATGATGTTGGGAAATCTACTCAAACTATTTAAAGCTTGCATTGTAATAAAGAAAATGGTAGTTTTGAAACCGAGGAGGACCCTGTAGGGCTTCTGGGCATGGACGCCTTTTTTATCCCCTCTTTCTTAAAGGCAGGACTCCAGCCTCCGTGTCCTTCCCTCAGTCCCAAAGGGCAGGTTTGAGCAGTTGCTCATCAACAGAGTAGCAGCCAAGAAACCATCTGAGACAATATTAAAGGGACCTGGGAAATTCATCGAGGTTAGGAGACCCACCACCTGACAGCATGCATACGCCCACTCTTGTCAGCAACCTGGAACTACTGCTAGAAAATGCTTCGTCAAATCCTCCCAAATTGGGGCACAAATTTTTCCAGTCAAGAGCGTGCTGTGTCCCCACTTTGACTGGCAAAGCAATAAGGCTATCCTTTTCAGTTATTGTTCAGCTGCTCAGTCACATCTGACTCTTTGCGATCCCCATGGACTGCAGCATGCTAGGGTTCTCTGTCCTTCACCATCTCTCAGAGTTTGCTCAAACACTTGTCCATTGAGCCAGTGATGCCATTTAACCATCTGTCCTCCATTGTCCCTTTCTCTTGCCCTCAATCTTTCCCAGCATCAGGGTCTTTACCAATGAGTTGGCTCCTTGCATCAGGTGGCCAAAGTATTGGAAATTCAGTTTCAGATCAGTCCTTCCAATGAATATTCAGGGTTGATTTTCTTTAGAACTGACTGGTTTGATCTCCTTGCTATCGGAGGGTCTCTCAAACAGTCTTCCCCAACATCACAGTTTGAAAACACTGATTCTTCAGTGCCCAGCCTTCTTTATGGTCCAACTCTCACATCTATACATGACTACCAGAAAAGCCATAGCTTTGGCTATAGGGACCTTTGTAGGCAAAGTGATGTATCTGCTTTTTAATATGCTGTCTAGATTGATCATAGTTTTCCTTCTAAGAAGCAAGTGTCTTTAAGCTTCATGGCTATAGTCACTGTCCCAAGTGATTTTGGAGCCCAATAAAATAAAATCTGTCACTGCTTCCACTTTCCCGCCTCCTGTTTGCCATGGTGTGATGGGACTAGATGCCATGACCTTAGTTTTTGAATGCTGAGTTTTAAGCCAGTTTTTTCATTCTCCTCTTTCACCCTCATCAAGAGGCCCCTTAGTTCCTCTTCACTTTCTGCTTTTAGAATGGTATCATCTACATATCTGAAGTTGTTGCTACTTCTCCTGGCTTTCTTGATTCACCAAAATTCTGTCTTCAAGATTCAGTTTAGCACTGGTGTACACAGAGCTTTTGCCATCAGTGTCTGGCATATCATTATTCTTGAGACAATAGTCCTAATATTTATAAACAGTATATGGCACATAAAATAGTTAGCCTTTGGTTCTGTGACTTTTACTTGCAGCCCAAGCTTCTCTTATGAAACACTGATGTGAATATCTATCTAATTTCTTCTGAACATCTTCTCTTGAGAGCTTTCCAGGTGGTGCAGTTAGCAAAGAATCCACCTGCCAATGCAGGAGACAAAGGTTTGATTCCTGGGCTTGATAGACCCCCTGGAGTAGGAAATGGCAACCCACTCCAGTATTCTTACCTAGGAAATCCCATGGGCAGAGGACCCTGGTCAGCTGTGGTCTATTGGGTAACAAAGAGTCAGACATTGAGCTCGAAGTCTTCATTCATTCTTAAGTTTGTTGTAGCACTTCAAACTCATATATTCAATAGTTTCCTATTGCCTTTCAAATATACTCCCCCTTCTTGTGTTCCCTACCTTGGTAAACAATGCTTCATCTAATTATTTCCACAAGCAAATATCTTAGAGTCATCTTTTTGTCTCCTATTTCATTATCTAAAAATTTACTCCTTCTACATACAAAATAAGTCAACTTTTTTACTTCTCTCCTGCTTCTGAAACCATGTACCTCAGATTGGGGCTTGAATCTGTGTGGCTGGGACTCGAACCCACCCAAAATCCAGACTGAGACTTGAACCCACAGTCTTTTAATGAGAATCACTCACTTGGGGCCTAAACTGACTGAGAATCAGGTTCTTTGTGTCTCAGCCCAGAAAGAATTCAGTGAAAGGCCAAGTGATAAGTAAGCCCTGGATTAATCTAGAGAGAAACACAGACCAAGTGTAGGCCATCTCAGAAGGAGAGAGCAGCCTCTAAATGTGGTGTGGTTAGCTTTTATGGGCTGGGAAATTTCATAGGCTAATGAGTAGAAGAATTATTCCAACTGTTTTGGGGAAGGGGCAGATATTTCCAGAAATTGGAATGCTGCCCACTTACTGGTCTTTGAGGGTTGGCCTCAGAGTTGCCATGGTGCTTGTGGGTATGTCATTTAGTTGGTTGATGAGTTACAGTGAGTGAATGGTGAGGCTTGAGTTCCAGTGGAAGTTGACTCATCCACCATCTTGGACCTATTTGTTCTAATCAGTTTATGTCATGTTCTTGGGCTGTTTTATCCCTTTAAAATGTGTGTCCTGTCCTCTTCCCTGTTGTTTCATTTCTGCTACCACCAGCTTCTTAATTCATCCTCACCCCTCTCTGTTATTCTAGTTGGATCCAGCTTCCTTCTTGCATTTTTTGTTCACTGCATCAATGTTTGTCATTTGTTCATCCATCAATGGGTGTTTCAAACATTCATTCTGCTACATCAGAGTCATCTTTTTGAAATAAAAAAATGATAATTACTGCCTTGCTTAAAATTTTTCAAATGAAATCAATAGGAAAAATTTCAGAACCCTCAGCCTGGTCTACAGAATTCTCCAGTATCTGACCATGGCTGCCTTTCCAGATGGATGATGAGCACCCGTCACTGTTGATCATTATCCTTCAGCCACAAAAGGTTTTGGTCTCCCTTTAAAACACTCCACATCCTTTCTCATTTCAGGGGATCACCCAGCCTGTCCCTTTCTGTGTACACTCAGAGTTCACTAGCAGTTACACAGGTTCTTGTAGAAACATCTCTTTCCCAGGAGAATGTTCTCTGACACACACAGGTTAAATTAAAATCTCTTAGCACTGGTCTTTTTAAGCATTATCTTTTTCATGAAACCCACACACTTATAGTGGATTCCTTTTTCATGGTATTATCATTATTGCCAATTGTATTGTTGGAGGCTGCTGTAGGGAAAGGGCCAGAAGCAGAAACCAGTAATGTAAGGAGAGAAAAACTGCTAGGATATGATTAAAACAGGCAGTATTTCTAAGGCCAGACTTGATTAGAGGATCTTATTAAAGGATTCTATTTTCCAGTAGAATGTGCTATAAGAATATGTCCATAGCTGTGTGTGTGTGTATTATTTCATGTTATACCCACCAAATTACAATTTTGTGTGGGGGATAGGGTTAGGGTTTTCATCCCTACCATCAAACAATTCACCAGCCAGGTGTCCTAAAATTCAATTCTATTCTTACTATCTAGAGAGATATCAGATCCCACAGGCTAAGAAGTCAGTCCTAAGAGACAACCCCCACCTCCTTCGGAGGCCAGTAGATGAGCCCAGGTGGTTACTAGTATTTCTAACAAACTGGCTACAAAGCTGCTGCTACTGCTAAGTCCCTTCGGTCGTGTCCAACCCTGTGCAACGGCCATAGACGGCAGCCCACCAGGCTCAGCCATTCCTGGGATTCTTAAGGCAAGAACACTGGAGTGGGTTGCCATTTCCTTCTCCAATGCATGAAAGTGAAAAGTGAAAGTGAAGCCGCTCAGTCGTTTCGGACTCTTAGCGACCCCATGGACTGCAGCCTACGAGGCTCCTCCATCCATGGGATTTTCCAGGTAAGAGTACTGGAGTGGGTTGCCATTGCCTTCTCCGGGCTACAAAGCAGAAGTTCCCAAAACGTGTTTCTTGTGCTGCTGCTAAGTCGCTTCAACGTGTTTCTAGGGTTCAATTAACTTGCTAGAGCAATTCACAGAACTCATTAAATTAGTTTAATTACTAGATTACTTTATTTTTTATAAAAGGATATGCTTCAGGTACAGCCAGTTACAAAAGATGCACAGAGCAAGATATGTTAGAAATGGTCTCAAAATGGTGTTGTGGGAATAGAACAGACATCCAAAGTGGCTCAGCAAGCCAGTCTTTACTTCTGCTGAATGGAGAGCTACAAAGGTCTGGGAGCAAGCACTGCTGCTGCTGCTAAGTTGCTTCAGTCCTGTCCGACTCTGTGCGACCCATAGAAGGCAGCCCACCAGGCTCCCCCGTCCCTGGGATTCTCCAGGCAAGAATTCTGAAGTGGGTTGCCATTTCCTCCTCTGATGCATGAAAGTGAAAAGTGAAGTCACTCAGTTGTGTCCGACTCCTAGCGACCCCATGGACTGCAGCCCACCAGGCTCCTCCGTCCATGGGATTTTCTAGGCAAGAGTACTGGAGTGGGGTGCCATTGGGAAATCTGCTAGGGTTTGTATCCCTAAGACTAAGGTTCCCTCCTCTGGCTCCTTATAGGCTGTGGACCCAGAGTCACAATCTTACTTGAAGATCGCCTAAGGTTTTATTGGTCGATGGGGGCCATGAGAAATACTTCCTGTAAGCTCCTGAGTGGAGTATTCATATTGACTGTTTTCCCCACCCCCTTTAGTTCTCTGCGCATGTCCACAGTAAAGCCTGCAGAATTAGCCTGCCAAACTGTACTTATGAGGAAGGGGAACCAGAAAGGGGAGAGAACAAAGGACTGGCAATGAGCCACCATCTTTTGGAACCTTATTTGAAAGCCAGGTACATGTGTGTATGTATGTGTGTGTGTGTGTGTGTGTGTGTGTGTGTGTATGTGTATATATATATATATATATATATATATATATAACAGAGAAGGCAATGGCATCCCACTCCAGTACTCTTGCCTGAAAAATCCCATGGACGGAGGAGCCTGGTGGGCTGAAGTCCATGGGGTCGCTACGAGTCGGACACAACTGAGTGACTTCACTTTCACTTTTCACTTTCATGCATTGGAGAAGGAAATGGCAACCCACTCCAGTGTTCTTGCCTGGAGAATCCCAGGGATGGGGGAGCCTGGTGGGCTGCCATCTATGGGGGTCTCACAGAGTCGGACATGACTAAAGCGACTTAGCAGCAGCAGCAGCAGCAGCAGCAGCAGCAGCAGCATAATATATATATATATATATATATATATATAAATACATTTCCTTCTATTTAACTATGCTAAAAAAGGGAATATGGATCATTTATTTCTTATATCTTCCTCTTTGGTAGAAAAGACCCTACATTACTTATATACGTGAGAAGGGAGTTGGAGCTTCCATTGGTCTCAGATTGCCATTCCTTCCCCAAATCTCCAAGTCTTAAGCTTTCTGAACCCAATTCTTTGAGGTGTTTATGGAGACCTCAATAAAGATGTGCAGTTGATAAAATCATTGGCAACTGGCCATTGATTTAACTTTCACCCTTTCCTTCCTCCTAGAGGTCAGAGATTGGGTTGAAAGTCTACCCCTTCAAAGAGATAGTTTGTTGTCTTAGCAATCCCCACCCTTAGGTTTGGTCCAGAGTCACCTTATTAACTTAACAAAAGACCCATCTAATTACTTGTTAAATTCCAGGTTTTAGGAGTTCTATAGTATGCTTGTGGCTATTTTCACCTCTAACCATTCTTCTAGCCATAAAAGCATTCAGAAAACCTGGTAAGAGAATGGTTAGTTTCAATGGCCTTGTTAAGTATGTAATATGGTTGATGTCTTGCATTGCTCTTCGGAAGCTCTCAGGTGGTTATGAATGACAGAAATCTGATAAACTATTTTGGAGGGTTAGTGAAGTTCAGTTCAGTCACTCAGTCATGTCCAACTCTTTGTGACCCCACGGCCCACAGCACGCCAGGCCTCCCTGTCCATCACCAACTCCTGGAGCTTAGCCAAAATCATGTCCATTGAGTCAGTGATGCCATGCAACAGTCTCATCCTCTGTCGTCCCCTTCTCCTCCTGCCCTCAATCTTTCTGAGCATCAGGGTCTTTTCAAATAAGTCAGCTCTTCCCATCAGGTGGCCAAAGTATTGGACTTTCAGCTTCAGCATGAGTCCTTCCAATGAACACCCAGAAGTAATCTTCTTTAGAATGGACTGGTTGGATCTCCTTGCAGTCCAAGGGACTCTCAAGAGTCTTCTCCAACACCACAGTTCAAAAGCATCAATTCTTCAGTGCTCAGCTTTCTTTATAGTCCAACACTCACATCCATACATGACTACTGGAAAAATCATAGCCTTGACTAGACGAACCTTTGTCAGCAAAGTAATGTCTCTGCTTTGTAATATGCTGTCTAGGTTGGTCATAGCTATTTTTCCAAGGAGCAAGGGTCTTTTAATTTCATGGCTGCAGTCACCGTCTGCAGTGCTTTTGGAGCCCACAAAAATAAAGTCAGCCACTGTTTCCAATGTTTCCCCATTTATTGGCCATGAAGTGATGGGACCAGATGCCATGATCTTGGTTTTCTGAATGTTGAGCTTTAAGCAAACTTTTTTCATTGCAGTCCCAAAGAAAAGCAATGGCAAAGAATGCTCAAACTACTGCACAATTGCACTCATCTCACAAGCTAGTAAAGTAATGCTCAAAATTCTCCAGGACAGGCTTCAACAGTACACTAACCGTGAACTTCCAGATGTTCAAGCTGTATTTAGAAAAGTCAGAGGAACTGGAGATCAAATTGCCTACATCCATTGGATCATAGAAAGAGCAAGAGAGTTCCAGAGAAAAATCTCCTTCTGCTTTATTGACTACACCAAAGCCTTTGACTGTGTGGATCACAATAAACTGTGGAAAATTCTTCAAGAGATGAGAATACCAGACCACCTGACCCCTGAGAAATCTATATACAGGTCAAGAAGCATCAGTTACAACTGGACATGGAACAACAGACTGGTTCCAAATCGGAAAAGGAGTACGTCAAGACTGTATATTGTCACTCTGCTTATTTACCATATATGCAGAGTACATCATGTGAAATGCTGGTCTGGTTGAAGTACAAGCTGAAACAAGATTGCCGGGAGAAATATCAATAACCTCAGATACGCAGATGACACCACCCTTATGGCAGACAGTGAAGAACAACTAAAGAGCCTCTTGATGAAACTGAATAAAGAGGGTGAAAAAGTCTGCTTAAAATTCAACATTCAGAAAACTAAGATCATGGCATCTGGTCCCATCACTTCATGGCAAATAGATGGGGAAACAGTGGAAACAGTCACAGACTTTATTTTCTGGGGCTCCAAATTTACTGCAAATGGTGACTGCAGCCATGAAAATAAAAGACACTTGCTCCTTGGAAGAAAATTTATGACTGACATAGACAGCATATTAAAAAGCAGAGACGTTACTTTGCCAACAAATGTTTGTCTAGTCAAGGCTATGATTTTTCCAGTAGTCATGTATGGATGTGAGAGTTGGACTATAAAGGAAGCTGAGTGCTGAAGAATTGATGCTTTTGAACTGTGGTGTTGGAGAAGACTCTTGAGAGTCCCTTGGACATCAAGGAGATCCAACTAGTCTATCCTAAAGGAAATCAGCCCTGCATATTCATTGGAAGGACTGATGCTGAAGCTGAAACTCCAATATTTTGGCCACCTAATGCAAAGAACCAACTCATTGGAAAAGACCCTGATGCTGAAAAGATTGAAGGCAGGAGGAGAAGGGGATGACAGAGGATGAGATAGTTGGATGTCATCACCGTCTCAATGGACGTGAGTTTGAGTAAATTCAGAGAGTTGGTGATGGACAGGGAGTCCTGGTGTGCTGCAGTCCATGGTGTTACAAAGAGTTGGATATGACTGAGCAACTGAACTGAATTGAACTGAAATATTCCCGGCAATGTTCTAGGAGAAGTGTTGTTATGAGTAACACAATAAGACAAAGAGTCTTGTACCTGTTCTTTGTATGAAGGAGTCTCACAGATCATTAACGAAGATGTTTTAAATGCAAAAATGTCTTCAACTTTGATTATAAGGAGGTTTTCATTTTATTTTGTGTTGTCTTTATTTTTGTGTATAGCTTTAATTATATGACTTCATTGCATATAAAACAGGTTAAGTGTCACTACTCTTTATAGATATGGGGGCAAGTTTTAAAGAGAATGGCTAATACAATTAAAAACAAACATTCTAAGTATTATGAAACAGTATAAGTGGGCTCAAGAATGAAGATGCAAGACCAACTTTCCATTAAGCACAAGGATCTTAATCAAAACACTGGGTGTCTTCATTCATAAAATTAGGAGATAAGGGTAGATCAATTTTAAGCTTTTCCCAACTCTAACATTCTGCAATATTATAATCACATTCTTGTCCAATTCCAGTTGGCTATCTCCTGTTAATGTAAAGCAATGTATAAAAATGTTTGTGTAATAATGATTAGTATGTGTTGCTCATTAAAATAACGTGTGTCCCTTTAATGTCTAACTGAAGTATTTGTACCATCGCATATTTTATTTTTGTTATTAGCAATTTAAACATGTAGAGAAAATCATTAAGACAATGAAAATCCCAACTTACCCTGACAATGTAAATTTTATTCTCAAATGTATGACTTTGACATAGACAAAACTTAACAGAAGACTTAAAAACCTTAAGTAGAAAATTACAAGAACACCACGTCATTTATTTTGAAATTGCTTTTGAAAACCTCATATCTTTTGCTTTGCATCATTAAATTAATTACTCTTTAAAACCCAAAGTATTATAAATATTTTATTGTTAAAATACTCTAAGGAATTTTCTTCTAATTTTATGCCTATAATTTCTAAGAAGTATTAAAATTGTATAATAATAATGAGAGAGATGATATTAATTTTGGCTTTTTTAAAGATAATTGATTCTGTAGAGCCTTTAAATTTATTAATCCTTTGTACTAGTGTTTAAAAAATTCCGAACTCAGATACTTGCCTTTGAAATGCTGATAACTTCAAATAATAAGCCATATCTAACAAAATTTGTTTGCCTGACTTTGAAAACTCTATTCGAACTGAGGAATTAGATAAGTTTCTTTCACATAGAGTGCCAAGATCGATAAAAGTATTCCTTCTACATAATATCACCCAGCAGGTACACATCAATGTTTATTGATCAAAATTTTTAAATTCCCTTTGTGGAACAGAGCTACCCTTTAAACTCTCCTCAGTTCAGTTCAGTTGCTCAGTCGTGTCCAAGTCTTTGCAACCCCATGGACTGCAGCACACCAGGACTTCCTGTCCATACCAACTCCCAGAGTCCACCCAAACTCATGTCCATTGAGTCAGTGATGCCATCCAACCATCTCATCCTCTGTCGACCCCTTCTCCTCTTGCCTTCAATCTTTCCCAGCATCAGAGTCTTTTCAAATGAGTCAGTTCTTCCCATCAGGTGGCCAAAGTATTGGAGTTTCAGCTTCAACATCAGTCCTTCCAATGAACATTCAGGACTGATTTCGTTTAGGATTGACAGGCTAGATCTCCTTGCTGTCAAAGGGATTCTCAAGAGTCTTCTCCAACACCTCCGTTTAAAAGCATCAATTCTTTGGTGCTCAGCTTTCTTTATAGTCCAACTATCACATCCATATATGACTACTGGAAAAACCATAGCTTTGACTAGGTCCATCTAATCAAACTCTCCTATCAGCAATTGTCTCTGAAATGTGACTGTTTTTCCCTATCTAATTTTTATATTGTTTTGATATACACTAGTCAAACTACATTTGACCCTCACATTATATGTTGTTTCCAATGATTTACAAATACTTTCAGTGTGTGATTAGAAAATATTTGACAAGGTTACAGGTCCTGAAATTCTGAGAAAATGTTTCAAAAAAGAGGGATTGGGCAATGTTTGAATTTCAGAGAACATTTTGCAAAGAATACATAGTTGTGGCTTTAATGTGATGTCCTTCAGTCAGTTCAGTTCAATCACTCAGTTGTGTCAGACTCTTTGCGACCCCATGAATCACAGCACACCAGGCCTCCTGTCTATCACCAACTCCCAGAGTTTACTCAAACTCATGTCCATTGAGTCAGTGATGCCATCCAACCATCTCATCCTCTGTTGTCCCCTTCTCCTCCTGCCTGCAATCCCTCCCACCATCAGAGTCATTTCCAATGAGTCAACTCTTCACATGAGGTGGCCAAAGTATTGGAGTTTCAGCTTCAGCATCAGTCCTTCCAATGAACACCCAAGACTGATCTCCCTTAGGATGGACTGGTTAGATCTACTTGCAGTCCAAGGGACTCTCAAGAGTCTTCTCCAACAACACAGTTCAAAAGCATCAATTCTTCGGCGCTCAGCTTTCTTCACAGTCCAACTCTCACATCCATACATGACCACTGGAAAAACCATAGCCTTGACTAGACAGGACTTTGTTGGCAAAGTAATGTCTCTGCTTTTTAGTATGCTATCTAGGTTGGTCATAACTTTCCTTCCAAGGAGTAAGCATCTTTTAATTTCATGGCTGCAATCACCATCTGCAGTGATTGATTTTAGAGCCCCCCAAAATAAAGTCTGACACTGTTTCCACTGTTTCCCCATCTATGTCCCATGAAGTGATGGGACCAGATGCCATGATCTTAGTTTTCTGAATGCTGAGCTTTAAGCCAACTTTTTCACTCTCTTCTTTCACTGTCACCAAGAAGCTTTTTAGTTCCTCTTCACTTTCTGCCATAAGGGTGGTGCCATCTGCATATCTGAGGTTATTGATATTTCTCCCGGCAATCTTGATTCCAGCTTGTGCTTCTTCCACCCACCGTATCTCATGATGTACTCTGCATAGAAGTTAAATAAGCAGAGTGACAATATACAGCCTTGACGTACTCCTTTTCCTATTTGGAACCAGTCTCTTGTTCCATGTCCAGTTCTAACTGTTGCTTCCTGACCTGCATACAGATTTCTCAAGAAGCAGGTCAGGTGGTCTGGTATTCCCATCTCTTTCAGAATTTTCCACAGTTTATTGTGATCCACACAGTCAAAGGCTTTGGCATAGTCAATAAAGCAGAAATAGATGTTTTTCTGGAACTCTCTTGCTTTTCCAAGATCCAGCAGATGTTGGTAATTTGATCTCTGGTTCCTCTGCCTTTTCTAAAACCAGCTTGAACATCTGGAAGTTCAAGGTTCATGTATTGCTGAAGCCTGGCTTGGAGAATTTTCAGCATTAATTTACTAGCGTGTGAGATGAGTGCAATTGTACTCTAGTTTGAGCATTCTTTGGCATTGCCTTTCTTTGGGATTGGAATGAAAACTGACCTTTTCCAGTCCTGTGGTCATTGTGGAGTTTTCCAAATTTGCTGGCATATTGAGTGCAGCACTTTTACAACATCATCTTTCAGGATTTGAAATAGCTCAACTGGAATTCCATCACCTCCACTAACTTTGTTCATAGTGATGCTTCCTAAGGCCCACTTGACTTCACATTCCAGGATGTCTGGCTCTAGGTGAGTGATCTCATCATTGTGATTATCTTGGTCGTAAAGATCTTTTTTGTACAGTTCTTCTGTATATTCTTGCCACCCCTTCTTAATATCTTCTGCTTCTGTTAGGTCCATACCATTCCTGTCCTTTATCGAGCCCATCTTTGCATGAAATGTTCCCTTGGTATCTCTAATTTTCTTGAAGAGATCTCTAGTCTTTCCCATTCTGTTGTTTTCCTTTATTTCTTTGCATTTATCGCTGAGGAAGGCTTTCTTTTCTGTCCTTGCTATTCTTTGGAACTCTGCATTCAGATGCTTATATCTTTCATTTTCTCCTTTGCTTTTCACTTCTCTTCTTTTCACAGCTATTTGTAAGGCCTCCCCAGATGGCCATTTTGTTTTTTTGCATTTCTTTTCCATGGGGATGGTCTTGATCCCTATCTCCTGTACAATATCACGAACCTCTGTCCGTAGCTCACCAGGCACTCTATCTATCAGATCTAGGCCCTTAAATCTATTTCTCACTTCCACTGTATAATCATAAGGGATTTGATTTAGGTCATACCTGAATGGTCTAGTGATGTCCTTGTCTTGTGTAATAAGAATGACTCTTCATTTTAATGATGAAATGCACTTTCAGTTTAAGGTACAATTTGGACTTGATAAAGTATTCTCCCATCTATGAAACACATACAGATTGTTCAGAATTTTTATGGAGAATTAGTTACTGGATTTTGTGAGATGCTATATGTTTCATAAAAAAGGCTGAGCACTGAAGAATTGATGCTTTCAAATTGCGATGCTGGAGAAGACTCCTGAGAGTCCCTTGGACTGAAAGGAGATCAAGCTCATCAATCCTAGCAGAAATCAACCCTGAATATTCATTGGAAGCACTGGTGTGATGCTGAGGCTCCAATACTTTGGCCATCTGATGCAAAAGGCTGACAAATTAGAAAAGACCTTAATGCTAGGAAAGGTTGAAGGTAGGAAGAAAAAGTGGTGGTAGAGAATGAGATGGTTGGATGGCATCACCAACTCAATGAACACGAGTTTGAGCAAACTCCTCGACATAGTCAAGGATAGGGAAGCCTCATGTGCTGCAGTCCATGGGGTCACAAACAGTTGGACATGACTCAGTCACCGAACAACCACAGCAGCAAGTGCTGGCTGTATGGGGATTCAGCCTGGAAGATATTAAGGGATTAGTGGTTTGCAGGATTGGCTGCATCCATGGTCTTTTCACTCAGATTCCATCGCTTTTTTTTCTTAGTGTGTTACAGAAAACTCCTATTTTCACTGCTCATGGATATTAAAATAAGGGAGGAACACTTATGTGGAACTCAGGACCCAGGCATGCCATCTGTCTCAACAGATCACAGCCTCCCTAAGTGCACACAGAACATGGAAGAAAGAGTTTCAGAGAAAAGTGTGCCTGCAGTCTACTCACAATGGAATTAGCCAGAGAGAGAGACACTCTCTGGATTCATAGTTCATTTTTTAAAATTCTTAAAAAATAAAGAATGTCACTCTGGTTCCTCATCCTCTGTTTGTTTTTTGTTTTGGTTTTTTTTTTTTTTTTTTTTTTTGCTATACATTTATTTCGCCAATCTTGCCATTTTTCTGAGCCCCATTTCATGGGGTCGGTAGAGGATAAGAGGCTGTGTTATCAGATTCTCTTTGAGGAAATGCTTATTTGTTTCTTGCAAACTAAAAGAGGAAAATATTGGTTATTGATGCAGTGACCATAACTAACTCCAAATGAAAACTCTTTGCCTTCAAATTCTCCTGCTCTCTTCTTCTGCATTAATTGATGGACCCCGCCGCTGCCATCCTGCATGGCCACGCTCCCTGTGGTTCAGTATCGATTTTCTGGAAGAGATGTATTCAGGAAACTGCTCCTGAATCTAATTCTTCCATTCAGCTTTCCTTTCTATTAGTTTAAACAGACAACACCGTCTCTTTCTCACTCAAGAAATATGCCAAGGAAATACACAGACAAGTCCCAGGGCCCAGGGCATTCATTAAACCAGAAGCACTGTAAACATTTATTATATCAGAAATAGCACACTGCATGCCACTGACCAAAAAACAGATGTGTCAAAATGATGCATTGCCTGAATTCTGTCTCACTTTCCTCTTTCTTTTCTACCTGAGAAAAAACAAGGTAGTCTTAGAAAAAGTGAAATGAAATAAAATTGGAGACTGAGTTGCAGCGTGAATGATATCAAAACTTTCTGCAAATCTAATAAAAGTAAATTGTTAGAGGTCATTACTTTTCATGTTTATTGATCTTTAGCTGCTGACATCATTGTTAGCTAGTGGAAAAGCAGATTTATCATGAAGTTCTCAAATACGATGTTAAGAGAAGGACAAAGTAAAGGTAATTTTTTATTGGAGGAAATATGCTCATCAACAAAAACCAACCAGTGAAGGACCCATAGTCAACTTAGAAAAACATTTTTCTACAGATAGTAAATTATATAAAAACAGGTGAAATGTTCATTTTTCTAAATTACATTACATATATGTTCCATTAAAATAACATTTTAAAGTGAGGCAAGGATGAGCAAAACATTTTTCCACTTGAGTTTACTAATTTGTATTCTCCAAAATTGTCCTTCGGGTCTCTGAAATGTCTGACAACACAACAGGAGTGTTACTAATTAAATTATATACTCCTTGCATCAGCTCCACAAAGGCTGCGGCTGCTGCTAAGTCGCTTCAGTCGTGTCCGACTCTGTGCGACCCCATAGACGGCAGCCCACCAGGCTCCCCCATCCCTGGGATTCTCCAGGCAAGAACACTGGAGTGGGTTGCCATTTCCTTCTCCAATGCATGAAAGTGAAATTTGAAAGTGAAGTCGGTCAGTCCTGTCCGACTCTTAGTGACCCCGTGGACTGCAGCCTACCAGGCTCCTCTGCCCATGGGATTTTCCAAGCAAGAGTACTAGAGTGGGGTGCCATTGCCTTCTCCAATCCACAAAGGCAGGGACCTTGTTAGTCTTTCTTTTATTTCCACAGGGCCTGGCACACAGAAGAAATTCAGTAAATATTGTGGAAGGATGAGTGACCCACAAGTCTTAATGCAGTTCTGAAGAATCTGAGTTAACAACTGGCCATTGTACTTGGGCCCATTGACCACTGCATTCGAATAACATCCTGTTACTTTAATATCCCATCATGTTACACACACGTGTGCTCAGCTCCTAAGTCGTGTCTAATTCTTTGTGACTGTATCCCACCAGCCTCCTTTGTTCATGGAATTTTCCAGGCAAGAATAGTGGAGTGGGTTGCCATTTCCTTTTCCAGGAGATCTTCCCAACCTAGGGATCGAACCTGAGTCTCCTACATCTGTCTCCTGCCTTGGCAGGTGGATTGTTTACCACCAAGCCACCCGGGAAGCCCCTCCATCAGGATGCTACAGTGCAAAAGAAAGAGAAAGGAGGCAATTGGTTTCTGCGAGCCTTTGAAAAAGGATTTGCAGGTAGAAGAAAATCAAAGACACAACATAAATTTGGTAACATGTTCAGAACTCTTTCAGCATGAGTTGTTTATTCTATTCCTGGATCTCTGAAGCAAAACAAGCACTGGGATTCATGTATGTTTTTGAAATGTATTTGCCCAGTAGTGAGATTTCTGGAGAGGGAAGTAAGTCAGAAAGAGAAAAACAAATATCATATAGTATTGCTTATGTGTGAAATCTAGAAAAATTATACAGATGAACTTATTTGCAAAGCAGAAAGAGACATAGACTTAGAGAATAAATGTATGGATACTGAAGAGGGAGGGAGTGGATGAATTGGGAGACTGAGATTGATATACATACACTACTATGTACAAAATAGATAACAAATGGGATTCTACTACACAGCACAGGGAACTCTACTCAGTGCTCTGTGGTGACCTAAATGGGAAGGAAATTTTAAAAGAGGAGATATATACATACAAATACACACACACACATATAGAGAGAGAGTTTATTAGTTTCTGCTTTAAAGCAAAGTGAATCAGTCTCATACATATATATATACACATATATATACATATATACATACATATATGCATGAGACTCATGCAGTCTCCTGCATATTTATGACATATGCATGATATAAATATATATATATATGTATATGCATGAGACTGATTCACTTTGCTTTACAGCAGAAACTAATACAGCACTGTAAAGCAACAATACTCCAATAAAAATTACTAAAAAAGTAAATTCAGAAAAAGAAAGAAAGAAACAGGGGACATAGAAAGGCTTCCATTGCCCAGGAGGCTCCCAGGGTCCCGCTTAGTTCAGGTATAAGAGCCATCTGGTAAATAAGTCATTTCCCCCCAGTCACTCCAGGAGACAGCAATCATGAGTCAGTGATTCTTTCATATGCTTTCATTAGAAAAACACCCTCAAAGGACCTCCTCCCATAAGGCTGGAGTCCATGTGTAATAGGTGTCATGTGGTGGTAAATAAAATATTCTTTCATGAACTAAAAATCCTTCCTAAGGGTACCTACTTATAATGTGTACATTCTGAAGTAATAACCAATCTGTTTCCAAATTTGCCACTTAAAACTTTTTTTTTTGGTCACAATTCCAGAAGGCATTTTCGCAGGTCCATGCCAAGTGCTAACAGCATGCAGAGCAGAAAGCTCCAATTTGCATTCTCCAAAAAAGGACAGCTCGACCAGATTTAATGTATTTTGGCTGGCAATTTGTATGCTTAGTCTCTGCCCAACATACTTTACTTTGAAAGACCCAAGCTATAAAGCCTAGAATTATCGTTTATATTAGGAAGCCTGATAGAGTTGTTTCCACTGACATGGCACCCGCTCTGGCAGTAGCATAATTTTATTTTAAAGAGATGGGAGTGTTCCTTGTGGACAAAAAAAAGGCATCGTAGGCTTTGCAGTGATTATTTTGGAGCTCATCTCTTCTACCTTTCTGTAAACGCTAAAGTACTTTTGGGTGATTTTGACATATATGCATAACCATACACTATGTATTTCTTTTGGGGCCAAATTTGATTTTAAAATACTGGGGCTTTGCAAAACCAGATTTTATTTTATCCTTTTTTAACAAAGGATTCATAAAATGTTCAGTTAACTTTTTCCCCTTTATTGAATTCTTTCTCTGCATACACTGTATAGCAGGGAGACAAGCAAGCAAAGGGCAAAACAGAAGGGAAGTTTTCCCATTTCTCAGCTCCATGAAGGCCCTGCCCTTGTGCTACTAGACTATCCTTTGTCAGAGAAACAAAAGGCAATTGTCAGTTCCTTCCCATTTTCTTTTTCATTTGTCTATCTTGGATATTTGTATTTAAATTATTAAATACGAAGCTTAATTTATCAGTAACAAACCATACAATCATAGAATGGTCTATAGACGTACGCCCTACATTGCAACTCATGGATGGAAAGATGGGATTTTATTTTTCTCAGGTTCTCAGAACCACCTTTCCTTTCAACAGTGGAGAAATATAATCTTTTAAATCAAGATAGCAGATATTTTCAATTAAAAATGCAGGATCTATTGGGTCAGTTCTCAGTCAAATGTAGATTTCTCTCCATTCTTACCTTTATGCCTCTCCATGGAACACTGACATTTAGCCTTGTTATCTTAGGTTTTGTTTCCTGAGCATCAGTCCCTGAAGGAAGGATACAAACATGAATAATTTATTTGGAAAAGGAACCTAGGTAATAGCAGGAGAACCATGAAGAAGTAAGGCAGGAAAAGAAAGACCACAAGTAGAAAACAAGAGTATTAAGCCAGGCCACTGACACCTGCCATGAGTTTATTTCTGCTTGAGGAAGCCTGGGCATTTGTTTCAGCTTTTTTTTTTCTTTTTTCTTAAGTCAATATAGAGTTGATTTAAAATGTTGTATTAGTTTCTGGTGTACAGCAAAGTAATTTGGATATACATATACATATATTCTTTTTCATACTCTTTTCCCTTATCGTTTATTACAGGATACTGAATGTAGTTCCCTGTGCGATATAGTAGGAGCCTCTTGTTTATCCACCCTGTATATACCAGCCTTCATCCGCTAGCCCCAGGTCCCAATCCTTCTCTCTTGCCTTCCCGTCTTGGCAGCCGCAAGTCTGTTCTCTGTGTCTTTGAGTCTGTTTCGGTTTTGTGCTGCTGCTGCTGCTAAGTCGCTTCAGTCGTGTCCGACTCTGTGCGACCCCATAGACCGCAGCCCGCCAGGCTCCGCCGTCCCTGGGATTCTCCAGGCAAGAACACTGGAGTGGGTTGCCATTTCCTTCTCCAATGCATGAAAGTGAAAAGTGAAAGTGAAGTCGCTCAGTCGTGTCCGACTCCTAGCGACCCCATGGACTGCAGCCCACAAGGCTCCTCCATCCACCGGATTTTCCAGGCGAGAGTACTGGAGTGGGGTGCCATTGACTTCTCCAATGCATGAAAGTGAAAAGTGAAAGGGAAGTCGCTCAGTCATGTCCGACTCCTAGCGACCCCATGGACTGCAGCCCACGAGGCTCCTCCGTCCATGGGATTTTCCAGGCGAGAGTACTGGAGTGGGGTGCCATTGCCTTCGGTTTTGTAGATAAGTTCATTTGTGTCGTATTTTAGATTCCTCATGTAAGTGATGTCATCTGGTGTTTGCCTTTCTATTTCTTAATTACTGAACTGATGATAATCTTGTGGTTCATCCATGTTGCTATAATGGCACTCTTCCATTCTTTTTTATGGTTGAGTAAAATACTTTGGCCACCTGATGTGAAGCGCTGACTCAGTAGAAAGTACCCTGATGCTGGCAGAGATTGAGGGCAGGGGGAGAAGGGGGAAACAGAGGTTGAGATGGTTGAATGACATCACCAATTCAATGGACATGACCTTGAGCAAACTCGAGGAAATAGTGAAAGACGGAATCCTGGTGTGCTACAGTCCATGGTGTTGCAAAGAGTCAGATATGACTTAGTGACTGAAAAATATTTCGTTTTTATGTACCACATCTTCTTTATCCATTCATCTGTTGATGGATATCTAGGTTGCTCCTATATCTTGGCTATTGTGAATAGTGCTGCTATGAACACTGGGTGCATATATTTTTTCCAGTTATAGTTTTCTCTGGATACATGCCCAGGAGTGAGACTGCTGGATTATATGGTATTAAAAACTCTATTTTTAGTTTTTTAAGGAAACTCCATACTATTCTCCATAGTAGCTGCACCTATTTTCATTCCCATTGACAGTGCAAGAGGGGCAACTCTGGGGATTGTAGCGGTCCACCTGAGATGCTTTCTCCTGGTTGTAAGGCAGGGAGGATTTACAATGCATTTACTATCATCTACCTTGTGTTGAGATTACCTGGCAAAGGCAAAGGCAGCTTCCATTTCTGACACCCCAGGAGCTGATGAAGCAGAAAAAGACCTTGGGCAAAGGGTGAAGGCAGAAGTCAGCATCTCAGGCTCTGTGCAACTCCAGGATGTTTGGGCACACACTGCCAGCATCTCCTCTACCAACCTTGTAGCATAGGTTACTATGGTGACCTGACGCTTCTGCAAGCATCCATGAGATGTAAACAGCTTTTTATTTTATATCACTAATATCTCATTTTTGCTGCATGAGCACATCTGTCTGTATCAGCTTGGACTTCAAAAAACAAACAAAAACTGAGAGATCATGTATTGTTTGAGAAGTACTGCTTCAGTGGCCCCTAACTCTGACCTGAGGCCCCAGTCATAGAGATTGAGCCAATATTGCAGGTTTTTGTATTGTTTAGTTTGGTTAGAACCCCTAACTGGACAGAATACAGGACCATGCCTCACTTCTTTGGAAAGAGCTCAGGGGACATTGAGCTTCTTTACAGATGGGCATTGAGCACATCCTTAAAGGCTAATGAACATCTTAACATGCCTGATAGGATACCAGTGTTTCACATATGATGTCCACCCCAACCTGCTCACCAGCCAGTGGGGAGCAGAAGCTCAGAGAGAGAGCTGGTTGACCTGAGGGGCTAGTGCCAGGTGGAAAAATTCACAGTGGTGAGCTGGTTTACCAGATGCCCCACAAAAAGCACACAACAGCAATGATGGTGGGATGAGAAAGGGTGGCTGTCTCTAGGCAGGCTTGCTGAAGGCTTAAGACACCAGGATCTCAAACTCTGCCATCATCTCTGTGGTCACTTTTACCCGGGAGAGGCAAGGGAGTTGTTCTGCACTTTGGGTTTAGAATCTGTTCTGTGGGCTTCTTGTAGCTCTTTATCCCTTCAAGTTTAAAAGCAAACTTAGTGTTTTCAGAAAATCTTTTTTTTTTTTTTCCAAAATGTTTTACCATGCAGTTGTCTCTGCTAACACACACACACACACACACACACACACACACACACACTCACACTGTACATACTCAAATTCGTGTGTCACTTTGTTAATAATCCAGGCTATACCTGCATGCATGCTAAGTCACTTCAGTCATGTCCCACATCTTTGTGACCCCATGGACTATAGCCCGCCAGGCTCCTCTGTCCGTGGTATTCTCCAGGCAAGAATACTGGAGTCTGTCGCCACGTTCTCTTCCAGGGGATCTTCCTGACCCAGGGATTGAACCTGCCTCTCTTGTGTCTCCTGTATTGGCAGGTGGGCTCTTTATCACTAGTGCCACCTGGGAAGCCCAAGCTATACCTACCCTTTCCCTTAAAAACGAAACTTGTATCAAGTTATTGCTGCTGCCTGAATATTCAGAGAGGGGAATGGGGTACCAGAATACACAGTGGAAGCAGCCTCACAGCATTTCTTAAAGGACATTTGAGACTCATGATTCTCGATACAAGGACACGTGAATAGGATAAAAAAATAAAAGGTAAAGTCAAGCTACTTTTGAAGATAATGAACTCAAGTCTACAATTTTCATGACCAGCCTAAATACATTCACACCTAGAATTTGAATCTGGAAACCAAATCTTCATGATGGGCATTTGACATTTTCCAAACCCTGTTTTATGTGAAAAGCTTTGGGAAGACCTTTCAGAAACCAAATAGGGTGCGTTTTAAGACATTAATACAGGGAATCAGCAGACCAGCTACCAGGAGTCATTGTAGTCGACTTAAACACACAGACATCAGACACGTGGGCATGGGCCCAAGGTGAAACAAGGCCAGACTGTAGGCATCCTTCCTCTTGAAAGCTGCTTTCTCCAGTGCCTGTGGTGTGGGCAGCGCTGAGCTATGCCTGGAAGAAAGTCTTTTCTAGGCCACGGCAGAAAAAGACAGAGATGTGTGTTCTTGACACAAGGGACCTCGAAGGCCCTCAGTGTTTACCCCACTGCCAGCCAAACATTGCATTAATATAGAAACAGCCCCTTAACAATTGGGAGAGAATTCTGTGGCTGCTGATGAAACATGCCAGGTGCTTCAGCCAGAGTAAATTAATGGACTCGTGTGTGTGTGTATGTGTGTGTCCCTGAGCTCAAGCACATGCAAAGGTCATTTTCCATGGCAATAGATACCCTAGAACAGAGTCAATGTTTTATTTCAGTTTTACATTTGAAGTCCTTTCAAAGTAAATAAAATGTATCCACGAGCCAATTAAAGGTGAATGTGATCACTAAGAATGAGATTTAGAAATAAATATATGTCTATATAAAAAATGGGTACCTCTATACAAAAAATCCAAATTAATAATAAAGTTCTGTGGCTATTGTAAAAGCTGAGGAAAAATAAATCATATATTTTTATAAATAGTTAAAGTTTGACTTCCTGAGTTTAGTAAAAATTTCTTTTTATTGCTGGCATGTAACATATTCAGAGCTACTTCATGATAAATCTGACAGATATATTTTATATTTTCCATGTAGAGCATAGTTAATATTTGATGCTGGTAACTTCAGTGTATTGAAATAACCTAAGAGATTAGAATAATTCTAGTTAAACACCTGTTTCTATAATAGAATTTTAAACAAAGGAGTAGAGAGTTTATGTTCAAAGAAAGGTAATTTAAGTGGCACTTTCTACTTTTTAACCTATTTGTTTTAGATAAATTAAACATGCAAAATTAACCAGACAAAATGGTAAAAAAAAAAACTAAATACTAAAATAATAATTTGTGATATATTCATATTGGTCTGAATTTTAAAGCAAGTAGTGTAACTTTCTTCCTCCCTTCCTTCTATTTTTCTTTCTTTTAATGATCCAAGGCCCTTCTTACTTCTGTTATTGGCTTCAAACATTATAACATAGGGCATTGTACTCTTCAGCATTCATAGGAGAATGAATTCTTTCAACTCCTAGTTGAAGAGGACTTACAACAAACCCTTACAGAATTAATTTGGCTTTATAACAGGGACCAAGGGAATTCCTGGTCTTCCCTGGTGGCAGACAGTAAAGAATCTGCCTGCAATGCAGGAGACAGGGGTTTGATTCCTGGATTGGGAAAATCCTCCAGAGAAGGGAATGACAACCCACTCCAGTGTTCTTGCCTGAGAAATCCCATGGACAGAGGAACCTGGCAGGCTACAGTCTATGAGGTCACAAAAGAGTCGGACATGACTGAATGACTAACACTTTCACTTTCAAGGGAATGCCAAGACCTGCTTGTCATCTTTCCTCTGTATAAGTAAGTAAGTGAAGTAGCTCAGTCTGTTAACTCTTTGCAATCCCATGGACTGTAGCCTACCAGGCTCCTCTGTCCATGCAACTGTCCAGGCAAAAGTACTGGAGTGGGTTGCCATTTCCTTCTCCAGGGTATCTTCCTGACCCAGGGATCGAACCCAGGTCTCACACGTTGCAGGGAGACACTTTACCGTAGGAGTCACCAGGGAAATTATTCCTCCGTATTCCTCCAGAAACCCATTCCTCTGTATGGGTCTAGATAATTGGAACTGTAGGCGTGGAATGAGTGAGTGAAAGTCGCTCAATCATGTCCAACTCTTTAGTACCCCGTAGACTATACAGTTCATGGAATTCTCCAGGTCAGAATACTGAAGAGGGTAGCCTTTCCCTTCTCCAGGGGATCTTCCCAACCCAGGGATAGAATCCAGGTCTCCCACATTGCAGGTAGATTATTTACCAGCTGAGCCACAATGGAAGCCCAAGAATACTGGAGTGGGTTGGGTAGGGTAGGGTAGCCTATCCCTTCTCCAGCAGATCTTCCCAACCTGGGAATGGAACAGGGATATCCTGCATTGCAGGCAGTTTCTTTACCAACTGTGTTATCCTGGACCTCCATGCAAACGGAAAACAAAATATCCCTTTCTTATCTACTGGATCAGCAATCCATAACCCCTCTTATGGGCCTCTCTGAGAAACAAAATGAGGAGAAAACAGCCCCTGCTTTCCTTCTGCCTGCTCTCAGGGCAAACCCCGTCCACGCTAAGCTACAGGCATGGGGAGAATGGAGAAGACCTGTTTCCAGCCGGGTCTATTCAGAGGAGAGTGGAGTTTTGGTCCTGTTGAAGGAATATTATACTCTAGAACTGACAGCTGTCCTAAGACATCACTGTTGCTTACCCTTCTCCCCAACAATGTTCTTTTTTTCCACTTTGAGTTTGTTTGTTTGTTTTTTTAATTGGAGGATAATTGCTGTACAATATTGTGTTGGTTTCTGCCATACATCACCATGAATCAGCCATAGGCATACATATGTTTCCTTCCTCTTGAACCTCCCTCCCACCTCCCACCTCCCACCTGCCACCATCCCACTTCTCTAGGTTATCACACAGCACTGGATATGAGCTCCCTGAGCCATATAGCAAATGCCCACTGGCTCTCTATTTTACATGTGGTGATGCATATCTTTCAATGCCACTCTCTCCATTCATCTCCCCCTCTCCTTCCCGCCCCCCTCTCCTTCCCCCACTGTGTCCACAAGTCTGTTCTGTATGTCTGCATCTTCACTGCTGCCTGCAAATTTGTTCATCAGTACCATCTTTTTAGATTCCAAGAATGTTATTGAGGTAACTGAAGCTTCTTGACAAAAAAAGATAGCAGGGAAAAATAAAGTTTTGAAATAGCTTGTCAGATATCTGAAAAACCTCACCATTGGAGACTGGTTTGTGCTAGAAATCAGCTGCAAACTTTTCTTCCAACACAGCCCCAAGTCCAAGATGGGCAGAGCAAACCCCGAGTCCATCGAGTCAACTAGACGTGGCAAATGGGACAAGGTGCTTCTCCTGAACTGCCTCTCCCTCACTCTTCTAGGGCAGGTATGACTGGACAGCCCCTCCACTGAGGGTGGACACAGTCATACTGCTCACAAGCTGAAGACAGCCAGCTTCTAAGTGACTGGGGTCTGCTGGCTCTCCAGACAGACCCAGAGATATAGATTTAACATATGCTAATGCTATGCTAAGTCACTTCAGTCGTGTCCGACTCTGTGCGACCCCACAGACGGCAGCCCACCAGGCTCCCCCGTCCCTGGGATTCTCCAGGCAAGAACACTGGAGTGGGCTGCCATTTCCTTCTCCAATGCATGAAAGTGAAAAGTGAAAAGTGAAAGTGAAGTCGCTCAGTCGTGTCTGACTCTTAGTGACCCCATGGACTGCAGCCTAACAGGCTCCTCCGTCCATGGGATTTTCCAAGCAAGAGTACTGGAGTCGGGTGCCATTGCCTTCTCTGAGATTTAACATAAGAGAATCTGAAATGGAATTCTCATCCATCCTGAGGTAATCAACTCTGGGAAAATATGTGCAATGTGCTTCAATACAGCAATGACTCTAACAAAAAAAAGTGTTAGTGTATTGCAATTAAATACATAGCAACCAAGAGTGTACTCCCTAATGGAATAGTGGGGAAATACAACTCTCAGTCCAGTAGACACATTGCTGAGTTAAGATGACTATAAACAAAATAAATTAAAAAAAAACTTTCATTGATAATGAAAAAGATTAACTTAAAATTCTTCCATTCAAAGGCAGACAGTGTGAACCTTAGTCATTTTCACAACATTTTTCTCCGTCTGTTGTTTATATACTTGAACTTATATTTTATGTACTATATTGAATTATGCAAAAATCATTTACCATTTGCCAAAAGCATAATTTTCTTTTCTGGAAAAGCCTTGTATATATTATTTAAATAGTTGTAGGGTACTCCAAAAATGCAAGAATCATAATCAGTTACAGTATTAAATTTGTTAACTATTTATGCTCTTACCTATAGAAATAGCTTCCTATTGAAATACTTGCCATAAATATGTGTTTCCCAATTGTAGATCATTTCTTAGAGTACATATGGGAAGTCTAAGTATTCAGATCAGAGTTTATGAACATACTTAAGACCCAATATATTACAAAATATTTTCCAAAAAGTTTATATCAATATTCATTTCCCATAGCAACTTGTAACACTGCTGGAACTAAATATTATCAGTTTTTAAAAGCTGTAGTAATTAAGCAAGCAAAACAGGTTATATAAGTTGTTTTTAAAGCATAGTTATCATATTATAAATAAACAGTTTTGACACATTTATTTGACATGTTTTATCTTCAGTGATTTGTTTGTTAAAATACTTTACTTGATTTACTATTTCTGCATTTTTCTTATCAACATGCATAAAAATCATTATAATACTATATTATATTGATTATATTATGATTTTTGCCTTGTTGCAAGTTTTCTCCCAAGTTGATAGCATTTTTGTTTTATGATTTTTCAATGAAAATAATTAAAGTGAAATTTTTTCTTCTTTACAATTTTTCTTTCAGCCCTTGTTTTTTAAAAATATTTAATTTGAAAAATCAGGTAAACTTTTGTCTAACTTCTATTACTTTACTAACTTTAAAATATTAATTGTATTATTAATTGTATTTTTAATCAACTTTGTCTCCATCTAGAATGACATGAGATCAGAATGTTAATTGAGCTCTTTGTGCCAAAATCCTTCCACTGATTGAGGATCTGTGTTAGATCTTGCATTATGTGGGTACCGCATGCATATATGGACACTGCTCCCTTCTCAAGTAACTTTTTTCCCATCTAAGTTTTTAGTCCAGCATTAGAACCAACCTGATTTCATTAATGTGGTAGTACTCCTTGCTATAATATCTGACCTTATATATTTTCTCTAACTACTTCCCTTGTGGCTCAGATGGTAAAGAATCTGACTGCAATGCAGGAGACTTGGGTTCTCCAGTCTCCAATGCAGGGACCCAGGAGTCCCTGGGTCAGGAAGATCCCCTGGATAAGAGAATGGCAACCCACTCCAGTATTGTTGCCTGAAGTATCCTATGAACAGAGGAGCTTGGTGGGCTATGGTCCATTGGGTTGCAAAGAGTCAGACACGACTGAGCAACACTTTCACATCTCTTTTTAAAAAATATTTTTTTTTTACTCACACCTTAACACCCATGCCTTCTGAACATAAAGTAATGTTGAATAATTTATTGAGATTGAATTAAATACATAGATCAATTTTGAGAAAAATTGATTTCCCACCCAGCTACCAAATATGTGTGTTCTTTTGTTAAGTTTTCTTTTATTTATTTCAGTGAAGTTTTGCAGTTATCTTGGTTGTATTTTATTTTCAGGTTGATTTTTTTTCCTTATACATGGATATTGTTCTGTGGAGTATGTGTGTGTGAATGTGTAATGTGTGTGTCTGTGTGTGTATGCGTGCATGAATGGATGAATGGGCATGTGTACACACATTTTATCTAATATTATTCATCCTAATCCCCTTTTCTGGTTTATTCTTCAAGGTTGTTTTATATAATTTACCAACAGCAAGAGCTTTACTTCTTTTCCCATAATTAGTGCTATGTCATTGTCATCCTATTTATTTGAAATTACTTATTATTTCTTGGATCAAGTAGTTGCATTACTATTGTTTAATGATTTCATGGAAATCTCATATCTCTCCCTCCTTTCAGATTTCTTTCAAGTTTTTAAGTTTGGAAAAGAGGACATTTAGAAGATGGTGTTGAACATTTGTTTCTGGTTCTTTGTCCTTTCTAATCCTCGATTTTCATGTCTCAGCCACCAGACTGAACAATCTTTTATTGAAATATGTACAAACTTCGGCTACAGCAGAATCCTCCTAGAGGAGGTGCATCTTTCTTGCAATTAAGAGAGGATCGAGAATCTGAGTCTTGAAAAGAGCTGTCTCCATCTAGGAAAATGTAAGGTGAACAGATTTCTGGGTTGCTATGAAGGGAGACCAGTTGTCCATGGAGACAGGATCCTGTGCCATGAGGGGACAGTGCTCCAGCTTACTTAGTGTGGGAAGCTGGCTGTCCCCCTGGTTCAAGATGAAGAGGAGGGGCAGTTGTGGAGGAAACCCACCTCTTCTGCTGGCTTCCAGAAACAGAGACCATTTGGGACATGCCCTGTAGAGGGCCCCTAATTTCCCACTCCAGTGACAGAGGGTCACCGAGGAAAACGCCAGCTTCCTCTCAGCCAGGGACGGTCATCTACTCATAGTGCTTGACCTCACAAGGTAACCCGGATGGGTGGAAGGGATATTACACTCGCTGACACAGAGAAAGATAACTGTCTCTTTAGAAGGGTCCTATGGCTTTAAGGGGGTGCATAGTGGCTCAGTGGTTAATAATCTGCATGCAGTGCAGGAGACACAGGAAAGGTGGGTTTGATCCCTGGGTGCGGAGATCCCCCAGAGAAGGAAATGGCAATCAAGCCACTTCAGTATTCTTGCCTGAAGAATCCCATGGATGGAGGAGCCTGGTAGGCTACAGTCCATAGGGTCACAAAGAGTCAGACATGACTGACTGACTGAGGGCACAGTAGCACACAGACATGTGACTTAGAAGAACTAGGTTTTGAATCACTTGAACCCTTGGAATATGGACACACAAATGAGAGCAGAACTAGAACAAAACTGAACAATTTAAAGTGTAAATGAGGAGTTTTAAAGAGATTTAAAACAACCAAAATGATTTCCAGAAATTGAAAAAAAAAAGTCATGATCCTAAATTTTTGAAAAATAAAATATGACTGTGTTACAAATGACATGTTTCAGACTACATTTAGGTTGTGTATGTGGTATGATTTTTATTCCTACTGTGACGCTTATTTGACACCTAGGCAAAAGGCAGACCACCAGGAAGCAGTCTGAGTGGCCTTAACTGCCACTGACATGGTCTATGTTCTGGTCATTCTGTTATGTGATCTCCCCAGGGTGGAAAAGCAGACGAGAGCATGTCTGATGGAAATAGGGAGGGGGCTAGGCACCCAGAAGTCCTGGTGGAAGGAGAATACTCCTAACAGGACAGGGGAGAGAACTTGGGAACTGTTTGGTCTTGGAAAAAGTTGCTGGGTATAGAGCTGTGCTGTTGAATTTGTAAAATCTCAGTTCCAAATAAAATAAATGTATGTTTTTTTCTAAGGAGATTGAGGTAATTCTCCAGAAAAAAAAAAAATAGGTGTTTCTTTGTGCTCAAAGAAGACCATACAAACCTGAATTAGCAAAACATGGATGAGCCTCAAGGAATGAAGATGATTAAACACTTAAGACAGAAACTAGTCTATAAATGCAAAATACATTTCATTATTCCTGTGCAGATAAATACATATATAGATATATGTATTTGTTGTTAAGTCACTAAGTGGTGTCCGACTCTTTGTGACTCCATGGACTGTAGCACACCAGGCTTCCTTGTCCTTCACTATCTCCCAGAGTTTGCTCAAACTCAAGTCCATTGAGTTGGTGATGCCATCCAACCATCTCATCCTTTGTCTTCCCTTCTCCTTATATATAAATATTAATTCATAAATGCATATTTGTGAATGAAATATGCTAAGAACATGTGTATGCATTATCTTATACTTCTTTTTTCCCTATTATTATTTATTCCCTATTATAACTTAAAAAATTCAAGCATGTTTCACCTTTGATTTATCCTTCTCCAGGCTACTCTATATTATTTGAATTTTATTATTATTTTTATCATTTTATTATTTGAATGTTATTTGAACATTCATGAAGACTTTGAGAATTACATTTCTCTAGTACTCTTGCCTTGAAAATTCCATGGACGGAGGAGCCTCGTGGGCTACAGTCCATGGGGTCACTAATAGTCGACACGACTGAGCGACTTCACTTTCACTTTTCACTTTCATGCATTGGAGAAGGAAATGGCAACCCACTCCAGTGTTCTTGCCTGGAGAATCCCAGGGACGGGGGAGCCTGGTGGGCTGCCGTCTATGGGGTCGCACAGAGTCGGACACAACTGAAGCAACTTAGCAGCAGCAGCAGCGGCAGAGAGACAAAAGATTTTTAAAAGAAATACATGAAAGTTATGTATTTTGGAATCAGAAGGCTGGTATGTTTTGAGGATAGACATAGAAACAGATTTAAATAGAGCATCAACAGAGTTTCTTGTGTATGTCAGGGCCTCCAAATGCACAGCCCACGATTTGAGTTGGGCATTGAGACCTCACCCTTCACACTGCTCATTGTCCTGTTTCGTTGAATTGCACGTAGAAATGACATTTAGTCTGCAGAATTCTTGGATGAGTTACTGATACATACAAGAGAGCAGACTTATTTACAACGCTTTTCAAGGTCTTCAGGTTAATTTTTGCAGAACTTGTTCTATTATGTGAATAAAAACTAGTACTGTGAAACTTGGGCTCTGAGGAGAAAGACAGATGCTAAGTGCTATGCATCTTCTTCACTAGAAGCATTTGGTATGAATTCTGGGGGGCAAGTAATGACTCTACTCTATTAGCCATGAGGGGCACACACTGTATACGAATATGCTGGAAACAGTGATCCACTGAAACCCAGAACTGTTTGAAATCAGTTATTTACTCACAAATTCATACAAGTAGGAAAAAAAGAAAACCTTCATTTCTTTAAGAAATGATTTGTAATATTAATACTATTAATAATGTCAATGCTTCCCCAAATAGAAATTATCAGACCATGTTCTGCTGTCTGCTTTATCTTTCTTTTCCCTTTTAGTCTAAGCAGATTTAAACATTTTATTTTTTAAACATCAGGCAGGGGAAACACTGGTTCAGGGGAGGCCCTGGGTCCCATGGTGAGACCCACTGGCCTTGAATCTGCATGGGAGGTGAGCTACAAGCATCCTTCCTGTTCAAAGATGAGGCTTAGTCCTGTCCATTCCCTCAATGTCCTCTATTTGTCAAATAAAAGAGAATCATTTGTTTTGATCATGCAATCTGTAGAAGGCTGCTTGGCAGGCTGCAAATCTTGATAGAAGGTGAACATATCTTCACAGAAAGTCCAAAAGTGTGTTTTTATTAGATATTTAATTTTTAATTAAGTTAGAATTTCACTTTCCTCTTACTACCCTGGGTCAATTGTGGAGGTTTTCTTTTGTTTAAATGTTGCATAAAAGGCTAAACTCTCTAACAAACCTATGCTATGGTTTATTTTGTTTTAAGACTCTTTAAATCAATTTATTTATTTTAATTGGAGGCTAATTACTTTACAATATTGTGGGGTTTTTTTGCCATACATCAACATTAATCAGCCATAGGTGCCCATGTATTCCCCCATCCTGAACAGTAAGGAGCACTTCGTGAATTTGCATGCCATCCTTGTGCAAGGGCCAGACTAATCTTCTCTGTATCATTCCAATTTTAGTATCAGTTCAATTTAGTTCAGTCACTCAGTAGTGTCCGACTCTTTGTGACCCCATGAACCTCAGTACTTCAGGCCTCCCTATCCATCACCAACTCCTGGAGTCCACCCAAACCCATGTCCATAGAGTAAGTGATGCCATCCAACCATCTCATCCTCTGTCGTCCCCTTCTCCTCCTGCCCTCAATCTTTCCCAGCATCAGGGTCTTTTCCAATGAGTCAGCTCTTCACATCAGATTGCCAAAGTATTGGAGTTTCAGCTTCAAAATCAGTTCTTCCAATGAAAGCCCAGGACTGATCTCCTTTAGGATGGACTGGTTGGATCTCTTTGTGATCCAAGGGACTCTCAAGAGTCTTCTCAAACACCACAGTTCCAAAACATCAATACTTCAGCGCTCAGCTTTCTTTACAGTTCAACTCTCACATCCATACATGACCACTGGAAAAACCATTGCCTTGACTAGACAGACCTTTGTTGGCAAAGTAATGTCTCTGCTTTTTAATATGCTGTCTAGGTTGGTTATAATTTTCCTCCCAAGGAGTAAGCGTCTTTTAATTTTATGGCTGCAATCATGATCTGCAGTGATTTTGGAGCCCAGAAAAATAAAGTCTGACACTGTTTCCACTGTTTCCCCATCTATTTCCCGTGAAGTGATGGGACTGGATGCCACGATCTTAGTTTTCTGAATGTTGAGCTAAAGCAAAATTTTTCACTCTACTCTTTCACTTTCATCAAGAGGCTCTTTAGTTCCTCCTCACTTTCTGCCATAAGGGTGGTGTCATCTGCTTATCTGAGGTTATTGATATTTCACCCAGCAATCTTGATTCCAGCTTGTATTTCCTCCAGCCCAGTGTTTCTCATGATGTACTCTGCATATAAATTAAATAAGCAGGGTGACAATATACAGCCTTGACATACTCATTTTCCTGTTGAAACCAGGCTGTTGTTCCATGTTCAGTTCTAACTGTTGCTTCCTGACCTGCATATAGGTTTCTCAGGAGGTAGGTTGGGTGGTCTGGTATTCTCATTTTTACAGTTTATTGTGATCCATACAGTTAAAGGCTTTGGCATAGTCAATAAAGCAGAAATAGATGCTTTTCTGGAACTCTCTTGCTTTTTCCAGGATCCAGGGGATGTTGGCAATTTGACCTCTGATTCCTCTGCCTTTTCTAAAACCAGCTTGAACATCTGGAGGCTCATGGTTCACGTATTGCTGAAGCCTGACTTGGAGAATTTTGAGCATTACTTTACTAGTGTGTGAGATGAGTGAGTGCAATTGTGTGGTAGTTTGAGCATTCTTTGGCATTGCCTTTCTTTGGGATTGGAATTTTAGTATTAGCCAAAGGGAGCACCTAACATTTTTTGATGGGGACAATTTTTAAAATCTTTATTGAACTTGTGTTCTGGTCTTTTGGCCATGACGCACGTATGATATTAGTTCCATGATTAAGCATTGAACCTGGACCCCCTGAACTGGAAGATGAAGTCTCGACCATTGGACCCCCAGGAAAGGCCCAATGCTATGGTTTTACGTTAGATTTCTTTAGGAGATAACACCTCGAAATCACTAAACACCGAAATTTGCAGATTTCCTGATTGCAACCTAATTTACCTTGAACAGGCTTAATTGTAAATAATAATCATAATATGAATAAAAGGCACCATTTCTTCAGAACCTACCACATGCCAAGCCTGTTATGGAATATTCATCAATTTCTGAAGTTGATATTTTTATCCCAATTTTATAGGTGAAAAAGAAGAAATTTAACAATTTACTTAATATCACATACTTATAAATGGCCCAAACATGAATCAGACTCTGATCTGTCTCTCCATAAACCTATCCTCTATTTTATTACAAAATTCTGATTCACCAACTGTTGCCAAAATTTGGCCTCTGTACACCCATGCTGATTTAAATCTGGGAGACAGAGTTTTGGGTGAAGTAGAACAAAATAGCTTTATTACTTTGCCAGGCCAAGGGGGCCACAGCAGGCTAACCACCCAGGAAGGGGTAGTGAGGAGCCTTGTAATGTTCAAGGAGCAGGGCGTCATCAGCTTCTGATTGCCTGGTGGTGAGGTAATTAGGAGGCAGTATCGTCAACCTTCTAGTTCTAACTAGCCTGGGGTCTTCATGCTTATGGGCATCAGACATTTAACTTCTTCCCCCTGGTGGGGGTTTCAGTATCTGCAAAACAGCTCAAAGCACATGCTCAGAATATTATCTGTAGTCCTTGAAAGTGAAACTGTTAGTCGCTCAGTCTTATCCGACTCTTTGTAACTCCATTGACTGTAGCCTGCCCGGCTCCTCTGTCCATGGGATTCTCCAGGCGAGAATACTGCAGTGGGTTGCCATGCCCTCCTCCAGGGGATCTATTTGACCTATGGATAGAACCCCAGTCTCCTGCACTGCAGGCAGATGTTTTACCATCTGAGCCACCGGGGAAGCCCCAGTAGTCTTTGAGGAAGAACTAAAGGTTGCTTTTTTTTTCCTCCCAGCTTGTGGGATCTTAGTCCTCAGACCATGTATTGGGTCTCCAGCATTAAAAGCATCAAGTCTTAACTGCTGGACCACCAAGCGAATTCCTGAACTAAAGTTTCTTAACTTTGTTTACTGGTTAAAGTATTATTATTTTGTCTTGTTTGTTAGGTTTTTTTTTTTTTATGTTTTTCTGCATTTTCTTACTTCTCTGATTTAATTTATTCTTTGACCAAAGTTTTTCTAAAGACAGAAGGCAGGCCGTGGATAAGGGAGGGGTCTGTCCTGGGAAGGGCCTCCCAGGTGGTGCTGATGTCAAAGAATCCACCTGCCAATGCAGGAGATTCAAGGGACAGGTTTGATCCCTGGGTCAGGAAGATCCGGTGAAGGAGGAAATGGTAACCCACTCCAGTATTCTTTCCTGGAGAATCCCATGGACAGAGGAGTCTGGCAGGCTACAGTCCCTGGGATCACAAGGAGTCCCACACGACTGAAGCAACTTAGCATGAACACATGAACTATTCTGGGAAAGTCTTATAGGGTCCTGCCTGGTTTAGAGAATAAAGGTTCTTTTGTTAAAAATAGGTTAAATTTTAGTCATATTTTTATTTTTATATGGCTGTCATTTCTGATAGCACTATCTCCTCCCTGTCATGCCTCTAGACTCACACACTTATTTCCTCCCTTGGTAGAAAGTCTTGTCTCTGAAAAGAAAAGAAATATCATGAAAGAAGTTTGGCCATGAATCAAAGGCTATCAACACATTTTCAAAGCAATAAATAACCTATTGTGTCTACATAAAGTCAGGATTCAAAAATACACTTCAACAAAGCATTTGTTGTTATTCAGTCACTCATTTATGTCCAGCTCTTTGTGACCCCATGGACTGTAGCATGCCAGGCTTCCCTGTCCTTCACCATCCCCCGGAGCTTGCTCAAACTCATGTGCATTGGGTCAGTGATGCCATTCAACCATCTCATCCTCCGTCACCCTCTTCTCCTCCTGCCTTCAATCCTTCCCAGCATCAGAGTCTTTTCCAATGAGTCAGCTCTTCGTATCAGGTGGCCAAGTATTGGAGCTTCAGTTTCAGCATCAGTCCTTCCAATAAATATTTATGGTTGATTTCCTTTAGGATTTACTGCCTTGAGACTCTTAAGAGTCTTCTCCAGCACCGCAATTCAAAAGCATCAGTTCTTTGGTGCTCAGCCTTCTTTATGATCCATGTCACTCATTTTAATAGCGTGGTTCTAGTAGAGGGCCACATTTTTCCTATGACTGAAGTCACTTGGCTCTGTGTTCTAGATCTCGGGAGGAGGTTGGTGATGTGAAGAGAGAGTCCAAAAAGTACAAACCTGGGCTGGGTTGCTTAGTTTCCCGACAACTCCCACCAGCACAGAGCCCTGGAGAACCCTGCCTGGCCCACAATCACAGCTCATCACTTCATCTCCTTTCTGCTGCCTTTGCTACCAGGGAGAAGTAATGTGAAATTTAATAAGTTGAATAAAAGTTATTTCCGCCCCCTTCCCATTTGTGTGGGTTCTGGCAGGGTGCTCTGTAAAGTGCATTCAATTACTAGGAACGATGTGGAACCAAATTACTGCCTAACAGTTATTGGCACCAGAGTAAGTTAAGTCGTTCCTCACCAGCCAGAATTTCATCTGCTTCCCACTGCTCTGAAGACCTTTTATCTGTCTTAGTGCCAGCTTTGTGAGGGGCGGACCAGATCGCTGAGTGCTTGTGGGTTATAACAGGACAAACACCTCCCTAAATGAGTTTTCCAATTTTCTTGGGTGTGGTGGTTGGAGGGGGCATGGAGGAAGGAGCAGCCTCTGAATATAATCTGTTAATTTACTTTAATATAGTATGGGCTTCCAAGGTGGCGCTCAGGTGGCGTGAGTGGTAAAGAATCCGCCTGCCAATGTAGGAGCTGTGGGAGACAAATGTTCAATCCCTGGGTCAGGAAGATCCCCTGGAGGAGGAAACTGGCAACCCACTCCAGTATTGTTGCCTGGAGAATCACATGGACAGAGGAGCCTGGAGGGCTACAGTCCATGGGGTCAAAGAGTCAGACACATGTCCACCAACCTCGTGAAATTAAAGGAAACCATAAATGATTTTTTTTCCCTATCTGAACAATGTCCCAATTTAAAGTGAAACATTGTAGATTTTTTCTCCCTAAAACTGAGTTGCTTCCAGCTTTTTCTTATATGCTGCACATTTTCTTTTCTGTTTAGTTGGTTTTGTTTTTTAAATGTGTATGCTTCTGAAGAAAGCACGTTGAAAACCTCTGCATTGCAATTAAACAAGACTCTTGTTTCTTTGTCATTATAGATGTCGTTGATTGACCCAGAATGACTATTTAAAGCCCTATGTTAGCGTGTTCTTTTCAGGGCTATTGCCCCTCTGTGTTCCCGCAGGGGTGAACAAGTGTATTTTTGTTAGCCTTGCTTAGAGATCGGTTTTTCTCTACTTTATATCATTTTTATTGTCTTTATTTGGACTGTCTTCGATATCACAAAACATTTTTGAGTATGTGGCTGAGACTTGCATGCAGTAATACTTCTCTGAAAAAATAAGCTCTGTTCTTTAATGTCTATGGGTCCCTGCTCGCCTTTTGCCTGAAGTGTTACATTGTATATCCACATGCAATGAGCAGTACAACTTCCAAATTCTTTTCCTACTTTACTAGTTCATTTTCTCCACCCAGTAATTTGCATCAAGTTGCATCCTTTCCAAAAGAACACAGTCCCTTTTTGAAACACATGTTCCTGATTTAAACCTATTCCAGGATCTCTGGTAATATCACAGGCTAAACATTAACTGTCAATCCAAATACTAGCCATACTAAATTTTGTAGGCATTGCAGTCAAATCATTCAAGAACATCTTATGCAAATTGCATTGCCCTCCATCGGATTTTTTTCTTCCCCTTGCTTGTTTGAAGAGAGAGATAACCATGTCAACATTATGATTTTGGGCTGTTGGTGACTTGTGCCTTCATGTCTGAACCAGCTTTGACCTAAACCATTATAGTTAATGACTGAGTAAGAAAAGCTTGAGGTCAGATATTTGAAAACTTTGAGACATATTGGTTTTCTAATGTGTATTTTAGGTCATAGCAGTGGAAATAATTTCAATGGTCTGTATATTAACCTTCCTTGCTTTATACTTTTGGGGCATGAAGAGTGGGTGTTGTTACTGTTGAATATGTTTTTAATGTCCAAGAGCATTTCTCTCCACTAGAATGTGTCGGATGGTTCGAAGTGGAGAGAGAGGTAGGTTATAGAATTTTAAGACACAAACTGCAATGATAAATTGTAGAGCGTGGCTATGGAACTTGTTGCCGCACAGCTGAGGTGGGGTTGACAACACTTCTTCCAACTTGGGGACTTGGTTGGAAACCAAATGGGGCTATTCACATGTCTCACCACATTGATTAATTGAACAATCCAGGACAAAGTAAATAGCATGTGCCGTTCCCCTCACGGTGGTCCTATCAGCATCCATATCTGGTCTCATCCTCCATTGCCCCCTTCTCTTCCTGCCCTCAGTCTTTCCCAGCATCCGGATCTTTTTCCACTGAGTCAGTTTTTCACATCAAATGGCCAAAGTGTTGGAACTTGAGCTTTAGCATCAGTCCTTCCAATGAATATTCAGGGTTGATTTCCTTTAGGAATGACAGGTTTGATTTCCTTGCAGTCCAAGGGACTCTCAACAGTCTCCTCCAGCACCACAGTTTGAAAGCATCAGTTCTTCAGTGCTCAGCCTTCTTTATGGTCCAACTCTCACATTCATACATGACTACTGGAAAAACCATGGCTTCGACTATCCGGACAATTGTTAGCAAAGTGATGTCTCTGCTTATCTCTCTCCAAATCTCCCTAAACATTTCCATCAAAAAACATATTAATTTGCAAGTTTAAACTTTCCATATGACAGTAATATCAATCCATATTGAAAAGTAGAGAATAGAAAGCTTTCCTGTCAAATTTGGCTGACATACCACAGGATAAATGGCAATCTGTGATCTGGAGTGAAGATTGCAATAACTTGTAAAATTTAAAAAGACACACTGCTTCTCTTTTCAGAAATTTCTCCATTTGAGCTCCAGCTAAACGTAATTTCCATTTTTAACGTTTATTTTCATAAACCAAAGACTTTTTTCCTGGACACATTTCTCAAAGTATTTCAAAAATAAATACTAATAATATCAAAATCTATAAAAATTATTCAACTGAGAATATACTGTTACCCTACATCTTGGGGAAATTTACTACCTTTTAAAAAGTATGTAGCTCCTAAGCATGGTATGGAGCTATTTTTGTGGAAGCAATCCTGCCTTTCTCGTATCAGAGGAATAATAAGACAAGAATAAGTGACAACATTATTTTTGTCTTTTTGTTACACAGTGCAGACTGTATTATATGTTAACATAATATAGTATTTTGCAGTGTGTGATGAATTTCATTTGTGTTAATAGTATATTTGGGCTATGTGTGAGTGCATGTGTATGCATGTGTGTATGTAAGGCCTGTGCATGTGGCTACATGCATGTGTATCATTTTTATAAATATTAATGTTCTAGCCATACACATTCAGAGAAGGCAATGGCACCCCACTCCGGTACTCCTGCCTGGAAAATCCCATGGACGGAGAAGCCTGGAAGGCTGCAGTCCATAGGGTCGCTGAGGGTCAGACACGACTGAGCGATTTCACTTTCACTTTTCACTTTCATGCATTGGAGAAGGAAATGGCAACCCACTCCAGTGTTCTTGCCTGGAGAGTCCCAGGGACAGGGGAGCCTGGTGGGCTGCCGTCTGTGGGGTTGCACAGAGTCGGACACGACTGAAGCGACTTAGCAGCAGTAGCAGCAGCCATACACATTGCTTGCAAAAAGTTCTTTCTGCCATAAGTTTGGTATTTTAGACTCTTAATTGGTTACAGTACCTCGAGTAGTAGTAAATATAACAGTTGTGGTGCTGTCACATTGTATGACAGTCACTGTAGTGGGGTAGTCACAATGTATTCAGTGCTTATGCTGTGTGTAATAATATGCCAGGCCCTTTACAGAAAGGAAAAGCTACCACTTTTTTATTGAGTTTTTTTCTCAGATATATAGGATTATAGCTTTTATACGCCTTTTTATATTCTGAAATTATAATGAAAGATACTTTCTAACAGTAGTATTTTTAGAATGGCAGCTATAAATTTAACTTCTGGACACACCTATATACTGTGCACTGAGAACAAGTTACATATACACACATATGCAGCAACTGGGGAGTTGGGTGCCGTGCTCAAGGGGAACCCGAGGGTGCCCCCTGGTGGAGGGAGATGCCCGTGTCCTTAAGGACACGCACTGGGCAGGGTAGGGCTCCAGGGGTCCAGTCTCGTGAGTCATCCAGCTCAGTCTTCGTGGCCCCACAGATAACTTTTCTAAAGACACAAATCATAAACTTTGGTTTGGGGTGTTTATCCTGTAACTGCTGAATCCCAGGACGGACAGTGTATGTATTGAACCACATGAAACTGCTCACATTTGACCCGTTTCTGATACCCACAAACAGCAGTGTCACGTGGTCCAACCAAACTCATGGTTCAGGCCAGCTGTGACCCCGTCTTCACTACTTAAGGCCTGTTGGCCAAACGAATACTTATAATGATCAGATATGTTAATGTAATGTGTAGACATATAAGGAACTAGAGATAATCTTCCGCTGTGTTTTGAGAGATTTGATCTATTACAGGAAGGGGAAGAGCAGGCTGGGGGATGAAGGTGTATAGCACTTAGGCTTTTCTGTAAATAGTTTAAAACCCCAAATATGCACTGGTGGTCAGACTGGAGAAGATCCCTAACCAGGAGGTTGTCAGGTGCTGCTGGCTGAAGGAGAGATGCTCAAGCATGCGGTGAGGAGCTGGGCCCATCATGCCGCATAGATGGCCCAAGGGTGCACAGGTGGGGCATTCAGGGCCAGGCCAGTGACATGCCTTTTAAGTTTCATTTCCACCACAAGGACCCCTGCACATTATATGTAGGACCCCCTCGCCCACATGGGCTGTTTCGGTGGAGGGTCCCTTCCCTGGGGGACCTCTTTCCCTGCCCCACTGCGAAGACACCCACCTTGTTCAGTCTGTACACCTGAGAGGTCATCACCTCTCCTGTGCAAAAGCCAAGTTCAAGAAAGACCACCTCAGCCTATGCATGGAGAGGTGAAATAGAGAAAACGTTTCCTGGGAGTTGCCTTGATGCTGAGACTGAATGGCTGTTGGCTCCCAGCCTCATGCAGCTTAAAGTCACACTAGACTGCAAAGGGGGCCACGCCCAGGACCCTCCACCAGGCATCAAACTGACTGTTTTGGTTCATTCCCAAGCATTTAGGCTTTGCTACTGTACCGATACCTCAGATTCAAACCTCTAGTTCTGAGAAAGGCAAGTCAGCATTCCTGAAAACTGCTGACTGGCATATATGCAACTCTGGCTCCAGTCTTCCATGAAAAGATGCTGCTGCCGACCAAACACTGCTGACAACAACCGGCAGCGCCCTCCCCTCGGGCCAGCCACGCTCCTGGGCTGCCTGGGGCACCGGCTCCATCAGTATTTCGCGTGGGACAACCGATCTCTCTCTCCTTTGTTTGATCCAGGTAGGACCCTGGGGATACAGGACTTTCTGTCTTTTGGGTTTGCATCAGAGTGGGGTTGAGAGAAGTGAGCAGGAAACTTCTGTAAGAGGTTTTCTCTGACCACTTGTGAAGGAGCCTCACCAGACGGCTGTTTGCCCGGAATGATGCAGAAGGCCGTGGTGCTCAGGATCTGTCACTTGCCCTAGAAGTGTTACGTGAAGTCATGGAATTCCAGGTTTTGTTGTGACAGTATTAACCTGACAGGCTTAAGGTGTCCTCCTCCACTAAGCCCTCAGATGACCTGGTCCAGAAGCCCCGCTGGGTCAGGGCTGTGCGGGGACAGGTCTGTGGCTGGCCGGCCTGGTTACCTGGATCTCAGTGTGATCCTGTTCGCCCCCCTGCCACCCTCCCGTCTGCACTCAGTGCTTGAATTACTCGCCTTGTCCCAACTCTGGCCAAAGAGCTTCCCTCCAGCGACAGAGGGCTGGAGGCAGGGAAGGTCTGCTGGGTGGGAGGCATGGCTTCCACAGCCCCACTCGCCCCCATTGACACGTGGTGTTTAAGTGGACAACCCTGGGCCCAGACGGGCACGTGTCCTCAGGATCACAACATCCTTGAGCAGTTTAATGTGGTACCAAACGAAGTCCAAATAGGAGCTATGTATAGATGAAGCAGCATTTAATGCTGCATATAAAGTAATGCATATTTTTCAAGCTAAAATGCATATATCTACATAGATGTGCTTTGCTGAGAAGTTAGGTCTGTTGTAGACCAGAAACCACACATTGTGATTTCTCGTTTTATTTTTTCTTAGAAAACATTTCTATTTACGGTAAATAGTTAACATGTAAATAATGTACATATATGTTGACTTCTGGAGTGTTGGTTACAATGTATATACTCCTACAATGTGCATGAAGAAATATCCTTTATTGATAATTTCGTTGTAAAGTGAATGGTAAGCCTGGAGAGTGTATGGCTGTCAAATCACAAATACTGTGTTCATTAAATAAAAACACATTGTTTAAAAAAAAAAAAACTCTCTTATACCATCACGCAGGTATTCTTCCCCCTAAATGTATGCAGAGAACCACAGGTGGCCGGGGTAGTAAGGGTAACCCTTCTATTAAGGATCCTACAACATTGCTTTTGCTTGAACCCAGTTTCTCCTGAATTCGTGCTCAATCTCTTCCCACTACATAGCCTGTGATAGCAATAGAAAAGGAAAAAGCAATCTGATCACCTTTGAGATCTTTGCCTTAGGTGAAGAAGTCATTTGTAGACTTTAAGAATCACCATTATAAAACACATTTACTTATGGAAATGTTAAGAAGATGAATGTTTTTGATTTTCAACTATTCCAATGACTTGCTTCACTTCAGTGTAAGATAAACCCCAAAGCAGCTAGCTTGCTGTTTGTTTGCTTTTGGGACTGTAGACCACATCTTTATTTAATATTGTGACTGGGTCTGATCTAGACTTTTTTTTTTTTTTTTTTTTTTAAGAAATTGCTACTACGGGGGAGCTTCTGCTCAGCTCCAGGGCTGTTTGGAGCTGTTCTGAATTTTAGTGATAAGTGAGTGGATCCCTTTGTTCCCTCTGTGGACTGGCAGAGCCTGAGTTCTCTGGAATCATCCGTGGTTGACCTCATCCGCTGCCCAGAGAGGCTGCATTGACCATGTCAACAAAACATGGCCCCTGGGCCCTGCTCACTGCCCAGTGGCCCTTCTGCACATTGCTGCTTGGTTTCTTTACAAATGACTCACTGCTTTTTCTTTCTTGTAAACACTTGTATGGTCTCCTAAGTACTAACACATCCTTCCACATGGCATTGCATTCTCAGCTAATGAGCTGCCTCATACTTCACAAAGAAAAGAGAATTGGATGAAAATTCCTTGGCCTTCTTTCTACCAGATCTACCCAGGCAAATTAGCATGTGCCTGTATCCCTGCGTTTCTCCTTATTACAGGGATGAAACGTCCCAGATTTTTTTTTTTTCTTTTCCATTATGATTTACCTTTAGTAATAGTGAAGTCGCCCAGTCATGTCCTACTCTTCACGACCCCATGGGCTGTAGCCTACCAGGCTCCGTCCAAGGGATTTTCCAGGCAAGAGACTGGAGTGGGTTGCCATTTCCTTCTCCAGGGGATCTTCCCAACCCAGGGATTGAACCCAGGTCTCCTGCATTGCAGGCAGACATTTTTACCATCTGAGCCACCAGGGAAGTCGCATGATTTACCTTTAAATTTGTTTTAATTTTTTATTGGAGTGAAATTGCTTTATAATATTGTTTTTCTGCCATGTGTAACAATGTGAATCAGTCATATGTATACATATATTCCCTCTCTCTTGAGCCTCTTTCCCATCAAACCCCAAACCTACCCCTCTAGGTCACCACAGAGTACTGAGCTGAGCTCCCTGTGGTATAGAGCAGCTTTCCACTAGTTATCTGTTTAACACATGGTAGTAGATAATCTCTCCTCTGGACCATGATCCTTAACCCACTTTGTATTCTTAAGGACCTTCCTCTTTTAATTAGTTCCCTTCTCCCCCACTTCATCAATCAGAGACTACATCTTGGACATGCCCATCTCTAGGATCTCCTACTTTAAAAGGCAGAATAAAACAAGCATTCGGGGCCAGCAGACACAAGTTCTACCTTCAAGACTCCTTCCTTGTGTCACCTTCTTCATCAGACTTCTCCATGTAGAGGTGCCCCAGACTCTCCATGACCCACTTCTCCCATCTCTTCTCCTTCCTTTAGTTTACTTCTTCCTGCTCCCTTCCTCTCTCTGTTAACTCATCTAAGTGATTCTTTTTAATTTTGTGTCTGCAAATTCCTTCTGTTTAGGATGACTGCCCAGTTGGCATGTGTAGCTCAGATCTCTCAGCAGAGCTCCAGACACGTGTATCCAATGGTTTCCTTGACCACATCTGCACTTGCGTGTGTCATTCGGGTTAAAACTTAACCCAATGCCTAAATTTAAAGTGTCTAAAGCTAATGTCTTGATGTTCACCCTATTCCTACCTTGTCCCTACCAAAGGTGTTCACTCCAGAAACACAGGAATCATTTTTAATGTCCATCTTTTACAGATTTTTTACAGATTTTACATATTTGTGTCACCCACTCCAGCTCTATCATTCAGTCTTCTCTCATAGTTTCTTTTTTAGCTGAGGTATATATAGTTGGTTTAGAATGTTGCATTAATTTCTGCTGAACAGCAAGCTGCTTCAGTTACACACACACACATTCTCTTTTTATATTGTTTTCCATTATGGTCTATTGCAGGATAGTGGATGTAGTTATCTGTGCTATATAGTAGTACCTTGTTGTTTATCCATTCTATGTATAAAAGCTCCTTAACTAACTATGGCAACTTCCCAGCCCCATAGATTCCAAACAGTCTCTTGGTTGCAGAGTGACTTCTAAACACAATACTTTACTACATGATCTGCCTCCTAATCTCTAAGGTTATCTCAGACCTCCCTCTCAAATTCTGTGTCCAAATGCCTTGTAGAACATGTTGTTGCTGTTGTTTAGGTCCAACTCTTTGCGACCCCATGGACTGTATCCTGCCAGGCTCCTCTGTCCATAGGATTCTCCAGGCAAGAATACTGCAGTGGGTTGCCATTTCCTTCTCCTGGGGATCTTCCCGATGCAGGGATTGAACCAACATCTCCTGCATTACAGGTGGATTCTTTACCACTGAACCACCAGGGAATCTCTCAACTTATTCTCTACCATGGATATTTTGGAAGGAGCATCCTCCAGTAAGCCACACAAACGTTCCTTCAGGTGCGTCCCTGCTCTGGCTTCCACCGTCCACCCACCTGACATTACCAGCCAGAGATGATGAAGGCTCACTTGTCTCTTGCACAAATGTCAGGTCTGGTGTGCTTGCCACAACAGGTTTTTATTCACACAGCAAATACAGACAGGCTCATGGATCCCTCAAGAGATTGTGCAGAAATTATTCTTTCATGGTGGAGTCTGAAGAAGATGCTTAAATGTGAGGAGAAACTTTCCCTGATATATTAGTGATAGTTGGGCTTATAGCCTGAATATGCATATTTTCAGTATAGTTTGTAATCTAGGTCAAGAGAGATGATTAAAATCAGCTACATTCCATCAGCTTGGAAAAAGAATTCTTAAAATTATAGTTAATAATGATGCTCAGATTCATTCAGCCACTATTCAGCATAAAAGAGATTCTCCAAAATTAACAGATTAATCATAAATATATGCAGTGTACAGATATGTATTGGTCACAAACTCCCCATAGAATATTATCTGCCAACAAATGTGTACCTTCAGCGAGACCCATAAGCCATAAATGGGGCTGTAACTAGGACACCTCACCCACAGAATCCCTCACTGGAGATTTGATATTTGCCTTGACTGATTTAGTCATTCCACAAATATTAGTTGAAAGCCTACTTTGTACCAGGTATGGTGCTGGGTGCTGGAACATAACATGAAAAGAGCAGAAAACAGACTTGCTTTCTGAATTTTTCTTGTATGTAGGGAAAAGGGGAGGAAGAAGAATATATATACATATCTATATCTATATCTATATCTATAATGTAATGTAAAGCCTTTTGAAGAAAAATCAACTGGATAAGGAGGTAATGCGGAGAAGGCAATGGCACCCCACTCCAGTACTCTTGCCTGGAAAATCCCATGGATGGTGGAGCCTGGTAGGCTGCAGTCCATGGGGTCACTAAGAGTTGGACACGACTGAGCGACTTCACTTTCACTTTCATGCATTGGAGAAGGAGATGGCAACCCATTCCAGTGTTCTTGCCTGGAGAATCCCAGGGATGGGGGAGCCTGGTGGGTTGCCGTCTCTGGGGTCACACAGAGTCGGACACGACTGAAGCTTCTTAGCATCAGCAGCAGCAAGGAGGTGATGGGCTTCCTTGGTGGCTCAGTGGTAAAGAATCCACCTGCTGATGCAGGAGATGGGGGTTTGTTTCCTGGGTTGGGAGAATGCCCTGGAGAAGGAAATGGCAACCCACTCTAATATTCTTGCCTGGAGAATCCCACTGGCAGAGGAGCCTGGTGGACTACAGTCCCTGGGGTCACAAAGAGTCAGACAAAACTGAGCGACTGAATACTCACTCAAGAAGGTAATAACAGAGGGTAAATGGAGATTATATTCTCAATGGGTTGCTTCTCCAGCATCTCAGATAAGGTGGTCTGGGGACAAAGGAAGATGCTAGGTACAGGGCCTGCCAGCCAGGAGCGTTCATGGATGTGGAAATACCAAGTGCACAGCCTGACTCTAGAATAGTCCGTGTATATTCTGTGAATCTGCAGAAAGGAGGCTCTGTGGCTGAAACAAAAGGTGACTAAACAACTGTATTTTCAGGTCAAACTATTATCCACAGTTACTTACTTGAATTTGGGACTTTGGGGCTACTTGATCGAAATTGACTGGAAATTAGGACGAGTTTAAAAACAAGAAGAAAGAAATATGAAAAAAAAAAAAAAACAGGGTTTACGAAATAACTAAAGAGGGATTTCTTGGTGGCTCAGTGGTACTGAGTCCACCTGCCAATGAAGAAGACCCCTGATCCAAGAAGAATTAGATCCCTGATCCAAGAAGACCCCACATACTAAGGAACCGCTAAGCCCAGGGCAACTCCTGAGCCTGCGCTCTGTGCAAGAGAAGCCACCACAGTGAGAAGCCCTTGCGCTGAAACAGAGAATTCCCTCACTCGCTGCAATGAAAGGAAAACCTGCACAGCAGGCAAGACTCATCGTAGCCAAAAATAAATAGAATTATAAAAAAAAGAACTAAAGAGTAGAAGATGATTCCATAGTAAATGAGATCTCTATTCATTGCCTGAACTCTAGAAAGACAAAATGTGTTTTAGTCAAACACCAGTTTGACTAGTGTTTATATTAGTCAAAACACCAGCTCCGGGATAATATCTTTGCAAAACCATTCAATGGGAAAATAAGTTTGATATTCCCTTCATCTTGGTGACTATAAAATGTTATTACATGTATCCAAGTATATGAGAAGAGCCATATACAAGATGCTCAGGTAGTTGCATTGATCCCAGAATTGTAGAAACTGAGATTGTTTTGTTCACTTTGAAAGAGTTGCATTAAAAACAGCAGAGATCTGATAGAATGAGTGCAGCCCGTTTAATTAGGGTAAATAATGTGGTGTTTATTTAAAAAAAAAAAAGGGCTCCAAACTATCAAGGTTTAACGATAATGAGCCACAGGTGGGCTTGGTAAGGTCCACTCACCCAGGTGCCACAGATGAGGAGTGGGGGAGAAGGAGGCTGGGTCAGAGGCCTGGCACCTTGCTCAGCTACTCAATTTGACATGCACTCCAGGAAAACTCTGACCCCCAGCACCTTTCAACTGGACCTCACCACCATTAAGGACACCTTAATGCACCTTTGCTGCAAGGGAGAGGTAAGTTTTAAATTCCATCTCATGTCAATGATGGAGAGAGCACTGTTTTTATTAAAATATTGTCGTGTTAGGATTTCTCTGCCACCTGAAACTTTCTTATTACATCTTCTACTACATGATGTCACAAAGAAGTAAAGCTCAAGGTCAGTCGCTATGGTCCATTTTCTCTGTGGATAAAGCTCATTCGGCATCCAGCTAACCTTACCAGTATTTTGTTGGTTTGTTTTTTCCTTGTTTCTGGCCAGCTGGTCAATGAGTTTAAGGTAGCATTTTTCTGTATGGAAATAAATGAAGAGCAGCCAAGTGAGAAAAAGCAAAGCCATTTATTCTGAGTTTGCTAAAGTTACAGGGAGTCTGCTATGACTTGTGTCACAGCAGAGACACCAAGGCAGGCGGAGGAGAGGAGAGGGCAAGCTTTAGAAGATGGGGGGCTTCGGTGTGTCCTGGATGGAGGGCATTGGCCCAGAGATGCTGAAAGCAGGCAAACTGTTGAAGCAGGGCATGGTGTCTTATTGATGAGGGTGTGTATCTGGCTTTCTCTGGTCGGTCCTACATTAGAAGCAGAAACAGAAATGGGGTCCGTCATCTATTCATCAACTCCTGGTCATGAGGGGCTGATTGTTACAGAAGATGTTAGTTGGCTTTCTGGATTGTTATTGGACATGATGGTCTGACGTCCTTCAAGTCTGATCGAAGTCTGGTAGAAAAGGGATTTCCAGGGCAGGGTTTTTCTGGTTGTGGATCGAAGTTTACTTTTATGTATAGTAGTCTGGTCATTGTCCTTTTGTGCACTTGGGATCTTATCTGTAAGTTAGCTCCTTTGTGGGTTTTTTGAAACTTACTGCACGGTTGCTTTACAATGTTGTTAGTTCTGCTGTACTGCAATGCCATCAGCTATAGGTATGCGTATATCCTCTTCCTCCTGAGCCTCCCACCTCACCCCCATCCCACATATCTAGGGCTATTTTTTTTTTTAAGCCAGTGTTATAGCAGATGGTTTGCTCAAGGAATCTGAAGTCACCACTGTGACAGAATGAGGAATCCCACTGGTCCTCCATACTTAAAAGTAGTTTTCCCCCTGGACTTATGTAACACCACACTTGCCTGGATCCATTACTATCTGACTGGTTAATTTTACTCAGTTCTCTCTCTTCATCTATCTTCTAATGAATACATTTTGTGGGGATGAAGGATTTGGTCATCATATTTTCTTTTCTTTCCAATAAGTTTTTTCCTTAGTAATGCCTCTAGTTTCAGAACTATCATGTATCCTGTACACTGAGGACCCTGAAAACCATGTCCTCAAATAATGGGTGTCCTGAACTCCAGAAATGTAAAACATAACTGAATCCTTGTCATCTCCACTAGAATGTCTGGAAAGCATCTCGGACTTCTAGGACAGCATAAAACTATTCAGTTCCACACCATAAGCACTGTACACCCCTACTTCCTACTCATCCGTCTTAACATGGGCTGCCTTAACACCATAGACCGTGGCTTAAACAACAGAAATTTGTCTTCTGACAGTTCAGAGGCTGGGATTCTGAGGTGAGGGTCCCAGCAAGGGCCAGTTCAGGCAGCAGCCTTCTTCCTAGCTTGCAGACGGCCAGCTTTGTGCCCAGTGCCCATATGGCTGTTCCTGGATCAGGGTATGGAGAGGAGCACTCACTGTACCTTCCTCTTATTGTGGAAAAAAAAATGAAGTGAAAATCACTCAGTCCTGTCTGACTCTTTGAAACCCGATGGACTATGCAGTCCACGGAATTCTCCAGGTTATAATGCTGGAGTGGGTAGCCATTCCCTTCTCCAGGGGAATCTTCCCAACCCAGTAATTCTTCAATGGGGCTTCCCGGGTGGCTCAGTGGCAAAGAATCCATTCCACCTGCAATGCAGGAGACGTAAGAGATACAGGTTTAATCCCTGGGTCAGGAAGATCCTCTGGAGGAGGAAATGGAAATCCACTCCACCACTCCAGTATTCTTACCTGGGAAGTCCCATGGATAGAGGAGCCTGGTGGGCCACAGTTCATGGAGTCATAAAGAGACATGGTTGAGCAACTTAGCATGAATGCAATCCCTACAATATTATGAGGATCTCACCCTTATGTCGCCACCTGGACCAAACAAACCCCCAAATGTCCTCCTCTCCAAATCTTCAAGTTAGAGTTTCAACATATAAAGTTTGGGTGGAGGGGACACAGCTGAGTGCCCAGCAAGACCCTAGTGAGTGACACCCATTCCCTCAGTCATTCAAGCTGATGCCTAGAACCCTTGATTCCTCTTTTCAAGTCCATGTCCAATCCATCAGAAAATGTCAGCTTTATCTCCAGCACATGCTCCACATCCAGACATGTCTCAGCATTTCTGCCAGTTATATCTTGGTCCAAGCCACCATAATTCCTTGGCTACCAGTGGCTTCCTAACTGTGGAGGAGGAAATGAAAACCCACTCCAGTATTCTTGCCTGGAGAATCCCATGGACAGAGGAGCCTGACAGGCTACAGTCTGTAGGGTTGCAAACAGTTGGACATGACTGAAGCAACTTACCACCACCACAGCTTCCTAACTGATTTGCTTTTCTCCAGTCTTTCCCCGTATGGTTGTTTTTTTTTTTTTTTTTTTTTTTTTTTATGTTTTTTGTTTGTTTGTTTGTTTTTAAACTTTTTATTTTACTTTAACGGTATAGCTGATTAACGATATTTTCACATGACCAGTTTAAGTGACTCAACCATACATAGACATGCTTTTTATAGTTGATTTGTTTTCACAGCATGGAGGATTTTACTAAAGCTTTCTTCCTTATATAAAATCTAATCATGTAAAATGTCATGTATGAAACGAGATGCCAGTCCAGGTTCGATGCACGATACTGGATGCTTGGGGCTAGTGCACTGGGACGACCCAGAGGGATGGTATGGGGAGGGAGGAGGGAGGAGGGTTCAGGATGGGGAACACATGTATACCTGTGGTGGATTTATTTGATATTTGGCAAAACTAATACAATTATGTAAAGTTTAAAAATAAAATAAAATTAAAAAAAAAATCTAATCACTCCTCTACTTCCCAGTTCACATGGCAAAATAGGATTTTTCTCTGGCCTGTGAAGCCCTATATGATCTCATTCCTGCCTCTTAGACATCGTAGGTCCTCCTCTATCCTTTGTTTCACTAGATAAGATTCTCTAATGCAACTAAGAATTTGTGTCTCAGCAACATGCTACCTGCTGTTCCTTCTGCTTGATACCCTCTGCTTGATTCCCTCTTTCCCAAGGTTTCCACTAAGCTTTTTACTAATTGTCTTGAAGCCGGCAATCAAATATCATCTCTTCCAAGAGGGCTTCCCTCCCTTTAAGAGATTCACAGACTTTCTCTAGCACACCCTCCTGTTACGTTGTCATTGTAGCACTGAGTCCTTGAAACAGTGTTGTCACTAAGTTCTTTGTGACAATGAATTCCATTTTTGATTCACTTGACATAATCACTGAACTGAGAACAGTACCAGACTCAGTGCAAAGACTGAACAAATATTTGTTGGTTTATCAAGAGAAACTATTGTTGGGAGAATGCAAAGAAAAAAAGGTGAAAGAGAAGCAGTATTCAGATTTCTTTAAGATATAGAAAGTTAGGCTGCCCTCTGGAGATAACAGCTGGCCACTATGATGTTGATTGCCTGTAAAACATTTGTGGGTCATTGGGAGAAGAGAGATAACCTTGGCTTCTTCTGTCCCTCTAGAGTTTCACCTGGGGAAATAAACAGAGGTAGAGGAATTTTGATTATTCTGCCAAGGGTTAGCCATTCAGAAGCAGCAGTAATTAATTAAGGAACTAAAACGCAAATACAGATAATCCATCGCCTGAGGTGGAGCTCAGCACCAGGGCTGGAAATGGGTGAGAAGCAGCCTGGATCTAAATTACAAAGGGCTTTAATAATATAGTAAGATTGTTCAGCAACTACTGCATGTGTGCTCAGTGGTGTCCAACTCTTTGTGACCCATGGACTGTAGCCCACCAGGCTCCTCTGTCCATGGAATTCTCCAGGCAAGAATACTGGAGTGAGTTGCCGTTTCCTTCTCCTGGGGATCTTCTGAACCCAGGGGTTGAATTGGTGCCTCTTGTGTCTCCTGCAATTGCAGGGTGGAGACTGGTTGGTTGGAGAAGTTGCCAACGAATCAGTCCTCGTGTTAATGTTAATATGTTTCAATTTTGGTATAATTGGAAGAGCATTGATCTTGACATATATATGTGTATGTGTGTATAAATTAATTTTTTAAAAAAAGGATTGTTAATCCTACAGTCTCCATCCCAATTTACCATTGAAAAATTTCAGGTGTTATTGACTATTGCAAACAAATATGTAAGATCTCCACAAAAGGAGATTCCATCAACCAGTAAAGAGCATAAAACCTCATGTAGAGGAGGGGAATCAATCCCAAACAAAGAAAACATTTGGCTCATTAGTTTGAGCCAGTTCAGTGACAGCTCATGTCAACATGTCACAAGCGGATTTCTACTCTCTGTATTTGTCTCTGTTGATGGGTCTGCTTTAAATCAGGCTTCCTTGGTGGCTCAAAGGTAAAGAATTTTCCTGCAATATAAGAAACCTAGGTTTGATCCCTGTATCAGGAAGATCTCCTAGAGGAGGGCATGGCAACCCACTCCATTATTCTTGCCTGGAGAATCCCATGGACAGAGGATCCTGGGAGGCTATAGTCCATAGGGCTGCTAAGAGTCAGACACAACTGTAGGGTCTTAGTGTGCAGGCACACTGCTTTAAATTGTGAACATTGTCATGTTCACACTTTAATAGCTAGGAAGGTTGCTGGTTTTTATGAAATAATTAGTTACAGGCAGTCATATAACCATGATATCAGGGTTAGGAAACTCAAGTCATGCACCCAGGCAATGCCATAAGGAGAATGCCCTGAAAAAACAGACATTGTTCCTACTTGTGCTATAAAGTGCTCAAGGCAGCACAGAAAACATGGCTTAAATTAAGCAAATAATTTTTTATTTAATTTTTTTCAGATTGCAAAGACTTAAGAGTAGTTGTGTCAGCTGCACAAAGGGAGGAGCTATTTCTTAAGATTAGATTCACTCAGGAGGCTCGTTCTCAGCTGGAAGGGTAAGGGGAGGGTTTTCTTTTGCATCAAAACCGACTCCTTAAATCTGCTTTGTCATCTTTGAGAACTTTCTTTTTCATCTTTAATGTTGTTGTCATTCAGTTGCTAAGTTGTGTCCGACTCTTTGCAACCCCCTTGGACTGCAGCACACAAGGCTTCCCTATCCTTCACCATCCCCCAAGGATAGCTCAAATTGATGTCCATTGAGTTGGTGATGCCATCCAACCATCTTATCCTCTGTTACCTCCTTCTTCTCCTGCCCTCAATCTTTCCCAGCATCAGAGTCTTTTCCATGAGTCAGGTCTTCGCATCAGATGGTGAAAGTATTGGAACTTCAGCATCAGTCCTTCCAATGAATATTAGGGGTTGAGTTCCTCTATGACTGACTAGTTTTGTTCTGCTTGCTGTCCAAGGGACTCTCCTTCTCCAGCACTGCATTTTGAAAGCATCAGTTCTTTGGTGGTCATCTGTAACAGTTATTATCTAATAGTGCACGACAGTCAGCCTCTGTATAGGTGGTTCTGCATGCACAGATTCAATAAAAGTTCAAGAAAATAAATCCCAAAAGTTGCAAGAAGCAAAACTTCAATTTGCCATAGCCAACAACTATTTACATAGTGTTTGCATTCTATTTACAACTACTTACATAACATTTACATTGCATTAGTTGCTTTAAGTCATCTAGAGATGATGAAAAGTACCCTGGAGAAGTGTATAGCTTATATGAAAATACTACACAATTGTATGTTGATATAAGGGACTGGATATTCTTGGATTTTGGTGTCCTTGGGTGGTCCTGGAACCAAAGCCCAGTAGACACCTAGGGTCAACTGTACTGTTAAAACATTTTGTTCATAGTATAAAATGATGAAGTTTCCCTGGTGGCTCAGTGGTAAAGAATCCACCTGCCAAGCAGGAGACGTGGATTCAGTCCCTGGGTGGGGAAGATCTCCTGGTGGAGGAAATGGCAACTCATTCCAGTATTCTTGCCTGGAGAATCCCATGGACAGAGGAGCCTGGCAGGATACAGCCCATGGGGTCACAAAGGGTTGGACATGATTGCGTGAGTAACAGTTTTTCACATAAAATAATGATGTTGATATGATAGACAGTCTTGCATGTTTTCTATTTTTTACTGTCACTTACTTTAAGAATTTCAATTAGCTTTTGCATCTTCGGAGTATTATGACTTTTTTATGGCTTATCACAGGATGTTGACTGTAGTTCGCTGTGCTATGTAGAAGGACCTTACTATTTATCCATTTTGTATTAAAACATAGTAGTGTGTGTATCTGCTAGTCCTAAACTCCCAACCCATCCCTCCCCCATGCCCCTTGCACAACATTAATTTTAAAATACCACATTTGATTTCCAAGATGTTCATGTTTAGCGAAAACCTTGTATTCATTCTCTTTTTGCTTATCTCTTACTATGACCTTTAAGTAAACATTTCAAATAATTGAAGAGCTACTCATCCATCTACATTCTGATTTTTCCTCTTTACTTGAGTGCTATGGAATATGCTTTCTTAAACAAGTCATTTGTATTTCCCTTTAAAAAAAAAAAAAAAAACACTTTCCAAGCTTAACTTGTCTCTTAAGAAAGGAAGATGTTCAGATAAAGTTTGCCAGTAGCTTCCACAAAAGCCAAAATGACACTTTTATCTCCCTTGTGCTCTAATACACTGCCAGAGATGAGAGTCAGAGAGGGAGGGCGAGACAGACAAGAAGAGGCAGAGCCAAAGGAAACACAGGAGTGCTCTGCTGGACCAGTGGGGAATCACACAGAACAAGATGGAAGACAAGACTGAGTAAGCTCATCATGCCTGCAGGATTCTTTAACACGGTGAGTGATGTATACTTTAGAAATACACCGTGTGCGCTTACATTTCTAAGATACTTCAATTATGGTATGTTATGTAAAGCTCTTTGGTCTGTTTATACAGATCATTTGCCTTTGGCTTAATTAATTGTCTCACTCTTTCCCAGAGGGGCATGTTTGGCAGAAAAAAAATTCCACTGGGTGAAAATCAGACTCTGTAGGCAACATGTGCCTGGTTGTGTGTTTTTCCCCTAATAGCACCACCGTTAGGGACTTGACTGAGATGCCCAAGAAGTCTTCATCATTAAGAATTTATGTTTCTCTGGTGGCTTCCATTTGCAAAATGAGCCACATATTAAACATTGATAGCTGATGCCACTTTATTGCTGCTCGTCTATTCAGCATCTCTTTTTGCAGAACACAATCTGCATAATTAGAAAATAGCCCAGCTTCTGTATCTGGAGCAACAGGAGTGTAAGGATGTCACACTCTTGCTAGCGTTTCAAATGCCAACCTTCATAACACAAATGTGATAATAACATTCTTTCAATTTTATAGTGGTAATAGGTACACTGGATAGTGTTCACGAAACTACAAGTGAGACAAAGGAAAGATATGGATTTATTAAGACAAGCAAAATATCACATTAAAAATTTGGGGAGAATTTACTACAGCAGGAAATAACCATATCCATAGCATCACCAAAAGTAATTGCAAGACAAATGAGACAGCTTGTTTCATATAAACCAGCCCACAAACTATTCATAGTATTGCTCTACATTTTCCATGCATATTTTCCCCATCATTCATTTCTGTCCCATTTAACTGAATCTCCTAAAAAGATTTTTAAGGTATCTTCTAAAATATCCTCACGTGGTATCTCTGTCATTTGTGAAAATGTCAAGTTTTACATATGATAATATTAAGGGATTACAAAAAATGAAATATGAGGCCAGCATTTAATTTAGTGATATGACATGTACATTGGTAACTCATAAATTAAATCCAGCCAGACTTGATTAAGTGCTCACAATATGCATAATGTGTGTGTCAGTCATGTCCAACTCTTGGTGACCTCATGGACTACAGCCCGCCAGGGATTTCCCAGGCCAGAATACTGGAGTGGGTTGCCGTTTCTGCCATTTCCTTCGCCAGTGGATCCTCCTGACCCAGGGGTTGAATCCATGTCTCCAGCAGTGTCAGGTAGGTCCTTTACCAGCTGAGCCATCAGGGAAGTCCACTCTATACATAGAAATATCTTAAGTATTAAAAGGCAGATGAATAGGCTGCTTCAAGTTGCTCGGAGTAGCAGATCTGCTTTGAATTAGTCATTTAGATTCAGAACCTTGTTGGTAGGGTCTGTGTTGATTTAAGGCTATTTTGCTGTCTTTGAGGGGAAAAAAATGCTTATTATATTTTTTATAGGTAATTGGACTTGAAAATTTCCAATTTTATGTATATTTTTGGCTGTGTCTTTAGAATGCTTTCATAGGAAAAAAAATCTAAGTTAAAAATATTATAAAGTAAATTGAGGTTTTATATATTAAGGTATTCATTGAGAAGATAAATTGCAACAGACTCATTGAACAGGAGGCAAGCATGCTCAAATTGCGCTTTCAACATTATTACTGATTTGAGAGTTTTCATCTGAAAATGTATGTGCACACATACACTTGCACACAGATATTTAACTGTACATATATATTTTACATCTTCATCCTTGTCTCTGCCTGTATCTACATCCATATCTGTGTAACAATTTATATGACTGACCATCTGTATCTAATTATGTCCCTACAATGAGATGCCTCTGTGAGTTAGGTTTGTACTCTGACTTTTTTACTGAGCAATATGTCATAGATATTCTTCCAGTCATTAGACCCACAAAATATATATGTCTCTGTTTGTATGTAAATATATGATGAGTAGATAGATGTAGAACATTATTTTCCTAACTACTCAATAGCCTATATTATGGCATTTCATGTTCATTTTGCTAAGATTCATTATAAATTATATAGATTACTTAACAAACTTTATTATTATAAGCAGTGCTTTTATGTATGTCTTTATTAATTGATATTATTTCCTCAGCTTCTTCCTCTACTTTTGATTTATTGATAAGACATAATGTATGAATATTGCAAATATTTACACATATTAGTTGTCTACAAAAATGTTGACTCACTTACATTTCCACTTCTTATTAATGCATATTATCATTGTGAGTAAAATTTTTTCACTCAAAAAAGTGAAAACGTGGTAGTTCTTTGTTTTCACTAGTTCATCTTTTTATTTGAAAAATAACTTCTATCCATTCCCTTTTTTGTATGTTCAATGGCTTTTAAATATGAATTTTTCATTTTTCGACTGTGATAGTTATTCTTTATATTATAATTTTAATATAATATGGATATTTACCTACTATCATAAATCAGACACACTTTTTTGCCTGATTTTATTTTTTTATACTTTATGATTTTAAGAAAATTTAGAAAAAGTTTCCCTAAGAAAAATCTTAATGTTTGTGTAGTTAAATCCAACATTTTTTCTCTTTATGATTTTACCTTCATGCTTAGAAATGACTTTGCTACGTGATATAGATTATTTATATAATGTATGTACCATTTATATTTTCATTTGATTTTTATGCTAAAATATCTGTGTAAACACAGGGTTTTTTTTTTTTTTTCAGTTTAGGTGTAAGTTTTCTTAATAACTCACCAGTAATCCCAACATAAGTTTTCACATAAGACTTATCTGTAACCTTGAAATGCCACATTTTTTATCTACTAGGCTTACATATGTGTATGTGTAAACATACAAACACATATATAACTTATATGACTATTACATATATTATTCTTTACAATTAAGTGCTAATGTGCTTCCCAACTGGCACTAGTGGCTAGTCGTAAAGAACCCGCTTGCCAATGCAGGCGACATAAGAGACATGGGTTCAATCCCTGGGTCAGGAAGTTCCCCTGGAGAAAGCGTTGGCAACCCACTCCAATATTCCTGCCCGGAAAATTTCATGGACAGAGGAGCCTGGTGGGCTACAGTCCATGGGGTAGTAGAGTCAGACATGACTGAGCACATACTTTTGAAAATTTGTAAATTTATAAACATATAATGTATGTGTGTTTGTACATTTAAATAATAATATACATTTCATATACTGCATGTACTTTGTGAGTGGATAGATCATAAAATTGAATCAGATTCTTATTTTTCTAATGTATTAAACTGATTTATTTGGATTCAATGATAAAACAGTCAGGTCAAGAGGACATTTTGCACAGTGCATGAATTATTCCATTTAAGAGAAAATAAATGTAAGTTCCAGTGGAATCCCTACACAAGTCAAATACTTCCACGTTAGCTTTGCTGTACACTCTTTCTCTGATAATACACGGATAATCCACCAAGCCAAGTGCTCACCTCATGCTGCCTCTCTTAAGCATCTCCTGATGCCATCAGTACTCTAATCTGGTGCCAGCCATGATCAAAATGTATATTCACATCATCTACTTAAAACAATTCTCTGGAGGATATTTTGAATGCCCTGTGTTCAGATAACATATAGCACTCAAATGCATGAATATATCTGGGCAAAAGTAAGTAGAGAAATAGTAGATGTTTAGAAGGGGGCAGATGCAGGGGAGGAAGACCAGAGCCTTCAAGTAGATGTGTTGTGGAGAGTTATTCTTCATCTTTACCTTCAGTTTATACTCACGAGAGGCAAGAAACAGGTTGCAACTGGTGTTTGCACTAATTCCAAAATGACTGAAAGAAATGTGAACTTCAAATAGGTTGATGATGTCTCCAGGGCTGTGTTTGGGCACCAGCGACCTCTGAGGCCCACTGGTGCCCTTGTCACCTCCACGTGTCTTCCCTAAATAATAATCGTGTCTCCCTCTGTGCAAAGTGCTGACTTTGCTTTGTTTCTGTCATTCTCCCTCCTTATAAGCATGCCATTGTTGTAAGCACTGTTCCTTTATTAGATACATTCAGACAGCATAGTTTCTGTGTTGAGAAATAAACTAAAGCCATAAGGGACAACTTCAACTCCAAAAGCAGGGAACTGAGGGCTCAGCTACCAGTGGTACAGAAATTCACATCAGAGTTCCTTACATGATGATTTTCCCTCTATACTTGTGAGCAGTTTCGCTCTCCCCCATCCCCGCCCCCTGTCACATTGTTCACTCATTAATGGAGAAAGAGAAAGGAAAGCACAAAACAAAATTAAGAAAATTTTAAGTACTTTAAAATAAAAGGGGAATACAATTTTTTGGAAAATTATAAAATGTAGAAATGTTGATTTAGCTGCAGTGAAGTCTCCGTGAAATACACAAACATAAATGGATACTGGAAATGTGAGGGGAAAAAAAAAAAAAAAGATTTAGAAAGTCCCTTTTTCTTGTAAATAAGATTATACAAAAACTATCTTTTTTTAAATTGGCGTATAACTGCTTTACAATGTTGTGTTAGCTTCTGCTGTAAAACAGTGTGAATCAGCCCTAAGTATACATATATCACGGGCTTCCCAGGTAGCACTAGTGGTAAAGGACCCATCTGCCAACGCAGGAGACGTGAGTCACAGGTTCGATCCCTGAGGCAGGAAGATCCCCTGGAGAAGGGCATGGCAACTCACTCCAGTATTCTTGCCTGGAGAATCCCATGGATAGAAGAGCCTGGCGGGTTACAGTCCTTGGGGTCCCAAAGAGTAGGACATGACTGAAGCAACTCAGCACTCATGCATACATATATCCCCTCCTTCTTGAGCCTCCCTTCTCGCCCCCATCCCACCCCTCTAGATTAGCGCTGAGCTGAGCTCCCTGTGCTATGCAGCAGCTTCCTGTTGGCTATCTATTGTACACATGCTACTGTATATATGTTAATGCCCACCCTCCCCTTCCCACTCTGTGTCCATATGTCCGTTCTCTGCATCTGCGTCTATATCTTTAAAAAATGCTTGAGATACTGCCATTGGGATTGCATCCTTGATATTTTGCCAGGACCTGCTTCCTCTACTTCTTTCCGGTCTTTTTCCAAATCATTTACCAACCAAGATCCTGCTCCATCCTGGTGTTGTCTGGTACACCATGTTCTCTCTTCATTTTACATATTATGAAGTCCAAAAGTTCATATGGTATACAATTTTATATTGATAATTATGTTAAAATTTTAATATATAAGTTCTACCTACATTTGACATATATTACCTTTTCAGGTTATTTTGCTGCTGTGTCATGATCCATATTTTTGCTAGAACAGTTGACCAGCAAGGATGGTAAAGTGTGTTTATTGTTATCAGGACACACCTGGGCACAAATGTGTTTCTCACTAAGGTAGCATGCAGCAGGCTTCCTCTCACTTTATCTATCCAGGAGAGGTTCCTGAACTGACCATGGACTTGATCCAACTTATTGGATACCCATGCTTTTGTTATTCATTAAATATCTACATGACTTTTCAAGTTGAAAAACACCCAGTTTAATAACATAAATAGAGGCTAGGAAATCAGAAAGACCTGGGTTGGTGTCTTGACTTTATCAGGTAGAAATTATATGACCTTGAGAATAGCATCCATTTGAATCTCAGTTTCTTAATCTGTCACAAGTGAAGGAAAATTCTACCTCATTTAAATATTCTAAGAGTTTGAAACCTGCATTTTGAAATTGCAAGTAAAAAGCATAAATATGTAAGATTCCAAATGAATAGTAGGTGTTATTACAAATCCTAAAAATCAAAAAAGTTAAGAAAAACATAAGTGAATAAAGAAAATAGTCTTTGTAGAAACATACACTAATCAAATAATCACACAAATACATGTAAAATTCTGTCAATAGTAAAAGTGCTGCTGAAATGCTCAGAGTAGGAAAGTGTGATGCAGGATGAATGGAGGAGATGATGGTACTGATGCAGGCAGGGCAGGCAGGAGAGCAGGGACCACAGGGGGCTAGCAGGAGGTGTTGGGAGGTTAGACAAGGTGAGGTTGGATGGAGAGAAGCAGACCAATTCAAGGGCTATTTTCAAAGTAAAGTCCTCAGACTAATGAGGGATTGTATATATAGAGAGAACAGAAAGAATCATTGTTAAGTTTTTCAAGCATTCCTCTACAACCATAAAGCTGATTATTAGGCAGAAATCTGGGAAAGGAAGTCTACTTGGTTAAAACAAGCTGAACTTAGGTGCTTTTCAGATGTCCAAAGGAGACATCAGGTCAGCAGCTAAAACACAGCAGACTTGACTGGACGAAGGGTGAAATCTGTGCAGTGACTCATGCTCCTGTGGTTGTAGAGATCACCGAGGGAGAGAGGAAAAATAAGACAGACAGGGGCACAGACTGAACTTTGATAACTGAGCAGAGGAAGGTGTTCCTGCCAAGGAGAGAGAGGGTGGGCATCAGAATGTAAGAGGAGAAGGAGACCAAGGGAGATTGTATCAGTGAAGCCACAGGAAAAGAACATTACAAATGAAGCCATGGGAAAAGCATGCTACAAGAGTCAGCTCATCATTCCGGTGGCTCAGACAGTAAAGAACCCACCTGCCAGGGCAGGAGACATTGGTTCTATCCATGGGTCGGTAAGATCCCCTGGAGAAGAAAATGGCAACCCACTCCAGTATTCATGTATTCTGTATTCAGTGTTCTGGTGGGCTACACACAGTTCATGGGTTACAAAGAGTCAGACATCACTGAGCGACTAACATATTTAAGTAGAAAAAATGCAGAAACTATCTTACTCTTGTTGATACGATAGAAGTCACATGAGATTTCAGCGAGTTGCACAGCAGGGAGAGATGAATTTGGAGGAATCTGGACTGGCTTTGGTTGAGGATGGGATGGAATATGAGGCCAGGAGACAGCTGAGTGATGATGGTGTTTTTTAAAAAATGTTACTTCAAATGAGGTAGATGGATTTTTTTTATTTGCACAATTCCATCTCATGACCCTTGGTCTTTCTCTGTGTTCTCCCTTTTCCCTTTTAAATGTAATGTTTAGAAATGAACTATTTCCCCATGGCTTGCTCCTTCTGGATCTTCTCCATTCTATCTCCCAACGTTTTGGAAGGGCAAGACCCTTAATTCATTCTTATAAATCACAGCTTTATCCCATGCCTCACAAACAATTTGGGGGTAAATCCCATTGGCTGTATCATCAAAATGTATTCAGAATGAGAATGTTTTCATCGTCTTCCACAGAAAACTCTCTGGCCCAAGACATCTTTTTACTTCATTTGAATAATTTCAACATCTCTCTAAGTTCCCTCAGTGCCCAGTCTTACCCCTTCCCCCAAACCAGTTCTCAACAACAAGCCAAATAGGTCCTTTTAACACATATTTTCATTCTTTTACCTACGCAGTCGCCAAGTTGTATCTGACTCTTTGTGACCCCATGGGCCCCTCCAGGCTCCTCTGTCCATGGGATTTCTTACTCGAGTGGGTCACCATTTCCTTCCCCAGGGAATCTCCCAGCTCAGGGAGTGAAGTCAAGTTTCCTGTGTCTCCTGCACTGGCGGGGCACTGAGCCACTTGAGAAGTCCAGCAGAAACTGTAGTAGGGCAGACATTGTCCAGTGACTGCATCGTTGTCCCGTTGCTAACAACTCAAAGTGTGCCTCATACATTGTAGACGCTCATTTAATATTAATGAGGAAGGAAGACCGCTATGGGGCTGAAAAGGAGAGATACAGACTGTGAATATGGGCTGAGTGTAGAACCCATGGAAGTCCACCACTGAAGCAGGGATGACAAACAGCGTCCAGTAAAAGGAATCAATGAGTAACCACAGGTATAAAGAACACCAGCAGAGACGGAGGTGGGGAAACAAGAGGAAGTTTGAAGATTGCAGATTTATGCCAGGTACCTTAGAAAATCAAACAAAATGAGAACGGAATAACTCTCTAGGGGGTTGTCTAATAGAGGAGGTTGAGGATGTTGAAATTAACTATTTACAGAGAAGTTACTTAAATGTAAGTGTGGGGACAAGATCACACTAGGTTGAGATGATGATAAGATATAATAAAATGAAAAAGGAAATGAATGGAAGAAATGCTGAGAGTACTGATACACTGGGAACTCATGATCATAGGAGAAAAAAATTTTAATTCTACCATTTCTTTTTGCTGTTAGATAGAAACTGAGTAATATAAAAGAAGAGGGGGAAATCACTGTATTATAGTGCAAGTTCTTGTTGTGCCATTAACCAGATCTGTGCTCTTCTGTGAATAGACTGTAGTGTGGAGGTGTTACTCTCAGCTTAGACCAGTCCCCTTCAGTCAGGAGGAGTTTCACGTGCTTACAGCATTGCACGGTACAGAGGTTAACACGTTTTATGTGGCCCATGCTGTGAACATAGTAGGGATACCTTTCCTACAAGCATTCTTATACATCTGACTAGGAAGATGTATTATATGCGTTGCAGAATTGTTAGTAATAGCAAACAAAATAGAAACAGTCTCAATCTATCCACAAGAGACTGAGAATATATAATAGAATTAACAATGAAACATTACTCTGCAATTTAAAAAGAACTGTAACCGCAAGGAGATGTTATCCATCCATAAACCTAGTCTCTATCTGAAACAGCTGACTTGCTCCAGCCCTTTCATATATGTAAAGAGTGTCTTCTGTCATCATTGCTGTGTTGCCTCTTTCTGATTGTTTGGTCACTCAGATGGTAAAGAGTCAGCCTGCAATGTGAAAGACCTGGGTTCGATCCCTGGGTTGGGAAGATCGCTGGATAAGGAAATGGCAACCCACTCCAGTATTCTTGCCTGGAGGATCCCACAGACAGAGGAGACTTGAGGACTATAGTCCATGGGATCGCAAAGAGTCAGACACGACTGAGCGACTAACGCTTCTTTGAACACCTGGAAAGTTATTGGGAACTGCTGGGCTCCAGTTATTTCATTTCCCTAAATCATAGATATGACTACATTTTGTCTAGAAACAGATTAGGAGTAGCAAGTATTTTTCAAAAAAGGAATGAAGCAGGGGCATCTGATAAGCACTGAGTGCAGCAGTCCAGCAACCTGGGTTTTAGTATTTCTATTGGCTCCTTCCAGACGATTGTATCTGCACAGATCCAGTAGCCAGATATTGCAGGACCATAAATCAGATGGATCCCTAGGATGGGGAGGTTGTACCTGGATTACAACTTCTGAATCCCAGCTGGAACTCTCTCCTGGGTTTTCTCCAATTTGCAAAGTATCACCATTTGCTTTTGTGCCATCTAGGTGTCTAGTTTGCAAACCAACATGCAGGTTTGCAATATGTTGGCTCCAAAGTCCCAATCATTCCAAGTCTATGAATCTTTCTAATTTTGAAATGACCTTACCATGGCTTTTATTTTTTGTTTTGTTTTTATTAAATAGAATGCCCAAAAGAGTTTAGCCCATACTGTGTCTAGACTTTTCACTTGCAAACTGAGCCCTGATTGGATCAGTCTGTTTGGCCTATCAAATGTTGCTTTTCTTCATCAATAACTCTTAATACAATTTCACATGGATAATGAAGTATATACAGTTGGTGATTGGCATGTAAAATCTACATTCGCTAAAATATGAGAATGAGGATAAGTAAGCATAGCCAGAAAGCATTGTCATGAAGTATTTAAGATCCATTCTCATGTAAAATAATTTAGCTGAACCCTTCCTGAAAATTCAACCTATAATTTGAGAATCAGTCACTTAAATCTCAACAAAATTTCAGGGGGAACAGTTTTCTAAGCTATGAAGTATGAGATGGTGTCTTCAGAAAAGATTACAGTATATTTTTTTTGTCTAGAATTTCAATGGATGAGATTGTAAGAAAATCAATACATATACATAGGTAAAACTGCAAACTGTATAGTAGTCAGTGAAAAATGCAAAGTGTGACTCAGTAAAAATTGTAGGAATACTTAATTTTGATACTCAGATATATTGAAAGCATTCATTGGTTATTAGAGCTCTTGAACAAAAGAATATTTGAGGAGTACATGCAAGAAAGAGATAAACTGATAGGGTTTATTGATTTTTTAAGGAAAAGATACAGAGGCAGTGTAATCACCCCAAAACATTTTGGAGCAGTGTAAATAGTCAAGAATTCATACCAGAATGCCAGAATTACATGATGTGATGAAAAATGTGTAATGGAAGGAACTGGGATACATGCTCCCGAATGCACATAGCAACATTGTTCACAGTAGCCAACGTGTGGAAGCAACCTAGGTGTGCGTCAGCAGATGGATGGACAGAGAAGATGTGGGGGGGGGGGGTGCGTGTATGCAATGGAATATTAGCTTTAATAAAGAAGATCCCACCATTTGCAAAAAAATGGACGGACCTGGAGGACATTATGCTAAACTAAATAAGCCAGACACAGAAATACAAACACTGTATCATCTCACTTGTATGTGGAACCTAAAATAGTCACACTCATAGAAGCAGAGAGAAGAAGAGTGAGTGCCAGGGGCTAGGGGATGGAAGAATGGGAAGTGATGGTCAAAGGGTGCAACACCACACTGGCATAAAGTAAATAGTTTCTAGAGATTACCACATAGCACTTGTAGCTAACAATACTATATTGTACACCTAAGATTTTGTAAGAAGGTAGATCTTCTAAATGTTCCTACCATACACTAAATAATAATAATAATGAGGTGAGAGGGAAAATTGAGAGATGATGGGTATGTCTATTACCTTAATAGTGATAATGATTTCATAAGTGTATACTTATTCTCTAACTTATTGAGTTATATACATTAAATGTGCACAACATTTACATGCCAATTATACCTAATTAAAATTATATATATATGTGTGTGTGTGTGTGTGTGTGTGTTTATGTGCTGTGCTGGGCTTAGTCGCTCAGTAATGTCTGACTCTTTGCGACCCTATAGACTGTAGCCCATCAGGGTCCCCTGTCCATGGGGATTGTCCAGGCAAGAATACTGGAGTGGGAAGCCTATCCCTTCTCCAGGGAAACTTCCCAACCCAGGAATTGAACCAGGGTCTCCTGCATTGCAAGCAGATTCATTACCCACTGAGCTACCAGAAAAGCTCATATATGTATGCATGTATGTATGTGTATATAATGAAGGTCTTTACAGCTGGCAGTAGTGGTAAAGAATCCGCCTGCCAGTACAGGAGATTTAAAAGACTCAGGATCAATCCCTGGGTCAGGAAGATCCCCTGGAGAAGGGCATGGCAACCCACTCCAGTATTTTTGCCTGGAGAATCCCATGGACAGAGGAACCTGATGGGCTACAGTCCATGGAGTCACAGAGAGTCAGACATGACTGAAATGATGTAGCATGCATTTATAATGAAAGGATCACTAATGGAGTAATGCATTAGGAATTAAATAGGTGCTTGTTTAATAGTCATATATTATTAATAATAGTTTAATTTAAAAGTATTTTCCAAGGGTGGGATGATTTGAGAGAATACCCCTGAAACATGTATATGACCCTCCAGGAGTTGGTGATGGACAGGGAGGCCTGGTGTGCTGCAATTCATGGGGTCACAAAGAGTCAGACACGACTGAGTGACTGAACTGAACTGATGTATATGACCCTGTGTAAAATAGATGACCAGTACAAATTCGATTCATGAAGCAGAGCACTTGAAGTCAGTGCTCTGGGACAACCCAGAGTGATGGGGTGCGGAGTGATGTGTGTGGGGGGTTGTTCAGGATAGGAGGACACATGTACACCCATGCCTGATTCATGTTGATGCATGACAAAAACCACCACAATATTGTCAAGTAATTAGCCTCCAATTAAAATAAATAAAATCATTTTTAAAAGTATTTTCCAAAAAAATAAAATTAAATATATATTAAAATAATTTTGATATCTGTATTTTTAAATCTATTGTAAGCCTTTTTTACAATATTGAATATTTTGAACAAAAATGTGTCATCTTTTGAGTAGCCTTCAGATCCTTCTAGGACAGTCAGGAACACCTTTAAGAGTCACTTTCTACTTTCTAATTCCTTAATTCTGTGCTTTGTCACAGTTTTGATTCCATGACTTCCTAGCTCCACTGGGCTCACACTCAAGTGTCTGGAGTAGGCTTTGCCTTGTGCAGCCCCCAACTCATCCCTTTAGACTAATGTAATGCAAACTCCGCCAGCGCTGAAGCCCCTGCACCCACCCCCTGTTACCCTCTGCCTGTTAGTCCTCACAAAGAGTGTTTCTTTGTTTATATCAACCAGAATTCTATCATTTTGATGGAGAAATGCATTAACATTCTCTCCGCTGGCATCATTGCCTGAATGAATTGTCTTGAGGGATTTAGGAAGGTCCAGTAATAGAGATAATAACATTAATCTTTCTGATTAGGTGTGCTCATTAGTTATAATTAATCTGGGGGAAATTAACACCTTGTTATTGTTCATGAGTAATATAATTATACTTGAAGATCTATTTGCAATATATTCATATTTAATATGTTAAGAGAAACACTGTGTGTGAAGCATTTACTTTCTAGTCATTTCACGAAGGCTAACTTCCCTCTGTTCAAAAGATAACTGTTTTCAAGAATTGTTTACTATTTTCAGTTTTATCCCAACGCAAGCCATCATTGGGTTTCCTGGTGGCTCAGACAGTAAAGAATCCACCTTCAATGCAGGAGACTGAGGTTCCATCCCTGGCTTGGGAAGATCCCCTGAAGCAGGGCATGGCAACCCACTCCTGTATTCCTGCCTGGAGAACCCCATGGACAGAGAAGCCTGGGGGCTACAGTCCATGGGGTCATAAAGAGTCAGACACAACTGAGTGACTAACTCGTTCACTTTAAAGCCATCCTTGTTGGATAGATTTGAATATATAAGCTCTGTATTTGAGTATAAAATAGTTTTAATTATTTTTTTACTGTAAAATGATCTTTCTTCAGACTCTAACCTAAAAACACCAGAGTTGAGATTAAAAATAAACTAGTCACAATCCAATCCAATCATACTCCGTGGAATTAACTATGTTTGGTCTTTTTCTTTTCTTTTGTATTTTCAGTTCTTTGGAGAGTTTTCTCCACCTTAAATAATACATCTTTCTTGAGTTTACATCCTTGTTGACATCTCACCATAAAAACTAGGGACCAATTACCTCTCACTACTTCTATACAATTCCCACCATCCTCTTCCCCTTTCCTATCCATTTCTAAATTTTTAATAATCTCACAGCATTTGGTTACCTATTTAACTTAAAATAATAGGCCAAAAGGAAACTTTGTAAATATTAATAAAGTGAGGATTCCTTGCTGTATTGAATGCCCCAATGCTGTTTGACATCTCATCCATAACTTAAGATGTTCCTCAAATTATGATCCATTTTCCATTGTTAACTTTTTCGTTTATTCATCATACACATTTTCTCCTGTATTCTTAATGTTCCAAAAATGCTTCATGGTCATGTTTAGCCATTCATATTTCAGACTGAAGAACCAAGTCATTTAGCATATGTAACTGACATGAATATTCTCTGCTAGTGTGAATTAAGGTTGATATCCCCAAAATCAATCCATAAAATGATAGCTTTCTGTGGACTTCTGAACTTGACTTTAGTATGTGGGTAGAAAGTAGGCTAGGATCATCTCCCACCAAATGCCAGTTTGTAAAGGATGATAACTTGATGCCAATATCAAAGGTGAAAGCCCTACTATTTGCAGGCAGATCACTGAACATTTTTAGAGAAACACTGTGCTTTTTCTTGTGTGTAAATACCATGTTCCCAGTCACTCGGAAAAAGAGTTTGGAAAGAACTACATGGATCAGGGAGTGGTTCCACTGGTAAAGTTCTCCGTACAGGTTCTGTAAGATAAACTTTGTGTTTTCAATCCTGTTTTACCCTTCCAGGTTTTGTTCCTGTTGTGTCTGTGTTTGGAGTCCTTGGGGAGAAATACTGGAAAAATCAACTCTTTATGTTCACTATAGCCTTGTCTAGGGTAGAATTCCTATATAAATTCCTATTAGAAATTCCTATATATAAATAAAATCCTATATATAAATTCCTATATAAAGAAATCCTATATAGACTTCCTATCAAGAAAGCTGAGCACTGAAGAATTGATGCTTTTGAACTGTGGTGTTGGAGATGACTCTTGAGAGCCTCTTGGACTACAAGGGGATCCAGCCAGTCAATTCTAAAGGAAATGAGTCCTGAATACTCACTGGAAGGACTAATGCTGAAGCTGTTGCTGCTGTTGCTGCTGCTAAGTGGCTTCAGTCATGTCCGACTCTGTGTGACCCCATAGACAGCAGCCCACCAGGCTGCCCTGTCCCTGGGATTCTCCAGGCAAGAACACTGGAGTGGGTTGCCATTTCCTTCTCCAATGCATGAAAGTTAAAAGTGAAAATGAAGTTGCTCAGTTGTGTCCGACTCTTAGCGGCCCCATGGACTGCAGCCTACCAGGCTCCTCCGTCCATTGGATTTTCCAGACAAGAGTACTGGAGTGGGGTGCCATTGCCTTCTCCGAATGCTGAAGCTAAAACCCCAATATTTTGGCCTCCTGATGCAAATAACTGACTCATTGGAAAAGCCTCTGATGCTGGGAAAGATTGAGGGCAGTAGAAGAGGACGACAGAGGATGAGATAGTTGGATGGCATCACAGACTTGATGGACATTAGTTTGAGCAAGCTTTGGGAGTCGATGATGGACAGGGAAGCCTGGCATGCTGCCGTCCACGGGTAGCAAAGAGTCAGACATGACTGAGCAACTGATCTGAACTGAACTGAGGGTAGAATTCCACTGCCAGTGCAAGAGATATGGGTTTGATCCCTGTGTTGGGAAGATCCCCTGGAGCAGGAAATGGCAACCCACTCCAGTATTCTTGCCTGGGAAATCAGAGGAGCCTGGCAGGCTACAGTCCACAAGCTCACAAAAGAATTTCATATCTCCTGCTTTAGCAGGTGGATTCTTTACCACTGAACCACATGAGAAGCCTGACAAATGCATTCCCAATTGATATGACCAACCTGCCCCCAGACTTAGCCCACCCTACTGTGTTTTCTTCTTTGATGTGAAATTATTATAGTTAGAACTTTTTTTAACTGTCATTCAAAGGGGCATCATTAGGGAATAAAATCACACTTATGCTCAGCCAGTCACAGGAAACCAGAAGCAAGGCCATGTGCCAGTAGATCTTGACCACACAGTAACTGAGTGTATGTCTAAGACTAAAGCATCATATTGGTAGGAACTGGTGAATATACACAAGTGCGGATGTCTGCTCTTAATCTCCTGCTGAGTGTATGGAGAGAGAGACCTCCCCAGTTGCCCAGGGCGACCAGTTGTAGACACTCCAGCACCTCCAAAAGGAGAATTCTTTCTCTGTGTTCACTTAGGTGTCTGTCTCATCCTCCTGGGCTTGGAAGGATGCAGACAGATATTCATCAAAATCCCAAAAGACCAATGTAGAATATTCCCAATCATTATTTTGTTCATACAATGAATATTTATTGAGTAACTACAGTCTCTTGAGCACTTTCCTTGATAGGCAACAGAACATTGAACAACAGAGAGATGTTCCTGGCAAAAACAGAGCTTGTTTAGAGAGGGATGGAGAGACAGAATAAATCAACAAGCCAGTTGTTGATACAAGTTGGGAAGAACTTATAACAGTCAAGTGTTAGTTGCTCAATCATGTCTGAGTCTTTGTGAACCCATGGACTGTAGCTTGACAAGCTCCACTGTCCATGGAATACTCCAGGCAAGAATACTGGAGTGGGTTGCCATTCCCTTCTCTAGGGGATCTTCCGGACCCAGGGATCAACCCTGGGTCTCCTGAATTGCAGGGTAATTCTTTACTGTCTGAGCCACCAGGGAAGCCCCCATAACAATTAAATATGAGGACAAAGGGGAATGCTGTTTTGGGTGGAAGCTGCATAATATGGGTAGGAAGAGGTCTCTGATGACTTGATAGTCTAACAGAGATCAGAGGAATTGAAGGAACAAACTGGATTTCTTTTATCCAGGGAGAGGGAACTAAAGTCTCAGATTCCTAAAGTGAAAGGATCCTTTGTATGTTTACCCTTCATTCAGTTTCCTTCTGACTTTCCTCTAACACTGCTTTTATCTAGTTTTGGAAACTCCATATCTTTTTTTTTTTTTTTTTAAGAATTAAAGTGAATATTTATTTATAATGAGATAATAAATGACAGGAAAACACAACATTTTCAAAACTGATGAATAACACAAAATCTGGAAATGTAATCAAGCTTTTGTTTTTTACAACTTTTTATTTTTGTATTGGGATACAGCCAACCAACAGTGTTCTGATAGTCTCAGGTGAACATCAAAGGAGTTCAGCCATACATATCCGTATGTCCATTTTCCTCCATGTCCCCCTCCCATCCAGACTGCCATATAGCATTGAGCAGGAATCTCCATATTCTTGATGAAGGGAAAATGAATGTCCATTGCATGCTGAATGGACCGAGGAATTAGGCTCTCTAATTGATTTAGGGTTAATACCTAAGTTCTTTAGAACATGATGCTTAAATATTGCAAATTTTAACTTTGGTCCTTGTAGGAACCCATGATTATTCCTGGTTGCTCTCTGCACCATTGGCCTCATCCTCATGATATAAATTAGTCACTATAACCAGGGATCACATAAAGGTTTTAACTTATTTTGATTTGCATTTCCCTGATGATAAGTGATGTAGAGTATCTTTTCATGTGCCTGTTGGCCATCTTTATTTCCTTTTTGGAAAAATATTCAGTTCATCTGCCCATTTTTTAATCAAGTTGTTTGACATTGAGTTGTATGAGTTCTTCATATATGTTGGATGTTAATCCTTTATTGGTCATGTCATTTACGAATAATTTCTCCCATTTAGTAGATTGTTTTTTTGCTTTATTTATGGTTTCCTTTGCTGTGCAAAAGACTTAAGTGTAATTAGGTCCTATTTTTTTGAATTTTTGCTTTTATTTCCTTTGCATTAGGGAAAAGTATATACCAAAAATTGATATAATTTATGTCAAGCATTCAGAGAAGGAAATGGCAACCCATTCCAGTGTTCTTGCCTGGAGAATCCCAGGGACAGTGGAGCCTGGTGAGCTGCTGTCTATGTGGTTGCACAGAGTCAGACATGACTGACATGACTTAACAGCAGCAACAGCATGTCAAACATTAGAACAAGACAAAAGAGATATACTTTAACACACTCAGCCTCAGAAGCTCTATCATTTTAAATTATTATTTATTACATAGTCAATATTTTTGAAAAATAGTTTACATTAGAACCAAGAATTGCATTTGTTAACTTGACTCTTTACCATGCAACTACACTGATCCAAAAGAAATGCTATAAAAAGAATGTCCTTTGTCTATTTTCATCTAAGATTTTTATAATATCCAGTCTTACATTTAAGTCTTTAACCCATTTTAGGTTAATTTTTGTATACGTTGTTAGAGAATCCTCTCTTTCTTTTCTTGTATCTGTCCAGTTTCCCCAGCAGCACTTATTGAACATGCTGTTTTCTACACCATATATTCTTGCTCCCTTTATCATCGGTTAGTTGACCATGATTGTATTGGTTTATTTATGGACTCTATTCTGTTTAATTAATCTACACATCTGTTTTTATGCCAGTAATAAAAAAATACAATGAGATATCAACTCACACTTGTCAGAATGGCTGTCATCAAAAAGACTACAAAAAACAAATATTAGGATATAGAGAAAATGGAACCCTAGTCCACTGTTGGTAGGAACGTAAATTGGTGCAGATAATGTGGAAAGCAGTATGGCGATTTCTAAAAATCTAAACATACTATCATATAACCCAGCAATCCCACTCCTGGGTATATGTCTGAAAAGACAAAAACATTAATTTGGAAAGATATAAGCACCCAAGTGTTCATAGCAGTATTATTTACATTAGCCAAGATATGGAAGCAACCTAAGTGTCCATCAACAGATGAGTGCATAAAGAAGATGTGATACATAAACATGGACACACACAGTGAAATACTATTCAGCCTTAGGAAATACTGAAATTGTTGCCATTTGCAACAACATGGATGAACTTAGAGGCTATTATGCTAAGTGAAATAAGTCAGACAGTAAAAGACCAATGCTATATGATGTCATTTATACATGGAATATAAACACTACCAAAAAAAACTAGTGAATAGAACAAAAAAAGAATCAGGCTTATAGAAAACAAACTCATGATAACCAGTGGGGAGAGAGGAGGGGGAGAGCCATCATAGATGCAGGGGATTAAGAGGTATAAACTGCTGTGTATTAATATAAAATAAATGCAAGGATGTACTTTACAACACAGAGAACCTACCAATATTTTATAATAGTAATATACAATGAGTATAATCTTTTAAGAATTTGGAATCACTGTATTTTACCCTTGTAATGTATATAATATTTTACATTGACTATACTTCATTTTTTAATGCAAAAGCGGTGTTAACTTTTGCAAATACTATCACTACTTCTGGAAGATTCAATTTATATTATAAGCATTCTTGTCTTCATTCAATAACATAGGAACCAGACAAAAGAAGTATACATTAACACAGTCAACCTCAGAATACCCACTAATTTTTCATCATTTATTTCTAAGCTAGTATATTTAAAAAACAACAAGAACCAAGAATTGTATTTGTTAACTTGGCTCTTAACCATGCAACTACATTGATGAAAATGATTATTTCCTGCTATGAATTTATTTTATCACCAACATTGATATGAATTTGATATGATACTGTACGCAAGGTATCAGTATAGCACTTGATACATACCTGGCCCTCAACAATAGCAATATTATTATAGAATGTAAGTTCCCATTTGAACTTGCAAATGTTCATGCTGGATTTAGAAAAGGTAGAGGAACCAGAGATCAAATTGTCAACATCCATTGGATCATCAAAAAAGCAAAGAATTCCAAAAAACATCTATTCCTGCTTTATTGACTATGCCAAAGCCTTTAACTTTGTGGATCATAATAAATTGTGAAAAATTCTTAGGAAAAGATGGGACTATCAGACCATCTAAACTGCTTCCTGAGAAATCTATATATAGGTCAAGAAGCAACAGTTAAAACTGGACACGGAACAACAGATTGTTTCCAAATTGGGAAAGAAGTACATCAAGGCTGTATATTGTCACCCTATTTATTTAACTTATATGCAGAGTACATCATATGAAATGCTGGACTGGAGGAAGCACAAGCTGGAATAAAGATTTCCAGGAAAAATATCAATAACTTCAGGTATGCCAATGACACCACACTTATGGCAGAAAATGAAGAAGAACTAAAGAGTCTTTTGATGAAAATGAAAGAGAAGAGTGAAGAAGTTGGCTTAAAACTCAACATTCAGAAAACTAAGATCATGGCATCTGGCCCCATTACTTTATTGCAAATAGATGGGAAAACAGCGACAGACTTTATTTTTTTGGGCTCCAAAATCACTGCAGATGGTGACTGCAGCCATGGAATTAGAAGACGCTTGCTCCTTGGAAGAAAAGTTATGACCAACATACACAGCACATTAAAAAACAGATTTTGCCAACGAAGTCCGTCTAGTCAAAGCTATGGTTTTTCCAATAGCCATGTATGGATGTGAGAGTTGGACTATAGAGAAAGCTGAGTGCTGAAGAATTGATACTTTTGAACTGTGGTGTTGGAGAAAACTCTTGAGTCCCTTGGACTGCAAGGAGATCCAACCAGTCCATCCTAAAGGAAATTAGTCCTGCATATTCATTGGAAGGATTGATGCTGAAGCTGGAACTCCAGTACTTTGGCCACCTAATGCAAAGAACTGACTCATTGGAAAAGACCCTGATGCTAGGAAAGATTGAAGGCAGGAGTAGGAGGGGACGACAGAGGATGAGATGGTTGGATGACATCAGTGACTCAATAGACATGAGTTTGAGTAACTCTGGGAGCTGGTGATGTGCAGGGAGGCCTGGCGTGCTGCAGTCCATGCGGTCACAGAGTCAGACACGACTGAGCAACTGAACTGAACTGAAGTTCTCATTTGAATGTAAGTTCCCTGGGGTAGAAATATCTCTGCCTCATTTCCTCACTGCTAAACTGAGTTTCTATCACATAGTAGATGCTCAATAAATGTTTGTTGCATGAGAAAACAAATACACAGGTAGAAAGTGAGATCCAATATTTATTGATCCATTTACTGTTGTCAAGAACTTTCTTCACACAGCACCTGATGTGGGCACTACTATTGCCATGTTCAGATATAGAAACTGAGACAAGATGAAAAGCAACATTTTTAAATACACAAAACCGACAAATGGTGCAATAGAGACAAGAAATCTCATGGTTTATTTCCAGGACTCATTTTTAAACATCATACTACCTTGATAAGTTGAATCTATATTTTAGTTTTAAAAGATACCCACTTAATTTTATATATTTGCTGCAATATTTGGTGTCATTATTGTTCAGTGGCTAAGTCACGTTTGACTCTTTTCAACTTCATGAACTGCAGCACACCAGGCTCCTCTATCCTCCACTATCTCCCAGAATTGCTCAAATTCATGTCCACTGAGTCAGAGATACCATCCAACCATCTCATCTCTGCCACTCCCTTCTCCTCCCACCTTCAATCCTTCCCAGCATCAGGGTCTTTTCCAATGAGTCAGCTCTTCAGATCAGGTGGCCAAAGTATTGGAACTTCAGATTCAGCATCAGTCCTTCCAATGATATTCATGTTACAATGATGTCACTATAAAAATGTTCCTTATATTACCTCATTTAAGACAGCTTTTTCAAAGATGTAATTTGACTTTAGGTTATTTTTTGTATGAGTAAGATTAACGATTCTCTAGAATAACAACTCTTTCAGACTTAGATCACTTTTCATTCTTTATTAATAAACCTTTTAGAGGTTTAACTGGCACAATGATTGTATCATTTGTCATTTAATTTGGGAATGTCAAGAAAGAATAGACTAAAATACGTATTTTTAAAAAATATATGAAGTGCAGATTGTTATCAGAAGGGACATGTTTTACTTGTATATATTCAGCCTGTTATAATGAAGGCTTTCTTATCATACTGGATTTTCAATGAAACCAATTACAATTTGTTTAGTTTCCAGCAAGAACACAAATGCATTTGTGTCTCATCTTTCGAAGATAAGCCTTTCAATCTCTGACCTCAGTATTTTCCATGATGAAAGCAATAGCCAGAAAAATAAAGGTAAAAAGAAAATTGAAGGTAGGAGATAGAGAACATATGAAAATGCAATAATTTAGATAACTATTTTAAAATAATAGATAGTTTAAAGTTAAAAATATCATCATCATGCCACAATGAAATGGTAAAGCCATAGGCCTAGTTCTAGTAATCAAAAACTATTATTAGCTAGAGTTAATGGAATGTCTGCTGTGATTTACATAGCTGGAACACTCCCAATAATCTTGGCATTATTATCTCTGTTATAAATGATAAAACAGGTTGGGAAGGTTAAACTTCACATGCAGATGTGAGTCTTATTCTTTCCAATCATCCCAAATTGCAAGAAGCAAGTTTTCCCTTCCATATGACCACATAATATTCTTAAGCCCAAGACCCATTCTCTTTTCTTGAACTTCTAAGAATTTTGGCTTATAAAGGGGAGTAGGTGGGTGGAAATTCAGGCAGTGAAATGCACTCATTTAAATCTCAGGGCACACAAAGGTGTTCTTAAACTAGACCATCCATGGGAGATGAGCAGCCAGCTTTGGCTGCAAAGACCTGAACCAGCATCTCAGTCAGAGCAGATTGATGTACTTCTGAGAGAGAGAGAAATTGGTGTCTGCATCCTGGCCTGCCTTCCTAGATTAATACTATGGGATCTGGAGTGACCACACACGCTCCTAGATTGGTGCTTCTTATCAAACCCCTCCTCTTCTTGTCTTGGCTCCTGCTCCACAGAAACACTGCATTTCCCTGCCCCACAGGTCTAACCTAGGTGACCTTCATCCAGACTCCAAGATTCCTGACTGGGTTATTTTGCCTCTCTCTGTGCTCTTTCATATCACAGCTGTGGGGTACACCATAAGTCCAGCCTTGACCACGAGCTATTTTTTGTTAGCAAACCTTATTGGCAGTATAAAACAAGAACTCACCTGTCCTTTCTTTGTGTTCCTGCTCTAATACCCTGATTATCATCCAGGAGATTTGGATGCTTCTAACTGACTAGATGATGAGAAACCCTGGGCTGGAAGAAGCACAAGCTGGAATCAAGATTGCCAGGAGAAATATCAATAACCTCAGATATGTAGATGAAACCACCCTTATGGCAGAAAGTGAAGAGGGACTAAAAAGCCTCTTGATGAAAGTGAAAGACGAGAGTGAAAAAGTTGGCTTAAAGCTCAACATTCAGAAAATGAAGATCATGGCATCTGGTCCCATCACTTCATGGGAAATAGATGGGGAAACAGCAGAAACAGTGTCAGACTTTATTTTTGGGGGCTCCAAAATCACTACAGATGGTGACTGCAGCCACGAAATTAAAAGACGCTTACTCCTTGGAAGGAAAGTTATGACCAACCTAGATAGCATATTGAAAAGCAAAGACATTACTTTGCCAACAAATGCCCATCTAGTCAAGGCTATGGTTTTTCCAGTGGTCATGTATGGATGTGAGAGTTGGACTGTGAAGAAAGCTGAATGCTAAAGAATTGATGCTTTTGAACTGTGGTGTTAGAGAAGACTCTTAAGAGTCCCTTGGACTGCAAGGAGATCCAACCAGTCCATTCTGAAGGAGATCAGTCCTGGGTGTTCTTTGTAAGGAATGATGCTAAAGCTGAAACTCCAATACTTTGGCCACCTCATGCGAAGAGCTGACTCATTGGAAAAGTCTGATGCTGGGAGGGATTGGGGGCAGGAGGAGAAGGGGAAGACAGAGGATGAGATGGCTGGATGGCATCACGGACTCGATGGACATGATTTGAGTGAACTCCAGGAGTTGGTGATGGACAGGGAGGCCTGGCGTGCTGCAGTTCATGGGGTCACAAAGAGTCAGACTGAGTGACTGAACTGACTAACTGACTGAAATGACTAGAGAGGGCTTTCCCGGTAGTTCATATAGTAAAGAATCCTCTTGCAGTGCAGGAGACCCAGGTTTGATCCCTGGGCTCGGAATATCCCCTGGAGGAAGGCATGGCCCCCCACTCCAGTATTCTTGCCTTGGGGAATCCCCATGGACAGAGGAGACTGGTGGGCTACACTCCATGGGGTTGCAAAGAGTCAGACACGACTGAAGCGACTTACCACGCACACACACACAGCTGACCAGAGAGAGATTTATAATGAAGTGTAGAAAATAAATGCTCACCAGTAACATCTGCCATATTTTTTCCAAAATCACCTCCAATTATCTAGTCAACAGTGGACATGGCCTTTGAGTTTCATCAAAGAAGATGTCCATTAAAACCAATTTTCTCTTATCTTTATAATCATTTTGGCAATTTTTAAATACAGACATTGTTTTAATTTGCAGTGGTTCTTTGAATACCTTTTCTGTTCCAAAACCAAATCACAAGTATTCATTGACTGTTGATTAAATATCATTTGTTGTCTTCATTGATTGATTGCTTTTTAATCTCTCACTTAATTTTTAAAATATTTTAAATTGAGTTGAAAGAAGACATGAGTAATTAAAAACATGTTTAAAATGGAAAATCGTATTAAAAAGAATAGACACTATTGAATAAATCCTTGTCTGAGTTTCCTAGAAGTCATGGTAAAGGGAGAACCATTACAAAGTACACAGTTCTTGTTGTTTAATTAAAGTAAACATATCTGCTTTCAGATGTTAAAAAAAAAAAATCCTGGCTCTGAAAACTATTAATAGAACATCTTTTTGAGAGTTTTAGCTGTCAGCATTGGTTTTAAAAATAATTAAGGAAAAGTTTCTAGATGGTCTTGGAGAAAATGGATCCCAGTGGGGATTTACTGAATACACTCTAATGTAATTTATTAAACCCAGCAAACTAGAATATGGTTTCATTAGCAGAATCTCAAAGCCACAGATGCTCATTAACTCTCTTGTTTTATACCCAGACAACTATTTTAATCATAACTATAGTCCAGACATGAAAAATTCAGTTGATCTGACTTTAAGCATGAGAACAGTGCAAATATTAAGTTGGCCCAAAAGTTTGCTCATAACACCATATGGAAAACACAGAATGAAGCTTTTGGCCAACCCAATGAAAGAAGAGTTATTTAGTTGGTCTCAAAGCAAGAGTGGAGAGTCTTGACTGAAGTTATTCTGACGGTCCATCTTAATTCTGAAGAATGTGTGTTTCCATAACATTTTGGGTCCAGTAAGAATGATGTTTGTATCAAACATCTGACTCATTGGAAAAGACCCTGATGCTGCGAAAGATTGAAGGCAGGAGGAGAAGAGGGTGACAGAGGATGAGATGATTACATGGCATCACTGATTCAATGGACATGAACTTGGGCAAAGTCCGGGAGATGGTGAGGTACAGGGAAGCCTGGTGTGTGTTACAGTCTATGGGATTGCAAAGAGTCAGGCAGAACCCGGCAGCTGAACAACAGCAAACAAAGATGGTGTCAAAAGTTTTACTGAGAGCAACTAAACGAACAGTTGAGCATCACCTCTAAACTTGATAAAAAGTCTGAGCATCAGCACCAGAGCAGTGTCAGACACTATAGACAGAGCTAAATGACCAGGTGTGGAAATAGTCCCTCAAAGGATTAAGAGCCAGACTGAAAACAATGAAGCTCTTGGTCACTTCTTCCATGATAGTACATTCAAAAGGTGAAAACTGGAGAAACCACCTACTCTTCCAGTTCAATTTTCCTTCCACTGAAGGATGTTTTGGTCAAGGATCAGGTGGGCCGCCACCACAGAAGTGGGTGGGGGTGGCTCATCTCACATAATCATAAGAACTCCCCCCAAGACAAAAGCCTCCAGGGGTTTAATGGACCTAGGGACCACAAGGAGCGGGAGGGGCAGGCTATGAATGGGAAATATCAAACATTGGGTCAGGATGGGGACAGTGTGTTGAAGGTTTCTTCCTCTCCCTCCTCTTAGTAAGAAAGGCTCAGCAGAGGTACCTGAAGAAGACATCTTTGCAGGGACTCTGATGTGGGATTTGGGGCCCCAGACTAAGGATGTATCTAAGAATGTGGCTGGCCAGGGCTCCCCAAGTCTTTGAGAGCAGCTCCTCATAGACCGTGCAGATGCTGGCTGTGTCGGCGTCTGCTGTGGGCAGCACAGCTCTCCCTCAAGTAGAGCTTTTGTAATTGCCTTTCAGCAGACCTGAAATGTCACACACTAGTTTATAACCAGAAGTTAGATTCCTCAGAAAGAAGCTGTCACCTTCTGAGGCAGAAATTATATATCCTGTTCATCTAAAAGCTGATTTGCATTATTTTGTGCACATTTTTAGGAAGATAGTGTCCTCATCACATGAGTCTCAAGGTGTTCATATATCATAAGTTTGTTATAGTTACTATTACCTTTCATGGAGTAATATATACTTTATAGTTGCCAGGGGATCTCTGTTTACTTGTTGTCTATTTTCCATTTACAGCAGCCCTTGCTCTGCAGTCTTCTCCAGTAATTTGGAATATACCCATTGTGTGCCTGTTGACAACTCCTCTCTTACTTGCAGACAGCCAGAGAAAAACCATGTAGAGTTCAGTCCCCACCTTGAGCACCAGCAGGATTCCTGTCCTTTCTGTAGGCATAGAGTCTGTGAGGTATCTGTGGGGTTGATATCACCTTTTTACTCTCTGTACAAGAGGAGAAGGAGTGCAGAGTTATCCTGGGCTGACCTCCTAACCAAGCCAGTTTAACTCAATCCTCTTATGAGCTTCCATATTCTAGCTATCCAAAAGCAGATTTGTCAGGGCTAGAAACATCTAGGAACTAGGACAACTCCATGGACTGTAGCCCACCAGGCTCCTCTGTGGCGATTTCCAGGCAAAAATAATAGAGTGGATTGCCATGCCCTCCTCCAGGGGATGTTCCCAACCCAGGAACTGAACCTAGGTCTCCCACATTACAGGTAGATTCTTTAACTCTGAGCCACCAGGGAAGCCCAAGAACACTGGAGTGGGTAGCCTATCCATTCTCCATGGGATCTTCCCAACCCAGGAATTGAACTGGTGTCTCTTGCATTGCAAGCGAATTCTTTACCAACTGAGCCACCAGGGAAGCCCAGATTATCATATTAAGTGAAGTAAGTCAAACAGAGAAAGGAAAATACTATATGATATCACTTATATGTGTATACTAAAATATACAAAAACTAGTGAAAAGAGCAAAAAAACAATTTTTTTAATTTTTTATATTATAATCATTTTTGAAATTGAATTTTTATAGCTACAGTGAGATATTTTGGAAGTTGATTTTATATTTTTAGGGCCTCTGCTGTCTATCTTCAACACCATTAATTTTTACAATCTTGAATTCTTTATTTTGACTCATTCCTCACCTAGAATATATATCAATGAGTTATGTTAAAGGTCTTGCCTTTTTAAGAATGTTTTGTTTCACTTGTGTATCAACATACCTGCTTTGCACACATCCGGTGTGTAGTTATGTTTTTGTTTTTCTCAGTAGTTTCACTTTCTGATCTGATTTTTCTTACTTGGTGGATTTATATTGCAGCATTATATATGTAAGATTTTACTTTATCTTGTTAAACCTATTACTTAATAATTGTTGGTACTTACTTTTGCTTTGGATGTGACATTTATTCTTAGGTAATTTCCTTTCTTGAATTGCATCATTTCAAAACATTCAAGGGGCTTCCCTGGAATCTCAGCTGGTAAAGAATCTTCCTGCAATGCAGGAGACCCCAGTTCAACTCCTGGGTCAGGAAGTTCCCCTGGAGAAGGGTTAGGATGACCACTCCAGTAACCTTGTGCTTACCTAGTGGCTCAGACAGGAAAGGATCCACCTGCAATGCAGGAGACCTGGGTTTCAGCGCTGGGTTGGGAAGATCCCCTGGAAGAGGGAATGACAACCCACTCCAGTATTCTTGCCTGGAAGATCTCCATGGTCAGAGGAGCCTGGTGGGCTACAGTCCAGGGGGTCACAAAGAGTTGGACACAACTAAAGCGACTAAGCCCAGCACAGCACAAAATATCCAAGATCATTTTTGTTGTCTGTAAACCATCACCGACTCAATGGACATGAGTTTGGGTAAACTCCGGGAGTTGGTGATGGACAGGGAGGCCTGGCTTGCTGCAGTCCATGGGGTCGCAAAGAGTCAGACATGACTGAGTGACTAAACTGAACTGAAACCTATCCATAAATGTCATTTATCTTTTTTTAATGAAAAATATTTATTAATAAACAGCAGACTCATTATTGCCAGAATTCAGTGAAATAAAGTCTATGAATAAAAACAAGCAATCTGAAATATATATATATATATATATATATATATATATATATATATATATATTACACATGCAGGGCACTAAAGAATATATGGATTTGATTCAAATCATGCTTTTTTTTTTTTAATCTTGGACTGGGGTATTTTTGTTCATTTACATTTAAATCTACTTTAGGAAAAATATTTATTGAAAAAGTGCTTGAGTCTATTCAGCAGTCAAATTCAGAAAAGTTGACAAAATTTGCAAACATTGATTTAAAAGAAGAATCACCCAATAGTTCTTTTGAAGAGAGGCACAGCAAATGTTTGGATCTGATAGTTGGATTCTGTCAGTTTTAGTAATTGTTTTCTTAGACCATCCTGAGATCACTGATATTAACTACATCCTGAGGTCTGGAAAGTGAATATTTGTCAGCTGCCCAATTTGTTCTGAAAATGTTAGCTACCTATCCATGAATGTCATTTATCTTAACTGGTGTTACTTGGTGTGGAAGCAGCAGGCTTCCTCGGTGGGTCAGCTTTCTTTACTAGAATCCGCCTGCAGTGCAGAAGACTCAGGAGACGCTGCATGCTCGATGTTGGGAAGACCTCTTGGAGTAGGAAATGGCAACCCACTCTAGAATTCTTGCCTGGGAAATTCCATGGACAGGGGAGTCTTGTGGGTTGCAGTCCATGGGGTTGCACAGAGCTGGACATGACTGAAGCAACTGAGCACCACACACAGTATGGTACAGACACATTTTGTTGCAAATGGAAACTATACTATTAACAGTTTTGAAAATCAAACATTGTATTTCTACATATTTGTATACAGGCAGTACAGAGACCATATAAAATGTTAAGATGTATATGTGAATTTGATTTCAGAAATGTTGTATTTTTTTTTCTTAAACATTTTGACATGTTTTCCCCAGAACTGTGAATACTGTTTGAATTAGATATTTCAATAGAAGTCAAAGAGATAGTTACAGGTTACGCTGTAACAATTTGCCCTATAAAACCTCTTACAAATACATAATGGTCCACACATTTATATATAAACTCTTGATAAAATGATATGACATTCAGGGCTCACTTCAGACAAGTAGATTGACTGAACAGGTAGGACCCTTCTAGGATCCTCTTTTTAAAGTGTTCTAGCACACAGCTTTCTGTGACCACAAGTACCTGTTTGCTGAACAGTTAAGCTACTTGTTTATATTTTTCTTTTGTCAAGTGGCTAACTTTTTTATTTTTATTTTTTAAACTATAAAATGAGAACTATTCACTCTCCTAATTACTGAGACACAGTTTTTGAAACTACAAACACCCAGAGCTTTTGAGTATCAGAAGAAAAATGTCAGAACAAGGAACACTTCATCCTTGTGAAGACCCAGAGATGTATAATTGAAGCATGATTAGTGGCATTTGTTTAAAAAGAAGAGATGAGGAACTAATGTTTAGATACTTTCTAAGTGACTTAAAGAAACAATGAGCATAATTTCTCAAGATTTTTGTACATGGTTGTTTTTTTAATTATATAACCAATATATAACTTAGATGAGATCTGTCAGTTGGAAATTTAGATAAACTTTCTTTAGACTTCTCAGTTTTATGGCATATGAGTCGAGGGACTGCTGAAAACTTCTGTGCTTTGTGGTGAGATTATATTGTGAACTCTTCTTGAAGATCCTTCAGTTCAGTTCAGTCTCTGAGTGGGGTCTGACTCTTTGTGACCCCATGGACCACAGCACGCCAGGCCTCCCTGTCCATCACCAACTCCCAGAGTTTACTCAAACTCATGTCCATTGAGTCAGTGATGCCAACCAACCATCTCATCCTCTGTCATCTCCTTCTCCTTCTGCCTTCAGTCTTTCTCAGCATCAGGGTCTTTTCCAATGAGTCAGTTCTTCACATTAGGTGGCCAAAGTATTGAGCTTCAGGTTCAGCATCAGTCCTTCCAATGAATATTCAGGACTGATTTCCTTTAGGATGGACTGGTTTGATACTTTATTAAACTATCATTTTGTTTTTCATGTTTGGGAATTAACCTAGAGTTATCACCAAATGTTAGAGAGAAAATTTCTGCAAAAGATTAGGATCCTCGCTGCCTCACAATCAATACTCAAGGCTTTATTACAGTGTTTTCTCCTCAAAAATTATAGTTCTCTTTCTAAGCAGTGTTCTGATAACAGCTGTTAATGTAATGTTACAAAGGGTGATTAAACATTCTGAGGAAAATCTTTTAGAGGAACATTAGAAAGGTACAGAACTGATATTTCTTTAAAATGCCAAAAGTAATCAAAAGAAATTAAAGACTATTTTCAGTTCCAAGTACATAGAGAAGAGGTTAATGAAAGTGGTAAAAATTGGTAGACTACAGAGAGGAAGCAAAACTTGCCTCCTAATCTTCACTTTCTTGGACTCAGTTAGTGATGTGTAGCTTGAGTCCTAAGTACCAGTTGGCTGAGCCAATAGTAAGAAACTAATGATCATTTTGCACCATATTTTTACACTGCATATAGAGGCATTAATACACAATATTTTTTCTTTTTCTGATTTACTTCACTCTGAATAACAGACTCTAAATCTATCTACATCTCTACAAATGACCCAATTTCATTCTTTTTTTAGGCTGAGCAATATTCCATTGAATATATGTACCACATCTTCTTTATCCATTAAGAACAGTTGCTATATTGTACAGTGAGTCAAATGTAAACATGACAAAACCATTTTTAAATGAAATTATTTTTTACCGAATATAAATTAATCAAGACAAATGTAACTGAACATCTGGTAAAAACTGATAAATTAAAACAGAATGTGATTACAGGACTGATTTTGTGCTTATAAGAAAGCGTTCAGTATAGGGCTTTAGGACATGGGCTATATGGCAAAATGCTTGAATATATGTCTTCACTCCACCAGTTATTAGGTGATCTTGACTAAATTACAGAATCCTTTTTCTTCAGTTTTTTTTTTTTTAAGATGAAAGCACTTAAGTACTTAAAACACTACTGAATACATAATAGATAGTCAATAAGTATTAGGGTTTTTTAAATTAATCAATATATTGTGAGCTTTTTTAAAAAAAAGAAGAAACTAATGATAACATTAAATAGAAGTAATGTTCCAAGTTGGCATAATTTCCATTTCAGGACACCAAAAATTGGCTTGGTATATAAGAACAGAACTGTTAATATTAATCTTAAAATAATAATGGAAATAAAATGAATTTATGTGGCAGTTTCAAGATTGTAGGAAAGACAAATGGATGCTAGAACAGAAACCTGAAGTAATATTTTAGAAAGTTTTAAGATTGTTATTAAGTAAAAGTAGTTTGAATACTAAAAAACTACAAAATGGTAGGAATAAGAATGTCTCATGAAGACTGTTAATACTGAATTAATTTCATTTTGTTTTCATGATAGATTATCTTGAATAGATGAAAGCAGTGTCAAAGAATATATATGATTTTATCTAAACCTCTAAGTTTCTGACTCTTACAGATAAAATTGAATAGAAGATATAAATTATATATCCATGAGTATAAATTGACTGAAAAATAGTTGAAAGTTCTAATTTTAATAGGCTGATCTAAGAGGAATATAAATGCTAACCTATACTGCCATAAGGATGCCTCTTCCTTGGGTTTTATATGTTCTATTTCATTGTTATCTTATAATTTTACTATCATTCAAAAGCACATTAATTTAATTTTTAAGTGAGACAAAACAGAAGAAAATAGTCAATGCACTGGACTTACTTCAACATTAAAGCATCAAGTCATCATCCAGAATTAAGAGGAGGTAATTTAGTATCAGGGAACATAGTGTCCTGCAATATTTGTCTTTTTAATCTCACAACTTAAGGAAACCTGGCACAGCTACAGTCCATGTGTGAAAAGCTGGGGATTTTAAATGACTGTTATGTCAAGGCAACACTAAGACAAACAAGTGTTGAAATATATTATCTAGACCAAGAAAAGCAGCATCGCCCTATTCTGCAGTCCACGCACAAGTGGAGTATGTGTCAAGTGTCTAAAAAGGACATTAATTTATAAAGCTGCAAAAATTAAAACCGTCTTGGCTGGAAATTAGAAAGATATGCCAATGCAATAGGTGGTTGTTGTTACTTAGTTGCTTAGTCATGTCCAACTCTTTTGCAACCCCATGGACTCTAGCCCACCAGGCTCCTCTGTCCATGGCATTCTCCAGGCAAGAATACTGAAGTGGGTTGCCATGTTCTCCTCCAGGGGATCTTCCCAACCCAGGGATCGACCCCGAGTCTACTGTGTCTCCTGCATTGTCAGGCAGATGGATTCTTTACCACAGAACCTCTTAACTTCCCCCTGGAACAAGCTTCTGGCAACCCACTCCAGTAATCTTGGTTGGAAAATCACAGGGACAGAGGAGCCTGGTGTGCTACAGTCCTTGGGTCATAAAGTGCCGGACACAGCTGAGCACACCCGCACATACACAGGCACACAGAGTTCATACAGACATTGCCAGTCATGGGAACAAAGCCATCCTGTGGCCATTGCCCTGGCCCTGGTTTCCATTCAGTGTCACAGACACATGGCTTCTCCTGGTGGTCTCAGCAGTATCTGATGTGCGTTAGCTCTGCTAGAGCCTGGGGTCAAGCGAACTCATGACCATGGTTGGCTAAAAAAGAGACCTCAGGGATTTTCTGCAAATAGGACATTTCCAAAGCCATCATCCCCTCAGGGATCTATTGGTTCCTGCTGAGCCTCATTTTATCTGTGGCTTGGGCAAATTTCCAAGTATGTGTGCCAACTTTTGGGGAATTTTGGTGGCTGTTCATCCTACTTATGCCCTCCTTCAGCTGTTTATTTTAGAGCTGGTTGAGTAATACCAGCATCTCATGTTGAGAGATTTTATACTACATTTCTGTGGCATGCACGTGCTCAGTCTCTCAGTCATGTCCGATTCTTTGCAAGCCCATGAATTGTAGCCCACCACCGTCCTCTGTCCATGAGATTTCCCAGGAAAGAATACTGAAGTGGGTTGCCATTTCCTCCTCCAGGGGATCCTCCTGACCCAGGACCAGACCCATGTCTCCTGCATTGGCAGGTGGATTCTTTACCACTAAGGCACCTGGGAAGCTCACATTTTTATTCCTCATATGTTATTTATTTGAGAGCTGAGAATGGTGAGGATAAGGAGAAACGTTAAAAAAGCAAGGTTCCAGATCAGTTCCAAATCAGCAGACAAATTTATTTGGAAAATATTTCCCAGTTAAATGCTATTTCAAAGAGCAACTTCATTTTTTTAAAGGACTTTTTGGTGTGAACCCTTTTAATGTCTTTACTGAATTTGTTACAACACTCCTTCTGTTTTATGCTTTTGTTTCTTGACCACATTCATGTGTGATCTTTGCTCCCTGACCAGGGGTCACACCCTCACCCGCATCTTTGGGAGGTGAAGTCTTAACCATTGGACCACTGGGGAAGTCCCCACAACTTCATCTTTTACCTCAAATGTGTTACAGTTTTTCTGTTTTAATCTAAATGAAGTAAAAAGAGAAAATATCTAGAGAATATAATGGAATTTTCTTACTTTAATTTTTGTTACTACTGATTAAGCAAATATACATTTTTCTAAAATGACTTAAACAGGGAGAACTATAGCAACATAATGTAAAAATAATGCTTTAAGTTTTTTAGTTACATCAACTCAATGTCAAATTATTTTAAAGATAATTAAATTTATCTATTTTTCCAGAGGATTATTCTGTTTGTATTATTTTAAAGTAGCATAGATGTATGTGTGTGTGGGTATAACTTCTAATATCACGTATTGGTTCTAGAGAAATTTTCTATATTAATGTACTATAAGAAATCTGTTATTATAAACTAATAAAAATTCAAGTCAACTTTTAATTTTAAAGCAAACTTCATAGAATAAAAAGCAGTGTAATAAACTATCTCAGCAATGTTTTTCCAAACTTCCCCTAGACCCGACTCCAAATAGGTAAACAGGCATCTGACCTACAGTCCCCTGACTTTCAGTCTCTTTTCTCTTCCAACAGAAGACTAACAGAAAAGTAGATCAACAGTATTGTGCCCAAGGTAATAGCATATTGCCTGAAGTTATATTGTAACTGAGTCGTTTTAGTCTGTTTCTACTACACTTTTCTATTACCAGTAATAAAACAATGAGAGCTAGCATATACTGAGACTTTAGTGTGTGAAAGGCACTATCGTACAAGCTGTATATATATTAACTATTACTTCCCTTGGTCCTCACTCTCCCAATTATGCACCAGATAAATCCCTGATTTAACTTAGCATTCAATGTCTACCACCGTCTTACCCTTGACTGCTTTTCAAATCAATGCCTAATGAACTGGGGGCTCATCCTAGAAATATTAAACTAATTATTGTTTCGTAAATTCTTCTTTAACATCATAGTGTCTTTCCACTTCTTAACTACAACAACAACAACAAAATTTTAAAGATTTTTCTGTTATAACAGAGGAGGATGTGTGAAAAGCGAAAGTGTTAGTTGCTCAGTCATGTCAGACTCTTTGTGACTCCATGGACTGTAGCCCACCAGGCTCCTCTGTCCATGAAATTCTCTAGGCAAAAATACTGGGGTGAGTAGCCACAAGTCCCTTCTCCAGGTGATCTTCCCAACCCAGGGTCCAACCCAATCTTGTGCATTGCAGGCACATTCTTTACCATCTAAGCCACCAGGGAAGCCCATTGTTTAAATAAACCTACTAATCATTAAATAGTTTTTCTTTCTTAATATTAAAAAAAGCTAAAATGCATTAAAATATGTTATTCTTACCTAAAGAAAGAGAATACTGTCAACAGAGTAGTTATAGTAGTAATTTGGGATGAAAATGTAGATGATCCTTGGATGAGGAATGTTGATAACAGTTAAACTTGGGCTATGGATATACATGGAGGTTCATTTTACTGTTTTAACCTTTTGTATATATTTTTGAAATTTTTCATAATATATGCTAAAGATATGCCTGATAAAGTGCTTTCCCCAAGGGTTTAGGACACTGTCATCAAAACTTCTATAAGATTGAAATAAGGCATCATAATAACCACAAAGATGAACACTTGGATTATTGTAGGAAATCTAAGAAGGAAATTAAATCAAAGATAAGACTAGCTCTAGAAAGTATTTTAGGAGAGGTGGCAGTGATGGTAGAGAAAAGTTGTTTTTCTTGATTGTAAATCTCCAATAAGCAGTGATTTTTTTTTTAACTTTTTCTGAACTGAACCTACTTCTGAAATGAGAAACAGGCAATGTTTCTAGCTTTACTCTAAACTCTTTGACTTTTACTTCAACGGCAATTTCCTATGCGTGTGAGATACATAGATAAAATACCTTTTTTCTTATGATCCCATCAAATCATGGTCACAATAAAGTTATTTCCATGCTAGGGAAATGGCCTTAATAAAAACTGTGATATGAAAGCAGAATATGGGTTGTGTAAATAGTATGCAAATATTGATTTCAGTATTAAACTATTGTACTTCTTGATAATGCTGGAGAAAATGTAATTTGAAATGTATTCTTAAAAGGGCTAAAATAATATATGAGGTCATTTTTTATTGTGCATTTGAGGTTCATATCAGTTTAAGCTGTAAAAGCTATATTTTTCTCCATTAGAAAGGCTTATCTCATTTTAACATTTCATTTCAGATTTATTTCAGTGTGCTAATCATAGAAACAGAAATTCTATTTTATTTTAACACATTTTAGAAAGCTAAATGGACTCATTATTGGGTTATTATCAAGTTCTAATTCTGAATTCCACTGGATTTTCATGGCATGAGCTTCTAGCACATTTGGAAATGTGGGAGAAAAGGACATATCCAAAAACAAGTAGTTGGCTGATGTGGTAGTTATAACCTTTTTTTTTTTTTTTTTGGCCATTTGTTATATCATCCTGAAAAACCACATAGTTAGTCATTTACACCCCAATTTTAGATTGTATTTGGTCCTAATCAGAAGTTAGCAAACTTTCGCCACACAGGGTCAGAGAATCCATAAAGTCTCTCACACATCTACACAAGTCTGTCATTGTATTAACAACAAAAACCTTCATGGATGATATGTAAATGAAAGGATGTGGCTGTGTCTCAATAAAGCTTTATTTACAAAATCCCTGTAGCCTGCTCTAGAATAGGGCTTCTCAGACTTCATGTGCATAAGAATCTCCTACATCAACAGAATCTTGATGATATAAGTGATAAAAGGGTCTATTTTAAATATCCTTGTTTCACAGTTTTCAAAAGCATTTTAAAATACATCAGTTCCCTATTGTTGCTGTAATGAATCACCACACACTTAGTAGCTTAAAGAGCACAAGTTTGTTATCTTAGTTCTGAAGGTCAAAGTTCTGAAAAGTGTCTTACGGGATTAAAACCATGTACCTCATAGGACCTGCTCCTACTGAGGCTCTGGGAGAGAATCACCTTTCTTTTCCCAGTACTACAGGCTACCTCATTCCTTGAATAAGGACCCTGCCTCATATCACCTTTTATCCTTCAACCCTCATCCCCCTTTCTCTTATAAAGGGAAAGTGAAAGTATTAATCATTCAGTCTTGTCCAACTCTTTGCAACCCGATGGACTGTAGCCCACCAGGCTCCTCTGTGCATGTGATTTCCCAGGCAGCAATACTGAAGTGGGTTGCCACTCCCTTCTCCGGGGAATCTTCCCATCCCAGGTCTCTCTGCATTGCAGGTGGATTCTTTAATATCTGAGCTACCAGGAACGCCCTTCTAAGGACCCTTGTAATTCCATTGGGCCCAATATTATCTCCTCATCTCAAGATCTTGGACTTGATTGCATCTGTTATTTTTTCTCTATAAAGTAACATATTTATAGGTTCTGGGGACTAGGACAAGGTCATCTTTGAGATCCAGTATTTAGCCTAGCACACAAAGGCAATAATGGAGTAACAAAAGGTGAATTGTGTTTCTGGAAGAAAGAGATAGATGGGCAGGGAACAAGATCCCAAAGGCTTCCTGGCCAAGGTCAGCACCTTTTCAGGATCCTCGAACAGACTGGTTCCTTTCTTGCCCATACCTGACCAAATAGTGCCCAATAGGTAGGGATGAGCCTAGCTGAGCTAGAGCCTCCTCTGCCTCAGCTGTAGGTAGGTCTAAGATGGATATTACATCATGGACCATTGGGCATTTTAGCACCTTTTCACAAGAGCTGACATTTTACTCCAGCCCTCTGATTATGATGGTTGATAGCTTTAGACAAAGAAGATCAAGGGGTAGTGGGAATAATTCCCACTGGAAAATTATTACAGGGGGAATAATAATCTCTCTCACCCTTCAGTATTTTGACCCTCAGTTCAATCCTAATGTTTCTGGAGATAAAAGATTTCCCATGTGGAAATGTCCCAGACCTGTCTTCCTGTGTCAGCTCTTGGGAATAAAAAAAGAATCATAAGAGGCTTCAAAGAGATGAAGTGAAAACTGGAATAAAATGCTCATTTGGTGCAAAAATATCCTTTACCTCTACCCATCTGTCTGAATGGATCCTCCTCTTTACAGAATGGAGCAACAAAATCCAGTCAATACAAAGTATACATATTTTTTATCTGAGCAAATAATTCTGTTATTTGAAAAGATTTAATTTAGTACTTTTTTGTTTTTGTTTTCATTGAAGTATAGTTGACATAATATTATGTTAATTCCAGGAGTATAACATAGTGATTCAACATTTAAATATATTATAATATGATCACCATAATGTATCTAGCTACCATCTGTCCTCATACAAATTTACTGCAGCTTTATTGACAATATTCCTTATGCTGTACATTACAATCCTATCCCTTATTTATTTTATAACTGGAAGTTTGTACCTTTTAATTTTCTTTACCTATTTTGCCCAACCCTCCTGTTCATCTACCATATTTTGCCCAACCCTCCTGTTCTTCTACCCTCTGTAAACCACAAGTTTGACCTCTGTATTTTTGATGCTGTTTCTCTTTGCTTGTATGTTTTGTGTTTTGTGATAACTGTAAGTAAAATCATGTGGTATGTGTCCATAACTGTCTGATTTTATTCACTTAGCTGAATACCTTCTAGATCCAACCATGTGGTTGCAAATGGAATGATTATATTCTTTTTATGGCTGATTAATTTCTGCTTTATTGACTATGCCAAAGCCTTTGACTGTGTGGATCACAATAAACTATGGAAAATTCTGAAAGAGATGGGAATACCAGACCACCTGACCTGCCTCTTGAGAAATTTGTATGCAGGTCAGGAAGCAACAGTTAGAACTGGACATGGAAAAACAAACTGGTTCCAAATAGGAAAAGGAGCATGTCAAGGCTGTATATTGTCACCCTGATTATTTAACTTATATGCAGAGTACATCATGAGAAATGCTGGGCTGGAAGAAACACAAGCTGGAATCAAGATTGCTGGGAGAAATACCAATAACCTCAGATATGCAGATGCTGCTGCTGCTGCTGCTAAGTCGCTTCAGTCGTGTCTGACTCTGTGCGACCCCATAGACGGTAGCCCACCAGGCTCCGCTGTTCCTTGGGATTCTCCAGGCAAGAACACTGGAGTGGGTTGCCATTTCCTTCTCCAATGCATGAAAGTGAAAAGTAAAAGTGAAGTCGTTCAGTTGTGTCCAACTCTTAGTGACCCAATGGACTGCAGCCTACCAGGCTCCTCAGTCCATGGGATTTGCCAGGCAAGAGCACTGGAGTGGGCTGCCATTGCCTTCTCCGGATATGCAGATGACACCACCCTTGTGGCAGAAAGTGAAGAGGAACTAAAAAGGCTCTTGATGGAAGTGAAGGTGGAGAGTGAAAAACTTGGCTTAAAGCTCAACATTCAGAAAATGAAGATCATGGCATCCAGTCCCATCACTTCATGGGAAATAAAGATGGGGAAACAGTGGAAACAGTGTCAGACTTTATTTTTGTGGGCTCCAAAATCACTGCAGATGGTGACTGCAGCCATGAAATTAAAAGACGCTTACTCCTTGGAAGGAAAGTTTTGACCAACCTAGAGAGCGTATTCAAAAGCAGAGACATTACTTTGCCAACAAAGGTCTGTCTAGTCAAGGCTATGGTTTTTCCTGTGGTTATGTATGGATGTGAGAGTTGGACTGTGAAGAAGGCTGAGTGCCAAAGATTTGATGCTTTTGAACTATGGTGTTGGAGAAGACTCTTGAGAGTCCCTTGGACTGCAAGGAAATCCAACCCGTCCATTCTGAAGGAGATCAGCCCTGGGATTTCTTTGGAAGGAATGATGCTAAAGCTGAAACTCCAGTACTTTGGCTACCTCATGCAAAGAGTTGACTCACTGGAAAAGACTCTGATGCTGGGAGGGATTGGGGGCAGGAGGAGAAGGGGAGGACAGAGGATGAGATGGCTGGATGGCATCACTGTGTCAATGGACGTGAGTCTGAGTGAGCTTCGGGAGTTGGTGATGGACAGGAAGGCCTGGCATGCTCTGATTCATGGGGTCGCAAAGAGTTGGACACGACTGAGCGACTGAACTGAACTGAATATTTCATTATATATATCCCACATCTTTTTTATCCCTTTGTCTACTGATAGACACTTAGATTGCTCCTATATGTTGCCTATTGCAAATAATGCTGCAGTAAGCACGGGAGTGTGCATCTCTTTTGGAATTACTGTTTTTGTTTTCTTTGGGTTAATTTGAGAAGTGGAATCACTGAACCAGTTCGGATTTTTAATTTTTGAGGAATCTTCATACTATTTTCCATAGAGTCTGCATCAAATTACAATCCTCCCCCAAAACATGAGTGTTCTATTCACATTTTTGCTAACACTTGTGATTTCTTGTCATTTGGATAGTGGCCATTCTGACAGACGTGAGGTGATATCTTGTTATGGTTTTGACTTGCATTTCCCTGATAATTAGTGATGCTGAGCATCTTTCCACCTGTCTGTTCCCCATCCTGTGTCTTCTTTTGAAAGTGCCTATTCAGATCATCTGCCCATTTTTAAATCAGGTTATTCATCTTTTGTCATGTTAAGTTGTATGAATTCTTTGTATATTTTGGTTATTAGCCCCTTAGAAGACATATCATTTGCAAACATTTTCCCCCATTTAGTAGGTTGCCTGTTTGTTTTATTCATGGTTTCTTTTGAGCTGCCCTGCTGGCTCAGATCATAAAGGATCTGCCTGCAATGCAGGAGACGCAGGAGATGTTGGTTCGATCCCTGGGTCGAGATCAAATTAGGAGTAGGAATTAGAGTAGGAAATGCCATCCCACTCCAGTATTCATGCCTGAAAATCCCATGGACAAAGGAGTCTGGTGGGCTACAATCCATGGGGTCCCAAGAGTCAGACACGACTGAGCAACTAACACTTTTTCACTTTTCACTTTCCTTATCTGTGCAAATCTTTTAAGCTGGGTGCAGTCCTATTGGTTTATCTTAGCTTTCATTTCTTTTGCCTGGGGAGACAGATCCAATAAATGGCATCAAGAGCTTACTGCCTTTTTTTCCCCCCTTGGAATTTTATGGTTTAAGGATTTACATTTAACTTTTTAACCCATCTTGAACTTATTTTTGTGTTGGTGTAAAAAAAAAAAAAAATTGATCCCATTTCATTCCTTTGCATGTAGCTATTCATTTTCTCAACACCATTTATTAAAGAGGCTCTTTTTTCTCATTTTATACTCTGGCCTAATTTATCATAGACTAATTGATCACATAAGCACGTGTTCTTTTCTGAGCTCTCTATTTTGTTCCATTGATATCTCTGCCTGTTTTTGTGACTGGACCATACTATATTGATTACTGTAGCTTTGTAGGATAGTTTGAAATCAGGGCAAATGATGCCTCCAGCTTTGTGGTTCTTTCTCAAGATTGCTTTGACTATTCAGTGTCTTTTGTGGTTCCATACAAATTCTGGGATTATTACTCTAATTCTGTGAAAAATACTGTTTTGTTTTATTTTGGGGGGTAGGGATTGTGTTGAATCTGTAGATTGCCTTGGATAGTATTGACATTTTAGCAATATAATAATTCTTCAAATCCATGAGCACATATATTTCACCTATACTTTTATTTAATTTAAATACATTTAATTTATTCCTAATATGGCATTATAACCATATTAATTCTTCAAATCCATGGATGCAGTTCTTTCACCTATGCTTTTATTAATTTAAATTAAATACATTTAATTTATTCCAAGGTATTTTATTTTTATGTAATTTTAAATGAGATTGTATTCTTAATTCTCTTTCATATAGATTTTTTTTCAGTATATAAGAATGCAACAAATTTCTGTATAGCAATTTTTTAACTTTACTGAATTCACTTATGAGTTTTAGTAGGTTTATGGTGACATCTTTAGGGTTTCTGAATGTAATATCATGTAATCTGCAAACAGTGACAACTTTACTTCTCTCTAATTTGGATTTTTTCTTTTTTGTCTAATTGCTGAGAATAGAACTTCTAATACTATGTTGGATAAAAGTGATAAGAGTGGATGTCCTTGTCTTGTTTGTGGTCGAAGAGGAAATGCTGTCAACTTTTAACCATTTAGAATAGTGTTAGCTATGGGTTTGCAACATATGACTTTTATTACATTGAGATATGGTCCCACTATACCCATTGTGTTGAGAGTTTCTGTCATGAGTTGATGTTGAATTTTGTCAAAAAGAACTGGATTTTTCTACTAAAATAATTATATGGTTTTATCTTTGTTTTTTTAATGTGGTTGTACATTGATTGATTTGTAGATATTGAATCATCCTTGCATCCCTGAGATAAGCCAATTTCATAATGGCCTGTGATCCTTTTATGTAATGTTTTATTTGGTGTGCTTTTATTTTATCAAAGATTTTTACATTTATTTGTATCATGGATGTAAAGTGCAAATGTTAGTCTTTCAGTCATGTCTGACTCTTTGGGACCTATGGACTGTAGGGCTCCACTGTCCATGGGATTCTCCAGGCAAGAATAATAGAGTAAGTAGCTATTCCCTTCTCTAGGGGTCTTCCTGACCCAGAAATTGAACCTGAGTCTCCCTCATTGTGTACAGGTTCTTTACCATTTGAGCCACTAGGGAAGCCCAATTTATTGTGGATATTGGCCTGTAATTTTTTTCCCGCCCCACTAACAGTGTCTTTGTCTAGTTTTGGTATAAAGGTTGGCTTTATAGAATGAATTTGGAAATGTTCCTTGCCATTTCAATTTGTTGGAATTGTTGAAAATTGTAAGTTTTAACTCTTTTCTGAATGTTTGGTAGAATTCACCTGTGAAACTGTTTAGTTCTTAGACTACTGTTTGTTGGGACTTTTTGTTTACTGATTCAATTTCATTACTAATAATGGGCCATTTCTTGTTTTATATTTCTTCCTGATTCAGTTTTGGGAAATTGTACATTTCAAAGAGTTTTAGCCATTTCTTCAATGTTGTCCATTTTATGAGTGAATAATTGTTTGTAGTAATCTCTTAGGTGGGCTTCCCTGATGGCTCAGATGGTAAAGAATCCTCCTGCCAATGCTGGAGACAAGGGTTTAATTCCTAGGTTGGTAAGATCCCCTGGAGAATGGAATGCCAACCCACTCCCTTATTCTTGCCTGGAGAATCCCAGGTTATTTAAAAACATATTGATTTCCAGATTTCTGGATTTTTTAATTTTTTTTTTCTTTTGGTTGATACCTAGTCTATACAGTTGTGGTCAGAAAAGACACAATTCAATCTTCTTTAACTTATTAAGAGTTTCTTTCTTTTTTTTGTGACCTAGCATGTAACTTATCATGAAGAATATTCCTGTGCACTTGAAAACATTGGGTATTCTGCAGTTTTGAGATGGAGTATTTTGTATAAATCTGTTAAGTCGATCTGTTTTAATAAATCTTTTAAGACCAATGTTTCCATATTAATTTTCTATCTGGATCATGTCAATTGATGTAGTGGGTTGTTAAATTCTTCTACTATTATTGAGTTACTGTCGGTTTCCTCCTTTATGTCTGTTAACATTTGCTTTATGTATTTAGGCGCATGCGTGTTGGATACGTATATATTTACACTTTAGGAAATTTTTTAGCTCTTATTTCTTCAAATAAATTCTCTGCCTCTTTCTGTCTCTTCTTAAGGAACTCCTTGATGTTGTTCCAGAAGTTCCTAAACTATCCTTATTTTTCTTTTCAATTCTCTTTCTGTTCAGCTGGTTCATTCTTTTGTGTTCTCCAATCTGCTGATGCCCAGTTCTCTCTAGTGCATTTTTCATTTCAGTTATCATATTCTTCAGCTCTGATTTATCATAATGTATTTTTTTAAACTTTCTTGAAGTTCTCACTAGGCTCATCCATTATTCTCTGTGTTTGATTAGCATGTTTATGACCATTAACTTGAACTCTCTATCAGGTAGATTGCTTATCTTCATTTTGTTTGGTTCTTTTTCTGAAGTTTTCTCTTGTTTCTTTGCTCAGAACATACTTATCTGTCCTACATCCTCATTTTGTCCAGTTGTAGACTTATAAACAAAATAAAATCATACATCATCATTAGATCTGGTAAGTAAAAAAATAATGTTATCAGAAATGAAAAATCAACAGATGTAAACAGCCTTTAAATTTTTGCTTAGGAGAGAATTCATGAAAGGAAGATAAGTCTGAGGATGATACTTAGATTGAAGTTGAGCCAAGTTAAAATATGGAAAATATGAAAGCAAAATTAAAGAATAAACATTGTATCAGCCAACAGACATTTAATACATTCTCATCAGGAAAGAATAGTGGGAATTGTAAAGAACCTATCTTCAAAGTGATAATAGCTGATGATAAGTGACATTGCTGCTTGAGTTCAGAAGGCACGACAGTTAATGCTAATATCCACATTTACTACACTGGGTAGAAAGGGGGGAAAAAAGTAAAATACATCAACTAAAAACAGTGCCAGATAGTGACATATCATATTATTTCAACTATGACTTATAAATTTGGAATTGTTGATAGTTTTAACACCAGTCCACAGCCCAGGTGTTGAGGACCACTGGTCTAGTATATTAAAAACTAGTTTGTCCCTATATCTTTTCATAATTGATGTTTTAGCAAATATTTTAGAAAAGGAAAATGACTAAAATATGATGAAACTGATTTTAATCATTTCTCAATCATTTACCTTATATTGTCTCTATATAAAAAACCATGCATAAGTCTATGCATGTATATAAAAATAAACAAAATAAACTTTTAAATAGATGAGAGTATTACTCTAAAACCTGATAGAAAGATTCCAGAAACATCACATTTTGGAACAAACACATTTTAAATAGCTTTCCGACTTTCAGACCACTTTTCAGGTCAGAAGAAAAACAAATATTCAGATACAAATATGTGGAATTGGAGAAGGCAATGGCACCCCACTCCAGCACTCTTGCCTGGAAAATCCCATGGACGGAGGAGCCTGATGGGCCGCAGTCCATGGGGTCGCTAAGAGTGGGAAATGACTGAGTGGCTTCACTTTCACTTTTCACTTTCATGCATTGGAGAAGGAAGTGGCAACCCACTCCAGTATTCTTGCCTGGAGAATCCCAGGGACTGGGGAGCCTGGTGGGCTTCCATCTATGGGGTCGCACAGAGTCGGACACGACTGAAGCGACTTAGCAGCAGCAGCAGCATGTGGAATTGGAGATCACTGAGATTATTGACTTTTGTTTTTTGGCAGCACCATTGGGAATCGTAATTCCTTTACCAGAGGCCAATTATTTCATACCTAATTATTTCATAATTTAGGCCAAGAATATTTCTTAGTTTTCCAGTAAATTTTTAGGAAGGTAACTAAGAACATTTCTCTTTTTGATAATGGTATCATCGATATGATTTATAACTGAAAATAATTGTAATTGGTAAATATATAAAAATAAATTACACACAGAAGCAAGATCTATGATGCATTGGTTTCTAATTGTAAAACATTCCCTCTCTACTGTGAACTTTTTGAATAATAAAAAGTAATTTAGAAAATATTTTAAAAGTCAATATACAGAAGTAAGAAACTTTTTTGAGCCTATGAATTTCAAATATATTTGTAAATATGCTATATATTCTTAGAAAATTGAGGTTTTTAAAATAAACTTAATCACACACCATTATTAACATCAAAGACATGGCAATTTTAAAAAGAGAAATAGAAAATATGAAATAAATGTAGTTAGTTCTGTTTGTCTAAAACAGATCCTTCCCAAAGAGAAAGATAATATAAATTTAGAAAACTATTTAAAGCATTAGCTCCATAAAGAGATATTTTATTATATGTTTGGCATAAATGTAGCATAAATTAATATTCTGACACTATCTTTGTATATCTATATATTATCTTATTGATTCCCTTCCATGGGTTAGCTTTATTTAATATTTTAAGTTGAAACTATGTTTTATTGAGATGATTCAATTTTTGTTTATTTTATCAAATGGTATATTACATTATAGGAAAAAAATAGTCTTTGAAATTTTTGTCAAAGAAGATTTAATTTTTGAAAAAAAATGTGACTAAGGACTGTGGTATCATTTCAAAACCAACAGGAATCTTCCTTATGTGAAAAATTGTGCCTGGTATAGTCAATTATTTAACTGCTTAGCCAGAAATATGAGTACTATACATAAAGTAAAAGAACTAGTATTTACTTATGATTCATTGTATTTAAAATAGCTCCTTCTACTACTCCATTGTGCCTTTCCTAACATAGTTCCATATCACAGCAGAATATTTTTTTGAGAACATTACAGTATATGTCTAGTATATTATTCTGTTTTGCAAAGCAAGGTGAGGTAAATATTTACTCAAATTTGAGATACACTGATACAAAATACATTTTACAGAGACTTGATATAACATGAAGTGTGTGTGTGGGTGTGTGTGGGGTGTGTGTGTGTGTGTGGGTGTGTGTGTGTGGGTGTGTGGGTGTGGGTGTGTGTGTGTGGGTGTGTGTGTGGGTGTGTGTGGGTGTGTGTGTGGGTGTGTGTGGGGGGGTGCCTGCCAAATGGCACTAGTGGTAAAGAACCTGCCTGCCAATGCAGGAGATACAAGGGACCTGAGTTTGATCTGTGTGTCAGGAAGATCCCCTGGTGGAGTTCATGGCAACCCATTCCAATATTCTTACCTGGAGAATCCCATGGACAGAGGAGCCTGGCAGGCTGTAGTCCATGGCATTGCAAAGAGTCAGACATGACTGAAACTGAAGTGACTTAGCATGCAGGCATATATATACATTTGGAGAAGTCAATGGCACCCCACTCCACTACTCTTGCCTGGAAAATCCCATGGATGGAGGAGCCTGGTGGGCTGCAGTCCATGGGGTTGCAAAGAGTCAGACATGACTGAAACTGAAGTGACTTAGCATGCAGGCATATATATACATTAACTACCTAATGCTTCCTGTGTCTCTGGGATAGTACAACCACATTAAAAGTCTCTTCGCACCTGACTGTCAGTTCAGTTCATTTCAGTCGCTCAGTCGTGTCTGACTCGTTGTGACCACATGAACCGCAGCATGCCTGGCCTCCCTGAACATCACCAACTCCCGGAGCTTACCCAAACTCATGTCCGTTGAGTCCGTGATGTCATCCAACCATCTCATCCTCTGTCATCCCCTTATCCTCCTGCCCTCAATCTTTCCTAGCATCAGGGTCTTTTTAAATGAGTCAGCTCTTCCTATCAGGTGGCCAAAGTATTGGAGTTTCAGCTTCAACATCAGTCCTTCCAGTGAACACCTAGGACTGATCACCTTTAGGATGGACTGGTTGGATCTCCTTACAGTCCAAGGGACTTTCAAGAGTATTCTCCTATACCACAGTTCAAAAGCATCAATTCTTCAATGCTCAGCTTTCTTTATAGTCCAACTCTCACATCCATACATGACTACTGGAAAAACCATAGCCTTCACTAGACAGAGCTTTATTGTCAAAGTAATGTCTCTGCTTTTCAATATGCTGCCTAGGTTGGTCATAACTTTCCTTCTAAGGAGTAAGCATCTTTTAATGTCATGGCTGCAATCACCATCTGAAGTGATTTTGGAGCCCCCAAAAATAAAGTTAGCCACTGTTTCCACTGTTTCCCCATATATTTGCCATTGACTACTTCTCATCAAACCTCAGAACAACAGCCCAAGGTATCGTTAGGGCTCATGACATCAGTTGCAGAACCAACACTGCCACTTCAGGTATGTGTGTTTCCTCCACAGCTTTCAAATTTTCTAGCTTTTGCCTTGAATGCAAATAGTTGTTGTTATTGTTCAGTGGCTAAGCCATGTCTGACTCTTTGTGACCCCATGGACTGCAGCAAACCAGGCTCCTCTGTCCTTCACCATCTCCCGGAGTTTGCTCATACTCACGTATGTGCATGTTCAGTCATGTCTGGTTTTTTTATAACTCCCAGACTGTAGCCCACCAGGCTCCTCTATCCATGGGATTTCCCAGGCAAGAATACTGGAATAAGTTGCCATTTTCTCCTCCAGGGGATCCTATTTGACAAATTGTAGGCACTCAATTGGAGAAAGCAATGGCACCCTACTCCAGTACTCTTGCCTGGAAAATCCTATGAATGGGGGAGCCTGGAAGGCTGAAGTCCATGGGGTCGCTAGAGTCAGACACAACTAAGTGACTTCACTTTCACTTTTCACTTTCATACATTGGAGAAGGAAATGGCAACCCACTCTAGTGTTCTTGCCTGGAGAATCCCAGAGACAGGGAAGCCTGGTGGGCTGCCGTCTATGGGGTCGCACAGAGTCAGACATGACTGAAGCGACTTAGCAGCAGCAGCAGCAGCAGCAGGCACTCAATAAATGCCAGTATTTTATTAATACAAAATTCCTTCAGTTATCAATAAGTCTTACTTCCTAATCTCTTTATTACTTAAATCAATCTTTTATCAGAACTTTATACTTTCATTCACCCCTTTCCGTTGGCACAGATGATTCATCGGTCTTATAAGTTCCTACTTATAAGAATACACAAAAGTATTCCTACCCAGCACTTACCAAAGCCTAAAATAGGACAAGAATTCTTCCTTCGAGGGGATTATCCCTTTTTTAGGCATTGGAGAGCCTCGTCCATGTGGTAAAAGGAAGGAGAAAAGTAACACAAACGGCATGCTAGCTCACATCTCACATCCCTGTTCAGAACCGGGTCACAAGGCCACGCTCCACCACAAAGGATCTCGGAAAGTGTAGTCCAGGTTGTGGCCAGGCCTCCACTGCAGAGTGAAGTCATCCTTGACATGCCCTCCACAGACTCCAGTTTACAACCCCTGCTTCTCCAGTATCCCCTAAGTACTAGGCATTCTGAGGAGAAAATACAGATATAGATGAGCATTTAGAACAGTTAAAATAGCAAATATTTTTAAGTGTACTTATTGTTTTAATAATCAATAATAAAATAATCAAAAGAAATCAATCCTAAAGGAAATCAACCCTGAATATTCTTTGGAAGGACTGCTGCTAAAGCTGAAGCTCCAATACTGTGGCCACCTGATGCAAAGAGCCAACTCATTGGAAAATACCCTAAAAACTGGGAAAGACTCAGGACAGGAAGAAAAGGGGGTGACAGAAGATGAGATGGTTGAATGGCATCGCTGACTCAATGGACGTGAGTTTGAGCAAAGTCCAGGAGACAGTGAGGAAAAGGGAAGCCTGGTGTGCTGCAGTCCATGGGGTTGCAAAGAGCTGGCCACGACTTAGTGACTAAACAAAACAATTGTTTTAATATATTAGTAGTTCTTTTCAGCAACTTAGTTTTCTGATTAACAGAATTCCAGGCAATTCTGTATTCTTGAAAATCAAATAAATAAATTGTACAGAACACTAAGGATCTTTAAAATTCAGAGTCTCCAGCCCTGGGTGCTGGATTAGATTCACTCTCAAGACACTGATAGCACATCCAGAAGCTATAAAAGATAGCCTGCATTTTTTAAAAAAAAAAAAAGAGCTACCATATATCAAATCAATAAATTCTCCTCTACTAATTGAAGTCAGCAAATTCTTACCAATTTATAGCTGGAATTCTTCAGTGTTTTCATTGGCTTTTGCAATTATTTCTCAGTCATAGGTATGTAAATTTTTTCTGGCATAGATTCTGCAATCATCAAGGTTTTCTGTGACTATGGGGTCACATACAGGAGGTCATTCTAATGATATTAGTAATTTAAAAAGCAATTTAAAATGTAATTTCTTTCTTCAAAGAGCAAATCATTTGCATAGAGAGATAACATATAACAAAGTAGTAAAAACACAGTAAGTCAGTATGAGAGAAAATTTAAGTCAGTGATATCGGTCAGTGGTCTGCAAGCTTTTTGATCAAGTACACAGTATACTACTAATACACTGAACCATGCCTTTCAATATATCAGTTTGGATTTACATAGCATATCCATAGAGTCTTGGACTAATGATATTTGTTTTTTTTTTTCTAATTTTATTTTATTTTTAAACTTTACATAATTGTATTAGTTTTGCCAAATATCACAATGAATCCAACAAATTTAAAATGATGATAGAGACTTTTAAATGTCTTATTCTCTTTTCCGATGAATCATCTTTTTTATTCCCTGAGAAGTACAAAGCCCAGAGCTTGAGGATCACAGTTTCACAAAGGTTCAGGAAAAGGGGATTGAACCTCCATTGGCAAAATCTTTGTGAGAGATTGATACCATCAATGAATAAGATATGGTATGTTATGAACAGTATAGGAAATGTATGAGAAGAAGATAAAAACATCTTTTCAGGAGATGGACTCTACTGCCCTTCTCAATTAGGTAATTTCATTAAAAAAAGAAAAACTTCTAGAGTCAGACAACCTGGTTTCTAATCGTCTCTATTATTTTGTGACCTCGTAAGATGGATCTAACTTTTAGACGTTGTTGTTTAGTCATTTAGTTGTGTCCAACTCTTTGTGGCCCGTGGACTGTAGCACACCAGGTTTCCCTGTCCATCACCAACTCCCGGAGCCCGCTCAAACTTATGTCCATTGAGTCAGTGATGCCATCCCACCATCTCATCCTCTATCACCCCTTTCTAGGTTTCAGTGTCCTTATATCTGAAATAGAGTTATTAACAGTATCTCCTGTATTGGATCTTTGAAAAATTATGGGAAAGGGCTCATGTACATATAATAATTATGCAAAAACAAGATTTTATTGTTGTTGTTAAGACTAGAAAGATAAATTGGGGTGTGACTTGAACAGCCTGAAAGTCAATCTACAGGGCTTTGTAGATTGTACCCCAAACTTTTGGGTTAGCATCAAATATATTGAGATTTTGTGTATAAAGAGGGGTAATAAATAATTGTTGTAGGTCTGAAAGCCAGTGGTTTGACTAGTAAGGGTTTGTCTGCATTTGCAGTAATGGGACCACATAAAAGTCAGCACAAGTGAAGAGATAATTAAATAATTAGATATCTAGAAAATTGTCAAATGAAAAATGATCATGACAGTTTACTTTTTTGTATTGTTGGATGAACAGTCTGTGTTTTGATTGTTTAGTTGCTATGTCATGTCTGACTCTTTGTGACACCATGGAATGTAGCCCGTCAGGCTCCTCTGTCCATGGGATTTCCCAGATAAGTATGCTACAGTGGGTTGCCATTTCCTTCTCCAGGGAATCTTCTCAACCCAGGGATTGAATCCAGGTCTCCTGCATTGGCTGGCTCTCTACCACTGAGCCACCAGGAAAGCCCACAAATATTCTATAGAATTAACAAATGCATATATACATACATATTTTTAAATAAACTTTTATGTTTAAAAGGAAATATTGAAAATTGTCTTTCATGAAATCTGTGAGTTAAAAAGAAATACTTCCTGTTGTATTCTTTCTTTGTCTCATATCTAAAACACAATTGCTCTGAGTATGAGAAGAATGCTAGTTTGAATCTGGGCATGTTTATGCATGTGCCTGAGAGAGAGAGAGAGAGAATTGTTGAAAACTCTAATTAGTATATGCTTAAGTCATTACTTTTGTTTTTTTCCAAAAGTTGTGTTAGTGGGTTAGTAACTCAGTCGTTTCTGACTCTTTGCAATCCTGTGGGCTGTCGCCCAACAGGCTCCTCTGTCCATGGAATTTTCCAGGCAAGAATACTAGAATGGGTATCCATTCCCTTCTCAAGGGGATCTTCCTGACCCAGGGATTGAACCTGGGTCTCTTGTATTGCAAGCAGATTCTTTACTGTCTGAGCCACCAGGGTTTGGGTTGAGGATCTCCCAAGTGTTATCCTGCTTCAATTAAGAAAGAATTTAAGTTCCTAAAAGAAAGCTGAGTGCCGAAGATTTGAAGCTTTCAAACTGTGGTGCTGGAGAAGATTCTTGAGAGCCCCTTGGACAGCAAGGAGATTAAACAGTCAATCCTAAAGGAAATCAGTCCTGAATATTCATTGGAAAGACTGATGCTGAAGCTGAAGTTCCAATAGTTTGGCCACTTGATGCAAAGAACTGACTCATTAGAATACAATTATGTAAAGTTTAAAAATAAAATAAAATTAAAAAAATAAATGAATAAAAACATCAAAAAAAGAAAAGACCCTGATACTGGGAAAGATTGAAGGCAAGAGGAGAAGGGGACAGCAGAGGATGAGATGGTTGGATGACATCATCGCCTCAATGGGCGTGAGTTTGAGCAAGCTCCAGGAGTTGGTGATGGACAGGGAAGCCTGGCATGCTGCAGTCCATGGGGCTGCAAAGAGTTGGATATTACTGAGCAACTGAACTTAAGTTCCTAATGCATTTATGTAGAGCCCTGAAGAAGTTTCAAGAAAGGATATTTCATTAAACACTGCAAGTGGAGATAAATTTCATAGTTTCATCCTTTTGTAATTAAAACAAATCTCATCTATCATTGAAGTCTGTGGATTCAATATTGCTTTTAATTGGATAATCTGAAAATACTTGATAAGTCAGAGTAGATATGGGGCTTTGTATAATTGGTTCAAGTCTAGGTTACACTGAAAAATCCTTTCCATTTAGAAAAAGACAAAAAATGTAGATGATTTCTCCTTTTTCTTCCTTTAGTTTTATATATAAGCCATGTGTTGAATATGTTTCTCTGTTCAATTTTTAAAAAAACTTTCCTGGGCACTAGACTGGTCAGATATGCAAAAATACAAACTTTTCTTTATAGACTCCTCCTGCAGTCCCATGGTTAGGACTGCTTTTCAATACAGAGGATATGCGTTCACTCCCTGGTAAAGGAATTATGATTCCCAATGGTGTTGCTGAAAACAGAAGACAATAATCTCAGTTATCTCCAATTCCACATACTTGTATCTGAATATTTGTTTTTCTTCTAACCTGGAAAGTGGTCTGAAAGTCAGAAAGCTATTTAAAATGTGTTTGTTCCAAAATGTGATGTTTCTAGAATCTATCAGATTTTAGAGTAATACTCCCATCTATTTAGTTAATTTTGTTTGTTTTTATATACATGCATATACTTATGCATGTTTTTATATAGAGACAATATAAGGTAAATAATTGAGAAATGATTGAAATCATTTTCATCATATTTTAGTCATTTTCACTCAATAAAATATCTGCTAAAACATCAATTATGAAAACATATAGGGATAAACTACAGTTTTTAATATACTAGACCAGTGGTCCTCAACACCTGGGCTGCGGACTCATACTAGTCCATATCCCGTTAGGAACAGGTTCACACAGCAGGAGGCGAGTGGCCAGCAAACAAGTTAAGCTTCGTCTGCATTTGCAGCCACCCCCATTGCTGGCATTTCTGCTTGTACATTCCTCCTCTCCCCCACATCCATGGAAAAGGTGTCTTCTGTGAAACTGGTGCCTGGTGGCAAAAAGGTTAGGGATCACTGTAGTAGAAAACAAAACCCCAAAGCAATTAAATGTAAATAATCAGGTCTTGAAAAAAATAGCCTACTTTATTCTAACTCTCCTCATTAGTCAAGGAATTGCCTTTATTTTCTGTCTAGAATTGTCTAACTTCCCCTTTACTTAGTGCATGTGGAATTCAATGGATGTGTTAGCAAAAGGTGAAAAATCATAGGGCCTCCCAGGTGGCTCAGTGGTAAAGAACCTGCATGCCAGTTCAGGAGACCTGGGTTCAGTTCCTGGGTCTGGAAGATCCCCTGGAGGAGGAAATGGCAACCAATTTCAGTATTCTTGCCTGGAGAATCCAGACAGAGGAGTCTGGTGGGCTACAGTCCATGGGGTTGCAAAAGAGTAAGTCACAATTTAGCAACTAAACAGCAAACAATTAGCTCATATACATTATTAATGAATGTTAATATATTTTATTATTGATACATATCAGGAATAATTACCTCTTACACAACCTAGAGAGTTGGTGACAAGTATATTTTCTTCTTTGTAACTATGTAAAAAGAAGATTCTGACTCTGGGAAAAGACAAGCATTTTAGTATTTTTAAATTCTATTTTGAACCTATATAGTATGCTTTAGAATCTAAATAAATTTAGGGGAAATTTTATTTAAGGATGCTATCAGTAATATTCCCTATCAATTTAGTCTCACAAAGGTATGTATAATTGAAATTACTTCTCCTCTCCTTGGACAACACAAAGAGTTACTGAAGTTTAATTTACAGAGGTTTTTGCCTGAGCAAATATGGATTGTAGCCCACTAGGCTCCTCTGTCCATGGGATTCTCCAGGCAAGAATATTAGAGTGGGTTGCCATTTCCTCCTCTAGGGGATCTTCCAGACCCAGGGATTGAACTTCCTCTCCTCGGTCACACAAAGAGTGACTGAAGGTTCATTTACAGAGGTTTTTGCCTGAGCTGTACCATAACCTATATTTAGGGAAGAAATCAGAAGAATTTAATGGATCTAAATGGAGAGGGTATACAGATTGCAAGAAATATTATTTCCATGGTGGGGAGAAATTTGCAGAGTTGGAAAAACAAACACAAAAAATTCCACTACAGGTAAACAGATGAAGGATAGGTCACAAAGCACAAAGGGTTTATTGTGGTTTTAGTATTTGAGCTCTTTCTCTGATTTTCAAACCTACCCCACACCCCAGCTGAATGGGAATCTACTCCTTATTTGGGATGGTTATAACTTTGCCCCATCGCAACAGCAAAGAGGCAGAAGCAAGTTAGAAAAGAATCTGGGCTCTGAAATGGTGATGCCTTAAAATAGGAAACCAGTGACTGTGTGAAGGCTGAGCTGTTTTCCAAGCAGTAAACCAGCTGCATTTTGCATGGAGGAGTGACGGCTGAAAGCGCTGACAACTGGGAGAAAGCCAGCTTACAGTGATTCGGGCTGTTGCCGTGAGCACGCAAGCTGCTGCAGAGTCCTGATAAAGATGATTACATAGTTCCCAATATTATGCTGATGAAATAGGCTCCAAAAGCATTGGGAAATATCTGCTGTAGCAGCACAAACCATTCTGCAATCTCCCAAATGCCCTGAATTATGATTGGCTGACAAAGTTACGACTTTTCCAGTTCAGCTCTCTTCATATTTGATTTGTAAAATGAAGCGTAATGGTTTGCTATACAGATTATTGTGAATTACGTATACCCACAGGAATACTCAAGTGAGTCTGATTGCCTTTATTATACTTGATATTTTCAGTGTTGTGTTTCAATATTACTCCCTTTTGCATCCATTTGGTTTGTGTTTCATTTTACTGAAGCTCATTAGTCTAGGGTTTCCTTAAATTCCTTTTTTTTTTTTTTTGACCAGTGTATCAGAGTCACATTTGTTGTTCAACTATTAATTAACTTAGATTGAAATTCTATATTTTAAAGTATCTGCTATCTTTTTTTCTTATTTAATTTCCACTTTGTCTCCAATTATTTATCATGAGGAAACTTTAGAGATTAGTTCTTTCTCTACTAAATGAATGATAAATACTATCAACAAAAATTATAAGGAGAACATAATAGAGAGAACAGAAAATTTAAGTGTCACTTACTGAGAACTAATTGGATTTGTTCTGTGCTAAGCCACTTCAGTCGCGTCTGACTCTTTGTGACCCTTGAACTGTAGCCCGCCAGGCTCCTCTGTCCATGGGATTTCCCAGGCAAGAATACTGGAATGGTTGCTACTTCCTCCTCCAGGGGATCTTCCAGACCCAGGGATCGAACCTGTATCTGTGTCTCTTGCATTGCAGGCAGATTCTTTACCCACTGAGCCATCCAGAAAGACTGATATGATCTAGGAATTGAAAAAGGTCAGTGTGATTGTAACTTCTTGGGCAGTGAGGAAGGGCAGGTCATGAGTTTTGAAAGTCACATTGGGGCTTTTTAGGATCACGTAGGCTGTGGTATTTGAATTTTACACTTGTTTACTGCTTATGTCCTACAACAATTTTAAGTGTTTACCTTTTAAAAGAAAGAAGTACTTGAAATACTTAACCTTTTATTGATTAGGTGGAAAAGCAGAATTGCAAACAAATGCATTTAACTTTAGATTGCAAATCTCTTAAAATAATTTGGTAAATACCTGGGTGTGTATAGAATCACAGAATTTCAAAAGACTTTAAAAAAAAAAAAAGGCAGAGCTTAAATCAGTCAGGGCAGAGATAGAATGATACCTCATGGTGAAGAAGAAAAAATACTGCCACCTAACCCAGAATCATTATATGTAGTTAATATAATTACAACCCCAGGATTAAACCCTCTCTTTTGTAGACTTGTTCACATGTGAGATTGTCAAGGGTATAAACTTGGAATTGAGCAATCTGACACACTTCTTTCTTCTCATGGACCCAGGAGGGGTGTATTATACCTTCCAGGAAAATCTGAGAATTTTGATAACTCTATCCCTTTGTAAGATCTAGCTCTGATCTTTTAAAATTAAGATTGTTGCCTCCCCATCATGAGAACCAACTTCATTGTTCTTTCTGAAAGTGAGTTTTCACCCATTTTGTAAAAAACCATTCCAGTTTGTAAAGCCATTTTGTTTTTATTTTGATTCCTGAGAAACATTGCATTTCTTTATTATGACATGGTGGTCTTTTACATTGAATTTTCTGAAAATGTACTTAGTGTATTAAAATAAATTACATGTTCAGCAAGTCTTATCAGTATTGCTTCAGTATTGGGTTGGTCCAAAAAGTTCATTTGGGTAAGACGTTATGCTGCTGCTGCTAAGTTGCTTCAGTCGTGTCCGACTCTGTGCGACCCCATAGACGGCAGCCCATCAGGCTCCTCCATCCCTGGGATTCTCCAGGCAAGAACACTGGAGTGGGTTGCCATTTCCTTCTCTCCAATGCATGAAAGTGAAAAGTGAAGTCACTCAGTCGTCTCTGACTCTTAGGGACCCCATGGACTGCAGCCTACCAGGCTCGCTCTGTCCATGGGGTTCTCCAGGCAAGAGTACTGGAGACCAACCCATGAGTATTTTATTATTGTTACTATTATTGATATTTGTACTTTCTATCCAACTTGGAGAATACCTATACTCACCTATAAACTCAGAAAATAGGGTGTTAGTGCCATTGTGTGTTTTCTAAAAGTGTATAGCACGGATTTCTACTCTCACAATCCCAGCAAGCCTGTAATAATTAAAGTCACAATACAAGTAATCCTAGAGAAGTCATTCAGTGTCTTCATCCCTTAATATCTCCACACTTAAGTAGATCTAGTCTTTCAACAGCTGCTCGTTTCATGAAAAGAGGTCCTGAACAAGGTCAAGTTCTACCTTCAGGCTACATTCAGCCAAAATGAATTTACAAAACATAGTACTCTAGGGAACAGATGTGTGGTAGTTTTTAAGGCACCCAGAAATGTGATATGTGTCAGTCTACTATTAAACTAATCTTTAGGTAATACCAGGAAGACTATCAGTCTACAGAAAGTCTTGTTTAACTGACAAACATGTATATGGCATTTCCTGTCATTATTCTAAGGACTTCATAAATATCAACTCACTTACCTTCATGCAATCCTGTAACATAGGTGTCACTGTTTTTTTCTTGCACAGATAAGAAAGTGAACCTAAGAAAAGTTAAATAGTTTTCTCAAGATTACAATAAGTGGGAGGTATAGATTGAAGTCCAAGATTCATGCTCTCAACTGCTGCGCTAGTTTCACTCAATCTTATGCTGTGTCCAGAGCCTGCCCTCAAATTTTGCATTCATTCAGTAGACTGAAAGTTTAATGTATAAAAGCAGGAGATTGAATTAAGAGCAAAGACCATCGGGGTAAAAATCTGAACGGACAGATGTTGATTTGATAGGAGATGTAGAGTAGATATTTTGTTTTCTATCAAGGATCATGGACAACCAATATTAAGAAGCAAAGGGCTAACAGTGAAAAGTGACTTTTAAATATTCTGTGTCTTCATGAACTGTGTAAAATGGATGTAGCCACCTCCTTTTAAAGTTATGAAAGGATAAAGGGCTTCTGGCTTCTGTGTCGATTATGTACCATTTAGTATGAATGCATCTGTAGCTTTAATTTGATTAATCTTTGCACTTTATGTAAATTAAATTAGCTTTAGGGAATCAGAGAAAAATGATCTCAGAGAGTGTTACTTTGACAACATCCTGCTGAGACAGGATCTTGGTAGAAATACCAGTGAGAGAAGGAAAGCATTTCTCGTGTTTCAGGGTGGTGAGTGCTTATGTGTCAGTGAAAACACACTTTCTGCCTCTTGGACTTTTCCATCAATTTGAAGCAAGCACTAATTAGCTGCTGGAAAACAGAAATAAATTATGCACAACCTATTTCTTTCAAGTATCTCTCAATCTGGTAGGAAAGACAGACAAAATTCAAAAATAACACTTATTGTACAATGTGATATAGGTCCTGTGGGCCAGCCCCTCACTTGCCTGATGGTATTAGTGCAAATTCACTGAGAAACATACCCTTGATTCATAGTCCAATAAAGTTGATTTTTAAATATATAACACATAATCAAAAAATAAATAAATAAATAAATATATAACACACAATCAGTTTGGAAAAAGCAAATATGCACACAAATATACACACATACATACACACACAAATACTTTCACACACACATATACATATAAACATGTACATATACACACATTGTGTGTACATATACATGTGTGTATATACACAAAATACATACATATACACATAGGTACATGTGTGCCTATACATATAAAATACACATACATGTATGCACATGAATGCACACAAACGTGTACATATACACACATGAGCACCCAGACCCACCTACACACATGCACACAAATACACACATATACATACATATACATGTACACACATATACAGGCATACATATACGCACACAAATTAGGACACATACATACCTGATATAAGGAGAGGAAACAAAGTAAAGTTGTTAAAAATACAACTCCGTCAATTTGCCAAAAGTCAGAGTAACTGAAGATAAATATTATTTTATTTGTGATTTCCGATGACATACTTCCTCAATTTATTCCTCAGAAAAAACCAGAATGAAGTATGTTTTCTGTAGTCCCCAGTATATCGTTGTTTTTACTTTTCATATGCTAAGTTATACAAAAATCAGTGTGGTAAGGAATAATTTTTTTATGTGTCCTACAAAGAGCAAGGTCATTTCGATTAAACACAGAGGTGCAAAATCTGAAATCTCTTCTATGACCCAGAACAATGTTAGCTTGTGATCTCATTGAATACAGTTCATGCTGCATAATTTGAAGTTCTGTGCAAATTCTAAGCGTTCAGACTTTCCCATCTTGCAGAAGTCTACATGCATGTCGTTGTATAGGATAAAGAATTTAATAAACATGAAAGTCACCGCTTCTTCCACAGTATTGCACTTGATTGCAATCAGCATGTTACAACCAGAGTCTAATTATAAAACGTCAAATGTTTCATCCGCTTTTCTAGCTCAGTTCTGTGGTCACTGGCCCATTGAACATAAATTTTAATTCCTTTTATGTTCAATTTGAATCTGTATCACACAGTTGATTCTAAACTATCCCTGAATTAAAACTCCCTTGAAGATAGCTTGTCTGGAGAATGATTTTCAGGGACATGATTTCCCAAACTTTTCTTTCATCACTCATGCAAATGAGCAATACTTTTGCAAAACTTGTTTGGCTTACATTGCTAGAATTTTAATTCTAAAGATTTAAAGAAACACAGTAAAGGAGGTAACCGGGAATTCACATTCCTGACTACCCTTGAGAAAAGTCATTTGAATAGACCAAAAAATGGGATATATAAGATAAAGGATATTTATATTTATTAATATGAAAGTCATTAAATATTATGGAGAGTTTTCTTTTTCATCTGTTGTCTGTTTCTGCTAACTTCTCAGACACAATTATTTTTCTGAATTAGGTATATGGGCATCCAATACAATGTGTCATTGATTTAATCAACAAATATTTACTGACTGTATACTTAATGTTGAATACAAGAGAAATAGCAGGAAAATAAAACCAAATCTTTGTTTAGGATGCTTTTAGTTAGTGCCCTATATCTACTGAAATAGTTGGTTACTGGGTGTTAGTATTTTCCTGGCAAATTATTTTTCTTTCCTTTCCTTTCACTTTTTTGGAGCACTTTTAAATTGATTATAGCTCCTCTAAACAGGTTTTATGTTTAGATAAGAAATCTATTTGTTAATCAGTCTATTTCTTTTAAAACGAAATTCTACTTTTAAATGTTTCTCCTAATTAAATATATGTACTTTAAAATAATATTTGAATTTTTAATTTTTTTTTTTGTCTTTTGAATTCATCAGTTTCCCCATTAGACTTCACCCCATCTATGCCTGTTCTGGTTTTGTATTTTCTTTTTACCATTTTGCACATCTGAATTTAGAAGTTGAATACTCTATTTTGATGACATTTACTATTATAATGTTACACTGTATAGTGGTAGTATTTTAGTCACTAAGTCATGTCCAACTCGTGTGCCCATAAACTGTAGGCTCCTCTGTCCATGGGAATCTCCAGGCAAGAATACTGGAGTGGGTTGCCATTTCCGTCTCCTAAGTCTAAAATTATCAACATTTCTGCCTGTCTCCAAACAGTGCAAAACCTTAGGCTTTTTGACTATCACCATTTCCTTGTGACCTCATTCATGATGGCCTGATATATTAGTTTAGTCCCCCTTTGTTTATCTCACCGTGAACTCATTTTATTTTTGTTTTTAACATCTATGTAGACTTAACAACATGTTTTCTTCACAGTGATTCATTTCCTTAATTGCTGTATCATTTAAATTATCTTCCATATAAGTAGTTTTCCTTGAGTCTACCATTTGCCTCAGGTTGGGAATTTATACCTATGGTATTATATTTTTTTAAATATATTTTTTGATGTGGACCATTTTTAAAGTTTTTATCAGATTTTTTACAGTATTGATTCTGTTTTATGTTTAGTTTTTTGGCCACAGGGCGTATGGAATTGTAGCTCCCTGACCAGGAGCTAATCCAACCCACACCCCTTGCATTAGAAGGTGGTCTTAACCACTGGATCACCAGGGAAGTCCCTAATATACCTGCTGTTGTTCAGTTGTTGTGGTTCAGTTACTAAGTCACGTCTGACTCTTTGTGACCCCTTGGACACACCAGGCTTCCCTGTCCTTCACTCTCTCCTGGAGTTTGCTCAGACTCATGTCCATTGAGTCAGTGATGCCATCCAACCACTTCATTCTCTATTACCCCCTTCTCCTCTTGCCCTCATTCTTTCCTAGCATCAGGGTCTTTTCTAGTGAGTTGGCTCTTTTCATCAGGTGGCCAAAGTAGTAATTTCTACTTTGCCATTTAGAGGACTTATGATTTTATCGGTTATGACTATTTGTTTTTTCATTAATTTTATCCAGTTCCCTGGCTTGTGGCACTAAACAGCACTCTGGCTGACCCCCAGCTTTTCACCATTAGCTTGTTTTTAATCTGGATACATGTGTTTCTTCAGGACACTGGGGTGGCTAGGCTTTCTCCCAGGTCTGTAGGAGAACACAGGCCAGTAGATGAAGGGTTTCTCCTTCGAATAACAGGAGCTCCACTCTTCACAGTCATTCAGAGAATTCTTGTTGTTGTTCATCATTGCTTATATTATGAGATTTCTAAAGCAAGTTTCTTGCTAGAAGGCTTCTGTCAATTTAAAATTTACTGAAATGTTTAAATGGCGTAAATTAAATGATAATGCATCTGGTTTAATGACCCCTGAGGTGGTATTCTGTCAGATTTGCACACTGATAATGTGCTAACTGTGGGGCTTCCCCGGATGGCTTCCCAGGTGGCTCAGTGGCAAAGAATGTACCTGCCAGTGCAGGAGACTTGGTTTTAATCCCTGGGTCAGGAAGATCCCGTGGAGAAGGAATGGCAACCCACTCCAGGATTTTTGCCTGGAGAATCCCATGGACAGAGGAGCCCAGCGGGCTACAGTCCATGGGGTCACAAAGAATCAGACACAGATTTATAGATGGAACAACAACAACAAATGTACTAACTCTATCTTCCAATTTAATCTCACCTATTATGTAACTGAATACTTGGCTGTGTGACTCAATGCTCTGAGCACAGATTCGTAATGTACGAGTCCAGACTACGTTGTCTCTATTTTAATCTAAAAGCTTTAAAATCATAAGAAATTAAACTTGTTTCTAAAAATTTAGGAAAGCATAAAATGCTTTCCCAGTCTGATATATTTATCTGACAAAATAATCACATGAAAGGGAACCAGCGGTTACCTTGCTCTAGCATCTTCTTGCAGATAAGGCAATGGCACCCCACTCCAGTACTCTTGCCTGGAAAATCCCACGGGCGGAGGAGCCTGTTGGGCTGCAGTCCATGGGGTCACTAAGAGTCAGACACGACTGAGCAACTTCCCTTTCACTTTTCACTTTCATGCATTGGAGAAGGAAATGGCAACCCACTCCAGTGTTCTTTCCCCAGGGACAGGGGAGCCTGGAGGGCTGCCGTCTATGGGGTCGCACAGAGTCGGACATGACTGAAGTGACTTAGCAGCAGCAGCAGCAGCAGCAGCAGCAGCAGCATCTTCTTGAGTAGGTGGATATGGTGAAGTTCTGTGAAGATAAATAATCTGCTCAATGGCTCTAGTGAAAAAGTCAGGACTAGAATTTCATCTTTGTAAAATTCTTAACATAACGTTCTTTCCTTTGTACTGTTGTTCGCCACCTTAGACAAGCCCTGAACTGTTTTATAGTATATATTCATGTATAATCGCTTTACAATGTTATGTTAGTTTCTGATCTTCAACAGAGTCAATCAGTGATGTGCATACCCATAACCCTACCCTCTTGAACCTCCCTCCCACCCCTGATCCCACCCATCTAGGTCATCACAGAGCCCTAGGCAGAGCTCCCTGTGTAATAAAGCAGGTTCCCACTAGTTATCTGTTTTACACCCTGTAGTGTATATGTGTCAACCCCAATCTCCCAATTCATCCCACCCTCATTCTTCCAACCCCTGTGTCCACGCGTCCGTTCTCTGTATTGGTCTTTATTCCTGCCCTGCAAGTACGTTCATCTCTACTATTTTTCTAGATTCCACATACATGTATTAATATTTGCTTTTCATCTTTTTGACTTTACTCTATATGATAAACTCTAGGTTCATTCACATTTCTACAAGCGACCCAACTTCCTAAGTTGTTTAATAAATGCCTATATGTTTATAGTTACCTACTCTGTAGATTATACAGAGTGAAATTCCTTCTCACCCTAAAAACTAGGTGTGTAATTTCCAATCTGTATTAAATGGAACTCTAATATTCTATGAGGCATTTCTTTACCCACCTTAGGTCTTAGGAAACATTTAGGTTTTAATATGTGTGGCATACAGTCCCATCACTTCATGGCAAATAGATGGGGAAACAATGGAAAGAGTGACAGACGTTATTTTCTTTGGCTTCAAAATCACTGCAGATGGTGAATGCAGCCATGAAATTAAAAGGCACTTGCTCCTTAGAAGAAAAGCTATGAACAACCTAGACAGCATATTAAAAAGCAGAGACATATCTTTTAAGTTTTAGAATATCTGCCAATGTGCTGAACAAATGTTTATGAGTTTGATTGTGAAACTCATTCAAGATAATTTGTTCAATTGATGTGTTTATTTATGAGCCCATACCTGGTGTACATGACTGTATATGATTTCTGAAGTCATGTATGTTGCCTATTTCAGAAACCTAATTAACCCTACAAGCAACTTCTATTTCTATCCTCCCTAAAATGCATGCTGATTCTATCATTCAGTGCATTTACTTAAACATTTTGTAGTTCCTAAAAAGATGTGCTTTACAAACATCCAGCAATAATTTATGAAGAAAAGGAAAATTCCCAGCTTGTTTGAAAATAGAACAGTTTAAAAAAATGTGCCTATAAAGATAGCACATAAGGATTGTGCAGGGTAGACCTCTAAGAAACAATACCAATCCCCTGGGTGATGCCAGAGAGTAACTAGAGGAGCTGTTTTTGCAGAATGGTCAGAAAATAACCATGAAAACAACCCCCAGATATCTGAATCAGCAGCAGCCTTACTCTATGCTTCTGGAACTTACAAAAGTGACTTTTAATAGCACTATAAACCTACTCCAAGATCAACTCCTCCATCTACTGGCTGAAGGCTGAATTTTGATCTTGCTTAGTTATACAGATAATGAGCTAATTTTGTTTGTGTGTATATGATTATGTTTTCCATGATGAACATAGCATTACTTCAAGGTATAACTTCCTTTCTTTAAACTATAATATATTATAACTCCTGGTGGCACAGACAGTAAAGCATCTGCTTCCAATGTAGGAGACCCGAGTTCGATCCCTGGATCAGGAAGATCCCCTGGAGAAGGAAATGGCAACCCACTCCAGTATTCTTGCCTGGAGAGTTCCATGGACAGAGGAGCCTAGTGGGCTACAGTTTATGGGGTCACAAAGACTCAGACATGACTGAAAGACTAACACACACATCCGATCAGATCAGTTGCTCAGTCATGTCCGACTCTTTTCGACCCCGTGAATCGCAGCATGCCAGGCCTTCCTGTCCATCACCAACTCCCGGAGTTCACTGAGACGCACGTCCATCGAGTCAGTGATGCCATCCAGCCATCTCATCCTCTGTTGTCCCCTTCTCCTCCTGCCCCCAATCCCTCCCAGCATCAGAGTCTTTTCCAATGAGTCAACTCTTCGCATGAGGTGGCCAAAGTACTGGCGTTTCAGCTTTAGCATCATTCCTTCCAAAGAAATCCCAGGGCTGATCTCCTTCAGAATGGACTGATTGGGTCTCCTTGCAGTCCAAGGGACTCTCAAGAGTCTTCTCCAACACCACAGTTCAAAAGCATCAAGTCTTTGGCTCTCAGCCTTCTTCATAGTCCAACTCTCACATCCATACATGATCACAGGAAAAACCATAGCCTTGACTAGACGAACACACACATACATAACTCAAATAATCCCAGACCACATTTTGAAAATAATATTATTACAGTGTAAAACAAGCTGACATCGTTTTCTTTGTTTACTCATTTACATTTTTGGCTGCACTGGTTCTTCACTGCTGCATGAGTTTTCTCTAGTTGGCGATGAGTGGTGACTACTCTTCATCATTGTGCCAGGCTTCTCATTGCAGTGTCTTCTCTTGTTCTGGAGAATAGGCTCTCTGCAGCCATGCAGGCTTCAGCAGTTGTGCTTCAGCATGGGATCCACAGTGGCAGTGTGCAGGCGCTTGTGTGCACAGGCTCAGTAGTTGTGGCATGCAGGCGTGGTTGCTCTATGGCACGTGGGATTTTCCCAGACCTGAGAGGGAACCCTTGCCCCTGCACTGGCAGAATTCTCATCCACTGTACCAGCAGGGAAGTCTACACTGACATCATTTTTGAAACTAATTTTATTATTATTATGATTAAATTCATATGTCATTCCCAGAGTGTAATATACTCAATTTGGCTATTGAGGAGTTTCTTAATTTCCTGGCATGTAGGCAAATAATCTCTGCTTGTTCCTTTTCACAGGCACTTGTGGTTTGATATTCCAAGATCCATTATTATGTTTTCTGTTGTTGTTCCATCTGTTTTCAAAACAGAATTCAAATTGATGGATGATATTACTCAGAGTATCTTACCATATGACTTAGAAATCTAATGAAGCAGAAACTAACATTATAAAGCAACTATACCCCCAATTAAACATTTTTTTTTTAAAGTCTGGTGAAGCAATTAATGGAAACCAAAACCTTATTGTTAACCACCATTTAACAACTTCAGTTTAGTCAGACAAGTTGTCTGGCAATCTGAGAAAGGTGTTGAATACAAGAGAGCATAAGTCAGACGTTCCTTAGAGCAATATCTTGGTTCCTAAGAGTTTTACAAGCCTTATTATCTAGTCTGACAACTACTAACACTCTTTTAGTGGCTGTAGGCAAACTTCCTGTACATGTTCTATCTCACCTGTCTTAAACGATCTATCCTTGTCCTTCTCACTAATTCTAAGTGTCTAAAACTATAGACTGTCACGACCTAAATGCCTTTTGTGCCAACACAGAGCAGTCTTGCATTTCACAGAACTATTCTCACACAGAAACGAGGCCCTGCTGACTACTTTGGTTTCTGTGATTGGTCTGTCCCATCGAGGGACTGTGCTGACACTTTCTCATGGTCTTTTATAACCACTGTATACCACCTGCCCATAAGGGCATAATGCACACCTGCTAGAGGGTATAGAATGTTTCTGTGTACACTCCTGGGAATGTCGCCATCCATGATGGCTCATGGCCCAGTGCTTTCTCTACAGTCAAGCCTCACCCACTGGATGTCAGCTCCCCACCCACAGTATACATTGTTCTTCCATACAGCTCCTGCACCTGCTATGGTGCTGGTTGGTAAGTGAAAAGCACCAGCCATGCGGTTCTACGTTTTTAACTGCCTGGACTCCAAAGACAGATCTTTGTTATTGTGAGATCTGTGTGTGTGTCTGCGTACACATGGACACACACACACACATGTATATACATACACATGGGGCTTTCCAGGTGACGCTGGAAAGAACCTGCCTGCGAAGGCAGGAGACATAAGTTAACATGGGTTCAATCCCTGGGTCAAGAAGATCACATGGAGAAGGGCACAGAAACCCACTCCAGTATTCTTGCCTGGAGAATCCCATGGACAGAGGAGCCTGGTGGGCTGCAGTCCATGGGGTTGCAAAGAGTTAGACGTAAATGAGGTGACTTAGCACACATGCATGCATTAATACACACACACATGTATGTATATATAATGAAGTATACTTGATAATGTATATATAATTATAATTTATAATGTACACAGTTAGTTTCTGGTGTACAGCAGAGTAATTCAGTTATATATGCATGTGTATGTGTATATATGGGGTTCTCAAGGCAAGAATGGACTGGATGAAGCACAAGCTGGAATCAAGATTACTGGGAGAAATATTAATAACCTCAGATATGCAGATGACACCATCCTTAAGGCAGAAAGCGAAGAAGAGCTAAAGAGCCTCTCGATGAAACTAAAGAGGAGAGTGAAAAAGTTGGCTTAAAACTAAACATTCAGAAAACTAAGATCATGGCATCCGGTCCCATCACTTCATGGCAAATAGATAGGGAAACACTGGAAACAGTGACAGACTTTATTTTTGGGGCTCCAAAATCACTGCAGATGGTGACTGCAGCCATGAAATTAAAAGATACTTGTTCCTTGGAAGAAAAGCTATGATCAACCTAGACAGCACATTAAAAATCAGAGCAATATCTCCTAAATCAGAGACATTACTTTGCCAGCAAACGTCTGTCTTGTCAAAGCTATAGTTTTTCCAGTAGTCATGTATGGATGTGAAAGCTGGACTGTAAAGAAAGCTGAGCACCGAAGAATTGATGCTTTTGAACTGTGGTGTTGGAGAAGACTCTTGAGAGTCCCCTGGATTGCAAGGAGATCCAACCAGTCCATCCTAAAGGAAATCAGTCTTGAATATTCATTGGAAAGACTGATGCTGAAACTGAAACTCCAATACTTTGGCCAACTGATACAAAGAATTTACTCATTTGAAAAGATCCTGATGCTGGGAAAGATTGAAGGTGGGAGGAGAAGGAGATGACAAAGGACAAGATGGTTGGATGGCATCGTTGACTCAATGGACATGAGTTTGAGTAAAGTCCAGGAGTTGGTGATGGACAGGGAGGCCTGGCGTGCTACAGTCTGTGGAGTCACAAAGAGTCAGACATGACTGAGCGAGTTAACTGAACTATACTGAATGTGTATACATACATATATATGCACACACATGTATACTATACACATATATATGCTATATATATATAGTGTGTGTATATATATATATATATATTCTTTCTCAGATTCTTTCCCCTTGTATGCTAGTATAAAACATTGAGCAGAGTATCCTGTGAAACAGTAGGTCCCTGCTGGTTATCTATTCTACATATAGCAGTGTGTATATATTTATGCCAACCTGCTAATTTGTCCCCCACCTTTACTCTTTGGTAACCCTGTTTGTTTTCTATGTCTGGATCTGTTTCTGGTTTGCTTTTATTTTGGCTGTGCTGGGCCTTAGTCACCTAATGCACGCTTTCTCTAGTTGTGGTAAGCAGGAATGCTCTAGTTGAAGTTCACATGCTTCTCACTGCAGTGGCTTCTTTTGTTGCAGAGCACAGGTTCTAGATGTGTGGGCTTCAGTGGTTGCATCATGTGGGTTCAGTAACTGTGGTACATGGGCTTAGTTGCTCTATGGCCTGTGAGGTCTTCCTGGACCAGGGATTGAACCCATGTCCTCTGCATTGGCTGATAGATTCTTACCTACTACACCACCAGGAAAGTCCCTATTTCTGTTTCGTATATAAGTTCATTTGTATCTTTATTTTTGTTAAGATTCCACGTACAAGTGACATCATACGATGTCTATCTTTGTCTGACTCACTTCACTTCATATGATAATTTTAGTTTCATGCATATTGCTGCAAATGGCATTATTTCATTATTTTTATGGCTGAGTAGTATTCCATTGTATATAAGTACTCCATCTTCTTTACCTATTTCTCTGTAGATAGACGTTTAGGGTGCTTCCATGTCTTGGCTATTGTAAATAGTGCTGCTATGAACATAGGCATGCATGCATCTATTTGAATTAACTGAAGTATAGTTAAAGAAATTACTAACAAAACACATAAACACACATGAAAGTATATATCTGTTTATCTTTTCTCCTTAAATATTCTAAGTGTATCGATGGAACCCTCGCATCACCTGCACCTACAATCTGTGGGTGGTCAGAAATGAATGCAGTGAAAGTGGTTCCCTAAGGATGGACTACTGTCCATATTTTAATGTATTGCAGCTAGGATGGGTGAGGCGCAGCTTCTCCCTCTCTGGAGGTCTTTCTTTCCTCCCCTTCCCTGCAGCTCCCTCAGGGGCAAGTCCTTGCGCTCACAGACCATCCAGCATGCTTTTTGGACACCTTCCCTTTTGTGTTGCTGTCCTTTATCTCTGCACTTCTGTGTTGTGTAATTTTAAAGCTACTTTTACAGCCAAGTCCTAGCTTTGACACAAGTCACCCAGACATGCTTCAGACCACCACTTCCAATCTTAGATGCTCCCTGGAAGGTGTTTCCTCAATCTTTGTGTGAATAAGTAGACACAGATCTTGAAGACAAGTGGTGTCAACCTACATGTACAACAACTGCTATAGATGTAATGGTTTTTATGAAGTTCTGACTTTGGAACAAATGTGCCATTGATATGATATTTTCTTAGGGATAGTTTTTTTAAACAGAGATGGGTTACCCAGAGATTGACTTACAAAGCTATCACCATGGTGTCATGGTGTCAGCAGAAACCCTCAGCAGCAGTATGATAGAAAAACTTGGGATCTGAAAGGAATGCAGGGGGAGGGACCCATTAGGTTTGGGGCTGGGGCACAGAAAGCCCCTTTGAGAAAGTGTATTTTTTAAGCCAAGTCCACTTTATTCATTAGAGAGTGAAACAAACACATCCCAGGCAAAGGAAATAACAGTGAACACAATGAACCCTTTGGTTCATTTTAAGAATTAGGCTAAGAGATAAATAACACTGCTTTGGGAAAGCAAATGTTCTCCTTCCTTGCTGCAAGTAATAAATATTTATGCCTCCAGAAAAAAAGAAATAATAGATAGATGGCTTAAACAAATTAGTAAAAGGGCAGAGTGGAACACAATGAGCTTGGTCCATGGACACCAGAGATGGGAGTGCCATGAAGGTGTACAACATATCAAGATACAAGATACATCATGCTGGTAAGACAGTGGAAGTATTTTTAACCCTGCTTGCCAAATAATTTTTTATGAAGACTTGTTTTTTTTTTTTAACTTTTTAATTAGATAATCACTTTACAGTGTTGTGCTGGTTTCTGTCATACATCAACATGAATTAGCCATAGGTATACATAAGTCCCCTCCCTCTGAAGCCTCCCTCCCATCTCCCATGCTATCCCATGCTTCTAGGTTATCAGAAACCACCAACTTTGGGTTCCCTGCATCTATAGCAAACTCCCACTCACTGTCTACATATAGTAGTGTATGTTTCAATGCTACTCTCTGAAATCATACCACCCTCTTCCTCTCCCATCGTGACCAAAATCTGTTATTTATGTCTGTGTCTCCTTAGCTGCCCTGTAAGAATTTTACATTTTTAAAGTAATTTCGAGTTCACAGCAAAATTGAGGAGAATTTGCTCCCCACATGCTCCCCACCCCCACATTCATAGCCTCCCCCATTATCAACATCCCCACCAGAAGGCACATGTTTACCATTGATGACGCTGTGTTGACACATCGTTGTCACCCAGAGTACACAGTTTACATTACAGTTCACTCTGGATGTTGTGTGTTCTGTGACATGTATGCATCATTATAACACCATACAGAGTATTTTCATTCCTCTAAAAGTCCTCTGTGCTCTGCCTGTTCACATCCTTGCCTTCCCTCAACTCTGAGCAATCATTGATTTTTTTTGAAGCTATCGCCATAGTTTTGTTTTTTCTAGAATGCCTGAGGTTCCTAGGTTGCACTAGTGATAAAGAGTCTACCTGCCAATACAGGATACACAAGAGATTCAGGTTCAATGCCTGGATTGGGAAGATCTCTTAGAGAAGCAAATGGCAACTGATTCCAGTATTCTTGCCTGGGAAGCCTCATGGACAAAGGAGCCTGGTGGGCTACAGTCCATGGAGTTGCAAAGAGTCAGATACTACTGAGCAACTGAGCACAGAATGTCATACAGTTGAAATCATGCCACCTCTTCAGACTAACCTCCTTCACTTAATAATATGCACTTAGCTTCCTTCATGCCTTTTTATAATGTAATATCCCATTTCACTTAATTGCTGAGTCATATTCTATTATCTGGATGCGACACCATTTATTTATCTGCTTACCTACTGAAGGACATCTTGGTTGCTTAAAATTTACAAATAAAGGTGTTAGAGATCATAGGTAAGTTTTTATATGGACTTAAGTTTTTAACTGGTTTTTATAAATACAAAGGAGCTGGATCTTACAATGAGTATATTTAGTTTTATAAGAATCCACCAAACTGTCTTCCAAAGTGGCTGTAATATTTTTGCATCTCCCACTAGCAACAAATGAGAGTGCCTGTTGCCCTACATACTCACAAAGAATTATTTGTGTATTTTGGATAATAGTCCTTCACCAGATGTCTTTTGTAAAGATTTTCTCTCCCACTGTGACCTGTCTTCTCATTCTCATGACACTCAACATTCTCCTTCTCAAAGCAGAAGACTTTGAAATTTTAACAAATTCTAGCTTATAAATGATTTGTTTAAATGACTGGTATCTTCGGTGTTATAGCTAACACCAAATCATTGCCTTATTCAATGTCATATACGAGGCTTATTCAATGTCATACATGAGGCTTCAACAGTATGTGAACTGAGAAGTTCCAGATGGTGAAGCTGGATTTAGAAAAGACAGAGGAAGCAAAGATCAAATTGCCAGCATCTGTTGTATCATAGAAAAAGCAAGAGAATTCCAGAAAAATATCTATTTTTGCTTTATTGACTACAGCAAATCCTTTGACTGAATCACAACAAAATGTGGAAAATTCTTTAAGAGATGGGAGTACCAGACCACTTGACCTGCCTCCTGAGAAATCTGTATCAAGGACAAGAAGCAACAGTTAGAACCAGAGATGGAACAACAAACTGGTTCCAAACTGGGAAAGGAGTACTTCAAGGCTGTATATTGTCACCCTGCTTATTTAATGTCTATGCATAGTACATCATGCAAAATGCCAGGCTAGATTAAGCACAAGCTGGAATCAAGATTTCCAGGAGAAATATCTGTGCAGATGAGACCACCCTTATGGCAGAAAGTGAAGAAGAACTAAAGAGCCTCTTGATGAAAGTGCAAGAGGAGAATGAAAAAAACTGGCTTAAAACTCAACATTCAGAAAACTAGGATCAAGGCATCTGGTCCCTTCACCTCATGGCAAGTAGATGGGGGAACAATGGAAACAGTGAGAGACTGTTTATTCTCTTGGGCTCCAAAATCACTTCAGACAGTGACTACAGCCATGAAATTAAAAGACGCTTGTTCCTTGGAAGAAAAGCTATGACCATCCTAGACAGCATATTAAAAAGCAGAGACATTACTCTGCCAACAAAGGTCCATCTAGTCAAAGTTATAGTTTTTCTAGTAGTCATGTCTGGATGTGAGTTTGGCCATAAAGAAAGCTGATCACTGAAGAATTGATGCTTTTGAACTGTGGTGTTGGAGAAGACTCTTGAGAGTCCCTTGGATTTCAAGAAGATCCAACCAGTCCACCCTAAAGGAAATCAGTCCTGAATATTCATTAGAAGGACTGATATTGAAGCTGAAGCTCCAATACTTTGGTCCCCTCATGCTAAGAACTGACTCATTTGAAAAAGACCCTGATGCTGGGAAAGATCAAAGATGGGAGGAGAAGGGGACAACAGAGGATGAGAGGGTTGGATGGCATCACCATCTCAATGAACATGAATTTGACCAAGCTCTGGGAGTTGGTGATGGACAGCGAAGCCTGGCAAGCATGCTGCAGTGCCAGGGTCCAGCCCCGGTGGACAAGGGAATTTGAAGCAGGGACAGCGTTGGCGAGGATCAGGAAACAATTGCTTAATTAAACGTTAATTAAGGATATAAAGAGTGGTTAAATAAGGATAGCTCAGTGAGGAAATTCAGTGGAGAAAAGAGGCTGAATAACTTGGTTTACATGGAAAGCTAATAAAATTCCCAAATAAGGAATTTACGTCACCTACGTAGGCCGCAGGCGTCCTCCCATTCTCCCGAAGGAGCAGAGACACTAAGGCCTCCCCAGTCAGATCTTAGAAGCCCAGGCAAAATTAGTAGGCTTGACGAGCCTCCACGCCCCAGTTCAGCCATTAGATGAGAGAAAGAACGACATGGGGAGACCAAGTTTCAGTGAACAAGGCCCACACTTTATTTTCCAAAGTAGTTTTTATACCTTAAGTTGTGCATAGAGGATAATGGGGGAAGGGGTAGAGTCATGCAAGGACAGCAGTCCTTGATCCTAATCGAAGGCAGGCTTTTTTCCTGCAAACTTATCATATGCAAAAGTTTAGGTGATTTACATCATCTTCTGGCCAGGAGGCCTGTTAACATTTTAAGATCCTTTCTTCAGAAAACTTATTTTTCAACCTCCAAAAGCATTAGATAAAGTTGCATTCCTATAGGGCAAAGGTGTGGTGGGCAATAACAAGAAAAAGAATTAACTCAAGGGTCCAAGGTTACAAACATTAAAGCTACTACTTACACCAATTATATTAATCAATACACTGCCAGAGACACAGTAGGTAAGGGATATGGAAACTTAGCAGCAAACATTGGCCCAACAAGTGAAAAACCCTTCATCAATACAATTTCTAATCAATCTTTTAACTGCTCAAAGGAATCTGTATTTAGACAGTTTAGAACATCTCATGTCTCTCATGGTTGGGAGGCTGTGAACAATCACATGTGGCTGGAATAACCTTCAGAGGAGTTTGTAGGTTAAAACACTCTTATCACACCCAGGAACTTTATTAACTGGAGCTGTAAGTTAACTCTTTTGCAGAGAGAGGTGGGGGCGGGGGGGACAGCCCCCTATAAAGTCAGAGGTGTAGGTGAGAGCACAAAGCAGTAAAGTAGGCAGACTCTGGTTTTGGGGGTAGATGCTCGAGAATTTCCAGGGGGACTCCTGAGGCTTGATCCCGCCTTTGCGTATCCAAGCCTCCTTCCTCATGACCTTTGCCACGGGCGGAGTTCCTCACGCTGGCTCCCAGCATCGAAGTCCATGGGGTCATAAATAATTGGACAGGGCTGAGTGAATGAATGGAGAAGGCAATGGCACCCCACTCCAGTACTCTTGCCTGGAAAATCCCATAGGCAGAGGAGCCTGGTAGGCTTCAGTCCATGGGGTCGCAAAGAGTCGGACACGACTGAGCGACTTCACTTTCGCTTTTCACTTTCATGCATTGGAGAAGGAAATGGCAACCCACTCCAGTGTTCTTGCCTGGAGAATCCCAGGGACGGGGGAGCCTGGTGGGCTGCCGTCTATGGGGTCGCACAGAGTCGGACACGACTGAAGTGACTTAGCAGCAGCAGCAGAGTGAATGAAATGAATGTCATATTGGTTTACCATAGTCTCTCTCCTATTTTATCTTCTAGGAGTTTTATAATTTTTCATTTTATTCTTAGATCTGTGATCTATTTTTATTTGATTTTTGGAAAGAAAGACAATTTTTTTTTTTTTTGCATATAGATGTCCAGTTGCAGCACCATTTGTATTTGTTATAAAGACTATCTATGCTCCATTATATTGTTTTTTCTCCTTTACTAAAGATCAGTTATTTGTATTTGTGTGGGTCTCTTTCCAAGTTTTCTATTCTGTTCCACTGATCTGTTTGTTTCTCCTTCATCAGTAACACACAATTTGTATGATATTAGCTTTATAGTCGTTACTGAAGTTGGGTAGTATTGATCTTCCAGGTTTGTTCTTCTGCATCAATATTGTAATTACTATTCTGAATATTTTGCTTATTTACCCAATAATTTTAAAATAACTTCCTAGAGTCCAATGTAGAACCATGTTGTATAATAAGAAAAAAAAAATATGTTCATAGAAGAACTTACAGTTTTTGTGTGTATTCAGCAGTAATATAAGATTAATTAAAAAAAAAGATTAATTCAGATTCCATATTTGTACTTAAGTTTTTCTCAGTCAATTACTGGTTTTGTGATTGAACCTGATATTTAACTTTGCAAACCACCTAAAGAGTACAGTAATTGTTATCAGAGAGAAGTCTCTCAAATGAGCATGAATTTTTGGTGACAGTGACAGACAAGATTTTGGCATCCAGTTAGCATCCTGAATATATGGATGATACTGACTGAAAACACATACAAAGAAAAAAATATATATAGTTGGGAATGGCTAAGAAAAATAAAGAGGCAAATCCCAAAGGGAGAGTGTTAGTTGCTAATGTTTGCCTTAAAAAGCTTAAACTTACTAGTAAAGAACAACAACTTTAAATTGTAATACACAGTTTTTTCCCTAAAGTTTTAAAAAGATCATCCTCTGTGCTATATGGACAATGGGAAATCTCATATCTTAATGAATTGTTATTTTTTAAACAGTTTTTAGGCACTAGGTTTGCAATGCATGTCGTAGACCATGAGAAATATTTTCTAACAGTTTGTCCAAGATGAAAACAAAATGTGTGCATAGATTTATACATAAGAGTTTTCATCATTGTATGTCCTGTATGATTAGCTATCAGCATCATGGGGAACGTTTCAGGAGTTTGTGAACAGTTTCAGAAGTAAGGAAAAGTGAAACAAATCTTGATCTGAAGAAATTAAACAGTTTGAAAAAATATTTTCCTAAATGTATAAGCTCTGGCTTATATTTCTAGGGCAATGTTGTCAAAGTCTAAAGTCCCTACAAATAACATTTTAGATCTTGTTAGAGGTGAGGTTTTTTTTTTTTTTTTTTTTAATTTTCGGGGGGCGGGGGAGGTGTGCTTAAATCTTATTTGTGTGTGTGTGTGAAGAGATGTGCAGCATGGTGACTCTATTTTTTAGATTATACTCCATTATAAATTATTACAAGGTAATGATTATAATTTCCCATTTGTATTATTTTTTAGATACCAAACTTGCAGTTACTAAAGGGAAGAGGGAAGAGATGAGGAACAAAATTAAGGGTATGGGATTAACAGATACAAAGTGCTCTGTGTAGAATAGATAAGCAGTCAGAATATATTGTATAGAAGCAGAATTAGTTTCAATGGGCCTGGGCAGACCCTGCGATTCTGTGCCTCTAAGAAGCTCCCAGTGGGGTTGCCCTGTGGGCTGGTCTCACTGCATTTGGGAGCAACGTCCAGAGAACATGTCACTGTGGAGGGCTTGAGGCTGCCTCTTAGGCTTACAAGACATTTCCTAACTTTTAAATTGAAGTATAATTAATGCATGTATTTGTTGAACAGGAAATACAAGTCAAAGACTTTTATTTAGTGTTAACATAATAAAATCACAGACATCTGGTTCCTGTGCATTTACAGAACAGTTTTTGTGTGTCCTCTGTAGTGAATTTATGGCTGCTGTGCTCACACACATGAATGACAACCTGGAAGATATCCACATTGATGAACAAGATAATATTTGTCATGTTTGCATTAAAGATTTTAAATCTACCTTTGTTTACACAGGAATGGATAGCTAAGGAAAAATAGTTCAATAGAAAAGTTGTAGAAAGTATTTTATATAATAAAGTATATTGGAGAAATGATGCAGGAGACACAGAAGATGCAGGTTTAATCCCTGGATCAGGAAAATCCCCTGAAGAAGGAAATAGCAACCCATTTTAGTATTCTTGCCTGGGAAATCCCATGGACAGAGGAGCCTGACTGGCTACAGTCCATAGGGTTGCAAAGAATCAGACCCAACTGAGTAGTAAGCACAGGATGCAGAAGCAGTAAAATAATAATAACTAGGATGTGTAAATGAATGGAAACATTGTAATGAACAAAGTATTTTGAAACAGAACCATCTAACCACAAAGGATACAAAGTTGTATGTGAAAAGTAATGTCATTAGTTTATAACTGTAGTTCACATCCTTCTTACCAATCCCAGCCCTCAAACACCGTGCTGAAAATTGATGTCACTGTTGGAAGCTTTATTTTAATACTTTGAAAAACTTTGATATTTTTAGAGGTTTGGGAAAGAAGAAGGTAAACTAATCGTAAAATACCTCACTATTTTACCGTATCACTTATAAGACCTCTTATAAATATTTGCACCAATTGTGGTATTGTATCACTGTATTCAAAGAAAATAATTGAAAGTGAATCAAAATTGCACTCACAAATAAGAAGTCAGTTCTATTGTTCAACCAATGGCCTGCTGCTGCTGCTGCTACTAAGTCACTTCAGTCGTGTCTGACTCTGTGCGACCCCATAGATGGCAGCCCACCAGGCTGCCCCGTCCCTGGGATTCTCCAGGCAAGAATACTACAGTGGGTTACCATTTCTGGTCTATGTGTTAGTAATTTTTATTTAAATTTACATTGCAGATATCTATTTATGCTTTTCTGATATCTTTCAGTCAATATTTAGAGCTTCCTGAGTTTTTTTTTTTTTTAATTCAGTTACCAAAAAATTAAGGTAGTTTTCTTCCACTGAAGGGCAGCCATTATTAAAATACAAATTTTAAAATTATTGGCATAAAAACTTTTCTTTAATGCATAGTGAGATGTTTACTCTGAATTTCACATTAATTGCTATGCTGGTTCCTCACTGTTTTGTTAGATATTGTTCTCAAAGACAGTAGAGATTGATATATTTGTGAATTTAATATTCCTAAAGACTCTAAAGCATGTGGTCCCACTTTCACAGTACCTGGATTCAGATGTAGCAAATGCTGACAAGAAAGCTCCTGACAATACTACATGACCTAGGAATTATATGTAATCATCTAACAATGCCTGCAGACTCAGCAATCAATCCTCCACCAACAGGCCTCCTGACCCTTCAAGGAAGCAATACAAACTAAATTTAAATGGACTTTCTGAAGGAGACTTAACCTAGCCTGAGATTATTTATTATCTGTGCTCAGTCATGTCTTACTCTTCACAGTGAAGCCTGACAGGTTACTGTCCATGGGATTTTCGAGGCAAGAATATTGGAATGGGTTGCCATTTCCTTCTCCAGAGGTTCTTCCAGACCCAGGGATCAAAGCTGCATCTCTTGCATCTCCTCGTATTGGCAGACGGATTCTTTATTACTAGCACCATCTGTGAAGCCCACTTTATTATCAGGCACTAAGCAATTAGGGTTGTTGGTTTGTCCCCCACCCCCCCCCCCCGCCTCATTTTCATTTTCATAGTACTTTCTTACCATTAAGAAGTGACTATTTGAGGTTTTTTGTATTTCCATACATATTGTGAAATTATTTGTTCTAGTTCTCGGAAAAATACCAGTGGTAGCTTGATAGGGATTGCATTGAATCTATAGATTGCTTTGTGTAGTATACTCATTTTCACTATATTGATTCTTCTGATCCATGAACACGGTATATTTCTCCATCTATTTGTGTCCTCTTTGATTTCTTTCATCAGTGTTTTATAGTTTTCTATATATAGGTCTTTTGTTTCTTCAGGTAGATTTATTCCTAAGTATTTTATTCTTTTTGTTACAATGGTGAATGGAATTGTTTCCTTAATTTCTTTGTCTGTTTTGTCATTGTTAGTGTATAGGAATGCAAGGGATTTCTATGTGTTAATTTTATATCCTGAAACTTTACTGTATTTATTGATTAGCTCTAGTAATTTTCTGGTAGTGTCTTTAGGGTTTTCTATGTAGAGGATCAGTTCAGTTCCATTCATTTCAGTTGCTCAGTCATGTCCGACTCTTTGCAACCCCATGAATCACAGCATGCCAGGCCTTCCTGTCCATCACCAACTCCAGGAGTTCACTCAGACTCATGTCCATCGAGTCAGTGATGCCATTCAGCCATCTCATCCTCTGTCAGACCCTTTTCCTCCTGCCCCCAATCCCTCCCAGCATGAATCAACTCTTTGCATGAGATGGCCAAATTACTGGAGTTTCAGATTTAGCATCATTCCTTCCAAAGAAATCCCAGGGCTGATCTCCTTCAGAATGGACAGTGAGAGCTTTACTTCTTTTCCAATCTAGATTCCTTTCATTTCTTTTTCTTCTCTGATTGCTGTGGCTAAAACTTCCAAAACTATGTTGAATAGTAGTGGTGAGATTGGGCACTCTTGTCTTGTTCCTGACTTTAGAGGAAATGCTTTCAATTTTTCGCCATTGAGGATAATGTTTGCTGTGGGTTTATCATATATAGCTTTTATAATGTTGAGGTATTTTCCTTTTATGGCTAATTTCTGGAGGATTTTTAATCATAAGTGGATATTGAATTTTGACATAGGCTTTCACTGCATCTATTGAGATAATCATATGGTTTTTAATCTTTCAATTTGTTAATGTGGTGTATCACATTGATTGATTTGTGAATATTAAAGAATCCTTGCATCCCTGTGATAAAACCCACTTGGTCATGATGTATGATCTTTTTAATATGTTGTTGGATTCTGTTTGCTAAAATTTTGTTGAGTATTTTTGCATCTATATTCATCAGTGATATTAGCCTGTAGTTTTCTTTTTTTGTGGCATCTTGGTCTGGTTTTGGTATTAGGGTGATGGTAGCCTCATAGAAGGCAATGGCACCCCACTCCAGTACTCTTGCCTTGAAAATCCCGTGGATGGAGGAGCCTGATGGGCTACAGTTCATGGGGTCGCTAAGAGTCAGACACGACTGAGCAACTTCACTTTCACTTTTCACTTTCATGCATTGGAGATGGAAATGGCAGCCCACTCCAGTGTTCTTGCCTGGAGAATCCCAGGGACGAGCGAGCCTGGTGGGCTGCTGTCTATGGGGTTGCACAGAGTCAGACATGACTAAAGTGACTTAGCAGTAGCAGTAGCCTCATAGAATGAGTTTGGAAGTTTACCTTCCTCTGCAATTTTCTGGAAGAGTTTGAGTAGGATAGGTATTAGCTCTTCTCTAAATTTTTTGTAGAATTCAGCTGTGGAGCCATCTGGTCCTGGGCTTTTGTTTGTTGGAAGATTTCTGATTACAGTTTCAATTTCTGTGCTTGTGATGAGTCTGTTAAGATTTTCTATTTCTTCCTGGTTCACTTTTAGAAAGTTATACTTTTTTAAGAATTCATCCATTTCTTCCAAGTTTTCTATTTTATTGGCATATAGTTGCTGATAGTAGTCTCTTATGATCCTTTGTAATTCTGTGTTGTCTGTTGTGATTTCTTCTCCAGTTAAAATAAATAAATTAATTTTTTAAAAAAAGAAGTGACTATTCTCTGCTTCATGTGTATGTTAAAATAAAAATCATACTTTACATGAAAAGTCACTGAGATCAAGATATTTATTTATTTTCCATTGCCACAAGGAAATCCTATAAAAGGGATTAACTCTGGCTGAGTTTTATTACTGTCTTTTGCATGATAACTTGCTTTTTAAAATTTTTATTTTTTAATTGAAGGATACTTGCTTTACATAATTTTGTTGTTTTCTGTCAAACCTCAACGTGAATCAGCCATATATGCCTTCCCTTTTGAACCTCCCTCCCAGTCCCACCCCTCTAGCTTGATACAGAGCCCCTGTTTGAATTTCCTGAGACATACAGCAAATTCCCATTGGCTATCTATTTTACATATGGTACTGTAAGTTTCCATGTTATACTCTCTCCATACATCTCACCCTCTCCTCCCTTCTTCCCATGACCATAAGTCTATTCTCTATGTCTGTTTCTCCATTGCCGCCCTGCAAATAAATTTTTCAGTCCCATTTTTCTAGATTCCATATGTATGTGTTAGAATACAATATTTATCTTTCTCTTTCTGACTTACTTCACTCAGTATAATAGGCTCTAGGTTCATCCACCTCATTAGAACTGACTCAAATACATTCCTTTTTATGGCTAATAGTCCATTGTGTATATGTACCACAACTTCTTTATCCATTCATCTATTGATGGACATCTACATTGATTCCATGTTCTAGCTATTGTAAATAGTGCTTCAGTGAACAATGAGATACATGTTTGTTTTTCAACTTTGGTTTCCTCAGGGTATATGACTAGGAATGGGATTGCTGGGTAATACGGTGGTTTTATTCCTACTCTTATAAGGAATCTCCATATCATCTTCCACAGTGACTGAATCAATTTACATTCCCACCAACAGCTCAAGAGAGTTCCCTTTTATCCACACTCTCTCCAGCAATTTTTGTTTCTATACTTTTTGATGATGGCCATTCTGACTGGTGTAAGGTGATATTTCATTGTAGTTTTGATTTGCATTTCTTTAATAATGAGCATGATGAGCATCTTTTCATCCCTTTGTTAGCCATCTATATGTCTTCTTTTGAGAAATGTCTGTTTAGGTCTTTTTTCCCACTTTTTGATTGGGTTGTTTGTTTTTCTGGTATTGAATTCTATGAGCTGCTTGTATATTTTGGAAATTAATCCTTTGTCAGTTGTTTCATTTGCTATTACTTCCTCCCATTTTGAGGGTTGTTTTTTCAACTTGCTTATAGTTTCCTTTGTTATGCAAAAGCTTTTAAGTTTAATCAGGTCCCACTTGTTTATTTTTGTTTTTATTTCCATTATTCTAGGAGGTGGGTCATAGAGGATCTTGCTTTGATTTATGTCAAATGTTCTGCCTAGGTTTTCCTCTAAGAGTTTTATAGTTTCTGGTCTTACATTTAGGTCTTTAATATATTTTGAGTTTATCTTTGTGTATAGTTTTAGGAAGTGTGCTAATTTCATTCTTTTACATGTAGCTGTCCACTTTTCCCAGCACTGTTTATTGAAGAGGCTGTCTTTGCCCCATTGTATATTCTTGCCTCTTTTGTCAGATTAAGGTACCCATAGATGTGTGGGTTTATTTGTGGGCTTTCTATCTTGTTCCATTAGTCTATATTTCTGCTTTTGTGCCAGTACCATACTGTCTTGATGACTGTAGCTTTGTAGTATAATCTGAAGTCAGGAAGGTTGATTCCTCCAATTCCATTCTTTCTCAAGATTGCTTTGGCTATTTGGGTCTTTTGCATTTCCATATGAATTGTGAAATTTTTTATACTAGTTCTGTGAAAAATTCCATTGGTAATTTGATAGGGATTGCATTGAATCTGTAAATTGTGTTTGGTAGTATAGTAATTTTCACAATATTGATTCTTCCTACCCAGGAACATGAAATCTCTCTCCATCTATTTATGTCTTTGATTTCTTTCATCAGTGTCTTATAATTTTCTGTATACAGTTCTCTTGTCTCCTTAGTAAGTTTATTCTTTTTGTTGCAGTGGTGAATGGGATTGATTCCTTAATTTCTCTTTCTGATTTTTCACTGTTAATATATAGAAATGAAAGTGATTTCTGTGTATTCATTATGTATCCTGCAACTTTGCTGAATTCACTGTTTAACTTTAGTAGCTCTAGTGATTTTCTGATACTATCTTTAGGGTTTTCTATGTACAGTATTATGTTATCTGCAAACAATAAGAGCTTTACTTCTTTTCCAATCTGGATTTCATTTCTTTTTCTTCTCTGATTGCTGTAGCTAGGACTTCCAGAACTATGTTGAATAATAGTGGTGAAAGTGCACACCTTTGTCTTGTTCCTCATCTTAGGGAGAATGCTTTCAGATTTTCAATATTAATAATAATGTTTGCTCTAGGCTTATCATACATGGCCTTTACTATGTTGAGGTAGGTTCCTTCTGTGCCCATTTTTTTCAAGAGTTTTAATCATAAATGGGTGCTAAATTTTGTCAAAGGCTTTTTCTGCATCTATTGAGATGATCATATGGTTTTTATCTTTCAATTTGTTAATATGGTGTATCACATTGATTGATTTCTGTATACTGAAGAATCCATGCATCCCTGGAATAAACCCAACTTGCTCATGGTGTAGGAGAAGGCAATGGAAACCCACTCCAGTACTCTTGCCTGGAAAATCCCATGGATGGAGGAACCTGGTAGGCTGCAGTCCATGGGGTCGCACAGAGTCGGACATGATTAAAGTGACTTAGCAGCAGCAGCTCATGGTGTAAAATCTTTTTGATGTGTTGCTGAATTCTGTTTGCTAAAATTTTGTTGAGTATTTTTACATCTATGTACATCAGTAATATTGGCTTGTAGTTTTCTTTTTTTGTGTTGTCTTTGTTTGGTCTTGGTATCAGGGTGATTGTGGGCTCGTAGAAGGAGTTTGAAAGTGTTGCTTCCTCTGAAATTTTTTGAAAGTATTTTAGAAGGATAGGCATTAACTCTTCTCTAAATGTTTGATAGAATTCTCCTATGAAGTCATCTGGTCCTGGGCTTTTGTTTTTGGGGAGATTTTTTATCACAACTTCAATTTCAGTGCTTGTAATTGGGCTATTCATAATTTATATTTCTTCCTGGTTCAGTCTTAGAAGATTGAACTTTTCTAAGAATCTGTCCATTTCTTCCAGGTTTTTCAGTTTTGTTTATGTTCTCAAAGAACTAGCTTTTAGTTTTATTAATCTTTACTATTGTTTCTTTCTCTTTTTTTCATTTATTTCTGCTCTGATCTTTATGATTTATTTTCTTCTACTAATTTTGGTGGGGTTTTTTTGTTTGTTTTCTTTTTCCAGTTGCTTTAGATGTAAGGTTAGGTTGTCTATTCGATGTTTTTCTTGTTTCTTGAGGTAAGATTGTATTGCTATAAACTTCCCTCTTAGAACTGCTTTCGCTGCATCCCATATGTTTTGAGTTGTCACATTTTCATTGTCATTTGTTTCTACAAATTTTTTAATTTCCCTTTTAATTTCTCCAATAACCTATTGGTTATTTAGAAACATATTGTTTAATCTCCATGTGTTTGTGTTTCTTTCAGGTTTTTTTTTTTTTTTTTTTTTTTTTTGGTAATTGATATCCAGTCTCATAATGTTGTAGTCAGAGAAGATGCTTGATACAATTTCAATTTTCTTAAATTTACTGAGGTTTGATTTGTGATCCAAGTTGTGGTCTAACCTGGAGAATGTTCCATGTGCACTTGAGAAGGTGTATTCTTCTGCATTTGGATGGAATGTCCTGAAGATATCAATGAGATCCATCTCATCTAAGTATCATTTAAGACTTGTGTTTAGTTATTAATCTTCTGTTCTGATGATCTGTCCATTCGTGTGAGTGGGGTGTTAAAAGTAGGGGTGTAAAAAGTCTCCTACTATTATTGTGTTACTGTCAAATTCTCCTTTTATGTCTGTTAGTGTTTGTCTTATGTATTGAGGTGCTCCTATGTTGGGTTCATAGATATTTACAATTGTTATGTCTTCCTCTTGGATTGATCCCTTGATCATTATGTAGTTCCTTCCTTACCTCTTGCAGTCTTCTTTATTTTAAGCTCCATTTTGTCTGGTTTGAGGACTGCTACTCCAGCTTTCTTTTGCTCCCATTTGCATGGAATATATTTTTCCATCCTCTCACTTTCAATCTATATGTGTCTTTAGGTCTGAAGTGGGTTTATTGTAAACAGCATATATAGAGGGGTCTTGTTTTTGTATCCTTTAAACCAGTCTGACTTTTGGTTAGAGCATTTAATCCATTTACATTTAAAGTAATTATTAATATATATGTTCCTATTGCCATTTTCTAATTGTTTGTGGTTGATTTTGTAGATCTTTTTCTTCTCTTGTATTTCTTGACAATATAAGTCCCTTTAACGTTTGTTGTAAAGCTGGTTTGGTGGCACTGAATTCTCTTAAATTTTGCTTGTCTGAAAAGCTTTTTATTTCTCTATCAATTTTGAATGATATTCTTTCCAGGTACAGTAATCTTGGTTGTAGATTTTTTCCCTTTAATTACTTTAAATATATCCTGCCATTCCCTTCTGGCCTTCAGAGTTTCTGCTGAAAGATCAGGTGTTAAATGTATGGGATTTCCCTTGTATGTTACTTGTTGCTTTTCCCTTGCTGCTTTTACTATTCTTTCTTTATGTTTAGTCTTTGTTAGGTTAATTAGTATGTGTCTTGGTGTGTTTCTCCTTGGGTTTATCCTGGATGGTACTCTTTGAGCCTCTTGGACTTGATTGACTATTTTCTTTTCCATGTTGGGGAAATTTTCAACTATAATCTCTTCAAAAGTCTTATTATACCCTTTATTTATCTCTTCTTCTTCTGGGACCCCTATAATCTGAATGTTGATGCATTTGATATTGTCCCAGGTGTCTCTGAGATGATCCTCAGTTCTTTTCATTCTTTTTAAAAATTTTATTCTGCTATTCAAAAATTATTTCCACCATTATATCTTCCAGCTTATTGATTTGTTCTACTTTAGATATTCTGCTATTGATTCCTTCTAGAGTATTTTAATTTCAGTAATTGTGCTGTTTGTCTCTGTATGTTTATTCTTTAATTCTTCAAGATCTTTGTTAATTGATTCTTGCATTTTCTCCATTCTGTTTTCAAGGTTTTTGATTGTTTTTACTATCATTATTCTGAATTCTTTTTCAGGTAGTTTGCCTATTTCCTCTTCATTTATTTGGACTTCTGTGTTTCTAGTTTGTTCCTTAATTTGTGTAGTATTTCTCTGCCTTTCATATTTTTAAAAAACTTATTGTGTTTGTTTCCCAGGCTCCAAGACTTGAATTCTTTCTTCCTTTTGGTTTCTGCCCTCCTAAGGTTGGTCCAGTGGTTTGTATAAGCTTCATATAGGGTGAGATTTGTGCTGAGTTTTTTTGTTTGTTTGTTTTTCCTCTGATGGGCAAGGCTGAGTGGGGTAGTAATCTGTCTGCTGATGGTTGGGTTTGTATTTTTGTTTGTTGTTTAGATGAGGTGTCCTGCACAGGGTGCTACTGGTGGTTGGGTGATGCTGGTCTTGTATTCAAATGGTTCCCTTTGTGTGAGTTCTCACTATTTGATAATCCCTAGGGTTAGTTGTCTGGTAGTCTAGGGTCTTGAGTCAGTGCTCCCACTCCAAAAGCTCAGGGTTTGATCTCTAGTTAGGAATGAAGGTTCCACAAGTGGTTAGTTATGGCTTTAAGTGAGATTAAAACAAATACCCAAAAATGAGAAATCAAATATGAACCTCAGACAAATGGTAGTTACAAAATCAGGCAAATAGTAATTAAAATAGTGGAATATCAGTTCAGTTCAGTCACTCAGTCGTGTCTGACTCTTTGTTACCCCATGGACTGCAGCACACCAGGCCTACCTGTCCATCACCATCTCCCGGAGTTTACCCAAACTCATGTCCATTGAGTCAGTGATACACATATACATATACACCCATAAGCAAAATCAAAGTAGTCCAACAAAATGAAAGTACAATAGATTGACCCAGTGAACAAATTAAGCCAAAAATTATATCTCCCATTTAAGAACAAAACTAACTAAAACACAAACTGGAAAACAACACTAAAGCAAGGTGCCAAGTGGGGAATAAAGCAATTAAAACAAAACTAATAAATATGTTGAGGGGAAAGGAAAGACAGAAAAGAAAGAAAGAGTAGACATGCAAAGTTAAATAGAGGTAGATAAAGAAGATTTATATACATTAAAGATTAACAGTCAAGGGGAAATAACAGTGGGAAAAGCAAATAAAGGAATAAATGTAGAAAAATAATAATAGGCTTAAAACAATTAAAGTTCAAATTAAATAAAAGAGGGGGGGGGGGGGGAAAGAAAACTCCACAGAACTGCAAAAGCCTAATGTAGATGCAGAGGTTTATAACAACAATAAAAATTGTGACTGAGAAAAAAAAAGAAAGAAAGAAAAACTCAAAAGCTTTATTAGATTTCATAGTGCCAATAAAATCGACAACTGCAATGGGGGCGGGGTGAAGGAAAAGAAAAAGGAAAAGAAAAATCCAAAAGAATCTACAGAACAAGTCAAAACATAAGAATAATAAATGTTTTACTTGAGTCACTGCTGTCAGCATCCTTTCCCTCACTGGGAGGTACAGTCCACCTCACCTCCCTAGGATGCCCTCTAACACTTTACTGGTCTCTGGACCTGCTGTGGGGGCAGCTCTGATTCTAATCTAGTCCTGCTCCTGTGTATTCTTGACTCCAGTGTCCACAGCTATCAGAATTAGTCTGTTTTCTTCTGTGCAAACTCTCAGTGTCCTTTTATGTATTTGATAGACACAGAGTCTGCCTAGTTGATCACATGGATTTAATCTGCACTTGTACAGTTGATAGGAAGGATTTGGGTCTTCTTACTTAGCTATGCTGCCCCTGGGTTTTAATTGTGGTTTTATTTCCACCTCTGTACTTGGGTCGTCCACTGGGGTATGCTCCTGAGGCTGCCCTGGAGGACGTGGGTCTGTCCTAGTCCAGGTGTGAAGGTGGTGCCACTGTTTGGGTTGCAGGAGATCTGATAGCACCAGGTACACAGGGGAGTTGGTGGCTAGGGCAGCAGGAAATATAGTGCTCTAGAAGGGTATGGCCACTCCAATACTCTTGCCTGGAAAATCCCATGGACGAAGGAGCCTGGTGGGCTGTAGTCCATGGGATCGCGAAGAGTCAGACACGACTGAGCAACTTCACTTTTACTTTTCACTTTCATTCATTGGAGAAGAAAATGGCAACCCACTCCAGTGTTCTTGCCTGGAGAATCCCAAGAACGGGGAAGCCTGGTGGGCTGCCATCTATGGGGTCACACAGAGTTGGACACGACTGAAGTGACTTAGCAGCAGCAGAAGGGTATGGAAACCAGTATTGGCCAATATACTCCAGTATTCTTGTCTGCAGAACGCCCCCTGATAGAGAAGCCTGTCAGCCCACAGTTCACAGCATCACAAAGAGTGGGACACAACCGAAGTGACCCTCCGTGCATAGACGCAAGACATTTTTTTGCCCATGGCAACTCTGCCCCAGTGAGGGTTGAGCATGAACATGGCACAACTGCTTGGGTTATGGAGACCTTGGTGGCACAAAATGTGCAGGGACATGGACTGCCTCTGCCGCAGGAGTTATGGCCCTATCAGAGTCTTTTTTCAAGACTCTGTAGCTGCGGATCAGAAGGTCTCTTTGGCCAGTCTTTCTCCACAGTTCTGCCCATTCAGGCACTTAGAGGGCTCCCTTGCCTGGGGTCCTTCTCTGTTGTTTGGTGCATCAGGCTCATAGAGGGGGCTCCCTGGCTGGGGTCCTACTCTGTAGATCTGCACATTAGGCACTTAGCGAGGCACCCTGGGTGGGATCCTACTCTGTGGTTCAGTGCATCAGGCATTTGATTGGCCAGCCTCTCTATTGTTCAGCTGCCAAGGCTGGTGTGTGGAGATAGAGAGGCTATGGTGATGGCTCCACCCCCTATGCAGGACTCAGCAGTATCACCTTGCTTCCATGGCTGCCTGGCTTTCCTCCACAGGCATTTCCACCCAGAATCTCCTCCCTCACAACCCTTCAATCTGTCTCTCCACAGTCAACAGCAGCCCTTGCCCTGGGATTGCTCCACAATTCCTAAACTCCAGCTCCCAGTCACTATGCCTTCCAGAGGACCTGTGACCCTGTCTAGGGTATGTATGGCTGCAGCAAGGACTGTCTGATTCTCATTCCATTTAGGCTGCCACAGACCAGCTGTTTCACTCTCAGCCTTAAATGTTTCTCCTCTGACAGACAATTGCCCTGATGTGGGGATTGGACTCCTGCTTCAGCTCCCCGCCCACCAAGGGCAGGTCCTGTCCTACTAACACTGCTGTTTTCCCCCCTAGTTCCTTCGTCCTACCAAGTTTTGTGTGGTTCTATATATTCTTTTCCACTGGTCAGGTACTCCTGTCCACTCGCAGCTGGTGTTCTGCATGCACTTCAGTGTCTGAAGGTGTATTCCTGATGCATCCATGGAGAGAGATGTACTCCATGTCCACCTACTCCCCTGCCATCTTGTTCTCTCCACTAGCTTGCTTTTATGTGGGGTGTTTTGTTTCTCTAAAGGGAACTTTTACTTCACTGTGTCTTGAAGCAACAGAACATGAAAGGAGTATGCTCTCTCTCATGTACTCTGTGCTGAAAATGGACAAGCATCTTTCACCTGTAAAACAAACCCAGAGGACAGGGTTATGCTGGTACTGTTCATCAGGCATTCATCATGAAATGAAATAGTGTACATCTTGAAAGGTCTAGGGCAAAGATCCAGTGCTGGAACATTTTGAGGAAGAGGAAATTTTTACTGTTTATTTCTATCCATCAATCGGTAAATATTTGATATGATTTTGAATATATAATCACCTAAGTCTGTAATGTATTTCCATTAGATTTTAATGACCACTGCTAAAAAAATACAAGCTATTTGCATTAAATATTGACCAGTGTTAGTACTATTTGGAGAACTGACTTTTTAGTTTGTTGTCATCTTTAGAATATTAAATAATTATCTTTATTTGTTACTTAATTCTGCTAGACCAAGATAATGGCCAGTTAAATCAGATAGTTTAGATTATTGAGACATTTTATTATTCACTTATTTCTGTCAAATTTTCTACTATAAAATGTAAATAAAATTATGACTACAACTCTGTTTTTAATCTCCCTCTCTGTCCATTCTCCCTTTGCTCCTATCTAATAAGTTTTCAAAACAAGCCCAAGTAGACAAGTAAGCATGTAGTTTTCGAAAGTTAATGTTTTGTGATTTCAAAAAAAATCTTTAAAAATTATTATTTTAAATGTTTAAGTATTTAAGCATTTTTTATTTGATTCTGATTTAACTCTGTATTGTGTTTTCACTAGAAAACTGTGGAACCCTTATATAAAATACATATCCTTTCACACATGGAGATTCTTAAGTTGACTTTAAATATCTGTGCATATATATATATATATATATATATATATATACATATACATACATACATACATATAGGTGTGTGTATATATATGATAATAATTATTATTCTTGTCATCTCTATATAACCCCATGTGAAAATGAGATGTATGCAATCATTTGCTGCTTTTAGGAAAATATAATCAAGTGGGAGAGGTAAGAAACCTTAACGTTATGATTGAAATGAAGTACAAAAGAAGAGACAGGTAAGGTGGGGAAAGAGAAAGAGAAAAGGAAAGGGAAGTAAGAGGAAACCATCACTCCTCCCTGAGTTGCTGAGTGTGATCTGGGTTGGAATGGCCATACTTAGAAAAGAGGGCATGGAAGCTCTTCCAGTGGACTTCAAGATGTAGGTCAATATCTGGGACTGGACAAGTTCTAGTGTTTCCTATAATACTTAGCTATGGTATTTCCATTAGTCATGTATGAATGTGAAAGTTGGACCATAAAGAAGGCTGAGCACCAAAGAATTGATACTTTAAAACTGTAGTGCTGGAGAAGACTCATGAGAATCCCTTGGACTGCAAGGAGATCACACCAGTCAACCCTAAAGGAAATCAACCCTGAATATTCATTGGACGGACTGATGCTGAAGCTGAAGCTCCAATACTTTGGCCACCTGATGTGAAGAGTCGACTCATTGGAAAAGACCCTGATGCTGGGAAAGACTCAAGGCAGGAGGAGAAGGGGGTGGTAGAGGATGAGATGGTTAGATAGCATCACTGACTCAATGGACATAAATTTTATCAAACTATAGAAGATAGTGGAGCACAGATGAGCCTGTCATGCTACAGCCCGTGAGGTTGCAAAAAGTCAGATATGACTTAGCAACTGAACAGCAACAACAATAATACTAAGTCCCAACTTAGGTATTTTGTGTTTCTTCACAACCCAACATACCTCATCTATATGAACAGAAGTTTTCTTTTTCAGTAAATCAACCAGCAAACCTTTCCTGAAACCTTATTTTATGTACACTATTAGAAGAGGCATTCTAGGAAAAGGCAAACATTAAATGTCATTCATTCCTTTAAGGAATTAAGAACCTAGTTGTCAGCTAAAGTGCCGACATACTAAAGCAACTGGAAGCCAAATTCTAATGCCAGTGGCTTGATAGATTCTGATTCCAGAAGTCCTAAGAGCTAAGTCAGCAGTACCTTTTAAATGTATTCACAACTAAATTTCAGTTTGAAAGTGTAGAAAGAGATTATAAAGCATTATCTTTGCTGCTTCTCTGTAGGTGATGTGATGCATCAAGTCTAAGAATAAGATGTAACATAGATGACCTAAGATTCAGCAGTAACTAGAAACTGAAGAGCTTCTATTAATGACATTGCATTAATAGAACAAAATTTGGATCTATGATCCCTACTTCCTTCCTGCTTTTCTATATGTGTGTTTTCTTTTCTGCACCTTTTCTTTCATTTAAGATTTCCTAAATCTCCTTCCTCAATTTGGGAAACAGTTTATATTAATAGTTAAGTATTTGTTAGCACATGTCACGGTATGAACATTATAGTGACTTTCACTGTAAACTATTTGTGAATATGAGGTTAGAGAAGTGAGTTTACCCCAAGACACTTGTTTTCCTTGTGTAACTTGGAGTCAGTTGAAGACACTGTCTATTCCTGTAGTTGGTAAGTGCCGTTATAAAAATAATTGTTTTTTCAAAGTACATCTGGTACTATGAGCAATGTTTATAAAGTAGGATAGATTATTTTTGTGTGTGTTGATGAGCCTAAATTTTATCATTTGAAAGAACTGACCTCTGTGATTTTCTAAATTGAAATCATCCTTTTTTTTTAAATTTTTTTTCATTTGTTAAATATAGTTTTATTTTTTATTTTATTTTATTTTAAAACTTTACAATATTGTATTAGTTTTGCCAAATATCGAAATGAATCTGCCACAGGTATACATGTGTTCCCCATCCTGAACCCTCCCCCTCCCTTTAACATTTTCAGCCTCTGCCAAAGGCATGTCCTATGATTTATAGTGTTTTGTATGATTGGATTTTTTATCAACATGCTGCCAGATCAAAAGCCGTGTTTGCTAGCACCCCTCCTCAGGTACAGAAAGTTAATCAGGCATGCTGTAACCTTTGCAGTGTGGCCTTTTGCTTGTAAATGATTCCTGTTGCATTTCAATCACAGGGAACAGCAAACTTTCACCAGGAACAGATGGCGGAGTGACTTCAGCCATTTGTGGCCACCTTATGTTCATCCAGGGGAAATTGAAGTCCATTGAAAATTGATCTGTGATGCTGTTGTCCATATCTGACTCACCTTAGGTGGGTAATTCTGCTGTTAGAGGCAGTAGCACCAGCAGATGGACTTCTCTGGGTTCGTTTCTCTAGGCAATTACAAATCTGTTGCTAAAACATACAGCTATCTAGCATTTTGATATCTCTATGTGGCAACACTTCTATTGACTAAAACAGATGCACAGCATGAGAGTTTCAAGTTAAGTTTTATTTGGGATGAAATGAGGACTGCAGCCTAGGAGACAGCACCTCAGATAGCTCTGAGAGACTGCTCTGAACAGGTAATGGGGCAAGGTCGATATATAAGATTTTGGTGAAGGGGGAATTCAATGCAATCAAGTGCTTACTTTATAAGAGGTTTTCTGCTAGTATGAGTAATTGATGTCATCATGAAGGGATTTAGTGCTTTTCTAGATACAAGGAGATGCAAGGATTGGAATCATGAAATCAGTTCCTGATAATATCTACCAGATTCCCTGGAACACAGAGTGCCTCCCTCTCCACCCTGAATTCCCTCAGGGGTGTTGAAGGCCAACAGCTGCAGCAGCACAGGGATCAATCGCCACAGAGGCAGACGGTAAATGCCCTTGTTCTTCGGCCACTGGCATGCTTTGGGCAAGTGTCAATTTGTAGTTGACACTTCCTATCAGTTTATGATCATAAAAATAGAGGTCTGGTCCCCTCACTCACACCACCCCAGACTACCCTAATGGGCATGCTTTTGTATTACAAAACAGTTTCTGTTTTTCCTTTTAAGAATATTCTTAAAGAAGAAAACACAAAAACCAGGCAGAAACTGTAAAAGCAAAAGCCACAAGGTTTCAATGGGAACAGAGATTCCTTGGTTTCCTTAAAGCCTTGACATGTGTTTTCATAGTTGGTTGGTTGCGGTGGAGCTTTGAAAGTGAAAGTGTTAGCTGCTCAGTCCTGTCTGACTCTTTGCTACCCTATGGACAGTAGCCCACCAGGCTTCTCTGTCCATGGAATTTATCAGGCAATTACAATGGAGTAGGTTGTCATTTCCTCCTCCCGAACCAAGGATTAAACTTGCATCTCCTGCATTGCAGGCAAATTCTTAACATCTGAGCCACTTAGTTAGTATGAGCCAGTTGTTGAATGTCAGATCCCATTGTATATATATTTTAAAACAATGCCACAGACAGGTTATTAAATCTAGTAGCCATTTCTGTGTAGAAATCGCACAAGCGAGTATTGAAACCGTCATAAAAGGTGTTGTTTCCTATGAAAGTAGGATGTAGGTTTATTTTATAATAAATTATAATTTATTGAGTTCCTAAAAGAAAGCAAATTCTATTAATAAAATAGAAACTGCATTTTTTTAAGGTAATCAAGCATCATCCTCTCAGGGGAATACTTTCCTGTGATATATCTTTTCCCCCAACATACTCAGACATTATTCACATTTTTTAAAAAGCTAACAAACTTTCAGTGACTTTTTCACAAAACTAATGCCATAGTTCTATGCTATAGTGAGGATGTATTACTGTCTCTTTATTTAAATATGATAGCACTCCCAATTTGATGATTTTGAGTTGTATTTTTATTGTTTAGTCACTAAGTCATGTCCACTCTTTGTGACCCCATGGACTGTAGCCCACCAGGCTTCTCTGTCCATGGGATTTTCCAGGCAAGAATACTGGAGTGGGGAGCCATTCTCTTCTCCAGGGGATTCTCTTCCCAACCCAGGAATCAAACCTGTATCTCCTGCATTGGCAGGTGGGTTTTTTATCATTGAGCTACAAGGGAAGCCTGTTGTATTTTTAATTTATGATAACTGATACATTCACTTTCTCTTATTTTCATCATCATGAACAGAATTTTATGAGACAAATGCCCAGACCAAGGGACAAAGTTAAACAGAGTCTATTTACATAATAGAATTTATGAAATCCATTTTGTGCCAAGTTGGTAACTTGAGTAGATGGCATAATATGTCAAATGGGCAGTTAATTACTCTATGAACATTTTTTAATGGGAGTTGTTTCTCTGCAAATGCAATGAGACAGAATGTTCTGTAAGTCAGAAAGAGAATCTAGCTTTGAATATGGTTATTAACACTCCTTCAGTTAAGAAGAAAAACTTTCAGGCACATCAGTGAATTAGCATGAATGCAACTGAAATCCTTTGCTCATTCATATTCAGCTAATAATTGGAGCAATAAAAATCAAAAAGTTATCCTAATCTGATTCATGTTAGAAAGCATTTTTAAAAGTTGCCCTAAAAGCTAATTCTGTATTTCAGCCCCCAGTTATTGAGTACCTACAAGGGCCAGCCCTCATCTTTATGGTGTGCATGTTCGAATTAGTCACTCAGATGTGCCTGTTTGCAATAATATGGACTGTAACCCACCAGGTTCCTCTCCCCGTGGACCTGTGTGCAAAGCTAGCAGAAGACATACCTCCAGGATGTCCTTGTCCTGCCCCAGGAACAGTGGGAGCAAGCAGTGCACAGGCTAGAATTAACCATCACTCACCCCAGGCACTAGTACCCGTGTGCTCTGGACAACCTATACACTGCTGTAAGGTCCTACCACCTACTTCACCTAGGAATTGAGTGTTCTAGGATGAAGAAAATATATCACCTAGGTCCTGAGAAGAAGTGCTGGTGTGAAAAGAAAAGACACTTAATAAATAATCACACAAATGAATATGCAATTTAAAAGGTGCATTAGATGCTTTGAAAAGAAATAACAATCTGAGAAGATGACTGGAGAAGCTTAATTTCTATTGAGACATCAAAGTAGTCTTCTCTGTGGAAGTGATGTTTAAGCTGAGATCTGAAGTATGAGTCATAGGTGAGCAGTGAAATGTGGGGAGGACAATGATCCAGGGAGAGGAAATATGCTGTTATGACGTTCAGGTGGGAACAAAAGCTTGCTTGTATTTCTGGAGCTGAAAAGGAGCTTCTGTTCCTGGAGCATAATGAACAAGGCAGGAGTTTTTTTAAGCAAAGATCATGCGGAATATTTGAGTGCTTGTTCAGAATTTTAGGCTATATTATAAATTTAGTGGCCAGACTCTGAAGGATGTTAAAAGAGGAAAGAATGTGATCGTATATGTGTTGAAATAAAATCACCCTGGATTTCATGCGGAAAGTGGCTTGGAGTAGGGAAATAAAGGGAAAGAATAAAGGGATTTTTGCAGTAGTCTAACAGGTCCCGAGCATGGACATAATGCTGCTTAGTTTTAGAGGCTGGCCTGGGTGATGGATTGATTTTAGAAATGCCAACTGTTGACCTTGGAGAGATGAAAGTTCAAGCTCCAGCGTGAGTTATTAGCAGCCATGTGCTAAGTCACTTCAGTCATGTCCAACTCTTTGCAGGTCTGATAGCCTGTAGCCTGACAGGCTCCTCTCTCCATGGGATTTTTCAGGCAAGAATACTGGAGTGGGTTTCCAATTCCTTCCTCAGGGGATCTTCCCAACACAGAGATGGAACAATGTCTCCTGTGTTGGCAGCCGAATTCTTCACCACTGAGCCACTTAAGAAGCTCATACACATGTGCATGCTAAGTTGCTTCAGTCCTGTTCGAATCTATAAAACCATATGGACCATAGCCTGCCAGGATCCTCTTTCCATGGGATTCTCCAAGCAAGAATACTGGAGTGAGTTGCCATGCTCTCCTCCAGGAGATTTTCCCAAACCAGGAATTGAACCCCTGTCTCTTATGTCTCCTGCACTGCCAAGTGAGTTCTTTACCACTATCACCACCCAGGAAGCCCATGAGCAGCCATATGAATTACCAGTTAAGGCTGGAGAGATCACTGGAAGAGAGATGGATTTGAATATCATGTCTTCTCATGGAGATGTTTGTAAAGTGTGCTCAAAGATCTTTCAGGTAGGCACTTATATACATGGGACTGGCCCTTAAGAGAAGTATTCTACTAGAGATATGCCAGTGAATTTTGCTAATACCTAGGTGAAATTTCAAGCCATGGACATTGATGAGCTGACCTCCGAAATGAATTTAAAGTAGAAGAGTCAAAAGATAGAGCCTGAAAAGTAATGGGCTAGCCAAAAAGCTTGTTCCGGTTTTTCTGTCAGATTGTATGGAATAACCCCAGTGAACTTTTTAACCAAATCAATACTTCATCTAAGAGAACTGAGAAAATCCAGGAGAGCATAACACCACAGAGACAAAGGAGTGTAAATGAGCTTCAGCTCATCATCTATATTGAATATAGGTGTCACATAAATAAATGCCCATTGGATTTACTAAGTTTAGGTCATGGGTGACCTGAGCAAGAAATATTTTATTACATTGGGAAGAATGAACAGAGAAAGGGAGTTGAAAGCAACATTTGCTGTGAGAAATGTGGCTTTAAAGAGGACTGTTTAGTTGTTAAGTTGTGTCCGACTCTTTTGAGACCTCATGAACTGTAGACCACAAGCTCCTCTATCCCTGGGATTTTCCAGGCAAGAATATTGGAGAGGGTTGTCATTTCCTTCTCTAGGGAATCTTCTCTATCAAAAAATAAAACCCGAGTTTCATGCATTGTAGGCAGATTCTTTACCACTGAGGCATGAGGGGAGACCAAAGAGGATTAGAAAGACTAAAGAGAATGCAACACCCATATATACATATATGTGTACACACACATATATGTATGTACGTATATAGATACAAGTCCTTTATCAGATATATTTTAAAGCATATTCTCCAACTTCATGACTTTAATTCCCTTATTAGTGTTATTGTTTCAGATACTGTTGTATGCAAATCAATTTTTAATATACAGAAAACTTAACAATTAGCCTTTAATAAATTATCTTTCCATTCAGTTCAGTTCAATCGCTCAGTCATATCCAACTCTTTGCGACCCCATGGGCTCCAGCACGCCAGGCCTCCTTGTCCATCACCAACACACGGGGTTTACTCAAATTCACATCCATTGAGTCAGTGATGCCATCCAACCATCTAATGCTCTGTTGTCCCCTTCTCCTCCTGCCTTCAATCTTCCCCAGCATCAGAATCTTTTCTAATGAGTCAGTTCTTCGCATCAGGTGGCCAAAGTATTGGAGTTTCAACTGCAGCATCAGTCCTTCCAATGAATATTCAGGATTGAGAATGGACTGGTTGAATCTCCTTCAGTCCAAGGGATTCTCAAGAATCTTCTCCAACACCACAGTTCAAAAGCATCAATTCTTTCATGCTCAGCTTTCTTTATAGTCCAACTCTCACATCTATATATGACTACTGGAAAAACCATATATTTGACTAGATGGACATTTGTTGGCAAAGTAATGTCTCTGCTTTTTTAATATGCTGTCTATGTTGGTCATAACTTTTCTCTGAAGGAGCAAGCATCTTTTATTTTCATGGCTGCAGTCACAATCAGCAGTGATTTTGGAGCCCCCTCCCCCGCAAAAAATAAAGTCAGCCACTGTTTCCCCATCTATTTGCCATGAAGTGATGGGACCAAGATGCCATGATCTTAGTTTTCTGAATGTTGAGTTTTAAGTTACCTTTTTCACTCTTCTCTTTCAGATTCATCAAGAGGCTCTTTATTCTTCTTCACTTTCTGCCATAAGGATGGTGTCACATGCATATCAGAGGTTATTGATATTTCTCCCAGCAATCTTGATTCTAGCTTGGGCTTCATCCAGGCCAATATTTTGCATGATGCATTATGCATATAAGTTAAATAAGCAGAGTGACAAAATACAGCCTTGACATACTCCTTTCCCAATTTGGAACCAGTCTGTTGCTCCATGTTCAGTTCTAACTGTTGCTTCGTGACCTGCATACAGATATCTCAGGAGGCAGGTCAGGTGGTCTGATATTCCCATCTCTTTCAGAATTTACCAGTTTATTGTGATCCACACAGTCAAAGGCTTTGGCATAGTCAATAAAGCAGAAATAGATGTTCTTCTGGAACTTTCTTGCTTTTTTCTGATGATCCACCAGATGTTGGCAATTTGATCTCTGGTTCCTCTGCCTTTTCTAAATACAGCTTGAACATCTGGCAGCTCACAGATCACGTACTGTTGAAGCCTGGCTTTAAGAATTTTGAGCATTACTTTGCTAGTGTATTAGATGAGTGCAATTGTGCAGTAGTTTGAGCATTCTTTGGCATTGCCTTTCTTTGAGACTGGAATGAAAACTGACTTTTTCCAGTCCTGTGGTCATTGCTGTTTTTTTCCAAATTTGCTGGCGTATTGAGGGCAGCACTTTCACAGCATCACCTTTTAGGATTTGAAATAGCTCAGCTGGAATTCCATCACCTCCACTAGCTTTGTTTGTAGTGATGCTTCCTAAGGCCCACTTGACTTCACATTTCAGGATGTCTGGCTCTAGATGAATGATCACACCATCATGATTATCTGGGTCATGAAGATCTTTTTTGTACAGTTCTGTATATTCTTGTCACCTCTTCTTAGTATCTTCTGCTTCTGTTAGGTCCAGACCATTTCTGTCCTTTATTGAGCCCATCTTTGCATGAAATGTTCCCTTGGTATCTCTAATTTTCCTGAAGAGATCTTTCTGGTATTACAGTTGTTATATGTACAAGGATATATATATATATATATATATATATATATGGAAAGGGAGAGAGAAGAGAGCAAGAGAGAAGCAGAGATAGAGAGAGCCTAATGTATATTTGTATGTTGATGGAGAAGATCCATAAGAAGATAAGTTAAAATTCAGGGGAAAGATTGAGTTGTCAGTAGAGGGACATCCCTGAATCCTTTGGCAAGGGAAGATCTGGAAACTAAGTGGAAAATCAGACTTTTGTCATAAAGAGGATTTCAACAGAAGAGTGAAAGAGAAGGTGGTTATGTGCAGCATTTTGCAGTAAGGACTTATTAGTGCAACCATAAAAGAGGTCTTTGTTGATGGAAAAAAGCAAAGTCATCCAATGAGAATAAGAGTAGGGGGTTCAATCAGAGGTCCTCAAAAGTCGAAGAAAGTTTTCTACTAGGTGTTGAAAGGAAAAGGTGAGTGACACTGACAGGGGACGTGGGTGCCCCCAGAAGCTGGAGATCTTCAATCAGAAGATTAGATGAGTGTGATCCCTTAACAAGTGACCTGGAAGGATATTCAATAATGACCATGTGTTATGTTTAAATTTGTGTGTTTCCTTGTTATGACAAAGTGGGTGAAGAATGAGGCAAATGTGTCTCAAGAAAAGGAAATGGTTTGTGAATATCTGTCAATTCTATAAAACCCTTGACTCATCCAAGGAGTGAAAATTATAGGGAAGTGACTAAAGGAAAATGAGTCATAGAACCCACTGGAACTCAAAGTTGGTTTACCAGCACTAGAGAGAAGAATCTCAGGGGACATGTACAAGTAAATATATCATTGGAAGAAAATATGGACACATTTTTAACCCTAATTACCTTTGGATTTTAAAATGACTACCAGGGACTTCCCTGCCTCACCAGTGGTTAAGGCTTCACAGGGGGCACAAGTTCAAACTCTTGTCAGGGAACTAAAATCCCACATGCCTTGTGGCCAAAAAAAAAAAAAAAAAAAGTAAAACATAAAGCAGAAGCAATATTTTAACAAAGTCAATAACATTTTTTAAAGGTCCACATAAAACATCTTAAACAAAGATAATTTGTACTGTCCTGATATCATATGATGAGAGGGCCGAGACTAAATTTGAATCTCTCCCTGTGATTTAGCACTCTGGGTGTGTGTGGATAGGATGAAGGGGAAGATTATATGATAGAGGGAGAGGACAAAACTGAGGAACCAAGGGGTTAGACCAATTGCCCACAGGGACATCAGCATTTTCTGTAGAGTTAGCAATAACAGGGGTGGCAACAGAATGGCTTGTCTTTGCAAGATGCCAGAAACTTCCAGGGTATTGTAGGAAGGGTCAAAGTAACATAGCTTCAGGGTAAGTTTCTCAAAGAAATGTTAAAAAAAAAAAAGAAGTTGTTTATTTATTTACTGACTTACTCATGAAATCATGAGGTGCCATTGGTAAAAGAGTGTCATTGAGAAACCTCCAAACATGGTCATTCACTGGATGGGAGAGAATAAAAGGAAAAGAGCTACAGAAGAAAAAAAAAATGTTCAAGTTTCTAAAAAGATCAGCAGAAAAGGGAATATATTTGGAAAGATCTCGTTGCTACAGGTACTATCACAGAGTATATTCTTATTTTGAGAAACTTTTTGGCTGTTTTTTTTTTTTTCTTTTCATTGAATATATTAAAAAGCAATGGCTAACAAGTAACCCAGTTCACTGATTTCTTATGCTTCTGATATATCCTTCAAAAAGAACCAGTAATATTAAGGCATCAAAAAGAAACGTTAGATCAAGCTGAATAATTGTGACCACTTTTAATTCTGCTGGTTGTGGATAAAATTCTATATCGGAGAACATATTTTTAAACATTTTAATTGAAGTATCAGTTCAGTATTAAGTTCAGTTACTGTCATGTCCGACTCTTTGTGACCCCATGAACCGCAGCACGCCAGGCCTCCCTGTCCATCACCAACTCCCGGAGTTTACCTAAACTCATGTCCATCAAGTCGGTGATGCAATCGAGCCATCTCATCCTCTGTCATCCCCTTCTCCTTCTGACTGCAATCCCTCCCAGCATCAGGGTCTTTTCCAATGAGTCCATTCTTCACTGCTGCTGCTGCTAAGTCACTTCAGTCATGTCCGACTGTGTGACCCCATAGATGGCAGACCACCAGGCTCCCCTATCCCTGGGATTCTCCAGGCAAGAACACTGGAGTTGGTTGCCATTTCATTCTCCAATGCATGAAAGTGAAAAGTGAAAGTGAAGTCGCTTAGTCCTGTCTGATCCTCAGCGACCTCGTGGACTGCAGCCTTCCAGGCTCCTCCGTCCATGGGATTTTCCAGGCAGGAGTACTGGAGTGGGGTGCCATTGCCTTCTCCCAACTCTTCACATGAGGTGGCCAAAGTACTGGCATTTCAGCTTCAACATCAGTCTTTCCAATGAACACTAGGACTGATCTCCTTTAGGATTGACTGGTTGGATCTCCTTGCAGTCCAAGGGACTCTCAAGAGTCTTCTCCAACACAACACTTCAAAAGCATCAATTCTTCGGTGCTCAGCTTTCTTCACAGTCCAATTTTCACACCCATACATGACCACTGGAAAAACCATAGCCTTGACTAGACGGACCTTTGTTGGCAAAGTAATCTCTCTGCTTTTGAATGTGCTATCTCGGTTGGTCATAACTTTCCTTCCAAGGAGTAAGTGTCTTTTAATTTCATGGCTGCAGTCACCATCTGCAGTGATTTTCAAGCCCCCCAAAATAAAGTCTGACACTGTTTCCCCATCTATTTCCCATGAAGTGATGGGACCAGATGCCATGATCTTCGTTTTCCAAATGTTGAGCTTTAAGCCGACCTGTTCACTCTCCTCTTTCACCTTCATCAAGAGGCTTTTTAGTTCCTCTTCACTTTCTGCAGTAAGGGTGGTGTCGTCTGCATACCTGAGATTATTGATATTTCTCCTGGCAATCTTGATTCCAGCTTGTGCTTCTTCCAGCCCAGTGTTTCTCATGATGTACTCTGCATAGAAGTTAAATAAGCAGGAAGAGAATATACAGCCTTGACGTACTTCTTTTCCTATTTGGAACCAGTCTGTTGTTCCATGTCCAGTTCTAACTGTTGCTTCCTGACCTGCATATAGGTTTCTCAAGTGGCAGGTCAGGTTGTATGGTATTCCCATCTCTTTCAGAATTTTCCACAGTTGATTGTGATCCACACAGTCAAAGGCTTTGGCATAGTCAATAAAGCAGAAATAGATGTTTTTCTGGAACTCTCTTGCTTTTTCCACAATCCAGCAGATGTTGGTATTTTGATCTCTGGTTCCTCTGCCTTTTCTAAAACCAGCTTGAACATCTGGAAGTTTACAGTTAATGTATTGCTGAAGCCTGGCTTGGAGAATTTTGAGCAGACTGGGAGCTGACTGTGGCTCAGATCATGAACTCCTTATTGCCAAATTCAGACTTAAATTGAAGAAAGTAGGGAAAACCACTAGACCATTCAGGTATGACCTAAATCAAATCCCTTATGATTATACAGTGGAAGTGAGAAATAGATTTAAGGGACTAGATCTGATAGACAGAGTGCCTGATGAATTATGGATGGAGGTTCGTGACATTGTACAGGAGACAGGGATCAAGACCATCCCCAAGAAAAAGAAATGCTAAAAAGCAAAATGGCTGTCTGAGGAGGCCTTACAAATAGCTGTGAAAAAAACAGAAGTGAAAAGCAAAGGAGAAAAGGAAAGATATATGCATCTGAATGCAGAGTTCCAAAGAATAGCAAGGAGAGATAAGAAAGCCTTCCTCAGTGATCAGTGCAAGGAAATAGAGGAAAACAACAGAGTGGGAAAGACTAGAGATCTCTTCAAGAAAATTAGAGATACCAAGGGAACATTTCATGCAAAGATGGGCTTGATATAGGACAGAAACGGTATGGACCTAACAGAAGCAGAAGATACTAAGAAGAGGTGGCAAGAATACACAGAAGAACTGCACAAAAAAGATATTCATGACCCAGATAATCATGATGGTGTGATCACTCACCTAGAGCCAGACTCCTGGAATGTGAAGTCAAGTGGGCCTTAGAAAGCATTACTACGAACAAAGCTAGTGCAGGTGATGGAATTCCAGTTGAGCTATTCCAAATCCTGAAAGATGATGCTGTGAAAGTGCTGCCCTCAATATGCCAGCAAATTTGGAAAACTCAGCAGTGGCCACAGGACTGGAAAAGGTCAGTTTTCATTCCAATCCCAAAGAAAGGCAATGCCAAAGAATAATCAAACTACCACACAATTGCACTCATCTCACACACTAGTAAAATATTGAAGTATAGTTGATCTGTAATTTTGTATTAGTCCCTGATGTAAGCAAAATCACTCAGTTATACACATATATGCATTTCTTCCTACTACCCTTATGATATATTATTTAAACATAGATGACTTGGTTAATCAAAGTTTGCCTTCATTTTACCATTATATACAACATAAATGTATATAAATGTAAACTATGTAACATGATGGAGAAGGCGATGGCACCCCACTCCAGTACTCTTGCCTGGAAAATCCCATGGATGGAGGAGCCTGGTGGGCTGCAGTCCTTGGGGTCGCTAAGAGTCGGACACGACTGAGCAACTTCACTTTCATTTTCATGCACTGGAGAAGGAAATGGCAACCCACTCCAGTGTTCTTGCCTGGAGAATCCCAGGGACGGGGGAGCCGGGTGGGCTGCCGTCTATGAGGTTGCACAGAGTCGGACACGACTGAAGTGACTTAGCAGCAGCAGCATGTAACATGAGGTTTTAATAAAATAAGGAAATGCTACTTAAAAGCCTCAAATGCATTCCCTATTTCTGGAAATGGTGGATTTATTCAAATTAATTTAAAAGTTATTTGTTTTACTGCTGCTGCTAAGTCACTTCAGTCGTGTCCGACTCTGTGCAACCCCATAGACGGCACCCCACCAGGCTCCCCTGTCCCTGGGATTCTCCAAGCAAGAACACTGGAGTGGGGTGCCATTTCCTTCTCCAGTGCATGAAAGTGAAAAGTGAAAGTGAAGTTGCTCAGTCGTGTCCAACCCTCAGCGACCCCATGGACTGCAGCCTTCCAGGCTCCTCTGTCCATGGGGTTTTCCAGGCAAAAGTACTAGAGTGGGGTGCCATTGCCTTCTAGTTTTCATCATTTTGGTTAACATATTAGTTGTCTATAAATTTATGAGAAATATGAACTTTTATGTATTATATGTACATAATATAATATGTACATTATTGTCTGAATAATTCAGTGTAATTCTGAAAGGAAGGGTTATTTTTTTTTACATTAAACTTTGTAAACCAATCAAGCAGAATCATCCAGGTTAAGAAGCATCTGTGGAGAGCCATCTGGAGCTGTAAATTCAGAAATGTAAGCCTCAGTGGAAATTGTTCATTTTCAGAAATTACCCGATCTTTGATTAATGGCAAAGGTGTACACACACACACTTAGAAAAATATGAAGAGTACAAATTAGAAAATGTAGGAGAGAATCTTTTTCCCATTTCCAAAAATCCCACCTGTATGCTTGATCTATTCATATTAAATATTAGGGAAAATTCAATTACTGAAATTACTTAGAGAGTTTAACAGTAGTATTTTTAGTATCAAGAAACTTAAGACATGGAAGTTTATGACAGGATCCAGTTTCAGTGAAGGCTGAGCTAAGAATTTGGGGGCATAAAACAAGATAAACTTTTATGTAAGGAGTACGGAGGTCCAACCAGTCCATCTTAAAGGAGATCAGTCCTGGGTGTTCATTGGAAGGACTGATGTTGAAGCTGAAACTCCAGTACTTTGGACACCTGATGTGAAGAGCTGACTCACTGGAAAAGACCCTGATGCTGGGAAAGACTGAGGGTAGGAGGAAAAGGGGACGACAGAAGATGAGATGGTTGGACGGCATTAGTGACTCAAGGACTCAATGGACATGGGTTTGGGTGGACTCCGGGAGTTGTTGACGGACAGGAAGGCCTGGCGTGCTATGGTTCATGGGGTCGCAAAGAGTCAGACACAACTGAGCGATTGAACTGACTGACTGAACTTTTCAAATGGACTAGGTAATTCCCCTTTAGAAATTAAAGGATATTTTTATTTATGCTCATTGCTTTTAAATTTCTGTCTCAAACTAGGAATCAGGTCACCCAGAGCTATGAGATGCAGTGAATGATAAAAACAAAGTTATGTGGATAATGTGCATATTTAGTTTTTCCCATTTCCAAAAGTGTCTCTTCATTACAATTTAATCAATATACTTCTAAAACTACATCTCAGTTAAAATAGTCAATAAATAATAGTTAAAATGATTTAAAATGAACTAAGATTTTCATCATTATGGTATACTCTATGGATTTTATAAAGTATTAATAAACCAGAAAGTAAAAACATTTAAGACTTCTGAAATTGAAAACTATGGTTTGCAAATAAAGTGTTTCTAGTTTATTATTTAATTTTTAGAGTATACTATTCAAATCAGAACTAAATATAGATTTGGAACATTAATTGGTAGCTCAGACAGTAAAGAATACGCCTGCAATCCAGGAGACCTGGGTTTGATTCCTGGGTCGGGAAGATCCCCTGGAGAAGGAAAGGGCAACTCACTCCAATATTCTCGCCTGGGAAATCTCATGGACAGAGGAACCTGGTGGGCTACAGTCATGGGGTCACAAAGAGTCAGACAGGAAACTGAGCAACCAAGTATGCGTGCACATTCACCATTAGCAATAATAATTCTTTCTTTATTTGATCCTCAGTACCTTGTAAAATAGATGAGTTAGTATGTCTATTTTCAGTGGCATGTCCCCAAAATTAGACTCTGTTCAAGCACATGAAGAAATTGCTGTGAATATTTATAGGTTTCCAAATGATTGAGTTTTCATTCTTCTGATAATAACTGTGTAAGTGTTCTGTAAACTGCCAAGTGTTATGCAAATATTAGCTGCTGTTAGTAGTTAGGCTCTTCCAGAAGACATTTCCAAGAAAAGGTGAAAATATATATGCTCTAATATATGTAGGTCAGCAGGGAATGAGGGTTATCTTGTGCTTCTGTGAGGGAACTCATTTGTACTCTCATGCTCACCTTTGTCCCCAGCTTAGAGTCTGTCACTGTGGCTGAACAGCAGAATTTCAAGAAGATTAAGGCAAATGGGGACGATTTGTTGTCATTTTTCAAAATGTAGTCCCAAACATCCTAGTTTTTTAAGGTATGATATCTTGTGTTCTAAGTTGTATGTACATATATACATATATATGTGTTTATTTCTTTTTGTAAGTAATGAAATGAATTAATTAATTTTTCGCTGTACTGGGTCTCACTGCTGCATGGCCTGCTCATCAGTTGCTGTACAGGCTTCTCATTGAGGCGGCTTCTCTTGCTGCAGAGCAGGGGCTCAAGGACACACAGCCTTCAGTAGCTGGGGCACATGGGCTCTGCAGTTGCAGCTCCCAGGCTCTAGATTCCAGGCTAAGAGTTGTGGTACACAGGCTTAGTTGCTCCGTGGCATGTGGGATCTTCCAGAATCAGGGATTGAACCTGTGTCTCCTGCGTTGTCCAGCAGATTCTTTACCACTGAGCCACCAGGCAAGCCCTGTCTGCTTACCTCTTGATGGGTTGTGTCTTATTTTATGGTTCATTTGTATTGATTTCTAATGGTCACAATATATTTCATATACATTCTTTCAATTAACCACTCTAGCAATCAAATGAGATAATATGAAATGATAGACATATGGCCAAGGAGAATAGCTCCTATAACTTAAGGCATGCGAAGCTGAAGCTCAGAGAGGTAGAAAATTGTCTATCACCATTTAGGTCATATTAAAAAGAAAAAAAAATAGAAGAGGAGGCAAAATTTTTTGCTTCCAAGTCCTGTTTTTTTTCTCACTGTATCATAGCTAATTCTCAAAAGACTTCCCAATGTCTTTGGGAGATGAAGACATTCACTCTGTAATTTTGAGAATGAGAGAATGACCCACATGATAAGATAAAAATGCAAATCTATTTCCTTTACAAAAAATAATTTAAGTACAGAATTGCAGCTTGTTTAACAATTTTATGATGAGTGCATTATGAATTGAAATTGGAACTCTATGGCCTGGGTATATGCCAAGGGTATTAATCATTACGTTCATAGGCAAAAAAAAAAAAACTTTAAATATTCATGGGCATAAAAGAATAAACAAAGCTGAAACATCATCTCTCTGACAACTGGACATTTTTATGAAAGCCTTAAGAAAATAATCATTGGGTTAAAACAAAATAGTGTCCATACAGACATATTCTACTAATTTTCTTATTGCTAATGAACAAGTGATGCTTCATAAAAATGGTCTGTGTTGAATTTTAGAAAGAAGCTGCCACATCTGCAAGGAGATACGTGAGACCTAAGTATAAGGTGAAGCTTCAGAAAAAAAGAAATAAAAATATAATGTATATACAAATAAAATAGCACTGTATGAAAACAATACATTATATACACCTTTGAGTCAGTCCTAATGAGGTGGATGAGCCTAGAGTCTATTATACAGAGTAAAGTAAGTCAGAAACAGGAAAACAAGTACTGTATATTAACACATGTATATGGAATCTAGAAAGACGGTACTGATGAGCCTGTTTGCAGAGCAGCAATGGAGATGCAGACAGACTTGTGGACACAGTGTGGAAGGGAGAGGGTGGGATGAACTGAGAGAATAGCATGCAAACATATACATTACCAGGTGTAAAATAGATCAGATCAGATCAGATCAGATCAGTCACTCAGTCGTGTCTGACTCTTTGCGACCCCATGAATTGCAGCACGCCAGGCCTCCCTGTCCATCACCAACTCCCGGAGTTCACTCAGACTCACATCCATCGAGTCAGTGATGCCATCCAGCCATCTCATCCTCTGTCGTCCCCTTCTCCTCCTGCCTCCAATCCTTCCCAGCATCAGAGTCTTTTCCAATGAGTCAACACTTCACATGAAGTGGCTAAAGTACTGGTGTTTCAGCTTTAGTATCATTCCTTCCAAAGAAATCCCAGGGCTGATCTCCTTCAGAATGGACTGGTTGGATCTCCTTGCAGTCCAAGGGACTCTCAAGAGTCTTCTCCAACACCACAGTCCAAAAGCATCAATTCTTTGGCACTCAGCCTTCTTCACAGTCCAACTCTCACATCCATACATGTAAAATAGATAGCCAGTGGGAATTTGCCATGTGACCCAGGGAGCTCAACCCAGCACTCTGTGACTGCCTAGAGGGGTGGGATGGGGTGGGAGGTGGGAGGGAGGTTCCTGAGGGAGGGGGCATATGTATACCTGTGACTGATTCTTGATGATGTATGGCAAAAACCAGCACAACATTGCAAAGCAATTTGCCTCAAATTTAAAAAATAAATGAAATTAAACAAACAAAATTAAACAGTGTGTAGTCATCACAGAAGATCCAAGATATACTTTCCATGTAAACGTAAATACTATACACCCCACTGGCTTAATGATGAGATGAGAAAATTGTGATAAAAGGTTAAAATGCTGAAAAGTTATATATGACAATAGTAAATATTATGATTCTATCAAATAAATGTAGCAACAGAAACCTAGTCAGTAAAAGCATGAGGATGAATAAAAAGGAAAGGCCAACTCATTTGACCTGAATCAAGAATGTACATCTATCTTGGGGAGAATAACCAGTTTCTTCTCAGTGTATCTCCACTTTCCTGCAAAACAAGCATTGATTTTTATCTGTGAGGTTTTACAAATTAATTCTGTTGATATCTTTCACTCCATCCCCTAGTTGGTGAATTATTTTATTCTGGATTTGCACACTATCTGCATAAAGTTTTTATTCCTTATATTCTAACACAAGATGAATTACCTCAATTTAATGATATTCGTGGTTCTACTGTGGTTTATTGTTCCATTGGTTTCCATGTTTGTTTCAACAATGTCTAACACCATTGTGGAAGGAAGCAATCAGTATTGCCGGCTGCTGGGCGTGGCTTGACAAATAGATAGTTTGTGTCCCAAGGACAGATATTTCATCTTGTAGTGATTCAGCATTCTTGTCTCTGAAATTCACTTTCAAAGGGTCACATTTGTTCTCAATTGTGACAGTGTATTACCTGACTATATGTTATGTGAGAAGCGTTTAAAAACTCCCAGTGCCTGTCACCCTCCAGATGAATGAAATCAGAATTTAGGAGAGCAGTGCAGTGGTATTGGAAAGAAAAGAGTCTTAGTTGATACTTTGTGCAGACTTGATTAAGAACCACTGCTTTTAGAGACAGAAACCCATTAGTTTCAGTGTCTTAAGTGAGACTAAAACAAGCCCATAAGATTTCTGAGTGTCCAAAGTTATGAGCAACATTTTAGAAAATGGGATAACTGTTGGCAAGAATGTAGTATCATGCATAGCATATTCCAGCCAAACTAAGTCTTCTTAAAACTCCTCAAGAGATGTTATTTTCCTGATTAGAGCAAAGAGATAATTTTGATGAATCACTGCAAAAAAAAAAAAATACTTAATATATTTAAAAAAACTTTAAAAATATAACTTATAAAGGATTTAATTTGGTGATAAAAGATTTAACCAGATGTAATAGCATCCTATTTGTGAATATACATGGCCTTTAAATGGAGCAAAGAATATCCATATTTTTAGTCAATTTTTCACATTGCTGTCATGACATGTGTGAAATAAACAAGAAACATTTTTGAGACCAAATTCAATGATTCTGTGTTTTACTGGTATGCTTCCAATAAAAACTTCATTTTACTTCCTGAAATACATTTTTATCAAATTTGGTAAGAATTCTATTAGCAGTTTTCTGGAAAACATCTGAAGTATATAAATCAATCTTAATTAATTTAAAGTCACTGTGCCTTATTTTTTTTTTTTTTTTTGGTGGAATCCATGAAAAGATTCTAGGTTCCATTTGATGACATAGAAAAATCCCAAAGTTTCAAATACCAAGATGGTCTTGCTAAAGTTTCCTTGAGTATCTTAGCTCTTCCCTCCATATGCTGATTGATGTATGTCCTGTGGAGCTGACAACCATGTGCAGGGGATGTTAATGATGGTGATGGTCATGATGGTGCTGCTGATGGTAATGGTGATGCTCAAGAAGATGAGGATGACTCCTACTTTCACACTGACCGTGAAAGTTCTGTCACTTATAGTGCAACACATAAAAAGGATGCTTTATCAGATATGATAATAGAAAACTTAATTAAGCTTTACAATAATGTTTTCTATGTTGTGTAACTTTTTGATGCTTCTAATACTGTAAATGCTGTCAAACTGTATCTTTGTATGAGAAGATGCTAATATAATCTGCAACACTATAAAGCATAATTTCTTTTGAGATATTTTTTGAGGATAGCAATTTGGCTTGCAATATTTCAGGTATAAACTTCAGAAATTAGTGAACATTTTATTCTGTTGAAAGACATTTCGTAGTTGGGAATGTTGTCAATGTTTATCTAGGTAGTTTATTCCTAGCCTTGGCTTGGGCCTAAGGGCTTGGAAGGGCAGTCAGTGAGAAGTAATTGACTTGTCCTATAGGACTAAAAGGGGCTTCCCTGGTGGCTCAGAGGGTAAAGCATCTGCCTGCAATGCAGGAGACCTGGGTTTGATCCCTGGGTCAGGAAGATCCCCTGGAGAAGGAAATGGCAACCCACTCCAGTACATTTGCCTGGAAAATCCCATGGACAGAGAAGCCTGGTAGATTACAGGCCATGGGATCTCAAAGAGTCGGACACGACTGAGTGACATCACTTTCACTTTCACTTCATAGGACTAAAAGAAGTGAAAAAAGGAGATTGGATTCAAAGGTACAAGCAACCTGGATTTTCCATAAAAGAGAACATATTCCTCGTTAGGAAACCCCAGTCTAAAGTCAGGAGATAAGAGGATAGTTACTGGGGATATTCAACTAAAGGCCTCACCTGTTTGGACTGTGTAATGAGATTCCTGCCATACCTGAGAAGTTGCTTTGGACAACATCAAAGGTCTCTTTCATTGCTAGAGTTCCATAATTAATGATAGAAGATAGGCAGTTTGGATAAGATGTTCTAACTATGTAAAAATACAGTGATGCACTTTCTTTGACATATTGCAATAATTATTACTCCTGTGTTTTGAATACTTTGTATCTGAAAGATAGAACAGAGCCTCAGGTTTCACCCTTTTTTTTTTTTTTTTAACTCTTTGGTAGGATTTCATTATAGACAGAAACCTAAGCAGAAATTAGTCAGAGATTAATTTTGTTATTATAAATACAACTTGTATGAAAACTCTGTCACCAAATAGCACTAAGATTTTATTTATAGTGCTGTGGGTAAAAGTTGAAGGTGGGAAGTACAATTGTAAAGGAGAAACCAGGAGAGGCCAAAACAAAGATATGATATTGTGATTTATAAGAAATACATGTTTGATCTTCAGATGACCAAAATATGTTTCTCAGATATATTTGATCTTCTGTGGTTCCTAGTTCACAGTTCCCAAAACCCTTGGAATTTCCTGAAGGATGAGACTTAATGAGAGCATCTTTTGTTATAATATTTGTTCTCTTGTCCTCAGTTCCTGAAATGAGTGTCTTGTTATTCATAATGAGCTCCTTCCCACCACAGCTGAGTTCCTGTTAACAAGGTGACATTCTGAACACAGCTAAAGCTGGGGGTGCTGGTTGCAGATGGCTGGAAATCTCTCAGAAGGGCTGATGCTGAAGCTCAAGCTCCAATACTTTGGCCACCTGATGTGAAGAGCCGACTCACTGGAAAAGACTCCGATGTTGGGAAAGATTGAAGGCAGAAGGAGGAGACAAAGGATGAGATGGTTGCATGGCATCACTGACTCAATGGAAATGAGTTTGAGCAAGCTCCAGGAAATAGTGAAGAACAGGGAAGCCTGGTGTGCTGCAGTTCATGGGGTCTCAAAGAGTCAGACACAACTTAGCGACTGAACAACAAAGCAAGTAAAATGTTTCTCTGAGCCCTGTGCACTGATCTGGCAAATTAGTTAACCCCAAGGAGGGGATTGTGGGGTCTTCCGATTTGTAGCCAATTCCTCTGAGTACAGGTGACAACCTGAACCTGCACCTGATGTCTGAAGTCCAAGGAGGGTTTCTCTAGTATGTAGCCAGGGAGTTAGAAGCCCAGGTGGCCACCAGGCCTCGGGATTGGCCTCTGAGTTTGGGACAGTCTTGTACTCTTCTCCTGTGGGAGCTGAGGTTCTCTCAGGTAGACAGTGTCAGAACAGACTTGAATTGGAGGAGTGCAGCTGGTGTTTGGAGACTTGTCTTTCATGATGTGGGGAATCACTCCCCCCGCTCACCATGAAACCGGGTCTCAGAATCAGCCCTTTTAATAGGAGGTGCAGTCTGATATTTCAGCCCTCTCTCTGGTAATGATCACAGCCTCTTGGAGGTTTGGTTTCAGAAGTAGTGATGATAACTGTTACTGAAGTAGTCCAGGGAGGTGCTTTGTAGGCATCACATTATATGCTTGTCACAACTCTTTGTAGCCATTGTCTTGGTTTGACAGAAAGTGAAACTGACTTAGATTTAGCAAGGACCTTAGCCAAAATGACATCACTAGGTGTGAGAAAGGGGGATAGGACTCCATGCAGTCCATCTCTGCTGCCATCATCTGCAGGGCTCCCACCTCTACATCTACACGCCATCCCTCTGACTTCCCAACGTGACTACATTGAAAATGAGGTCCGGCTGGCTGTCAGGTCTGCTATATTCTGTGTGTGCATGGTGATTATGAAATCACTTCACCTTTCCCTTTTCTAAATTTTATATAGAGTACATTTAATTTCCTCTACATAGAAAACCCTAAAGACTCCACCAGAAAATTAATAGAACTAATCAATGATTGTAGTAAAGTTGCAGGATATAAAATCAACACACAGAAATCCCTTGCATTCCTATACACTAATAATGAGAAAACAGAAAGAGAAATTAAGGAAACAATTCCATTCACCATTGCAATGGAAAGAATAAAATACTTAGGAATATATCTACCTAGAGAAACTAAAGACCTATACGTAGAAAACTATAAAACACTGATGAAAAAAATCAAAGAGGACACTAATAGATGAAGAAATATACCATATTCATGGATTGGAAGAATCAATATAGTGAAAATGAGTATACTACCCAAAGCAATTTATAGATTCAATGCAATCCCTATCAAGCTACCAACGGTATTCTTCACAGAGCTAGAACAAATAATTTCACAATTTGTATGGAAATACAAAAAACCTCGAATAGCCAAAGCTATCTTGAGAAAGAAAGAAGAATGGAACTGGAGGAATCAACCTACCTGACTTCAGGATCTACTACAAAGCCACAGTTATCAAGATAGTATGGTACTGGCACAAAGACGGAAGTATAGATCAATGGAACAAAATAGAAAGCCCAGAGATAAATCCACGCACATATGGACACCTTATCTTTGACAAAGGAGGCAAGAATATACAATGGATTAAAGACAATCTCCTTAACAAGTGGTGCTGGGAAATCTGGTCCACCACTTGTAAAAGAATGAAACTAGAACACTTTCTAACACCATACACAAAAATAAACTCAAAATTGATTAAAGATCTAAATGTAAGACCAGAAACTATAAAACTCCTAGAGGAGAACATAGGCAAAACACTCTCTGACATACATCACAGCAGGATCCTCTATGACCCACCTCCCAGAATATTGGAAATAAAAACAAAAATAAACAAATGGGACCTAATTAAACTTACAAGCTTCTGCACATCAAAGGAAACTATTAGCAAGGTGAAAAGGCAGCCTTCAGAATGGGAGAAAATAATAGCAAATGAAGCAACTGACAAACAACTAATCTCAAAAATATACAAGCAACTCCTACAGCTCAACTCCAGAAAAATAAATGACCTAATCAAAAAATGGGCCAAAGAACTAAATAGACATTTCTCCAAAGAAGACATACAGATGGCTAACAAACACATGAAAAGATGCTCAACATCACTCATTATCAGAGAAATGCAAATCAAAACCACTATGAGGTACCATATCACACCAGTCAGAATGGCTGCTATCCAAAAGTCTACAAGCAATAAATGCTGGAGAGGGTGTGGAGAAAAGGGAACCCTCTTACACTGTTGGTGGGAATGCAAACTAGTACAGCCATTATGGAGAACAGTGTGGAGATTCCTTAAAAAACTGGAAATAGAACTGCCTTATGACTCAGCAATCCCACTGCTGGGCATACACACTGAGGAAACCAGAAGGGAAAGAGACACGTGTACCCCAATGTTCATCGCAGCACTGTTTATAATAGCCAGGACATGGAAGCAACCTAGATGTCCATCAACAGATGAATGTATAAGAAAGCTGTGGTACATATACACAATGGAGTATTACTCAGCCATTGAAAAGAATACATTTGAATCAGTTCTAATGAGGTGGATGAAACTGGAGCCTATTATACAGAGTGAAGTAAGCCAGAAAGAAAAACACCAATACAGTATACTAACGCATATATATGGAATTTAGAAAGATGCTAACAATAACCCTGTGTATGAGACAGCAAAAGAGACACTGATGTATAGAACAGTCTTATGGACTCTGTGGGAGAGGGAGAGGGTGGGAAGATTTGGGAGAATGGCATTGAAACATGTATAATATCATGTATGAAATGAGTTACCAGTCCAAGTTCGATGCACGATACTGGATGCTTGGGGCTAGTGCACTGGGATGACCCAGAGGGATGGTATGGGGAGGGAGGAGGGAGGAGGGCTCAGGATGGGGAACACAGGTATACCTGTGGTGGATTCATTTTGATATTTGGCAAAACTAATACAATTTGTAAAGTTTAAAATAAAAAAAAAAAAATGTTGTATTAGTTTCAGGTATATAGCAAAGGGATATATACATATATATTTCAGATTATTTTCCCATTGAGGCTATTGAGTAGAATTCCTTGTTTTAAATAGTAGGTCCTTGTTGGTTATGTATACATATACATATAGTCATATTATATATTTTATATATATTCATGTGTATATATTAATCCCAAACTCCTAATTTATCCCCATCCCCCACATTTCTCCTTTGGTAACTATCAGGTTTATTTATAAGTCTGTAAGTCTGTTTCTGTTTTGTAAATCAGTTCCTTTGTATCTTTTTTCTTAGGTTCCACATATAAGTGATATTATGTGATATTTGATTTTTGTTTGACTTACTTATTATGACAATTTCTAGGTCCATCCATGTTGCTGTAAATGTCATTATTTCATTCTTTTTTATGGCTGTGTAATATACCATTGTGGGTATATAGCATATCCATATACATACCACATCTTCTTTATCCATTCCTCTGTTATTGGGCACTTAGGTTGCTTCCTTGTCTTGGCTATTGTGAAGAGTGCTCCTATAAACAGTGGGGCACATGAGTACATGCATTTATCCATTCCTTTATTCTCGAAATTCCTTTACCTTTTTCTTTTCACCAAATAAGATATTAAACCAAAAACCTTAGTAACATTATACATTAGAAACATTACCAAAATGCATTAGATGACAAGTTCCTCTCTGATTATTTGCCATGATGTAGAGCCATTAATTTGGTGTCTGTGTGGCAAAGATAAATGATTAAATGAAACAACCACAACAGCAGCAAAAACTCACAGTCAAAACATGCTGTTGCAGTAAGATCAAAATTAATTTCAGAACTTTAGATTCTTTAGTGGTATAACCTCACTGAAGATGTGTAACCTTTAATTTCCAAGGTGTAGGCTAGTCTGTGTTCAAATTAGTGATTTTTTTCATTCTGCCTTAAGAACCTATGAAAAGATATTAGTGACATAAATTGTACTTATTTTGTGTAATCTTTTCAGTGATTATTGCAAGAATTATAAATTATTATCATAAAAGAAAAATATAATTTTACATTTCGTAAGGAGAATATTTTCAGAAAAGCTAATGTATGAGTATAGGTGACTTAATTTATCTTAGTGACCTGAAGAATATCATGGTCCCAGTGGAAAATACATCCCTGGCAGTATCTGCCAACCACCAATCAACTCCAAGTGGATTCTGGAACCAAAGTTCCTGATTGGGGGCTGGTGAGCTATTCCTGTTGTCAAAAATCCTTGCAGCCTCCAGGGAACACAGCTCAGGCTTCACCTCCACTTTGGGTGATGCTGGGCCCCCTGCCTTAGAAGCCTCATGTCTCAGAAAAGCTGGTGTCTGCACTGGTCTGTGGACCAATGACATGGACTTAATTTGTGCCTTCAAAATTCATAAGTCAAAGCCCTACACTCTAGGACCTCAGAATGTGACTATATTTGAAGATAAGGCCTTTAAGAAGGTAATAAGGTAAAATAAATGCATGTGGACGGGCTGGTACACTCACAAGAAGAGAAAATTAGGACACAGACATGCCCAGAGGGAAAACCATGTAAAGAGACAGGAAAAGATGATAAGGTGGTCATGTCTAAGCCAAGGAGACAGATCTCAGAAAATACACACACCAGAACAACCCTATCAACACCTTGATCTCAGACTTCTAGCCTCCAGAACTGTGACAAAGTACGTATCTGTTGTGTAAACCACCAGGTCTGTGAGACTGTGTCACGGCAGCAACAGTAAACAGATTCATCTACTTTTCAGTGTCCATCAAACGATGTGAAGGGTTGTAGGGTAACCAGGCTCAGACAAGCCCAGCACTCTGTCTATCCTTAATGGCCCCTAAACCCAAAGCAGCTCACCAACTTGAGTCTTTCCATTTTTTTAAAAAATTTTTATTTGTTTAGAGCAGTGTTAGGTTCATAGCAGAATTGAAAGGAAGATGTGGTTTCCCCATACGTGCCCAGCCCCTGAGGACGTATGAGTGGAACGTGTGTTGTTGTTGAGAACTCTACACTGACACACTAGAACCCCCAGAGTGCACAGTGGACATCAGCGTTCACTCTTGGTGTGTTTATTTTCCCCCAAGATAATGTTAAATTTTATTGCTTTTGTTTTTCAAGATGTATACTCATCACTGATCAAAAGTCATTGACCTAAGGGATCATAGGCTATTGTCACTGTGTTTAAGCATCCAAATCATTCATTGTTGCTGTTCAGTGGCTCAGTCGTGTCCGACTCTTTGTGGCCCCATGGACTGGGGTCACAAAGATCCTGAAGATCACTAATGGCCTTTTAAAAAATTATTTAGCAATAAGAAATATTGCCTATTTACATATTTGATAGTCCTTTTTTTTGGTTTCTTGAGTGTAAAATGCTAGAAAGTTAACTGTTGTTAGGTTCTCAGAGAGCACAGGAAGGTTTCTGTTTATCCTTTGCCCAAATCATAATAGCTTTTCATGACCAGATTTTTGTCCTGTTAGCTGATTTTTAAAGGCATAATACTTGAGGTAGAAAATATTGCATATTTAGTAAATCCAAAATGATACCCCAAATTGTAAGTATGAAACCACTAACTGCTAAGAACTCATTAAAAAGCAGATTTTTAAAGTGAGTCCCATAGGATGGCATATATCCAGTTAAAGAGGAACAGCCTCCTTACTGCTGGTCTGGGGGCCTTCCTCTGAGTTTATATGAGGTGACCCTTCCTCTGGGAGGATGTGGCATGTTGAGCTGGTGAGGTGGGTACATAAGATTTCAGTACATCATTTTGCTCACCATCATTCTCCATGAGCTAATCTGTCCCTGCATATTACTGACAGAAACATCTGAGTTAAAAATAATAATAATAATAATAGCCATGAAACACTCCAGAGTGAATCAATACAGATTGTAATATACTGGAAGAATAATGAACCAGAGAAGCATTGACTGTCTCTGTTGGCTAGTTGAAAATGGAGATATTTTTTCTAAGCAGGGAACTCCATGATTATTTGATGAAGAAGTCAAGAATTTAAATACTTTCTCAATTGAAAGAAGTGGCTTGAATGTAGCCCTTTTATAGTAGATCTTTTCAAAAGTAATGGGGAAAAGACATCAAAAAAGTATTTGAGGCAGGAGGAGAAATAGGGAAAGAACAGTTGGATCTACCCTAGCAATTGAAGATTTCCTGGGTGGTCAGAGGAAAGTGAACAAGGTGCAGAGTTGGTTATTTGGGAAGATGGTCCAGGTGTGGTGCTTGAGTTTTATTTCAAGTGCAAGTTATTGAAGGATTTTTAGCAAGGAAATAGCACAACTCTTTTTTCTTTAAAAATGTCACTCTTGCTGACATATGACAACCAAATTACATGTTTTCAGGGCTGACAATGGAGAAGCCACTTAAGAGGGTGCTTAGTAACCCATCAAGAAATAATGGCAGCGTGAACTCTGATTGCCGTGGTAGAGCAGGAGGAAAGTGGATGGACTGGAGATGTATTTGGAAGTAGAAATATCACAAGTGGTTGTGAAGTTTTTGTGAAGATGCTGTGAGGCACAGAGGGGAGAAGAATAAGTGTATACTCCCAATTGTCCTACTTGAACAATTTATGAGTCATGGTATTATTTACTGAAATGGGCCAATCTTAGTGAAGAATGGATTGTTTTTTTTTTAGTTGCTGTTTTAAAAGTTGTACAAATAATTTTGTATGAAAATAATGATAATGGCTTCACCAGGTACCATGTGCTTTGACCTTCCTTCACTTTCCAAAGGTAGTTGATATGAAAATATAGAATAACATATATCCCAATTATCAACTACAGAAATGGGGAAATAACTTCATTGGCAGGGTAGCCCTGAGTGAAAGCAAAAAAGATATCATCACTCATCATGTTATTACATTGTATCTTATTTGAAGAAGTTTACATGCATTTTGTAACCATAAAGCAACTAAGTTTCCTAAACTATGTGGGTCTCTAATTGCCTGTGATGTACTGATGAGGGCTCTAAGACAGAATTCTTGAACTTATTCATCTGAAAGAGAAAAACATACGGACACAGACATACAGTGCAGGAGGGTGTGTGCATATGTGTATGTGTGTGTGTCATTCAGTCATGTCTGACTCTTTGCAACCCCATGGACTGTTGCCCACCAGGCTCCTCTATCCATGGGATTCTCCAGGCAAGAACACTGAAGATATTGTCATTCCCTTCTCCAGGGGATGTTCCTGACCCAGGTATCTAACCTGGGTCTCCTACATTAGCAGGCAGATTCTTTACCATCTGAGCCAGCAGGGAAGCCTGTGCAGAAGGATACATACTGCCAAAGGGAGTGAAAAACTAGCATCCAGATACAAAGTGATATACAAAGAATGGGAATGGGATAAACCAATGATTTCACAGAGGATCTGGCTTTTCAGTAGGCACATGTGTGGTGTTTGTCCTGTGGTCATATGGAAAGAGACCAGAGGGACAGAATGAATGGGGAGTCAACATTTTAAACATTTAGCTTTAGTCTTTCTTTTTGGCTGGACCATGGGGTGATTGTAGAGAAGAATTTGTGTTTAGTTGTGAGGACATTACCCGGTGCTAAGAATTGTGACCCTGTGTTGTAGGTAGAAAGACTCATTCAAACATCTTTCAAAGGATTTTTTCAGTGGCTATAGACTATACATGGAGAAGGCAATAGCAATGCACTCCAGTACTCTTGCCTCAAAAATCCCATGGATGGAGGAGCCTAGGGGGCTGTAGTCCATGGGGTCGTGAAGAGTCGGACACGACTGAGCGACTTCACTTTTCACTTTTCACTTTCATGCATTGGAGAAGGAAATGGCAACCCACTCCAGTGTTCTTGCCTAGAGAATCCCAGGGACGGGGGAGCCTGGTGGGCTGCCGTCTATGGGGTCACACAGAGTCGGACACAACTGAAGTGACAGCAGCAGCAGCAGCATAGACTGTACATGGGTATTCTTAATTTTCTACCTCTTGTTTGTATTTTTTTTAACCTTCTATTCTAACTGTAACCTTGGAATACATTATATATATATATATTTTTAAAACTTTTTTATGCTCTTTTTCCTGTCTCACTTTCTGTTTCTCTCACACATATACTTTAGGATAAAAAAAGTTGAGGTAAGAAAAAACTCCACATAGCTGAATAATTACAGATGATGTAGAAATCAATATGAATAAATGATGAATTAACTTTTGTTTTAAAACTCACAGCTATGAAACTCTTAAATCAACTAATCCAGTATGGAACAAAGTGGAAAGGATGAACAAGATGGTAGTCAGCATGTTTATTGGATGATGAGGAATGAAAACAATATTTATAGTCTGTTAACATGATAGGCAGATTAGTTAAAAAATAAAAAATTAAATGTTATAAAAGAATAGAGTCATTTTTATGGCAATAGGTTAGACCTCTCCTTCCTTTTACCATCTGCTCTCTTCATATAGCTTATTAATCATAAGTTTCTTGTGAATTTTTTTTTCTTAACACCTTCTTGGTGAGCTATTGATGTGCCATTTCACAGAGTAACTTCACAGGACTTCTGATCTCCAACTAGAAGTCTTGAATTAAACCTTGTGTATTCTCACTTAGCAACTTCTAGGATCCACAAAGGATCCTAAGTTGGAATTCAGTTTCTATTTTTCCACCTCTATTGCTCAGGAATAATCCCTAAGATAAAAGGAGAGGAGTAATCCCTAATGGTGTCTCCGGTGGTTCATATGGTAAAGAATCTACCTGCAATGCAGGAGATTCAGGTTCAATCCCTGGGTCAGAAAGATCCCCTAGAGAAGGAAATGGCAACCCATTCCAGTATTATTGCCTGGAGAACCTCATGGATAGAGGAGCATGGTTCCTCCAGGCTAGAGTCCATGTTCTCAGAGTCAGGCACAACTGAGCGACTAATACTTTCACTCAGTCCATATACAGACAGTTCATAAAGACTGAGAATCAGGCTACACATAGGGGTTGAACACTGGCTTTTATCTAATAGGAAATTACATCTATTGCTTTGATAATTCTCAAGCAAATATACTACCTGAAATGAAAAACAGAAAAAAAAAATCAGTTGTTGAAGTGAATATTAGTATATAAAAAATACTTCAGTAATGATAAGGGAAAGAAAACCATACTGGAACATTTTTAGAATTTTCCTTGGAAAACGGGGAGGAACTTTCTCCAGGTAGAAGTGATGTCAGTGTTAAACGGACCTGGCAATGTGACTTGTTAGCTGTGTGGCATTTGTCTCTGAGACTGAGTTTCCTCATCTCTAATGAGAAAAGCAATGACTTAACTTACAAAGTTGCTATAAGGATTAAAGATGATAGTTATTTGAGCAGTGCCTGACAGATGCATCACTGGCATTAAGTAAATGCTTTTAGAGAAGTTTATAAGAATTTATAAAGATATTCACATAAATATCTTGCCCCACCCCCCACAAATGCATAGTTGCTTCTATGTCTCTACTTGCCCACAGGAAGTATAGAATTCGAAAAGAATGAGAATGTTTTCTTGTGTTTCTTAGTTGAATGACACATTTGATTGCTATTCAACTATTTTGCCTATTGGGGCTTCCCTGGTGACTCAGTGGTAAAGAATCTGCTTACCTACGTAGGAGATGTGGGTTCAATCTCTGGGTTAGGAAGATCCCCTGGAGAAGGAAATGGCAACTCACTCCAGTATTCTTGCCTGGAGAATCCCATGAACAGAGGAGCCTGGCAAGCTGCAGTCCATGGGGTTGCAAAGAGTTGGACACAACTTAGCTACTAAACAACAAGAAAATTTTGCCTACTGGCTCCACTGAATAGACAAAAGTACAAATGTATGCAATTTTATATTCTCACCTGGATATAAATATGTTTATGTAGAGCCCAAACATACATGTGTACATACATGTGTGGTGGTAGTGGTGCTCAGTTGCTCAGTCATGTCTGACTCTTTGGGACCCCATGAACTGTAGCCTGCCAGGCTCCCCTGTCCATGGGATTTCCCAGGCAGTAATACTGGAGTGAGTTAACATTTCCTCCTCCAGGGGATCTTCCTGACTCAGAGATCATGTTTATATATCTATATCTATCTATTTATCTACCTGTGTATCTATCTGTATCTAATCTGTCTCTATATGTATGTACTAAGTAGGCTGCATAACATTCAAGAAGAAAATGATCTTTCATAATTCATTTGGGAGACCTTCAGGGCTGCCCTTTGGATCGTCATGAACATGTCATAAATGATATAAATGGCACCATTAGTACTAAATGGAACTGGTTGCTGCCTTAAAAAAAAAAAAAAAAAGAATTGATTTCTATTGAGGTATTAGTTGCTATAATGGAAAGTGAATGGACTTCAGGTCAAAAAGCTTAACCTAGCACTGTGGCTTATTAGCTGTGTGGCATTTGGCTCCCAGCCTGGGTTTCTTCATCAATCATGAGAAAAGCAGGACTCAACTTCACAAAAGTGCTGTAAGGATTAAAGATACTAGTTACTTGAACAGCACCCGGCACATGCATCTTAGGCATTCAATAAATACTTGATCTTTCAGTTATATTTTCTTTAGTCATGTCCTGGGAATCACTGCATCACACAGACTCAGAATTACTTGAGCTGAAAGGACTCTAGGTACCATGTGTTAGAAAACAGTCTAGTAAAGAAGTATGTGAGCTGGTTAAGTCACATGTTGTTATTGTTGTTCAGTCAATCAGTCATGTCTGATTGTATGCAACCCCATGGACTATAGCATGCCAGGCTCCTGTCCTTCATTATCTCCCAGAGTTTGCTCAAACTCATGTCCATTGAGTTGGTAAGCCATCCAACCATCTCATCCTCTGTTGTCCCCTTCTCCTCCTGCCCTCATTCTTTCCCAGCATCAGGGTCTTTTTCAATGAGTCAGCTCTTTTCACCAGGTGGCCAAAGTATTGGAGTTTCAGCTTCAACATCAGTCCTGGGGTTCCAATGAACACCCAGGACTGATCTCCTTTACAATGGACTGGGTGGATCTCCTTGCAGTCCAAGGGACTCTCAAGAGTCTTCTTCAGCACTATAATTGAAAGCATCAATTCTTTGGTGCTCAGGAGTCTTGATGATCCAACTCTCATATCTGTACATGACTACTGGAGAAACCATGATTGAGTAACTTGGTGGGTTCAGAGTGTGGTCTTCCTCAGATACATAAATCCAGAGATTCAATTTTAATTCATCCATAAGAGGACTGATAAATATTAGCAAAATATAGTACTTAAATTTCTCTCAGTGAGAAGATAGCTAGAGTTCTGAACAGGACTGGTTGCCCAGACAGAATGGTCTGTCCTCTATTAGCATATCTACCCAGGAGACAAGATCAACCTATTTCCTGGTGAGTAAATTGTCAGAGCAAGTCCTTCAAACATATGACATTTGATTATTTGTATAAATATACTTCTGAAATTTTCTTTCATTTAAAGACAAAAAATTATATTCTGGTAAACTACAAATTCGTGTATCATAGTTTCACAGATATAGATTCATCATTCATTTATAAAACTAATTATGCTATTATCTTCATTCTTCTGTATTTTCTGTAAGTAGATGAAATAGGACTGTGTGTAATTCAAAGAAAATATTCTTAAGGCCTTTGGGAAGTTGTTATCTAGGTTCATAAGTTTGCATTTAATATACATTTGTTTTAGTTTGTTTTGGGACAACAAAAATATCTTTATCAGGAAGTTCTAAAAATTATTTTCAATTAATCAATATTTATCAAACAAACCAGGCCAGCTTCAGAAAGTCCAGATTGTGTTTTCTATTTTATCTACCTATTTCCCCCCCAGATTTTAAGTGACAGTAAGATGCGTGCAAAGTTGTGAACAATAATTTAGTGCCATCATATCTCCATCTTTTTACAGAATCATTGCTAAAGTCTTATTTGTGGGCATAGCGATAACAATAGAAAAGATGCAGTGAGGCAACAGAGAGTCAGTTTCACAGAGAATCACTCAGTGAGGATGCTTTTTGATATGACTGATGAAAGAGCTTAAATAATATGTGATTTATCATTAACATAATAGTCCAAATATGGGCCTTGAGATTGATGGGTTCACTAGTTCAACAAGAGAAGTGAGGACTCCAGCCCCTTCTGTCTTCCTGTGCTGTGATGCTGTGGTTGGCAGCATCCATCTCATTCTCCTTTCTTTTACTGTCATAAGACAGCTTCTGGGAGCCTCTGGGGCTACATAGGTACTGGGTTACCTCCCATGGCGTGTGAGATGGCCCATACCTCTCACTTAATATGGGTGCTCACTCACTTGAGTCGTGTCTGCCTCTTCATGACCCCATGGACTGTAACCTGCCAGGTTCCTCTGTCCATGGGAAGAGGAACCTGTCCATGCCTCTTGTCCCAGGCAAGAATACTGGACTGGATTGCCATGTCCTTCTCTTGGGAATCTTCTCCACCCAGGGATGGAACATGTCTCCTGCACCTCGTGCATTGTAGGCAGATTCTTTACCTCCGTGCCACTTGGGAAGCCCACCAGTAGATATCTGTTGAAAGCTATCCCTGAGTCTCTTATGTTTTTGTATTGATACATTTTTTTCTGAGAAAAGGCATTAAACAATCATTTTCATTATTGTTGTTGAAGATTACTTTTCAATGTTGTTGGAGTGGCAAACAGTCTTGGAGGGTACAGACCATGGCTTTCTCTGAGCAGAGGGATGATGTGTCTCCTGACAAGGGTAGTAGTACTATTTCCCTCAGGGCAAAGGTCGTGCTAGGTTGCTAGTGGTCCTTGTATAAGATTAGGGATTTCCTAAGATCTGCCTTTCTCAGCTGTGACACAGAGCCACAGTGTGTAGCCATCACCGGCGCCCACCTCCATATCTCCCCAGGGGATTCAGGGTGTAAGAAGCACAGATAGGAGCATGAATCTCCCACTGCTATCAGTAATAAATGTCTTTGACTTTGAGTTAAGGCTCCTCATGTTTTCTGGCAATGTGTTAAATAATTGTGAGAAGCTAACTTCCACTTTGATGGCAGAAAGTGAAGAGGAACTAAAAAGCCTCTTGATGAAAGTGAAAGTGGAGAGTGAAAAAGTTGGCTTAAAGCTCAACATTCAGAAAACAAAGATCATGGCATCTGGTCCCATCACTTCATGGGAAATAGATGGGGAAACAGTGGAAACAGTGTCAGACTTTATTTTTGGGGGCTCCAAAATCACTGCAGATGGTGACTGCAGCCATGAAAGTAAAAGACATTTACTCCTTGGAAGAAAAGTTATGACCAACCTAGATAGCATATTCAAAAGCAGAGACATTACTTTGCCAAAAAAGGTCCGTCTAGTCAAGGCTATGGTTTTTCCTGTGGTCATGTATGGATGTGAGAGTTGGACTGTGAAGAAAGCTGAGCACCAAAGAATTGATGCTTTTGAACTGTGGTGTTGGAGAAGACTCTTGAGAGTCCCTTGGACTGCAAGGAGATCCAACCAGTCTATTCTGAAGGAGATCAGCCCTGGGATTTCTTTGGAAGGAATGATGCTAAAGCTGAAACTCCAGTACTTTGGCCACCTCATGCGAAGAGTTGACTCATTGGAAAAGACTGATGCTGGGAGGGATTGGCGGCAGGAGGAGAAGGGGATGACAGAGGATGAGATGGCTGGATGGCATCACTGACTCAATGGACTTGAGTCTGAGTGAACTCCGAGAGTTGGTGATGGACAGGGAGGCCTGGCGTGCTGCGATTCATGGGGTCGCAAAGAGTCGGACACAACTGAGCGACTGAACTGAACTGAACTTCCAGCCTATAGGTCCAGTAAAATCTCACACGGTTCTTCTCAGTTTCCTAAAACATCTCCAGCAAGTTTCTCCTCCTATGAGATAAAATAAAATGGGGTTGCAAGTGATTCACAAACCAATCGCCAGCAATAAGAATGGGATGCAACTAGAAGCAGCAGCCCCATGCCCTAAGCAGAGGACAATCCTCAGATGACAGCTATTATTCAGTGGATGAAAGAAGAATGGAATAGAACTTGGAGACTCAGATAAAATATCAGGCACAAGTTCCACACCAAGTCTCTCCAGAATCCAGAAAGATCTTTGCATCAGAAAAAACATGGGAATTAGGAGTTTCTTACTATGACAGTAATATGGCTGGAGGGACAAAACTCCAAAAAGAATTGACCCCCTGCATATTCAAAGCCAAAATTAGTTACACGTATTTTAGGAAATATGCTGATTATTATGCCCAAATCCTTAGTCCTCTTATTTTAATTTATAACATGTATATCACATGTTTTGTGAATCTCTTTTTGTCAGTTAATTCTTCATTATTTTTTGAGATTTTTTTTTTTTTTAGTGACAGGAAAGAGGAAGTTCCCTTCAGCTCTCAAAATTGGCTACAGTGAGATACTGTCTCTCCTTTTTGAGAAATCCTTTTTTACAACTGGAATTATAGTGATAAAGTGAAAGTTTAGAGGACTTTTGTGCTTTTTTCAAAAGTAAATTTTAAAGATGTCTACTTAAAAAAGAAATGAACTTCACGACTTTAGTGACAATTACAGTCATTGCTAAATCGTATCCTCCATTTCTGTTTTCACAATCAACTGACATGAATTTAACACCAGGGGATTTCCTGAGAGTGTTGAAAGTTAATATGGCACTTGATGTATAAATTTCTTACTTGAGTAAAGTAATATAGCATTGGAGGAAACCATTAATATGCTGACCACAGAGTTACAGAAATATCTCAGCTGAGCTCATGTTAAGTAGTGCTGACAAACATTGTGATTTCCCTGAAAAAAGAAAAGAACTCAGTCTGAATCTTTAATAAGATGGGATGAAGATGCTAAACTTTCCATTTGTTTACCTTAGAATCTTTTCTGAATGGTGTGTGTGCTTGTGTGTGCATATGTGCTCAGTCACTTCAGTCATATCTGACTCTGCAACTCCATGGACTGTAGTCCGCCAGGCTCCTCTGTCAACGAGATTGTCCAGGCAAGAATACTAGAATGGATTGCCATGCCCTCCTCCAGGCCATCTTTCTGACTCAGGGATCGAACCCAGGTCTCCCCCATTGCAGGAATATTCTTAACCTGCTGAGTCATGTGGGAAGCCCATTTTAAATGGCTTAAGACGTTAAAAGCGAAGACCTATTGGAGAGTTAAAATCACTGCCTTATACAAATGCAACAGTATCCTATACTGAAAAATTTTAACACTTAAAAATTAGCAAAATTCTCCAAAACAGATCTGGAAAGATGCTCAATATCATTAGTCATTAGAGAAATGCCAATCAAAATCTTAATGAGGTGCCACTTCACAAAGGTAAATATAGTGTTGTTTCTTTTTTTAAAGGAAAATTACAAGTGTTTGCAAAGCTGTGGAGAATTTGGAACTCTTGTACACTTCTGATGGGGATGTGTTATGTTTCAGTCATTGTAGAAAAGAGTTCAACTCTTCCTCAAACAGTTAACTTCAGATTACCATATGACCCAGCAATCCCACTCTTACGTATATGCCCAAAAGGGCGGGAAATTGATTCTCAAATTCAAACACACTCATGTTCAAAGCAGCATGAATCACAATAGGCCAAATGTGGAATCAGCCCAAGTGGCCACCATCAAATGAATAAACATTGTGATATATGCATGCAGTGGGATAGTATTCAGCCCTAAAGAGGAATGAGGTACTGACAAGTGCTATGAGGTGGATAAAATCTAGGACGCTATGCCAAGTGAAAGAAGCCAAGGGACTTCCCTGGTGGGCTAATGGCTAATACTTCGCTTTCCAGTGCAGAGGGTATGGGTTTGATCCCTGGTCGGGGAGCTAAGATCACACATGCCTCTCAGTCAAAAGATTAAAATGTAAAACAGAAGCAATATTGTAACAATTCAATAATGATTTTTAAAATGTCCCACGTTAAAAAAAAATCTTAAAAAAAAGAAGCCAAGTATTAGAGGTCACATATTATATGATTCTACTTATATAAAATATTCAGATAGATAAATCCAGTAAAATAGATTTCAGATGGTTGACGCCTGGGGCCTGGGAGCCTAAGGAGTAATTCTCCATGTGTCTAGGTTTCCTTTCAGAGTATGAAAGGAAGTAGATAGAGGGGATGAGTGTAAGGCCTTGCAAATGCACTGAATGCCACTGAATTGTTTACTTTAAAATGGTTGATTTTATGTTGTGTAAAACATTGCTCAGTAAAAAAAAAAGTAGACATTTGATAATTACTTTAAAATATTGGCAGGCTTCCCTGAGAGCTCAGTTGGTAAGGAATCCACCTGCAATTCAGGAGACCCCGGTTCAATCCTGGGTTGGGAAGGTCCGCTGTGGAAGGAAAAGGCTACCCACTCCAGTGTTCTGGCCTGGACAATTCCATGGACTGTATAGTCTATGGGGTCACAAAGAGTCGGACAGGACTGGGCGACTTTCAATTTCAACTTGAAAATATTGGCACACTGGGGCTTCCCTGATAGTTCAGCTGATAAAGAATCCACCTGCCAATGCAGGAGACCTGGGTTCAATCCGTGGGTTAGGAAGATCCCCTGGAGGAGGGCATGGCAAGCCACTCCAGTACTCTTGCCTGGAGAATCCCAAGGACAGAGAAACCTGGCAGGCTACAGTTCATAGGGTCTCTAAAAGTCAGACAAGACTGAGCAACTAAGCACAGCACACAGCATTGGCACATTACCACTTAGTAGAATATTCAGTAACGTACACATGTAACTTGTTTTAACACATACGTAATATTTTTTTAAAAAATCCAATCTATCTGATAGTTATGACTTTTATCATGTAAAATGCTGATACTGATTCCAGAACTCTAATACTGTTTGAGTTTACAACCTTTCAGCAAAACATAAACACTTTAAGATATTTATAAAGTCCTATGTTTGTATTATGGTACTGAAGGAAAAAAAAATGATACAATATGAAACAAGAGATTTCAGTATATTTAAATGTTAGAAATCCTACTGTAGAGTGTCCATTTTTTAATCTGAGTGATAAGACATATATTTCAAAATTATATTGAAATTTCATCCTCCAGGTCCACACTTAGTCTCTTCCACTAAAGAACTATTGCTTCAAATGAGCTTTTATTTCTTTTTTAATAAAAACTAACTACTATTTCAAGATAAGTAATCAAAATGACTCAACTTCATTTGTATTAATGATAGACTTTTCCAATACACACCAATTATATTTGAAAAGATTTAAATTCTTGATTTAAGGACATTCAAAACGTTGTCTCATAAAAATTCTGCTTCTGACAAAACAGTTGCTATCAAAGGCTTGCAGTATCTGGCCTCCTTAACCTTGACAGTGGCAATTTCAAATGAAGAAAATAACCTTTATCTGTCTTGTTCAGGCACAGTTTCAGGGCCAGAAGTTCATTTTTGACATATTCACTAAGGATAATGGATATCACTGATGGCCTTTGATAATTATGTGACATTAATAAAAATAATGAATTATTAAACACTTTACAGCTATTTATTTAACTTGGATGGCAAATCTCACTTTTTTTTTTTTTTTTTTTTGCTGCTCCCCATGGCATGTGGGATTTTAATTCCCCCACCAGGGATGGAACCTGGACCCCCTGCATTGAGAACACAGAGTCTTAACCACTGGGCCACCACAGAAGTCCAGAGGATTACATATATCGGAGAAGGCAATGGCACCCCACTCCAGTACTCTTGCTTGGAAAATCCCCTGGATGGAGGATCCTGTTAGGCTGCAATCCACAGGGTCACTAAGAGTAGGAGAGGACTGAGTGACTTCGATTTCACTTTTCACTTTCATGCATTGGAGAAGGAAATGTCAACCCACTCCAGTGTTCTTGCCTGGAGAATCCCAGGGATGGGGGAGGCTGGTGGGCTGCCATCTATGGGGTCGCACAGAGTCAGACACAACTGAAGTGACTTGGCATAGCATATATATATATATATATATATTTAATTTCACATTTAAAGTACTATTCTGACTGTTAAACATTTGTATTTGTCCAGTTTGCTTACTTATTCTTGCATTTCTTTTCCCCAACATTTAGCTCATATTTTTATTGTCAGCGAGATAAGGTACTTGAAGTACTTTTGCTTCCCTGCCATTTTTAGAATGCAGTGTTTGATTCTGTATTCTTTTCCTCAAAGCCATTGTAGAGACGGGCTGATGAAAACAAGCTTTATTTTTTCTGCATGATAAATGAGATAAGTGACTGAATCCATTCGACACGACTTAAACCACTGAGGGTTCACTTAGAAAGCATTTGCATGCACCTACTTTGTGCCTGGAGCTGCAGCTGTAAAAAAGTAAGGCACACACATTCCAGTAATCAATGCAATCAGAAGCCTCATATTCAAGAACTGTTCGTGAGCCCTGAGAGAAGAAGAAAGGAAGTTTCATAACACTTTCCAAAATAATATAAGGAAAGGGAAATACTTGTCAAGGGTAGGCTCACTCTATTTTCCATCCTGCACAGAAATGTCCAGCGTAAATGCGTCTTTCCTCATGTTCGATCGTTTATTTATTCAGGGACTGCATGATGAGTAACTCTCAGGCCATAAGCAGAATCTTCAGTGTGGATTAAAACAGGGTCTTCTTGGAGTTGAAGGGGACATGAGAGAGACCCCAAACATGGGTTTGCATCTAATGATGCTCACAAATATAGATGCTATAATTGATCTGAAGGCAGAGTACAGGGTGTGACAAGTCTAATTCAGGATATAAATCCAGGGAGTCTTTTCTGAGAAAATCAGACCGCCGGAGGGTCAAGAAGACCCCCTCAGGTGGAGGGAGGTGGGCTGAGCATCCCAGCAGAAGTAGGATGGTCTAAGGGAAAAGTGTCTGCTATCCACAAGTCCTTTAGGAAACATAGTCAGTGAATCTCTGGACTGCTGTGAGTGCCACCAGGCACAGGGCACCTCTAGTACACACACTGGAAAAGTCAGAAGGCTCTGTGCTCTTAAACAACATATTCCAGTCTTCATGGGTCTACACTGTTGTTGTTGTTGTTTGGTCTCTTTGCTGCTGCATGGACTATAGCACACAGGTTTCCCTGTCCTTCACTATCTCCCCTAGTTTGCTCAAACTCATGTCAATTGAGTCAGTGATGCCATCCAACCATCTCATCCTCTGTTGTCCCCTTCTCCTCCTGCCTTCAATCTTTCCCAGCATCAGGGTCTTTTCCAAAGAGTTGGCTCTTTACATCAGGTGGTTAAAGTATTGAAGTTTTAGCTTCAGCATCATTCCTTTCAATTAATATTCATGACTGATTTCCTTTAGGATTGATTGATTTGATCTCCTTTTAGTTCAAGGGACTCTCAAGAGTCTTTTCCATCAGCACAATTCAAAGGCATCAATTTTTCAGTGCTCAGCCTTCTTTTTGGTCCAACTCTCACATCGTGCATGACTACTGGAAAAAATGTAGCTTTGACTAAAGGGACCTTTGTTGTCCTACCCTAACATCTCAGCAAAAGTTTGACACAAATGCAGAGAAATTCCAGTTGGCAGTATTAGTGCCAAAGCTCACATCAAATTCTTGTGAACCATATTTTCAGCATGGCTGAGCGTTTCCTCATTTAAAAATGCTTTATATCTTTACCCATTTTGAAACGTTACCCATTTGGGATGCTTTATAACTTTATCCATTTTGGAACAGAACCTCATTCATGCACTATACATTATGAAAGACTGTAGTATAAGATGGAACCTTTATGGATACTTTCATCATAGAGGAGGCAAGGCTGCACAGGAGAACATCCTTGAACTAAATCTAAGTCCTCAATAAGCCAACAATGCTCTGAGATCTCTGTGGGGTTGCATTAAAGGCTGGTGTTTGATAAGCATTGATTGTGCCAAGAAATATTAGTAGGTCATTTGAGAATATACAGACTACAAAGCACTGTGTATCTAAGAGGCAAGTTGCTTGCATTTTATCTGCTTCCAATTTTCAGAAACCCTGGTTACTTCTCTCTTGGTTCCTAGCTCTATAGCAAATGGGAGAATTTCAGATCAGTGAAGTATTCCTATTCTTAGAAATAAATGGTGATTAGAAGCAGAGAGGGGGTTACCTTCATTGTTCAAGGAGACTGAAGGGCAAAATGTTAAGAATTATACATGCTGAAAGCTTTGCAGACTAATTTATTATTTTTAATGGTTTCATTTGTCACAGACATGAGCATATTATTTACACTTGGATAAACTTGCCCTTTTCAAATGGAGAAGGGAATTAAATTCAAAAGACTTTATTATAGACAACAAAAATTCCCTTTGAGCAAAAGTTATTTTTATGCCACTAAAGATGCTATGTGGTTTGTCTGTTTCCTCATTTGGAATTCAGATAATTCAATGATAATAATAATGATGATCGTAATAATAATACCTCTTGTACTTAGTAAGTTGAAGCAGATGGAAATGGAAAGCCCAAGCTGCTATTCAGCAGAGAATCACTATGCAAATATTCCAACAGCTTGTGTGATTTTTCAAACTATTCTCTCAAGATCAACAAACCATTATATTGAAAAGTTGAGAAACACAGCACACTGCAAAAAGGTGATCTGCATGTTGAGTTTGGGATCCTTTATAGTCAACTCAACACTGATAATAAAACCACTGTTTTCAAAGGGTACAAGTAAGAAAAGGGCTTGGAGATTATGTTTGACATTATTTCCGAAAATAGAGTCGTGTGTGTGTGTGTGTGTGTGTGTGTGTGTGTGTGTGTTACAATGTTCTTTCAGGCCTCTTTCTCAGCATTAAAACATGCTGAATCTCACTTATCTTGAAAAAACTCAGCACCATAAACTTCTCTTCTACCTTCATTTCCCTATTTTTCCCATTATTGCCACATTTCTTAGGGAAAAAAGCTAAAAAGGCACATTTAATTCCTCATCTTTTGCTTTAGTGCCTATAACAATTCATCCATTAATTCATTTAAGAAATGTTAGTGGATCTCACATAATTTACTCTGTGTTGAAGATTGGATGGCGAGTATGGTGAAATAAAATACAGTCCCCAAAACACCATTAAATTGGGGATGGACATTAAATGTACATTACCGGGGATGGAGGGCTTCCCAGGTAGTCCAGTTCACTTCCATCACTCAGTCATGTCAGACGCTTTGCAACCCAACGGAATGCAACAGGTCAGGCTTCCCTGTTCATAACCAACACCCAGAGAGTGCTCAAACTCATGTCCATCGAGTCAGTGATGCCATGTAACCATCTCATCCTCTGTCATCCCCTTGTCCTCCTGCATTCAATCTTACCCACCATCAGGGTCTTTTCTTACCAGTCAGCTCTTCACATCAGGTGGCCAAAGTATTAGAGCTTCAGCTTCAGCATCAGCCCTTCCAATGAATATTCAGGAATGATTCCCTTTAGGATTGACTGGTTCAATCTCCTTGCAGTTCGAGGGACTCTTAAGGGTCTTCTCCAACACCACAGTTCAAAAGCATCAATTCTTCGGTCCTCAGCTTTCTTTATGGTCCAACTCTCACATCCATACATGACTACTAGAAAAACCATAGCTTGGACTATATGGACCTTTGTCAGCAAAGTAATGTCTCTGCTTTTTAATATGCTGTCTAGGTTGGTCATAGCTTTTCTTCCAAGGAGCAAGCATCTTTCCATTTCATGGCTGCAGTAACTATCTACAGTGATTTTGGAGCCCAAGAAAAGAAAGTCTGTGACAGTTTCCATTGTTTCCTCATCTATTTGCCATGAAGTGAAGGAACCAGAGGCCATGATCTTAGTTTTTGGAATGTTGATTTTTGTTGTTGTTGTTTTTTAATTTTATTTTATTTTTAAACTTTACATAATTGTATTAGTTTTGCCAAATATCAAAATGAATCCGCCACAGGTATACATGTGTTCCCCAGGAATGTTGAGTTTTAAGCCAGCTTTTTCACTGTCCTCATTCACTTTCATCAAGAGGTTATTTAGTTCTTCTTCACTTTCTCCCATAAGGGTGGTCTCATCTGCATATCTGTGGTTATTGATATTTCTCCTGGCAATCTTGATTCCAGCTTGTGCTTCATCTAGCCGAGCATTTCACATGATGTACTCTGAATATAAGGTAAATAAGCAGAGTGACAATATATAGCCTTGACATATTCCTTTCCTAATTTGGAACCAGTCTGTTGTTCTATGTCTGGTTCTAATGGTTGCTTCTTGATCTGCATACAGATTTCTCAAGAGGCAGGTCAGGTGGTCTGGTATTCCCATCTCTTGAAGAATTTTCCAGTTTATTGTGATCCACACAGTCAAATGCTTTAGCGTAGTCAGTGAAGTGGAAGTTGGTGTTTTTCTGGAACTCTCTTGCTTTTTCCATGATCCAACAGATGTTGGCAATTTGATCTCTGGTTCCTCTGCCTTTTCTAAATCCAGCATGAACATCTGGAATTTCTTGGTTCATGTACTGTTGAAGCCTGGCTTGAAGAATTTTGAGAATTACTTTGCTAGTGTGTGAGAGGCATACAGTTGTGAGGTACTTTGGTCATCCTTTGACATTGCCTTTCTTTGGGATTGGATGGGAAACTGATCTTTTCCAGTCCTGTGGCCACTGCTGAGTTTTCCAAATTTGCTTGCATACTGAGGGCAGCACTTTCACAGCATCATCTTTTAGGATTTGAAATAGCTCAACTGGATTTCCATCACCACCACTAGCTTTGTTTGTAGTAACACTTCCTAAGGCCCACTTGACTTTGCATTCCAGGATGTCTGGCTCTAGGTGAGTGATCACACCATTGTGGTTATCTGTGTCATGAAGATCTTTTTTGTTTAGTTCTTTTGTGTGTTCTTGCCACCTCTTGTTAATATCTTCTGCTTCTATTAGATCCGTACTGTTTCTGTCCTTTATTGTGCCCATCTTTGTAAGAAATATTCCCTTGGTATCTATAATTTTCTTGAAGAGATCTCTAGTCTTTCTGGGCCCATTGTTTTCCTCCATTTCTCTGCGTTTATCACTTAGGAAGGCTGTCTTATCCCTCCTTGCTATTCTTTGGAACTCTGAATTCAGATGGATATTTCTTTCCTTTTCTCCTTTGCCTTTTGCTTGTCTTCTTTTCTCAGTTATTTTAAGGCCTTCTCAGACAACCATTTTGCCTTTTTTCATTTCTTCTTGCTGTGGATGGTTTTGATCACAGCATCTGGTACAATGTTACAAATCTTCATCCATAGTTCTTCAGGCCCTCTGTCTATCAGATCTAATCCCTTTAATGTATTTGTCACTTCCATTGATTAATAAGGGATTTGGTTTAGGTCATACCTGAATGGTCTAGTGGTTTTCCCTACTTTCTTCAATTTAAGTCTGAATTTTGCAATAAGAAGTTCATGATCTGAGCCACAGTCAGCTTCCATTCTTGCTTTTGCTGACTGTATAGAGCAACTCCCTGTTTGGCTGCAAAGGAGATGCAGGCGGCCCAGTGGTAAGGAATCTGCCTGCCAATGCAGGAGATGTAGGTTCAATCCCTGGTTTGGAAGGATTCCTGGAGGAGGGCATGACAACCCACTTCTGTATTCTTGCCTGAAAAATCCTATGAACAGGGGAGTCTGGTGGGCTATGGTCTATAGGGTCATAGAGTCGGACATTACTGAGCGACTGAGTGTGCATGCACTGGGGAGAGAGAACACATTTCCAACCAAAATACTGGGAACTGACCAACGAGTAATTTAAGAGAGGTCATCCATTAATCTTCCTTGATTATGCTTGACTTTGGATATGTTTGAGATCCCGCTAGTTAACTAAATCAAACTTCAATGAAGTTTTGGAAGGACCACTAGTCAAGTCATCAATCACATACTTTTCTATTTTTTTTTTTTTTTAACCTCACTGCACAACTTGCCAGATCTTAGTTCCCTGATCAGAGATTGAACCCCAGGCCTATGGCAGTGACAACACAGAGTCCTAACCACTGGACAGCCAGGGAATTCTGCAACCATATCCTTGAAGTGAGATCACTGTAATGCTTCTCACAATCTACATCATTTGTGCTAATGGATCTAATACTGCTTTTGGAGGAAAGAGCTAAAACATATAATTTAATTGACCTCCAGGCAATGGAGTCAAGTAGCATTTATTATAATATAAAGTTACATTACCATATACTTTAAACCAGATTACTGAGAAAGAACAGACCTCCTGAGTGCAGGTAGAGACTTTAAATTACTTGAAAAAGTACTTCATATTTTTAAATTGAAGAAAGAAATAGACTATGATCCAGAATTATACAAATAATTGATTTTAATTTAATTATGTCTCCAAAGCCTGAAATATTTATTTAATCAAAATAATGGCATAGTATCCAAATCAGAAAATAGAACATTCTTAATAATTGAGTCACCAAATGAAAAGGAAACGACATTATCTAACATTTATTAAAGCTGTATGCTGGATATAGTTCTAAGAATTCTACAGGGTTACATACAAAACTATAACATCAAAAATCCCTATTATATAGATATGTGCTCAGTCATGTCTGACTTTGTGACCCCATAGACTGTAGCCCACCACACTCCTCTGTCCATGGAATTTTCCCAGCAAGAATACTGAAACAGGCTGATATTTCCTCCTCTAGGATTATATAGATAAGGAACTTAAAAACAGACTCCAGTGCTTTGCCATCATCGTATAGCTGGTAAGAGGCCAAGGTGAAATTCAAATTCAAACCTCCCAACTCCTAAGCTCTGAAATTTCAATTCCTTCTGTTATACCTAGACCACTCTGCACATGGCACCATGGAAAACAAATGGCTTTTAAAATTATGCTAAGGGCGCAAGCCTACACTCAAGTCTGTTGTACTGTATTTTCCTTATCTAACTAAATCTAACTAATTGATCACTGAATTCCTGTGGTGGTGGTTTAGTCACTCGGTTGTGTCCAACTCTTGCAACCTCTTAGACTCTAGCCCCCCAGGCTCCTCTGTCCATAGGATTCTCCAGGCAAGAATACTGGAGTGGGTTGCCATTTCTTTCTCCAGGGGATCTTCCTGACCCAGGGATCGAACCCAGGTCTCCTACATTGCAGGCAAATTCTTTAAGAACTGAGCTACTAGGGAAGCCCTTATTCCTGTGAACCCAGATTTTTATGTGGCAAAATCACCTTCACAATCTATGAAGCAAGGTGAGCCTTCAAGGGCCTATTTGTAAACCATGTTGTTATAAAAATATGTACACATAGGCAGTGTGTATGAGAACTAAGTAATGGACTGATGCAAGGGTCAGGAAAAGAAAACTCAGGGGGCCTTACAACATTCACTTAAAAAACTGGCAGGGGAAAAAATCACTAACTTTGGGCAATGTGTCAATGATGAAAATACACACTGAACCTGTTATCAGTCAGGTAGTCTGTGAAATGCAGTAGAAGCTGAACTCAGTATTTTTCCTTTTCCCAAATCATTATCTTCTTCCATTCTCTAAAATTAGTAAGTTTGATGATAATTTATTCAGATTTGCAAACTGAAAAACCTCAGGGGCAAACTTGATACCTGCCTTGACTATAACACTTCACTTCCTTCATCCTTGGTTATAATGTCAGCATTCTTTCTTATCTGAATTATTGCAACGGTCTTATTTTTCTTGAACTTTTTATTTTGTGTTGGGGTATAGCTGATTAACAGTGTTCTGGTAATATCAGGTTGTAATAGCTTTATGAATGATTGATATGGCATGAATCTTACTATATTGGTGTAACACTATTTGCTATTACACAACTTCCCAGGTGGTGCTAATAGTAAGGAATCTGTCTGCAAATGCAGAAGACATAAGAGATGTGGGTTCATTCCCTGGGTGGGGAAGATTCCCTGGAGAGGAAAATGGCAAACCACTATAGTATTCTTGCCTGGAGAATCCCATGGACAGAGAAGCCATCCATAGGGTCACAAAGAGTCGAACTCAACTGAGTGTCTAAAGAAAGCAGCACATAAATTCTTACATCTTCAGGCCTAACAAAAAAGTTCGTTTTATTTGCTCATCTGAAGTCCAGTCTGCTCATGTAAAGTCCAGTAGGAAGTGATGTGTTTATGACCTTTTTTTCATGCACTCATTCAGTAACCCAAGATGAGAAAATGTATCTTTAAAGCAGTTTTGAAAGTTGTGCTGGACACTGATGTAAGGCCCCAGCAACTGAAGGAAGAAGGAAGAGGTTGCATAGCTAGTTTTGGAACTTGGTCCTTAACTGGACAGCTGTTTTGTGACAACTCTCTACATCATAGAGATGAGGATAGAGCTTTTCAGGTGTGTGAGATAGCCATCTCTGCCATTTATATTGTCTCTAGACTATTCTCTGTTGTGTAGATAGTAACTTTTCTGAAGATTGAGTCTGATTGTGCCAATTCTCTTTTTATAAACTGTATATCATCCCCCATTGAACTTGTGTAAAGGTAGAACCTTCTATATATAGAATTTATTGTCCAGTTAGGAAAATTGTGCAAGTTAAAAAGGATGCTATGAAGTAATTATGTTGGGACAAAGGTGATATTAACAGTTATGTTAGGACTGCTTTGGGCAAACCAAGGCAACATATAGTCATTCTTCTTATGTACTCACTCTTATGTACTGATGTCTGACTCTTTGCAGTCCCAAGGACTTTAAACAGCCAGGATCTTCTGCCCATGGAATTTTCCAGGCAAGAATATTGGAATGGGTTGCCACTTCCTACTCCCCAGATCTTCTTGACCTAGGGATCGAACCTTCATCTCTTATGTCTTCTGCATTGACAGGTGGATTCTTTACCACTAGAGCCACCGGGGAAGACCTTATGCTGCTACTGCTAAGTTGCTTCAGTCATGTCTGACTCTGTGCGACCCCATAGATGGCAGCCCACCAGGCTCCCCCGTCCCTGGGATTCTCCAAGCAAGAACACTGGAGTGGGTTGCCATTTCTTTCTCCAATGCATGAAAGTGAAAAGTGAAAGTGAAGTCACTCAGTCGTGTCCAACTCCTAGTGACCCCATGGACTGCAGCCTACCAGGCTCCTCTGTCCATGGGATTTGCCAGGCAAGAGTACGGAGTGGGTTGACATTGCCTTCTCTGGGAAACCCTTATAAGATGTTTTAAAACCCATGGCTTGGGGCTGGTATACTAGGATGACCCAGAGGGATGGGATGAGGAAAGACGTGGGACTGGGGTTCAGGATGAGGAACACATGTATACCCATAGCGGATTCATGTCAATGTGTGGCAAAACCAATACAATAAAGTAAATAAATAAATAAAAATAAAAATAAAAAAATAAAACCCATGGCTTAGTTGCTCTTCCAGCTTCATTCCCAGGGCATACCGTATTAATTTAATACATGTACCATCCATACTGCACTACCTAGATTCCTAAAATGTGTGGCAGTTTTTCCCACTTTGGAATTTCTACTCTTTCTCTTTCCTTTTCCAGTAGCCAACACCTGGTCACCTTTCTGGTCCCTGTGTACCACTTCCTTCAAGAAATCCCCATTATTTTTCTATTGAAAGCACTCTACCTTTCTTTGGTTCCAAATCATACCATTAATTAAACTGTGTTATAAATACAGTTTATAACAAAAATATCTTTCCTGCTTCTTCATGATCAGATAGGTAAATAAGGATTTAATCTACATGATTTTATAGGAATTAATGGATATAATGTAGTACCCAAAAACGCTCAGTGTAATACTTGGCACAGAGATAATCTTGGTAAATTTTAGCAATTCTTATTCCCCAGACTTAGAAGATATGATATGATCTCCTTGGGAACTCTTTTCCTGTTCATTTTCAGCCAGAACAGCTTTCCTTCATGTGTTTGTCCTCCTGTATTGGGTGATTCTCTCATCATTTGACCTGTGCTGTGATTAGTTGAGAAGAATTCTGACTCCCTAGGAAGTAGTGATCTCTCAGTAAGTGGAGTATGCCTTAGTGTTTAAGATTAGCACAACATGGACACCAAGTAGAGCATCTGTAGAATACCTTGTATTTAAAGAAAATTAACAAGTGAGGAAATATAAGTTTAAGACAAAACAGGGTTGATCCTGACTTTAATTAAAAAAAAAAAAAAAAAAACCTCTTGGTAAATAGGTGATATTTACTTTGAAGGAAAGAGTTTTTGGTTTATTTGTTTGCTTGTTTTGAATAATAGGAAAGTCCAAAAGTATTCTGAAATAAAACAGTATTTTTAAAATTAATTTTATGGGTAAATAGTTGCTTTATGATGTTGTATTAGTTTCTACTATACAGCAAAGTGAATCAGTTATACATAAATGTATATCCCCACCCTGTTTGACTTCCTTCTCTCTCAAGTCACCACTGTGCACTGAATATACTATAAAATAGTGTTTTTAGGCTGTGTTGACATACTCTGGAAAGACTCTTTATTTTTTAAGGCAATTGATGTCAGGCCCCAGACTGTTTCCGCTTCCAATAACTCAGATGATGATAGATTTTCAGGACTCTAAAAAGATCTTCAAAAATGCCAGTCTAAATCCTCCAATTTTTACATATGAGGAATCAAAAATCCTGAGAAGTTAACTAACTCTGAAAGTCCAACTGGCAGTAAAGGATTTGGGGAAATGTAATCACCAGCTATTTACCCACATAGTTAATGCCTCCAAAAATATCAGTAATTTAGATGAAACTGTCAATTCAATATATTCTAGAGCAGTAGGAGCTTAATTGAATGTCTGCTGGAATTATATTCAATTATATTGATGTTTTGCTAATATCTGTTGCCATGAACAAAACAAAATCTCCCCCAAACTTGAATTCTTGGCTCATGTTGTTAAAAGGCTCCAGTTATCTTTAAAGTTTAGAACTGCTGTTTATGATTGCACCTTGATTTCCCTTGCATTTAAGGGAATATGATAACCTTGACTCATTTATGGGCTTCCCTGGTAGCACAGATGGTTAAAAAGTCTGGCTGCAATGCAGGAAACCCAGGTTCGATCCCTGGGCTGGGAAGATCCCTTGGAGGAGGAACTAGCAAACCACTTCTGTATTCTTGCCTGGAGAATCCTATGGACAGAGGAGCCTGGCCAACTACAGTATTATGTTTGTAAATCACAACTGATTTTTTTTTTTTTTTTTGATGTTTGGGACTTTCCATGAATGCACATGTCAGCAATATGAAGAACAAGTTGTGGAATGGAAGAAACACATGGTAAATGAAAATGTTTTATAGTTGCCTGTGTAATCCACTGTATAATTAGATGTTCCTCATCATCTCATGCCACCCGAAAGTGTGCACAGTGCAGATGGCACCACAGTGACTGGAAATCATGCATTAGATAACAATTTTATTGAGCTGCATTTTATTTCAGAGAACTCTCATATCTGAATAGACGCATAAATACAAAAGTAAATGCAGGATAGCCTCTAACTTATTAATCGTTTGGTTTTGCCAGTCTGCCACTGAATTTAAGTGATTTTTCTTGAGTTTTTCTTTTATTTAGAGGCTGCTGCTAAATCTCTTTAGTCTTGTCTGATTCTGTGCGACCCCATAGACGGCAGCCCACCAGGCTCCCCTGTCCCTGGGATTCTCCAGGCAAGAACACTGGAGTGGGTTGACATTTCCTTCTCCAATGCATGAAAGTGAAAAGTGAAAGTGAAGTCGATCAGTCGTGTCCGACTCTTAGCGACCCCATGGACTGCAGCCCACCAGGCTCCTCTGTCCATGGGATTTTCCAGGCAAAATACCGGAGTGGGGTGCCATTGCCTTCTCCGTTAGAGGAGAATGATATTAACAGTAGGATCAGAAACACACTCTGGAGTGAGATCCGCTTTTAAAAAGTCAGTAATCTGTTGATTTCAATTCTGACTCCAGAGTGCTGTTGTATTAAATACAACATGTACAGGGACTTCCTTGGTGGCCCAGTGGTTAGGACTTTGCTCTTCCACTGCAAGGGGCAGAGGTTCGATCCCTGGGTGGGGAACTAAGATCCCACAAACTGCCCGATATGGTATAAAATGAAAAAAAGAAAAACAAACAAAAAATATGTACAGGGTTTGACGCAATGCTGGATACATGGTGTGTACTTAGAAACTGATAATTATTTTGTCTTTACCAATAGGAAGCAACTTGTTTGATGGTAGTCAATAGCATACTTTTTGAAAGAGAAAGGCAAATTTTTCTGCTTTAAGTCTAGTTATATTAATCCCCCCAGAAAAAGACTGAAAGGGGAAATAGCAAACCACTCCAGTATTCTAGCCATAAGAACCCCATGAACCATATAAAAAGGCCAAAATCAGATAACATGGGAAAAAAAATTCTGTTACTGTTGAAAAAATATGAGAAACTAAGATATATATGTGTGTGTGTGCTTAGTCACTCAGTCATGTCTGAGTCTTTTTGACCCATGGACTGTAGCCCACCAGGCTCCTCCGTCCGTGGGATTCTCCCAGCAGGAATACTGGAGTGGGTTGCCATGCCCTCCTCCAGTGGATCTTCCCAACCTGGGTATCAAACCCAGGCCTCCCACATTCTTTACCATCCGAGCCACCAGGGAAGCTCCAAAATACATACATACATATATATATATATATATATATATATATATATATATATATAATTTTTTTTTAAAATCAGGTAGACAAATTATCTTCTAATGGCTTGCTCCATTTTTAAAAAACTTTTTGAGAAGAGTTCAAGAGGGAGGGGATATATGTACACCTATGGTTAATTCCTGTTGATGTATGGCAGAAATCAAACCAATATTGTAAAGTAATCATCAACCAATTAAAAATAAATATAATTATAAAAATATAGTTTTTGAGAATAATCAATCGGAGCTTGTAAAGGTCTCTAGTGATAAGCTTGTTATTAAACAAGACAGAGAGGAACACCCAGCTAGTTGATCCCTGGGCTGGAATACCTGCTGTGGAATTTGAAAACTAATTGAGCAATGAAATAACGTGAATGAAATGAAAACTACAGTGAAAAGAAACTATGACGTGGATTATTCCAATTATATGGCCAGTCATCAAAAGGCAATGGTAACCCACTCCAGTACTCGTGCCTTGAAAATCCCATGGACTCGGAGGAGCCTGGTAGGCTGCAGTCCAGGGGGTCGCCAAGAGTCGGACACGACTGAGCGACTTCACTTTCACTTTTCAGTTTCATGCATTGGAGAAGGAAATGGCAACCCACTCCAGTGTTCTTGCTTGGAGAATCCCAGGGACGGGGGAGCCTGGTGGGCTGCCGTCTATGGAGTCGCACAGAATCAGACATGACTGAAGTGACTTAGCAGTAACTTAGCATCAAAAGGCAGTGGTAAGATGTCAGTATTTCAGCTTGGTTTTCTGACTGATGGTCAGCCAGCATTCTCCTGCAAGGGGAGATGTGTGTGGCCAGTTGTCTCTTGATGCCAATCAACCTATGCTAGAAAGAGAGGTGACACTATGAAATAGGCAGGGTGGGGGTAGGGTGAGGAAGAGTAGTGGATATGATGGAACTAAAATTGCTCTTTGGTCCTGTCCACCTCTGTCTAGAAAAAAAAACCAAACTGTCACCAGTCATGTGGGAGAACACCTCCATTTGGTTTTAACCCTGAGGCTGAGTGTGAGGCAGCGGTGACAAACACCTTCTTTGGTGTGATGTCAGTATCTTGCTCACTTAATTAACACTTTGATGTTTTGCTTCAGTTCAGTTCAGTTCAGTCACTCAGTCATGTCCAACTCTTTGCGACCCCATGGACCACAGCACACCAGGCCTCCCTGTGCATCATCAACTCTCGGAGTCCATCCAAACCCATGTCCATCGAATCAGTGATGCCATCTAGCCATCTCATCCTTTGTCGTCCCCTTCTCCTCCTGCCCTCAATCTTTCCCAGCATCAGGGTCTTTTCCAATGAGTCAGCTATTCTCATCAGGTGGCCAAAGTATTGGAGTTTCAGCTTCACCATCAGTCCTTCCAATGAATACCCAGGACTGATCTTCTTTAAGATGGACTGGTTGGATCTCCTGGCAGTCCAAGGGTCTCTCAAGAGTCTTCTCCAACACCACACTTCAAAACCATCAATTATTTGGCGCTTAGCTTTCTTTATAGTCCAACTCTCACATCCATACATGACCACTGGAAAAACCATAGCCTTGACTAGACAGACCTTTGTTGGCAAAGTAATGTCTCTGCTTTTTAATATGCTGTCTAGGTTGGTCATAACTTTCTTTTGCTTACAGTACCTGATGGTTAAAAATTTTAACCATCAAGACTGATAGTTAAAAATCAAGACTGATGGTTAAAAATTAGTCAATCTTTGGAACTGAATGGACTTTCCTGGGTCTGTAGGTATTATGAGCCTGTCAATTTGAGGTTGCATTCTGAGAAAAGGCAAATCATTTCTAATCCTCTAAGAACCAGACATTAGTGCAGTGGTTCTTAAATGTCCTTTGAATTATATTTGTTTTTGGGTAGTTGGGTAGGTAAATATATAAATGGATTAAAAGTAGGAGTATTTCAACATATTTATTGTACATTTATACTTTTAAAAGAATATACTAAACATATTAGTATTGAAATATTGACCTAATAATTTCATATATTTTATAATATCCAGTTATATGTGCATTTATAGTTATAGTACTTAGATATGTATGATTTATATATTAATCTAATTTAAACATAGATGATAGATAAATATTATTTGGGGTAGAAAGTTTTTAAAAAAGCTCCATGTGGTACATAATCCCTAAATAATTATCTAGAGAATATACTCTTGAAATCAGTGTAGTCTGATTACCACCTAGTGGTAATGCCCTTTAACTGCAAATCCTCCATATCAAAGAATCTAAGGGTGCTTGCCTGGCCAGTTCAACCCATTTTCTTGATGCATATGTCACAAATATTATTACATAACATCACCAACCACACACACATATTTTGTGAAAATTTATTTTTATAAGAACTGATGGTTTTTCTTGAAAGTGATTTGAATAAGGCCACTTGATAGAAGCTTTAATTAAAGCTTTGATAGATAGCAAAGTCAAAATGCAGCCGAGAGGAAAACAGTATGTTCAAGTTCAATTAAAATACAAATAACAGGGTGTAGGAACAGAAAAAATGTCCTGTGCAGAGTCTGGTAATGTAGCTTGTCACTACCAAAATGGATGAGCTTGACTAAATGAGAAACGAGTAAAGTTGGTTATGAGATCTGGAGGTCACATTGAATAACATTAATTTCATGGTAAAGAATAAGGGAAATACTTTTGAAAAATAACATAATGAAACCAGAGTATGAATATGTAGCTCTGTAGGGATGTTGTTATGGAGCAGATAAATTGGGAATGGTTTGCAATGATTTATGGGCATGTGAGCACTGGTATTTGAGCAGTCTTCAGAGAAATGCAAAGAGAGGGGAAAATCTTAAGTTTTGCCAAGAAAGAGAAAAGAGGACTTGATAAATTTAGTGGAGGAGATAAAGAAAAGAAAGGCACTTCTAAGAATTTGAGCGTGAAAAACTAGGAGACAATGGTGTTTTTAAAAGTATTATGGAAATTAAAAAGTTATTATAGACGCTTACTGTATTATATCATTCTTATAGAACTTGGACAGAACTCTAAGGAGTTATTCTACATTATTCCCTTTAATCCCCCCAACAGGTTTCTCCATTTTTCAACTGAAGTAGATAGGGAGGGATAAGGTCAAATATATAATGTCATTTTCCCAAGACCTTACAGCTGATACGTGGTATCATTAGCATTCAACTCCCAGACCCATGTGACTTGAAGTGTGCTGTCTTTTCACTTTATTGTGAAAGGTTTTTAGCTGCTTAGCACCTTCACATGGGTTTTTTTTAGAAACTAATGTGAAGATTCTGTGGTATGTTCATTATTTATTAAGAATTGTTTAAAACTTTATATAATTAAAGTTTAGAAATGGTTGTGCTGGGGTCATTTTCTTTATAAATTAGGAGATATTTGCCTTGAACTATAAACCTATGAAGGCAAGAACAAAAATACAGAAGATATGTAGTATGGCCACCTCATGCAAAGAGCCAACTCATTGGAAAAGAGCCTGATGCTGAGAAAAATTGAGGGCAGGAGGAAAAGGGAGCAAGAGGATGAGACAGTTGGATGGTATCACTGACTCAATGGACATGAGTTTCAGCAAGCTCCCAGAGATAGTGAAGGGCAGGGAAGCCTGGAGTGCTGCAGTCCATAGGGTTGCAAAGAGCTAGACACAACTTAGGAGAAGGCAATGGCACCCCACTCCAGTACTCTTGCCTGGAAAATCCCATTGATGGAGGACCCTGGTAGGCTGCAGTCCATGGGGTTGAGAAGAGTCAGACACGACTGAGCGACTTCACTTTCACTTTTCACTTTCATGCATTGGAGAAGGAAATGGCCACCCACTCCAGTGTTCTTGCCTGGAGAATCCCAGGGATGGGGGAGCCTGGTGGGCTGCCGTCTATGGGGTCGCACAGAGTCAGACACGACTGAAGCGACTCAGCAGCAGCAGCAGCAGCAGACACAACTTAGCAACTGAACAACAATGATAATATGTGATAATCTTTTTTTTAATTGCACCATTGTCATAGCTGAAGGATGGCTTTTGCTGTCATGTGTAGTGTCTGATAAAGATATGATCTTCTGGTCTGTAATTAAACAGCCAGTGTGACCACATTGGTCCATGCTGCCTGGTACATGGGGAGGGACAAAGGAAGGGCTACTTGCAGAGACTACAGTGTGGTCTTTCTCCTTCAACATGTGACTGTTTCTGGCAGTTCTTGTCTGTTGATTTGTAACAATGTCTTTTATTGTTACCGTTATCACTTATTTTGAAATTAAGATATGTAAATTCTAAGTGTCTTAATAGTCTCACTATTCCAACCCTGGTGACTCAGTTGGTAAAGAATCTGCCTGTAGTGCAGGAGACCCACGTTCAATCCCTGGGTCAGGAAGATGCCCTGCAAAAGGGAGTGGCAACCCATTCTAGTATACTTGCCTGGAGAATTCCATGGACAGAGGAGCCTGGCAGGTCACAAAGATTCAGACACAACTTAGTGACTAAACCACCATCAATATATATATGAATTATTATTTGTTATTAAGGTCATAATCATCATCATCCTCTCATTTTAAGCTGTGTCCTTGTTAGAGTGATCAGTTATATTGTCACTTTAGACCAGGAGTTCTTAGACTGAGGCATAACTCTCTGCTAAATCTCGTGGGTCCTTTAGAGTACTTAAAAATGCATAGCATAAAATAAATTACAAAAAAGCAAAGATATTGAAATAGAGATATAAAAGTATTTTTAAAGGTTAAGCATGTGATGTACAAATCACAGCGCCCCTTTATTAACCCACTAAACACCAAGTTCAGCAACTGCTCCACTTGAAAGAAGGGTGATCAAGCAGTGCTTCAGCATAACCGCCCCGTGTTGTCACAGTTGCTGTCGTTCAGTTGCTCAGTCCTGTCTGACTCTTTGTGACCCCATGGTCTGCAGCACACCAGGCTTCCCAGTCCATCCCCATCTCTCAGTTTGCTCAAACTCATGTCCATCACGTCGGTGATGCCATCCAACCATCTCATGCTCTACTGTCCCCTTCTCCTTCTTCCTTTAATCTTTCCCAGCATCAGAGTCTTGTCTTATCAGTCAGCTCTTTGCTTCAGGTGGCCAAAGAATTAGAGCTTCAGCATCAGTCCTGCCAACATGTATTCAGGGTTGATTTCCTTTAGGATTGACTGGTTTGATCTCCTTGTTCTCCAAGGGACTCTAAATAAAGTTTTCAGTATAAGGCGAGATAAAAAATTTTGAAATTTGTCTTGAAGAAGTCGCAAATCCTACTAATTCTGAGGTTTATGACCTATATTCACTTTTGAAGGAAGTGCTGATTTTCGTTTTTCTAGAAATTAAGATACATTTTAAATTCACACATCAGGCAAATGAAGGACCCAGATGAGCTGCACTGCTGGCTTAGCAGCCTTCTCCAGCACCGGTCTTGAGCTCCTCAGGCTCACAGATTATGTTCATTCTTGCATCTTTAGTAACACATTTAAGCAAAACACAGTCTGGGTGTTCAATATGTGGAATACATAAATGCACAAAAAAAGGTCAATGAAAAATCAAGGACATGCAAAAATGATCATGAAAGATGACATAATAGCAGATATAGTATTAAGAAGCTTCCAGATGAAGGTTTTAGCTAGTGATATGATATATGCTGCTGCTAAGTCGCTTCAGTCATGTCTGACTCTGTGCAACCCCATAGATGGCAGCCCACCAGGCTCCCCCGTCCCTGGGATTCTCCAGGTAAGAACACTGGAGTGGGTTGCCATTTCCTTATCCAATGCATGAAAGTGAAAAGTGAAAAGTGAAAGTTAAGTCACTCAGTCATGTCTGACTCTGTGTGACCCCATGGACTGCAGCCTACCAGGCTCCTCCATATATGGGATTTTCCAGGCAAGAGTACTGGAGTGGGGTGTCATTGCCTTCTCCAAATATAATATTTAGGAATATGAAAATACAGATGAATTTTGTATAAGCTAAGACTTGTGCCAGAGCCCATATGTGGGGGATAATTGTAGCCTTTTTAAAAGCTTTTTATTTTATATTGGAGTGTAGTTGATTATTAATAGTGTTGTGTTGGTTTTCAGGTGGACAGGGCAGTGATTTAATTATATATTTACATGTATCTATTATTTTTCAAGTTATTTCCCCATTCTGGTTATTATAGGATATGGACATGTACACATTGCTACATTTAAAATAAGTAACCAACAAGGACCTACTGCATAGCACAGGGAATCAGCTTAATTATGGCATTTTAAAATATTGTCTCTTTCCCAAGATAGATTGTTTTTAATTAATATTTATGGCAGTATAGCTGTTTTATAATATTGTGTTAGTTTCTGCTATATAGCAAATAAATCAGTTATACATATACATAGGCCCCCTCTTTTTGAGACTTCCTTCCCATTTAGGTCACCACAGAGCACTGAATAGAGTTCCCTGTGTTATACAGTAGGTTCTTGTTAGTTATGCTTTTATATGGATACACAGATATGTCAATCCCAGTCTTCCAATTCATCCCAACTCCTCCCTTCCCCTCTTCGTTTCCACACATTTTCTTACCTCATCTATGTCTGTATCTCTTTTGCAAATATATTCATCTATACCATCTGTCTATATTCCCCATATAAGCAATGTTATATAATATTTGTTTTTCTCTTTCTGACTTAACTTCATTCTCCCTTATGACCCAGCAATCACACTCATGAGTATATACCTGGAGAAAACGATAATTCCAAAAGATACTTGCTCCCTGATGTTCACTGCTGCAGTATTTACAATAGCTAGGACATAACAACCTAAATATCTATCATAAGATGAATGGATAAAGAAGATGTGGTGCATATATGCAGTGGAATATTACTCAGCCATAAAAAAAAATGAAATGGTGCCTTTTGCTGAGACAGGGATGAACTTAGAGACCATCATAGAGAGTGAAGTGAGTCAGAGGATACTCATGGCCTTTTAATGTCCTGGGTGACTTGAAAGTTGGTCTGGACTGACCCCACTCTTGGATGAGTGTCCTGCTGACCCATTCATTCATTGTTAGACTGAGGACTTTGCAGCTAGGTCCTGGGACCCTTCTGATGGAGTGAGACTCTCCTCCTTTGTTTCTTATCTCTTTCTGCTTCCATCTCTGCTCCCAAGTCCATAAGGGCCCTCCAGAGGGCTGAAGCAAGTGTTCAGAGAGGTGAGCCTACCTCTGTGGACTTTATTATCTCCTCGGCAGTCTTGGTTCTAGAGCTGTCTGCATGTCGCAGCCTCAGGAGTACTCAGCAGCTTGAGACCTGTCTGCCTTGCACCTCCACCAACTCCACCATCTATGGATTAAAATGATGACAGGTGAAAATGCATTTTTTGTTTCCCACCTACATACATATGGCTATAACTGCTGTTTGTAGGAGGAGGGAAGGCATACAGAGATTTGTTACATAAAGTGAAAAAAATGAACTAAAATTCCTAATGAGAGAACGCTTAAGCAAACTTTGCTGTTCAGCCGGGTCTCAACAAAAATAGATCCTAATTCTGCCTGTTCAAACTCATTGACATACTTCTACCCCTGACAAGGACAGATGAATTTGTTCAGCTTGTCAACTATGATGACCTGGAGAAAAAAAAAAAAAAAAAACTGTCCAAATTGTGGGGGTACAGGGACATAGCAGGAGTCACAGGATGCATTGAAGGGGGACAAAGAGAAAAATGCAGAATCGGTGCTCCCAGATGTCTGACGTGCTTGGTAGTAAGCCCTGTTCCCTGAAAATGAATGTGCTCAGCGAGCCTTGGAGCATGGATGCATGTGTGGGTTTTTTAAACTGCTTTAGCAGCTTGTACTGGCACTGTTAACACCAACAAGAAATGCTATTTCAGTTTGTGACTGTTGACAGGAACTAAAACAGAGTGATGTGATGTAGTGACAGACAGCGGATACTTTGCTAAGTTTGGGGTGCTATGCTGTTGCTTAGTTGCTCAGTTGTGTCTGACTCTTTGTGATCCCATGGACTGTAGCCTGCCAGGTTCCTCTGTCCATGGGGATTCTCCAGACAGGAATACTAGAGTGGGTTGCCATGCCCTCTTCCAGAGGATCTTCCCAATTCAGGAATCAAACCGGGGTCTACTGCATTGCAGGTGGATTCTTTACCAGCTGAATTATCAGGGAAGCCCCAAGATTTGGGGTAGGGAGGCATTTTTGAATCCATGGCATTTTAGTTGAGACCTGATGAGGAGAAAGAGGCAGTCATATGAACAGTTGGGAAAGGAACATTCCAGGCAGAGGGAAGGGAATTGCAGATGCAAAGATTCCACAGATGGGGAGAAGCTGTGCATGTCTGTGGAATAGGATGTGGAACAGAGCAGACACAACATGGGGTGCTCAGAGGCAGAGTCTCAGGAATTCAGGGCCCGGCGATGGGCAAAGCCATCCCTGACAGGGTCTCCTAAGTGTTGTGTGCACTCTGGGCTTCATTATAAGCCTAAGGAATCGATTCCCTTGATGGTTTTAAGTAGAAAGTGCTTGATTCGAATTAGATTTGGCAAAGCCTGCTTTGAGTCTTCATGTGAAATGGACAAATGATAACACAGGGAATCAGGGACGGATTACTTTGTCCTTATCCAGAGAGACAGTGAGGCGTCTGTACAAATGGCCTGTCCTTTACTAAAAGAGCAAGAGGAAACAGATTCTAGCAAGCAGAGGAAATATCCAGAGGTCTGTTTGGAAATGTTAAGCTTGAATCACAATTCAGGCAAACTTTTTTGAAGGGGTTAAGTGTTTGCTTCCTTTTCCTAAATAAACCACTGGCCAGAGATAATGCCTCTTTCCAAAAAACCAATTTGTTTAGTCCTTAAAACCAGGTTCTGGACCTAGACTGGGCTTCCCTGGTGGCTCAGTGGTAAAGAATCTGCCTTCAATACAGGAGACCTGGGTTTGATTCCTGGATCAGGAAGATCCCCTGGAGGAGGAAATAGAAGCCCACTCCAGTATTCTTGCCTGAAGAATCCCATGGACAGAAGAGCCTGGTGGGCTACAGTCCATGGGGTTGCAAAGAGTGGGACATGACTGAGCAACTGAAAAACAACAGATCCAGACTAAAGTCATGAAACTTTGCCTCTGCCTGTTACCAGCTGTATAACGTTGAACACTTACTGAAATCCTCTGTGCCTTGGTTTCCCCAAATAATAAGAAAGGGCAGTAATTATTTTCTAACAGAATTTCTAAAGACTAAATAAATTAATCAAGACATAGCCTTACAGTAGAGCCAGGCACACAGTAAGGGCATGACATGCTTGATTTCTTTTGAGGCTTCCTAAGCTAGTGTTTTCTGTTCAAACTAGTGGAATATTATAAGAGTCTAGGGAATATTCTTTTAGAATATTTGTTCATTCTATACTATTTATAGAATTTTCCCTGCATACTCTCTGTGCTTATTATGGGTTTTCTCTGACTATTAAAGGCGCTAATCTCTGCTTAAGTGAGTAAAAGAAGACAGGATGAGAAACCAGGTATTCATTGGAGGGGTAACTAGGCGAATATGACACTTTAGCTCTTTGTGGGCTCCTCATGATGTCATTGGGAGATCACTCAAGAGACTCCCCATGCAGGGCCCCTGACCTATATGTACTGGAAGGTGGATTGTCATCAGGACCTCTAACCTGAAAATGATGCTGTCTCTTTTTCCCCCAGCTTGTTAAAAAGTATTTCTTTGTATGCTTTCTATTTTAAATTAATTTAATGAATCAATTACTACTCCAAATGTGAAATTATATAGCAGAACATGAATTCTTGGAATGCAAAGCATCCATATACAATTAATATATTACTGCTGCTGCTGCTGCTAAGTCGCTTCAGTCGTGTCCAACTCTGTGCGACTCCATAGACAGTAGCCCACCAGGCTCCCCTGTCCCTGGGATTCTCCAGGCAAGAACACTGGAGTGGGTTGCCATTTCCTTCTCCAATGCTTGAAAGTGAGAAGTGAACAGTACTAAATTCCTAAAGCATCGCTAAATAAAATGTGATTGTTTTACTATGAACCTGGAAACATTACAAAAGAGTGATTAAACAAGGCATAACTGAATTTCAACAGTACAAATCTGCTGAAGGGTCTTCTGACATTCGCAACATTTGGAATTTTTCTAAGGAACATTAATAAGAATGTTGATGCTATGCTGTTTATACTTCACAAGGCTGGGAGGCTTTGTGAATTATTTTGTCTGTAATGCCACGAAACAGAATTATATATTTAAAAGCAAAACAGGGTTCATGGCTGTTTGATGACTGCTTTGCTAGAAATACTGAGTCTAGAAAAAGGTAAATTCCATTTTCCTGTTTTGGTCAAAGGCTACCTGGACATCACAAATAAGGATGGTTGTTAATAAGGGGAGGCTGAGGAGATGACCACGTTTTCAATGAGAAAACTGAGGACCCACAGTCTTCAAATAATTGGAGATTTTTTTTGTAGAGGAAAGGATCAATTCCTTTTAGCTTTAGGTAAAACTTACAGAGGGCTTCCCTGGTCGCTCAGATGGTAAAGAATCTGCCTGGAATGCAGGAGACCTGGGTTTAATCGCTGGGTGGGAAGATTCCCCTGTAAGATGCAAAAAGTGATGACTTTTCATGCATAAATAATTGCTCAAAATGCATGAAAAAGATTAGACTACAGAAATTCTCATGGTCTCTTTATTTTTTATCTTGTTTCTACCATCCATGCTAGGAAAATTATGTTACAAGGCCATCAAGTTACAAAGGAAAATATTTGCTCAAGTTTTTAAATTGATTTCATTTGCTTACACAATTATATGTTTCAGAACTCACAAACAGCCTCATAGTCTTACATGTTTCAAAACTACATGGGTAGATTCTGATCCAAGTAATTTCTCAAAAAGTAACGCTAAGATGTTTCAGCATTCTGGAAATTCTCCATTGCAAGCTCTGCTCAGCGTGTAAAGGTCCATAAGCCCACTGAGAGACTGGTTTATTTAATGACCCCCAAAGCATCAGTTCAGTTCAGTTCATTTCAGTCACTCAGTCGTGTCTGACTCTTTGTGACTCCATGGACTGCAGCACACCAGTCTTCCCTGTCCATCACCAACTCCCAGAGCTTGCTCAAACTCATGTCCATCAAGTCAGTGATGCCATCCAACCATCTCATCCTCTGTCATCCCCTTCTCCTTCCCTCAATCTTTCCCAGCACCAGGGTCTTTTCCAGTGAGTCAGCTCTTCACATCAGGTGGCCAGAGTATTGGAGTTTCAGCTTCAGCATCAGTCCTTTCAAGGAATATTCAGGAATGATTTCCTTTAGGATTGACAGGTTTGATTTCCTTGCAGTCCAAGGGACTCTCAAGAGTCTTCTTCAACACCACAGTTCAAAAGTATCGGTTCTTCAGCACTCAGAATTCTTTATAGCCCAACTCTCACATCCATACATGACTACTGGAAAAACCAAAGCTTTGACTAGATGGACCTTTGTCGGCAAAGTAACATCTCTGCTTTTTTTAATATGCTGTCTTGGTTGGTCATAGCTTTTCTTCCAAGGAGTAAGTGTCTTTTAATTTCATGGGTGCAGTCACCATCTGCAGTGATTCTGGAGCCCATGAAAATAGTCTGTTGCTGTTTCTTTCTTTTGCTTCCCCATCTATTTGCCATGAAGTGATGGGACTGGATGCCACAATCTTCGTTTTTTGAATGTTGAGTTTTAAGCCAGCTTTTTCACTCTCCTCTTTAACTTTCATCAAGAGGCTCTTTAGTTCCTCTTCACTTTCTGCCATAAGGTTGGTATGCAGATTATCAAAGCATTCAGTTCAGTTCAGTTCAGTAGCTCAGTCATGTCCAACTCTTTGGGACCCCATGAATCACAGCACGCCAGGCCTCCCTGTCCATCACCAACTCCCGGAGTTCACTCAAACTCATGTCCATCGAGTCAGTGATGCCATCCAGCCATCTCATCCTCTGTTGTCCCCTTCTCCTCTTGCCCCCAATCCCTCCCAGCATCAGAGTCTTTTCCAATGAGTCAACTCTTCGCATGAGGTGGCCAAAGTACTGGAGTTTCAGCTTTAGCATCATTCCTTCCAAAGAATTAGTGTGACATAATTTTGGAGACTCTATTTGAAAAATGATGCATTCCACCTTTACTTACTATTTTTGGCTGTTCTGGGTCTCTGTTGCTTTGTGGACTTTTCTCTAGTTGCGGTGAGCTGGGGCTCCTCTCTAGTTGCCATGCATGAACTTCTCGTTGCAGTGATTTTTCTTGTGGTGGAGCACAGACTTCAGGGTATGTAGTCTCTGTAGTTGCAGCTCCCAGGCTCTGGAGTTGTGGTACAGGCTCAATAGTTGTGGCTCATGGGCTTAGTTGCTCTGAAGCCTGTGGTATTTTCCAGACCAGGGACTGAACTCTTGTCTCCTGCATTGGCAGGTGGATTCTTTACCACTCAGCCACCAGGGAAGCCCTTTGACTATCTTTTTAAGGAAGGCGGGTCCAGGCTCATTGGTCCCCCAAAATGGAGTAGTTCTAGAAGTTCAAATATTTTTAAAGCAATAACAAATTTCATTCAATTTAATGCTACACTTCATTGATTTATAGCAAGTACATACACACAAGGATAAAAAGACAAACTGACATCAACCTCTAGTCTTTTAACAGATGGCTAGAATTATAACTCAATGAAATAAACATGATTTGGTCTCTTTTTTTCCAAGCAGAAGTAATAACAAAGGATCAAAATATGGAATTATATTAGTAATACTGCTTCATTTATTCATTCATAGGCTTAATAAATAGAGGCTAGAGCTTGCTGCTTTAATTTTCATTTCATTCAAATTTATATTTGCCCTTCCACAAATTCATTTTTCTGAATGGATTTCCGTGTCCCAGACAAGCTGACAAAATGGCACTTGGATGCATTAGAATTTTAAATGACATCAGGACAAGTAAGTAATTACAAATAATTAAAATGAATAGTTTATCATCAGCTAAATGTGAACTGGTACAACACAGAGAAATGCAATGCTGTCTTTCCCCATTTTTTATCTGTTATTAAGTATGCCAATATACATCACAGTAAAGAGCAAGAAATGTTTACAGCAGTCTGTGAATTGAAAAGACATGCATGCACTTCAGCATATGGATCTATTTAATAATATAAAAGTATAAACATTGTTAAAATATCAAAATTATTGCTGAAGAGACTAATGGTCATTTTTAAGGGAATGCTGTTTTTAATCACACTTTTAATTTGCAGAAATAGTGCAAAGAGAGTCCAGAGAATTCTCATAAACTCAGAGCAGGGTTTCTGCTGTCATTAACATCTTACATCATCAGGATTCATGTATCACCATTATTGAAGAATGTTGATATATCATTGTTAACTGAAGCCCACACTGTTAATACTTCTGTAACTTTTGCCTGATTTTTTTTTTTTTTTTTTTGATCCCAGCCTGTACTCTCAAGGACCACATCACATTTCATTAGGCTCTTCTGGGCTATGAGTTTCATGCACTATCCATGTTATTGATGACCTTGACCATTTTGAGTACTGCTTAGGTATAAAGCCCTTCATTTGGACTTTGCCATTTTTCTCATGATGAGATTGGGGTTGTGAGTTTTTGGAAGGAAGACCACTGAGGTAAAGTGCTATTTTTATGACATTATATTAAGGACACATAATCCTTCAATGACTTAACAGTCTGATGACTTAGCAGTATTGATGTTGACCTTGACCATCTTTCTGATATCATGTTTATCAGTTGCTTTTTTTTTTTTTTTAATCTCTGGTCCCAACTCCCCTAATGCTGTACACTTCAAAATAAAGTCACTAGGCCAACACTTAAGGAAAGGAGAATTATGCTTCACCCACTCGAGGATGGACTATCTACACAAATTAGTTGGAATTCTTCTACATGGAATATTTGTCTCTTCCTACTTTATGTACTTAATCATTTACATATATCAGTAGGTCTCATGAATATTTACTTAATATATTGTGTTATAATCTAATTTTATCTTATTGTTTGTCCAAATTGTTCCAATTTTGGCTATTTGTTAGTTATTTCAGTTGATTTTTGTGTCCCTTTTGTGGATCTCCATCGCTGTGGATATTTGTTGTTGATTTTTGTTTGTTTAATTGATTGGTTGATTGCTTATTCATTCATTCATTCATTATTTTCATTCATTCATAGGCTTTATTTTTTTAGGGTAGGTTTATAGCAGAATTAGATTTTCCAATCTCACAATCTCTCTCCAGACCATTCATATTTGTTTAAACTGATTATTGATATATTTACCATTTTTAGCCGTTTTCTATATGTTGCAGTAGTTTTTTTCTTTTTTCCTTCTTTCTCCATTCCATAGTTCTAATTGGTTATTTTATGTGATTCCACTTATCTTCTATCTTGATATTAACTCTTCTGTTTTACATTTTTTTTGTTGTCCCAAAGTTTGTGTTCTTAAATTTTTATTGCAGTGCAGCTTAATCCCTGTATTATGGTAGTTTCAGGTGTGTTACTTAGTGATTTTATATTTAGATGTTATGAAATGATCTTCATGATAAATCTAGTATCCATCTGTAACCAGAAAATGTTATTACAATTGATATAATAACTATTATATAAAGTTATTATATATATTATATATATATTATTATATATATAATATAAAAACTATTATATAAATAAAAATAAATATTATATAAAGACTATTGATAATGGTCTCTATCTCTTTCTTCTGGTTCTCCACTTTACGATTGTATAATTGGCATAGTAATTTTATATGATGCCTTGTATTTCTGTGGTATCCACTGTAACTTCTCTGTCCTTCCTGATTTAATTTATTTGGATCCTCTCTCTTTTTTGCTGGATGAGTCTGGCTAAAGGTTTATTGATTTTGTTTATCTTTTCAAAGAACCAGCTGTTAGTTTCACTGAACTTTTCAGTCTCTATTTCCTTTATCTCCACTCTGATCTTTATTTATTTCCTTCTACTAAATATGAGCAATCTTGTTCTGCATTCTCTAGTTTCTTTAGATGTTAGACTGTTTATTAGAGATTTTTCTTGTTTCCTGAGGCAGGCTTGGACACCCCCCCACCCACCTTTGGGAGAACAGCTACAACTGTTATAGCCCCCCATTTGCAGGTCCCTGACCATGGGGTGTGAGTCCTGGCTATATAGTTCTCTGCTCCTCCTACCCATCTTGTGGTTCCTTCTTTGTTTTAATTTATTTTTAGGTGAAGGGTAACTGCTCTACAATATTGTGTTGGTTTCTGCCATACATCAACATATATCAGCCATAGGTACACATATGTCCCCTCCTTCTTGAATCTCCCTCCCACCTCCCACCCCATTCCACCCCTCTATTTGTCACAGAGCCCCCGTTTAAGCTCCCTGACTCATACAGCAAATTCCGATTAACTATCTACTTTATAAGTGGTAATGTATGTTTCCATGTTACTCTCTCCATTTGTATCACCCTCTCCTTCCCCGCCATCTCTCCATCATCGCGTTGATAAGTCTGTTCTCGGCGTCCGAGTCTCCATTCCTCCCCTGCAAACAGGTTACTTCTCACATCTTTGGTTTTGGAAAGCTTGTTCTCCTGGTCTTCAGCTTACTCTCATAGATGCTAGCTCTGTGTGCGTGTGCTAAGTGGCTTCAGTTGTGTCTGACTCTGTGCGACCCCATGGACTGCACCCTGCCAGGCTCCTCTGTCCATGGGATTTTCTAGGCAGGAATACTGGGCTGGGTTGCCATTTCATTCTCCAGGGTCTTCCTGACCCAGGCACTGAACCCACATCTCTTGCATTGGAGGCAGATACTTTACCACTAGCACCACCTGGGAAGCCCCCGGCTCTGTAAGCAGTTGTAATTCCATGAAAGGGGTTGGGGGAGAAGGCGGGTCAGGTTGTTCTGGTCCACTGCCACACCTCCTTATTCATTTCTGATTAATCTATGCTAAATAACAGGGTACTGCCTTGTATGCATGCAGAATCCTTATAATTGATTATCCCCTGTGCTTCCCCTCCATCCCCTTATCATATTGCTGTCATTTGCATCACTTATCCATGTGCTCTATTCCCAAATTCAATGCTATTATTATTTTAAACAAACCATTATATTTTAAATCAACTAAGAATAAGAAAAATAAGATATGTTTTACCCTCATTAATTCCTGCTTTGATGCTCTTCTTTTCTTTATGTACATCTGAGTTTCTAAACTGTATCATTTTTCTTCTACCTGAAGAACTTTTTTTTAACATTTTTTATCAGGGAAGTCTGCTGGCAATAAATTCCCTCAGCTTTTGTTTGTCTGAAAAACTCATTATTTCTTCTTCATTTCTGAAAATCAATTTATTTGGATATTGAATTCTATGATTGTATTTTGTTTTGTTTTTTCCTTTCAGTAATTTTAATATTTTACTTCACCCTCTTGCTTTCATGGTTTCTGGCAAGGAGTCCTCTAAAAGTTCTCTGTTCTTTGCTCTAAGTAAGGTGTTACTAACACCCTTGTGATATTGTGATTTATATGGAATATACACTTGGTGACTCAGATGGCCAAAATATATTTAACATATGTATTTGGTCTACATCTATGTTTCTAAGCTCATAGCTCCCAAATCCTCAGAACTTTCTGAGTGATAAGAGCAGTAGGAGCATCTTTTGTTACAGTATTGGGTCTTTTGTCCTCAGTTCTTGAGATGCTTCAGGGCCATAAAGGTGAAATGAGTGTCATTATTTTTAACCAGCCCCTTTCATCTACAACTGAGTTTAAAGTAATAACGTGATTTTTGGAGATCCCTTAAAGACAGGGGCTGGTTGCCAGGGAAACCATCTATGAACAGAAGGTTAGAACTTTCAGTCCAACCTCTGATTTTGTGGGAGAGGAAAGCGGCTGGAGTTCACAAAGGCCAATGATCTGATCAGTCATGAATATATACTTAGTTGCTCAGTCATTTCTGATTCTTTGTTACCCCGAGGACTGTAGCCTACCGGGTTCCTGTGCCCATGGGATTTCCCAGGCAAGAATACTGGAGTGGGTTGCCATTCCTTCTTCCAGGGGATTTTCCCGAACCAGGGATAGAACCCATGTCTCTGGTGTCTCCTGCATTGGCAGGTGGGTTCTTTATCACTAGCGCCACCAGGAAAGCTCTTTTAATTCCCATGCTAGTGCTCTCTTAGCGTCCATCAGTTTCTCAAAATTATGATTTAATGATTACCTCATATGACTCCTGAAGCGTCTGATCCAAGTAGAGAGATTTGAACTCCAACTCTGGATTTGCCTCTTTCTCTGGATTTCTGGGTACTAAAAAATGTAGCAGATTTTTCAGTTTGTTTAGCTTTATTCCTGTAGTAAAGACAAGAGGGACAACTTTCGAAGTCTTTACAAGCTGGAGCTGAAACCAGAAATCCAGTCTGGTACACTTTTACAACTTATTTCAAGATTAGTTAATGCTGTTAGAAAAACTTTCAAGATCTTAATGTTCTTAGCATTTATAAAGACCAGAGTGTTCAAGACTTTAAATTACATGATCTTTCTTTCTTAGCTACATCAGTACAGTTCAGTTCAGCTGCTCAGTCATGTCCAACTCTTTGCAACCTCATGGATTGCAGCACGACAGGCCTTCCTGTCCATCACCAACTCCCAGAGTTCACTCAAACTCATGTCCATTGAGTTGGTGATGCCATCCAACCATCTTGTCCTCTGTCATACCCTTCTCCTCCTGCCTTCAGTCTTCGCAGCATCAGGGTCTTTTCAAATGAAAAGGTGGCATCAGGTGGCCAAGTATTGGAGTTTCAGCTTTAGCATCAGTCCTTCCAATGAATATTCAGGAATCATTTCTTTTAGGATGGACTAGTTGGATGTCCTTGCAGTCCAAGGGACTCTCAAGAGTCTTCTCTAACAGCACAGTTCAAAAGCATCAATTCTTTGGTGCTCAGCTTTCATTATAGTCCAACTCTCACATCCATACATGGCTACTAGAAAAACCATAGCTTTGACCAGATGACCCTTTGTGGGTGAAGTAATGTCTCTGCTTTCTAATATGCTGTCTAGGTTGGTCATAGCTTTTCTTCCAAGGAGCAAGTGTCTTTTAAATTTATGGCTGTAATCACCATCTGCAGTGATTTTGGAGCCCCCCAAAATAAAGTCTGTGACTGTTTCCACTGTTTCCCCATCTATTTGCCATGAGGTAGTGAGACCGGATGCCATGATCTTAGTTTTCTGAATGTTGAGCTTTAAGCCAAGTTTTTCACTTTCCTCTTTAACTTTCATCAAGAGGCTCTATAGTTCTTCTTTGCTTTCTGCCATAAGAGTGGTGTCATCTGCATATCTGAGGTTATAGATATTTCTCCCCAAAATCTTGATTCGAGCTTGTACTTCATCCAGCCCTGCACTTCTTATGATGTACTCTGCATATAAATTAAATAAGCAGGGTGACAATATACAGCCTTGATGTACTCCTTTCCCAATTTGGAACCAGTCAGTTGTTCCATGTCCAACTCTAACTGTTGTTTCCTGACCTGCATACAGAGGCAGGTCAGGTGATCTGGTATTCCCATCTCTTTCAGAGTTTTCCAGAGTTTGTTGTGGTCCACACAGTCAAAGGTTTTGGCATAGTCAATAAAGCAGAAGTAGATATTTTTCTGGAACTCTCTTGATTTTTTTTTATGATCCAGTGGACTTTGGCAATGTGATTTCTGGTTTCTCTGCCTTTTCTAAATGCACTTTGAACATCTGAAAGTTCATGGTTCATGTACTGTTGAAGCCTGGCTGGGAGAATTTTGAGCATTACTTTGCTAGCATGTGAGATGAGTGTGATTGTTCAGTATTTTGAGCAGTCTTTGGCATTGCCTTTCTTTGGGATTGGAATGAAAAGTTGACTTTTCCAGTTCTTTGGCCACTACTGAGTTTTCCAAATTTGCTGGCATATTGAGGGAAGCACTTTCACAGCATCATCTTTCAGGATTTGAAAGAGCTCAACTGGAATTCCATCACCTCCACTAGCTTTGTTCGTAGTGATGCTTTCTAAGGCCCACTTGACTTCTCATTCCAGGATGTCTGGCTCTAGGTGAGTGAGCACACCATTGTGATTATCTGGGTCATGAAGATATTTTTTGTACAGTTCTTCTGTGTATTCTTGCCACCTCTTCTTAATTTCTTCTGCTTTTGTTAGGTCCATACCATTTCTTTCCTTTATTTTGCCCATCTTTGCATGAAATGTTCCCTTGGTATCTCTAATTTTCTTGATGAGATCTCTAGACTTTCTCATTCTATTGTTTTCCTCTATTTCTTAGCTACATAGGTTACTAATTTTCACATAAGTAGTTATTCTGTAATACTTTATTATCTTTGCCAAAATATTAACTTAAAAGCTTATGATTGTTAGGTTATATCAGATTGAAAATATAATTAAATTCTCATAATTTACTATAGGAAAGTGTATGTTGTTATATATTTATACTGTGTGCTGAGTATTATAATGGATGTTTCAGTGTATTAACCTTATCTTCATTTTACAACTATGTAAGAAAAAATGTTTTATTCCCATTTTATAGGTAAAGTGAGGTATTGAAACCTGTGCTCTTAATCACCAATTATTTTATCTTTCTAAAGAAGCAAATTATCCATGTCTGATTATAAAAATGAAATATTTTATTTTATTTTTTCTTCTTTTTTTATTTTTTTAATTTTATTTTATTTTTAAACTTTACATAATTGTATTAGTTTTGCCAAAAATCAAAATGAATCCGCCACAGGTATACATGTGTTCCCCAATTGACATGAAGTATCCCCTTCATTGATACTTTTCAAGATACCAAAGGACACAAATTAGAATAAGTTGCACAGTTGTGCAATTGACACTCTTAAACCTAGAAATCATAAATATTCCACAGATCTTCATTTATTTTGTTTCATGGCCAAACATAATAAATATTTTCAGCACTTAATAATATGCTGTTCAATCTCATATCTGTGTTCTATAAAATAGGACATTTAGTTCTAATTAAACATTTTGCATTTAGTTCTAATTAAAAAAATTTTTTTGACTGTAAGCTATAATTATAATAATTAAAGTTGCTTTCCCATAAGTGAATTATTTGCATGGTACAGAGTAGTTACCAGGAAAACACAATGATCTATTGTCTTTCATGTCTACAATTTGTTGAACAAGAGAGTCTAAATTAAGAGCTTGGAAACTTCTTTGCTGATATTTGAAATAATTAGCTGTGAAAGTCATGGTCCAGAGCCCTTTTAAGATTTAAATTTTAAGTGCTTTCTCTTTCACTTGTCATGTCTTTACATGTTATTGCTTGGTGTTTAAAGTGGAGATTACCCTCCTCTCCTTGAACACTGTAGACAAATTATATTTATGCTCAATAATCAATACTTTTTAAAGCTGCCTAGTTTAGATATTCAGAGGCATTAACACGCCTGAAAGGATTTTTGTTTCATCCACATAAGAACAAGTCTGTGTAGTCAGATAAAATATATTGTGTAAATAACTTTTTAAAGTGCAATTTTCCAGTGGAAAATATTTTTCGTTCAACCGGTGAATCCACTTACCTACTAGGGATACTTCTTCTAGGTTTTAGGTACCTTAAATTCAGTGTGTCCCAAACTCATCTCTGCCCAATCTTTTCCCACAATATATAAATTAGTAAAGTGTGAAAGATTTCATTGAAGGTAATATAATTTAGTTTACTGGTTTCCTATATATTTTGCAGAGCTTCCCTGGTGGCTCAGATGGTAAAGAATCTGCCTGCAAGATTAGATCCCTGGGTCGGGAAGATCCCCAGGAGAAGGGAATGGCTACCCACTCCAGTATTCTTGCCTGGAGAATCCCATGGACAGAGAGGAGCCTGGTGCACTGTAGTCCATGGGGTTAAAATGAGTTGGGACATGACTGGGTGACCATTTACTCCATTAGTGGATATATAAAAGTGTCTGGGTCACTTACAACTTGGAAACAAGTCCTGACACTCTATTTGATTTTTTTTTTTTTTTTTTGTCAGTGTCACACCATGGCAAAAGACGTTTGCTCTTCCTCTCTCATCTTCATTTCATGCTTCTGTGTCATATTTTTTCTTTTAGACATAGCACGGTGAGTTCAGATTAGTACAAAAATAGAGTCACATTTTAAAATACTGTTGATTCTGGAGAACAGCTGAGGATGCCCTGTGTTTCTGTTTTTGTTTTCCCTTGACGAGTTGATAGGGTGGAATTCCAGAGGCACTCTATGGTGACCTTCTGAAGAAAAATTCAGGGGTCATGACTCTGGCTTAATACACCCAGAAAACTTCAAGTGTATAGATTCTCCATCATCTGGGGATCAGGTGATTCTTGAAGGTTAATAAGATTTTGTTTTTTCAATATGATCTTTCTTTGCTTTTCAATTTTCTCAGAAATGCCATCTACTTCTGTACTGTTTTCTTTATTGTTTTTATCTTCCCCCTTAGGAATCACAAAGAGAATACTTTGAGATGGGAGTAAATCTCAGAAAATTTGTCATTTTTGTAAAATGCTGATCTGTTGAATATTTCACTGAGATATACTGCTGCATAGAAATCAGGATGTGGAGGGCTTTCCTGCTGACTTGGCATGTTTCTGTCGTGATGCAAAAAGTAAATATTAGAGTAATTTTGAGGGTCAGTAACACAACTCTCCTGCATCATATGATTAAACGGAGATAGGGCCTGTCAGCTGGATTATGATGACTGCTGAGCTCCTTACCCTATTTAATATCAGGGCAGCTTTTATTAGGCACTTCAGTCAATTTTCTTTAACTAAGGTGTTAGGTGCTCAGTCCTGTCTGACTGTTTGTGACCCTGTGGACTGTACCCCTCCAGGCTCCTCTGTCCCTGGGATTCTCCACACAAGAACACTGGAGTGAGTTGCAATTTCCTATTCCAGGGCATCGTCCCAACCCAAGGATAGAACCCTAGTCTCCTACATTGCAGGCAGATTCTTTACTGTCTGAGGCATCAGGGAAGCCGTCTTTAACTAAAAATTCTCTCTTCATGATGTTGTCCTTTACTCCAAGGTGAACAGTTTACTACTAATCTCTCTGGTTACTTACTAACCAAAGTTTTGTTTACTGACAATTAATTCTTGCTATAATATTAATGAAATATAGAAGTTAAGAATATAGAAAAGGAATTAAACAGCCTTTTTTTTTTTTTTTTTTTTTCTATTTCTGCTACCTGGACATGCATTTGATCTAAACAGGGAGGTATCTTCAAAAATTCTTCACTAATATCCCAATAATTCATACAATGAGAGTCATATGATCTTTGTGTAAACAAACGTTTAAATCTTTCCAATAATCAAAGAATAAAAGATTCATTAAGAAATAGTTTCAGGCTCCCCCTTTTTGTTAAACATGTTTTTACATCCAGTTTTCCCAGTACCATTAATTGAAGAGGCTGTCTTTTCTCCATTGTATGTTCTTGCCTCCTTTGTCAAAGATTAGGTACCCATATGTGCTTGGTTATCTCCAGGGTTTCTGTCTTGTTCCATTGGTCTTTATTTCTATTTCTGTGTCCGTTCCTTACTGTCTTGATGACTGTAGCTTTCTAGTATAGTCTGAAGTCAGGAAAGTTGGTTCCTCTAGCTTTGTTTTTCTTTCTCAAGATTGCTTTGGCTATTTTGTGTCTTTTGTGTTTCCATACAAATTGTGAAATTGGCACATATATATGGAATCTAGAAAAATTATACAGATGAACCTATTTGCAGGGAAGGAATGGAGACACAGATGTGGAGGACAGCCTTGTGGACACAGTAGGGGAAGGAGGGTGGGATGAATTGAGAAAGCAGCATTGACTTTATATATATATGTCCATGTGTGAAATAAATAGCCCAAGGACCCAGCCTGATGCTCTGTGATGACACAGAGAAGTCATATATATATATATATATATATATATATATGACTGATTTGCATTGTTGTATGGCAAAAACAAACACAACATTGTAAAGCAATTTTACTCCAATTAAAAATTAAATTAAAAACAAAACAATGAGGTATTACAAAAAGGACTTGGATCAGAGTCATGTGGACACCATGTGTAGCACAGTAAATTATTGTGATCTTCATATAAAACTTCTAAAATGGTTGCCTTAAGATTAAAAATCATAGTTTCAGAGAGATCAGAACCAGAAGCAAGAGCTGTTAGTAGAAGTCTTAGATTGTGTGTTTCTTATATTACATGAGGGCTTCCCTGGTGGCTCAGACAGTAAAGAATCCCCATGCAGTGCAGGAGACCTGGCTTTGATCCCTGGTCGGGAAGATCCCCTGGAGAAGAGAATGACAACACACTCCAGTGTTCTTGCCTGAAGAATTCCATGGACAGAGGGGCCTGGGTGCTATAGTCCATGGGGTCACAAAGAGTCAGACACAACTGAGAGACTAATAAATTCACTCTATATTACACAAATATAGGCATCTAAATAAGATGTTGGTATGATTAAAGCATGAGTATGATAGCATTCTTTTTTTTGCAAACAGATTCCACCCAGAAATATGCGTAATAAAATTAATTATTTCAATATTACAAAACATCATCCTGCAAGGTGTGTGGTCAGTGTAACTGCGGGTCATCAGGAAAAAAAAAACTATCTTGGATCCTGAGCATGTTGTTTTGTCTTTTTAGTGCTCAACATAAAATCCAAAACACTGTTTAGTTACCTACACAGCCACCTTGCAGAGGTAGTTTCATTAAAATAATGCGTGAAAAAATCATTCTGTGCTCCCAGGTATTGAGGTACCAATGTGGATACACAGGATACATGTATCTGTTCAGGGTGCTGGTAATCTCAGTCAGATTTAAACCAAATAAAAGACACTGCTGTCAGTTTGTGAGTGAGGCTGAGTGAGGTCTTGATTAACAGTATGGTGTACACCTGGACACTGGGTTCAGTTCAGTTCAGTCCAGTCGCTCAGTCACATCCAACTGTGACCCCATGAACCACAACATGCCACGCCTCCCTGTCCATCACCAACTCCTGGAGTTTACCCAAACCCATGTCCATTGAGTTGGTGATGCAATCCAACCATCTCATCTTATGTCATCCCCTTCTCCTCCTGCCCTCGGTCTTTCCCAGCATCAGGGTCTTTTCCAATGAGTCAGCTCTTCACATCAGGTGGCCAAAGTATTGGAGTTTCAGTTTCAACATCAGTCCTTCCAATGAACACCCAGGACTGATCTCCTTTAAGATGGACTGGTTGGATATCCTTGTGATCCAAGGGACTGTCAAGAGTCTCCTCCAACACCACAATTCAAAAGCATCAATTCTTCAGCCCTCAGCTTTCTTTATAGTCCAACTCTCACATCCATACATGTCTCTGGATAAACCATAGCCTTGACTACATGGACCTTTGTACTTTGTTGATAAAGTAATGTCCCTGCTTTTAAATATGCTGTCTAGGTTGGTCATAGCTTTCCTTCCAAGGAGTAAGTGTCTTTTAGTTTCATGGCTGCAATCACCATATGCAGTGATTTTGGAGCCCAGAAAAATAAACTCTGTCACTGTTTCCACTGTTTCCCCATCTATTTGCCATGAAGTGATGGGACCGGGTGCCATGATCTTAGTTTTCTGAATGTTGAGTTTTACACTCTCCTCTTTCACTTTCATCAAGAGGCTCTTCAGTTCTTCTTCACTTTCTGCCATAAGGGTGGTGTCATCTGCATATCTGAGGTTATTGATATTTCTCCCGGCAATCTTGATTCCAGCTTGTGCTTCTTCCAGCCCAGCATTTTTCATGATGTACTCTGCTGCTGCTGCTGCTGCTGCTAAGTCACTTCAGTCGTGTCCAATTCTGTGTGACCACATAGATGGCAGCCACCAGGCTCCCGCATCCCTGGGATTCTCCAGCCAAGAACACTGGAGTGGGTTGCCATTTCCTTTTCCAGATGTACTCTATTTATAAGTTAAATAAGCAGGGTGACAATATACAGCCTTGATATACTCCTTTTCCTATTTGAAGCCAGTCTGTTGTTCCATGTCCAGTTGTAACTGTTGCTTCCTGACCTGCATACAGATTCCTCAGGAGGCAGATCAAATGGTCTGGTATTCCCATCTCTCTCAGAATTTTCCAGAGTTTGCTGTGGTCCACACAGTCAAAGGCTTTGGAATAGTCAGTAAAACAGAAATTGATGTTTTTCTGGAACTCTTTTTTTCAATGATCCAGTGGATGTTAGCAATTTGATCTCTGGTCCCTCTGCCTTTTCTAAAACTAGCCTGAACATCTGCAAGTTCACGGTTCACGTATTACTGAAGCCTGGCTTGGAGAATTTTGAGCATTACTTTAGTAGTGTGTGAAATGAGTGCAATTGTGAGGTAGTTTGAGCATTCTTTGGCATTGCCTTTCTTTGGGATTGGATGGGAAACTGATCTTTTCCAGTCCTGTGGCCACTGCTGAGTTTTCCATATTTGCTGGCATATTGAGTTTAGGAATGTTGAATGTCACCCAGTTTTATAAGTACTTGAATTTGTTTAACATTTTGAAATCAAAGTATTTGATATTGTGATGCAAATTTTAAGATATAAAAGTAAGAGGGGCCCTCCTCAGTGTACCCTCCTCCCCGCTTCATACATCTGCAGCCCTAGCTTTGCTTCCCAAACCATGTTTACACAGTCTAGAGGATGGAGTGGGGGTTCCGGGAGGCAACACTCACTCAGGCTTATTTAATTCTCTTCACTTCTTGGAATTATGTTAACAGTGTCACATCTGAGAATTTAAACAGAATGGAAAGAAGAAGATAGTTCTGTCCACCAAGGAAATTATTTTGTATCCTGACATTAACTTATCAGTCTGTTTTGTGGGTATGCAAACATGGAGAACCTTCTCTGTAGGTTACTGTAGGCTCCTTGCATGCTCTGGACTTGGGTTGAAACCTAGGAAGGAAGAGGATATTAGAACAGAAGTAACTTCTGCCTCACATGATATTATTTTGCTCTTCAGTTTGAGAGTCATTAATGACTCTTTAATGCCCAGTACATTGAGTCTAAAGTTCTGTCTATGAAAATCTTTGACTTTACCTGTCTCTCTAGTTTTATTTCCTAACCTTTTGATTGGTATGTAGTTGGTTTACAATATTATATTATTTTCAGGTATACAGCATTGTGATTCAATATTTTTACTTATTATACTCAATTAAAAATTATTAGACAATAATGAGTATAATTCCCTGTTTGTAAAGTATATCAATGTTCCTTATCTATTTTATACCCAGTAGTTTTTACCTCTTAATTCTGTACTCCTAATTTACCCTTCTATCCTTCCCTCTCCCTACTGGTAACCACGAGTTTGTTTTCAGTGTCTCTGGATCTGTTTCTGTTTTGCATATACATTTGTTTGTGAAAGTGTTAGTGGCTCAGTCATGTCTGACTCTTTGTGACCTCATGGACTGTAGCCTGCCAGACTCCTATGACCTGGGATTCTCTAGGCAAGGATACTGGAGTGGGTTGCCATTCCCTTCTCCAGGGGGTCTTCTTGACCTGGGGATTGAACCCAGGTCTTCTTCACTGCAGGTGGATTCTTTACCATCTGAGCCACCAGGGAAGCCCACATTTGTTTGTATTATTTTTTAAATTCTACATATAAGGGATATCATACAGTGTTTGTCGTTCTGTATCTGACTTACTGCACTAAGCATAATATTCTTTAGGTCCATATATATTGCTGCAAATGGCAGAACTTCATTCTTTTTATGACTGACTAGTATTCCACTGTATACATGTTCTACATCTTCTTCCATTTATCTGTTGAAGGACACTTGGTTTGTTTCCATATCTTGGCAACTGTAAGCAATGCTGCTATGAACATTGTTTCCTTGTATCTTTTCCAATGATGTGCTTCTGTTTTTATTTCCAGTTGTACACCCAGGAGTAGGATTGCTGGATCGTATAGTCATTCTAGATTTAGTTTATTTTGAGAAACCTCCGTATTTTTTTCCACAATGGCTGCACCAGTTTACGTTGTACAAACAGTGAACAACAATTCGTTTTCCCCCACATCTTTGCCATTTGTTATTTGTATATATTTTGATGATAGCCATTCTGACAGGTATAAGATTATCTCATTATGGTTTTGATTTGCAGTTCTACTAAAATTACCAGTATTGAGCATGTTTTCATGTGCCTGTTGGTCATCTGTATGTCTTCTTTGGAAAGAAGTCTTCTCTTTCCATTTCTTGATTTTTTAAAATATATTGAATTGCATGTGCCATTTATATAGTTTGAATATTAACCCTGTTGATCATATGTTTTCTCCAATTCCATAGTTTGTCTTTCATTCTGCCAATGGTTTCCTTTGCTGTGAAAAAGCTTTTAAGTTTAATTAGGTTCAGTTTGTCTAATTTTGCTTTATTTCCTTTGTTTTGGAGGACATATCTGGAAAATATTTATATAATTTATGTTAAGGAATATACTACCTGTGTTCTCTTAAGATTTCAGGTCTTACATTTAGATATATACCTACATTTCTGTTCATTTTTGTATGGTGTGAGGAGGTATTTTAATTTCATCCTTTTATTTGTATCCTAATATTTTTAAATGACTGAATAAGTGGATAATGAGGGAATCATGAGAAATATCCACGCTAGTGTATTTTCAGTAATCTGTAAGATTTAAAGGCTGATGCGTGTGGTTCAAATTCTAGTTTGCCACTTATTATTTATGAGTTCTGGAGGACTTTATTATGTGACCCTAACATCTCTGAACTTGAGTTCACCTCCTACTTTTATGAGGATAGATTTTTACAAGAATAAATGTCAGTTATGTCTTTTTTTTCAGCCATGTTACTCATTATATTACTATTTCTGTCATTGTATTATTTTTCTATATGTGATTGCTTAGAGCATTTCTCTGATAGCAATAATATATAAGAAACTTAATGATGAGGAGGAGCTAAGATGGCAGAGGAGTAGGACAGGGAGAACACTTTCTCCCCCACAAATTCATCAAAAGAACATTTAAACGCCAAGTAAATTCCACAAAACAACTTCTGAATGCCGGCAGAGGACATCAGGCACCCAGAAAAGCAACCCAAGTCCTTGAAATGAGGTAGGAAAAAATATAAAAGACAAAAAAAGAGACAAAAGAGGGAGGGACGGAGTTCCATCCCAGGAAGGGAGTCTTAAAAACAGAGAAGTTTCCAAACACCAGGAAACGTTCTCACTGCCGAATCTGTTCCGAGCCTTGGAAGCACAGAGGGCAATATAACAGGGAGGAAAAATAAATAAACAATTAAAACCTGCAGATTGCAAGCCCTACAGTAACTCCCCCAGTGGAGAAGCAGCACAGACGCCTGCATCTGCCATTAGCAAGCGGGGGCTGGGCAGGGAGGCGCGGTGCAGACTGCATCGCTTAGAGTAAGGAACTGGCCTGAATACCCCAAGCGCTATCTGAGTGAAATAATTTGGGCTAGCAAACCAGACTGTGGGATATCTACCACGTGAAAAGCCAGCCCTAACCTAAGACACTGCCAGGCACTCGTAGGGAACAAAGGACTGAACAGAGATAGCCGGCTGCAGACCATCCCCCTTCGGTGACAGGCAGCCAGAGCCGGATGGGGGCAATCGCAGCCCCAGAGAGACATTATCTATAAAACTGTAAGCAGGCTTTTTTGCTATTTAAAACTTCTTGGGGGTCTGGACGGTCAACATCCGCCTGAGAAGGTGCGCCGGTTGTACACCTAGATAACCGAGCATAAGTCGCAGCAATCATGCCCACCAAACACCTCATCACCTGAGCTGCTCGGACCTGGGAAAGGCACAAAACACAGGCCCAACCAAGTCTGCGCCTCTAAGGACTACCCGAGTGCCTGAACCTGAGTGGCTTGGACCGGGGAGGTGCAAGCAGCCCAGGGCCGGCCACGGATGGTTCCCGGTGGAGCAACCTAGAGCCTGAGCAGTGTGGGCAGGGAGGCTACACGCGTCGTGAGTGGGGGCAGACCCAGTGTGGCTGAGGAACTGCGAGCACATGCCAGTGTTATTTGTTTGCAGCATCCCCCCCTCCCCAGAGCACGACTGACCAAGTGAGCCTAAAAAAAAAAAAAAAAAGTGTCCACCACCAGCCCCTTTGTGTCAGGGCAGAAACCAGACACTGAAGAGACCAGCAAACAGAAGAAGCTATAACAGAGGGAACCACCTTGGAAGCTACAGGCAATAGATTAAACCTTGTGGTTAGTACTGACTACATAGAAAGGGGCCTATAGATCTTGAGAAATATGTCAGACCAAGGAACTAGCCAAAAATGAACTGACCCCACAAAAATCACAACAAAACCAGAGAAAGTCCTATATATATTTTTACGATCATTTTTTCTTTTTTTTAAATTTTTTAAAAAAATTTTAAGTCCTCTATTATTCCTTTAATTTTCACTTTTATAACCTACTATTACTTTGCAAAAAAAAAAAGACCCTATTTTTTTTAAGCAAACTTCATATATATATTTTTTGTAATTTTTGTGACCTTGTTTTTTTTTTTCTCTTCTTCTTTTCTTTAACATTGTATTTTTGAAATTCCAATCTCTACTCTAGATTTTTAATTTTAGCTTTTTGGTATTTGTTATCAATTTTGTACCTATATTTTTTAAATAATTTTTGTGAATTTTTTCTCTCTCTCTCTATCTCTTCTTCTTTTATATAACACTGTATATCTGAAATTCCAAACTCTACTCTAGATTTTTAATTTATGCTTTTTGGTATTTGTTATCAATTTTGTACCTATATTTTCTTTATAATTTTTGCGACTTTGTTTTTGTTTTTTTTCTCTTTCTTTTTCTTCTTCTTTTTTTTTAACATTGTATTTTTGAAATTCCAATCTCTACTCTAGATGTTTAACTTTTGCTTTTTGGTATTTGCTATCAATTTTGTACCTATATTTTCTTTATAATTTTTGTGACTTTGTTTTTGTTTGTCTTTTTTTTTCTCTCTTTATTTTCCTTCTTCTTTTCTTTAACATTGTATTTTTGAAATTCCAAACTCTACTCTAGATTTTTAATTTTTGCCTTTATGTATTTGTTACCAATTTTGTACCATTAAGAACCCAATCTTCAGTACCCATTTTTCGCTAGGGAGCGAGATTACTGGCTTGACTGCTGTCTCTCCCTTTGAACTCTCCTTTTTCTCCACCGGGTCGCCTGTGTCTCCTTCCTAACCCCTCTCTACTCTACCCAACTCTGTGAATTTCTGTGTGTTCCAGACAGTGGAGAACACTTAGGGAACTGATTACTGGCTGGTTCTGCTTCCCTCCTTTTCATTTCCCCCTTTTATCCTCCTGGCCACCTCTGTCAATTTACTCCTTCTTCTCTTCTCTGTATAACTCCGTGAACATCTCTTAGCGGTCCAGTTGTGGAGTGCACATAACGAAGTGATTATTGGCTAGCCCACTCTCCTCTATTGATTCCACCTCATCTCATTCAGGTCACCTCTAACTCCCTCCTCCCTCTTCTCTTCTCCATGTAACACTGTGAACCTCTCTGGGTGACCCTCATGGCAGAGAAACTTTTCATCTTTAATGTAGATGTTTTATCAATGGTGTTGTATAGAAGGAAAATTGTTGAAACTACTGTAAAAAGTAGACCAATAACTGGAAGCAGGAGGCTTAAGTCCAAACCCTGACTCCAGGGAACTCCTGACTCCAGGGATCATTAATTGACAGGAGCTCATCAAATGCTTCCATACATACACTGAAACCAAGCACCACACAAGGGCCAACAAGTTCCAGGGCAAGATATACCAAGCAAATTCTCCAGCAACACAGGAACACAGCCCTGAGCTCCAAGATACAGGCTGCCCAAAGTCACCCCAAAATCAGAGACATCTCATAACTCATTATTGGACACTTCATTGCACTCAAGAGAGAAGAAATCCAGCTCCACTCACCAGAACACCGACACAAGCTTCCCTAACCAAGAAACCTTGACAAGCCACCTGTACAAACCCACACACAGTGAGGAAACGCCACAATAAAGAGAACTCCACAAACTGCCAGAATACAGAAAGGACACCCCAAACTCAGCAATTTAAACAAGATGAAGAGACAGAGGAATACCCAGCAGATAAAGGAACAGGATAAATGCCCACCAAACCAAACAAAAGAGGAAGAGATAGGGAATTTACCTGATAAAAAATTCCGAATAATGATAGTGAAATTGATTCAAAATCTTGAAATCAAAATGGAATCACAGATAAATAGCTTGGAGACAAGGATTGAGAAGATGCAAGAAATGTTTAACAAGGACCTAGAAGGAATAAAAAAGAGTCAATATATAATGAATAATGCAATAAATGAAATCAAAACCACTCTGGAGGCAACAAATAGTAGAATAACAGAGGCAGAAGATAGGATTAGTGAATTAGAAGATAGAATGGTAGAAATAAATGAATCAGAGAGGAAAAAAGAAAAATGAATTAAAAGAAATGAGGACAATCTAAGAGACCTCCAGGACAATATTAAATGCTACAACATTCAAATCATAGGGGTCCCAGAAGAAGAAGACAAAAAGAAAGACCATGAGATAATATCTGAGGAGATAATAGTTAAAAACTTCCCTAAAATGGGGAAGGAAATAATCACCCAAGTCCAAGAAAATCAGAGAGTCCCAAACAGGATAAACCCAAGGCAAAACACACCAAGACACACATTAATCAAATTAACAAAGATCAAACACAAAGAACAAATATTAAAAGCAGCAAGGGGAAAACAACAAATAACACACAAGGGAATTCCCATAAGGATAACAGCTGATCTTTCAATAGCAACTCTTCAAGCCAGGAGGGAATGGCAAGACATACTTAAAGTGATGAAAGAAAATAACCTACAGCCCAGATTATTGTACCCAGCAAGGATCTCATTCAAATATGAAGGAGAAATCAAAAGCTTTCCAGACAAGCAAAAGCTGAGAGAATTCTGCACCACCAAACCAGCTCTCCAACAAATACGAAAGGATATTCTCTAGACAGGAAGCACAAAAACGGTGTATAAATTTGAACCCAAAACAATAAAGTAAATGGCAACGGGATCATACTTATCAATAATTACCTTAAATGTAAATGGGTTGAATGCCCCAACCAAAAGACAAAGACTGGCTGAATGGATACAAAAACAAGACCCCTACATATGCTGTCTACAAGAGACCCACCTCAAAACAGGGGACGCATACAGACTGAAAGTGAAGGGCTGGAAAAAGATTTTCCATGCAAATAGGGACCAAAAGAAAGCAGGAGTAGCAATACACATATCAGATAAAATAGACTTTAAAACAAAGGCTGTGAAAAGAAACAAAGGATCAATCCAAGAAGAAGATATAACAATTATGAATATATATGCACCCCACATGGGCGCACCACGATATGTAAGACAAATGCTAACAAGTATGAAAGGAGAAATTAACAATAACACAATAATAGTGGGAGATTTTAATACCCCACTCACACCTATGGATAGATCAACTAAACAGAAAATTAACAAGGAAACACAAACTTTAAATGACACAATAGACCAGTTAGACCTAATTGATATCTATAGGACATTTCATCCCAAAACAATGAATTTCACCTTTTTCTCAAGTGCACATACAGATCACATCCTGGGCCATAAATCTAGCCTTGATAAATTAAAAAAAAATTGAAATCATTCCAAGCATCTTTTCTGACCACAATGCAGTAAGATTAGATCTCAATTACAGGAGAAAAACTATTAAAAATTCCAACATATGGAGGCTGAACAACACGCTGCTGAATAACCAACAAATCACAGAAGAAATCAAAAAAGAAATCAAAATTTGCATAGAAATGAATGAAAATGAAAACACAACAACCCAAAACCTGTGGGACACTGTAAAAGCAGTCCTAAGGGGAAAGTTCATAGCAATACAGGCAGGCATACCTCAAGAAACAAGAAAAAAGTCAAATAAATAACCTAACTCTACACCTAAAGCAACTAGAAAAGGAAGAAATGAAGAACCCCAGGGTTAGTAGAAGGAAAGAAATCTTAAAAATTAGAGCAGAAATAAATGCAAAAGAAACAAAAGAGACCATAGCAAAAATCAACAAAGCCAAAAACTGGTTCTTTGAAAGGATAAATAAAATTGACAAAACATTAGTCAGACTCATCAAGAAACAAAGGGAGAAAACATCAAATCAATAAAATTAGAAATGAAAATGGAGAGATCACAACAGACAACACAGAAATACAAAGGATCATAAGAGACTACTATCAACAATTATATGCCAATAAAATGGACAACGTGGAAGAAATGGACAAATTCTTAGAAAAGTACAACTTTCCAAAACTGGACCAGGAAGAAATAGAAAAGCTTAACAGACCCATGACAAGCACGGAAATTGAAACTGTAGTCAAAAATCTTCCAGCAAACAAAAGCCCAGGTCCAGACGGCTTCACAGCTGAATTCTACCAAAAATTTAGAGAAGAGCTAATACCTATCCTACTCAAACTCTTCCAGAAAATTGCACAGGAAGGTAAACTTCCAAACTCATTCTATGAGGCCACCATCACCCTAATACCAAAACCTGACAAAGATGCCACACAAAAAAGAAAACTACAGCCCAATATCACTGATGAACATAGATGCAAAAATCCTTAACAAAATTTTAGCGATCATACTCCAACAACACATTAAAAAGATCATACACCATGACCAAGTGGGCTTTATCCCAGGGATGCAAGGATTCTTCAATATCTGCAAATCAATCAATGTAATACACCACATTAACAAATTGAAAAATAAAACCCATATGATTATCTCAATAGATGCAGAGAAAGCCTTTGACAAAATTCAACATCCATTTATGATAAAAACTCTCCAGAAAGCAGGAATAGAAGGAACATACCTCAACATAATAAAAGCTATATATGACAAACCCACAGCAAACATTATCCTCAATGGTGAAAAACTGAAAGCATTTCCTCTAAAGTCAGGAACAAGGCAAGGATGCCCACTTTCACCATTACTATTCAACATAGTTTTGGAAGTTTTGGCCACAGCAATCAGAGCAGAAAAAAAATAAAAGGAATCCAAATTGGAAAAGAAGAAGTAAAACTCTGACTGTTTGCAGATGACATGATCCTCTACATAGAAAACCCTAAAGACTCCACCAGAAAATCACTAGAACTAATCAATGGTTATAGTAAAGTTGCAGGATATAAAATCAACACACAGAAATCCCTTGCATTCCTATATACTAATAAGGAGAAAACAGAAAGAGAAATTAAGGAAACAATTCCATTCACTATTGCAACGGAAAGAATAAAACACTTAGGAATATATCTACCTAAAGAAACTAAAGACCTATATATAGAAAACTATAAAACACTGGTGAAAGAAATCAAAGAGGACACTAATAGATGGAGAAATATACCATGTTCATGGATTGGAAGAATCAATATAGTGAAAATGAGTGTACTACCCAAAGCAATCTATAGATTCAATGCAATCCCTATCAAGCTACAACAGTATTCTTCACAGAGCTAGAACAAATAATTTCACAATTTGTATGGAAATACAAAAAACCTCTATTAGCAAAAGCTATCTTGAGAAAGAAGAATGGAACTAGAGGAATCAACCTACCTGACTTCAGGCTCTACTACAAAGCCACAGTTATCAAGACAGTATGGTACTGGCACAAAGACAGAAATATAGATAAACAGAACAAAATAGAAAGCCCAGAGATAAATCCACACACATATGGACACCTTATCTTTGACAAAGGAGGCAAGAATATACAATGGATTAAAGACAATCTCTTTAACAAGTGGTGCTGGGAAAACTGGTCAACCACTTGTAAAAGAATGAAACTAGAGCACTTTCAAACACCATACACAAAATTAAACTCAAAATGAATTAAAGATCTCAACGTAAGACCAGAAACTATAAAACTCCTAGAGGAGAACATAGGCAAAACACTCTCTGACATACATCACAGCAGGATCCTCTATGACCCACCTCCCAGAATATTGGAAATAAAAGCAAAAATAAACAAATGGGACCTAATTAAACTTAAAACCTTCTGCACAACAGAGGAAACTATAAGCAAGGTGAAAAGACAGCCTTCAGAATGGGAGAAAATAATAGCAAATTAAGCAACTGACAAACAACTAATCTCAAAAATATACAAGCAACTCCTACAGCTCAATTCCAGAAAAATAAATGACCCAATCAAAAAATGGGCCAAAGAGCTAAATAGACATTTCTCCAAAGAAGACATACAGATGGCTAACAAACACATGAAAATATGCTCAACATCACTCATTATCAGAGAAATGCAAATCAAAACCACTATGAGGTACCATTTCACGCCAGTCAGAATGGCTACGATCTAAAAGTCTACAAGCAATAAATGCTGGAGAGGGTGTGGAGAAAAGGGAACCCTCTTACACTGTTGGTGAGAATGCAAACTAGTACAGCCACTATGGAGAACAGTATGAAGATTCCTTAAAAAACTGGAAATAGAACTGCCTTATGATCCAGCAATTCCACTGCTGGGCATACATACTGAGGCAACCAGAATTGAAAGAGACACGTGTACCCCAATGTTCATCACAGCACTGTTTATAATAGCCAGGACATGGAAGCAACCTAGATGTCCATCAACAGATGAATGGATAAGAAAGCTGTGGTACATATACACAATGGAGTATTACTCAGCCATTAAAAAAATACATTTGAATCAGTTCTAATGAGGTGGATGAAACTGGAGCCTATTATACAGAGTGAAGTAAGCCAGAAAGAAAAACACCAATACAGTATACTAACACATATATATGGAATTTAGAAAGTTGGTAACAATAACCCTGTGTATGAGACAGCAAAAGATACACTGATGTATAGAACAGTCTTATGGACTCTGTGGGAGAGGGAGAGGGTGGGATGATTTGGGAGAATGGCATTGAAATACGTATAATATCATATATGGAACAAGTTGCCAGTCCAGGTTCGATGCACAATACTGGATGCTTGGTGCTGGTGCACTGGGATGACCCAGAGGGATGGTATGGGGAGGGAGGAGGGAGGAGGGTTCAGGATGGGGAACACATGTATACCTGTGGTGGATTCATTTCGATATTTGGCAAAACCAATACAATATTGTAAAGTTTAAAAATAAAATTAAATTAAAAAAAAAGAATCTTAATGACATCCAATGTAAGAATTCACACCCATCACCATATTCTATTAACACTTACTGTAGTATACTTTGGACCACATACTTCATCATTTGCTTACTGTATATAAGTTTTGTGTCTTCAACTATGTTGTAACTTTTCAAGGGCAGTGGGAATAACTCAAACATCTATAAAAATAGGAAAGACTGTGAAAACAACTCACATTTATATATATATATCACTTTATATATATATATATATATATATATATATATATATATATATATATATAACTTTTACTACTCGAAAGTTCTTGTCAAGTGGATAAGTCGGGTATTATTTTTATTACTCTAATTTCTGATATGAATTAGCTGAGGGGCCTAGAGAAAATGTACGTTTTTTTTCATATGGTTTGAAACCTTAATTTATGTCTTCTGACCCCAGATCCAGAGTTCTTCCATATGTCGTGTGTGCGTGCGCGCGCGCGCGCGCGTGTGTGTGTGTGTGTGTGTGTGTGTGCACTTAGTTCCTCAGCCGTGTCTGGCTCTCTGTGGCCCCATGGAACATAGCCCACCAGGCTCCTCCGTTCCCTGAGATCTTCCAGGCAACGACAGTGGAGTGGGTTGCCATATCAGGAGAGGAGCAAATGAACCTAGCCTTGGCTATGCCTCTCATGGAAGGAAAGGCCAGAATTCAGTAAAGTCATTTATTGACGGTCAAGATTTGGCTCAGATGGTAAAGAATCTGCCTGCAATGGCAGAGACCCGGGTTTGATCCTTGGGTCAGAAAGATCCCCTGGAGAAGGGAATGTCTACCCATTCTAGTATCCTTGCCTGGAGAATTTCATGGACAGAGGAGCCTGGTGGGTGGCAAAAAGAGTTGAACATCACTTGACTGAGCAACTAACACTTAGACTTGCAAGCTTTCAGAACTAAGATGGTTCTATTCAAATGGGCTGGGACTGATTTAGGTTTATTCATCTACCTCTCTGTGCTTTCCAGGTGGCTCGGCAGTAAAGAGTCCACCTGCCAATGCAGGAGACACGGGTTTGATCCTTGGGTTGGGGAGATCCCCTGGAGGAAGAAATGGCAACCTACTCCAGTATTCTTGCCTGGGAAATCTAACGGACAGAGAAGCCCAGTGGGTTACAGTCTATGGGGTCACAAAAGAGTCAGACACAGCTGAGCAAGCATGCACACACACGTACCTACCTTTCTGGTAGGTGAAAAGAATGTAAACACATCTAATCTCTATTTTTATCATTAGCCATCAAAAAGATAAACTAATTAAAAGGGTCTACTGTACATCGTGACACATGTTTTTTGAGTGAGTCTTGCATTTTTTTAAGTTTTAACTAGAGTTGATGTACAATGTTATGTTAGTTTTAAGTGAACAACACAGTGATTTTTGTAGATTATACTCAAGTTAAAGTTTTTATAAAATGTTGGCAATATCCACCGTGCTGCACACCACATTCTTGTATCTTAGCTTTTACCTACTATTCTGCACTTATTAATCCTCTGCCCCTATCTTGCCCCTCCACGCCTCTTCCCAGTAGCAACCACTACATTTTTTTCTCTGTATCTATGAGTCTGTTTCTGTTTTTTTCATTTATTTCCCAGATTTCACATATAAGTAACATCATACATTATTTTATTTCTCTGACTTATTTCACTAACCATAATACCCTCCAAGTCCATCCATGTTGTTGAAAATGGCAAAATTTCATTCTTTTTATGGCTGAAAAATAATCTATTATATATATTATACGTACCACATCTTCTTTATCCATTAATCTGTTGATAAATGCTTATGATGCTCCCATGTCCTGGCTACTGTAAATAATACTGCTATGAGTATGGGAGTGCATATACCTTTTTGAATTTCTATTTTCATTTTCCTCAAAAATATACCCAGGACTGGATTGTTGAATTATATGGTAGTTCCGGTTTTAATTTTGTAAAATCCCCCATCTGTTCTCCATAGTGGCTGCACCAATTTACAATCCCACCAACACTGTATGAGCTTTCCCTTTTCTCTACTTCCTAGACAACAGATTTATTCTTTTTGATAATCACCAGCATAACAGGTGTTTGATGATATCTCATTGTGATTTTGATTTGCGTTTCTTTGATAATTATTAATAACAGGTTTAAGCACCTTTCCACGTTAGCCATCTGTATCTCTCCTTTATAAATTTGAAAAACTTTTTTTCAGGTCTTCTGCCCATTTTTTGATCAGATTTTTTTTTTTTTTTGGAAGTGGAGTCACATGAGCTGTTTACATGCTTTGGTTATTAACCCCTTCTCAGTCATATACTTTGCAAATATCATCTCCTATTCCATGGTTTGCCTTTTTGTTGTGTTGATGGCTCTTTGTCTGGGCAAAAGCTTTTAATTAGGGGCATTTAATTTTTTTTGTTTTGCTTCTGTTTCCCTTACAAGAGGTGAGAGGAAAAAAAGAAAAAAAAAATTGCCAAGATTCATGGCTGATTTTCCTAATGTGATCATTGTGTTTCTTCCTAGTCATATGGATTTGTTGGTCAGTCACTAAGTCATGTCTGACTCTGGACACTGCAGCATGCCAGGCTTCCCTGTCCTTCACTATTTCCCCATGTTTGCTCAGACTTGTGTCCATTGAGTCAGTGATTCCACCCAACCATCTCATCCTCTGCCACTCCCTTCTCCCCCTGCCTTCAATTTTTCCCAGTATCAGGGTCTTTTCAAATGAGTCAGCTCATTCAATCAGGTGGCCAAAATATTGGAGTTTTCGCTTTAGCATCAGTCCTTTCAATGAACGTCCAGGACTCATCTCCTTTAGGATGGACTGGTTGGATCTCCTTGCAGCCCAAGAGACTCTCAAGAGTGTTCTCCAACACTACAGTTGAAAAGCATCAATTCTTCAGCCATCAGCTTTCTTTATAATCCAAGTCTCACATCCATACATGACTACTGGAAAAACCATAGCTTTGATTAAACAGACCTTTGTTGGTAAAGTGATGTCTCTGCTTTTTAATATGCTATGTTTGTCATAGCTTTTCTTCTGAGAAGCAAGCATCTTTTAATTTCATGGCTGCAGTCACCATCTGCAGTGATTTTAGAGCCCCCCAAAAAAGTTTTACATAATTTCCCATCTGTTTGACATGATGTGATGGGACTGGATGCCAAAATCTTAGTTTTCTGAATGTTGAGTTTTAAGTCAACATTTTCACTCTCCTCTTTCACTTTCAACAAGAGGCTCTTTAGTTCTTCTTCACTTTCTGCCATAAGGGTTGTATCATCTGCATATTTGAGGTTATTGATATTTCTCCCCAGCTATCTTGATTCCAGCTTGTGCTTCATCCAGCCTTGCATTTCACATGATGTATTCTGCATATGAAATAAACCTTCATGTACTCCTTTCAGAATGGTAATTGTCAAACAAAAATGAATTCCCTGGAGGCCTAAGGAAATAGGAGAAACCATTCAAGAACTGTGCGTAATAGGTATTATATGCCCTGCCTCAGGTGCTTTAAACAGCCCCATGTGGCTGGGTAAAAAGCCAGATGATGTCAGATGATGGTGGACAAGGAGACATGTTCAAAAGTCATGATGCACAAGATAGGGCAAAATAGCTCAGTGTCAGATGGAGGTTCCATCTTTCCTGTAATCTACAAGTAGCAGGATTTGTAGAAAGAAACAAATGGAATACTAAAGCCATGGGTTAAATTACTAACAAGTGAAACAACATGGCTGGGGAGACTGAGGTACAAGCTAGGTTTTAAGACATTTGAGCAATGGAGCCTGTTGTGCCGTATGCCAGACCAGGGACCCCTGCAGAGGCACCTGGCACTGTAAAGGTACAGAGTGAAGGGATACAGCCACCCCCAATGCTCACTGGGGATCAGGGTGCTGTGGGCTGAGAACACCAAGCCCCATGACACCGGGGACAGGTACAGCTCTGAGATTTGACCTAGGACATCCTATAGGGATGGGGGCATTACCTGACACCCCTGCCTGAGGGGGAACCACTCAGTGTCCACTGGGACCCATTGTCCTGCTGCTTAGTGGGTCTGTGGAGATGCATCATACCTGGAATTGGGTGCATTGTTGAGCAAGGGGAGAAGGTGAGGCCATTGTCGGGTATCTCTAGCCCCTAGTCCACCTCCTGTCACATGACACTGTTGTGTGCCCAGAGCAACATACTTGTTGTGCACAACTAGGTCAAAGTCCTAAAACTGACCCCCTTGCTTTCCAAAATGCTGGGAAGACATGCTCTGTTTCCCACTGGAACCACTGCTCAGCTGCCATCTTTGTTCCTCCCATTGGTCTGTGACAGAGGATGAGATGGTTGGATGGCCTCATCAACTCAATGGACATGAGTTTGAGCAAAGTCTGAGAGATAGTGAAGAACAGGGAAGCCTGGGGTCCTGCAAAGAGTCGGACACAGCTTAGGCACTGAACTACGACAGTGGCCTTCAGGACATCATAGCTCACACAGAGGCCCACATTTCAGGCCAGGAATCCTTGAAAGATGCCTGAAAACCTCAGTGTCTATAATGAGAAGAACCATCCTCCCCAACAGGATGGCCTTGGGCACCATCTCTGCCTCACAGAAGGTATCGCCCAGACAGCACTATATCTTCACATCAATGAGTCTGCTGCTGTGTCATCTTTATTTAGTCATTGGAGGATGTAATGAAAGTCCTTCTTGATCAGACCCCAGCCTAGAGGACTTCATGAACCAGTGGTTTGGATCACAGGAGCTCTTGCTGGAAGCACATTTTTATTATTTTGAGAATAATCTTGATCCAAATCTTCTCTTGCCTAGAGCTGTATTCCAATTATAAAATAAATATCAATCAGAAAAAAATGCATGAAGCTTTTTTTTGTATTGGTATTAAACCTCAAAATTGTTTTATTCCAATTTCTTTTATTTTTATTATATTCCTGTTTATTTTTCCATCTTTTCTTTCTTGTCATCCTCCTTTCAAAATTTATTCTTAATAAATTTTTTAAACTCACCATCATCCTTGTGTGTTAATTCCTCTGTTGTTGTTTTCCTGAACTTACCACTATAATGAACATTTTTAAAAATATATTTAGATAATAGTCACCTGATCTGGAAAGTCTGTCCTCTGATTTAACTACCATTTTTTAAAAAATATTAAGATCCATTTTTATTCTTTTCAAACTAGTGGAAGCTTTATAAACCATAAAGATGGACTGAAGGTGGATACTTTTTCATAAGTACAATAGTTGTCCTGTTTCAGACAAAGAAGTAAGACCTTTTATTTGCAAAGGCTCTTAGGGTAAACTTCCCTCACTGAAACTATTCATCTTTTGTTTTACCTAAATTGAAACTTTCAAAAGTGTTCTTTTATTTTTTCTGTTGATGTATTATTTCCAAAAATGAACTAAATGAAAATGATGTGTGAATATGAAATCATTTATTTTATATTATCTTGACTTTTGAGATTGTGAGGATAAGCTTCATCCCAAACATTTTATTTATTACCAAAATAAGCACCATAAAGAAAGAAGCAGCTTCAGCCAGGTACACAAAAATAATAGTTAAGGTGACATTAGAACACACTGAGTTTCACCAAAGCATAGAGCATGTTGTGACTACACTGTTGATTTGGTGATCATTTCAACTGTAAGCATAACCACACACCATATTTTAACAGAATTCTTGATGGGAGGCAGTATTTCATAGTCCTTGCTGCTGCTGCTGCTGCTGCTAAGTCACTTCAGTCATGTCTGACTCTGTGCGACCCCATAGACGACAGCCCACCAGGCTCCCCTATCCCTGGGATTCTCCAGGCAAGAACACTGGAGTGGGTTGCCATTTCCTTCTCCAATGCAGGAAAGTGAAAAGTGAAAGTGAAGTCGCTCAGTCGTGTCTGACTTTTAGCAACCCCATGGACTGCAGCCTACCAGGCTCCTCTGTCCATGGGATTTTCCAGGCAAAAGTACTGGAGTGGGGTGCCATTGCCATAGTCCTTAGCACCCCAATTTTGGTCTTAATAGAACTGGCCCAAGTCGTGGCTTGGCCACTGTAGTTCATTCAAGTTATTCTATTAATACTTTTAAGTGGCAGATACATGGAGTCAAAAGACTCTTGTAAAGAATGAAGTCTTAGACTCTTGTAAAAGTCAAAGACTCTTGTAAAGACTGAAGGATCTTCTATACATAGAGTGTCTTAGTACCTGGTACACAGTGAGCATTCAACAGATGCTTGCTAATACTGTCACCAGGCCATTAAGATGTACTTGATCAAAATGAGTGGAAATTGTACAAATCACACAAAAAAGTATTTTGTTTTAATACAAAATCAATAGCCCTACTGCCATCTACACTTTGGGCAAGTAAAAATGGCTAAGCATTTATGCTTAGGTGAAGTGGTACACTAAATTATGAAAGGCTTTGGATAAAATAAAATTGGAAATGTAGGTGTTGTGTGTGACACAGGCTCTTATTTTAAAAACAGAAAAAAGGTTTTAAAATGTGTGTCCATCAGGTCACTAGCAATGCTTTTCTTTTCAGTAGATGGGGAGAATCAGTTATTGGAGTATTTTTGATTGCCTATGATGCATCTGGCTGTATTTACCAGCCATACAGAAGGAACTACCTCCTTTTTATGCTCTGAATACTTTCCTTTTCCACAGACATTCCCACTGGGCCTGGGAGATGGGCAGTTCTATGCATGGACAGATGGTTTGAGAAGAAAGGACTGGCATGACTATGGCAGCATGCAGAAAGAGGCTATGCGCTCAGGTATGGAGTTCAGTGTAAGCCAAGTGCTGCTTTGCTTTGTCACTTACAGCATCTCTCATTAGCCTTCCTTCTGAGCACAGGAAGGTAGGTTTCATGGCACCGTTGGTGGTCAATGATGGGCAGAACCAAAACAATTTCAAATTTCAGAGAGGAAAAAAAGAAGAATCACATTTACAATAGGAGATGAACAAGAGGTCATTTGAGTTTTAGAAATCTGTCGTGTTGTATACTTCTGCATGTTTTTCAATCATTGCTGAGGGTATCTTGAATTGCTCTGTGAGTCTTAACTTGGCACAGACATATCTTGAGCTCAGTTCACTCATTGGGACTGTGGTGTATCTAACTGGCTGGGCCAAGGATGAAAGGAAGACCACAGTTCTAAACACTGGCAGGTGGATCAGAGGAGCCAAGGACCTGAGGTTGATGATATTTGGGCAAGCTAACAGGCGGTTCAGTGGAATTCAGTAGGTTCATCTACACAGAGCACAGTTATAGTCTTGAGGTAGTGATAGAAGAAGCATTTTACATCTTAGAAAAAGCAAAGGGTAAAAGGAAGTCCTTCTATAAGAACTTAGGTTGTTGCCAACAAGAATTCAGAAGGGTGCACCAGTAGTAACCCAGGGATAATAACATGATAGAAGTCCATATTGTACTATTCAAAATAAGGAGCTCTGTTGCTGCATTGTTGTTTGCTGGTCTTTTCTTTGTCATGGTGAAGATATCACAGGAATAGAGAAGCTGTGGTTTGCTAAAAGCATCTGCCTAGCAGTGAAACTGTGCATCCCAGGTCAGATGATTAGCAGAACCCTGGGAAGCTGCAGGCTGAGATTCTTCTGGCCAATCTTCCTCAGAACTTTCCAGCCAGGAAGACAAAGGTGAGGGCATTCACATGGTCATGAGGCTCTTCAGGGCTGCAAATGTTCTTAGCTCTGGGTCAGGGGTGCCTGACCTAATGAGAGTCTTCCAGTTTCTTCTTTCGTTCCTTTTCTCTTAGTAAGAATGTCGCCTAACCCCTGCTTGCCCCAAGAACATTCCCTGTGTTCAGAGCATCAGCCTCTTCCAGATTACATCATCCCTCCCGCCTTGTTTGGCCAAGACTCTACGCAGGGTCATGAAAGTGAGCTCTTTAGCAGTATTCTCACTTTCCTAGTTCTCTCATCTTCTCCCTCTGTTTGCTTGATCAGCCCTCCCTTCAGCCAGCCCTCTGTTCCTCTTTTTAACCACTGGAGAGCTGATCCCATAATTTAACAGGAAATTCATCATCGTTATCCTCATCAACTTAAAAGGTACTGAATAGATGTTTTGTGCTGGGTGCTTTACATACGTATTTTGTTTAAACTTCAGAGTGACTCTGATAAGTATTGTAATCTCCAATTCTTTAAAAGAGAAAAGGAAAGAAAAAGAACTGAGTTCTTAAGAGCTCATGAAATCTTATCCAAAGTCAAATGGCTAACCAGATGCAGAGCACGATTAAGTCAGGTCTTCTTATGCTCCATTACACCCTGCTATCAGACACCTAGTAACAAAATCTGGGCAAAATGAAGTCATGACAGGACACGTATGAGAGAGAGACACATCTGGCTCTTATTCTAGCTTTTTTTGCATAAGTGGCAAGTCAGTTTGTCTTTCTGATATTTTACTTTGCCGAATTGCTATTACGACTGTAGATTATATATTTATATTTAAATAATTGGCCTATTATTTATACATGTTATAAACTCTACCAATGATAACTGTAATAGTCCATCTAAATTATTTTCACTTGATTTGGTGTGCCTGTCTTATGCTTGTGCCAATATATTTTGGATACAAAATGGAATACTTCACATTTATTTCTGTATAATACTACCCTTTCTGCCTACTGGAAAACATACCTTTAATTGTTACATCCTTAGTGGGGCAAAAGAAATTGACCTATAAAGAAAATTGGTACTATAGCAAGTTTCCTAAAGTAGATATGTCTTGTGCAATTAAAAAGCTCTTAAGTAGTAGTATGTGTATGAGTCACTGGAGGATATATGAAAAGCACAATAGACTGTAATTCATTTTTTAAATATTGTAAAATATAAATAAAAGGAGTATGCACACACAGACATACATGCCAGTACAAAGTCAAAATCAACACCTCCGTCCTTAATAAGCAGGCCAAGTAATATGGTTATCAGTGCTATTCTGTCTCCTCCAAACCTTGAAATCCATGTTCCCACTTACTTTCCTCTATAATTTCTTACATCTAAACTAATGCTGTTACATTCTGCCTGTGTTTGGACTTTAAAAATTGAAGCATAGTGTATGATTTTCTTCTTTCATTCAGAATTGTTTCTGAGACCCATCCTTCTGCATGTGTGCAATTCTAGTTGATTCATTATTACTGCTGTTTCATTTTCTACAACAGTTTCCACTTTGTAAACATTTTGAGAGTTCTTGGGTTTTGGTTATGTGCTCTAAGTATCCTTGCTCATGGTTATGGGATAAAGGCAATATTTTCTTAGGGTACATATTTAATAGTAGAATTGCATGTCCAAGGAATACGCATTTCAATTTTACTATGTAGTACATGACAAACTGTTTCCCAAAGTTGATATACCTATTTTACTCCAGTAATGGATGGAATTCCCATTGCTCTGCATCCTGTCAACACTTAATGTTGCCTGATTTTTCATTTCTTCTGTCGTGGTGGTATGAAATAGGTACTCACTGTCACATGAATTTGCATTTTACTAATTTTAATATAGTTGATCTCTTATTTATGCTTATGAACCGTATATGCCTACTTTTGGGTAAAATTCCTATTCCTTCCTATTTCCAATTTTTTAATTTATTTTTTCTTATTGATCCACAGAGTAATCTTATTTTGAATAATATCTTTTCCTGGTTTTATACGGTGAAAATATCTTATCCCAGAATTGTAAAATTTTTTTAATGTCTGTCTATATTGTTTAATGAATAGGAGTTCTTAATTTTGTTGTTGTCAAATTTGCAAATCATTTGTAAAGGATAGGTTTAATTGATGTTCCATACTGTCTTTTTAAGCTTGAGAATTTTACCTTTTACATGGTCTGAAATGCAGCTCATCTTCATTTTTATATCATGTGAGGTAGGGACCCAATATTTATTTAGTTTTGCCTAGTTAGCTATCCAATCAACAACACCATTTCCTAGAAAATGTATTTTTCTCCACATAGACCATAAGTGTTGACTCTGTTATTAAAAGATTCCATATTTGTGTGTTATCTTTCTGGCTTCTCAATTCTGCCCCATGAGTAAAAATCTTTAAACTAATAACATAATGTTTCATGTATGAATCTGTTATGTCTGTTCAGTCGCTTAGTCGTGTCCAACTCTGCCACCCCATGGACTGCAGTACACCAGGCTTCCCTGTCCATCACCAACTCCCAGCGCTTGCTCAGACCCATGTCCATTGAGTCAGTGATGCCATCCAACCATCTCATCCTCTATCATCCATTTTTCCTTCTGCCTTCACTCTTTCCCAGAATTAGGGTCTTTTCTAAAGAGTCAGCTCTTTGCATCAGGTGGCCAAAGCTGAATACTATATCTTTATAGCAGTTGTTGAAATCTGACAAAGTTCATCCTGCTTTCTTTTCTTCCTTGAGAATGTGTTGCCATTCTTAACGTAAAACTTTTCTTTCAAATTTTACTTTAAAATTTCTTTAAAATTTTATTCAGCTTCTCAGACTATATGTACACATACACAGATATACACAAAATATTGGAAGTTTACAACTGTGTTAAGTATATTGATAAATTAGGGAGTAATTTGCAATTTTCAATATTAAATTATTCATTCTGTGGTTTATATTTCTTGGTGCTTGTCATCTTTATGGGTATGTTTATAATTTGATTGTCAGACATTTTCAGTGGTTTTCCTAGAAAATTAACATTATATGGGTGTTGAGCATGATATTAATCTTATCAAGATTCTGAACTATTTGTTGCTGATATAGAGAAAGTTTAATTATTTTTTAATATGGACTCATTTTAGAAAACTTTCTAAACTCTTCTGTGGGTTATAATCATTTACCAATAAGTGATTTTGGATTCTCAATGTAGATATTCATAATGCCTGTACGTAGTGACAGTGTGCAAAATGTTTTTCCATCCTGTACCTCATAATTTTAGTTATTTTTACTGTTTCTGCATTTGCCAGAAGCTCGAGTATCATATTGTCTAATGGATATTGATACCTAGTTTTGACTTATGATTCTGACAATAGCAAATTAGATACTTGTGTTAGGATTTTATCTACTTGATGAAAATGTACCATACCCTGTTAACTAAGTCATCTGGGTATGGCTTTCTGAGACTTTTACTTTTTTACATCTTAATGAATGTTGATTTTAATCAAAATGTTTTGTTTGGTTGTATCTATTGGATTAAAATGCATTTTCTCCTTTTTTTTTTTTTTTTTTTTTACTTTACAATATTATATTGGTTTTGCCATACATCAACATGCATCTGCCACGGGTGTACACATGTTCCCCATCCTGAACCCCCCTCCCGCCTCCCTCCCCAATACCATCCCTCCAGATCGTCCCAGTGCACCAGCCCCAAGCCTCCTGTATCGAACCTGGACTGGCGATTCATTTCATATATGATATTATACATGTTTCAATGCCATTCTCCCAAATCTTCCCACCCTCTCCCTCTTCCACACAGTCCAAAAGACTGTACTATATATCTGTGTCTCTTTTGCTGTCTCGCATACAGGGTTGTCATTACCATCTTTCTAAAGTCCATATATATGCGCTAGTATACTGTATTGGTGTTTTTCTTTCTGGCTTACTTCACTCTGTATAATAGGCTCCAGTTTCATCCACCTCATGAGAACTGATTCAAATGTATTCTTTTTAAAGGCTGAGTAATACTCGATTGTGTATATGTACCACAGCTTTCTTATCCATTCATCTGCTGATGGATATCTAGGTTGCTTCCGTGTCCTGGCTATTATAAGCAGTGCTGCGATGAACATTGGGGTACACATGTCTCTTTCAGTTCTGGTTTCCTCGGTGTGTATGCCCAGCAGTGGGATTGCTGGGCCGTATGGCAGTTCTATTTCCAGTTTTTTAAGGAATCTCCACACTGTTCTCCATAGTGGCTGTACTAGTTTGCATTCCCACCAACAGTGTAAGAGGGTTCCCTTTTCTCCACATCCTCTCCAGCATTTATTGCTTGTAGACTTTTGGATCACAGCCATTCTGACTGGCATGAAATGGTACCTCATTGTGGTTTTGATTTGCATTTCTCTGGTAATGAGTGATGTTGAGCATCTTTTCATGTGTTTGTTAGCTATCTGTATGTCTTCTTTGGAGAAATGTCTATTTAGTTCTTTGGCCCATTTTTTGATTGGGTCATTTATTTTTCTGGAATTGAGCTGCAGGAGTTGCTTATCTATTGATTTCTTTCTATTGATTTGTGATAGCAAACTTTGAATTTATGGACTAAATCTGTCTTTTTATGTATTACTAGATTTGGTTTGCTAATATTTTAGTGATTTTGTATGTCTATTTCTGAGTGAATATTGGCCATGAATTTTTCTTTCTCATAGAATCCTTGTCAAGTTTTGGTAACAATGTAATGATAACTTTGTAAAATGACTTGAGTAATGATTCTCATTTCACTAAACTTTTTAGTTTATTGTCATATGTTAGAATTATTTATTTATAGTTATGATAGTCTTGTGGGTGAAGATTATTTGAACGTGGACTTTTCTTGGAGAAAAGATTTTTCACAGTGGGGTTAAAATTTTCATATTTATTGACACATTTATTCATAACATTCCCTTAGAGATTTTATAATGTCTGTTGTACTTCAATTCGTGGTGCTTTTACTTTGAAATATCATTTATTTGTTTTTCTGTCAGTTTTTCTTTATCTGTTACACTAAGAAATTGTTGATTTATTAATCATGAATAATGAAATAATATTTTCATCTTATCTATGGTATGTTTTTCATTAATTTATAGTCATATTGGTATTTCTTCTTTCATTTGACTTTTACTACATTTTTCCATATTAAAAAGTTAGATTCTTATCTCCTTAATTTCAGCCTTCTTCTATTGTAGAATAAGAATTTAGGACTCTAAAATTTCCCTCCAAACACACTTTAAGTACATTACATTGATCTGTGGTTTAATGTTTTATATTTATTATGTTTTAATTATACTACATTTTAGTTATATTTTCAAATGTATGTCCTATTTAATAAACACTGAAATTACCTTCAAAATACAAACACCCATAAGCTGCTTCCTGGTGGGACCTCAGCGATCTTTATTAAAATATATTCATAAAGTGCTGGGTGTGTGCTCAGTTGCGCTCAGTAGCTCAGTCGTGTCCCGCTCTGTGCAACCCTGGACTGTAGCCCTTCAGGCTCCTCTGTCCATGGGATTCTCCAGGCAAGAACACTGGAGTGGGTTGCCACTTCCTCCTCCAGGGGATCTTCCTGTCCTAGGGATTGAACTTGCATCTCCTGCATTGATGGCAGACTCTTTACCACTAGCACCACCTGCTTTTTGCAGATATTTTTGTTAGGGTTTTTACTGATGTTGTTGGTTTATGTTTTGTTTTGTTTTGTTTTGGCAATTGTATCTTTATGGCATATTTGATAATTTTTTAATAACAGGTATTTTAAGTACTAATTTCTATAAAAGTAGGTGGAATTTAGAAGGTAAAGTAGTAGCTGAGTTATAAGGAAATGGTGAAAATGCTTTCTCCCACCTTTGAGAAAATGGAGTTTTCTTCTTATTAAATTAATTTTTTTTGGAGTATAGTTGCTTTGCAATGTTGTGTTTCTGCTGTACAGCAAAGTGAACCAGTCATCAGTATTCATATACCCCCTCTTTTTTTTTTTTTTTAATTTCCTCCCCATTTAGGTCACCACAGAGCAAGGGGTAGAGTTTCATGTGCTATATAATACGTTCTCATTATTTATCTATTTTATACATATTAATAGCATCAATACTATATTTGTGTCGATCTCAGTCTCCGAATTCATCCCCCTCCCTTTCTCCCCTGGCAAGCATAAGTTTGTTCTCTATATCTGTGACTATTTCTGCTTAGAAAAAGTTCATCTATTCCATTTTTCTAGATTCCACATATCAGCAAAATTTGTTTTTCTCTGACTTACTTCACTCTGTATGGCAGTCTCTAGGTCCATCCATGTCTCTGTAGATTGCTCTATTTCATTCCTTTTCTGTGGCTCAGTGATATTCCATTGTATATATGTACCATATCTTCTTTATCCACTCTGTTGATTGACATTTAGGTGGCTTCCATGTCCTGGCTATTGTAAATACTGCTGCAGTGAATATCAGGGTGCATGCATACTTTTGAATTATGGTTTTCTCCAGATACAGAAGTGGGATTGTTGGATCATTTGGTAGCTCTATTTTTACTTATTAAATAACACCTCCATAGTGGCTATACCAATTTAAATTCCCTTCAACAGTGTAGGAGGATTTCCTTTCCTCTACACTCTCTGCAGCCTTTATTGTTTGTATCAATAGATTATTTGAGATGGCTATTCTGACCAATGTGAGGAGATACCTCATTGTAGTTTTGATTTGCATTTCTTAATAATTAGTGATGCTGAGCATATTTTCATGTGCCTCTTGACCACCTATGTATTTTCTTTGGAGAAATGGCTCTTTAGATGTTCTGCCTGGTTTTTGATTGTGTTGTTTGGTTTGTTTTTTTTTTTTTTTTTAGTATAAATCTTCCAATTATGCTTATATTTGAAAATTTGCCTATAAAATATTGGAAAATTATAGTGCCAGAAGGTAGTTTTCTTTTTTTTTTTTTTTATTGCCAAAAGGTAAGATTTATTTTTTTTTTTTTAATTTTTTTTTTTTAAATTAAAAAAATTTCAGGTATACACGTGCTCCCCATCCTGAACCCAGTTGTATAAGCTGTTTGTATAGTTTTGAGATTAGTCCTCTGTTAGTCAATTTATTGAAAAATATTTCCTTCCATTCTGAGGGTTGTCTTTTCATTTTGTTTATGGTTTCCTTTGTTGTGCAAAAGCTTGTAAGTTTAATCAGGTCCCATTTGTTTGTTTGTTTGTTTTTAATTTCTTTAGTCAGTATTCAGCCTTACATTTAGGTATTCAATCCATTTTAAGTTTATTTTTGTGTATGATGTTAGGGTGTGTTCTTTCAGTCTTTTCTGTGTAGCTGTCTAGTTTTCCCAGCATCACTTATTAAAGAGGCTCTCTTTTCTCCATTGTATATTCCTGCCTCCTTTCTCATAGGTTAGGTAGCCAGAGTTGCATGGGTTTATCTCTGGACTCTATCCTATTCTATAGATCTATATTCCTGTTTTTGTGCCAGTGCCATACTGTTTTGTTGACTATAGCTTTGTAGTAAAGTCTAAGTTCAAGGGGGCTGATTCCTCTAGCTCTGTTCTTCTTTCTCAAGATTGCTTTCATTATTTGGAGTCATTTGTGTTTCCATACAAATTGTGAAATTTTTTGTTATACGTCTGTGAAAAAAAATGCCCTTGATAATTTGATAGTGATTGCAACTGAATCTGTAGATGTCTTTGGGTTGAGGAAATGGAGAGTTATTATATTAAAAATGTACATATATAAGGAGCAATTAAATGATTTCCAAACATTAGGTGTAACTTAGTTATTTTTTGGTACATCTGTATCCTTAGAGTTATATTAAATTATAAGAATTTTTTTAATTTGTTAGAAGAATTCTAATTAATGTTTTTTAGAGTTTCTATTATTTCATAGTATTTGTTTTGGGAAGTAGCATTAACCAAACCAAATTACCTATAGAAGAATAATGTCCAAAATACCATTTCGGGTTCAGGCAGGCTTCCTAGAGGAAGTAAACCAAATTTTTAAGAATAAAGTCATATCCTGAAACCAGACACATTTGTGCTTTCATCTAATTGATTTTTCTGAATTCTCTTTCTCAGTATTTCCTATGATCAAAGTCATATTTTAGGCACTATTGATTGTGCTCATATATCTTATATATGATCCCATTATATTTTATTTAGTTTCATATCATTTTAGAATTTAGTGACATTTGATTTTATTTCCTAGCAACTTAGCTATCCTTTTGAGTTTTATTATATCACAAAATGGATAAACATGCTTTTTGAACCATCATTCAAATTATTATAACAATTGAATGAAATGAACTGAAATACAGACTGTTTTGAAATATGAGATAGTGTCTGAATTGATGGGTCAATGGGTCAATATCAATTAAGCTTGGTATAATCATTATATTAATAGCAGCTAAAGATATGCTACTAAAGAGGTACTCAGCTGACATCATTCCATGTATAAATTGAAAAATGTGACAAATTTCTGATATAAAGACAAACTCTGCCTATGGCATTCCTCTGAATGATGAATCTCATAATTTCTGCTGGATGTCCAGAAGAAAATTCAATTAGTGTAGGCAGCTGTTTCTAATTATGTGATATTCCTTATTTCTCCTACCACTGCTGTTTAAGTGGTAAAACATGCTTTTTAAGTCAGCCATCCAGAGTGATGCAGGGGTGTGTATGTAAGTGCATACATCTTGGTGTAGTTTATGAAATCCTTCATATGGCCCCTGATCTGTATTTCTAGAGAGTATCTATTTTTAGTTTTGAAATGTAAAAAATTTTCTTGTCCATTATTTTTATTCTAGCTCAGATTTCACTGTGTTTATCACTAGATTTTTGAATGTCAATATATGTGAATTCAACAGGAGGAAATCTGTTTTCAATCTTTGTAGGGGCTCTCTTTCTCTGAAATAGTTTATATTCTCATATAATCACAACCATGCATTCCACTATGTGGATTAGATATCCTGTGGAATTATATCTACGTTCTCATTATTTCCATTTGTGTAGTTAATCATAATAACAGGTTTTACCAGTGAAGATTTTCTCTGTCTTGTCATTTATTCAATTGTTGATTCACTTATTTGACAAATACTTAAAATATGGATGTCACTATATTTCAAATACTATTCCAAACTATGGAAGAAAAAAAAATAGACAAAAATGAATTCTAGTAGCATTTCTGTGGCATGAGGATAGTTGCAGGTGCTTTCACTCCAGCCATGACCCCGTGGTTGTCACAGAGCCATGACATGACATGGTTATCGACACCACGGCTGTTTAAATACTGACTGTTAATCTCTCCTGCCTAAACTTTTTCAGTCACCTCCTCACTGATATCCCTACCCCAGGGTCAGTGCTTCAAATTGCAGCTAGAGTCATCTTCTAAAAACACATAACCAGATCATTCCACTCCTCTGCTCCAAAGCATACAAACCCAGTGATCAAATCCAAAATGTACTGCAAGTCCTTTCTGTGAATATGAACTGCAGCACTATCCACTCCCAGGCTTCCCCAGGGCCTCAGTGGAGAAACAACCCACCTGCCCATGTAGAAGTGGGTTCAACCCCTGGATCAGGAAGATCCCCTGGGTCAGGAAATGGCAACCCAATCCAGTATTCTTGCCTGGGAAATCCACAGACAGAGGCGCCATGTGGGCTACAGTTTGAGGGGTCACCATGACTTGAGCACGACTGAGCATGCACAGGATCCACCCCTGACCAGCGGCTCTCATCTCCTCATCTACTGTTTGGTGTGTAGTGTCTCCACTGGCCACGTTGTCCTCTGCTTTCCCTCAAGAATGATAAATATGTTCCAGGAACTTTTCGCTTGTTGTTCCCGCTGTGTGGACCAAATGCTGCGGTCTGTATTGTCACTGCCCCTCCCCCTTCCGTAAGGTCTCAGACCATGTATCAGCTGTTCCTATGTGCCTGCCCCAATCACCATATCATCGTGTAGAGACAGAATCCATTTCATTCACTCTCCATCTTTGGACCCTACTTAATTTTTACAGCAGTTATCCTTCTATCTCTGGAGTAGGAATTGGAAATCCCCTCCGGTATTCTTGCCTGGAAAATTCCATGGACAGAGGTCATACTAATGATGGTGAGTTTCCATCACAAGACCTCTGAAAAGCCTGAACTAAAACTATTTGAGAGGTAAGGAAGCACCATGGTTTAAAATGATTCACAGTGGGTTTTCCTACGTTCCTTTAAACAAGAGCTCCCTTTAGTGCTGATCAGGGACCCATTTTGCTCTTAAATGTCTTTATTCTGCTTAATTGAATGAGATTGCCAGCTGCACAGAATGAAAAACAAAAATGTGCTCCATCTGGAGAGACCATAAGTGCTTTGCTTTCAGGGAAAAAAAAAAAAAAGGTCACTGTGCCATAACTACAGTGGCTCCTGGCCATCTTTTATGGATGCCTCATGTCTCATTTTTTGTTTCCTGTACTATATAGCAGGTCCTTGATTAGTTACTATTTTATATATGAGAGTGTGTATATGTCAGTCCCAACCTCCCAGTGTATTCCTCCCACCCTCTCTCCCTTGGTAACCATAGGTTTGTTTTCTGCATCTGTGACTCTGTTTCTGTTTTGTAAATAAGTTCATTTGTACTGTTTGGTGGGGGAGGGGCAGTGTTCCCCAGGTAGCTCAGTTGTACAAGAATCCAATGCAGGAGACACGGGTTCAATCCCTGGGTTTGGGAGATGCCCTGGAGGAGGAAATGGAAACCCACTCCAGTATTCTTGCCTGGAAAATGCCATGGACAATCCATGGAGCCACAAAGGGTCAGAAAAGACTTAGTGACTAAACAACAGCTTTTTTTTTTTTTTTTTTAGATTCCATATATAAGTAATAGCATTTGTGTCTCTTAAAAGTAGTATCTGGCCTTTTTTTGTTACTACAGTGAACATCATTTATTGTTAACAGTTTAGTCTAATTTATACATCTACGATGTGTTCTCAATAAATTTCATAATGAAGTTTGTTGGAAGGTGGTAAAATTTGGGAATATTACCAAAACAACATTATTATTCATTAGATTAAAATTAACTTTTAATGAAATATTTCCTTTGACACTCATTCTATAATAATGAAAACATAAACTGGAACTGAAAAGACAGTGAGCATTCTGTTGAGATGTATTCTTTATGGGGCTAATAATAGAATGAAATTTAGCTGAAACTGAGGTAAGTGACAGTTACCAAGGGAGAATTCCCTTCAGTATCACAATATGAAAATAGCAATATAGACACATCTCAGAAAATTTGTTAAACTGCACTCAGTTCATGTTTTTTTAAAAAATAAAAAGTTAACTTTAAAACAAAAATTCAGTTTAAGCATATGTTGCAAAAGTTGAAATATCAACTTCCATAAGCAAGTGTATATGGGCTTAATTAGCCTTTTTTTCTCATTAGTGGTTTAATTAAGCTGTGGTTTAATGATGATGCTTGTTTCAGAGTTATTTTAAGTGTTAATTAAGTTAAATAAGTAAACTATCTGGGCTGTAGTATATATTCAATATATGGATATCTGTATACAGGCAGACCTCGTTTTATTGTTCTTCATTTTATTGCACTTGGCAGATATTACTTTTTTTTTTTTTGCAAACTGAAGGTTTGTGACAACTCTGCTTTCAGTAAGTCTATTAGCACCATTTCTCCAACACATTTGCTCACAATGTTGTAAACATTTCTATTATTATTACACTTGTTAAGGTGATCTTTGCTCAGGGATCTCTGAAGTTCCTATTATAAATGTTGGGAGGCACCATGGACCACACTCACAGAATTCAGGGGAGTTGCTAAATGCCATGTGTTCTGACAGCTCCATGGCTACCCACTCCATCTTTCTCCCTTCCTCAGGTCTCCCTATTCCCTGAGACACAACAATATATTGAAATTAGGCCTATTAATAATCCCACATGGCCTCACGGTGCTCAAGTGAAGGGAGGAGCTCCATGTCTCTCAATTTAAGTCAAAAGCTAGACAGGTTGAAGCTTAGTGAGGAAGGCAGGTCAAAAGCTGAGACAGGCCAAAAGCTAAATCTCTTATGCCAAACAGTGAACCAAGTGTAAGTGCAAAGGAAAACTTCCTAATCAAAATTAAATTTGCTGCCACTATAAGCACATGAATGATAAGAAAATCAAACAGCCTTACTGCTCATATGAAGAAAGGTGTAGTGGCCAGGATAAAAGATCAAACCAGTCTCAACATTCCCTTAAACCAAGGCATAATCCAGAGCAACTTTCCAAGTCTCTTCAGTTCTATGGTTGTGTGTTTATTCACTTCAGTAGTGTCCAACTCTTTGTGACCCTATGGATTGTAGCCCACTAGGACCAAGACCATTCCCATAGAAAAGAAATGCAAAAAAGCAAAATGGCTGTCTGGGGAGGCCTTACAAATAGCTGTGAAAAGAAGAGAACCAAAAAGCAAAGGAGAAAAGGAAAGATATAAACATCTGAATGCAGAGTTCCAAAGAATAGCAAGAAGAGATAAGAAAGCCTTCTTCAGCAATCAAGGCAAAGAAACAGAGGAAAACAACAGAATGGGAAAGACTAGGGATCTCTTCAAGAAAACCAGAGATACCAAAAGAACATTTCATGCAAAGATGAGCTTGATAAAGGACAGAAATGGTATGGACCTAACAGAAGCAGAAGATATTAAGAAGAGATGGCAAGAATACACAGAAGAACTGTACAAAAAAGATCTTCATGACCCAGATAATCACGATGGTGTGATCACTGACCTACAGACAGACATCCTGGTATGTGAAGTCAAGTGGGCCTTAGAAAGCATCACTATGTACAAAGCTAGTGGAGGTGATGGAATTGCAGTTGAGCTATTCCAAATCCTGAAAGATGATGCTGTGAAAGTGTTGCACTCAATATGCCAGCAAATTTGGAAAACTCAGCAGTGGCCACAGGACTGGAAAAGGTCAGTTTTCATTCCAATCCCAAAGAAAGGCAATGCCAAAGAATGCTCAAACTATCGCACAATTGCACTCATCTCACACGCTAGTAAAGTAATGCTCAGAATTCTCCAAGCGAGGCTTCAGCAATATGTGAAACATGAACTTCCTGATGTTCAAGCTGGTTTTAGAAAAGGCAGAGGAACCAGAGATCAAATTGCCAACATTCACTGGATCATAGAAAAAGCAAAAGAGTTCCAGAAAAACATCTATTTCTGCTTTATTGACTATGCCAAAGACTTTGACTGTGTGGATCACAATAAACTGTGGAAAATTCTGAAAGAGATGGGAATACCAGACCACCTGACCTGACTCTTGAGAAATTTCTATGCAGGTCAGGAAGCAACAGTTAGAACTGGACATGGAACACAGACTGGTTCCAAATAGGAAAAGGAGTACATCAAGGCTGTATATTGTCACCCTGCTTATTTAACTTATATGCAGAGTACATCATGAGAAATGCTGGACTGGAAGAAACACAAACTGGAATCAAGATTGCGGGGAGAAATATCAATAACCTCAGATATGCAGATGACACCACCCTTATGGCAGAAAGTGAAGAGGAACTCAAAAGCCTCTTGATGAAAGTGAAAGAGGAGAGTGAAAAAGCTGGCTTAAAGCTCAACATTCAGAAAATGAAGATCATGGCATCCGGTCCCACCACTTCATGGGAAATAGATGGGGAAACAGTGGAAACAGTGTCAGACTTTATTTTTCTGGGCTCCAAAATCACTGCAGATGGTGACTGCAGCCATGAAATTAAAAGACGCTTACTCCTTGGAAGGAAAGTTATGACCAACCTCATATTCAAAAGCAGAGATATTACTTTGCCAACAAAGTTTTGTCTAGTCAAGGCTATGGTTTTTCTTGTGGTCATGTATGGATGTGAGAGTTGGACTGTGAAGAAGGCTGAGCGCTGAAGAATTGATGCTTTTGAACTGTGGTGTTGGAGAAGACTCTTGGGAGTCCCTTGGACTGCAAGGAGATCCAACCGGTTCATTCTGAAGGAGATCAGCCCTGGGATTTCTTTGGAAGGAATGATGCTAAAGCTGAAACTCCAGTACTTTGGCCACCTCATGCAAAGAGTTGACTCATTGGAAAAGACTCTGATGCTGGGAGGGATTGGGGGCAGGAGGAGAAGGGGACGACAGAGGATGAGATGGCTGGATGGCATCACTGACTCGATGGACGTGAGTCTGAGTGAACTCTGGGAGTTGGTGATGGACAGGGAGGCCTGGTGTGCTGCGATTCATGGGGTCGCAAAAAGTCGGACACGACTGAGTGACTGATCTGATCTGATCTGATCTGAGGCTCCACTCTCAATGGGATTCTCCAGGCAAGAATACTGAAGTGGGCTGCTATGCCCTCCTCCAGGGGATCTTCTCGACTCAGAGATCAAACTCCTGTCTCGTATGTCTCCTACATTGGCAAGTGTGTTCTTTACCACTAGCACCATCTGGGAAGCCCTCAATTCTGAGGGCTGAGAAAGGTGAGGAAACTGCAGAAGAAAAAGTTTAAAGAAAAGTGACTGGGTCATCAGGCTGAAGGAAAGAAGCCATCTCCATAATATAAAAGTGCGAGGTGAAACAGCAATTGCTGATTAGTAGCTACAGCAAATTACCCATGAGATCCAGCTAAGATAATTCATGAAGGTGGCTGCACTGCACATGAGTATTTCTGTGGAGATGAAACTACCTTCTTTTGGAAGAAAATACTGGGGACCTTCCCAGGTGGCGCTGAGGTAAAGACTCTGCCTGCCAATGCAAGAGATGCAGGTTCAGTCCCTAGGTCAGGAAGACCCCCTGGTATAGGAAATGGCAACTCACTTCACTATTGTTGCCTGGGAAATCCCATGGACAGAGGAGTCTGGTGGGTTATACAGTCCATGGGGTCTCCCAGAATCAGACATGACTTAGAGACTAAACAAAAACACCAATGCTATGATAACTGAGTTTCCCATGACTTGAAGGAAATCGTTCATTCCTTTGCTCTCAAATAGTCATTGCTGCTACTGCTGCTAAGTCACTTCAGTCGTGTCCGACTCTGTGTGACCCCATAGATGGAAGCCTACCAGGCTCCCCCGTCCCTGGGATTCTCCAGGCAAGAACACTGGAGTGGGTTGCCCTTTCCTTCTCCAATGCATGAAAGTGAAAAGTGAAAGTGAAGTCGCTCTGTCATGTCCGACCCTCAGCGACCCCATGGACTGCAGCCTTCCAGGCTCCTCCGTCCATGGGATTTTCCAGGCAAGAGTACTGGAGTGGGGTGCCATTGCCTTCTCTGTCATTAAGGCTTTGTATTTTGGGCACAAGGCATAGAGATTCAGTGATAATTTGAACACGCTCCAAAATTCATATCCAGGACCCGCCATAAGTTGATCAGTAATGAGTTCTGGGCCACCCCAGCTCCTTTATCTACCAAGGGCTATAGAGGAAATATATAAAGGAATGGAAAAGGAGAATGCCAATGGGAGAGACCCAAACAAGACTTCCATACACTAGTTCAGAACCAGAGACCCTCGTTTGATTTGATGCTCTTTAAGTGAGTTGCAGAGGTTTTGGAGAAGCCTTCATGAATGCCAGATGAAATCACCTGTGCCTTACAACACTTCCTAGTCCAGAAACATGGCGTAAGTGGTCCTCAGGAATACTAGAAGCTCAGATCTAGCATTTTTATTTTATTTTATTTTTTATTGTATTTTTAACTTTACAATATTGTGTTTGTTCTGCCACACATCAACATGAATCCATCACAGGTATACATGTGCTCCCCATCCTGAACCCTCCTCCCCCCTCCCTCCCTGTACCATCCCTCTGGGTCGTCCCAGTGCACCAGCCCCAAGCATCCAGTATCGTGCATCGAACCTGGACTGGCGACTCATTTCATATATGATATTATATGTGTTTCAGTGCCATTCTCCCAAATCATCCCACTCTCTCCCTCTCCCACAGAGTCCAAAAGACAGTTCTATAAATCAGTGTCTCTTTTGCTGTCTCGTATACAGGATTATTGTTACCATCTTTCTAAATTCCATATATATGCATTAGTATACTGTATTGGTGTTTTTCTTTCTGGCTTCACTCTGTATAATAGACTCTATAATGTTGCATTAGTCTGGTGTATGGCAAATTTACATATATATGTATGTATGTATATATTTCAGATTATTATCCCATATATGTTATGACAAAATATTGAGCATAGTTCCATGTCCTATAAGCAGGTCCTTGTTAGTTATCTATTTTATATGTAGTAGTGTGTCTATACTATATACAGAGGACATATATATATATATATATATATATATATATACATACATACATACATATATACAAGGAAGCGTCAATAGTTTGGCCAGCTGTGAAGGGCCAACTCATTGGAAAAGACCTTGATGCTGGGAAAGATTGAGGGCAAGGAGAAGGGGGAGACAGAGATTAGATGGTTGGATGGCATCACTGAGCGAATGGACATGAATTTGAGCAAACTTCAGGAGATAGTAAAGGAGAGGGATGCCTGGTGTGCTGCAGTCTATGAGGTCACAGAGTCAGACAAGACTGAGCAACTAAGCACAGCACAGATATCATAAAATAATGGAAAATTAGGATTTGATGGTCAAGGGATTTAATTTAATACAGTGTTTGGTTTACTGATGTGAAGTGACTAAGAAAGCACTGCAGAATTAGTATTATCAGGCATTTAATAATAATTTTAATTTCCTTGGTGACCAACTGAGCCTTAGGCATCCAAATACATTATTGGACTACAATGAATAGATTAATATAATAGACACTGACCTAGATTAACTGTCTAATAGAATTTGGTAGTGCATATTAGGGCTTCCCTGATAGCTCAGTTGGTAAAGAATCCTCTTGCAATGCAAGAGACCCTAATTTGATTCCTGGGTCAGGAAGATCCCCTGGAGAAGATATAGGCTACCCACTCCAGTGTTCTTGGGTTTCCCTTGTGGCTCAGCTGGTAAATAATCCACCTGCAGTGGGGGAGACCTGGGTTCAATCCCTGAGTTGAGAAGATCCCCTGGAGAAGGGAAAGCTAACCACTCCAGTATTCTGGTCTAAAGAATTTGATGGAATACTGTCCATGGAGTCACAAACAGTGAGACATGACTGAGCAACTTTCATTCACTCACTCAGTGCATATTAACTGAGATGTATTTATTAGTAGAGATTCCATTCATGCACAAAATAATTTTATATTGTTTTGAGGGACAAGAAGCATTAAGGAAAAACTTTTGAAGTTTTAGCAGATGTTTTATGAATAAATTATGGGCCGAGCCCACCAGGTTCCTCTGTCCATGGAATTCTCCAAGCAAGAGTATTGGAGTGAGTTGCCATTCCCTTCTCTATGGGGTCTTCTTGACCCAGGGGTTGAACCCAGGTCTCCAGCACTGCAGACAGATTCTTTACTCTCTGAGCCACCAGGGAAGCCTAAATTATTGGATTGATATTTAATTCTTAGCCTTTGTGTATTACAATTTAGAAATATTTTTATGTAACTTAATGAGATATTTTATAAGCCTCTGATATATGCATCACAAGAATTTTATAAACAGAAAAGTCTTTAAAATTATTATCTAAATTTGGAAAGCCAGTTAACATTATGACAAAGGTCTAGCCTTTTTTTCTATAAGTCCTATATTATTATTTACTTTATATGACATTTTATTATTTAATCTTCTCTGTTTTTACAGTTCCTTAACTTGTATACAGTGATTTTTTTTTGCACATTGCCTCAGTGTTTCTCACAAAAATCCTATAAAGTATGGATAGTAAATATTAATATTATTTCAAAATAAGGAAAAATTTAGAAGAATGATTTTTTACATATACATGTATGATTTTATACATGTGCATGTATGTTATATCAAGTGGTTATATATGCATACACACATATATGTTCAAATCAATGCCATAACTCCAGGGAATCCTGGGGACTGCTCTCTTTTATCTGCTGCTTATTCTCATCTCTTTATGAGAATCTCTCAAAGTCTCTTTGACTTTCCTCTTGGACTCCTGCCCTTTATAACACCTGTGCCCTAAATTGCCCTGTGCTCATCCACCTGTGTTTCCAGTGGCTCCCAGGTTCATGGTGATAACTTAGTTTCTCTGATGACTCAGTCCTCCAACTATGCTCAGAACCCCAGATCTCCTCTCTGTGAACCCTCCCATGTGTCTGGAATCCTTGAGGTTTATATGTCCTCCAAATCCTGATGCCCTCATTCTCTGAATCTGGCCACTGCACCTACAACAGACAGCTACTGGCGTGCACTTTGTCATTAGTCACTTGAACCTGAGCTCTCTCCAGAGAACCTTACAAAAAACAGTTCCTTCAACCAGTCCTTGTGTCTAAAGAACTCAGCTCAAGGAGGAGCCAAGATGGCGGAGGAGTAGGACGGGGAGAATACTTTCTCCCCCACAAATTCATCAAAAGAGCATTTAAACGTCGAGTAAATTCCACAAAACAACTTCTGAATGCCAGCAGAGGACATCAGGCACCCAGAAAAGCAACCCAACTCTTCGAAAGGAGGTAGGAAAAAATATTAAAAACAAAAAAAAAAGAGACAAAAGAGGGAGGGACGGAGTTCCATCCCGGGAAGGGAATCTTAAAAAGAGAGAAGTTTCCAAACACCAGGAAACCTTCTCACTGCCGAATCTGTGCCGAGCTTTGGAAGCACAGAGGGCAACATAACAGGGAGAAAAAATAAATAAACAATTAAAACTCGCAGATTGCGAGCCCTACGGTAACTCCCCCAGCGGAGAAGCAGCGCAGACGCCTGCATCTGCCATTAGCAAGCCGGGGCTGGGCAGGGAGGCGCGGCGTGGGCTGCATCGCTGAGAGTAAGAATCTGGCCTGAATATCCTGAGCGCTATCTGAGCGAAATAATTTGGGCTGGCAAACCAGACTGTGGGATATCTACCACGCGAAAAGCCAGCCCTAACCTAAGACTGCCAGGCCCGCGCACAGAACAAAGGACTGAACAGAGATAGCCGGCTGCAGATCTTCCCCCTCCGGTGACAGGCAGCCAGAGCCGGAAGGGGGCAATCGCAGCCCCAGAGAGACATTATCTATAAAACTGTAAGCAGGCTTCTTTGCTAACTAAAACTTCTTGGGGGTCTGGACGGTCAACATCTGCCTGAGAAGGTGTGCCGGTTTTACACCCAAATAACCGAGTGGCGGGGAGGCGATAAGTCACAGCATTGGCGCTCGCCAAACACCTCATCACCTGAGCTGCTCGGACCTGGGAAGAGCACAGAACACAGGCCCAACTGAGTCTGCGCCTCTGAGGACTACCCGAGTGCCTGAACCTGAGCGGCTTGGACCTGGGAGGTGCATGCTGCCCAGGGCCAGCCTCGGATTGTTCCCGGCGGAACAACCTAGAGTCCGAGCGGGGGCAGACTCAGGGTGGCTGAGGCGCTGCGAGCCCACGCCAGTGTTATTTGTTTGCAGCATCCCTCCCTCCCTCCCCACAGCGCGACTGAACAAGTAAGCCTAAAAAAAAAAAAAAAAAGTGTCCTCCACCGTGCCCTTTGTGTCAGGGCGGAAACCAGATACTGAAGAGACTAGCAAACAGAAGAAGATATAACAGAGGGAAACGCCTTGGAAGCTACAGGCAATAGATCAAAACCCTGTGGTTACTACGGACTACATAGGAAGGGGCCTATAGATCTTGAGAAATATAAATCTGACCAAGGAACTAGCCAAAAATGAACTGAACCCACAACACCCACAAAAAAAAAAAAAAGTCCTAGATATATTTTTATTATTTTTACGATCATTCTTTTATTTTTTAATTAAAAAAAATTTTTTAAGTCCTCTATTGTTCCTTTAATTTTCACTTTTATAACCTATTACTTTGCAAAAAAAAAAAAAAAAAAAGACCCTGTTTTTTTCTTCTTCAGCAAACTTCATATATATATATTTTATAATTTTTTGACCTTGTTTTTTTTTGTTTGTTTTTTTTTTGTTTTTGTTTTTTCTTCTTTTCTTTAACATTGTATTTTTGAAATTCCAAACTCTACCCTAGATTTTTAATTTTCGCTTTTTGGTATATGTTATCAATTTTGTACCTATAGTTTTTTTTTATATAATTTCTGCGACTTTTTTTTTCTTCTTCTTCTTCTGTTTCTTTCTCTTCTTCTTTTATATAACATTGTATATCTGGAATTCCAAACTTTACTGTAGATTTTTAATTTATGCTTTTTGGTATTTGATATCAGTTTTGTACCTGTATTTTCTTTATAATTTTTGTGACATTGTTCGTATTTGTTTGTTTGTTTTCTCTCTTTATTTTTCTTCTTCTCCTTTTTTTTTTTTTTTTTAACATTGTATTTTTGAAATTCCAAACTCTACTCTAGATTTTTAATTTTTGCTTTCTGGTATTAGTTATCAATTTTGTACCTGTACTTTCTTTATAATTTTCGCGACCTTGTTTGTTTTTGTTTGTTCGTTTTTTCTCTCTTTCTTTTCCTTCTTCTTTTCTTTAACATCGTATTTTTGAAATTCCAAACTCTACTCGAGATTTTTAATTTTTGCTTTCTGGTATTAGTTATCAATTTTGTACCTTTAAGGACCCAATCTTCAAGACCCATTTTTCACTAGGGAGTGAGATTACTGGCTTGACTGCTCTCTCTCCCTTTGGACTCTCCTTTTTCTCCACCAGGTCGCCTGTGTCTCCTCCCTAACCCCTCTCTACTCTACCCAACTCTGTGAATTTCTGTGTGTTCCAGACGGTGGAGAACACTTAGGGAACTGATTACTGGCTGGATCTGTCTCCCTCCTTTTCATTCCCCCCTTTGATCCTTCTGGCCACCTCTGTTACCTTCCTCCTTCTTCTCTTCTCTGTATAACCCCATGAACATCTCTGAGTGGTCCAGTTGTGGAGTGCACATAAGGAAGTGACTACTGGCTAGCCCACTCTCTCCACTATTGATTCACCTCATCTCATTTGGGTCACCTCTAACTCCCTCCTCCCTCTTCTTTTCTCCATGTAACCCTGTGAACCTCTCTGAGTGACCCTCACTGTAGAGAAACTTTTCATCTTTAATGTAGATGTTTTATCAATGGTGCTGTATACAAGGAGAAGTTTTGAAACTACTGTAAAAATAAGACCGATAACTGGAAGCAGGAGACTTAAGTCCAAACCCTGACTCCAGGGAACTCCTGACTCCAAGGAACATTAATTGACAGGAGCTCACCAAATGCCTCCATACCAACACTGAAACCAAGCACCACACAAGGGCCAATAAATTCCAGGGCAAGACATACCAAGCAAATTCTCCAGCAACAAAGGAACACAGCTCTGAGCTTCAAGATACAGGCTTCCCAAAGTCACCCCAAAACTATAGACATCTCATGACTCATTACTGGATATGTCATTGCACTCCAGAGAGAAGAAATACAGCTCCACACACCAGAACACCGACACAAGATTCCCTAACCAGGAAACCTTGACAAGCCACCTGTACAAACCCACACACAGTGAGGAAACGCCACAATAAAGAGAACTCCACAAACTGCCAGAATACAGAAAGGACACCCCAAACTCAGCAATTTAAACAAGATGAAGAGACAGAGGAATACTCAGCAGATAAAGGAACAGGATAAATGCCCACCAAACCAAACAAAAGAGGAAGAGATAGGGAATCTACCTGATAAAGAATTCCGAATAATGATAGTGAAATTGATCCAAAATCTTGAAACTAAAATGGAATCACAGATAAATAGCCTGGAGACAAGGATTGAGAAGATGCAAGAAAGGTTTAACAAGGACCTAGAAGAAATAAAAAAGAGTCAATATATAATAAATAAGGCAATAAGTGAAATTAAAAACACTCTGGAGGCAACAAATAGTAGAATAACAGAGGCAGAAGACAGGATTAGTGAATTAGAAAATAGAATGGTAGAAATAAATGAATCAGAGAGGATAAAAGAAAAACGAATTAAAAGAAATGAGGACAATCTCAGAGACCTCCAGGACAATATTAAACGCTACAACATTCGAATCATAGGGGTTCCAGAAGAAGAAGACAAAAAGAAAGACCATGAGAAAATACTTGAGGAGATAATAGTGGAAAACTTCCCTAAAATGGGGAAGGAAATAATCACCCAAGTACAAGAAACCCAGAGAGTCCCAAACAGGATAAACCCAAGGAGAAACACCCCAAGACACATATTAATCAAATTAACAAAGATCAAACACAAAGAACAAATACTAAAAGCAGCAAGGGAAAAACAACAAATAACACACAAGGGAATTCCCATAAGGATAACAGCTGATCTTTCAACAGAAACTCTTCAAGCCACGAGGGAATGGCAAGACATACTTAAAATGATGAAAGAAAATAACCTACAGCCCAGATTATTGTACCCAGCAAGGATCTCATTCAAATATGAAGGAGAAATCAAAAGCTTTTCAGACAAGCAAAAGCTGAGAGAATTCTGCACCACCAAACCAGCTCTCCAACAAATACTAAATGATATTCTCTAGACAGGAAACACAAAAACGGTGTATAAACTCGAACCCAAAACAATAAAGTAAATGGCAAAGGGATCATACTTATCAGTAATTACCTTAAACGTAAATGGGTTGAATGCCCCAACCAAAAGACAAAGACTGGCTGAATGGATACAAAAACAAGACCCCTACATATGTTGTCTACAAGAGACCCACCTCAAAACAGGGGACACATACAGACTGAAAGTGAAGGGCTGGAAAAAGATTTTCCATGCAAATAGGGACCAAAAGAAAGCAGGAGTAGCAATACTCATATCAGATAAAATAGACTTTAAAACAAAGGCTGTGAAAAGAGACAAAGAAGGTCACTACATAATGATCAAAGGATCAATCCAAGAAGAAGATATAACAATTATAAATATATATGCACCCAACACGGGAGCACCACAGTACGTAAGACAAATGCTAACAAGTATGAAAGGAGAAATTAACAATAACACAATAATAGTGGGAGACTTTAATACCCCACTTACACCTATGGATAGATCAACTAAACAGAAATTTAACAAGGAAACACAAACTTTAAACGATACAATAGACCAGTTAGACCTAATTGATATCTATAGGTCATTTCATCCCAAAACAATGAATTTCACCTTTTTCTCAAGCGCACATGGAACCTTCTCCAGGATAGATCACATCCTGGGCCATAAAGCTAGCCTTGGTAAATTCAAAAAAATAGAAATCATTCCAAGCATTTTTTCTGACCACAATGCAGTAAGATTAGATCTCAATTACAGGAGAAAAACTATTAAAAATTCCAACATATGGAGGCTGAACAACACACTGCTGAATAACCAACAAATCACAGAAGAAATCAAAAAAGAAATCAAAATTTGCATAGAAATGAATGAAAACGAAAACACAACAACCCAAAACCTGTGGGACACGGTAAAAGCAGTCCTAAGGGGAAAGTTCATAGCAATACAGGCACACCTCAAGAAACAAGAAAAAAGTCAAATAAATAACCTAACTCTACACCTAAAGCAACTAGAAAAGGAAGAAATGAAGAACCCCAGGGTTAGTAGAAGGAAAGAAATCTTAAAAATTAGAGCAGAAATAAATGCAAAAGAAACAAAAGAGACCATAGCAAAAATCAACAAAACCAAAAGCTGGTTCTTTGAAAGGACAAATAAAATTGACAAACCATTAGCCAGACTCATCAAGAAACAAAGGGAGAAAAATCAAATCAATAAAATTAGAAACGAAAATGGAGAGATCACAACAGACAACACAGAAATACAAAGGATCATAAGAGACTACTATCAACAATTATATGCCAGTAAAATGGACAACATGGAAGAAATGGACAAATTCTTAGAAAAGTACAACTTTCCAAAACTGGACCAGGAAGAAATAGAAAATCTTAACAGACCCATCACAAGCATGGAAATTGAAACTATAATCAAAAATCTTCCAGCAAACAAAAGCCCAGGTCCAGACGGCTTCACAGCTGAATTCTACCAAAAATTTAGAGAAGAGCTAACACCTATCCTGCTCAAACTCTTCCAGAAAATTGCAGAGGAAGGTAAACTTCCAAACTCATTCTATGAGGCCACCATCACCCTAATACCAAAACCTGACAAAGATGCCACAAAAAAAAGAAAACTACAGGCCAATATCACTGATAAACATAGATGCAAAAATCCTTAACAAAATTCTAGCAATCAGAATCCAACACATTAAAAAGATCATACACCATGACCAAGTGGGCTTTATCCCAGGGATGCAAGGATTCTTCAATATCCGCAAATCAATCAATGTAATACACCACATTAACAAATTGAAAAATAAAAAACCATATGATTATCTCAATAGATGCAGAGAAAGCCTTTGACAAGATTCAACATCCATTTATGATAAAAACTCTCCAGAAAGCAGGAATAGAAGGAACATACCTCAACATAATAAAAGCTATATATGACAAACCCACAGCAAACATTATCCTCAATGGTGAAAAATTGAAAGCATTTCCTCTAAAGTCAGGAACAAGACAAGGGTGCCCACTTTCACCATTACTATTCAACATAGTTTTGGAAGTTTTGGCCACAGCAATCAGAGCAGAAAAAGAAATAAAAGGAATCCAAATTGGAAAAGAAGAAGTAAAACTCTCACTGTTTGCAGATGACATGATCCTCTACATAGAAAACCCTAAATATTCCACCAGAAAATTACTAGATATAATCAATGACTATAGTAAAGTTGTAGGATATAAAATCAACACACAGAAATCCCTTGTATTCCTATACACTAATAAGGAGAAAACAGAAAGAGAAATTAAGGAAACAATTCCATTCACCATTGCAACGGAAAGAATAAAATACTTAGGAATATATCTACCTAAAGAAACTAAAGACCTATATATATAAAACTATAAAACACTGGTGAAAGAAATCAAAGAGGACACTAATAGATGGAGAAATATACCATGTTCATGGATTGGAAGAATCAATATAGTGAAAATGAGTATACTACCCAAAGCAATTTATAGATTCAACGCAATCCCTATCAAGCTACCAACAGAATTCTTCACAGAGCTAGAACAAATAATTTCACAATTTGTATGGAAATACAAAAAACCTCGAATAGCCAAAGCGATCTTGAGAAAGAAGAATGGAACTGGAGGAATCAACCTACCTGACTTCAGGCTCTACTACAAAGCCACAGTTATCAAGACAGTATGGTACTGGCACAAAGACAGAAATATAGATCAATGGAACAAAATAGAAAGCCCAGAGATAAATCCACGCACATATGGACACCTTATCTTTGACAAAGGAGGCAAGAATATACAATGGATTAAAGACAATCTCTTTAACAAGTGGTGCTGGGAAATCTGGTCAACCACTTGTAAAAGAATGAAACTGGACCACTTTCTAACACCATACACAAAAATAAACTCAAAATGGATTAACGATCTAAACGTAAGACCAGAAACTATAAAACTCCTAGAGGAGAACATAGGCAAAACACTCTCCGACATACATCACAGCAGGATCCTCTATGACCCACCTCCCAGAATATTGGAAATAAAAGCAAAAATAAACAAATGGGACCTAATTAACCTTAAAAGCTTCTGCACATCAAAGGAAACTATTAGCAAGGTGAAAAGACAGCCTTCAGAATGGGACAAAATAATAGCAAATGAAGCAACCGACAAACAACTAATCTCAAAAATATACAAGCAACTCCTGCAGCTCAATTCCAGAAAAATAAATGACCCAATCAAAAAATGGGCCAAAGAACTAAATAGACATTTCTCCAAAGAAGACATACAGATGGTTAACAAACACATGAAAAGATGCTCAACATCACTCATTATCAGAGAAATGCAAATCAAAACCACTATGAGGTACCATTTCACACCAGTCAGAATGGCTGCGATCCAAAAGTCTACAAATAATAAATGCTGGAGAGGGTGTGGAGAAAAGGGAATCCTCTTACACTGTTGGTGGGAATGCAAACTAGTACAGCCACTATGGAGAACAGTGTGGAGATTCCTTAAAAAACTGGAAATAGAACTGCCTTATGATCCAGCAACCCCACTGCTGGGCATACACACTGAGGAAACCAGAAGGCAAAGAGACACGTGTACCCCAATGTTCATCGCAGCACTGTTTATAATAGCCAAGACATGGAAGCAACCTAGATGTCCATCAGCAGATGAATGGATAAGAAAGCTGTGGTACATATACACAATGGAGTATTACTCAGCCATTAAAAAGAATACATTCGAATCAGTTCTAATGAGGTGGATGAAACTGGAGCCTTTTATACAGAGTGAAGTAAGCCAGAAGGAAAAACATAAATACAGTATACTAACGCATATATATGGAATTTAGAAAGAGGGTAACAATAACCCGGTGTACGAGACAGCAAAAGAGACACTGATGTATAGAACAGTCTTATGGACTCTGTGGGAGAGGGAGAGGGTGGGAAGATTTGGGAGAATGGCAATGAAACATGTAAAATATCATGTAGGAAACGAGTTGCCAGTCCAGGTTCGATGCACGATGCTGGATGCTTGGGGCTGTTGCACTAGGACGGCCCAGAGGGATGGTATGGGGAGGGAGGAGGGAGGAGGGTTCGGGATGGGGAACACATGTATACCTGTGGCAGATTCATTTTGATATTTGGCAAAACTAATACAATTATGTAAAGTTTAAAAATAAAATAAAAAAAATAAATAAAATAAAAAAAATAAAAAAATAAATAAAGAACTCAGCTCCAAGTTTCTGAAGTCCTATCAGAAACCAGTATCAGTTAGACACCAACTGGCTGTTCTAGACACTTGTTTCCTCCAGTCCACTGCTGGCATGGGAACAATGCCCATCTGTGAAAACCCTCAAGAAAATAATATTAAGCCAACAGACATCTTTCAGTTTAGTTCAGTCACTCAGTTGTATCTGACTCTTTGCGACCCCATGGACTGCCACACACCAGACTTCCCTGTCCATCACCAACTCCCAGAACTTGCTCAAACTCATGCCCATTGAGTAGGTGATGCCAACCAACCATCTCATCCTCTGTCATCCCCTTCTCCTCCTGCCTCCAGTCTTTCCCAGCATCAGGGTCTTTTCCAGTGAGTCAGGTCTTCATATCATGTGGTCAAAGTATTGAAGCTTCAGCTTCATCATTAGTCCTTCCAATGAATATTCAGACTGATTTCCTATAGGATTGATGGGTTTAATCACCTTGCAGTCCAAGGGACTCTGGACAGTCTTCTCCAACACCACAGTTCAAATACATCACTTTTTGGTGCTCAGCTTTCTTTATTGTCCAACCCTCACATCCATACATGACTACTGGAAAAACCATATCTTTGACTATATACATCTTTGTCAGCTAAGTAATGTTTCTGCTTTTTATATGCTATCTTGTTTGGTCATAATTTTTCTTCCAAAGGAGCAAGTGTCTTTTAATTTCATGGCTGCAGTCACCATCTGCAGTGATTTCGGAGCCCAAGAATATAAAATCTGTCACTCTTTCCATTATTTCCCCATCTATTTGCCATGAAGTGATGGTACCAGATGCATTGATTTTCATTTTTGCAGTGTTGAGTTTCAAGACAGCTTTTTCACTCTCCTCTTTCATTTTCATCAAGAGGCTCTTTAGTTCCTCTTTACTTTCTGCCATGAGGATGGTGTCATCTACATATCTGAGATTATTTATATTTCTCCCAGCAATCTTGGTTCTTGTGCTTTATCCAGCTTAGCATTTTGCATGATGTACTCTGCATATAAGTTAAATAGACAGAGTGACAATACCCAGCCTTGACATGCTCCTTTCCCAATTTGGAACCAATCTGTCATTCCATGTCCAGTTCTAACTGTTGCTTCTTGACCTGCGTATAGATTTCTCAAGAAGCAGGTAAGGTGGTCTGGTATTCCTATCTCTTAAATAATTTTTCACAGTCTGTTTATCCACACAGTCAAAGGCTTTAGCATAGTCAATAAAGCAGAAGTAGATGTTTCTGTGGAATTCTCTTGCTTTTTCTTTGATCCAATGGATATTGAAAATTTGATATCCAATTTATCTGCCTTTTCTAAATCCAGCTGGAATATCTGGAAGTTTTTGGTTCATGTACTATTGAAGCATGTCTGGGGAATTTTGAGCATTACTTTGCTAGCATGTGAGGTGAGTGCAATTGTGCAGTAGTTTGAACATTCTTTGGCATTGTCCTTCCTTGGGATTGGAATGAAGACTGCCTTTTTCCAGCCCTGTGGTCACTGCTGAGTTTTCCAAAGTGGTTAGCATATTGGGTGTAGTACTTTCACAGCATCATCTTTTAGGATTTGAAATAACTCAGCTGGAGTTCTATCACCTCTAATTCCTTTGACTTTGCACTCCAGGATGTCTGGCTCTAGGTGAGTGATCACACCATCATGGTTATCTGGGTCACTGAGATATTTTTTTTGTATAGTTCTTCTGCATATTCTTGCCTCCTCTTGTTAATATCTTCTGCATCTGTTAGGTCCATACCATTTCTGTCCTTTATTGTGCCTATCTTTTCATGAAATATTCCCTTGGTATCTCCAGTTTTCTTGAAGAGATCTCTAGTCTTTCCCATTCTCTTCTTCTCATATATTTCTTTGCATGGATCACTGAAGAAGGCTTTCTTATCTCTCCTTGCTATTCTTTGGAACTCTGCATTCAGATGGGTATATCTTTCCTTTTCTCCTTTGCCTTTTGCTTGTCTTCTTTTCTCAGCTATTTGTAAGGCCTCCTCAGAAAACCATTTTGCCTTTTTGCATTTCTTCTTGGGATGATTTTGGTCACCACCTACTATACAATGTTAGGAACCTCTGTCCATAATTCTTCAGGCACTCTGTCTATCAGATCTAATCCCTTGAATCTACTTGTCATTTCCACTGTATAATCATAAGGGATTTGATTTAGGTCATACCTGAATGATCTAGTGGTTTTTCCTACTTTCTTCAATTTAAGTCTGAATTTTGCAATAAAGAGTTCATGATCTGAGCCATAGTCAGCTCCCAGTCTTGTTTTTGCTGACTGAATAGAGCTTCTCCATCTTTGGCTGCAAAGACTATAATCAATCTGACCATCCGGTGATGTCCATGTGTAAAGTCTTCTCTTGTGTTTTTGGAAGAGGGTGTTTGCTATGACCAATTCTTTATATTGGGAAAACTCTTGTTAGCCTTTGCTCTGCTTCCTTTTGTACTCCAAGGCCAAATTTGTCTGTTACTCCAGGTATCTCTTGGCTTCCTCCTTTTGCATTTCAGTCCCCTATGATGAAAAGGACATCTTTTTTTTTTTCTTGTCATTAGTTCTAGAAGTTCTTGTAGACATTTCTCATAGAACTGTTTAACTTCAGCTTCTTCAGCATTAGTGGTTGGGGCATAGACTTGGATTACTATGATATTGAATGGTTTGCCTTAGAAATGAACAGAGATTATTCTATCATTTTTGAGATTGTACCCAAGTACTGCAATTCAGACTCTTTTTTTTTTTTTTTTTTTAATGAGGGCTGCTTCATTTCTTCTAAGGGATTCTTGTCCAGAGTAGTAGATATAATGTTCACCTGAGTTAAATTCACCCATTCCAGTCCATTTTAGTTCACTGATTCCTAAAATGTCAGTGTTCTCTCTTACCATCTCCTGTTTGACCACTCCCAATTTACCTTGATTCATGGACCTAACATTCCAGGTTCCTATGCAATATTGTTCTTAATAGCATTAGACTTTACTTTCATCACCAGTAACATCATCAACTGGGCATTCCAGGCTCTTCATTCTTTCTGGAGCTATTTCTCCACTTTTCTGCTGTAGCATACCGCAGAATGGGTGGCCCTACATGGCATGGCTCATAGTTTCATTGAGCTAGACAAGGCTGTGGTCCATGTGATCAGATTGGTTAGTTTCCTGTGATTGTGATTTTCATTCTGCCTGACCTCTGATAAATAAGGATAAGAGGCTGGTGGAAGCTTCCTGATGGAAGGAATTGGCTGTGGGGTAATATGAGTCTTGTTCTGATGTTTGGGCCATGCTCAGTAAATCTTTAATCCAATTTTCTGTTGATGGGTGGGGCTGTGTTCCCTCTAGGCTGGCTCACCAGATATGGTAAGTCCTAAGGATAGCTACAAGCAGACTCTAGCTGGGGTCCCCCGTCACACTATATATATATATAAATGTAGGTCAGATGATTCTTTGTGATTTCTGTGTTCGATATACTCTTATGCTAAAAGAAGCAGGCATTCATAAACTCCTAATCAGCAATCTAAAGCATTATAAATTGTATTTTAATTAGTTTATTCAACACTACAATTTTGTAAAAGTATTAGCAAACTAACAAATGCTTGGGCAGTTATTTTTCAAAATCATTAACAGTCATATGGAAAAAGCAACTTTTTAAGTACTCAAAAAGCAATACTACCTTTTTTGTGAAAGAGACTTGCACTCATTTTTTAACAATGAACAAAATATATTCAACGGCAATGCAATACTTTTTTTAATGAAATGCACATTTTCCATAAGTTTTTGCACTCTGTAGAGGTCCCTTAAGTATTTCTTAAAGTAATGTCCGAATTCCATCATCTTGGAATGGACACACAGGTTACCTCAGTCAGCTAAGGGAAATTTATTTTAATAATAAACGTGAAAGTGCTAAAAGCAGAAAATGTTCTCACAAACACCTCCCTGGACTTTAGGAACAGGGAAATTGAGCATGTCACACAGAAGCACTAGCAGCTTCCCAGCAGATTTGCAGGTATGCATGGATCAACCAATTAGAAGTGCTCTTTCTCCCTGCCTAGCAAACAGCTCTCTCTTTTGCATCTTAGTTGTCTTCTACTGCTTGTTCCACCCATAAGGACTTGTAATTTAATGACCTCCTACCAATTCTAGTTGGGCTTCCCTGGTGGCTCAGATGGTAAAGAATCTGCCTGCAATGCAGGAAACCAGGGTTTGATCCCTGGTTTGCAAATATCTCCTGGAGAAGGGAATGGCTACCCACTCCAGTGTTCTTATCTGTTCTTATCTGAAAATTCCACAGACAGAGGATCCTGCTGGGCTAGGTCCCTGGGGTCACAGAGTCAGACATGGCTGAGCAACTAAGACCTTTCAGTTCTAGTATGGCCACCAAGATAGAACAGGTGAACGTGGATTCCAAGAGACAGGAAAACCAAGAGAAAAGTGGAGCATAATAGTCAGCTAAGGGGCCAACGGCCAGAAGAAGGAACACAAGAGGATCCTTCAACAGAAGAGTTGAAATCTAGTCAAAGAGAGTCAGGAGGGGACAGAAGGCAGCCTGAAAACCAGCAGCAACAGTACCAATAAAGCTTTGAAAGAGGACAGCCAAACCATGCCTAGGGCTGTCTAGAACTAAAAATGGAAATTTCCACTTAAAACATTTAATACAAGTATAAAAGGAATAGATTATGAGTCTGGGGGTATTTTTCTTTTCTTTCTTTAACATTAAGGTATGCTGTTGTTGTTCAGTTGTTAAGTTATGTCTGACTCTTTGCAATCCCATGAACTGCAGCACGCCAGGCTTCCCTGTCCTTCACTATCTATCTCCTGGTATTTACCAAAACTCATATTCACTGAGTCAGTGATGCCATCAACAGTGTTATTAACCAAAGTACAGATTTTGATCAAATTTCACAAAATTTTATGCTACAGTCCATTATTGGTTTTCATACCTTGTTCAAGATTCCACAGTATGTTTAACTACATTGGGCAGATTCAACTGCATGCAACAAATTCTGATAAATTTTCTTTTCATTTTTATTTTGTCACAAATATTTTCTAATTTTCCTTGCTATGGTTTTTTAGGTACACCCATCATTTAAAAGTGGAAATTTAATTTCCAAATTAATGTTTTTTCAAAGTATCTGATATTTCTCATTTTGATATTGATTTCTCACATTTTTTGCTTAATGTCTGTTTTTAATTTATTTTTAATTGAAGGATAACTGCTTTACAATATTGTTTTGTTTTCTGACATACATCAACATGAATCAACCATAGGTATACATATGTCTCCTCCCTCTTGAACCTCCCTCCCACCTCCCACCACATCCCACCCTTCTAGGCTGTTACAGAGCCTCGGTTTTAGTTCCCCGAGTCATACGGCAAATCCCTGTTGGCTATCTACTTTATATGTGGAGTATGTATGTTTCCATGTTGCTGTCTCCGTGTGTCCCACCTCTCCTTCCTCTACCCACCCCCATGTCCATAAGTCTGTTCTCTATGTCTGCATCATCACTGTTGTCCTGCAAATAGGTTCATCAGTTCCATCTTTCTAGATTCCATATATATGTGTTAATATACAATGTTTGTTTTTCTCTTTCTGACTTATTTCACTCTGTATGATAGCCTCTAGTTTCATGTCATTAGAACTGATTCAAATGTGTTCCTTTTATGACCAAGTAATATTCTGTACCTCAGCTTCTTTATCTATTCATTTGTCAATGGACATCAAGGTTGCTTCCATGTCCTAGCTATTGTAAATAGTGCTGAAATGAACATAGGTGTACATGTATCTTTTCCAATTCTGATTTTCTTGGGTATATGCCCAGTAGTGGGAATACTGGGTCATATGGTATTTTTATTCCTAGTTTTTTAAGGAATCTCCACACTGTTCTCCATAATGGCTGTATCAGTTTACATTCCCACCAACAGTGCAAGAGGGTTCCATTTTCTCCACACCCTCTCCAGCAATTTTTGTTTGTAGATTTTTTGATGATGGCCCTTCTGACTGGTGTGAGGTAGTATCTCATGGTAGTTTCGATTTGCATTTCTCTAATAGTGAGCAAGACTGAGCATCTTCATGTGTTTGTTGGCCATCTGTATGTCTTCTTTGGAGAATGCTTTATTCTTTGCAATAACTGTCTGTGTTCTTTTCAATAACTGTTCATTTTCTTTTCAGTCTTCTAACTTTATTGAGGCTTTCAATGGCTACGTCAAATATCTCTCGGTAAATGTCACATTACACTTGAAAATATGTGGGTTATTTTCAAATATCTTTTGATATTGATTTCCAACCCAATCCCAGAGTGATAAGAGCAAAGATTCTGTATGATTTCAATATGTTTTGGCCATAAAATTTGTGCACCTTGCTTTATGACCTTGGATATGTTCCAGTATCTCCAGACTTACAGTGTTTGAGGACTTGAATAGAATTTGTATCCTGCTGTTGGTGTGCAAATGGTATAAATCTTAATAAAGTTTCAGGTGTACTATATCCTTCTACTTTTCTGTCTATTCATTCTGTTAATTTCTGAGAATTTGATATTGAAAGTCCAACTAATTTTTTTTATTTATCTACTTAAAAAATAATTGTAGTCTATAGTATTCTGTATTTTTCAAGTCTCCTGTAAATGTGTTATCATACATTCATAATTTAAAAGTGAAAATAGACAGAAATCTATCAAAACAAGACAGAAATTATGGTCAGAAAGATTAAAATTGTGAAGAGATGTGTAGATTTAAACCAATAAATGCAAGAAACAATGATTAAATATTTAAAGCAAATATTATGTTTCTCAAACATTTCAGTCCAAAATTTAAAAGTATGACAGGAAACCTTGATGAAAAAAATATATACCTAAATAGACGTTAGTAGAATTTCAGAATTTAAGAGAAAAGATAACCTTTCTCAAGTCTCTTGGCAGAAATAAGAACTTACATACAAAGGAGAAAAGTAGTCTGGCATTACATCTTTATCTGCAACTCCAGAAATTAGAAGAGAAGGGATATATAGATATATCTAATTAGATAGATATAAATATAAATAGGTATATAATTCACCATTCAATATGTACAAGATTGAGAAAGTGTATTACCTACATAATCCTTCTGAATAAAATAATATAGAAGAATTCTAATCAAGAAACAAATAAATGAGAATAAAATCTTTAGAATAGGAAAAAATTAAATAAAATTTTGTGGGGCATGTATAGTAGACAAATAAGAAGATATAGATAAAGGGAAGACTAGAAAAGCTTTATTTTGTCCAAATATGTACTTTTTAAAAGTGACTTATTCAAGAAAAAAAAAAAAAACTAATAATATGAAGAGTTTCAAATAGCATGCCATCTTACTAAGGATGGAGAAATTGTTAGAGTAATATGTTCTAAAGCTGATTTGAGGAAAATATGACCTCCAAGGGAGGAAAGGATGTCCGAAGGCTACAATTTATTAGAACCAGTGCCTTGTGGGGAGGGGAGGAATATTGGGTATCTTGTTTTCACATAGTGCCAGAGATGCAGGCATATGATCAGAGTGCCATGAACACATTAGTCTTAGGAAATTAAGGAGAAAACTACTAAATAATAAACTGAAGGGCAGGCATCATGTACCCATGAAAGAGAAAATCAACTAAATATTGTTTTGAAGCCATTTTTAAAAGTTTACGGGAGTATAGTACAATGTTGTTCATTTCTATTGCATAGCAAAGTAAATCTACTATGTGTGTGTGTGTACACACATATGTGTACTGTGTACTTAGTGACTCAGTCATGTCCAACTCTGCAGCCCATTACTGTAGCCCACCAGGCTTCTCTGTCCATGGGATTCTCCAGGAAAGAATATTGGAGTGGGCTGCCATTTCATCCTCCAGGGTATCTTCCCATCCCAGGGATTCAACTAGGGTTTCCTACATTGCTGGCAGATTCTTTACTCTCCCAGCCACCAGGAAAGCCTTTGTATACAAATACCCCTCTTCTCTGGATTTCCTTCCCATTTAGATCACCACAGAGCACTGAGTAGAGTTCCCTAGGCTATACAGTAGGTTCTCATTCAGTTCAGTTCAATTCAGTCACTCAGTTGTGTCTGACTCTATGTGACCCCAAGAATTACAGCAAACCAGGCCTCCCTGTCCATCACCAACTCCCAGAGTTCACTCAAACTCATGTCCATTGAGTCGGTGATGCCATCCAACCATCTCATCCTCTTCTGGCCCCTTCTCCCACCTTCAATATTTCCAAGCATCAGGGTCTTTTCAAATGAGTCAGGTCTTCTCATCAGTTGGCCAAAGTATTGGAGTTTCTGCTTTGGCATCAGTCCTTCCAATTAATATATAGGACTGATTTCCTTTAGGATTGACTGGTTGGATTTCCTTGCTGTCCAAAGGACTCTCAAGAGTCTTCCCAAACACCACAGTTCAAAAGCATCAATTCTTCAGCGCTCAGCTTTCTTTATAGTCCAACTCTCAAATCATACATGACTACTGGAAAAACCATAGCCTTGACCAGATGGCCATTTGTGTGTAAAATAATGTCTCTGCTTTTTAATATGCTGTCTAGGTTGGTCATAGCTTTTCTTCCAAGGAGCAAGTGTCTTTTAATTTCATGGCTACAGTTACCATCTGCAATGATTTTGGAGCCCAAAATAATAAAGTCTGTCACTGTTTCCACTGTTTCCCCATCAATTTGCCATGAAGTGATAGGACCAGATGCCATGATCTTAGCTTTTGGAATGTTGAGTTTTAAACCAATTTTTTCAGCCTCCTCTTTCACTTTCATCAAGAGGCTATTTAGTTCTTCACTTTCTGCCATAAGTGTGGTGTCATCTGCCTATCTGAGATTATTGATATTTCTCCTGGCAATTTTGATTCCATCCTGTGCTTCATCCAGTCCAGCATTTCTTATGATGTACTCTGCATATAAGTTATATAAGCAGGGTGACAATATACAGCCTTGACATATTCCTTTCCCTATTTGGAACCAGTCTGTTGTTCCATGTCTAGTTCTAACTGTTGCTTCTTGAACTGCATACAGATTTCTCAGGAGGCAGGTGAGGTGATCTGGTATTCCCATCTCTTTAAGAATTTTCCACAGTTTGTTGTGATCCACACAGTCAAAGGCTTTGGCATAGTAAATAACGCATATGTTCTTCTGGAACTCTCTTGCTTTTTTGATGATCCAAAGGATGTTGGTAATTTGATATCTGGTACCTCTGCCTTTTCTAAAACCAGCTTGAACATCTGGAAGTTCACAGTTCATGTTCTCTTGAAGCCTGGCTTGGAGAATTTTGAGCATTACTTTGCTAGCATGTGAGATGAGTGCAATTGTGTGGTAGTTTGAGCATTCTTTAGCATTGTCTTTCTTTGGGATTGGAATGAAAACTGACCTTTTCCAGTCCTGTGGCCACTGATGAGTTTCCCAAATTTGCTGGTATATTGAGTGCAGGACAGCATCCTCTTTTCAGATTTGAAATAGTTCAGTTCAGTCACTCAGTCGTGTCCAACTCTTTGTGACCCACAAAGAGTTCACCACTCTATGCTCATGAACCACAGCATGTCGGGCCTCCCTGTCCATCACCAACTCCCGGAGTTCACCCAAACTCATGTCCATTGAGTCGGTGATGCCATCCAACCATCTCATCCTCTGTTGTCCCCTTCTCCTCCTGCCTTCAATCTTTCCCAGCATCAGAGTCTTTTCCAATGAGTCAGCTCTTCGCATCAGGTGGCCAAAGTATTGGAGTTTCAGCTTCAACATCAGTCAACACTCAGGACTGATCTCCTTTAGGATGGACTGGTTGGATCTCTTTGCATTCCAAGGGACTCTCAAGAGTCTTCTCCAACACCACAGTTCAAAAGCATCAATTCTTCTGCGAAATAGCTCAACTGGAATTCCATTACCTCCACTAGCTTTTTTCATAGTAATGCTTCCTAAGGACCACTTGACTCCACATTCCAGGATGTCTGGTTCTAGGTGAGTGATCAGACCATCATGGTTATCAGAGTCATGAAGATCTTTTATGTATAGTTTTTCTGTGTATTCTTGCCACATCTTCTTAATATCTTCTGCTTCTGTTAGGTTCTCATTAGCTATCTTCTGCTTCTGTTAGATTCTCATTAGCTATCTATTTTATACATAACAGTGTATATGTGTTAGTCTCAGCCTCCCAATTCATCCTACCCGTAGATTCCTCCCTTGGTGTCCATGCTTTTGTTTTCTACATCTGTGTCTCTATTTCTGCTTTGCAAATAGGTTAATCTATACCTTTTTTCTAGATTCCACATCTATGTGTTAGTATACACTAATTTCTTTTTCTCTTTCTGACTTACTTCACTCTATATTGACAGTCTCTACTTTCTTCCACATCTCTGCAAATGAGCCAATTTTATTTCTTTTTGTGACTGAGTAATATTCCATTGCATATATGTACCACAGCTTCTTTATCTGTTCCTCTGTCAGTGGACATTTAGGTTGTTTCAATGTCCTTGTTATTGTAAATTGTGCTGCAATAAACGTTGGGATGCATGTATCTTTTTGAATTATGGTTTTTTCGAGGCATATTCCCAGGAGTTGGATTGCTCAGTGATATGACAGTTCTATTTGTAGTTTTTTAAGCAATCTCCACACTGATCTTCCTATAGCTGCACCTACCCATCTTGTCACCAACAGTGTGAGAGAGTTCCCTTTTCTCCACACCCTCTTTGTTTATAGATTTTTTTGTTAATGGCCATTCTGACCTGTGTGAGATGATACCTCATTATAGTTTTGGCTTGTATTTCTCTAAGAAATAGTGATGTTGAGCATCTTTTCATGTGCCTCTTGGCCAACTGTATGTCTTTTTTGGAGAAATGTGTATTTAGATCTATCACCCATTTTTTTGATGTTTTCTTTCTATACTGAGCTCCATGAACTGTTTGTACATTTTGAGATTAATCCTAATAAGTGGCTTCATTTGCAAATATTTTCTCCCATTCTGAGTGTCAAAACCATTGTAAACTGATGATATTCAATAGTTTTTTGTCTATAGAAGCAGCCATTTTCTCATTAAATTTCATGTTTATGTTTTATATCAACATGAAAGTTTACAAAATGGGATGATAAAGACAGATTGCTAATAAAATGACAAGCATCATTTTATTTACATGATCAGAATAAAGGTACTGTATCTTATATTTTAAATGAAAAATGATGCTACACAATGTGGACCCTACAGAGTGGGTCATGGAACTTTGAAAAATGAAGCAACCAGAGTGGAATAGGCTAGTCAATGCATCAGAGAGAGAGATGGAAATTAGTTTGGTTTTGAAAGATGGCTAGAAGAAAGACATCACTAGACTGGAGATGGAGGGGGAAAAAATCTAAGCAAAAACGGAGAAGCCTGTTTGAAATATTGTAGTAGATTGTCATGAGTGTCAGGACCAGTAGGAAGCAGATGAATATCCTAGAAGATTAAGAAAAGGGAAACTGACAGTAATGCGCAAACCACACTACTGTTTCAGAGACAGCTAACCTCATACTAAATACCATCCTGCAGTGGCTGGCATTTCCAATGTGAGACATTGCGTGTCATTCTGCAAGCTTGTGTGTTACTGCGAGGTCATATGTGATCATCATAGATGTTCACATCAGTTCAGTCTCTCTGAGAAAGAATATGGGAGTGTAATACAATCAACTATGACATTTTCAAAAAGCACAGTTATCAGTGAAATACATCTCACTGAACGTATATTATTTTCTGGCTTTCTTTGAGTGTGTTTGATTTGGGAGCAAGTAGAGAGGATTTCTGCAAAGCATTAGGATGAAGATATTATTGATGAAGAAAACTTGGCATATTGAAATGAGTCTATGTTCATGAGCCCAGAATCAAAACACTGATTGTTGTTGTTCAGTCACTAAGTCCAGCTCTTTGCAGCCCATTGGACTGCAGCAAGGCAGGCTTCCCTGTCCTTCACTATCTCCCAGAGTTTGCTCAAACTCACGTCCATTGACTCAGTGATGTTATCCAACCATCTCATCTTCTGTCGCACCTTTTTCTTCCTTCCTTCTATCTTTCCCAGTGTGAGGGTCTTTTTCAGTCAGTTAGCTCTTCTAATCAGGTGGCTAAAGCATTGGAGCTTCAGCTTCAGCATCTGTCCTTTGAAGGAACATCCAAGGTTGATTTCCTTTAGGATTGACTGGTTGATCTCCTTGCTGTCCGAGGGACTCTCAAGAGTTTTCTCCAGAACCACAGTTCAAAAGCATCAATATGAAAAGCATCACAGTATGAAAAGGCAAAACCCTGGTGGACAGTTTCCAATAGAGCTGAGACTGCTTTACCTTCCTAAAGTTTTACACATTCTTATGATAATCTTGCTATGATACTATCGCAAGACACATGTTAAACAGAGAACCTTATTTACTACTGGTGATGTTCTGAGACTTATTATGGTAAGAAATCAACATTCTGCTGAAAATAGTATCTATTAATTTATACAGGATCTTAGCTGTATTCCCACAGAAAGGCATACCAGTTCTTAATAAGGCACCTGTTTCATTTCCATTTAAAACAATGTCAAGAAAGAGCAATGCCAAACTTAACACATTTTACAGTAGAGAAAAAAAAAGAATAAAGAATATGAATCTGGCAATTCAACATAAATACAAAAACATTGTGTGTGATACATTAGATATTAGCAAAGACTGAGACTGTCTTTTGACCCCCTCAGCGTTTGAAATTCTGATCATACAAAGGTAGTTTTGCTTGTCTGCTTATCTTTTCTTGCTCTGTCCTGCTTGTTGTTGTAGTTCAGTTGCTCAATCATGTCCAACTCTTTGCAACCCCATGGACTGCAGCACACCAGGCTCCTTTGTCCTTCACCATCTTCTAGAGCTTACTGAAACTTGTGTCCATCGAGCCAGTGATGCCGTTCAACCATCTCATCCTCTGTCATCCCCTTCTCCTCCTGCCTTCAATCTTTCCCAGCATCAGGGTCTTTGCAGTGATTGGCTCTTCCCACCAGGTGGCCAAAGGACTGTAGCTTCATCATCAATCCTTCCAGTGCATAATCAGGGTTGATTTCTTTTGGGATTGACTGGTTTGATCTCCTTGCTGTCCAAGGGATTCTCAAGAGTTTTCTCCAACACCACAGTTCAAAAGCATCAATTCTTCAGTGCTCAGCTTTCTTCATAGCCTAACTCTCACATCCATACATGACTATTGGGAAAAAATTATAGCTTTGACTATACAGACCTTTGTTGGCAAAGTGATGTCTGTGCTTTTTAATAGGCTATATAGATTTGTCATAGCTTTTCTTCCAAGAAGCAAGGGTCTTTTAATTTCACAGCTACTGTCACTGTCTACAGTGATTTTGGAGCCCAAGCAAATGAAATCTGTCACTCCACATTGTTTCATCATCTATTTGCTGTGAGTTGATGGGACCGGCTCTGTCCTACTACAGATAACTTTTTTCTGCTCAGCCTTTGGAAGTTTGGTGGCTCAGATGGTAAAGCATCTGCCTGCAATGTTGGAGACCTGGGTTCAATCCCTGGGTTGAGAAAATCCCCTGGGGAAGGAAATGGCAACCCACTCCAGTACACTTGCCTGGAAAATTCCATGGATAGAAGAGCCTGGAGGGCTCCAGTCCATGGGGTCAAAAAGAGTCAGACACAACTGAGTGACTTCAATTTCTTTTTTTTTTTTTTTTAATATAATTCATTTATTTTAATTGGAGGCTAATTACTTTACAATATTGTATTGGTTTTGCCATACATCAACATGAATCTGCCATGGGTGTACATGTGCTCCCCATCCTGAAGCCCCCCACCCCCCACCTCCCTCCCCATACCATCCCTCAGGGTCATCCCAGTGCACCAGCCCCAAACATCCTGTATCATGCATCAAACCTGGACTGGCGATTCATTTCATATATGATATTATACATGTTTCAATGCCATTCTCCCCAATCATCCCACTCTCTCCCTCTCCCACCGAGTCTAAAGGACTGTTCTATACATCTGTGTCTCTTTTGCTGTCTCACATACAGGGTTATTGTTACCATCTTTATAAATTCCATATATATGCGTTAGTATACTGTAGAAGTTTACATGTGCATGAAATCTAGAAGTTGTGCTTTTAATCATACACTAAAACCTCTCCCACAACATATAATGTTTCACATGAACAATATTTTGTTCCTTCTTTTAGAAGAATAACAAGTCAGAATTGGAGTGATCATGGTGGAAAGATTAAAACCCATTTATTCTACTGTTAACAATTCATGTATAAAGAGACAATTATGTATTTTAGTGTTCTCTAGTATCCAACAAAAGATAAACATCAGCAACTTTATATGTCTGACTTGTCCTAAATGGTTCAAGTGGCCTAATTTTCATCAATTGAGATATTTTCTTATATCAGTTTCCACTTTGAATTTTCCCCCTGTGTATATGGGATTTTTATTTATAAAAATATGTCTTTTATTTATATGTCTCTATCCTTGATCAGTTTGGAGAATTTTTCAGTCATTTAATAATTTATTAAATTATGACTAAAATGGGAGAAAATCATACACTAAAGAAATTGTGTAATTTGCTTATTTATTTAAACAAATTTGCTTAATTTGTTTATATAAGACATCTCCAAAGAGCTGTGCTGTACTACAGGGTCTTATGTCCTTAAGACATAATTTTATATTTTAAAAATTGTTTAATGTCACAAGAGAGTGTAAGTTCATTTTCCCCAGTTCATATTTGAATCATAAAGTTTCTGCAAATATACAATTATGCTATCCATGATAGATGTGTTTAGAGTACAGATTAATTTCCTCCTTGCTGACTTTACAGCCCCCATTGCTTCAAATCACTAATGTTATCACAGTTTGATTTGTTGGTGCATGAAGATTGTTTCATTGACTCTTACTTTTTAAATCCCTGTAGTACAGTAAATGGAAAATTATTAATGCAGCCTGTTGAAAGAGTTAGATGGAAGAACTGAAGATAATAGTGATTTGCTAATAGGTTAGAAATAGAAAGTAAATACTTTCAAATATATATGCTATTTATAACAGTGAGAATTCATGCCCTTGACTTCCAAATAGAACACAATTTGAGTCTTTATTACATCCTAGAAACTAGTTACTGTTAAACAACTCTAGTAACTAATGCCTCTTTTCTTTTATCTTTCTCTTTCTTCCTACAAACTTGGCACATGTCATGATCTCATTTATACTCTAAATAAATGCATGCTTATGCATGTACATGAATACATGAGTACTTCTGGGTGATCATGAGATGATGGGTAATTTTTATTTTATATTTTGTGCTTTGATATTTTTCCAGATATTCTGCAATGGCTAAGGTTAGCTTTGTAGTGAAAATTAGATATACACTAAATATGTCTTTTAAATGAAAAAGAAAATGAAGCAAATGGGAAATCAGGTAGGCAATTAAAATGGGTTAAGTGCAAATAAACAATATTCATTTATTTAACCAATATTTCAGCAGCTGCTATTCATAGTCATTATGTTAATATAGATATTTTTAGGACAAATTCTTCCAGTGCTATGCAAATGCATATATGTGGAATATTTTTAGAACACCATTGAGATTATAAGGTACATATTGATTTACAAAATGTTTTAACTTAATATACTGTGAAAAATTTGCCCCTTTTACTAAATATTACTTCACAAATGCAAGTCTCCCACTTCAAAAGTTGTGCCTCAAAAGCACTGCTATCTCATAGAAAAACAACCAGGACACATTGTAGAGCATGGGGAATTATAGTCATTATCCAATAAATAATAACTTATAATGGAGTATAATCTGTAAGAATGCTGAATCACTATGCTGTACAATTGAAACTACTATAATATAATTGAAGTGTGCTTCAAATTAAAAGAAGCACCTTCATCTCCCTGAGTTTTTAAGCCTATATCCAAGAGTAACTCTTCATTTTTCTTTTTCCGTATCTTTGTTGAGATATGACATAAAACATTGTATATGGGTTTTTTATTGGAAAGAGGAAGCATTTAGTCTTAGACTCAATATACATAAAGTCATATTTCGATAACCAGATCAAATACACAATAAGGAAGAATTACAAAAGCTGTACAACATTATTCATTGAAATTGTGGATATAGGTAATTAATATAGGAAATATTATTACATTTATATCTTTTTGTTAAACAAATTTAACCAAAATATTTTGTTAGAGAAGTAACTATCACCATACTAAGCTGCTATATTCATATTTTGATTAAATTCTGTGTTTAATATTTTTATCAATGTATAGTTGATTTGCAATATGATATTACTAGCAGTTGTACAACATCGTGATTCAAAATTTTTATAGATTATGCTCCATGTATATTATTGTACAATATAGGCTATATCCCTGTGTGGTACATTATATCCTGTAGGTTATTTTATCAGAGAAGGCAATGGCACCCCATTCCAGTACTCTTGCCTGGAAAATCCCATGGACAGAGGAACCTGGTAGGCTGCAGTCCATGGGGTCGCTAAGAGTCGGACATGACTGAGCGACTTGACTTTTACTTTTCACTTTCATGCATTGGAGAAGGAAATGGCAACCCACTCCAGTGTTCTTGCCAGGAGAATCCCAGGGACGGGGAAGCCTGGTGGGCTGCTGTCTATGGGGTCGCACAGAGTCGGACACAACTGAAGTGACTTAGCAGTAGCAGCAGCAGATTATTTTATACATGATGGCTCATACCTTTTCATTCACTGCGCTACTTTATGCTCCCCCACTGCCTCTTCCCACTGGTAGCCATTAGTTTGTCCTCTACATCTGTGAGGCTGGTTTTGTTTGTTTGTTATATTCACTAGTTCTACATATAAGTGATAACAGAATATTTTCTCTCCTTCTGACTTACTTCACTAAATGTAATACCTCCTGGGCCCATCCAAGTTGTTACAAATGGCATTATTTCATTATTTTTTAGGCCTGAGTAATATTCTATTGTGTATATCTGTATCCATATGTATACACACATACATGCATACACAACAGGGGCTTCCCAGGTGGCCAGTAGGTAAAAAATTTACCTGCCATCACAGGAGATGCAAGAGATGTGGGTTTGATCCCTGACACAGGAAGATCCCCTGGAGCAGGAAATGGAAACACACTCCAGTATTCTTGCCTGGAAAATTCCATGGACAGAGGAGGCTGGTGGGCTACATCCATGGCATCACAGAGAATCAAATGCAACTGAGCACACACACACACACACATATATATACTTCATCTTTTTTATCCATTCACCTGTTGATGGACACTAAGGTTGCTTCTGTTACTTGGCTATTGTAAGTAACGCTGCTGTGAACATTTGTGTTTGTATACCTTTGCAAATTAGTGTTTATCTTTCTTTGGATATATACACAAGCATTTTAAACAGACATAGAACAGATATTTTTAAACTTTGTATGGAAGCACAAAAGACCTCGAGTAGCCAAAACAATGATGAAAAAGAAAAGCAGAGCTGGAGGAATCTTGCTATCTGACTTCAGCCTATACTGCAAAGCTACAGAAATTGAAACAGCATGATACTGACACAATAGCAAATGCACTGATCAATGGAACAGGATAGAAAGTCTAGAAATAAACCCACACACTTATGGTCAATTGATCTATAACAAAGGAGACAAGAATATACAATAGAGAAAAGATAATTCTTCAATAATCAGTGATGGGAAAACTTAACAGCCACATGTATAAGGATGAAATAGAATGTTTTCTCACATCATGTACAAAAATAGAATACACATCTAAATGCAAGAATGGAAACCATAAAATTCCTAAAAGAAAGCATAGACAGAACACTCTTTGACATAAATTGTGGCAACATTTTGCATAGCAAAAGCAACATTGACAAAACGAAAACACAACCTACTGAATGAGAGAAAAACTTTGCAAATTATATGATGGATAAGGGATTAGTTTCTACAATACACAAATAGCTCATACAACTCAACACCCCAAAAAAGTCAAACAATTTGATTTTATAAAAATGATCAAAGTATTGAATAGACATTTTTCCATAGATGACATATAAATGGTCAACAGGCACATGAGAAGATGATCCATATCAATAATTTTCAGAGAAACACACATCAGAACCACCTGGAGATGTCACCTCACACCTGTCAGAATGGCCGTCATCCAAAACACAAATAGCGAACAGTGACAACGTGGAGAAAAGGGAACCTCCTACATTGTTGGCGGGAATGTCAATTGGTGCAACCACTATGGAAAACAGTGTGGAAGTTCCTTCAGAAACTAGACGTAGAACCACCACATGATTAAGAATTACTCTTCATTTCATTCTTCTCTGTTTTTCTCCTGCAGATTCATCAGTAATGACTCTCATCTCTACCTTTAGCTACTCATGTAACTCTCCATTTCCCTCCATCTCCACTGGTCCAAACCTCCCTCACTGTTCATCTTTTAAAATAGCTTCCTGTTGGATCTCTTATAGTTCACCTTGCCTCTACAATCCACCATCCCCACAGTAACCAGAGAACTATTTTTAAATTGTACATCAATTTAAATTTTCACACTTAAATCCTTCCAATTAGCATGTCGTTGGTATAAGTATGTATCAAACCCAAACTTCTTAACCTGCTTGAAAAGCCCTAAAAACATTGGTTCCCACCACCTCCCTGATTTCCTGTGTTACTGTTCCCTTTCCCCATGCTGCTAAATTCTGACTACATAGACTTTGGGTTTTTTCAGCCTCCCCATGTTCTTTCCCAGTTTTGGACCTTTCATGAGTTGTTTTCTCCATCTAGGCTATTTCGCCTCAGTCTCCCAATCTGGACCCAATTTGTCATTCAGTTTGTAGCTGAAATGTCATGATCACATTAGTTCTCTGCAGGATGCTTGTTGTCATCTGATAAAACTTTCTGTACTTCCCAGGTGGCACTAATGTTAAAGAATCTGCTTGGCAATGCAGGAGACATAAGAGACCTGGGTTAAATCCCTGGGTGGAGAAGATCCCCTGGAGGAGGGCATGGCAACCCACTCCAGTATTCTTGCCTGGAGAATCCCATGGACAGAGGAGCCCATGGGGCCGCAAAAGAGTTGGACACGATTGAAACAACTTAGCGTGATACCTTTCTAGTAGCCATTAGTGAACAGATTGATTAGATGGATTGATTGACTGCTTCTCCCTTCATACAGTTGATAGAAGTAAGCTCTGTGAAAACAGTGCCTGTGTGCTTCATTCACCTCTGTATTGGCCAGGGGGGAAAAATAGCTGTTTACATGCTAAGGTTAAAAAACATTCTCAAGCTTGCTCTGTTCTGCTGTGCTGTAAAACGTTCCAGTTCTGTTTCTCTGAACACAAATCAGCTTGCCTACAGTTAACAAATAGGAAAATGATGTCAACATGATGTAGAAGTGTCAGTTCAGTCTCTTCTCCTCAGACACCAGGGGATTAATATTTTAATTGATCTGGGCAAGTCTTCCCAAAATTAAAGAGAAAGCTAGGCCAATATATGAAGTCTTTAATTGAAAAATAATATCCTAGATAATCAACTCATTGAACATGAATCTGAGCAAACTCTGGGAGACAGTAAAGGACAGGGAAGCCTGGCGTGCTTCATGGGGTCGCAAAGAGTTGAACATGACTTAGGGACTGAAAAACAACAAATCGTACCAAATTATCCTCCTGTATTTCAAGGAGTAGCTTGTTTACAGGATTGCTAGAATTGTCCCTCACTTCACTCTCTGAGAGAATACAGGTGAAGCAGCTGCATATGTATACTGTCTATTCCTCTGAACTTCAAAAACGATTGATGAAAAAAGTCCATGCTCAAATGAACATTTTCAGTTTGCATGAAATCAGTGTTTTATTATAGTGGCTGCCTCTAAGAATATATATCTTGAAGAAAGAAGCATGAGTCCCAAGTTGACCATGGACTGACTTCCTCTGGGTGCAAATTTATGAGAGATGTAATTGTGACAGTATTTTTATTAGGAGTATTATTCTTTTATTAGTTTCCTGGTTACAAAATTCCACAGGTTTGGAGTGGTCTGTGCAACACTGCTTTTCTCTCTTCTTTTATTGAGTATTTTGTACAAAACAGAAGTTTTGGGTAAGGTCTGTTTGGCTTTATAGCAGAAGTGCTTGCTACTTAAGAGTGTTCATTTGTAAGATGTTTGAGGTTAAGCATAGGAGTATGAAAAAGAAAAATACTAAAACAGGAAATTATTAATATTGCCTTCCTGTCCTCTGTTCAGCCTAAAATATATAGTTCAGCAGAAAGCCTTCTTCTCTAAGCATTACTATGTACTAACTTATACATAATACAGTGTGAACTGGAACCTCTTCCCTATTATTATATATGTACTGTTGATTTCCTAACATGAAATATATTTACCTAGTTTATAAATCATCCATTTATATATTCATTTATTCAATGAATATTCGCTGATCACCTGCCCAGATCCCAGGCTGCGTGCAACACTCTCAGCTTAGTTTGTGAATAAGGCATTTTCTCCCTTCGAGAAGATTTAGAGTTAAAACATTGGATTCATTTTATCTCCAAATTAATGCACCCTCTTTGCTCAGGAATATACTGGGCTAAATGTATTTTTAATATCTCTTCTTGACTTAATTTGTAGCCACTTAGGACATTTTTATTCAGAAGACTTACTTGACACTATGCCTAGAATTGTTTGTGATGCCCAGAGTAAAATTTGCCTTCTTCATATATTGTTGCTGTTAGAAAGTCTGCCTTCAACCCAAGTATTGTTCTTTGATGGGTTGTTAGACTTTCTCTCTGAATTACAGAGATCCGCACAGATATATCTAGGTATGAATACAGGTTTTTCTATTCTTCTTGAATTTTATATTCCTGATCTAAAAATTATATTTTTATCAGTTTTTGAACACCTCATTTATCATCACTTCAAACATTTTCCATTCTCTTCCTTCTTCTAGAATTCTTGTTCGTATATATTTGGTCTTATAAATAGAATTACAAACTATTTTAAATCTGCTTTTTAATTCATCTAGTTAAATTCAAATTTCAACAAGAATTTGTATTTCTAAAAGTTTTATTTTTGCAAATATTATTCATATTTATATATAATGCTTCTTTTTCTCACATTTAAATTCCTTAATTCAGTGACTCTAATAATTTTAATTTTTTAAGTTTGTCAATCTTCACAAAATTATTCTGTTAACTGAATTTCTTTGGAGTCTGATCTGTCTGTGTGTGTCCCCATGTGTGTGCACAGCCTCTACTTGGTGAAATAATATGTTCCTGTGCTTTGTAATTTTGCGTTGTGACCTCTTGTTTGGTGGAGTTTTATCTGTGGGAATCCTATGAAACAGGCTGAGAAACTGTCCCTGCAGACCAATTTTACTTTCAGTAATGCAGGGTACCCAAGGCAAAGCAATGGACCCAGACTTCTCTTGTTAATTTCTTGGCTTGTATTTCTCAGTGCATGTAGGAAATAGGAATGTGCATCCAAGTAAGAGAGAGAGAAAGCCGGAGGATTTGGAATCTCAGGGAAGACAGTTCTTTTCTGCAGCCATGTCAAGACTAAGACCAAATAACATCCTTGCCCTTCTTTTGTGATTTGGGAAGCCTTTTCCTCCTCTTCTCTCTTTTTCAGAGCCTTTGGCTGTACATGAGCTTAAACTTCATGCTGGAGGCTTATTTCCACTCCTGTCACCTTCTTGAGCCCAAGGGCTCATCCACACTTCAAATCATCCACGTCTCACCTCCCCACCTACAGACTGACCATGGTAGAAGCTTTCAGTCTGCTGCTCACTGCCCTCTTTTTTGTTCCTAAGAATTTTTATAACAATAAACCTCTGCTGCACATTTTAAACCTGTTTATACAGTATACCCAACATTTATAGATCTATTTTAATAGAATTATTTCATGTTAACTAGCCAACCATATGGTTCCTCATCACTTACACAGGGTAAAATCCCTTTATATATCCCATGTTATGATCATAATACAAATAATACACCTATATATGAGGTTTATCCCAGGTACACACTTTTTTTCTGAAAAATCTGCATATTGTTCTTGGCTCTGTCATCAGATTTATATAATGCAATAAAAAAAAAAAAAAAACAGAAAAGAAGGCTACAACTCATGTAGTTACAATGCCAAAACAGTCACACCAAAAAGCGATGCTATTTCTATTATTGTTTGTCTTCTTAGTTACTCAGTGTGTCCAACTCTTTGAGAACCCATGCACTATAGCCCACCAGGCTCTTCTATCCATGGGATTTTCCATGGATAGAAAATACTGGAGTGGGTTGCCATTTCCTTCTACAGGGGATCTTTCTGACCAGGGCTCAAACCCAAATCTTCAGCATTGGCAGCTAGCTTCTTTATCACCGAGCCACCGGGGAAGCCACCTGCTTTTAGTGACAATTCCTGTTTACTGTTTCTTGTTAAGCATACACACACAGAGACCCTTAGTGTATTTCTGGTCTCAAGAGGTTCTTCAGCTGCTCCTGTATTATCAATAAGTGAGAAGGGGATGGCTGCATAAACTGGATTGCAAGGAACAGCAAGTCTGGAATTGGTTATCATCAATAAAACAGGTGAGCAAACAAGATAGCTGTTACAAAAATAAGGTTGCACAGCAGCTGAGGAACCTGACTAGCAGTACTCTATCTGTTGTTTCCTTTTGGCCTGATAACCAATTCACAGGATGGGGGCGGGGGGTGCTTCTGACAGTCATTCCAAAGTGAGATGCTACTTCTCAAATCTACCTGGCAAATATGGAAATGGAACAAATGGAATAAGCATTCAAATGGGTTTGTTATGTACCAAGTCAAGAAAAATATACATTCAAGGCTTACTATGTATAAGACACTAACTGCTTTCAGAAACTTTAATAACTCACCTTGCCACACTCAACTGATCTAAAACAGAAAGTTCCTATTGTCACAAATCAGAAACTGTATAAATTCAGAACCTGTGGAATTTTTTCCAAATGAAGATCCTCCATATTTTCCCCCAACTTTGATCAATAGATACAACCATAGAGTTTTCATACCCATTGTAAAGCAGATAAAATTTTTTAGAATAAAATAGGAAAGTTTTCCTTCTTTTAGAATTTATAAATAATATGTGATAAATATTTATTATAAATAATAAATATTTTATAGGTCAATCAAAACTTGTCATGTCTATCTCTTCTTCTCCAGACAAGAGAATAATAAAGTACAGTAGACACTATTGTGACTTGGAGCCTGAAATACAAGAAAAAAATTTTACTTGTAAAGCAAGGTAAACCTATATAGTCTTGGGTATTCCTCCCCATCTTAAAATTTTTCTTCTGCTTATATTTCTCAATCATTTCTCAACAATCCCTTCAGGACTATTTGGGAGAAGTTAAAAATAGCAACGAACAACAGTGGATAACTTCTGCTCTAGACAATGCCAGCAGAATTTCTGAGAGTGGAACCCAAGCATCAAGAGGATTTTCAATGTTCCTCAGAGAATTTTGCTATGTGGTTGGATTAAAAACAGCAGAGCACTGATGGGGCTGTGAGCAGAGAAGCTGGAAGCTCGAGGGGAGCAGGGAAGAGGTGGGGGCCCCGTGGTGTCCCAGCCTGACCCCTGACCAGCAGGGCTGGGAGGCTACTTGCAGTTGGAGGAAGGCTATGAAGGCAGCTAGCTTAACTGCTCTTTACAAAGCTTGTGGACTATGGGCCAGACAAAGTCAGTCCTTAAGTCACACTCACAGTGGCTCTAATATTCTCTCAGGTCTGCTTCTTAAAAGCAGCTGAAGGTGCCCTTTACACAGTCAGTTGATTCTCCTTCTATTTCAGCCCGTAAATGATTGACTACAGAGTAGAGAATATTTACAGGTAGGTGAATTATTTTTATTAGAGTATTCCTAAGCAAAATAGCTATAAATCATTACAACTGTTAAGTGAAAGTGTGAGTTGCTCAGTTGTGTCCAACTCTTTGTGACCACATGGACTGTAGCTCACAGGCTAGTCTGTCCATGGGGATTCTCCAGGCAAGAATACTGGAGTGGGTTGCCATGCCCTTCTCCAGGGGATCTTCCCAACCCAGGGATCGTACCTGGGTCTCCCGCACTGCAGGCAGATTCTTTACCATCTGAGCCACCAGGGAAGCTCAAGAATCCTGAAGTGGGCTGTCATGCCCTCCTCCAGGGGATCTTCCTGACGCAGGAGTTGAACCGGTTTTTGTTGTTCAGTTGCTCAGTAGTGTCCAACTGTTTGTGACCCCATGGACTGCAGTACACCAGGCTTCCCTGTTTTTCACCATCTTTCAGAGCTTGCTCAAACTCATGTCCATTGAGTTGGTGGTGCCATCCAACCATCTCATCCTCTGTCGTCCGCTTCTCCTCCATCCTCCAATCTTCCCCAGCATCAAGGCCTTTTCTAATGAGTCAGCTCTTCACATGAGGTGGCCAAAGTATTGGAGATTCAGCTTCAGTGCCAGTCTTTCCAATGATTTCCTTTAGAATTGGCTGGTTTGATCTCCTTGCAGCCCAAAGGACTCTCAAGAGTCTTCTCCAACACCGCAGCTCAAAAACATCAATTCTTTGGCACTCAGCCTTCTTTATGGTCCAACTCTTACATCCATACATGATTACTGGGAAAATCAAAGCTTTGATTGGACAGACCTTGGTTGGCAAAGTAATGTCTCTTATAAAAATGTAGTCTATGTTTGTCATAGTGTTTCATCCATGGAGCAGTGTCTTTTAATTTCATGGCTGCAGTCACCATCTGCAGTGATTTTGGAGCCCAAGAAAATCAAGTCTGTCACTGTTTCCATTGTTTCCCCATCTATTTGCCATGAAGTAATGAGACCAGATGCCATGATTTTCATTTTCTGAATGTTGAGCTTTAAGCCAACTTTTTTACTTTCCTCTTTCACATTCATCAAGAGACTCTTTAGTTCTTCCCTTTCTGCCATAAGGATGGTGTGATCTGCATATCTGAGGTTATTGATATTTCTCCCAGCAATCTTGATTCCAGCTTGTGCTTCCTCCAGCCCAGCATTTCTCATGATGTACTCTGCATATAAGGTAAATAAGCAGGGTGACAATATATGTACTCCTTTCCCAATTTGGAACCAGTCTGTTTTTCCATGTCCAGTTCTAACTGTTGCTTCCTGACCTGCATACAGGTTTCTCAAGAGGCAGTTCAAGTGGTTTGGTATTCCCATCTCTTTAAGAATTTTCCACAGTTTGTTGTGATCCACAAAGTCAAAGGCTTTAGCATAGTTAATGAAGCAGTAGTAGATGTTTTCTTGGAATTTTCTTGCTTTTTCTTTGATCCAGTGGATGTTAGCAATTTGACCTCTGGTTCCTCTGCCTTTTCTAAATCCAGCTTGAACATCTGGAAGTTCCCTGTTCACGTACTGTTCAAGCCTAGCTTGGAGAGCTTTGACCATTACTTTGCTAGCATATGAAATTGAACTGGGGTCTCCTGCATTGCAGGTAGATTCTCTAGCAGCTGAGCAAACAGCTGCTGCTGCTGCTGCTAAGTTGCCTCAGTCGTGTCCGACTCTGTGCGACCCCATAGACGGCGGCCCACCAGGCTCCCCCGTCCCTGGGATTCTCCAGGCAAGAACACTGGAGTGGGTTGCCATTTCCTTCTCCAGTGCATGAAAGGGTAAAGTGAAAGTGAAGTTGCTCAGTCGTGTCCGACTCTTCACGACCCCATGGTCTGCAGCCTACCAGGCTCCTCTGTCCATGGGATTTTCCAGGCAAGAGTACTGGAGTGGGGTGCCATTGCCTTCTCCATAAAATACACTAATATACATTAAGTCCTGCTGTGCCTTTTATCAATGCCTGTCCTCTAAAACATGCAAAACTATTATCACAATAAATATAAACATGATTTATTGTTTATCTCTTTTGCCAGAGTTACTTTTTAAGATTACTTAGCTATTTCAGTCTAGAAGGTAATTTTTAAGTTCTATCTTACTTTCACCTTCTATAGTTATTTTAGTAATCTAAATCCAATTAGAATGAAGACAGTCTAAGATCCTAGTCTCTCCCCCACTCACCCCTCTGATTCTGTATCTCTCCATCTCTCTCCAGTAGAGTCAGAAGTTTCCAAAGTTTAAACTGTGTTGCCTGAGGTATTTGTTAAAACACACCTTCCTCAAGTTAAGTTTGAGATATTTTGGCTGAATGAATACAAAGTGGACACAGTTTTGTACTTTAACAGTGTTCCACTTAATTCCAATAAAGCAGGTCCTTATATAACACTTTGAAAAAATAGGATATGGTCTTCATTCAATTTTTTACTTAATAAACATTTTTTTTTTCATGGGCTTTCCTGGTGGCTTGGATGGTAAAGAATCTGCCTGCAATGCAGGAGACCGAGATTCAGTCCTTGGGTTGGGAAGATTCCCCTGGAGAAGGGAATGGTAACCCACTCCAGTATGGGTGCCAGTCCTAACTCACCCTGGGCATGTTCATTCTCCTGGGCAACATACTCTTGCCTAGAGAATCCCATGGATAGAGGAGCCTGACGGGCTACAATTCATGGGACTGCAAAGAGTCAGACATGACTGAGCAGCTAAAACTTTCACTTTTTTATATTCTGGGTTGTATAATGTATAAAAATTCCAATGTAGTTGAGAAATGGACCCTGCCCTGCCTTCAAAAAGGCACTTTGATTTAATATTATTGATGTTACCAGTGTCATAGGAAAGCTACATATATATTTCAAAGGGAATTTAATGAGATCAACAAATCATTCTTCTAGAAAGCAGCATTTGTATACAGTCATGAAAAGGGAAGTGAAGTTCAGGAGGACATTTCAGGGAAAGGGAACAAGGTAAGAAAAGTCTGTCATGAGAATGCCCAGGGTGAGTGAGGACGGGCAGTGGTAGGAAGGTCTGATCCAAGAGCATGTGTCACCAGTGTTAGGGCTCAGCTGTCAATTTTAATGGTCATTTTAGGACTAGGGAGGAACTCAAAGGAAGATTAAATTTATATTTTCTCAGAGAATCATGGAAGCATCTATTGATGTAACGGTTTCCATAGCACCAAGGGAACTAGGAAAAAAAACTATCTCCAAATGAGATATTGTCAACAAGATTAAGAAACAAAGGGGCAAAAAAAAAAAATCCCATCCCTTGCTGGGTTCCTCCCAGGTTTTTCTTACATCTTGAGACATTCAAAACAGCTACTTCGCACTTGTATTTCTGCCTTTGGTCCAGAAAGGAATTGATCCAAAGGAATACTGATTTTCTATCTCCTACTGATAGTCTGATTCCCAGAAGTCTTTAAGAGTTCTTTCCCACCCCCTTACCTCCCCCATCCCACCCAAATTTCCTCTAGACATTACTAGATGAATAAAATTAGCTTTTAAAGAGCCATTTGCCAAACAAAGCCATTCAACTCAGCATAATGAGGGATTCAAAAAACCAAACTGTTACCCATTTCATTTTTGTCCTTTTCTCTTCTGGCACCCAGTTAATCACTTTGACACCAGCACAAGCGGTTTCTCTGTCTTTAGGGATCATATAAACAACTGATAATTCACTCATGAATTTAGGAAAATATCACAGCTCTAGTATCTAGGTACATAATACTACAGTTTTATGCCTCGGTGAATCCCATGTGAAAAATTTTTTGGGTTATAAGGATTTGCTCTTTAATCTTTAAATGATTCCCCACAGTAAAGCTGCTATGTTATTGCTAAATACTTCTGATTCCACTTTCTGTCCTGTGTAACCCTTTGGAAGCTGTCACATCTTAGATTTTCTGGGAAGCAAAGTCTGAGACAAAGATTTGGTGTGTTAGAGGTTTATTAGAGAACATTCTTGGGACGAAAAAAAAAGAAAAGAAAAGAAACAAGACTGAAAAGAGCACGAGTTTACCCAGGCATGTGGTCTTGGTCAAACCCAGTGAAGCTGGGACCATGCTTTGGTGTATGGACGGACCAGCAGTTGGAGGCAAGTTGTGTCAGGAAGAACATCTGGCCTGGACAAGACATTCCCCTTCAGCACAGTAGTTCCCAACTCCAGGGGGGAGCTGAATTCTGTCTAAAGTCACCACTTTCTGCAGTTTGTGGAAGTAAGTCTTTCTTTGCTAAAGGAGGATCCACGTGGCATGTCAAAGCATCTATTCTAGTCACATAGTCCTTCACTCAGGCAAGAACTGGTGGTTGCTCTTCATTGCCTACTGATTCAGAACCAAATCTGAACTCTGACCATTTAGAATAAGTTGTCCAGAATTTCCCTATAAACACCAGCTCCCACTGATTTTGTTGTTTTTTACTCTCTCAGTCACGTCTGACTCTTTGGATCCCATGGACTATAGCCTGCCAGGCTCGGTTGTCCATGGGATTCTCCAGGCAAAAACACTGGAGTGGGCTGCCATTTCCTTTCCCAGGGGATCTTCCCGACCCAGGGATCGAACCCATGTCTCTTTCATCTCTTGCATTGGCGGGCGGGTTCTTTGCCACTGAGCCACTTGTTCTCATCTAGCCCCATTGTAGAGTCACAGGGCTGAAGCAGCTTTACCCTTGGGCCAGTGCACATGGGTGAAGGGGATCTCCACACCTGAGCCAGGCACACACTATCAGTCTAGGAGTTATTTAACATACATGACAGCCATATCCTACCATACAGCAAGTGCTGGCCTGTCAGCAGTCTTCTTTGATCACTTATAGCTGCTCTGAGCTGACATCACTTGTACTCTGAGCTGACACAGCCTGGGCCAAGCACTTCCTTGACTCAGAGTTATGAGAACAGGACGAGGATCAACTACGCCTATGTCTCATGGTATCATGTTAAGGCTGGATAAAAAAAAAAAAAAACTGCAAAGCCTATCCTATATCTCTATTTATATCTCTGTCATTTTTAAACCTTTTATTTTATATTGGGATATAGTTGATTGAAAAATGTTGCATTAGTTTTAGGTATACATCAAAGTGATTGAGTTATACATATACATGTATCTATTCTTTATCAAATTATTTTCCTATTTAGGTTTTTACAAAATACTGAGAAAAATACCCTGTGATATATAGTAGGTCCTTGTTGGTTATCCATTTTAAATCTAGCAATGTGGACATGTCCATCCCAAACTCCCTAACTATACTTCCCCCCCCCCCCCCCGCCCCATACCCCCAGCAACCATAAGAACCATAAGTTCTTTTTCTAAGTCTGTGACTTTGTTTCTGTTTTGTAAATAAGTTCATTTGTACCTTTTTTTTTAATTCCCCATATAAGTGATATCATATTTCACTTTTTCTGACTGACTTACTTCACTGAGAAGGACAATCTCTGAGACCATACATGCTGCTGCAAATGGCATTATTTCATCTAATTAATGAGTGAGCAATTCACATATAGATATAGACAAAGACAGATATATGGGCATATATTTACCCAAAAGAATAGACAGTCCCTATATATGAGAAATATCAAAAATACATTTTAAAGGACATGGCTTATATCTATGTCTTTCTCTATATCTGTATATCCTACTTCATTGGGCTTCTGCAACAGGAAATTGTGGATGGCTTACAAACAATAGAAATTTATTTTTCAGAGTTCTAGAGGCTAAAGAGTCCAGGAGAAAGGAGCTGGAAAATTCTGTGTGTGGTTGAGAGCTCACTTCCTGATTCATGGGCTGCCATGTTTTCTCTGTAACATACCATGGCAGAGGAACAAGGGTACACTCAGGGGTTTCCTTATATAAGGCTTCCCTTGTGGCTCAGCTGGTAAAGAATCTGCCTGCAACTCGGGAGACCTAGGTTCAGTCCCTGGGTTAGGAAGATCCCCTGGAGATGGGAAAGGCTACCCACTCCAGTATTCTAGCCTGGGGAATTCCACCTATTCCAGTGTTCTAGCCTGGAGAATTCCATAGACGGTATAGTCCATGGGGTCACAAAGAGCCAGACGTGACTAAGGGACCTTCATTTTAGCTTCAATCCCATTAATATGGACTTTGCCTTCAAGAACTCGTCACTCCCAAAGGCCTCACTTCCTAATGCCATCATCTTGGGAGAGGGCTTCAAAGTATGGATTTGGGGAGACATGAACATTCAGACCATGGTGCTGCTAAGTCACTTCAGTCATGTCCGACTCTGTGTGACCCCACAGACGGCAGCCTACCAGGCTCCTCTGTCCCTGGGATTCTCCAGGCAAGAATGCTGGAGTGGGTTGCCATTTCCTTCTCCAATGATTCAGACCATAGTGGTGTGTATGTCTTCCTCTTGTTATTTAAAGAAGCAAAAATCTATAGCATTGCAATAAAAGCAGAATGGTCATTACTTTCCTTATTCCCTCCAAAGTAATCTAACACTACAGAAAATTTAAACTGTTGTTCTATTCAAAGAATTGTTTACCTGGTTGTTGTTGTTATTCAGTGGCTAAGTCATGTCCCACTGTTTGTGACCCCATGGACCGCATCACACCAGGCTTCCCTGTCCTTCACTATCTCCCGGAGTTTGTTCAAACTCGTGTCCATTGAATTGATGATGCCATCCCACAATTTCATCCTCTGTCACCCTCTTCTCCTCTTGCCTTCAACCTTTCCCAGCATCAGGGTCTTTTCCAATGAAATGCCTCTTTGAATCAGGTGGCCAAAGTATTGGAGCTTCAGCATCAGTCCTTCCAATGAACATTCAGTGTTGATTTCCTTTAGGATATTGACTGGTTTGATCTCTTTGGCATCCAAGGAAATCTAAAGAGTCTTCCTCAACAAAACAATTCAGAAACATCTATTCTTCAGCACTCAGCTTTTTTTATGGTTCAACTCTCACATCCACATATGACTGCTGGAAAAACCATAGCTTTGACTGTATATACCTTTGTTGGCAAAGTGATGTCTCTGCTTTGTAATACACTGTCTAGATTTGTCACAGCTTTTCTTCTAAGGGGTAAGCTTCTTTTAAAATAATGGCTGTAGTCACCATTTGCAGTGATTTTGGAGCCCAAGAAAATAAAGTCTGTCACTGTTTCCACTGTTTCCCCATCTATTTGCCATGAAGGGATGAGACCATGTGTTGTGACCTTACTATTTTGAATGTTGAGTTTTAAGCCAGCTTTCCTCTCCTCTTTTACACTCAGCCTCAGGCTCTCTATCTTCTCTGCTTTCTGCCATTGTGTTAGTATCATTTGCATATTTGAAGTTGTTGATACTGTTTCAGTCCAACTTGATTCCAGCTTGTGATTCATCCAGCCCATCATTTTGCATGATTTACTTTGTATATAAGTTAAATAAGCAGAATGACAATATACAGCCTTGACATATTCCTTTCCCAGTTTTGAACCAGTCTGTTGTTCCATGTTTGGTTTTAACTGTTGCTTCTTGACTTGCATACAGGTTTCTCAGAAGGCAGATAAGGTGGTCTGGTATTCCTATCTTTTTATGAATTTTCTACAGTTTGTTGTGTTTGACACAGTCAAAATTTTAGCATAGTCAATGGAGCAGAAGTAGATGTTTTTCTGGAATTCTCTTACTTTTTCTATGATCCAACAGAGGTTGGCAGTTTGATTTCTGGTCCCTCTGCCTTTCCTATACCCAGTTTGTACATCTGGATATTCTCAGTTCATGTACTGCTGAAGCCTAGTTGGAAAGATTTTGAGCATAACCTTACTAGCATATGAAATGAGCACAATTGTGTGGTAGTTTGAACATTCTTTGACATTGTGTTTCTTTGGGATTGGAATGAAAACTGAACTTTTCCAGTCCTGTGCCCATTGCTGAGTTTTCCAAATTTGCTGACATATTGAGTTTTCTTGGTATTGAGGTTTAATTGAGATGTTTTTTAGAGATATATTGAGATTTTATTGAGGCAAAATGTACTCTTTTTAATATTTCACTTTTAGACTACTAATATAGGTGTCATATAGATCCACAAGCAGTCTTAAGCATTTTATGAAAAGAATTCCATCTCCTGGGTGAAACTTGGTTAACATACACACGAAATCATCTCCAGTTCTATCCCACCACCTCATGAAATGCAGATAAAAAAATATAAAGAAGAGTCATGTTAGAGTTTTACTTGTTGGAATGTGTTGCTATTTCATAAACATATAAGTATGTAATATAGACATTGCCTTGTCAACAATTGTTGTGATACACAGTGGATTAGCAAGCATTGATCATGATTAAATGTATTAAGTTCTATAGTTATAGGAATACATGTAAACCCAAGAAATGTACATCCTATATATATATATATATACACATACACATACACACACACACATCTGCATACCTAATTAACACACACAATTAGAGATGCAAATCACTTATGTGTGTATATATTAAAATATATGTATGCATGTATATAAGCAAATATACAAATATGCAACATATATACAAATATACAAAGAACGAGTTCTAAAGGAAAATGCTTTGCTCAAAAGGAAATACCCCAAAGGAAAAAAGGTGTCTTAAAAAAAGAATAGAGAATGTCAATACATATGAGAAATATCAAAAGTACATTTTAAAAGTGTATTATTTATCTTTTTCCCTGGCTGAATTTTTATATACACTTCTACCATATGAAGGGGGGAAAGGTGGAAGGGTTAGAGAGTGAGGAGAGAAGAAAAAAGAGAAAAAGAGAGAAGCATTTGTATATTAAAATAAGGCGGAGATGACTTATTTGTTGCATATACTTGTTAAGGATTAATATACGTTTCAGGATTACAGATTAAGGACTTCACTTTCTTTTTAAAATTCCTTTAAAATTACATAGATCATCACTAAGAAATTATTAAAACTAATATTTCTCAACTTCAAGTGTATATTATATGATTAACAGCCTATACATACAAAAGGAAAATGCGTATTGTAAGCACATTTTTCATCTTACTGTGACAAAAATGAAGTATTCATTCATTTCAACAAGTATGTGTTAAAAATCTAATATATGCTTGATAAGTACTAATACATGCACAGTTTTCTGCATAAACTATAGCTATAAAAGCCTGTGACTTGTGCACAGAATACTGTACCTGTCACATGTTCTCAGTGGGCACAGTGCTATCTCTAAGTCCACACAATTGGTTCTTGGTAGCGTGGGCAAAAGACCTAAGTCATCTTATACCTAAAGATGCCTTCAGTACATGAACAGATACAGATTATTTCTGTACTATTAACAGTTCATGATGGGAACAAGTGATGGGAAAGGAAAATGTGAGTTTCCCCAGGGAAAATGATCCTATGGTAATACGCAAGCATGAGGACACTGGTGCCATTGATGCAATGGAAACCTGAAAGAGAAACAGGGAAGGGAGATCAGACCAGCCTGGAAGAAACGAATGAGAGCATATCCAGAGAGAAGTAGAGTGACCTGGGGAAGAGGGTGAGGCTGGGAGGAGAAACAGAACAAATTTCAGAGCAAGAGTAGCAGAGTCACCAGAGGTGTGAAGCCCTGTGCAGACTGCTGGGTTTAGTCTTAGAGGGAAGAGAAGTTGGAGGGACTCATGGGACTGGTGAGTAGCTGGAGTGCTTACAGGCGTTAAGGAGACATTGATGGCCTTTCTCCATTAATCTATGTGTGTGATTTGCTTTTGAATGGTTACCTTATGGAAACTATGAGAATTGTAAAGAGACTATAGATGATTCTAACACACGAGCCTCCTCTCTCATCCACAATTCTGAAATCTGAAACGGCATGAAAAGCATAAGTTTTCTACTAACCTGGTTATTTATGCATCTGTTTATAGTTTTATGTATCTCTCTCTTTATGTTTCATTGTTGTTGTTGTTCAGTCACTTAATCATTTCTCTTTGTAACCCCAAGGACTTTAGCCAGCCAGGCTCCTCTGTCTATGGAATTTCCCAGACAAGAATACTAGAGTGGGTTTCCATTTCCTTCTCCAGGGCATCTTCCCGACCCAGGGATTGGACCTGCATCTCCTGCATTGGCAGGAAGATTCTTTACCACTGAGCTACCAGGAAAGCCACTTCTATGTTTCATTATAAACGTGTTAAAATGTCCCATTAGGGGTTTGATTATGCCTCTGATCACCCAGAGGATTTGACTTAGTTCCCAGTATGCTGCACTGAGCTTTAGTTCTAAAATCTGAAGAAATAAAAAGTCCAAACTGAACTGTGACCCCCAAGTGGTTCGGATTTGTGATCAGGCTTTGTAGACCTAGAAGAGCCTCTGTCTTGAGATTTTTTTTATGCCAAGTGTAATGGTACATGTTACAGCAGATTTCTAAGGGAGGTATTTTATATCCATCTGACATCTTTTCTTTTCTTTTAAGTAAAAACTCAGAAAATTTAAGCAGTTGCCCACACCAAACATAATGAGTCAGACAGGCTCAGTGTGTTTGTTCAGCCCAAAGCCTGTGCTCCTCACCTCAGTGTATGTTCAACAAAAATAACTAGTGGGTGTTTGTTCTCCTCTTTCACCCTATCTTCATCTGTCTTCTCCAGCCCTCATAGAAGGCTGAATGACCCAGTGACCTAAAAAGGTCAAAACATGAATATGTGACTGAGATGGTTTTGTTCAGAAGATTGAAATTTAAAAAGTAAATATGGAGCATCTATAGCTTCATAGACCTTTGTTGAGTTTTATTTGCCACAGACTATTTCTTAAGAATTTCTGGATTTCATTTCATGATTCTTTACTCAAGAATAAAAACAAATTACGTTTCCAGGTCAGAAGTCTTACTATCCTACATTTTTATGTCAGATCAAAAGTTTAGAAATGATAACTACTAGCCTTTTCAATCCTTAAAAAGTTTTCATTAAATTTTAGCACTAGAAATAATTTTTTAAAAAGTGAACCTTTTACATTTATGAAAACAGCATAGTAAACTCAAGACTATTTGAGGGGTATAGTAGTATTTGCCCATAAGTTAATTAAAGTACTGATTGAATTAGCTCTTTGAACTTTACATATACAAACTACTATATTTAAAATAGATAGGGGCTGTCCTAGGATGGTGGAGGAATAGGATGGGGAGACCACTTTCTCCCCCACAAATACATTAAAAGAACATTTGAATGCTGAGGAAATTCCACAAAACAATTTCTAAATGCCAGCAGAAGACATCAGGCACCCAGAAAACCAGCCCATTGTCTTCAAAAGGAGGTAGGAAAAAATATAAAAGATAAAGAGACAAAAGAGGTAGGGACAGAGATCCATCCCAGGAAGGGAGTCTTAAAAAAGAGAGGTTTCCAAACACCAGGAAACACTCTCACTGGCGAGTCTGTGGTGAGCCTTGAAACCTCAGAGGGCAACACAACTGGGAGGAAAATATATATAAATGATTAAAACCCACAGATTATGTGCCCAACAATAACTCCCAGCAGAGAAGCCGTGCAGATGCCTGCATCCGCCACTAGCAAGCAGGGGCTGGGCAGGGTGGTGTGGGCTGCATTGCTTAGAGTAAGAACCAGGCCTGAATGCCCCAAGGGCAATCTGAGGGAACTAACTTGAGATAGCAAACCAAACCCTGGGATAGCTACCCAGCAAAAAGCCCTAAACTAAAACACCACCAGGCCCGCTCACAGAACAAAGAACTGACCAGAGCTAGCTGGCCCATCCCCCACCACAGACAGGCAGGCGAGGGCAACCAGAGCTGGAGGGGGGCAATCGCGGCCCCAGAGAGGCATCATCTACCAAACTGCAAGCAGGCTTCGTTGCTAACCAAGACTTCTTGGGATTCGGGCCGGTCTATATCTGCCTGAGAAGGTCCACCGGTTGTAAACCCAGAAAATTGAGTGGCAGGGATGGGGGAGGCAATGAGTTGCAACTACCTCACTCGCCAAACACCTGGTCACCTGAGCAGCTCGGACCTGGGAAGGGCACAAAACCCAGGCCCAACCGAGTCTGCACCTTTGAGGAGTACCCTAGTACCTGAACCTGAGTGGCTTAGACCTGGGAAGTGGATGCAACCCAGGGTCGGCCTCAGAGAGTTCCCACCAGAGCAACCTAGAGACTGAGCAGTGTAGACTGGGAAAGCACACACGCCGTGAGCGGGGGCAAACCCAGTGAGGCCGAGACACTGGGAGCACTCCACACAGATGCCAGTGATATTTGTTTGAAGTGTTCCTCCCTCCCCACAGCACGACTGAACAAGTGAGCCTTAAAAAGTGTCCACCACCGCCCCCTTGGGTCAGGGAGGAAATTAGACAATGAAGAGACCAGCAAACAGAAGAAGCTAAAACAGAGGGAACCACTTTGGAAGTGAGAGGTGCAATAGATTAAAACTGATTACATAGGAAGGGGCCCATAGATCTTGAGACAGATCAAGGAACTATCTGAAAATGAATTGACCCCACACTGTCCACAACATCACCAGAGACAGTCCTAGATATATTCTTACTACTATCATTCTTTAATTTTTTTATTTTTTTACATTTTGAAATCCTCTATTACTCCTTTAATTTTCATTTTTATAACCTACTATTACTTTGCAAAAAAAAAAAGATCCTATTTTTTAAAGCAAACTTCATATATATATATTTTATAATTTTTGCGAATTTGTTTTTTTTTTTCCTTAATATTGTATTTGAGAATTCAACCTCTACTCTAGATTTTTAATCTTTGCTTTTTGGTATTTGTTATCAATTTTGTACCTTTAAGAACCCAATCTTCAGTATCCATTTTTACATGGGAGTGAGATTACTGGCTTTCCTGCTCTCTCCCCCTTTGGACTCTCCTTTTTCTCCACCAGGTAACCTCTATCTCCTCCCTCCCCCTTCTCTTCTCTACCCAACTCTGTAAATCTCTGTGTGTGTTCCAGGCTGTGGAGAACACTTAGGGAACTGATTACTGGCTGGATCTCTCTACTTTTGATTCCCCCTTTTATCCTCTGGGCCACCTCTATCTCCTTCCTCCCTCTTCTCTTCTCTGTGTAACTTCATGAACATCTCTGAGGGATCCAGACTGTGGAGAGCACACAGGGAAGTGATTACTGGCTAGCTTGCTCTCTCCCCTTTTGATTCCCCCTCTTCTCCTCCTAGTCACCTCTATCTCCCTCCTCCCTCTTCTCTTTTCCATGTAACTCTGTGTACCTCTCCAAGTGTCCCTCACTCTGGATAAACTTTTCATGGTTAACCTAGATGTTTATCATCGGTGCTGTATAGATGGAGAAGTCTTGAGGCTACTGTAAGAATAAGACTGAAAACCAGAGGCAGGAGGCTTAAGTCCAATTCCTGAGAACAACAGAGAACTCCTGACTCCAGGGAACATTGATTGATAGGAACTTATCAAATGCCTCCATAGCTACACTGAAACCAAGCACCACCCAAGGGCTAACAAGTTCCAGAGCAAGACATACCAAGCAAATTCTTCAGCAACACAGGAACATAGCCCTGAGCTTCAATACACAGGCTGCCCAAAGTCACTCCAGACCCACTGGCATCTCATAACACATTACTGGACACTTCATTGCACTCCAGAGAGAAGAAATCCAGCTCCACACACCAGAACACTGACACAAGCTTCCCTAACCAGGAAACCTTGACAAGCCACCTGTCCAACCCCACCCACAGTGAGGAAAATCCACAATAAGAGAACTCCACAAATTGCCAGAATATGGAAAGGCCACCCCAAACACAGCAATATAAACAAGATGAAGAGGCAGACAAATACCCAGCAGGTAAAGGAACAGGATAAATGCCCACCAAACCAAACCAAAGAGGAAGAGACAGGGAATCTACCTGATAAAGAATTCCAAATAATGATAGTGAAAACGATCCAAAATCTTGAAAACAAAATGGAGTTACAGATAAATAGTCTGGAGACAAGGATTGAGAAGATGCAAGAAAGGTTTAACAAGGACCTAGAAGAAATAAAAAAGAGTCGATATATAAAGAATAATGCAATAAATGAGATAAAAAACACTCTGGAGGGAACTAATAGTAGAATAATGGAGGCAGAAGATAGGATAAGTGAGATAGAAGATAGAATGGTAGAAATAAATGAAACAGAGAGGAAAAAAGAAAAAGAAATTAAAAAAAATGAGGAAAATCTCAGCCTCTGGGACAATGTTAAATGTCCCAATATTCAAATCATAGGAGTCCCAGAAGAAGAAGACAAGAAGAAAGACCATGAGAAAATACTTGAGGAGATAATATTTGAAAACTTCCCTAAAATGGAGGAGGAAATAATCACCAAAGCCCAAGAAACCCAGAGAGTCCCAAACAGGATAAACCCAAGGCAAAACACCCCAAGACACATATTAATCAAATTAACAAAGATCAAACACAAAGAACAAATATTAAAAGCAGCAAGGGGAAAACAACGAATAACACACGAGGGAATTCCCATAAGGATAACAGCTGATCTTTCAATAGAAACTCTTCAGGCCAGGAGAGAATGTCAGGACATACTTAAAGTGATGAAAGAAAATAACCTAGAGCCCAGACTACTGTACCCAGCAAGGATCTCATTCAAATATGAAGGAGAAATCAAAAGCTTTCCAGACAAGCAAAAGCTGAGAGAATTCAGCACCACCAAACCAGCTCTCCAACAAATGCTAAAGGATCTTCTCTAGACAGGAAACACAGAAAGGGTGTATAAACTCTAACCCAAAACAATAAAGTAAATGGCAATGGGATCATACTTATCAATAATTACCTTAAACGTAAATGGGTTGAATGCCCCAACCAAAAGACAAAGACTGGCTGAATGGATACAAAAACAAGACCCCTATATATATTATTTACAAGAGACCAACCTCAAAACAAGGGACACATACAGACTGAAACTGAAGGGCTGGAAAAAGATATTCCACGCAAATAGAGACCAAAAGAAAGCAGGAGTAGCAATACTCATATCAGATAAAAAAGACTTTAAAACAAAGGCTGTGAAAAGAGACAAGAAAGAAACTACATAATGATCAAAGGATCAATCCAAGAAGAAGATTTAACAATTGTATATATATATGTACCCAACATAGGAGCACCACAATATGTAAGACAAATGCTAACAAGTATGAAAGGGGAAATTAACAATAACACAATAATAGTGGGAGACTTTAATTCCCCACTCACACCTATGGATAGATCAACTAAACAGAAAATTAACAAGGAAACACAAACTTTAAATGATACAATAGACCAGTTAGACCTAGTTGATATCTACAGGACATTTCATCCCAAAACAATGAATTTCACCTTTTTCTCAAGCACACGCGGAACCTTCTCCAGGATAGACCACATCCTGGGCCATAAATCTAGCCTTGGTAAATTCAAAAAATTGAAATCATTCCAAGCATATTTTCTGACCACAATGTAGTAAGATTAGATTTCAATTATAGGAGAAAAACTATTAAAAATTCCAACATATGGAGGCTAAACAACACACTTCTGAATAACCAACAAATCACAGAATAAATCAAAAAAGAAATCAAAATATGCATAGAAACAAATGAAAATGAAAACACAACAACCCAAAACCTGTGGGACACTGTAAAAGCAGTGCTAAGGGGAAGGTTCATAGCAATACAGGCATACCTCAAGAAACAAGAAAAAAGTCAAATAAATAACCTAACTCTACACCTAAAGCAACTAGAAAAGGAAGAAATGAAGAACCCCAGGGTTAGTAGAAGGAAATAAATCTTAAAAATTAGGGCAGAAATAAACGCAAAAGAAACAAAAGAGACCATAGCAAAAATCAACAAAGCCAAAAGCTGGTTCTTTGAAAGGATAAATAAAATTGACAAATCATTAGCCAGACTCATCAAGAAACAAAGGGAGAAAAATCAAATCAATAACATTAGAAATGAAAATGGAGAGATCACAACAGACAACACAGAAATACAAAGGATCATAGAAGACTACTATCGGCAATTATATGCCAATAAAATGGACAACTTGGAAGAAATAGACAAATTCTTATAAAAGTACAACTTTCCAAAACTGAACCAGGAAGAAGTAGAAAATCTTAACAGACCCATCACAAGCACAGAAATTGAAACTGTAGTCAAAAATCTTCCAGCAAACAAAAGCCCAGGTCCAGACGGCTTCACAGCTAAATTCTACCAAAAATTTAGAGAAGAGCTAACACCTATCCTACTCAAACTCTTCCAGAAAATTGCAGAGGAAGGTAATCTTCCGAACTCATTCTATGAGGCTACCATTACCCTAATACCAAAACCTGACAAAGATGCCACAGAAAAAGAAAACTACAGGCCAATATTACTGATTAACATAGATGCAAAAATTCTTAACAAAATACTAGCAATCAGAATCCAACAACACATTAAAAAGATCATACATCATGACCAAGTTGGCTTTATCCCAGGGATGCTAGGATTCTTCAATATCCACAAATCAATCAATGTAATACACCACATTAACAAATTGAAAAATAAAAGCTATATGATTATCTCAATAGATGCAGAGAAAGCCTTTGACAAAATTCAACACCCATTTATGATAAAAAAAAAAACCCTCCAGAAAGCAGGAATAGAAGGAACATAACTCAACATAATAAAAGCTGTATATGACAAACCCACAGCAAACATTATCTTCAATGGTGAAAAATTGAAAGCATTTCCCCTAAAGTCAGAACAAGACAAGGGTGCCCACTTTCACCATTACTATTCAACATAGTTTTGGAAGTTTTGGCCACAGCAATCAGAGCAGAAAAAGAAATAAAAGGAATCCAAATTGGAAAAGAAGAAGTAAAACTCTCACTGTTTGCAGATGACATGATCCTCTACATAGAAAACCCTAAAGACTCTACCAGAAAATTACTAGAGCTAATCAATGAATATAGTAAAGTTGCAGGATATAAAATCAACACACAGAAATCCCTTGCATTCCTATACTCTAATAATGAGCAAATAGAAAGAGTAATTAAGGAAACAATTCCATTCACCATTGCAATGAAAAGAATAAAATACTTAGGAATATAGCTACCTAAAGAAACAAAAAACCTATATACAGAAAACTATAAAACACTGGTGAAAAAAATCAAAGACACACTGATAGATGGAAAAATATACCATGTTCATGAATTGGACAAGTCAATACAGTGAAAATGAGTATACTACCCAAAGCAATCTATAGATTCAATTCAATCCCTATCAAGCTACCCATGGTATTTTTCATGGAGCTAGAACAAATAATTTCACAATTTGTGTGGAAATACAAAAAACCTCGAATAACCAAAGCAGTCTTGAGAAAGAAGAATGGAACTGAAGGAATCAACCTGCCTGACTTCAGGTTCTACTACAAAGCCACAGTCATCAAGACAGTATAGTACCGGCACAAAGACAGGAATATAGATCAATGCAACAAAATAGAAAGCCCAGAGACAAATCCATGCACCTATGGACACCTTATCTTTGACAAAGGATGCAAGAATATACAATGGAGAAAGGACAATCTCTTTAACAAGTGGTGCTGGGAAAACTGGTCAACCACTTGTAAAAGAATGAAACTAGAACACTTTCTAACACCATACACAAAAACAAACTCAAAATGGATTAAAGATCTACAAGTAAGACCAGAAACTATAAAACTCCTAGAGGAGAACATAGGCAAAACACTCTCTGACATAAATCACAGCAGGATCCTTTATGACCCACCTCCCAGAATATTGGAAATAAAAGCAAAAATAAACAAATGGGACCTAGTTAAAATTAAAAGCTTCTGCACAACAAAGGAAACTATAAGCAAGGTGAAAAGACAGCCTTCAGAATGGGAGAAAATAATAGGAGATGAAGCAACTGACAAAGAATTAATCTCAAAACTATACAAGCAACTCCTGCAGCTCAATTCCTGAAAAGTAAACGACCCAATCAAAAAATGGGCCAAAGAACTAAATAGACATTTCTCCAAAGAAGACAGATGTCTAACAAACACATGAAAAGATGCTCAACATCACTCATTATCAGAGAAATGCAAATCAAAATCACAATGAGGTACCATCTCATGCCAGTCAGAATGGCTATGATCCAAAAGTCTACAAGTAATAAATGCTGGAGAGGGTGTGGAGAAAAGGGAATCCTCCTACACTGTTGGTGGGAATGCAAACTAGTACAGCCACTATGGAGAACAGTATGGAGATTCCTTAAAAAACTGGAAATAGAACTGCCATACAACCCAGCAATCCCACTGCTGTGCATACACACTGAGGAAACCAGAATTGAAAGAGACACGTGTACCCCAATGTTTATCACAGCACTGTTTATAATAGCCAGGACATGGAAGCAACCTAGATGTCCATTGGCAGACGGATGGATAAGAAAGCAGTGGTACATATACACAATGGAGTATTACTCAGCCATTAAAAAGGACACATTTGAATTAGTTCTAATGAAGTGGATGAAACTGGAGCCTATTATACAAAGTGAAGTAAGCCAGAAAGAAAAACGCCAATACCGTATACTAATGCATATATATGGAATTTAGAAAGATGATAACTATAACCCTGTAAGCGAGACAGCAAAAGAGACACAGATGTATACAACAGTCTTCTGGACTCTGTGGGAGAGGGCGAGGGTGGGATGATATGGCAGAATGGCATTGAAACATGTATATTACCATATGTGAAACAAATCGCCAGTCCAGGTTCGATGCATGATACAGGATGCTCAGGGCTGGTGCACTGGGATGTGCCAGAGTGATGGTATGGGGAGGGAGGTGTGAGGGGGATTCAAGATGGGGAACACATGTACACCCGTGGCAGACTCAGGTCAATGTATGGCAAAACCAACACAATATTATAAATAATTAGCCTCCAATTAAACTAAATAAATTTATATAAAAATAAATAAATAAATAAATAAAATTAGACCATGGGCATGACACGTTGCTTCAGTAAAGCGATAAATGAGGAGAAGAAAAAATTTTTAAATTCTTGACTTTGAGTTTGAAAAAAAGTACTTGTTAGCTATAGTGCATGTGATAGTCTTAAAAGTCAAAACCTTTGACTGCAAAAAATAGAATAAAGCTTATTTCTGTATCCATATCTGTTAAAAAAAATAAAATAAATAAAATAAAATTGACAAACAACAAGACCTACTGTATAGCTCAGGAAACTCTACTCAATATTCTATAGCAACCTAAAAGGGAAAGGAATTTGAAAAAGAATATATATATATATATATATATATAACTGAGTCACTTTGCTGAAACTAACATAACATTGTCAATCAACTATATTCCAATATAAACTAAAAAAAAAAAAAAAACTACTTAGGAATAGAGTAATATTTTCCCATAAGTTAATTAAAGTACTGATGGAATCATCTCTTCTTAGAAGATGGGGCAAAGGTCTCCTTATGACATTTTCCTGGAGTAGTTTAGCTAAACCAAGGAGTTTACTTATACTCGTAGACTCTATGTTCTGCGTTCCTTATTCTCTCCCTTTAGAAGTTACAAAAATAGGTACTGGGTTGTACATGCAGGGACAAAAGAAATGTAATCATCTGACAATTTTGAATGACATTAAATGAAAATCAGGAAACAGATTTTAGTTTTGCTTCCAATTGTTATTCACCTTGTTACATACTGTTGGTTGGCTTAATGCGATTAGTTATCCCTAAACTTCTCATCCCTCTTCACACCCTATTATGGAGCCTCTGAAAGTATGATAATCTTTTCCTAACAGTCCCTCATAGCTGGGCTTATCCATGGGGTTCAGATCTGGCCAGTGAACAAAATGGTAAGCCATCTGGAGGCTTCAAGGAAAACATTTTCTTCTCAGGAGAAGGAACAGAATTTTGTCCCTTTTACTTGTGTGAATGCAAACATGTTTGCTGAGGCTGTGGCAGTCGTTCTGTCAGCATGAGGTGACCAGCATGGGAAAAGAAGAGAACAGTAGGACAGTGAGCAGCTTTGGTATGACTGAGCTTGTGATAGCTTCTCAGGGACCTGAGTCAATCCCAGTGACTGCTGAACTCTGGCTTTCTTTGTATCTGAGTAAAGTAAACTATTTTGAAACTCAGACTATGTGCAGTCTCATGCATTTGTAAAATATACACTATCAGGTTACTACTGTGCTGTGCTTAGTCGCTCAGTCATGTCCGACTTTTTGTGACCCGATGGACTTCTGCCACCAGGCTCCTCTGTCCACGGGATTCTCCAGGCAAGAATACTGGAGTGGGTTGCCATGCCCTCCTGCAGGGGATCTTCCTGACCCAGGAGTCAAAACAGGGTCTCCTGTACTGCAGCTGAGAGACCAAGGAAGCCCGTATCAGGTTACTAACCCCTGAACGTACAGGAACTTCAGTTTTGTTTTGTTATGGTTTTGGGAGGGAGGGTTGTTTGTTTGTTAAAGGTTTCTTATTGTGGTAAAAGTCACATAATATAAAACATAGTATTTTAACGGTACTTAACTGTACAGTTCACCTGCGCTAAGTACATTCATATTGTTGTGCAACTCTCACCATCATCCATCTCCCAGGTTTTTCCCCCTCCTAAACCAATTCTGTCCATGTTGAACACTAAGCCCCCACCCCCACGCCCTGGAATCTACCAATGAGCTTTCTGACACTGAATTTGACTATTGTAGGTATCTCAAATGGGGGTGGTGGTTTAGTCGCTAAGTTGTATCTGACTCTTGTGAACCCATGGACTGTATGTAGCCTGTCAGGTTCCTCTGTCCATGGGGTTTACGAAGCAAGAATACTGAAGTGGGTTGCCATTTCCCTCCCCAGGGGATCTTCCTGACCCAAGAATTGAACCCAGGTTTCCTGCATTTCAGGCGGATTCTTTATTGACTGAGCCACTAGACTGGCATTCAGGTAGCTCATATAAGTGGAATCAAACAGTATTTGTTTTATAAACAAGAGACGTGACGCCACCAGCCCCAGTGTTCAGTTATGGAGAGACGCTGACCATAACTAAGGACAGTGGTGGGGATACGACCGTTACTTTAACTTTCCTTTTCAATAACACAACCGGATATTTCCCTTAGGAACTGACGAATGAGAAGATAGATATCTTCATGTGTCATAGCTTATATTGATTTTAAAACAAAATAGTTTTTTTTTTCAGAGTCTATGCAGTCCTTTTATATAGAGATTGGATATTTCAGCTGATACCAGGCAACTCAGGGATTATTCAATTTCAACAGTAAAATGTATTTCAAACATAGCTTTACATATAGCAATAGATTTTTCATGATTTTTTACTAAATATACTCTAGTGTTTTTAATATAGTATAGATTTTTACTAAATATAAATGTAGAGTTTTACTAAATATATTATAGATTTTTTATGAATGTAGTGGACAATTTTCATCTACATCTTACTTGAGTTCAACAAGATTTAATGCATTTGACCACAAACCACAGTGGTTTCTTGAAATTCTCTCTTTCTCTACAGTTGTCTGACAGTCCTGGGTTTTCTCCAACCTCTGTTCACATTCTCTGTCTTCCTTTCAACACCTCTTTGGCTACTTTTTAAGTGTTGACACTGCTTAGCCATCTTTTCTTTAAGCAGTATATTCATTACTTTATGGATGTTGCCCACTCACACAGCTTTAAATATTTCCATCTTTTTAACCCTTTTCTCTTTTATGAACTGGAGTCATGGGGTGTCCCTGCGCTCCATCTGCATTAATCCCTTGTTTACTTCAGTTACCACAGGATTTCCAGATGATCAGTTAGCCAGATTCTACATTTTAACCCCAAGTTCCTATCTCTGTTTACCTGTCTGTCTACCTTTCTATCAATCTTCCCAGCTAGTGTATAGGTCTAGATATATATGTATATGTTTATCTACCTACCTATCTAATCTTTATCTGTCTATCTTGTTGTTGTTCAGTTCCTAAGCCATGTCTGACTCTTTGCGACCCCAAGAACTATACCACACCAGGCTCTTCTGTCCTTAATTATCTCCCAGAGTTTGCTCAAATCCATCTCCATTGAGTCAGTGATGCTATCTAAACATCTGATCCTCTGCCATCCGCTTCTCCTCCTACCCTCACTCTTTCCCAGCATCAGGGTCTTTTCCAATGAGTTGGCTCTTTGCATCAGATGGCCAAAGTATTGGAGCTTCAATATCAGTCCTTCCAATGACTTTCAGAGTTGATTTCCTTTAGGATTGACTGGATTGATCTCTTTGCAGTCCAAGTGACTCTCAAGAGTCTTATCCAACACCACAGTTTAAAAGCATCAATTCTTTGGTGCTCAGCCTTCTTTATGGTCTGGCTCTCACATCCATACATGGCTACTGGAAAAACCATAGCTTTGACTGTCTATCACTATTTGTCTCTATTCTCCTATCCATCACCCACCAATCTCCAATTTCCCCAATCCTTTTACTTTGAAATACATGATCAGTCAGCAATGGAATCTCCTCTATCTCTTCATCCCTTATGGAAACATCCCCCTTATATTCTTGCTCTAACTAAAATCTGGTTCTCTGAGAAGAGTACCTCCTGACTGCCTCTCAAGTTATAGGTGCTATCCTTCCACACCTCTCAGAGTATGAAGGAGGCAGCATAAGTCTATTTCTTGCTTTTCAGTGCTAAACCTAGATCATTCTCCATTTCTCTACCCTAAAAATCATTAAATTCATGTCATCAGTCAATAACAACTACTATCTGTTCCCTATCTAAGAAACCCTGGGTCACCCCCTTTTTTTGCTTTAAAGATTTTATTTCTGAATATGGTATCACTCTCTCCATCCACAAGCATCATAATTCTTGCTGGATTTACTGTTTCTGTAGATGACTCTTCCAAACATGCTAGCCTTTCAGTTTCTTGACTACTTCTCCATTAACATACTTGAGCTCCACCTTACCTCTTGGGTGTCCCTGGTAGCTCAGGCAGTAAAGAATCTGCCTGCAGTGCAGGACATGTGTGTTTGATCCCTGGGTCAAGAAGATCCCCTGGAGAAGGCCATGGCAACCCACTCCAGTATTCCTGCCTGGATAATCTCATGGATAGAGGGTCCTGGTGGGCTATAGTCCATGGGATTGCAAACAGCTGGACACAACTGAGCAGCTATCACTTTCATTTAACTCTGGGACCCTTATCAAGGCTTCAATTCCCCCAGAATTCCAACTTAAAGCATATCATTGATTGACTAGCATCTTCTGTCTGTTTTACTTAATATATATACTATTCTTATTCCAATTATCATTTGAAATACCAATCATTTATAGCTGTCATGTTGACACTATCTCATAACCAAATTAATCACTTTTATCTTCTTTAACTGTAATCACAATTTAAATTGATTATACCTTTAATGCATTTCTTGTCTTTCTCTTTGTTATACTAACTAGCAAAATACCAACCATGTTTACATCCATCATTTTCCTAAATGGTGCTACAACTGTGTGTTTAAATATGGGTAGAGGAAAACTTACAGTCATTCCAACTGGTCTCCCTTTCAATTTTTGCCATGTGCTTTATTAACTTTTATAGTGTACTTCATGTGCTTTATTATTTTACCATTCTCCTAAAAGAATTCTTCACATCTTTTATTTTTCAAAACAATAAAAGTTTGAACTTTCTCAAAACTTCAAAATCTCAAATGATAAATGTCCTTGTTATATACATCACTCAGAAAACAGAGAAAACATCCTCCAGTTTCCATCTCCTCAGAGACCCAACCTCTAACACATCTGCTCTTAACTTCAGATGCTCAACCACCTGTATCTATGCATGTTACTTGTCCATTTGTTCTGGTTTTGTCCAATTACCATGACTGAACTGTCTATGTTCTAGTGGAAGAACAGCCATGCTAATTATTCCTTAAGCCGCATACTTTCTCATCTCCTGAAAGACATCTCTCTAGCAAGTGTCCTCTCTTTTCTCCCACATTTCTGATTTGTACCTCTCTTATCATTCCCCTCAGCCTATAAGCACTCTATCTCTTCTTTCCCTGTATGCTACCTTCCCAGAATACTACACTATTTGTCTTTTGTTTTTCAAAGATAGATTTTTTTAAATGTGTTTATTTTTAATTGGAAAAAAATTGCTTTACAATGTAATGTGAGTTGTTTGCCATACATCAACATGAATCAGCCATAGGGATACACATGTGCCCTCCCTCTTAAACTTTCCTCCCACCTCTCACCCCATCCCACCCCTCTAGACTGTCATAAAGCACTGGATTTGAGCCCCCTGCATCATAGAGTAAATTACCACTGGCTATCTCTTTTTCATATGGTAAGGTTTATGTTTCAGTGCTGCTCTCTGAATTCTCCTTCCCCTGCTGTGTCCAAAAGCCTGTTCTCTATTCTCTGTGTCTCTGTTTCTATTCCTGCACTGCAAATAGGTTTACCACTATCATTTTTTTTAGAATATATATATATATATATGTATGTTAATATACAATATTTGTTTTTCTCTTTCTGACTTCACTCTGTATACGAGGCTCTAGGTTCATCCATCTCACTTGGAACTGACTCAAACTTTCCTTTTCATGGCTGGTCAATATTCCTTTGTATATGTGTACCACAACTTGTTTATCCATTCATCTGCCAGTGAACATCCAGAGACATCTTCCATGTCCTGGCTGTACAAACAGTGATACAATGAACACTGGGGTTCATGTGTCTTTAGAATTGCACTACACTAATTTTCTATTGTCCTTTTTAGAAAATACACTTTAAAGGATTATTTGTATTTGCTTAATTTGTCTTCTATCTTTGCATTTTCTCATGAGCCAACCAGAAGTTTTATCTTTACTACTGTTTCAAACCATCTCTTACCAAATTTGGCAATGGCCTCCAAATTGTTCATACCTGTGGCTGACACTCATATTGACGTATCAGCAACACTGAGCCATTTTGATTGCTTCTCCTTTAGATATTTTTAAAAATTGGATTCATGCAGGGCAGACATCAAGTCTTCTTGACTAATTCTCAGGACATTTGCAGTTTTGTTTTCATCTTTTATCCTTAAAATTTGGCAAGCAATCCATAGACTTCTTGTCCTTTCTTTGTAATTAACTTTGGTATTCTAGTCATCTAGTCTGCTGACTTTAAATGACATCTATATACTGATGACTGCCTTATTCGTATTGTTAGGACCTTTCCCTTCGACTTCAGATTATATATTTAACTATTGATTGGACATCACATTGGGCACTAAATAAGGGACCTCTACTTAGATGGTTTAAAACTGAGCTGCTGAATTTCACCATAACCCTCACACCAAATTTGTTTTTACTGCATTGTCTTCAGTAATACAATCAATAATATCATATTTCCAAATGTCAAGGAAAAACAGGCAGCAAAACAAAATAATCCTTGAAATCACCCATGATTCCTTTCTTCTTATATCATATAAATATAGTACATTCTCTTTTGATGTTTTCAAACTGTGGTGCTAGCGAAAACTCTTGGGAGTTCCCTGGACTGCAAGGAGATCAAACCACTCAATCCTGAAGGAATCAAACCTGAATATTCACTGGAGGGACTGACGCTGAAGCTGTTATACTTTGGCCAACTGATGCAAAGAGCCAATTCATTGGAAAAGACCCTGATGCTGGAAAAGATTGAAGACAAAAGGAAAAGGAGGTGACAGAGGATGAGATGGTAAGATAGCCTCATGACTCAATGGACATGAATTTCAGCAAAGCCCAGGAGACAGTGAAGAACAGAGGAGCCTTGTGTGTGTCAGTCCTTGGGGTTGCAAAGAATTGGGCATGACTTAGTGACAGAACACAGTATATTCTCTTAGTTCAACCTTTAAAATATATCCAGAATCCACCCATCTGTCACCATCTTCTTTACAAACACCCTGTCTGGAGCAAGCATCTTCTTTTATCTTGTTTATTATAATAGTTTCTTATCCAGTTTTCCCCTTTGCTTGCTTCCCCTATAGTCTATCCTCAAAACATCATCCAGAGTCGCCCTGTTAGGGGGGAAAAAATTAGATGGTATTATTACTTTACCCAAAACCTTTTGATGAGTTCCTAACTCACTATAGCAATATAAAGATTCCTTCCAGGACTTTCTGTTTATGTTTTTCTCCTCTGTTAGAATATTAACCATTTCCTCTGTCACTCTCTCATTTTTTCACTTTACCCCATAATGATGCTCTCCTTAACTTTACATGGATACACCAGATATGCCAACTTTCAGAGTCTTTCCACTGAATGATTTTTCTGCTTAGCTTGTTCATTCCCCAGTGGCTCACACCTTTATAGTTGAGGTCTTCATTCAAAAGGTTATTTTCTCAGTAAGGTCTTTCTTGATGATCCTAAAAGAAATGGAAATGAATTCACATTCTTTATCTCTTCTCCTATTTTACTTTTCTTCATGGCACTTGTAACCATCTGCTACGTTTCATCACTTGTTTATTGGATAAATAAACAGAATATATTGTCTAAATATATTAACTAAGCCCTAACAGAGTATATGTTCACAGCTATTTGTAAGGCCTCCCCAGACAGCCATTTTGCTTTTTTGCATTTCTTTTCCATGGGGATGGTCTTGATCCCCGTCTCCTGTACAATGTCATGAACCTCCGTCCATAGTTCATCAGGCACTCTATCTATCAGATCTAGGCCCTTAAATCTATTTCTCACTTCTACTGTATAATCATAAGGGATTTGATTTAGGTCATACCTGAATGGTCTAGTGGTTTTCCCTACTTTCTTCAATTTAAGTCTGAATTTGGTAATAAGGAGTTCATGATCTGAGCCACAGTCAGCTCCTGGTCTTGTTTTTGCTAACTGTATAGAGCTTCTCCATCTTTGGCTGCAAATAATATAATCAATCTGATTTCAGTGTTGACCATCTGGTGATGTCCATGTGTAGAGTCTTCTCTTGTGTTGTTGGAAGAGGATGTTTGCTATGACCAGTGCATTTTCTTGGCAAAACTCTATAAGTCTTTGCCCTGCTTCATTCCATATTCCAAGGCCAAATTTGCCTGTTACTCCAAGTGTTTCTTGACTTCCTACTTTTGCATTCCAGTCCCCTATAATGAAAAGGACATCTTTTTTGGGGTGTTAGTTCTAAAAGGTCTTGTAGGTCTTCATAGAACTGTTCAACTTCAGCTTCTTCAGTGTTACTGGTTGGGGCATAGACTTGGATTACTGTGATATTAAATGGTTTGCCTTGGAAACGAACAGAGATCATTCTGTCGTTTTTGAGATTGCATCCAAGTACTGCATTTTGGACTCTTTTGTTGACCATGATGGCTACTCCATTTCTTCTGAGAGATTCCTGCCCACAGATAGTGACTGCAGCCATAAAATTAAAAGACGTTTACTCCTGAGAAGAAGAGTTATGACCAACTTAGATAGCATATTCAAAAGCAGAGACGTTACTTTGGCAACTAAGGTCCGTCTAGTCAAAGCTATGGTTTTTCCAATGGTCATGTATGGATGTGAGAGTTGGACTGTGAAGAAGACTGAGCACTGAAGAATTGATGCTTTTGAACTGTGGTGTTGGAGAAGACTCTTGAGAGTCCCTTGGACTGCAAGGAGATCCAACCAGTCCATTTCGAAGGAGATCAGCCCTGGGATTTCTTTGGAGGGAATGATACTAAAGCTGAAACTCCAGTACTTTGGCCACCTCATGCAAAGAGTTGACTCATTGGAAAAGACTCTGATGCTGAGAGGGATTGGGAGCAGGAGGAGAAGGGGACGACAGAGGATGAGATGGCTGGATGGCATCACTGACTCGATGGACGTGAGTTTGAGTGAACTCCGGGAGTTGGTGATGGGCAGGGAGGCCTGGTGTGCTGCGATTCATGGGGTTGCAAAAAGTCGGACACGACTGAGCAACTGGACTGAACTGAACAGAGCATATTCCTCACAGGGCAGGGATTTTATGTCACATATATTATTGCTATATATTCAACTTCTAGACAGATTTCTTGAAACATATTAGGCACTTAGGCAAGATTTATTTAATATATACATTTTCTGTTCCATGTTATAGTTGTGTTCTAAAATTCATACTGAACGTTTACATGTATGTATTGCAAAACATCACTAGATCAGCATATTAATATTAATATCTTCTTTCTTCTACACCATCTCAGATGGTAAAACGTTATTAGCTCAGTCATATCTGACTCTTTGTGACCTCGTGGAGCCTGCCAGGCTCCTCTGTCCATGGAATTCTCCAGGCAAGAATATTGGAGTGGGTTGCCATGCCCTTCTCTAGGAGATCTTCCCAACCCAGGAATCAAACCCGATCTCCTGCACAGCAGGCAGATTCTTCACCATCTGAACACCAGGGGAAGAAGCCCAGATTCTACATATGTGTGTCAATATACAGTGTTTTATTTTTTCTCTCTCTCTTTCTGACTTACTTCATTCTGTATAACAGGCTCTAAATCCACCCATGTCTCTACAGATGACCCAGCTTCATTCCACTTTTGCTTATAGTTGTTATGCCAGTAATGATTGTTTCTTGAGTTCAAATCAGTGTGACAAGGGAAGCTTGTAATGTAAAGGTTAAGACTAAGCCTGTGCCTATGTAGTTGGTAGGTCATGAGGTTTAAATTCCATTGCCATCACTAATAGCTGAACTTGAGCATGTTTCTTTTCTAAATTTAACTTTATCTTAAAAATGGACTAGTTTGTATTATTGTTAATATTTAAAAATAACTTATGTAATAGCTTAATGCACATAGTGTTCAATAATTTATGGCTATTATTTGTTTCATGTGGAAGGAGTTGAGATTCCCCATCCACCCACAACTTTGAAATGTGTTGCCAGTCCAGGTTCAATGCATGATACTGGATGCTTGGGGCTAGTGCACTGGGACGACCCAGAGGGATGGTATGGGGAGGGAGGAGGGAGGAGGGTTCAGGATGGGGAACACATGTATACCTGTGGTGGATTCCTTTTGATATTTGGCAAAACTAATACAATTTTGTAAAGTTTAAAAATAAAAAAACAAACAAACAACAACAAAAAAAGAATTTGATGGATTCTTAGACTTTTTAGCTTAAACATTTACTCCATTTAAAATTCCTTTTTCCTTAATATGAATTTAGAAATCAAAATAAGCATTCTTAGATAGAGCGACCAGGCAAAAAAAGAACATTAGTAAGACCTTTAAGATGACCAAACAACAATGGACGTGAAAGGATAGATAAATGTGGGTTTTTGTAAATTTTATTTTGACCACATTGATTGATTGAATTAATTTCATAACATTTACATTAACTAAAAATGGACAAATATTATTCTCAGTAAGGAATATAAATGATGGAAGAAGAACATGGTTCATAAATCATGAGGACTGAAAGTAAAATGTGACAAAAAGAGCAGAGATAATCTGCAACCGTGGAAGTTTGTGTGAAATCCTGCCTGCAGGATTCCACTGAATGGATTGAAGCTCTGTCCGACATGCCCAGGAGCTGTCTTGATAATGGGTCTGTTGCTATGGAAGCAGCTTCAATCTTAGTAATATTTGGCAGCTCCAAGAATGGTTTTACACAATTTTTTTCCTGAATGTGAGAGAAAATGATAACAACAAATAGATGAAAAACATATAAACAATGGGATAATCTAGCACCAACAAGTCAGACCACTTGTTTTCACATAATTCAGCCTAATGAGGGAAATGGAATGTCAAAATTGAGAATTTTTTATCCTCTAGTAAGATGACCTGAAGAAGGCAATGGCACCACTACTCTTGCCTGGAAAATTCCATGGACAGAGGAGCCTGGTAGGCTGCAGTCCATGGGGTCGTGAAGAGTCAGACATGACTGAGCAACTTCACTTTCACTTTTCACTTTCATGCATTGGAGAAGGAAATGGCAACCCACTCCAGTGTTCTTGCCTGGAGAATCCCAGGGACAGAGGAACCTGGTGGGCTACAGTCCATGGGGTCACAAAGAGCTGGACACAACTAGCGACTGTACACGGAGAAGGCACTGGCACCCCACTCCAGTACTCTTGCCTGGAAAATCCCAGGGACGGGGGAGCCTGGTGGGCTGTTGTCTATGGGGTCGCACAGAGTCAGACATAACTGAAGCAACTTAGCACCAGCAGTAAGATGACCAGCGACTAATTTTTCCAAGTCTCTTTTGCATAATTTCCCACTCTGTCACATGTTAATGTTTACTCTGTGTGGCTGCACCTGCCTAGAATAAACGCAACATGGTGTCTGGTTTGTTTCTTATATTCTGAAAGTGGATGGAATCCTGCCATTGAATGTTGTGCATTTGTTAAACCTGACTTTCACATGCTGCTTTTATCAGTTAATTTTTGACTCATCTAAATGCAGAAATGCAAATCTATAATATTTTAAGCTTTTCTAATTGCAAATGGGATACATGTGCCTAATTAAAATACTAAATTGATAATACATGTGTAATATTAAAACAGAATTCAATACCACTTTCTCCCTTTCTCAGTCTTCCAGAGTTAACATTCTCTATCTTTTTATGCTGCGATAGTTCTGTATTTTTTTAATTTAAATTTATTTATTTTAATTAGAGGCTAATTACAGGATTGTATTTGTTTTGCCATACATCAACATGAATCCGCCACGGGTGTACACATGTTCCCCATCCTGAACCCCCGTCCCACCTCCCTCCCCATACCATCCCTCTGGGTCATCCCAGTGCACCAGCCCCAAGCATCCTGTATCCTGCATCAAACCTGGACTGGTGATTCATTTCTTCTATGATATTATACATGTTTCAATGCCATTCTCCCAAATCATCCCTCCCACCTCCCTCTCCCACAGAGTCCAAAAGACTGTTCTATACATCTGTGTCTCTTTTGCTATTTCGCATACAGGGTTATCATTACCATCTTTCTAAATTCCATATATATGTGTTAGTATACTGTATTGGTGTTTTTCTTTCTGGCTTACTTCACTCTGTATAATCGGCTCCAGTTTCATCCACTGCATTTTTTAAAATAACCAGTGAATATTGCTATCTTTTGATTCACTGATTTATATTATCATCCATTAACTTCATATTGTTTCAGGTGAGAATTTTTTCTCTTATGTCTAATCTTTCCATCTTCACATTTTATAGCTTTTTAAATAATTTTTTTCATTATTATAATTATTTAAACTGTTTAAGTTGAGCCAAATGGTCTAATAAGATCATATTTCTCCTCTTTTGGCATTTTTTGTTTGACCTAGACCTAGCAAGGGGCTCTTTTGTTTTTTCATTTGTATAGGTGTCTTTGGATTTCTGACTAAGTTTTCACATCCCCTTTTTAATAACTTTATATTGCCCATCAAAACAATTACAACATGTCTAGCTTTATCTGAAATTCTATTTGTTCTATTATTTTTCCTTACTGGAGCTTCCTGACATTGTCTCCCATAGTGATCTGATTATTCTCTAAACCTGCTCTATCATCCCGGATCTCCCCCTCATCATCATCATTGGGAATTCTCTTTGGCCTCTATCCTCTGTTAGATCCATTGTTTGCTGAATTCTGTCTTATCCTTTGTGTTCTCCCTCTTATTTTGGTTAGTTAACTCTTCCGGTAACTTCTTGAGAATGAGAACATGAGAAGTACATTTTTGAAATTTCATCAAAAAATGCCTTTGTTCTATGCTTACTTTTGATTGATTGATAGTAGAATTCTGTGTTTAAAAAGTCTGACCTGGAGCAGACAAATGGTTTTGAAAAGAAGAATGAATTTGGAAGTCTCACTTTTGCTGACTTCAAAGCTTATTACCAAGCTATAGTAATCAAAATAGAAGGTGAATAATGCAAAGAAAGACATATAAGTCAATGAAATAGAAAAGAGACCCCAGAAATAAATCCTTGCAGATGCAGTCAAATGATTTTGACAGGGTGCCAAGACTTTTCAATAGAGGATGGGCAGTCTTTACAACAAATGGTTTTGGAGAAACTAGACATCCACATGCCAAAGAATAACATTGGACCCTTACTTTATACCATAAATGAAAATTGGCTCAAATTGTATCAAAGCCTGAAATGTAAGATTTAAAGCTATTAAACTGATAAAAGAAAATCTATTGGAAAAGTTTCATAACTTTGAGTTTGACCGTAATTCTTGGATATGACAACAAAATCTCAAGCAACAAAAGTAAAGGTCAATTCATTGGTTTACATCAAATTAAAAACTTCTGTGCATCAGATAAACAAAAACAGAATTACCACATGACCCAGCAATTCCACCTCTAGACTATATCCAAAAGAACTGGAAGTGAGCTCTCAAAGAAATGTTTGTACACTCATGTCAATAACAGCATTTTTCACAATAGCCAAGAGGTGGAGGTACCACCCTTTGACAAACAGATGGATGAAGAAATTGTGGGATGTATGTATAATGGAGTATCACTCAGTCTTAAAAAAGAATGGAATCTTGTCACATGATGGGATGTGATCTTGTACCAACACAGATGCACCTTGAGGACACTGCTGCTGCTGCTGCTAAGTCACTTCAGTCTTGTTTGACTCTTTGCGACCCCATAGACAGCAGCCCACCAGGCTCCCCTGTCCCTGGGATTCTCCAGGCAAGAACGCTGGAGTGGGTTGCCATTTCCTTCTCCAATGCAGGAAAATAAAAAGTGAAAGTGAAGTCGCTCAGTCTTGTCTGACCCTCAGTGACCCCATGGACTGCAGCCTTCCAGGCTCCTCCATCCATGGGATTTTCCAGGCAAGAGTACTGGAGTGGGGTGCCATTGCCTTCTCTGTGAGGACACTATGCTAAAGGAAATAAAGTGAACTTGCTCAGTTGTGTCCAACTCTTTGCAACCCCATGGACTGTAGCCTACCAGGCTCCTCCATCTATGGGATTCTCCAGGCAAGAATACTGGAGTGGGTTGCCATTTCCTTCTCCAGGGGATCTTCCCAACTCAGGAATGAAACCCAGGTCTCCTGTATTGCAGGCAGATGCTTTACCCTCTGAGCCACCAGGGAGGCCACACTAAGTGAAATAGGCCAGTCACAAAAAGCCAAATTCTATGTTATTCTACTTTCTTGAGGTATCTAAAATGGTCAAAGTTTCCCAGGCGGCTCAGTGGTAAAGAACCCATCTGCCAATGCAGGAGACACAGCTTCAATCTCTGGGTCAAGAAGATCCCCTGGAGAAGGGAATGGCAACCCACTCCAGTATTCTTGCCTGGGAAATCCCATGGACAGAGGAGTCTGAAGGGCTCAAAAAGTCCTTGGGTTTGCAGAGAGTTAAACACAACTGAGCAACTAAAAAACAACAAAGAACAGTCAAATCATTCAAACAGAAAGAATGTTGGCTGCCAGAGGCTTGAAAAAGGTAAAAGTGGGAAGTTTCAAATGAGTATATAGTGTTCATTTTGCAAGATAAGAAGTTCTGGAGATTGTTTGTACAACAATATAATTAACATTACTGAACTGTACACTTAAGAATAGTCAAGATGGTAAATTTATGTTATGTGTATTTTTCCACAATCAGTTTTTTTCAATGCAGAATAATTCTGAAGAGGATACTTGGTTCACTAAGTTAGAATATGCATAGAACTGTACTTGAAATACATAGAATCTTCCATTTGTGTTAGTTCTTGTCATACTAAGTATTATTGTTTACCTCCATTGTTACGTTTAAGAAGTCCAAAGTTATTCCAATCCCTCCTGCTTAAACATGTGCCTTTTACCTTCTATTGGAAATTCACCCCACTGATGCTCCTTCTTGTGGTTTAGTCACTAAGTTTGCCCCACTCTTTTCAGCCCCATGCTTCATAGCCCACCAGGCTTCTCTGTCCATGGGCTTTCCCAGGCAAGAATACTGGAGTGGGTTGTCATTTCCTAACCCCATTGCTGCTCTTAGCTCTTTCCTATGTTGGAAACTAAATCTACATTTTTCAAACACACTTGCCTACAGAGATCTGCTTCCCTTTCCACCAAATGAGAGGGTTTGCGTCAGACCCAGAAGGCAGAAGACAAGCAGAGGCATAGTATTGCCCCAACATTAGCCAGCAGATGTGGCTTTTTATAACACCTTCTAGGCATTCTCCTGCCATTTATAGGTGCAAATGCTGCTGGAAGCAGATGATCAATGGTGCTTTTATGAGTTTTCATTATTTCCAGAGGCTTGATACACAATTGATAGGCTCTGTTAAGTATTACTTTTGCCTAAAACTCATAAGGAGAAGGAAATGGCACCCCACTCCAGTACTCTTGCCTGGAAAATCCCATGGAAGGAGGAGCCTGGTAGGCTGCAGTCCATAGGGTCGCTAAGAGTCGGACACGACTGAGCGACTTCACTTTCACTTTTCACTTTTATGCATTGGAGAAGTCAATGGCACCCCACTCCAGTGTTCTTGCTTGGAGAATCCCAGGGATGGGGGATCCTGGTGGGCTGCCGTCTATGGGGTCGCACAGAGTCGGACACGACTGAAGCAACTTAGCAGCAGCAGTAGCAGCAAAACTCCTAAAGTGATTTCTCTCTTCCTGTAGAGTTGTGAACAAGTACTGGTATATGACTACTATACACCTCACCCAAAATTGTTTTTTTAGTTTAAAAAAGAGGAGATGGGAGAAGCTTTAGCTTAGCTGTAGGGAGTGGGTGCTGAGAATTTGTTACAGGCAGCAGGCCTGAGACACTATTTATTATGCAAAGGTAAAATAGTCTGAAACATTTGGTTAACTGGGAAGAGAGACACCCTGTAAGAATCTGAGCATTGATATATTGGCTCCAGCTTGTTCTGTCTGGCATTAGCTGAGCTCAGGGGGCGTTGTTTGGTTTGCAACAGAAATGTAAAACAGAAAGTTCATAATATAGGGGGCATTCATAGTGAGGCTCAGTGGGATTTGCCAGCCTCTATAGACATGACTTTTGGGATCTCCATTTCTGTACTTTTTTAAATGCACATGTGCATTGAATCTTGTTTCTTTTTCTTATAGAGTTAATATTTGATGGGGAAGAGAAGTAGTTCTTAGTTACTAGATCTTTGGTCCTAGAGGAGTGACATGTGCACCTGTGACCCACCCATAGTTCTTGGCTTAGAAGGATTATTTTATTTGATACCAGGTATCAACTTTTAAAAGATATTATTTAACACCATTTATCTGAATTTAAAGTGTATTTGTTTATATCACTATATTGAAATACTCTATGATCAATATTAGTCCATTAAAGATACACATATTATGAGGATTATTTGTCTTTTCTCTAGATGCTAGATAATGCATTAAGGACTAAACACATTCTTTATGTAGGGAATTTTTATTTTCTTGAATAGATAAAAATTTGTGATGACACTAAATTGTGTTATTTTATCACTTAAATCCATTGTAGGAACTTCTATTTACCTGTAGCACAATAACTTCAATTAAACAACTTCTAAAGTATACCTCTTTCTTTAAAATTATTTTTTAAACACAGATTTTGGCTTGACAGATATTTTAATAATGTAATACCCAAGATTTTTCTTTCTGTTATATCACATTTACAGAATGCAAAAATATAACCTTATAATAGGCACATAATTTAATGATTTTAAATTTGAAGCAAATAGAGATAAGTTTTAAGGTAGCCCTTGAATTTCAAATTATTTAGTCCTTGATACAGATTTCAAATGCTTAAATAAAATAGATAGATGACATTTTTCCTTCATTCTTGCTTGACTTTATCAGAACACAACTTGATTTTGTATATGCATATAAAATCTGTTGAATGAGAAAATCTATATAATAATCTCCATTGGTGCTAAGAAGGCATGCCATAGAAAACAAAATAAAATATAAGGAATTGCTCACCTAATTTTTTAAGAAAAAAAAACTAGCTAGTTTATAAGATACATTCATATCATTATACAATATCTATCATAAATCAAGAAGCAAAATTCTAATTAATGGTAAAACTTTGGAAGCACTTCCATTAAAAGCAGAATCAAAATATGGGTGGTGCCATTTAGCTTTTCCATTTACCTTGTTCGGAATTTTCTTGCAGATTTAGTAAAGCATTTCAAAAAATCATAGACATATATTTGAGACACAAGCAAAATTATTCATGAAATTTAACTAAAGTATTGTTAAAATTAGCAAGAGAACTCAGAAAATTGGCCAGAAAAAAAGTAAAAGATTAAATACTTTTAGTAAATAAAATGGTGAGACTCTAGAACAATAGTAATACAAATATTTTGTTTAAATATAGACATGACAATAAGATAACATATAAGAATTCTGTGAAAAAAATATAAAACAATGTAAAATATTAAAGGAAGAACGTCTGCTTTTAGTAACAATGGACTACATATATCAGGCAGAATAGTCAACTAAGAGCACATACAAAACCTGCAAAATACCAAAGACGGTGTTTTTGAAGGCTTAAGAGAGCTGTGAGAGGCAGTGAGGAATTACAGGGCCAATGTCTTTGGAAGAAAGCTCATAACCAGCCCAGAATTGGGGCCATGATTTTATTACGGGCTTCTATTTATTGTGGAAATTTTTAAGCCAATTTGTAAGCCAATCTTACTCATAAATGTCGATGTAGCATTCCAATAAAATTCTAACAAGCCAAATCCAGCAATACATAAAAAGAACTATAATTTCAACAAATTTGTGTTTATTTCAGGAATATAAAGCTCTTTTAATCTAATTTACCTCATTAACAGAAGAGAGAAATGATTATGTCAATAACAGAGAATAAACATCTATTATAGTTGTATATCCATTTGTGATTTTTAAAAATAGCAAAATAAGAACAGAAATTTCTCCATCTGATAAAAGATCTTCACAAAACTTATAGCAACCATACTTTATTGCTAAATTATAGACATTTGTCCTCTGAAATTATACACAAGGTAAGAATACCTGCTGTCACCACTCTATTCAACATTTAACTGGACATCACAAGCCATATAATAAAGCATGAAAACTAAAGTATATGAAATTTGAAAAGGAAAACATGAAAGTATAATCATTTGCTGACAATAAAAACTGTGTACAAAGAATTGACACATAAATGATTAAAATGTCAAGTTAGTTAAGCAAGTATGTTAATTACATAGTAATTATCATGCTTGATGGTTAAAAGAAGTCATAGGGGTCACTTTATCATCACAAAAAGTCCGGAGATTTCAAGTATAGGCCTTCATGTCCTGTCTCCACCAAGTCACATGGGACACAATTTTGTCTGAGGCCCAGAGCACCACTGGGCTACAGGCCCTTCCTCTCCTTTTCAATGGGGTGTGGGACGATGCCAACACAGTGCCCAACCTGCAACCAGTGGTGGGTCTCTGATAGGAGGCCAAGTAAACCCACCCCACTATAAAACCAGTCTGACCTGCAAAACCACACCCAAGATTCTCCCAAACCAGGAGCAAATGGTAAATCTAACTATTGTTACTAAACAATGCTGCTGCTGCTGCTAACCGGCCTATATGTCCTGGTCTCACAACCAGACAGAGCCATGGGTATAAAGTGTCAATCATCTCTGGTTAATACATCCTATACAACCGACCAGTGTTACAGAGTTCACCACCATGCTCCAGGCAGCTCTGAAGATGAACATGTGTTCTATAAAGACCAATTGTGCTTAATCCATGCTTTACAGCAGGATGGCATTATGAAGTGTACAAAAATATTTCCTTTTGTAAAAATATTAAAATTAAAATTTATTGACAATAGCATCCAAAATGTAAAAAAATAAATAAATCTAACACAAAATTTTCAAGACTTCTACACACACACATGCATGCATATACCCACAGGTGAAAATTTTACTTAAAAAGTGTAATAATATTGAAATCAATTCCAGGCAAATATAATTTATATTATATATATTATATATATATATGTGATTTACCTGGAATTAATTTCAATAATATTCAGTTCAGTTCAGTCACTCAGTCGTGTCCAACTCTTTGCGACCCCATGAATCGCAGCACGCCAGGCCTCCCTGTCCATCACCAACTCCCAGAGTTCACTCAGACTCACATCCATCAAGTCAGTGATGCCATCCAGCCATCTCATCCTCTGTCATTCCCTTCTCCTCCTGCCCCCAATCCCTCCCAGCATCAGAGTCTTTTCCAATGAGTCAACTCTTCACATGAGGTGGCCAAAGTACTGGAGTTTCAGCTTTAGCATCATTGCTTCCAAAGAAATCCCAGGGCTGATCTCCTTCAGAATGGACTGGTTGGATCTCCTTGCAGTCCAAGAGACTCTCAAGAGTCTTCTCCAACACCACAGTTCAAAAGCATCAATTCTTCGGTGCTCAGTCTTCTTCACAGTCTGACTCTCACATCCATACACGACCACTGGAAAAACCATAGCTTTGACTAGACGGACCTTTGTTGGCAAAGTAATGTCTCTGCTTTTGAATATGCTATCTAGGTTGGTCATAACTTTTCTTCCAATAATATTACACTTTTTCAATAAAAGTATCACATGTGGGTATCTGTGTGTATGTATATATATATGAGTGAGTGAGTGAATGAAGTCACTCAGTCATGTCCAACTCTTTGCGACCCCGTGGGCTGTAGCCTGCCAGGCTCCTCTGTCCGTGGGATTCTCCAGGCAAGAATATTGGAGTGGGTTCCCATTTCCTTCTCCAGGGGATCTTCCCAACCCAGGGATCAAACCCAGGTCTAATGCATTTCAGGCAGACGCTTTATCCTCTGAGGCACCAGGGAAGCCCCGTGTATATATATTCACCATCATATATATAGATATATGTATATATGTATATATATATATATATATAGAGAGAGAGAGAGAGTCAGTTTTCATTCCAATCCCAAAGAAAAGCAATGCCAACAAATCTTCAAACTACCTCAAATTGCACTCATCTCACGTGCTAACAGAGTAATGCTCAAAATTCTCCAAGCCAGGCTTCAACAGTACGTGAATCAACCATGAACTTCCAGGTGTTCAAGCTGGATGTAGAAAAGACAGAAGAACCAGAGATCAAATTGCCAGCATCTGTTGGATCATAGAAAAAGCGAGAGTTCCAAAAAAAATCTACTTCTGCTTTATTGACTATGCCAAAGCCATTGACTATGTGAATCACAACAAACTGTGGAAAATTCTTCAAGAGAAGGGAATACCAGACCACCTGACCTGCCTTTTGAGAAACCTGTATGCAGGTCAAGAAGCAACAGTTAGAACTGGACATGGAACAACAGACTGGTTCCAAATAGGGAAAGGAGTACATCAAGGCGGTATCACCCTGCTTATTTAACCTATATGCAGAGTACAACATGTGAAATGCCAGGCTGGATAAAGCACAAATTGGAATCAAGATTGCCAGGAGAAATATCAATAACCTCATATATGCAGATGAAGCCATACTATGGCAGAAAGCAAAAAAGAACTAGAGAACCTCTTGAAAGTGAAAGAGGAGAGTGAAAAGTTGGCTTAAAACTCAACATTCATAATACTGATGTATCAGTCTTATGAACTCTGTGGGGGGGGGGGGGGGCGAGATTTGGGAGAATAGCAGTGTAACATGTAAAATATCATATATGAAACGAGTCGCCAGTCCAGGTTCGATGCACGATACTGGATGCTTGGGGCTGGTGCACTGGGATGACCCAGAGGGAGGGTATGGGGAGGGAGGAGGGAGGAGGGTTCAGGATGGGGAACACAGGTATACCTGTGGCGGATTCATTTCGATATTTGGCAAAACTAATACAATATTGTAAAGTTTAAAAATAAAATTAAAAAAAATTTTTTTTCAGAAAAAAAAATAAAATAAAATATTGTATTAGTTTCAGCTATACAGCAAGGTGATTCACTTTTAATGTTTATATTATATATGTATTACTTATAGCATATATAATAAATATATATATATATTCAGGAAAAAAAACCTCAACATTCAGAAAATTAAGATCATGGCATCCAGTTCCATCATTTCATGGCAAACAGATATGGAAACAATGGAAACAGTGAGAGATTTTATTTTTCTTGGGCTCCAAAATCACTGCAGATGGTGACTGCAGCCATGAAATTAAAAGACACTTGCTCCTTGGAAAGAAACCTATGATCAACCTAGACAGCATATTAAAAAGCACAGACATTACTTTGCCAAAAATGTTCCGTCTAGTCAAAGCTATGGTTTCTCCAGTAGTCATGTATGGATGTGAGAGTTGGACTATAAAGAAAGCTGAGCCCTGAAGAATTGATGCTTTTGAGCTGTGGTGTTGGAGAAGACTCTTGAGTCCCTTGGACTGCAAGGAGATCCAACCAGTCCATCCTAAAGGAAATCAGTCCTGAATATTCATTGGAAGGACTGATGATGAAGCTGAAACTCCAGTACTTTGGCCACCTAATGTGAAGAACCAACTCACTAAAAAAGACCCTGATGCTGGGAAAGATTGAAGGCGGGAGGAGAAGGGGATGACAGAGGATGAGATGACTGGGGCATCACCAACTTAATGGGCATGAGTTTGAGAAAGCTTCAGGAGTTGGTGATGGACAGGGAAGCCTGGCGTGCTGCAGTCCATGGGGTCGCAAATAGTCGGACACAACTGAGTAAATGAGCTGAACTGAATTTATGATGTATATATAACATTATATTCCTGTAAAGAATTTTAAATATAGATAACGTAAGAGACAATGAGCAAGAGATTTGAGCAAGACCCTCACCAGGGATGTATTCAAATATTCTACGTGCATGTAAAACATTGATATACTTCACCATATATCTGGACAATGCAAGCTAAGACCACAATAAGATGCTACTATCCACTCACCAAAATGATTAAAAAATGTTGACAGTTGGAACAACTCTTCTACACTCCCCAGACTACCAGTCGCTACTGCTTGCAAGTAATTTGCTACAACGATTTCAGAAAACTATTTAGTGCTATTTTATAAATTGGAACAAAAACTTAGCTTGCTTAAGAAACAAAGGGGAATCCAGTGTAGGTAGGGTGTCTGAGGTGAAGAGAGACTGGGGTGGATGAGTTCAGAAAATGCACAGATGCCCAGCTAACCAGAGCCTAGTAGGACATAGTAGTGATGAAGATTTAAGTGCAATGGCTTCCCATTGTGAGACTTTAAGCAGAGATATTAATAAGTAATTATACAAATTATATTTCACTTAACTATTCTGTTATATACATGGAATGACTCAAATGGAGCAAAAATGAAAGCAAAAAATATCAGTAAGATTGTGTTAGCAATCTGCAACTAAGAGGGTTCAGGTGAAAATATTCTGTGGAAAGAAGCAGATGGGTTCAAAACATTTTTTGGAGGTATCGCCAAATTAATGAGGGGTGATTTGGGGGCCAGTGGCTTTGAAGAACCAGGAGAACTAAAGATGTCTTCTAATTTGTAGAGGTGTGAAGTGGCTGGTCATTTATTAATATAGAAAGAAATTTAATGCACCGTTTAGCTTTGACTTTTGTCTCCTTACTCAGTTTGACCACATTAACTTTTGTTCCACTTTAGTCCACCTTTCTGAACCCCTTCATTCAGAGTTGGGATATGGTTTGATGAGGCAAAGAGAAAGAATTGTGTACAGGTAGATAATCCAACATATTCCTGTAATTTAAGACCGTTGAGAGTTTAGAATAGAAATGTGGATTCCATTTTTCCACTCTTTTCTACAAGAACACAGGGACAAGACACAGGGGATTTTTCTAAATTAGGGGATTTTCTAAATTGTCATCCCATGAGGAAGGTTATTGTAGAGGAAAGGTAAGGATAGAAAAACAAATCAGAGCCATATAAAATTGGTAATAAAGATTGTACTTTGCCTTGACAGTTATTTTGTGCATTAACTGAATAGTTTAAGAAAAAATTGGTGCATTAATATATTTTAGATCAAATGTGCCAAGTTCTTAGAAGTTAAGCAGTATCAGAAAAATGGTTGTTAATTATTGAGGTGACCTTTATATTACTCTGTCTTTTCTGAAAATAATTGTCTTCATAGTCTGTCTGGGAAGCGTACACTGTTAAGTACTGTCTTATTTTTCTAAACAAAAGGATATAGCATTAGTCATTTAAACAAAAATAGAGACCAAACCAAAACAATGTATTGTGCTTTTTAAAAAGTATTTTTTACATTCTATTTTTATGTGCAAATAGAAATGGTAGCATAGAAGATCAATGTAATGCAATTAGTAATTAACAATGAACACAGAAAAAATGAAAATAATGCCATACTTCTAATGGGAATGCATTATGATTAGTGGCAAAGTATTGCATGTAAATAATCTGGATAGCAGCTTCCACATTAATTATCACAGAAGGAACACTAGCTTTTCACCTGTTACAAATTTGATTACAAAATTTCAGATCCTTAATCACCTTCAAGAGAATGGGTGAATTTCGTTTTTACAATTTATAGTGATGAAAATGTGAGAAAATATTGATTTTTAGGCCACTATATAACTGAAATAAATTAGTTTCTGAATTAAAATGTAATGTTAGTTTTTATTTTCTTGGCCCCTTCATAGCCTCAGTAAATCTTTAAAAATAAATATATATAATACATACTATATATAATACTATATATTATATATATACTATATATATTTTATATTTTATTAGTATATATATACTAATATATATATTATACTATATATATACTACATATACACTGGAGTGGGTTCTTGCCTGGAGAATCCCAGGGACGGGGGAGCCTGGTGGGCTGCCGTCTATGGAGTCGCATAGAGTCAGACACGACTGAAGCAACTAGTACCTTCTATTTGTTAAGGATATTTCCTTTATTTTATTGAATTATAATTGTTTATACATCTTACATCAGTTTCTGGTATACAGCAAAGTGATTCAACATAAATTATATATATAATATATATTCAATATAAGTTCTATTCCATTTAAAATTATTACTAAATAATGGATGCATTTCTGTACTGTACAGTATAACTTTGCTACTTAGATCTATTTTATACATAGTAGTATAATCTTTTAATCCCATACACCTATCTTGTCCCCTCTGCTTCTTTCTCCTCACTGGTAACCATTAGTTTCTTCTCTTTATTTGTCAATCTCTTTCCTTTTTTGTTTTGGAGGGGATACTATCTGGTGCATTATTATCATTAAAAATTTTTTATTGAAGTATAGTTCATTTACAATATCGTATAAGTTTCAAATGTACAACATTGCTGTTGTTTTATATGTGTGTATTTTTTTCAGATTCTTTTCCATTATAAGTTATTACATGATATTGAATACAGTTCCCTGTGCTGTACCATTGGTTCTTATATTTTTTGTTATATTAAACTAGTTCATTTCATTATTTACATTCCATATATAAGTGATAGCATAGAATATTTGTCTTTGAGTTTCACTGGGCTTCCCAGGCGGTGCTAGTGGTAAAGAAGCCGCCTGCCAGTGCAGGACATGTAAGACACATGGGTTTGATTCCTGGATCAGGAAGATCCCCCGGAGGAGGGCATGGTAATCCACTCCAGTATTCCTGCCTGGAGAGTCCCATGGACAGAGGAGCTTGGTGGGCTACAGTTTGTGGGGTCACACAGAGTCAGACATGACTGAAGCAACTTATTTCATATACGTGACTTACTTCACCAAGCATAATACTTCCAGTGTCAGTCTGTGTTGTTGCAAATAGAAGAATTTCATTATTTTTGGGGGGACTGGGGAATATTCTATTTTCTGTCTCTCTATCAATTGATTGCACCTTCCTATGCATTCATCTGTTGGTGGACACTTAGGTTGCTTCCATATTTTGGCTGTGGTAAATAGTGCTGCTATGAACATTGGGGGACATGTATGTTTTCAAATTAGTGGGGTTTTTAAAAATTTCTTCAGATATATACCCAGCAGTAGAATTGCTGAACCATGCTGTAGTTTTATTTTTAGTATTTCGTGGAACTTCTGTCCTGTTTTCCACAGTAGATGCACCAATTTACATTCCCATCAACAGTATACAAGGGTTCCCTCCTCCCCACATCCTATCAGTATTTATTATCTTTGTTCCTTTTGATGGTAGCCACTCAGACAAGTGTGAGAGTGATATCTTGTTGTTGTTTGGATTTGCATTTCTTGAATGATTAGCATTGTTGAGCATCTTTTCCTGTTGGCCATCTACATATCTTTTTAGGAACAATGTCTATTCAGGGCTCATGTCCCTTTTTAGCCAGCTTTTATATTGACTTGTATGAGTTCTTTATAGTTTTTTATATTGAACTATATATATAGTTCAATTATATCTCAGGTATTAACCTTTTATAAGTTACATCATTTGCAATGTGCTGTGCAGAAGCGTTTACAGTAACTCAGGCACTACTTCTCTATTCTCACTTCTGCTCCTTTGCCACAGGAGACAGGTCAAACACAACACTACTACAGTTTATGCAGTAAGTCCTCTATGCCCTCTTCTAGAGGTGCTATGGTCTCAGGCCTTTCATACATTCCGCCCTTATTTTTATAACTGATGTCAGGAACTATTCTAATTTCCTTCCTTTACATGTTGTTGTTGTTCAGTCACTCAGTCGTGCCCTATTCTTTGTGGTCCCATGGACTGCAGCACCCCAGGCTTCTTGTCCTTCACCATCGGAGATTGCTCAAACTCATGTCCATTGAGTGGGTGATGTCATCCCACCATCTCACCTCTGTCGTTGCCTTTTCCTCTTGCCTTCAATCTTTCCAGCATCTGGGTCTTTTCTAAACAGTCAGCTCTTTCCATCAGGTGGCCATAAGTATTGGAGCTTCAGATTCAGCATCAGTCCCTCCAGTGAATATTCAGGACTGATTTCCTTTAAGATTGATTGCTCTGATCTCTTTGCAGTCCAGGGGACTCTCAAGAGTCTTTTCCAACACAATAGTTCAAAAGCATCTATTCTTAGTGCTCAGCCTTCTTTATGGTCCATTTCTCACAACCATACATAAATACTGGAAAAAAACATAGTTTGGATTACATGGACCTTTCTTGGCAAAGTAATGTCTGTGCTTTTTAATATGCTGTCTAGCATAACTTTGGTCATACCTTTTCTTCCAAAGGGCAATCGTCTTCTAATTTTATGGCTGCAGTTACCATCTGTAGTGATTTTGGAACCCAGGGACATAAAGTCTGTCACTATTTCCATTGTTTCCCCATCTATTTGCCATGAAATGATGGGAATGGATGCCATGATCTTAGTTTTCTGAATGTTGAGTTTTAAGCCAACTTTTTTCAATCTCCTCTTTTGCTTTCATCAAGAAGCTCTTTAGTTCCTCTTCATTTTCTGCCATGACGGTGGTGTCATCTACGTATCTGAAGTTATTGATATTTCTCCGTGCAATCTTGATTCCAGCTTGTTCTTCGTCCAGCCCAGAATTTTGCATGATGTGCTCTGCATATAAGTTAAAGGAGCAGGGTGATAATATACAGCTTTGACGTACTCCTTTCCCTATTTGGAACCAATCTGTTGTTCAAGTCCAGTTCTAACTGTTCCTTCTTGATCTGCTTATGTATTGGTTAGGAGCCAGGAAAGGAGGTCAGGTATTCCCATCTCTTTAAAAATGTTCCACAGTTTGTTATGATCCACTCAGTCAAAGGCTTTAGTATAGTCAATGAAGCAGAAGTTTTTTTTCTGAAATTTTTTTGCTTTTTCTATGATCCAATGGATGTTGGCAATTTCATCTCTGGTTCCTCTGCCTTTTTTAAATCCAGTTTGAACACCTGGGATTTCTCAGTTCATGTACTGTTGAAGCTTCACTTGAAGAATTTTGAGCATTACTTGCTACCGTGTGAAATGAGTGCAGTTGTGTGGTAGTTTGAACTTTCTTTGCCATTGCCTTTCTTTGGGATTGGAAAGAAAACTGATTTGTAGCTGTCTGCTTTTCCCAGCACCAATTATTGAAGATACAGTCTTTTTTTCCATTGTATATTGTGGCCTAGTTTGTTGCATATTAATTGACCATAAGTGTGTGGGCTTCTTTTCTGTCTCTCTATTGAGTTCCACTGATCTGGGTGTCTATTTTGGTTTCAGTAGCATGCTGTTTTGATTACTGTAGCTTTGTAGTGTAGTTGGAAATCATGAAGTGTGATTCCTCCAGTTCTGTTCTTTCCCAAGATTGCTGTGGTAATTTGGTGTCTTTTGTGGTTCCCTATAAATTTTAGGATTATTTGTTCTATGAAAATGTGAAAATTGACATAGGTATTTTGATAGGGAATGCATTAAATGTGTAGATTCACTTGGACAGTAGGAACATTTTAACAATATTAATTCTTCCAATCCAAGAACACAGGGTATATGTCTATTTCTTTGTATCATCTTAAATTTCCTTCATCAATGTTTTCTAAATTTTAAAAGAGTATAGGTATTTCACCTCCTTGGTTAAGTTTACCTCTATTATTTTATACATTTTGATGTGATTTTGAACAGTTTGGGTTTGTTCTTTTTTTTTTTTTTTGCTTTCTTTTTCTGATAAGTCATTGTAAGTGTGTAGAAAAGCAACAGACTTCTGCATGTTAATGTTGCATCAAGCAACTTTATCAAAATCATTTGTTGTTTCTAATAGTTGTCTGGTAGAGAATTTAGGGTTTTTAAATCTATTATCATATCATCTGTACATAGTGACAATTTTATTTCTTCCCTTCAGTTCGGATGCCTTTTACTTCTTCTGCTTGTCTGATTGCTATGGTTTGTTGGTGCTGTTTAATCAATAAGTTGTGCCTGACTCTTTTGTGACCCCATGAACTATAGCACACCAGGCTCCTCTGTCCATGAGATTTCCCAGTCAACAATGCTGGAGCTGGCTGCCATTTCCTTCTCCAGGGAATCTTCTCAACCCAGGGATCAAAACCATGTCTCCTGCATTGGTGGGCAGATTCTTTACCACCGAGCCACTAATTGCTATGGTTGGGACTTCCAATACTATGTTAAACAGAAGTGGTGAGAGTGAGTGTTCTTGGCTTCTACCTCATGTGAGAGGAAAGACTTTTGTCTTCTCACCATTGAGTATGATGTCAGCTGTGATTTTGTCATAAATAACCTTTACTTTGTTGAAATATATTCCCTCTATACCAACTTTGAGGAGAGTTTTTTTTCTGCTTCTGTCTTGATTACTGTGGACATGAAAAAACAGAAAAGAGTAAATTCTGCACTGGCTCTTTAGGACTCTTCAAAAATATGATATGCCATTTTGCTTGTCATATGCCTATCCCTTGTTTTTCTGGTTGTTTTGGCTCAGGTATGTCACATCAGCAAGCCTATCATTAATAAGAAATTTAATCTTACACATGTTAGGGCCATCAGCTATTTGTGAACAATAATACAGCATGTTGAAGATATAGCAACAGTTCTGGGTTTTAGGATGGAAATAGGGTCAATGAAAGTAGCTTGTAAATTATAGGTGGAATATGAAGAAAAAGAAGGATCAAGAATGAATCTCAGTTTTGCACTTATGACCCTGGGAGAGGACCTAAGATGTGATTTTCCCAGCATTGATAAGCAGTCAGGATAGAGAGAAAAAAGAAAACAGATAAATGGACCCATCTATGTTTGGCTATGATTTTAGTTTTCAGAATGTTGAGCTTTAAGCCAACTTTTTCACTCTCCTCTTTCACTTTCATCAAGAGGCTCTTTAGTTCCCCTTCACTTTCTGCCATAAAGGTGGTGTCATCTACATATCTGAGGTTATTGATATTTCTCCTGGCAACCTTGATTCCAGCTTGTGCTTCCTCCAGCCCAGCATTTCTCATGATGTACTCTGCATATAAGTTAAATAAGCAGGGTGACAATATACAGCCTTCACATACTCCTTTTCCTATTTGGAACCAGTCTGTATTCCATGTCCAGTTCTAACTGTTGCTTCCTGACTTGCATATAGGTTTCTCAAGAGGCAGATCAGGTGGTCTGGTATTCCCATCTCTTTCAGAATTTTCCACAGTTTATTGTGATTTGCACAGTACAAAGCTTTGGCATAGTCAATAAAGCAGAAATAGATGTTTTTCTGGAACTCTCTTGCTTTTTCAATGATCCAGAGGATGTTGGCAATTTGATCTCTGGTTCCTCTGCCTTTTCCAAAATCAGCTTGAACATCTGGAAGTTCACAGTTCATGTATTGCTGAATCTTGGCTTGGAGAATTTTGAGCATTACTTTACTAACGTGTGAGATGAATGCAATTGTGTAATAATTTGAACATTCCTTGGCATTACCTTTCTTTGGGATTGGAATGAAAACTGATCTTTTCCAGTCCTGTGGCCACTGCTGAGTTTTCCAAATTTGCTGGCATATTGAGTGTAGCACTTTCACAGCATCATCTTTCAGGATTTGAAATAGCTCAACTGAAATTCCATCACCTCCACTAGCTTTGTTCATAGTGATACTTTCTAAGGTCCCATCACTTCATGGGAAATAGATGGGGAAACAGTGGAAACAATGTCAGATTTTATTTTTTTGGGCTCCAAAATCACTGCAGATGGTGACTGCAGCCATGAAATTAAAAGACGCTTACTCCTTGGAAGGAAAGTTATGACCAATCTAGATAGCATATTCAAAAGCGGAGACATTACTTTGCCAACAAAGGTCCGTCTAGTCAAGGCTATGGTTTTTCCAGTGGTCATGTATGGATGTGAGAGTTAGACTATAAAGAAAGCTGAGCACTGAATAATTGATGCATTTGAACCGTGGTGTTAGAGAAGACTCTTGAGAGTCCCTTGGACTGCAAGGAGGTCCAACCAGTCCATCCTCAAGGAGATCAGTCCTGGGTGTTCATTGGATGGACTGATGCTAAAGCTGAAACTCCAATACTTTGGCCACCTCATGTGAAGAGTTGACTCTTTGGAAAAGACTCTGATGGTGGGAGGGATTGGGAGCAGGAGGAGAAGCGGACGACAGAGGATGAGATGGCTGGATGGCGTCACTGACTCGATGGACATGAGTTTGGATAAACTCCGGGAGTTGGTGATGGACAATGAGCCCTGGCGTGCTGCAATTCATGGGTCACAAAGAGTCAGACACAACTGAGCGACTGAACTGAACTGATGTTTGGCTATTAGAGAATAGTTTGGAGAAATATTAGTCCAAATGATGAATAGGAAAAAGAATATCAGTGGAGTGAGGGTCTTAATGAGGAACAAGGACACGTATAAGAGGAATAAGTAAATGAGCAAACCAGAAGGATAAGATGATTTTTCTGGTGGTCTTAGTGGTGGATCTATTTGGGGTCATGACAAAGCCAACATGTGACCATGAACTGATGACTGAGATAGAAGAGGAGGTCATTTAGAGAGACCAGTACATTTGATGAGCTTTCTGTGTATAAGATGAAATCATGAAGGATAATGGTGGGACTTTGTAGACTGGGTAACTCTATGTTTTTATTCAGTTGCTAAGTCATATCTAACTCTTTGTGACCCTGTGGACTGCAGCACTCCAGGCTCCTTTGTCCTTCACAATCTCCTAGTGTTTGTTCAGACTCACTCATGTTCACTGAGTCAATGATACCATCCAACCATCTCATCCTCTGCCACCCCCTACTCCTCCTGCCCTCAGGCTTTCCCAGCATCAGGGTCTTTTCCAATAAGGTGGCTCTTCGCATCAGGTGATCAAAGTATTGGAGGTTCAGCTTCAACATCAGTCCTTCCAATGAATATCCAGGGTTGATTTCCTTTAGGATTGACTGGTTTGGTTTCTTTGCAGTCTAAGGGACTCTTAGGAGTCTTCTCTAGCCCCACCGTTCGAAACATCAATTCTTAGGCACTTAGCTTTTTTTATGGTCCAGCTTTCACATCCTGTTTTCTTGTTCCACTCTTTTACTTCAGAATACATATTCTTTTTTTTACATGCAGATTTATTATTGGCATAGAGAGTTTCTTGACAATGTTGTGTTAGTTTCTGTTGTATAGCAAAGTGAATCAGTTGTAAGTATACATATATCCGCTCCCTCCCACCCCCCAACCCCACCCCTCTAGGTCCACAGCACACTAAGCTAAGCTTACTGCCAGATGGCGTAATTTTTTTTAACAATTTTTTTGAAAGATAGTTGATTTACAACATCATGTTAGTTTCAGGTATACAGAAAAGTGTTTGCTTTATACACACACACACACACACACACACACGCATAGGCATGTGTGTGTATGCTCAGTCACTCAGTCATGTCCAACTCTTTGCAACCCAATGGACTGTAACCCAAGAGGCTCCTCTGTCCATGGGATTCTCCAAGCAAGGATACTGGAGTGGTTGCCATGCCCTCCTCCAGAGGATCTTCCAGACACAAGAATTGACCCATGTCTCTTATGTCTCCTGCATTGGCAAATTCTTTACCACCAGCACCACATGTCTTGGTTTTACAGTTTCCATGTGGGCTAGAACCATCTGTGTTTTTAGATCTATTTTCCGCATCCTATTACAGCTCCCAGCATGTAACAGGTTTGTAATCATTGTTTTTTTTAATGAATTAATTTATGAAAACTTCTGGTCAGAACATTCTCAGAGGCATGTGTTTTTTGAGAGCAAATTGTAATTTCAAGGATTAGCTGAATGAGACCTAGAACTCATACAACGGATACTAGTTATCCTAACCTAATGGGTCAAGTTATAAAAATCCAGAGATTGTACCAGCAGGAATTAAAAGGTAATTTCAAATCCTATTTGCATATTCTTCTTTTCTCTCTTCTGTTCACCATCTGAGAGACAAATAACTGCAGAAGTTTAACACTTCTGCCAGGCAGAAACTGTAGCTATTTTGTACTGGCCCTGTGATTGCCCTTCATGAATGTTTAAATTTTATTTTTTGTAAAATATTGGGGGATATGCTGTGGGATGAATTGAGTGATTGGGGTTGACATACATACACTACTATATATCAATATAAAATTGATAACTGAAGAGAAACTACTGTATAGCTCAGGGAACTCTACTCAGTATTCTGTGGTGACCTAAATGGGAAGGAAATCTGAAAAAGAGAGGATACCTGTATAACGGATTCACTTTGCTGTGCAGTAGAAACTAACACCACATTGTAGAGTAATTAAACTCTATTAAAATTAATGAAAAGTTGTTTAATAATTTTATTTACTTATTTTTGGCTGTGCTGGGTCTTTACTGCTGCATGGGCTTTTCTCTAGGAGGGGAGAGTGGAGTGTAGCTGCAGTACCCTGGCTTCTCAGTGTGGGGGCTTCTCTTGTTTGGAACACAAGCTCTAGAATGCAAGGGCTTCAGTGGTTGTGGCTCCCGGGCTCTAGGGCACAGCTTCAATATTTGTGGTGCCAGGCCTAGATGCCCTGCGGCACATGGGATCTTCTCGATCCAGAATTAAACCTGTGTCTCCTGCATTAGCAGGTGGATTCTTTACCACTGAGCCACCAGGGAAGCTCTATTTTTTTTAAATAAAGAAATAAAAAATTAATGATAAAACCAAAAAAACATGGCCATGTATAACATGCTCTGAAAAAGAAAATAAGCCTTCCGTATGTGCGTCGTTTCAGTGTTTTTGATGCTTCTCCTTTCGGCCATCAGTTTAAACTGTTCAATGAAAATTAGGTTGATAAAAGAATGAGATGTGTTGTGAATACGAGCTAAGATTTCTGTCCTCTGAGTTCCGCTGTGTCCTTTGATGCCCTCGTTCTCCCATCATGCAGTGGACTAGTGATCAACTCCTCTTCATCATAATTCTTAAGTTGTCTCCTCACTACACTACAAGTGACCTTCTCGAATGAGTTTCCCCTTGAAGGATCATTTCCTCCTCACATTTGAAAATATCATAATGTTTTAATTATTATTTTCTTATTCTGTGTTATAATTATCATAATTTAACTTCCTAACTGACATTATAAAAAAGGTATTTTTTTCTCAAACTACATTTTTTTCTTAGTCGACAGTAATTGTTTAAAAAAAAAAAAAATATGTGATAATTATGGGACTGAATGGCATCTCCAAAACCTATTTTTTGACATCCTCAAAACTGATTGTCCTTTAAAATGACCTGAGAAGCTACAGCCTCTAAGGACTGGCACAAACCTGTCAAAAATCACTCTCAGAAACAGTGACAAAGACAGCTCACTGGCAGTGAGTTATTAAGTGAGGTAGAACTGAGAGCCGTAAGGTCAGACCCCGCCCCCCACAACTCTGCGCAATTAAACTCGGTTACCAGGTAAGGATGTGGATGTGGTTCACCAACTCTCCCAAAAGATACGAGAGTCACTCCTTTCAATGATGCTGGACCTACATTTGTCAAGAGACTTGACTGCTTCTTCAGACGGACCTTTCAGTTATCACCTCTGTGGTTAGGAGAGAGTCATCTTACCACTCATCATTTTTGTTATTATTATTATTAGATAAGAATTCATTGCCTTCTCATCTAAATCGTACAGGAGAGCATTGCGTTCCTGTCCTAGATTTCATTTCTCCATTTGACTCTTTATAATGGATTATCCTTACTGATTTTATCTACCTTATTTGGGAAAGAAGACTCTTGACACTGAAGGTCTAGGGACCCAGTGTTCATCTCTGCTTTGGGATCAATTTGCTTTAACTTAATGTTAAATTCCCAATTAATGCAGCAGATAATTGATACATAAAATCTAAACCTAATAAATCCGTGAAAAAATATTAGTATTATACTTACAATATAGAAGCTAACCATCCGTCAATTCAAGTAAAAGAACTAGCAGTGCTGCTTTCTATAAGCAGGACATTGGAAATAGGTCAAACACAGAAGAATACAAGTTAATCTTCATTTTAATAATCATTGTATCCACATTTAATTTTAACCATTTTATGATGCCGTGGAAATACAAAAGACTGCATATATTTTTTTGGAGACCTTTAGATATAATTTTATTTACATTTATTTATTTTTAATTGGAGTATAATTGCTTTACAATATTATGTTGGTTTCTGCCACACATCAACATGAATGAGCCATAGACATGCATATGTTGCCCCCTTCTTGAACCAACCTTCCACTTCACACCCCATCCTTCCCCTCTAGGCTGTCACAGAACACTGGATTTGAGCTCTCTACATCATTTAGCAAATTTACACTGGCTATCTAATTTTACATATGGTAATGTGTATGTTTCCATGCTGCTCTCTATTTGTCCCACCGTCTCCTTCTCGCACTGTGTCTTCAAGTCTGTTCTCTATATATCTGTGTATCCACTGCGGCCCTGCATATAGGTTCATCAGTACCATCTTTCTAGAAACCATATATATATGTTAATATATGTTTCATTTCCTCTTTCTGACTTACTTCACTCTGTATCATAGGCTCTAAGTTCATCCACCTTATTAGAACTGAGTCCAATGTGTTCCTTTATGTCTAAATAATACTCCATTGTGTATATATACCACAACTTCCTATCCATTCATCAGTTAGTGGACATCTAGGTTGCTTCCATATTCTAGCTATTGTAAATAGCTCTGCAATGAACATTGGAGTACATGTGTCCTTTTCAATTATGATTTCCTCAGGGTATATGCCCAGTAGTGGGAGTGTTGTATCAAATGATAGTTTTATTCCTAGTTTTTTAAGAAATCCCCATACTATTCTCCATATGGCTGTATCAATTTACATTCCCACCAACAGTACAAGAGGGTTCCCTTTTCTCCACATTCTCTCCAGCATATATTGCATGTACACATTTGATGGTGGCATTCTGACCACTAAGAGTTGATACTTCATTGTAGTTTTGGTTTGCATTTCTCTAATAATGAGCGAGGTTGAACATCATTTTATGTGTATATTAGCCATCTGAAAGTCTTCTTTTGAGAAAAGTCGGTTTAGGTCTTCTGCCCACTTTTTGTTTGGGTTTTTAATTTTTCTACTACTGAAGAGAATGAGTTGCTTATACATATTGGAGATTAATCCTTTGTCAGTTGTTTGATTTGCTATTATTTTCTCCCATCTGAGGGTTGTCTTTTCACCTTATTTATAATTTCCTTTGCTAGCCAACTTCCCTGGTGGGTCAGATGGTAAAGCGTCTGTGTGCATTGTGGGAGACCCAGGTGATCCCTGAGTTGGGACAATCCCCTGGAGAAGGAAATGGCAACTCACTCAAGTATTCTTGCCTGGAAAATCCCATGGACAGAGAATCCTGATAGGCTACAGTCCACGGGGTCGCAAAGAGTCGGACACAACTGAGCTACTTCACTTTCTTTCTTTCTTTCTTTCCTTCTTTCCTTCTTTCTTTCTTTTCTTTCTTTCTTTCTTTCTTTTCTTTCTTTTCTTTCTTGCTGGCCTACACAAATTTTAAGTGTATACCATCACCTTTGACCTAAGATGCCCCTGCAGAGCTATAATCACAGTCAAGAAAGTGAAGATATATTACCAAAAGTTTAATATAGCCCTTGGTAATCCCTTCTCCTTTCCTTCTAGCCAACCCGTAATCCCATCTTTCATATGCTTTTTGTCACTATAGGTTAGTTTGAATTTTCTAGAAATTTATATGAGTAAAATAATATATTGATAGTATACACGTTATTTCATCTGATTTCTGTCACTCGGTGCTATTGGTTTTAGGGTCATCATATGCACATAAAACTTCCACTCTTTTTATTATGAAGTAGTATCCCCGTATTTATGGGCTTCCCAGGTTGCTCAGTGGTAAAGAATGCGCCTGCCAATGCAGGAGACACAGGTTTGGTCCCTGAGTCAGGAAGATCCCTGGAGAAGGAAATGGCAACCCTCTCCAGTATTCTTCCCTGGAGAATCCCACGGACAGAGGAGCCTGGCAGGCTACAGTCAAAGGGGTCACAAAGAGTCAGACACGATTTAGTGAATGAGTGCTTGCACACACACACACACACACACACACACACTCACTCTCTAGTGTCTGGACACACTGCAGTGTGTTTATCCGTCTCCCTTTCCATGGACTATTTGTTGTTTCCAGTTTGGAGCTATTGTAACTAAAAGTATTATGAGCAGTCATGCACAGGTCTAAGCGGACATATGCTCACTTTTTTCTTGTGTAAACGCCTAAGAATGGCGTGCCTAGATCATGTATTATATATGTATGCAAAGTTTTAAAAAACTTTCAAATTGTTTACCAAAGTGTTTTTTACAATTTTCTATTCCAGCAGCAAACATATAATGATTCCAGTGCTTCTGTATTCTTGCCTAAACTTGGTATGGCTATTCCTTTTAGTTTGGTGATTCTAATAGGCATGGGATAGCACGTCATTGTTTTTAATTGGTGTCGTCCTGATGACAAATGATGCACTTAAAGATGAGGGGTGTGTTTACATTTGCACTGAGATGAGCTTTTTGGTTTTCTCCCCACCCCTTTCCTCCTTCCCTCAATTTCTTTGTGTCATTGCTGGTGATGAATATCTGTATGATTTTAAAGCATTTTAATATCTTTGAGTAAAAGGGAGGGAGAGTTTTGTTATCATGCCATATTTTACCATCTTCAAGAGGAAGTTTTTCCAGCTTTTGACTATTCCTCTGATTTGTAAGTATTTCTCTGTAAATACTCTATTCCTTTAGATAAATTGGTGATTTATAGATGATAGATAATCTTGCAAGTTCTACTCCCTTGAATAAACCATAGCTGACACAATATCTGTAGATAAACCAGAGATTATGCTGCCTTCATAATAGAAGATCACTGTTTTTGAAGGAACATTCAGTAAAGAAAATGAAGTTGTTGAAAATAAAAAATATACAAACAGATATGAAAAATTCAGTACAGAATTTCAAAGATAAATTGACAAAATCTCCCTAACTAGAGGCACAAATGAAAAAGAAAGAACAGAAGAGAAAAATAATTTTAAGAAATTGTATGACCAATTCAAAACATCAAAGATTTCTTGACAACCAATCTTGAGTTATCATTTCCAGAATGATTCAATCAGATAAGAAAAATTGCTTGAGTGAGGCATGGAATTAGAACTGAACATTTCAGGAAATGTATCCACAGGATGAGAATAGTTTATTCCTTTTATAGTAATATATATATATATATATATATAGTCACCTAGATGTAATTAATCAGTTCCTAGTTAAATGAAGAAAGTATAATAAAATATATATGAATAACAGTAGAAAATTTTAGTATAAAGATGGGAAGGCTATCTAGTTACTTACAATATAGACATTTCTGATATTAATGATGTGAACTTAGTCTTTAAGACTTTACTGTAAATCTAAGCAGTTTAACATTCATTAAAATCTCTTCACTCAACAATATTACTAGCATTGTTGTTTGCATATTTCAGGTGTCTATGCCTTCTTTACGCCACATTTGTTGGAACAATGAAAAGTTTACGAAACATGGATCACAGATAATTTTTCACTCCATCACTACAGGAATGGGAGAAAGAATCATTTATACTTTAGTGAGCTTTTTGGAAGTCTATTTTGGTTCCATAGAAATGTAAATCCACTCGTCTTGAAATCAAGACATGTATGTTAACATATAGTCCTTAATGTGGAGTTTCAGAAATCGCCTTCTTTTGTCCATTTGATAACCAAAGTTATCTCTTCACCACTCCCCCAACCACCCAGGCCAGACTGAGGATGTGATATTCATGCTGTTTTTATGTTTGATGACAATAGCACATGTCATCATTTTCATCCCTTCATCTCTTCTCATGCATCCAGCTTCCTTAATAATCTGCTGAACAAGATTTTACTGGTTCTTCAGCCTCATGCAAGTTTATCATAAATAGCGTATGCTCTAGAAGGTATGTGTTGCCATTAATAATCAAAATTAATATGTTGTTTTTATGAAGAAACTATTTTCAATGTGACATATATCTATACTTATCACTCAGTGTGAAAGCTGAGGTCATTTCAGGTTCCTTGTTAATTGTTATTCAGTCACTAAGTCATGCCCAACTATTTGTGACCCCCATGGACTGCAGCACACCGGCTTCCCTGTCCTTAACCATCTCCTGGAGCTTGCTTGAACTCATGTCCATTGAGTCAGTGATGCCATCCAACCATCTCATCCTCTGTCTTCCCCTTCTTCTCCAACATTTATTCTTTCCCAGGATCGGGGTCTTTTCTAATGAGTCAGCTCTTTGCATCAGGTGGCCAGAATATTGGAGTTTCAGCTTCAGCATCAATACTTCCAATGAATATTCAGGATTGATTACCTTTAGGATTGATTGGTTTGATCTCCTTGTAGTCCAAGGGACTCTCAAAAGTCTTCTCCAACACCAGAGTTCAAAAGCATCAGTTCTTTAGTGCTCAACCTTCTTTATGGTCCATCTCTCACATCCATACATGACTACTGGGAAAGCCATAGCTTTGACTACACAGACCATTGTTGGCAAAGTAATGTCTCTGCTTTTTAATAAGCTGTCTAGGTTGGTCATAGATTTTCTTCCAAGGAGCAAGTGTCTTTTACTTTCATGGCTGCAGTCACCATCTGCAGTGAATTTGGAGCCCAAGAAAAGAAAGCCTGTCACTATTTCCATTGTTTCCTCATCTATTTGCCATGAAGTGATGGGACCAGATGCCATGATCTTCGTTTTTTGAATGTTCAGCTTTAAGTCAGCTTTTCACTCTCCTCTTTCACTTTAATCAATAGGCTCTTCAGTTTCTCTTAACTTTCTGCCATGATGGTGGTGTCATCTGCATATCTGACGATATTGATTATTGCTCTTGGCAGTCTTGATTCCAGCTTATGCTTCATCCAGCCCAGCATTTCACATGATGTTAAACTGCATAGAAGTTAAATAAGGTTGTGAAAATATACAGCCTTGATGTACTCCTTTCCCAATTTGGAACCAGTTCATTGTCCCATGTCTGGTTCTAACTGTTGCTTCTAGACCTGCATACAGGTTTTGCCATAGTCAAGTCAGATGGTCTGGTATTCTGATCTCTTTTAAGAATTTTCCGGTTTGTTGTGATCCACACAGTCAAAGGCTTTAGTATAGTCAATGAAGCAGAAATAGATGTTTTCTGGAATTCTCTTTATTTTTCTTGTGAATATTTAACTAAAATAATTTTTGAATTTATTTAGAATCACAGCCTCTATATTTTCCTTATTATGTAGTATAATGTAGTTTCAGTTATTTCCTTAGGCTCTACACAATGTTACTATTAACAGATGATAAAGTTAACTATTACTTTATTGATCAGACCTTTATTTATTACAAGGAATACATTTATTAATAAGAATATACCCCCCCCCCACCTCTTAGCTTCAGTTATGTTTTCTTTGCTAATCTTCCTTTCTCTTGCTGCTTTGATTCTAATTTACCTTTTTACCAGCAGTTTCATTATTTTCTTTGCATTTTTTCCACTCTTTGATGGTTTGATCTCAACTTCTTCTCTGTATACTTCACATGACATGAGGGTGCAATGTGATCATGTTGCCTTACTCTTTTAGAAGAGATAAAAAATGTTCAAGCCATGGAACTCTGACAGTCTGTGAAAATTATACAAAGAAGAATGCTAACAGGCCAAGTCAGATGCTTTTGACAGTAATGTTCCATTTAAAAATAAAAAGTTGTCACTTTCTGGGGAATTCACTGCATAGGAATTAAATCAAGCACTTCCCCTTAGAGGAGTGAGGATTGAAGGAGAGATAAGATGTAGAAATCTTATTGTATATGTTACACATACTTTCTGAACAAAACTTAGTCCTACTTATCATTAGACCTTAAGGATTAAGAAAATTTTATATTTGTAACTGTGTAGGTAAAACCAGTGTGCACCAGTGATGAATTAAGTTAAATAAGCTTTTAAATGGTTGGGATGTTGAGGCAAAATATTTCTTAACATAATTTCTCCTGTGTTGTCTGAAGACAATGAAGCTTTTTATGATAATTCAAAGAATAACTACATAATTAGGAAATACAGCCTCTCCCCAAGATCATATTAAAGCTGAAAAATGATAGAACACTAAGATTTCTTTATAAATGTGTCTCTTTTAGACATTTTGTTGTTTAGTTGCTAAGTTGTGTCCAACTCCTTGTGACCCCATGGACTGTAGCCCACTAGGCTACTCTGTCCATGGGATTCTCCAGGCAAGAATACTGGAGTGGGTTGCCATTTCCTTCTCCAGGGATCTTACTAACCCAGGGATCAAACCCACATCTCCTGAATTGGCAGGCGGATTCTTTACCACTGAAAAACATGGGAAGCATTTTAGACATAAGCAATTCTTAATTTCTTTCAGAGCAAATCCTTATCAACAACATCAATTCATGTATATAGATTTATATCAGCTCCACTTTATTTTTTTTTCTCTTTATAATAATTTATTTTTTTTCTTTTATTTTTAAATTTTATTTTATTTTAAAACTTTACATAATTGTATTAGTTTTGCCAAATATCAAAATGAATCCACCACAGGTATACATGTGTTCCCCATCCTAAACCCTCCTCCCTCCTCCCTCTCCATACCATCCCTCTGGGTCATCCCAGTGCACTAGCCCCAAGCATCCAGTATCATGCATCGAACCTAGACTGGCATCTCGTTCCATACATGATATTTTACATGTTTCAATGCCATTCTCCAAAATCTTCCCACCCTCTCCCTCTCCCACAGAGTCCATAAGACTGTTCTATACATCAGTGTCTCTTTTGCTGTCTCGTACACAGGGTTATTGTTACCATCTTTCTAAATTCCATATATATGCGTTAGTATACTGTATTGTTGTTTTCCTTCTGGCTTACTTCACTCTGTATAATAGGCTCCAGTTTCATCCACTTCGTGAGAACTGATTCAAATGTATTCTTTTTTAATGGCTGAGTAATACTCCATTGTGTATATGTACCATAGCTTTCTTATCCATTCATCTGCTGATGGACATCTAGGTTGCTTCCATGTCCTGGCTATTATAAACAGTGCTGCGATGAACACTGGGGTACACGTGTCTCTTTCCCTTCTGGTTTCCTCAGTGTGTATGCCCAGCAGTGGGATTGCTGGATCATAAGGCAGTTCTATTTCCAGTTTTTTAAGGAATCTCCACACTGTTCTCCATAGTGGCTGTACTAGTTTGCATTCCCACCAACAGTGTAAGAGGGTTCCCTTTTCTCCACACCCTCTCCAGCATTTATTATTTGTAGACTTTTGGATCGCAGCCATTCTGACTGGTGTGAAATGGTACCTCATAGTGGTTTTGATTTGCATTTCTCTGATAATGAGTGATGTTGAGCATCTTTTCATGTGTTTGTTAGCCATCTGTATGTCTTCTTTGGAGAAATGTCTATTTCTCCTAGAGGAGAACATAGGCAAAACACTCTCTGACATACATCACAGCAGGATCCTCTATGACCCACCTCCCAGAATATTGGAAATAAAAGCAAAAATAAACAAATGGGACCGAATTAACCTTAAAAGCTTTTGCACATCAAAGGAAACTATCAGCAAGGTGAAAAGACAGCCTTCGGAATGGGAGAAAATAATAGCAAATGAAGCAACTGACAAACAACTAATCTCAAAAATATACAAGCAACTCCTACAGCTCAACTCCAGAAAAATAAATGACCCAATCAAAAAATGGGCCAAAGAACTAAATAGACATTTCAGCTCCACTTTAAAGATCTGTGCTCAGAATGAATGTAAATACTTCTTGCTACTTAACTCCTTATAGCCTAAATCAAAATACAGGTAAGGTTTTTAATATAAAAAATACCCATATCTCTGGCAAGTATTCTTTTTAAAAATGAAGTTTCCATAATCAGACAATGGAGATGTAATGTTATTACCAACAATGAATGGTTATTATTAATATAAGTTTTTAGGTAACCAAGTCAGTTTTATTCTGTAACCCAATGTGTATAGTTTTAGTTTTCCCCAGCTGTGTACTCCTTTAACATTGTGGTAAGTGTTCTAGCTATTTTGCACTTCCAAATACGTGTTTAATTCAGCTCATCTCACTACATAAAACATCCCAATTACACACACAATAACATTGCCACCAGTAAGGAAGCAAGCACTCCCAAGATTTTAACTTGGATTACTTTATAGACTAGTGATCAGTTCCTTGAGAATGACCACTTAAAGATACCTCTTCCAATCCAAGATCATGCTCTGTTACTCCAATTATTTAGTTATTCATTAACTTCTTTCAGCGGTGTTTCCTATATTGCCAGTATGGGGAGCAACCTTGTGCATGTTTTGTTAGGTTTATTCCTAGGTAATTGATATTTTCATGTTATTTTAAAAAGTGTATTTCAACTTTGTTGTTAGTGCATTAAGAGTTGGTTCTATATTGACCTTCGTCAGTAAACACTGACCAAGTTACATCAGTTTTCATGGTTTTCCAGTGTTGTCTCTTTTTTCAGTATACATTCGTGTCATTTAAAGTGAATTAGTCTTTATTCTTCCTTTACAGTATTTACAGCTCTTATTTCTTCTTAAAGACATTTCTCTTGATTGCCCCAGGTAGATAGGATCAAGATTGCAGATTGAGTTGAGGTAAAAACACTTGACATTTTCCTGTTTTCAGCCTCGGTGTGGAAAGTGTTCTGCTTCACCAATAATGTATGATATTTGCCACATTGTTCTTGTGGTTACCCTTTGTTGCATATTTAAAGTCCCCTTCTGTTCCTAGATTACTGGAAATTTCCATTAGTGTTGAGTTTTATCAAATGATTTTTTTAAAATATTGAAATAATATGACCTATTCCTCAATGTGACTTATATTGATGAATTTGAATGTTAAGTCAACACTGTATTGCTGGAATAAATCCCAGTTGGTCATTATAAGCTGTCTTTTAAAATATTGGTAGATTCATTTTGCTAATCTTTTGTTAAGTTTTTTTTTTTTCATCTATATTCCTGAGAGACATAGATCTGATATTTTCCTTTCCTATAATACTCTTACCTGGTTTTGATATCAGGCTTATGCTGATACTCTAAAAAGATATTTTAGAGTCTCTCTTTTCTAAAAATATTCCTGTAAAGATGGCACTATTTTTCACTTTGACGTTTGGAAAAATAAATTCATCAGGGAATCCATGTAGGTCTGGAGTTTTCCTTTTCATTTTAATGTAATGCCCTCAAGGTCTATTCACATTGTCTCAAATAGAAGGATTTCCTTCTTTCTGATAGGTGAAGAATAACCTGTTGTAAATGCTAATCAAAATAAGTTGGCAGAGAAGACAAATGCTCAGTGATATCACTTTATATATCAATGTAAAAATCCTTAGTCCATAGAGAAAAAATGAAGTGGTGATAACGACTGGCTAGGGTTGAAGGAAGTGGAGAGATATTGGTCAAACAATACAAACTGTGAGTTGTAAGATGAGTAAGTTCTGGAATCTTTTGTCACCTAAATAGTCCATTTTATTATTTCATGTTTTTCCTTGGTTAGGTTTTGTGTTGTGCATTCCTACGAGGTTTTTAACTGTCACCCTAGAGATTCTAGTATGGATTATTGATTTATTGCACTCTAATTAGGACTTTTATCACTTTCAGAATAATTGAGAACCAACAATTCACCACCTTTCCACCCAAGCCTCCAACTCCGGCCATAACAAAACTTAGCTTGATTTCCTAGTCACACTTTACACTCTCAGGTCTCTGAACCACGCCTGTGACACTTCTGCCTGTTTACATTTTGCCTTCCTTACCTCTACGGAGAGGTCCCATATCACTGAGAGACATTCCTCATGCATTAATTAATTAAGTGCATTCATTCATCTCCCCATGTATTCATCTCACAGAAATGCTGTGGGGCAAGCCACGTGATCAGTACTGTACTAAGACTTATAGACTCATAGATAGCAAGACATTGTCCATCCCCCCAGGAACTCATGGACGATCACCCTTCTTTTTTAACCACAATGATCTGCTTTTTTAAAATGTTTCTGTTAAACATGATATCATAGGTAATAACTCTGATGTTCATCATTTAATCCCCAGCCCCTGTCTCAGAGAAGTTGCTTAATATGTGGTTTTGAATAAATACATAAGTATCTTTATTTCTCCCCTGGTGGCTCAGATGGTAAAGAATCTGCCTGCAATGCAGGAGACGCGGGTTCAATCCCTGGGTCGGGAAGATCCCCTGGAGGAGGAAATGGCAATCCACTCTAGTATTCTTGCCTGGGAAATCCCATGCACAGGGGAGCCTGGTAGGCTGTACAGTCCATGGGGTCAAAAAGAGTCAGATATGACTGAGTGACAAACACTTATACTTTCACGTTCAATGAACCCAAATTTTATCACTTCCTTATCTGTATAAGGCTCAAAAATGTTTATTAGGTTATCTGCTATGTGGCAGGCACTCTTCCAGGTCCTGGGGATATTTGGGGACACAAAAGAAAGGCCCTACTTGCATGAAGCTTCTATCCCAATTGGAAGATTGCTGATTAACAGGCAAAAACATAAATGTAGAATAGCAAGCTATATATAGCTTATATATATATAAAAGCAGATTTGGGATCTAGAGAGGGTGTGGAGTGCTGTGTATGATGGTTTAAGATGTATTGATTATGAAAAACCTCTCCAAAAAATTAAATTTTATCAAAGGCTTGATTATCAAAGGCTTGATTTATCAAAGGCTAGATTTTTTAATGAATTTTTATTGGAGTTTAGTTGCTTTATAATATTGTCTTATTTTCCACTGTACAGCAGAATGAATCAGCTGTTTGTAAACATGTATTCCCCCCTTCCTTTTGTGCTTCCCATTCAGGTCACCACAGAGCACCTAGTTTCCTGTGCTATATACACAGTAGGTTCTCATTAGTTATCTATTTTATACACAGTATCAATAGTGTATATATGTCAATCCCAATCTCCCAACTCACCCCACCCCACCCTTTCCCTCTCACTGTCCATGTATTTCTTCTCTACATCAGTATCTTTATTTCTGCTTTGCAAATAGCATCATTTGTACCATCATTTTCTAGATTCCACATATATGTGTTAATAGACAATTTTTTTTTTTTTTTTTTGGTCTTTCTGACTTCACTTGGTATGACAGTTTCTAGGCCCATCGGTGTCTCTGTAAATGGCACTATCTTGTTCTTTTTTCTGGGTGAGTATTATCCCATTGTATATGTGTACTACATACATCTTTATCCATTCATCTGTCAATGGGCATTTAGGTTCTTTCCATATCTTGACTATTTTAAATAGTGTTGATATGAACATTGGGAAGCCTATCTTTTCAAATTAGAGTTTTTCTCTTTTCAGATCTATGGCCAGAAGTGGGATTGCTAGGTCATATGGCAATTCTGGAGAAGGCAATGGCAACGCATTCCAGTACTCTTGCCTGGAAAATCCCATGGATGGAGGAACCTGTTAGGCTGCAGTCCGTGGGGTCACTAAGAGTCCGACTAAGTGACTTCACTTTCACTTTTCACTTTCATGCATTGGAAAAGGAAATGGCAACCCACTCCAGTGTTCTTGCCTGGAGAATCCCAAGGACAGTGGAGCCTGGTGGGCTGCCGTCTATGGGGTTGCACAGAGGTGTACACGACTGAAGCACTTAGTGACAGCAGCAGCATGGCAATTCTATTTTTACTTTTATATGGCATTTTAAAGCAAGAAAGAAAATGACAAATTATTCATTAAATATCAATCCTATAACACCTAGCCATTTGTTTAATGATAAAGTGATGTTTTCCTCACATCTCATACCAGAACAAGTTCCAGATGGTTCAAAAATTTTAATGAATAAAACAAAACAAAATGTTAGTAAAACTGAATTCATGAATGAATTTTTAAAATAATAGTACAGTAGGACCTGATTTATCTATAAATGTAATGTGTAAATAAGAAACAATGTAAAAAAATTAAAATAATCTGGATGGAAAAAAATCTTAGATTTATCTTGATCCACTCGGATAATCCTTTGTAATTGATGCATTAAGCCATTGACATTCACAGTGATTACTGATATAGTTTTCATTAATCTCTACCTTATTCATTGCTGTTTTCTGTTTGTCGTCCTTGTTCCTTGTTTGTCTTATACTTCTCTGTCTTTTGTGCTTTGAACTGAGCATTTTATATGATACCATTTTTCTCCACTTCTTAGTATACCAGTTATGCTTCTTTTTTTTTCAACTAAAGAAATTTATTTACTTTTTTTCTAGGTACATAGATGACAAAGTTATAAACAAGTTTTGATACATAAGAAAAGCCTTCTGTCCAACTCTTTTTGCTAAATGAATCATCACAATAATTTTTACAATTTTTAAAACACTACACAGCTTTCTTGGGCTGAAGTGATCACAAGAACATATTGATACTGGTATATTCCAGCTACTTACTTCTGAACTGTGGTGTTGGAGGACTCTTGAGAGTCCCTTGGACAGCAAGGAGATCCAATCAGTCCATCCTAAAGGAAACCAGTCCTGAATATTCATTGGGAAGACTGATGATGAAGCTGAAACTCTAATACTTTGGCCACCTGATGTGAAGAACTGACTCATTTGAAAAGACCTGGATGCTGGGAAAGGTTGAAGGCAGGAGGAAAAGGGGATGACAGAGGATGAGATGGTTGGATGGCATCACTGACTCAGTGGACATGAGTTTGAGTAAACTCTGGGAGTTGGTGATGGACAGGGAGGCCTAGTGTGCTGCAGTCCTTGGGGTCACAAAAAGTCAGACACAACTGAGTGACTTAACTGAACTGAGCTGAACATTGTTTAAAAACATCAATGGAGAAAAGTGTTATTTAAATATCAATTTCATATACAGAAAGTACAATGTTGTTAACTCACTTGACAGTTTCTTGTTTCTCTATCAATTTAAAATTGAGATAACATGGACTCAGACAGCTGTGCTTCTTTGTAACTTTTTTTAGTGATTGCCCTAAAGTTTGCAGGACATTTACAGCTAATGCAACTCCACTTATAAATAAAACTACAGCATTTTAACTGGAGTGTTATGCTTTAAAATCATAAAATGATCCTAATTTTTAATTCCTTCCTTCTATGTCTTGTATCATTGCTATCCTGTGTTCCACTTTTCATAAGCATATGTGTGTCTATATAATGAACACAGAAATAATATAATATATAAACATATATAATCTATTACATTGTTAATATTCTACTTTGAACCAACTTCTATTAAGAATAAGAAAAATGAAAAGGCTTTATTTTTTATTTTACCTTCCTTTATTCTTTCTTCAAAGCTCTTGTTTTATGTAGATCCACATTTATAACCTATATCATTGTCCTTCTCCTTATGGAACTTTTTAATGTTTCTCACAAGGCAGGTCTAATAGAAACAAATTCCTTTCATTTTTGTTTGTCTGAGATGGCCTTTATTTCTCCTTCACTTTTGAAGGGTGGTTTCACAGAGGATGGAGTTCTAGGTGGGTAGGTTTTTTTTTTTTTTGCTCAGTTCTTTAATTGTCAATATAATATTTCACTCCACTCTCTTCTCGCTTCTGTGGCTTCTGGAGAGAAGTTGGATAAAATTTTATTTTTGTTCCTCTATAGGTTACAAAACTGTTCCTCTTGTTTTCTTTCAAATTTTTTTCTTTACTTTTGATTTTCTTCATTTTGAAAATAATATGCTTCAGTGTAGTGTTTTGGTAGTTGGCCTGTAAGGTGTACCCTGATCTTCAGGGATTTGTGGTTTGGAGTCTGACATTCATTTGGGGAAATTCTCTGTCATTGTCTTTTCAGATATTATCAGGTATCAATTTTCTGTGCTGTAGCCTGCCAGGTTCCTCTGTCCATGGGATTCTCCAGGCAAGAATAATGGAGTGGGTTGTCATTTCTTCCTCCAAGGAATCTTGCTCACCCAGGGATCAAACCTGCGTCTCCATGTCTCCTGCATGAGCAGGTGTGCTCTTTACCACTGAGCCACCTGGGAAGCCCTCCCATTGGGTTTATGTTACACCTTCTGTAGTAATACCACAGTATTTGGATATTCTATTCCTCAAGTTTTTGTTCTGTTCGCTCTTTGGATTTTGATGTTTCTATTGTTAAATCCTCTGGCTCAAAGGATCTTTCCTCAGCTGTACTCATCTACGAGGAATCCCTCAAAAGCATTCTTAATTTCTGTTAAGTTTTTTCTTTTTTTATCACTAGCGTCTATATTTTGTTCTTTCATAGAATTCCTAGCTCTCTGTTTATATGGCCCATCTGTTCTTGCATGCTGTCTACTTTGTCCATTAAATCCTTAGCATATTAATCATAGTTGTTTTCAACTCCTGGCCTGATCATTCCACAATTCTTGCTGTGTCTCATTCTGATGCTTGTTGTTCAATCACTGAGTCATATCTAGCTCTTTGCAACCCCATGGACTGCACAGCACTCCAGGCTTCCATGTCCTCCACTGTCTCCCAGAGTTTGCTCAAATTCATATCCATTGAGTCAGTGATGCCATCCAACCATCTCATCCTCCACTGCCTCCTCCTCCTGCCTACAATCTTTCCTAGCATCAGTATTTTTTCTAATGAGTTATCTCTTCCGATCAGATGGCCAAAGTATTGGAGCTTCAGCTTCAGCATCAGTCCTTCCAATGAATATTCAGGGTTCTTTCCTTTAGGATTAACTATTTTTATCTCTGATGAAACATGGTCCACTGGAATAGGGAATGTCAAACCATTTCAGTATTCTTACCTCGAGAAGCTCAATTCTGATGCTTACTTTCTTCATATTGTGACTTTTTTTTTTGCCTTTTTGACATCCCCTGTGATTTTTCGTTTTCCTTGAAAGCTGGACATGATGTACTTGGTAAAAGAAACTGCTGTAAACACGCCTTTCATGATGTGATGTAGAGGTGTGTGGGAGGGCATTCAGGATTTTCCTCCCCACTTTGGTTGGGCAGGATGGTTACCATGGCTCAAGTCAGGAATTTCCTTCTCTTAGGTCCATTATGCTCAGCAGGATACACCTGAGCAGGTGAGCTCTGTTAACTAGGTTCCGCAGAGGGCAGGCCTTGTTGATGGGAAGAACCAGGTGTATTTCAAAATGGTTTCTTCTATCTTCCTCCTGCCAAGAACACAAGAGAATTTTTCTCTGGTATCTACTCTGGGAGCTTTGTTGAGCTCCTGGAGATAAATGTCACAATAAAATTGGAGCCTCTCTATGACTGAATCCTCGGAGACCTTTTACCTCTCAGGCTTGCCTGCTCTGAGTCTCCAGCAATTTGTCAATTACAGTTCAGATTTCTTACCCTGGACAACTGGTTCCTGGCATTTCTGCTCATGAGTCTTCCTCTGGTAAGCCTGGGCTCCTGCTTCCCCATCTGTCTCTCCTCTCCTGTGTCTACTCCTCTCTTCTGCATCCATAAAGTGTTGTTGAGTCTGTTCAGCTTTTTATCTGCTGTTAGTACAGAAAGGAACTTTCCAAGTTCCTTCCAGGCTGAACCAGAAAACAGAAGCCTTAGATTTAAATGAAATAAACCTAGAAAATATTTACAACATGGGTTCTTAAAAAAGCTTTAGCAAACATAATATGTAAATTGCTCTTAAATGCAGATTGTCTTGTAAAAATCTCTGAAAATCTGTTTTAAAATGTAAGAAATACAGATGATAAATATATGTAAATTAATTTTGTTATTACTCAAGAGAAGGGAAATTAAAGTTTGAATAATCTGTATTTTTACCAGCAAATTTCAAAATATTCTGTAATGCTTCTGGGGATGTTAGAAAACTATCTACTAACTCTAAAGATATTCTGGAAACTTTATTTGCAAGAATTATCCTCCCTCTTCCAAGTATACATACCTAGGAATCTTAAGCAAGCAAATATGTTTATTAAGATTGTTTACAATATAGAATGGAGAAGGCACTGGCAACCCACTCCAGTACTCTTGCCTGGAGAATCCCATGGCCAGAGGAGCCTGGTAGGCTGCAGTCCATGGGGTTGCTAAGAGTCGGACATGACTGAGCAACTTCATTTTCACTTTTCACTTTCATGCATTGGAGAAGGAAATGGCAACCCACTCCAGTATTCTTTTTTTTTTTTTTTTTTAATTTAAATTTACTTAGTTTAATTGGAGGCTAATTACTTCACAATATTGTATTGGTTTTACCATACATCCATATGAATCCACCATGGGTGTACACGTGTTCCTCATCCTGAACCCCACTCCCACCTCCCTCCCTGTACCATCCCTCTGGTTCATCTACTCCAGTATTCTTGCCTGGAGAATCCCAGGGATGGTGGAGTCTGGTGGGCTGCCATCTATGGGGCTGCACAGAATCCGACACGACTGAAGAGACTTAGCAGCAGCAACAATATAGAAAGTTGAAAATAACCTAGAAATATATTTTGACCAAATACTATAAATTGGAAGGCTATGGAATAATGTCAACCATCAGAAGTAAATGAAGTATTGCCTTTTTTTAAATTCAATTATGTTTGATAAAATCAAATTATAAGGCAGTATGTATATTATCAGTATATATGTCTTCATAGAAATGTTTAAGCTCTTAGCTGTGGTTTTTGCTGAGAGGTGAGATTGTACTTCTGTGTTGCTTATTTTTATTATGAGTATGTTTCATTTCTCTAAATGAAATAAAATAATGATTTGATAAAATCTTGGTGCTGGAGCATTCTCTGGAGCATAATAACAAGAGAGACTAAAGAAACACATTCACATCCTATTATCTGCTCTAGAAGTGGAAATGGTTTTTAGGCAGACACTTATCCCTTTTTCTTTTCTCCTGATAGGGAAAGGTGAACACGGAAAACCTTACCCCCTCACTGAGGAGGACCACGACGACTCAGCTTACAGGGAAAATGGTTTCAATATTTTTGTCAGCAACAACATTGCTCTAGAGAGGTCCCTGCCAGACATCCGGCACGCCAAGTGAGTGTCCACTCGCCCATGTGCAGGGTGGTGTCCCTTGTCTCTTTTGATTCATTATGTTTCGTGTATATAATCGTGAGTTATACAATTAAAAACTTTACCTATTAATTTTATAGAAGCCATTTATATTCCATTATTTTATATATACTTTTGGGTTTGGGGGGTTTTATTGAGGTATAGATAACTTACAATGTTGTGTTAGCTTCAGTGACTGAATTACTTTGCTGTGGCATCATCGACTCAATGGAATTGAATTTGAGCAAACTCCAGGAGACAGTGAATGACAGGGAAGCCTAATGTGCTGTAGTCCATGGAGTCCAAAAAGAGTCAGACATTACTCAGCGACTGAACAACAAATGGTCTGTATTTACACGTATAGCTTCAGATGGATAGCATATATGTATATGACAAATTACTTTGCTATACATCTATATATATACATTTATTTATCTGTATACTATTTTTCAGATTCTTTTTCTTAATGAAACTTATAGTTACCAAAGGGGAAAGGGTGTGGAGAGATAAATTAGGAGTTGGTGCTATATCCATTACTATATATAAAACAGACAACCAACATAATCTTCGGTATTTTTTATTTAACCTGAAACAGCCTCTAAAATTCCAAAAGATTAACTCTTGATGCTCAGAAGCTTAATACCCATTTTCATTATTGAGTTGGTGGTATGATCTCCGTTTACATTGAAATGCTCTCAGATGACATCTGTCCCTTTGCCTTTGATCACATAGGGTATGATGTGTACATTTTCCTTAGTGATTAGTGCTGTTAGAATTGCCTACTGGTGCATGCCTTGGACTGGCTGCCTTCTCATGTCAGCCGTTATCAGTGCCATTATCGTTACATTTTCTATAGAAAATGCCTGAAGTGAACACATCCATCATCTCGAGGGAATGGTTGGTTACTCCCGTCACTTAGGAATTGCTTGTGGCTTGTCAGTTGACAGTGCATTCAGCTTTTACTGAATTGAAGCTAAATATTAGAGTCTCAGTGGAAACAAGGAGACTATTACCTACAGTTGGAGGAAAGCCTTCTCTCTGTCCACCCTTGGCTAATCCTGACCTTGCTTAGCGTACCTTTTTTCTAGTCTGTTACAATTTTCTTGTTTAGCATATGCAATGCCCAAAGTATGCCAAGAACATGACTGTGATCAGAATTTGGAGCAGTGGTGTTGTCCTGCATACTTGATAAATCTATCCAACTAATATATTGACCTCAGCATTTTGTTCTCCTTTAGAAACACTGGTGTGAAAGAAAAAAAAATCAGAGAAGATTAAGGGCATCCTTAAGACTAGGACTCTAAATTAAACCAATAACGTACATTAAATAAAGCTGTGTGCAAAAGCAGTTAGCCCTTTAGGAACAAAAAATCAGTGAATTCTGGTTTGGACAACTGTTTGTTAGTTGCTTTGCTATATTCTGTCTTTATTGATTTTATTTTAAAATATAAAAACTTAACAGTTTTCTCCTTCAGTTTTATGTGAAATTGCATTTTCTAATATGGTTAACCAAAGGATTCATGTGAAGAAAAAATTAATTTTCCCCTAAACTGAATGCTTTCTGTACTGTCTAGGCCTTCTATCTAGCAAAATTATTCCCTTGTCACCTGAAATTATCTATGGTAATTTCTACTGACCAAGAATGTTTCTAGTTATGAGAAATTTTAATACCTAATTGCCCACCATCAAAGATGCATTAAATTGCATTGTTGGCATAATATCCTCAGAGCATAATTTCCATCCACCTCCTCCCCCGCCCCCACACTTCCAATCTTTTTATGTTTATGCAAGTGGAAAGATTTGCAGATGGAAACAGTGTAGGAAATCATTGAAGTCAAAAGAAGGTTGATATTCCCATTCTTTGCATAGAGTGTATTTTTAGGGTAACTACTACCTTTTCAGAAGAGACATTCCTAGGCAATAATGGAAAAGAAAATGGAAAAATGGAAAACAAGACATTTTGAAAATTTTATCAGAACTACTATGTTTACAGTATTGGAAGGTGTTTTTTAAATGTTAGGGATGAAGAATGTCGCTAAAACATGGTATGTGACGGTATTCTTATTTCCTGAGGCTTGAATGTCTAATAGGACAGTAATCTAGTAAAATAATAACAAAAAGGGAAAACAAACTATCTTAACAGAAGATTGCAGAAGCATGCCAGGCAAACGTTAAGAGTGAGATACAGGAGAGCTCATCTCCTTGCTCAGTCCTGTGCATGGCTCTCACCTAGGCAGGAGGGGAGGTGAAATGCCGCCTCTGGTTTTGTCAAGGTACCACCTGCTGGAATCTGGAAACCAAACAAAGTCTTACAGGGATCCCACTGTTTAAAGTCCTGTGCTTTTGACCTTGGCTATGCTTCTCAAAATATAGGCACAGATAACTACAAGAGCATGCAACGCAACTCTATCCTTGAAAATGGGAAAGCAGCTGGACACAGATTCCAGTGTTTTCAATTTAACAAAGCTACAGGTTATGGACCATATTTTGTTTATATGAACAGAATCTATGGAAGAGAATGCAGAATCTGTATGACTTTTCTAGTCAAATGTAACAGGTCTAAGAAACTGCATTTGCAGTCAACCAATTCCAACTACTGGCTGAGTTTATCCAACTACTCAGAGTTTATTTTTTGTGTGTCTTAGGATTTTGCAATGCAAAATATCAGGGAATATTGTCTTGCAATTTTGTTGAACTAGATCTTCATTCCAAAACAGATCATTGTGGTTCTAAATCCACTGTTCTACACTATAGATCACTCTCTGTGTATTTGCTTGTGCTCTATTCCTGCTCATGTTCTCAAAAAGTTTCATAATTCTAGGTGTTGCGACATGCGTAGTGCACAAATCTAGTCTACTGTGAAGACTAGAACTATTTAGAACATGGATTATAACAGAAATCCCAATCCGGACAGCACTTTTATTTGTCCTGTTATTTACTTCTTCACTAGCATAAAACTGAACATATTCTTTGGCATCATTGTTTCACTACTCCAGTAATCAGTTTAGTTCAGTCACTCAGTCATGTCTGACTCTTTGCAACCCCATGGACTGCAGCATGCCAGGCTTCGCTGTCTATCACCAACTCCTGGAGCTTGCTCAAACTCATGTCCATCGAGTCAGTGATGCCATCCAACCATCTCATCCTCTGTCCTCCCCTTCTCCTCCTGCCTTCAATCTTTTTCAGCATCAGGGTCTTTTCCAGTGAGTCAGTTCTTTGCATCAAATGGCCAAAGTATTGGAGCTTCAGCTTCAGCATCAGTCCTCCCAGTGAATATTCAGGATTGATTTCCTTTAGGATGGACTGGTTGGATCTCCTTGCAGTCCAAGGGACTCTCAAGAGCTTCTCCCTCACCACAGTTCAAAAGCATCAATTCTTTGACACTCAGCTTTCTTTATAATCCAACTCTCACATCCATGCATGACTACTGGAAACACCATAGCTTTGACTAGATGGACCTTTGTTGGCAAAGTAATGTCCCTGCTTTTTAATAAGCTCTCCATGGATAGAAGAGCCTGGTAGGCTGCAGTCCATGGGGTTGCTAAGAGTCAGACACGACTGAGCGACTTCACTTTCACTTTTCACTTTCATGCATTGGAGAAGGAAATGGCAACTCACTACAGTGTTCCTGCCTGGAGAATCCCAGGGACATGGGAGCCTGGTGGGCTGTCATCTCACGGGTCGCACAGAGTCAAACATGACTGAAGTGACTTAGCAGCAGCAGCAGCAGCAGCAGCTAGGTTTGTTATAGCTTTTCTTCCGAGAAGCAAGCATCTTTTAATTTCATGGCTGCAGTCACCATCTGCAGTGAATTTGGAGCCCCCAAAAATAAAGCCTGTCACTGTTTCCATTGTTTCCCCATATATTTGCCATGAAGTGATGGGACCAGATGCCATTATCTTCATTTTTTGAATGTTAAGCCAGCTTTTTCACTCTCCTCTTTCATCTCCATCAAGAGACTCTTTAGTTCCTCTTTGGTTTCTACCAAAAGGGTCATGTTATCTCCATACATGAGGTTATTGATATTTCTCCCAGCAATCTTGATTCCATCTTGTGCTTCAGACAGCCTGGCATTTCACATGATGTACTCTGCATATATTAAATAAGCAGGGTAACAATATACAGCCTTGTTGTACTCCTTTTAGAATTTAAAACCAGTCTGTTTTCCCCATGTCTGGTTCTAACTGTTGCTTCTTCACCTGTACTTGGGATCAATCTGAGAGAAACCTGAGTTTCTCCTGTCATTAGAGCATCTTCCCACTGTACCTAATGCAATGTCCATAAGAACTTTACAATGAGAGCTTCTGCATGGCATATGGCAGTCACTGGCTGGCCTGGCTTCATTTTACAGACTTTAGTTTTTCTCCACCTCTATAATATAGCACTATAATATGCTATTGGAGAAGGCAATGGCACCCCACCCCAGTACTCTTGCTTGGAAAATCCCATGGACAGAGGAGCCTGGTGGGCTGCAGTCCATGGGGTCGCTAGGAGTTGGACATGACTGAGCGACTTCACTTTGACTTTTCACTTTTATGCATTGGAGGAGGAAATGGCAACCCACCCCAGTACTCTTGCTTGGAAAATCCCATGGACAGAGGAGCCTGTTGGGCTGCTGTCTATGGGGTCGCACAGAGTCTGACACGACTGAAGCAACTTAGCAGCAGCATAATCTGCTATATATTAGAGTATAGCAGATTAACAAATGTTTAACATTTTCAGGTGCATAGTGGAGGGCCATATGCGTGTAACCATTCCCTGCAAATTGAGCAGAGTTCCATGTGATACAGTAGGTCCTTGTTGGTTATCCGTTTCAAATATAGCAATGTGTCCATGTCCATCCCAAATTCCCTGACTATCCCTTCTCCTGATCCTTGCCCCCTGGCAACCATATTGCCACTTATATTTTGATTGTGCATTTCCTTTTTATTCAGTAACCCATTTGAATGTCACAACTTTATGATATAGAACATCTTATTTTGACTTTAAAACATACATTTACAGTACACAGTACATATAAAATAAGGAAAAAGGCAATCATGGAAGGATGGCCTGCATAGAAAAGAAACTGATAAACGTATACATGAGTTAATTGTTAGCAAGATAAAACTGAAGAATATTTAAGCAAATATTACTCCCTGGATATGAGTGCATGTGTTAGCAGTTACCACAAGTCTTCCACACCATGCTAAAATTAACGTATGTAACAAGAAATTACACGTGAGGGAAGAGGAAGTACATTAGATTAGGATACATAGTGTGTTAGTTGCTCCGTCATGCCTGACTCCTTGTGACCCCATGTACTGTAGCCCACCAGGCTACTCTGTCCATGGGATTTCCCAGGCAAGAATTCTGGGGTGGGTTGCCATTTCTCCAGGAGTCTTCCTGACCCAGGGATCGAACTCAGGTCTCCTGCATTGCAGGCAGATGCTTTACCATCTGAGCCACCAGAGAACACATATCGAGTTAGGAGGTATAATAGGAGAGTTGAGGTCAGCTTTGCAGAGAATTCAGGTAAACACATCATTTATGTAAGGTTTCATTTCTTGCTGTGATGAAAATATCATGATACACATTCCACATGCATCCACATTAATTATAGTGTACTTATAATGTGCCTGAGTAGGTGAGATATTTTGAATTAAAGTAGTTCTACTTTGAGGCTTCCCAGATGGCTTAGCAGTAAATAATTGCCCTGCCAATGCAGGAGACATGGATTTGACCCATAGGTCAGGAAGATCCCCTGGAAGAGGGCATGGCAACCCACTCCAGCATTCTCGCCTGGAAAATCGCATAGACAGAGGAGCCTGGCAGGCTCCATGGGGTTGCAAAGAGTCAGACACAACTGAGAGACTAAGCATACACACATGCATATAGTTCTACTCTGAATTGTGTCTTTCCTTTTCCTTTAACCTATATGTCAAGATAAGGAGGTTTTGGCTTCATGCCTTTGATAACAAGCAAGATACTGGATTTGAGGAGAAAATTCTGAGAGATCGCATCTCTTGAGAAAACTTAGAGGAAGTTTTAACACTTCTTGTCATGGTATCATAGTGTGATTGCTTTCAGCAGTGTTGCGTTTGTATCAGGCTTCCTATCCTAACTGTGTTCCCTGTATAATTTCAGAACCAGTGGAGAGACTGTCCCAGAAGTGGTTTGCAAGTAAACTGTTATCTTTATTACTGACCGGATTTATTGGTGGGTGTGGTTTAGACCTGGGACAAGTGCAGTTCCTAATACCAAATTCCAGAAGGACGTGCATTCAGCCTTCCAGTCACTGACATTGTTGACAACCCCAGGACAATTGTGAGTTTCCATGGTGGCTCAGTGGTAAAGAATCTGCCTGCAGTGCAAGAGACCTGGGTTTGATCCTTGGGTCAGGAAGATTCCCCTGAAGGAGGTCATGGCAACCCACTCCAGTATTCTTGCCTGAATAATCCCCTGGACAGAGGAGCCTGGTGGACTACGGTCCATGGGGTCGCACAGAGTCGGACATGACTGAGCACAGATGACAGCTGTAGAGCTTAGGGCCTCAGGGGCAGAAAGAGATGTCTGATCTGTGCACCACAGTGGGTTCCCATGCAGAAAACTGAAGCAGAAGCTGAGCCAAGCATAAGATCCATAACTCTAATTCAGCAATCTTGTGACTTTCTTTCTCCTAGAGGGGATGTGTGGGAGGATGGAGAGAGGCTGGGTACTTCTCTAACAGCTGGGACCATTTATGGAGGGAAACAACCTCCCCCTCCCCTGGATGACCTGGGCAGAGTGTTGATCAATACTTTGTATACAAGAAGAAAGGTTGATTCTGTATATATACATATTTTGAGTAATTTATATTGCATAATAATGACTGAAGAGTTAAATATCTTGACTTGGACTGTGTGCTGAACCAAGCAATGGTCATTTTGAATTTCTACATATCCAGTTTACTAACAGGGTGCTAGCTTTTTTTCTCTGAGTATTTAAGATATTTAAAATTGGTGCCAGGTTTACTGTGATCCATTCAGTTATTTCTTTTTCTTCTGATGGTTATCCCTCTGATTCCTTTCCTTTTCCATTCATATCATGAGGAGATAAAATATAAAGAGATCAAGTGAATTACAATTTGAAAATATAAATTGTAAATATAATTAAATTTTGTGAGTCAACTTTGAGTTTATTTTCTTGCTATTTAGTCACTATTCTGACTCTTTGCAACCCCATGGACTGCAGCATGCCAGGCTTCCCTGTCCTTCACTAACTCTCAGAGTTTGCTCAGACTCACGTCCTTTGAGTCAGTGATGCCATCCAACCATCTCATCCTCTATGGTCCCCTTCTCCTCCTGCCCTCAATCGTTCCCAGCATCAAGGTCTGTTAAAATGAGCAGGGTCTTCACATCAGGTGGCCAATATATTGGAGCTTCAGTTTCAACATCAGTCCTTCCAATGAATATTCAGGGTTGACTTCCTTTAGGATTGACTAGTTTGATCTCTTTGCAGTCCAAGGGACTCTCAAGAGTCTTCTTGAGTTTATTAGGAAAAATAATTATGTGTGTCCAGTTTATTTTAACTATAGTGCAGTGAAAGTGATAGAATGATATTTAATTTCACATGAAATAGAAAAATATGATTTGGCTGCTGTAACTCTGAGCTATTGAATGCTAGAATTTATTCACAGAGATGTTTGAGGTTAATCATATAATAGTGTGCAAGGATTTTCTTAAAATTTCATAGATTCAAGGCTACTTAAAAGTTGGGGAGTTGTTGACAAATATGTAGAACCGGGTAACCATCACTAAAATTGAGACATCAAACATTTCATTCACCCCCAAAGTTCCCCATGTCCCCTTTGCAAGAAATCTCCCCTTCTTCTATCCCTCAACCAGCAGTGATCTGACTTCTGTCCCTAAATTTTTGCCTTTTCTAGAATATTCTACAAATAGAATCATGCAACATGTAGCTTTTTGTGTCTGGCATCTTTCATTTAGCACAGTGTCTTTGAGATTAATCCCTGTTGTTGCACATATCAGTAGTTTGTCCCTTTATTACTGAGTAAAATCCTGTCATATGGATTGTTACCTAGTCACCAGTCCATGGACATTTGGTTTGCTTCCAGTTTGGAGCTACGATAAATAAAGCTACTCTGAACATTCACATTCAAAAGAAAATTTGAGAAGGCACTGGCTTCTTTTCATGTTTTCATTATGGTTTATTCCTGAAGTTGATTGTTTTCTTTCAACAAGTTGACAAGTGAATTCTGAAGCAAGTTTCGCTAAAAGACTTGTGCCCTCCAATCACGTGAAAGTGCTGTCACCAGAGAGGCAGGAAATGTGTCCTTTGAGTCAAATGCTACTCTAGCCTAGGATGTGTCAAAACATGATTGGAAAAAGAAAAAAAAAAAAAAAGAACAATTTATATTGAGAAAGGAATGACCAGGATCAACAGATAGGAAATAACCTTTCAAAACGGTCATTCAGTTTTGTTTTATTGCACTTCACTTTTAAAAAATTAATTTCTGTTGGACTTTTCTGGTGACTCCATGCTAAAGAACCTGCCCGCCAATGCAGGAGATGTGATTCCGATCCCTGATCTTGTAAGATCCCCTGGAGAAGGAAATGGCAACCCACTCTAGTATTCTTGCCTGGGAAATCCCATGGACAGGGGAGCCTGAAGGGCTGCAGTCCATGGCGTTGCAAAGAGATGTACACAACTGAGAGACTTTTATTTTAATTGTAAATTTTGATAGAGGCCTCATGCAAACTAGCGTAGCTATTAGCACATTAGTATGTTTCTAAGGGTCATGAAAGAAAAGCCTTGATAGAATACAATGAAAATGTACACAAGGATCTCTCCCACTGAATAAAACCTGAAAGACATGGGAGAGTTTTTATCAGTGTAACTGACAATGTTATAGTATTGAAGTGAAATCCTCCAGGGAGAGAGAACAGTTGAAGAGTTGTCAGACATTTAATCTTTGGAGTGAATGACAGCTCATAAAGCAGATGCTTTGAAAGGAGGAAAGAGGAAAACACAGGGCATGGGGTCTGAAAGACTGGCCTTGGGAAAGTTGTGCACACACACAAAAACTTCTAGACATGACCTAAATATGTCTTGTAACGTTTTCAATGTAAACATTGCTCACAATTGTACGTTTGACTCCAAACCGGAGTTTTCAAACTCTAAAACCTAGTTGCTTATTACTGTGTTATTCTGCTTCAAATTATGGTAAAAATATAAAAGTTGAAATTACAATGAGTTGCAATATATTAGTTTATTAAGACCCAACCAAAATGTAACTGCTTTTTTTATTAAAGATTTTTTTCTTATGCAAACTATTTTTTTATATCTTTATTGAATATATTACAATATTGCTTTGATTTTATGTTTTTGATTTTTTGGCCACAGGCATGTGGGAACTTAAGATCCCCAACCAGGGATCAAACCCATACCCCCTGCATTGGAATGCAAAGTCTTAATCGCTGGACTACCAGGGAAGTCCCCATAATTGCTTTTTACTTTTATTTATTTTTAATTGGAGATTAATTGTTTTACAATATTGTGTTGGCTTCTGCCATACATCAATAAGAATCTGTAATTGCTTTTTAAATTATAGAAAGAAACTAGAAAATCAAGTACAAATTCATGATTGGTCATTACTGTCATTTATGGGACCTTTATTTCAGTCATAAATATATATATATATTCATAGGATTGTGTTAGTCTCTCAGTCATGTCTGACTTTTTGCGACCCCATGAATTGCAGCTGCCAGGCTCCTCTGTCCATGGGATTTTCCAGTCAAGAATACTGGAGTGGATTACCATTCCCTTCTCCAGGGGATCTCCCCAAAATCCCACATTGCAGGCAGAGCCTTTACCACCTGAGCCACTGGGGAAGACATTCATAGGATTATATTATATGTATTTTTAATTCTAATTGTATGTAATTTTGTTACCCTCAAGTGTCAATATATAAGGCTCCAAATGGAACACATTTACTAAAAAAACTAATAGCTAAATATGAGATTGCATTACCATATCAGTGATACAGAAAAATCATACTTAGATAAATGTTAAACTGCTGGGTTTTCACTATGCAGTCATCACTGCAAACTTTCATGGCACTACTGCTAAAGTCAGTCTCTAGAACCGGTGGTGGTGAATACATCACTAGGAAATACTAATGTGCTTCAAACTCAGGCAGTTATTTCTGTTATGTGTGACCTTGGTAACAAAGTCAGTATTTCAGATTAGTGTGACTATAAAGTCATCCAAATTTTAAATTTTCACTGGGAAAGTAGAAAATATTGAACTCACAGAAGTGCAACTAATTTTTGGAAGTTTGACATCAAACTAGATCAGAGTTGATCTTGGAGTCAGTCTTAGGAGATTATTGTTTTTCAGCATTTGAATGATGAAAGAGTTACAGTGTTTAGATATGGGGATTTTCCCATAACTGAACAAAAGAAATGGTGTCATATCATGTGTTGTTGCTTACTGGCTAAGTTGTATCCAACTCTCTGTGACCCCCTGGACTGTAGCCCACCAGGCTCCTTGTTCATGGGATTTCCTAGGCAGGAATACTGGAGGGTATACCTATTCCCTTCTCCCAGAGGTCTTCCCAATGCAGGGATCAGACCTGAGTATCTGGCATATCCTGCTTGACAGGCAGATCCTTTACCACTGAGCCACCAGGGAAACCTGTCTTACATCATAGACATGGTTAATATCAGAATTATTAAAATGATGACAGGCAAAGGCCTAAAGCTGTTTTTTATAATGATAACTTCCGTATTGGTCTACTGTTTGATAATGATGTTAAGATAAATAAAAGAAAAAAAAACAAACATGCAGAACAGAGTCTATGTAGATATCCCATGCCTACTTACTTGTGTTATATACTTACAAATTAAGATATTCATATAGAAACTTCAGTGTGAAACGCTAAAGTCACAGATGCTTGAAGTACACTCATTTCCTTTTTCCATATGAAAAGCTTTTTAAAATAATTTTTATTGGAGTATAATTGATTGGCAATGTTGTGTTAGTAAAACATTAACTCTTCCTCCAACCCAGTATCAAACCAGTGACCTAAGGATGACTATACTGGGATATACTACAGTCCTCCACTCTACCAGCTGAGCCATCAAAGGAAGTGCTCTCATTTCTTGATTAGCAACTATTGTATATTTCAAAGTTATCTCTAATTTTTTTACAGTCTTTCAAATTAATACAATGTATTTATTTTAAAATGCTCTCTTTTGAAAAATTAATCTCATTTACTTTGATACCAGCTTGCCAGATGATTTTAGTTACTCTCATAGGACATTGCACATACACAGTATTTAGACTTATTCTACTGTATTATGGGGCTTCCCTGGTGGCTCCAATGGTAAAGAATATGCTTGCAATGCAAGAGACCTGGGTTCAATCCCTGGGTCAGAAAGATCCTCTGGAGAAGAAAATGGCAACCCACTCCAGTATTCTTGCCTGGGAAATCCCATGGACAGAAGAGCCTGGTAAGTTACAATCCACAGGGTCACAAAGAGTCAGACACAACTGAGTAACTAACACTGTATTTTGAATTGGAAATTTTGGACAGTGTCTTCCACTGGAACAATGGCTCCCTGACAATAAAACTTTGCTTTTCTTCTATCATCAGCCCATAATGTAATGTTGATCACATGACAAATATTAATTATTTGTTAGGTATTGAATAAATACAGAAAAAAATCCAGAGAAAATCCAGAAAAACAAAACAAAAAATAAGCCATCGTCAGAATCACATCTGTTAAGTTTCAAAGTATGTCCTTTGTTATCTTAAACCATGATAAAGATGATTAAAAAGTTGGCAGAAGTTTGTGAAGCAGAAATAGATTCTCAATTTTAATTCCTTTAAGAAAAATGGAAATTTGATGTAATGATGCATTCTATTCAGTAAGATCACTGCAGATGGTGACTGCAGCCATGAAATTAAAAGACGCTTACTCCTTGGAAGGAAAGTTATGACCAACCTAGATAGCATATTCAAAAGCAAAGACATTACTTTGCCAACAAAGGTTTGTCTAGTCAAGGCTATGGTTTTTCCTGTGGTCATGTATGGATGTGAGAGTTGGACTGTGAAGAAGGCTGAGCACCGAAGAATTGATGCTTTTGAACTGTGGTGTTGGAGAAGACTCTTGCGAGTCCCTTAGACTGCAAGGAGATCCAACCAGTCCATTCTGAAGGAGATCAGCCCTGGGATTTCTTTGGAAGGAATGATGCTAAAGCTGAAACTCCAGTACTTTGGCCACCTCATGCAAAGAGTTGACTCACTGGAAAAGACTCTGATGCTGGGAGGGATTGGGGGCAGGAGGAGAAGGGGACGACAGAGGATGAGATGGCTGGATGGCATCACTGACTCGATGGACGTGAGTCTGAGTGAACTCCGGGAGTTGGTGATGGACAGGGAGGCCTGGCGTGCTGCGATTCATGGGGTCGAAAAGAGTCGGACACGACTGAGCGACTGATTTGATCTGATCTGATCTGATTTAGTAAGATTAATCTTACTATAGGAATTCTAAATTTGTTCCCTCTTTATTATGTTTCCAGGCTTCCCTGGTGCCTCAGACAGTAAAGAATATGCCTGTAGTTCTGGAGACCCAGGTTCAATCCCTGGGTAAGGAAGATCTTCTGGAGAAGGAAATGACAACCCATTCCAGTATTGTTGCCTGGAGAATTCCATAGACAGAGGGTCCTTGTGGGCTACAGTCCATGGGGGTTGCAAAGAGTCAGACATGACTGGGTGACTAACACTATTATATTTCCACTCACTTAATCACTCTTATCTCACTTAATGAGATAAGAGGTAGTGATTAATAATTCAGCTTATTTATTTAAGAAATGTAGAATAATCGGCCATTTTTAAAAAGCCAGCATCAGTGTTAGTGATGAAAGACTGGATACATTGCTCCTGAGATGATGAGGTGAAATGAATATTTGGGCTCACTGCTTCTACTTAACACTGTACTATAGATTATAGTTGAGACAGTTGGGCAAGAAAAAGAGGGAAAGTGATCCAAATTAGAAAAGAAGAGTTACAACTTCTCTATTGGCAGATGACATAATGTTATATAGAAAACCATAGGGAATCCACTGAGAAAGCTAAGAGAACGAATAAGCAATGTCAGCAAGGTACTCAGGTATAACACCAATATATGAAAATCATTTTATTTTTATACACTTGCAGTGAATAATCTGATCATAGCTTTAAAGAAAGCAATTCCCCATAAAATCAAAATGAATAAAATATTTAGGAATTAACTGAACAAAGAGATGTGAAACGTATACTTTGAAAACTACAAAACATTGTGGAATGAAAGGGAAGAGATGAAGAAGCATCCCATATTTGTGAATCAGAAGAGTTAATATTAACTCAGCAGGACACTCAAAGCTGAGCTATAGATTGAGAGAATTTCTCATACAAATCCCAGATGACTTCTCTTTAGAAGTTGACAAGCTGATTCTAAAATTCATGTGAAATTGCAAGGGACCCAGCATAGCCAGGACAATCCTGAAGAACAGCAAACAAATGGGATAACACACAATTCCTGATTTCAAATTTATTGCATGTCAACAGTAATCAATACAGCGTAGTATGTGGATAGATATATAGATGAATAGAGTATAATTGAGAGTCCAGAAATACTTCCATATGTCCTGGACAAATTGATTTTTTGACAAGGGTGCCAAAACCGTTTAATGTGGAACAAATAATCTTCTAAACAAATGGTACTTGGACAACCAGGAGACCACATGTAAAAGAAAGATGTTGGACCCTTAACTCAGACCACAAAAAAAAGAAAGCGAAAGTGAAAATCACTCAGTCCTGTCCTACTCTTTGTGATCCCATGGACTATACAGTCCATGGAATTCTCCAGGCCAGAATACTGGAGTGGTAGCCTTTCCCTTCTCCAGGGATCTTTACAATCCAGGGAACGAACCCAGGTCTCCCTCTTTGCAGGCAGATTCTTTACCAACTACCACAGAAGGTGAGCATAAAACGTATCAATGACCTCAGAAGAAAACACAGAAGTAAATCATCATGACCTATGATTTGATAAAGGCTTTTCTGATGGCTCAGATTAGGGTAAAGAATCCACCTGCAATGCAGGAGACACAAGAGAGGGGTTCAATCTCAGGGTCAGGAAGATCCCCAGGAGGAGGAAATAGCACTCCTCTCCAGTATTCTTGCCTGTGAAATCACATGGATAGAGGAGGCTGGTGGGCTACAGACCATGGGGTTGCAAAGAGTCTGACACAGCTGAATGACTGAGCATGTTCTTGTGCATCATGCCAAAAGCATAAGGAACAAAAGAAATAGATAAATTGACCTTTGTCAAAATTAATGCATCAAACTTTTATGCCTTAAAGGACACCATCAAGAATGCAAAATGACAACCCACAGTAGTGGAGAAATATTTGCAAATTGTGTGTCTGATAAGAAATTTGTATCTAGAATATATAAAAACTTATAATTTAATAATAAAAAGACCAATGACCCAGTTAAACTATAGGCATATGATCTGAATACTCATTTCTTCATGGAAGATATGGAAACAGCCAATACATCCATGAAAAATGCTCAATGCCTTTAGTCATCTAGGAAAAAAAAGAAGAAAGTGTTAGTCGATCAGTTGTGTCCAACTCTTTGTGACCCCATGGACTGTAACCCTCAGGCTCCTGTGTCCTTGGAACTCTCCAGGCAAGAGTACTGAAGTGTGTTGTCATTCCCTTCTCCAGGGGATCTTCCCAACCCAGGGATCGAACCCAGGTCTCCTGCACTGCAGGTGGATTCTTTATTGTCTGAGCCACAGGGAAGCCCAGTCATCTGGGAAATACGTATCCAAACAAAAATGAGTTACTACTTCACAGCCACTGTGTGTGCTTGTTGCTTAGTGTCATGTGCGACACTCTGTGACCACATAGACTAGCCTCCAGGCTCTCTGTCCATGGGATTCTCCAGGCAAGAAGAGTGGTATGGGTTGCCATTTCCTCCTCCAGAGAATCTTCTTGACCCAGGGATCAAACCCGAGTCTTTTGTGTTTCCTGCAATGGCAGGCAGATTCTTTACCACTAGCGCCACCTAAGAAGTCAAATAATAAATGTTGGTGATGATGTGGAGAAAGTAGAACCCTTGTACGCTAACAGTGGGAATGTAAAGTAGTGTGAGTGCATTAGAAAATATGCTTGCAGTTCCTCTAACAATTAAGCACAGTTACCATATGACCCAGAAATTCTACCATCAAGAATACACCAAAGGGAAATGAAAACATGTCTACACAGAAGTCACATATGAATGTTTATAGGAGCATTATTCATAATAGTCAAAAGGTGGCAACAACCCAGCTGTTTATCAGTAAGTCACTGGTTAAGTAAAACATGGTAAGTCATATCATGGGCTTTCCTTGTGGCTCAGCTGGTAAAGAATCTGCCTGTAATGGAGGAGACCTGTTTTCGATCCCTGGGTTATGAAGATCTTTTGGAGAAGGGAGAGGCTATCAGTAGTAACCTCGATACGAAGATGACATCACCCTTGTGGCAGAAAGCAAAGAATAACTAAAGAGTCTCTTGATGAAAGTGAAAGAGGAGAGTGAAAAAAGTTGGCTTAAAACTTAACATTCAGAAAAACTAAGATCATGGCATCTCTGTCATGTACAACTCTTTGGGACCCCATGGACTATATAGTCCATGGAATTCTCCAGGCCAGAATACTGGAGTGGGTAGCCTTTCCATTCTCCAGGGGATCTTCCCAACCCAGGGATTGAACCCAGGTCTCCTGAATTGCAGGCGGATTCTTTACCAGCTGAGCCACAAGGGAAGCCCAAGAATACTGTAGTGGGTAGCCTATCCCTTCTCCAGGGGATCTTCTCAACCCAAAAATTGAACTGGGGACTCCTGCATCACAGGCAGATTCTTTAGAAACTGAGCTATCAGGTAAGCTATCCGGTCCCATCACTTCATGGCAAATAGATGGGGAAACAATGGAAACACTGACAGACTTTATTTTGGGGGGCTCCAAAATCCTGCAGGTGGTGACTGCAGCCATGAAATTAAAAGACACTTGCTCCTTGGAAGAAAAACTATGACCAATTTAGACAGCATACTAAAAAGCAGTTACTTTGCCAACAAAAGTCTGTCTAGTCAAAGCTATGATTTTTCCAGTAGTTATGTACAGATGAGAGAGTTGGACTATAAAGAAAGCTGAGTGCCAAAGAATTGATGCTTTCGAACTGTTGTGCTGGAGAAGACTTTTGAGAGTCCCTTGGATTACAAGGAGATGCACCAGTCCATCCTAAATGAAATCAGTCCTGAATATTCATTGAAAGGACTGATGCTAAAGCTGAAGCTCCAATTCTTTGGCCACCAGATGGGAAGAACTGAATCATTGGAAAAGACCAATGATTGAAGGCAGGAGGAAAAGAGGACAAGATTGAAGGAGGAAAAGAGGACAACAGAGGATGAGATGGTTGGGTGGCATCACTGACTCGATGGATATGAGTGTGAACAAGCTCCAGGAGTTGGTAATGGACAGGGAAGCTGCACAGTGCTGCAGTCCATGGGGTTGCAAAGAGCTGGACATGACTGAGCAACTGAATTGAACTGAACTGAACTGAAGTGGTATCATGGAAGATGATTCAGTCATAAAAAGGAACAGAATACTTATAAATGCTACATCTTTGGACTTCCCTGGTGGCTCAGATGGTAAAGTGTCTGCCTGCAATGCAGGAGACCTGGGTTAAATCCCTGGGATGGGAAGATCTCCTGGAGAAGGAAATGGCAACCCACTCCAGTATTCTTGCCTGGAGAATCCCATGGACAGAGGAGTCTGGGTGACTACAGTCCATGGGGTCACAAAGAGTCGGACATGACTGAGCGACTTTACTTCACTTGGTTAACCTTGAAAACAGTATGCTAAGTGAAAAAAAATCCATATAATATATGTTTCTGTCTGCATGAATGTCCACAGTAGAAAAATCTGAGAAACAGAATGTGTAAATAGTGGTTCTCTAGGGCTATGAGTGGACAAAAATCAGGGTAGTTACAACTAAGGCTATGAGTTTTTTTTTTAAATTGGAGTATAATTGCTTTACAATGTTGTATGAGTTTCTGCCGTACAATGAAGTGAATCAGCTTTATGTATACATGTGTCCCCTCCCTCTTGGACCTCCCCGGTACCCTCCCCCATCCCAGCCCTCTGTCATCACAGAGCACTGAGCGGAGCTCCCTGTGCTCTACAGAAGCTTCCCAGTAGCCATCTGTTTTACTCATCGTAGTGTCTGTGTGACAATCCTACTCTCCCAATTCATTCCACCTGCCCCTTCTGCCACAGTGTCCACAAGTCCATTAGATACATTTTCTACGTTTGCCTCTCCATTCCTGTCCTAGAAATAGGTTTATCTGTCCCATTTTTCAAGAGTCTATATATATGTGTGTTAATGATCTTTTTCTCTTTAATTTTTTTACTTACTTCACTCTGCATGACAGATTCTAGGTCCATTCGCATCTCTACAAATGACCTAATTTTATTCCTTTTGCTAACATTCCATTGTATACATGTAGCACATCTTCTTTATCTATTCATCTGTGGTTGGCCATTTAGGTTGCTTCTATGTCCTGGCTATTGTAAATAATGCAGCTGTGAACAGTGGGCTACATGTGTCTTTTTGAATTATGGTTTTCTCGGGGTATATACCCAGTAATAGAATCACTGAATTAAACAGTATTTTTGTTTTTATTTTTTTAAGGAACTTCCATGAGACTTGTTTTCAAGTTGATGAATATATTCTAAAATCTGTTGTGATAATGGTTACACATATCTGTAAATAAAGTAAAAATCCATGAGTTGTACACTTTACCTGATGCAACAAATGAATTGGATGTTATGTGAAATATATCTCAGTAAAGCTCTTTGAAAAAAATAATAAATCACTTCAGTTTTCTCCTAGTCAAATAATGTAATTTACTCCTGCTCCTGCTGCTAAGTCGCTTCAGTCGTGTCTGACTCTGTGCGACCCCACAGAGCGCAGCCCACCAGGCTTCCCCGTCCCTGGGATTCTCCAGGCAAGAACACTGGAGTGGGTTGCCATTTCCTTCTCCAGTACTTTACTCCTGCTGCTGCTAAGGTGCTTCAGTCGTGTCCGATTCTGTGAGACCCCATAGACGGCAGCCCACCAGGCTGCCCCATCCCTGGTATTCTCCAGGCAAGAACACTGGAGTGGGTTGCCATTTGCTTCTCCAATGCATGAAAGTGAAAAGTGAAAGTGAAGTTGCTCAGTCGTGTCAGACTCTTAGCGGCCCCATGACTGCAGCCTACCAGGCTCCTCCATCCATGGGATTTTCCAGGCAAGAGTACTGGAGTGACTTTACTTGTATGCTATGCTATGCTAAGTCGCTTTAGTCGTGTCCAACTCTGTGCGACCCCATAAATGGCAGCCCACCAGGCTCCCTGTCCCTAAAACTCTCCAGGCAAGAACACTGGAGTAGTTTTTACCAAATCAAGCAACTGATTACTCCATTAGACCTTATCATCTGAATCAGTGTAATAAGTCTTTATCCCTAATGTTCTATAACCGGTGTGTTGTGATAAGTACCAATTTTATGTGTGTATGTGTGAAGTTTAACTCTTTCAGTAATATAAACATTTGTTTTCTGATAAAATTCCTTTAAAACTCTGGAACTCCTACTGTGGAAAGAATTGCTTTTATTCTATGCGGAAGGGGAGAGTTTAGTTTTAATGTTTAAAAATATTTTGTCCATTATCCTGGCTTAAGTTTAATCATATGATAAAAACATCTCTACTTCCATATCTGTAAAATCACTTTAACTAGTATTTCCCTCCAGCAGTCCACCCCAGCTTCTAATAGATATTGATTTCCTCAGCTTCCACCCACTCTTCGGACTCTTAATTTGACTCCAGACACTAGAATCCCATCCACATTTTTCTTGCCAAAGTCACTATTGCCTTCCATGTTGTCAAAACCCAATATTTTTACACTTTGTCTTGTGAAACATTCCAGCGCAGTTTGACAGTTGGGCCCTCCTCGCATTTTTCAGTGTTTTTGTGTCTGTTTCTTGGAAAGGAAACATGATGACATTTCCTCCCAGTGCTTTTCTGTCTCTTCTGCAAACAAATCCTCATTATCTGATGACTAGCTGTTACAGTTCACTGATGCTCCATGATGACTGGATGTTACAGCCCAATGATGCTCTGTACTGGCCCTCAGTTTCATTATTTTATTTACTCTCTTTGCCAACCTCATCCACCAAAGCCTGTTAATTCCATCTCTAAAATACAGAGCCAAAGTCTAGAAGGCATCCCTTCCCTGGGACTCAGCTACATCCACCATCATATCTATCTCTCTCCCTTTTTTTAAGTAGAGACCATTTTTAAAGTCTTTACTGAATTTGTTACAATATTGCTTATGTTTTATGTTTTGATTTTTTGCTGTGGGATCTTAGTTCCCTGACCAGGGATCAAACCTTCACTCCTTGCATTGGAAGGCCAAGTCTTGACCACTGGACCACCAGGGAAGCCCCTCATCTCAGAAGTGAAATCCTAGGATAACCTCATATCTAGACCTCACACACTCTCTATTGTTCCTGTCCAATACATTCAACAGAGTGAGCCAGAGTGAGCCTTGAAAACCAGGGCTGATCATTAATCCTCCCTTCTGTCTAAAATACTTACCAGACTCCCTGTTGGTTTCTGCCCCTCTCTGCCCTCCACTGTCGCTCTCCCTTCTGTGGTCACTATGTTTCTGCCTCAGAGCTACAGTAAACACACGGCTACATGAACAAACTCTTTTTATTCCTTAGTACAGACATAAGACATCATATTACATTAAAGTAGTAATCATAGTACCATATAAATTATTAATTTGTAAAATAAGTTCCTTATGGCTGATTCATGTTGATGTTTGACAGAAAACAACAAAATTCTGTAATGCAATTATCCTTCAATGAAAAAATATATTTTTTAAAAGTTCCCAAATAAATTAATAAACAGTGATTACCCTCCTGTACCTTCAAATACACATATATTCAACAATCCAATCTAATTTTCCAGGCCTGCCAAAGGCAAATAAATTACCAGTTATCACTGCTTTATCAAACCCAACTGGCATGGCAAGATTAGAAAAGAAAAACAGTGTGACTAAAGCCAGCCATTGAAAATTGAATAAGCTGACATTAAAACAATTACTATGTAAATTGGTTGCTTGAAAATGACTTATACAAATATGCTATATGGTCTGCTTGTCAGTAGCCAGATGCCAGTTGACATTTTATTCTGTAGCAATTGAGAATGAGGATGAGAGAAATTTAGCTGAACCAAAATGGCTTTGCAAGAAATTATACAGTGGCAAAAAGCTCAAAGAAAATAAAGAGGCTTTCTCTCCTTTCTGAACATGAATGGTTCCTTTGATAAAATTTAAAAAAAATTGTAGTTTACTAGCAATAATACACTTAGCTATTTTGATAATCTTGTTTAGGAAATCTGTTTAAAACAGACTTCACAGAATTGTCTGAATTGTCATCTATCAGTAAAGACATTTTACAGGTTTTTGATAGAGTGAGGTAAGGAATTTTTTAAATCAGGGTGTGTCCAAGGTGCTGAAAACTGGCATTTGTATATATATATATATCCAAAGGTGGTCTAATGGTACAAAAAACCTACAACACAACAAAATCGCATTTGAAGTGGCTACCCACTCCAGTATTCTTGCCTGGAGAAGCCCATGGGCAGAGGAGCCTGATGGGCTACAGTCCATGTGTTAGCAAAGAGCAGGACATGACAGAGCATGTACGCATTAATGCATGAGGTCAAACAATCTGCAGCCTTATGCAGTGGTTTCCCTCTCACATAGAAGTAGTGAAATCGACTGATCCTAGTGAAACTGACTACAACTGGGTAGACACACTCTTTATTTCCATTTCAGAGAATTTTCACTACCATTACAAAACAGAATAAAATTTTAACCATATAGAATGTGGGCCCTAAAGAAAACCCTAAGTATGACTGCTTGCCTCTTTATTACTATCATTACTAATAGCACATTTAGCATTACATGAAAAATGTCCCAAGTGTTACATGTTTCACTTGAGAGATATGTGTGTTGTATAAAATCAATAAACTGACTTAATTTACTTACATTTTTTGAATCCAACATTCAATAATTGTATAATAATTTTTTTCAGTTGCACATGGAATGTTTATCCAACTAGATCTACATCTATGCATAAACAACTCAATCCCAGGGCTGATCTCCTTCAGAATGGACTGGTTGGATCTCCTTGCAGTCCAAGGGACTCTCAAGAGTCTTCTCTTTCTGATGGCTCTTTACCAAATAATTCAATGTTCTGCTTTTTTCCTTTAATATCAAAGTAGCTATCAATCCTAGATAAGAAGCCGCTACTTTTTTAGTTTGAATGGGAAGATGGACCCAATCTAGGGGGCCGTTTTGCCATAAAACCAATTTTTTGTCTGGCTACCCAGATTACACCTATGGGGGGTTTTATGGCAAAGGAATTGTCAAATTTTAAAATTTACATTTTAACAACATAAATTTAGAGATATGTTAATTTAGGTGTAATGTTTAGTTTAGGTCTCTGTATAAATTTAAATAATAAATGTATAACCTCCTTATCTCATTTTAGTATACAGATATATCTAAATGCAAAATGAATTTATATATGTATTTATATATGGCAACAAGTATAAACTTATTGACATAATCAATATACTTGAATTAATCTTTATAATTAATACATTAATTAATATATATTACAGCAATACAACACGTACACAGCTAATACCAACCAACACAAACCAATGTACTGTAATAATACATGTCACTCATATATAATATAATTATACAGTATATAGAACATATATCATCACAGCACATCAATCTATACCAATTAATATCAGCCACACACACATTACATTACTGCAATATATATTTAATTATACAGTATATATATAATATGCATACATAGTATACACATTAATTTATATACAAATTGATTAAGTATAGATCTATAAATAGAATTAGATATACCTTTAAATATATTTTATTTATACCCATACCTAATTAGGCAAACTGTAATTAGGCAAATATATTATGTATTTATAACAATATATAAAGTATTGTTAATTGTACCGCCTGTTGATAACTAAGAAATTGAGAAAACCTTCTCTGAGTATCTCCTATTTGAGACAGCACATCCCTCCCCCATAGGGTAAAGGGGAGCGTAGGAACTACATAGGGTTGGAAAGTTCCACAGGTATCCTCAAACTCCCAATCTAACATTTTTGAACTTTTAACTACTGTGGGGGCTTGAGGGCAAATGAAACAAAATTTGACCCCTGAAATCTAATAAGGCAACTTGCCAATTATCACTATTTTGTAAAAGACTTGCAGTTGATCCTTATTGAGTGAAATTATTATATTTGCTACTTCTTTTCTAAAAAGTTCCACACTTCTTTTTTCCTCCTTTTATAATTAATTGTGCCACCAAGCTGGGATAAGATAAAACTATTTTTCTTGGGGTCACTGGTAGATGGAACCAATGGGCCTTTTTGTCACAATCACCCTGTAGGTGTATGTTTTGTGGGAAGAATAATTTAATCATCTTTTGGTAATATTAATCCTAATTAACTGATCATTTAAAGTCTCATCTACTTTAACAAGAGCTAACTCTGTCTCATTAGTCAACTTTTTCTTAGAACTGGAATTAGGATCGCTTTTTAAGCAATCAAATAAAGGCTTTAAATCTGCAGTAGTCAGTTTTAAATGAGGGCATATCCAATTAATGTCCCCTAATAATTTTTGGAAATCATTTAAAGTTAGTAAACAATCTCTCCGCAGCTTCAAAGGGGCATTATCAGTTTTTAAAATTTTGGCAGACCTAAATATGAGAAGCAAGTAAACAGGTGTTGCACAACATGTTTATAAGCTTCTCCAGTTATCGTTTTGTAAACTAAATCTGGTCTATAACTTTTTAGATGACAAGCAACCATCTAATCTTTGCCTGAATACTTCCAGCAACGGGGAACTCACTACTTTTCAAGGTTTTAAACTCTCCCTCACCTTTTTCTCTACAGCATTCCCACCCCGCATACCACTTTCTCTTATCCCAACCAACTCATTTTCAGTGGTATGCGTGGGCCAGGAACTGGGCCAGTCTTTCCCAGCAGTGTTAAGAGATGTCTGTTCCTGTGTCTAATAGCACTGACATTTTATTTTCTTGAATTAAAAGATCTTTTAAAGGCCTTGGAGCTGTAATTTCCTGCACCCAAAAGGCTAGATCACTAGATCTAAACGCTCTGTGGCTCTTAGCTTGAGAAGTCAAGTTTTTCTTGTCTGATAGTAAGGTAAAAGCAAAAGCTGTCTTACTCTTGGACCTTTATTAATTTGCACAGTTTTGGTAGGCGGCGAGATCAAAACTTTAATTTCTCAATATAATCAGAATCTACCACACCATACACCACCAAAATTTCTTGAAAGCGAGATACACCCTAGCACAAGTCCTACAATGCCCTCAGGCAGGGGGCCAGCCTCTCCCATTGGAGCGACCGGCATATCAGGGGTTAATATTGTTGCTAAATCCTTTTACCATCCGCTTTTTTCTTAGCCTGGGTGAGACCCCCCTGAGGGGGTTTTCTCCAAAGGAGCACTGTAAGCCCTGTAAGCCCTCTCCTTCCTCGGGAGGTAGAGCAGAGTCTCCCTTCTTTTCTTCATCAATGGCAGAAAATATGATCTGCACAGAAGGTGGAGACCCACTACCATCCACCGCTATAGCCTCTCCCATAGGCTATCCCACAGCCTCATGATGAGGGTCCAGAACATTTTTAATCATATTTATAGGATAAGTTTTTAGTTGTTTTTTACCTTCACCCAAGTATCTAAATTAACAGTAGCCTCTTTAACAGTTTCAAGATTACTTGTATAAAGAGTTGCCATTCTTAGTTTCAGTGTTACCCATGTCAGAAAATTAAGTATAACAGAAGATAAAGCTTTTAGCTTTTAAAAGATCAGGCTTTTCTTTGGCCTTTTAACTCTAGAAACCCGGTTTTCTCTCAAACCCCTTTGACACTTTCAATAAAAACCGGGTTTTCTCTCAAACCCTTTTAACACTTCCCATCACTACTCGCCCTGTCTGTCCTACAGGGGGGTCCGCGGCACCCTGGATGGGGTCCTATCCGTCCCCGTAAATTCAACACTTTCCCAACACTTTTTCAATTCAACACTTTCTCAACACTTTTTCTGAGGTACCTACCTTTGAATTAGCCTGTTCAGGGCGCCACTTGCCAGGGTCCAGCCCTGGTGGATCCAGGGAATTCGAAGCGGGGACGGCGTTGGCGAGGATCAGGAAACAATTGCTTAATTAAACGTTAATTAAGGATATAAAGAGTAATAGAATAAGGATAGCTCAGTGAGGAAATTCAGTGGAGAAAAGAGGCTGAAATAAGGATAGCTCAGTAGGAAAATTCAGTGAAGAAAAGAGGCTGAATAATTCAGCCAGAAGGTAAGAGAAAGAACGACATGGGGAGACCAAGTTTCGGTGAACAAGGCCCGCACTTTATTTTCCAAAGTAGTTTTTATACCTTAAGTTATGCATAGAGGATAATGGGGGAAGGGGTAGAGTCCTGCAGTAAGCCAGGCTTTCTTCCTGCAAACTTATCACATGCAAAAGCTTAGGTGATTTGCATCATCTTCTGGCCCGGAGGCCTGTTAACATTTTAAGAAATTTATTTTTCTCTAAAGGTGATTATTCTAAAGTCAGGCGCCAGTCTCCAAAAAGCATTAGATAAAGTTGCATTCCTACAGAGCAAAGGTGTGGTGGGCTATAACAAGAAAAAGAATTAACTCAAGGGTCCCAGGTTACAAACATTAAAGCTACTACTTACACCAATTATATTAATCAATACACTGCCAGGGACACAGCAGGTAAGGGATATGGAAACTTAGCAGCAAACATTGGCCCAACAAGTGAAAATGCCTTCACCAATACAATTTCTAATCAATCTTTTAACTACTCAAAAGAATCTATGTTTAGACAGTTTAGAACATCTCCTGCCTCTCACAGTTGGGAGGCTCTGAACAATCACATGTGGCCGGAAAAACCTATTCAGGCAGGCTAGAGGATTTCCAAAGGAGTTTGTAGGTTGAAACACTGTCACACCCAGGAATTATTAACTGGAGCTGTAAGCTAACTTTTTTTTCAGAGAGGTAGTGGGGGACAGCCCCCCGTAAAGTCAGAGGTGTAGGTGAAAGCAGAAAGTAGGCAGACTCTGGTTTTGGGGGTAGATGGGGGACTCCTGAGGCTCGATCCCGCCTTTGCGTATGCCGAGCCTCCTTCCTCATGACCTTTGTCATGGGCGGAGTTCCTCAAGCTGGCTCCCGGCAGTGATAGAATTCCAGTTGAGCTATTCCAGATCCTGAAAGATGATGCTGCGGAAAGTGCTGCACTCAATATGCAATATGCACTCAATATGCAATATACCGGCTCCCGGCACAACACCACAGTTCAAAAGCATCAATTCTTCCGCGCTCAGCCTTCTTCACAGTCCAACTCTCTCATCCATACGTGACCAGTGAAGAATCTTCTTCTCTGCTGAAGATTCAAGGGGACACTGTAGACTGCCTAGGTTTTCTTTCTATACCGTTCTTTCCTGCAAACTCTTACATACTTTGATAACTCTAGATTGTTGGCTTCATCTCTACCATTTAGGGAGATCACCTGGGTATACCTGAGTTTCTCCTAACTTCAGCATTGCCTAGAATTTCACTCTCGTGTATAAGCAGAGGGACATGTTTGCTTCCTCTCTGAAGAATTTCTATATTTTTTTGCCCATGTCTTGAAAACCATTGTTTCATATTTTCATATGGTTGTTCAGGTGGTCAAGTGGAAGAATAGGTATGCTATGTTACTCCACTGTGCTTGTACTCAGTCATTTCCAACTGTTTATGACCCCATGGACTGTAGCCCACCAGGTGTCCTTTGTACGTGGAATTTCCCAAGCAGCAATACTGGAGTGGGTTGCCATTTCCTCTTCCAGGGGATCTTCCAGACTCATGGATGAAACCCTGGTCTCCTGTGTCTCCTGCGTTGTCAGGTGGATTCTTTACCACTGAGCCATCTGGGAAGCCCCCCACCCCCCACCATGTTACCCCATCTTGGTTAAAAGGAGAAATCCCAGTGATAATCTTAGCCAGAAATAATATTAGCTGGAAGTTGCAAAGCTCTCTGTTTTTATTAAAATATACAAAACTAATAAAGAAATATTAGATATAGGGGCACAATGTCTACTTCTTTCCTTCCCCTACTAGTGTAATCTAGTGGTTCAGACAGCCCAGGGGTTCAGTGGTCCAGGCCTTCTTAGAGTCTGTATTCAAATGATAATTTGTCATAAATTTTTGTCATAGGTATTTCTTTACACATGTTATTAAATGGCTTACTTCCAGAAGTATTTGTGGATAATAGATTACATATCTCACAAAAATGTTTGATCTAATGCAGTAATTGCCTACCTCACTTTAAAATATTACAGTATTTATATAATTTAATGGATTGGATTAATATAAAGATGTCTTAAAAAGCCAGTGATAGAATGGCATGTCCAAAATATTATGTAATCAGCCTTAGGCATGAGAAAGTGTGTTTAGATGATGGTAAGGAAAATATGAAGGCTTTGAGAATCTTAAATGCAAGTTTACCTAAACAAAGTATAACGGTTGATATTGTTGAATGAACAGTAAAATATCTCTTTCAGACAAAAAAAAAAAATCACAAATAAGTCAGGTACTTAAATCACATATCTCTAATTTTTTTTTAATTGGCTTATTCCTATTTGTGAAAGAACCACCTTTTGTGAAACCAGTGAAATTGCAAAGATAAATTAATGTAATTATAAAAGAATGGTGGTTAAGTATGTTTATAATAAAGAATATTGTTAAACTAAATATATCTTTAAATCACCCTGTTATTAAATGTCAATAGTGAATTTCAGAAAACATATATGCTCTGCTTGTGGAAACAGAAGAGTGTGAGAAATATTCTATTCAGTTTTATTTTCATTATTGTGAATGGTTTAGCAGGATGTTTACCGACTGGTTTTTTAATCAACTTTTTTAAATGCCTTTAAGATTTGTTGTTTCTCACAAGTAGCTTAAGAATTTATTTCTTTTGTCTCTTTGGTACATTTAAATTTAAAGATTTGTTTTTCCATTCACTTAGATAAAGTATTACTTGAAGAGATGTCCTCATTTCTGAGCCATTATTACTCTCCAAGTTAATTTTATGAAAGGCTTATTTTAAAATAATACACAGTATGAAATGCAATAACAACAGGCATTTTCACCCGTAGTCCTATAAACTTAATACAACAGTTTTAAATTATCCCTATTTTCTTTTCATAAATTTGCTACCTATCCATAAACATATAAATTGTGTCTGACTTCATTTTACTTATTTCTTCAACACAGTTCCATATTACCACATTGTCTTCTTATTTCACAAAATTCCCATTCCCAGCTTGACTTGAAGTTAAATCTAAAATACACAGGTTGCAGATTCTTAATAAAATTATGGATATGCTTCAATATTTCTAGTAATAATGAGAAGCGGTGATCTGAACAATAGCTTGGCCAATGCAATGGCTGACTTTGAGAGTGAATTCAATTTCCTTTGGAGCAGCTTAAATGCTGGGATGACTAAATATAATTTAATCAGTTCAGGCACCACCACAAACAGGCTGGCTTTCCTTAGAGTAAAAATCAGATCAGCACCCTCATTATTTTTGCCCAAGCTATTTCAATCTCTAAACTTTCTTCCTTTCATCTTTGCTGTCTCAATGCATCATTTACCCAGATGTCAGAGGAATTATAAACATTATCCTGTCTTCCCCATCATTAACAGTATGAGAAATACTTCATATTGACTGCAGGCTACTGTCCAGATTTCTTAGAATCACTTTCAAGATCCTCCATGATTTGTTTTCCACATACAGACTCATCTATAAAGACATCCCTAGTTCTTTCAGATAAAGTTGGTCATACTTCCTGCGGGCTCTTCAGTGCCTCTGTGCCGTCTATTATGCCCCTTGTCTCATTTGAGTCTAATCATTTAATGTATCTGTCCACTGGTCTGTGAATCCTTAAGGGAGGAAACTGTAATTTATTCATCTTTGTATCATGTGCCTCTCACTTCCTCTCACGCAGTTCGTGTCTCTCCTTGTTTCCTAGCATCTTTCACAGAGGACTTGACAGATAAAATGACAACTGTTAAGGCAACAACAGACTTTCCTGATGATCCAGTGGTTGAGACTTCACCTTCCGATGTAGGGGATGTGGGCTCGATATCTGGCCGGGAACTAAGATCCCACATTCCTCATGGCCAAACAACCAAAACACGAAAAAGAAGCAATATGAGAACAAATTCAATTCCTCATCAAAAAAAAAAAATTTTTTTTAAAGCAACGATAACAGCAACATGTAATTTTAAAAAGCTATTATCAAATATAATACTGTACTGAGTGCTTTGTATGGATTATCTAATTTAATTCTCTTTCACAAATTATGAATAAATTATCATTTTTGGCTTCTGTATTGTTACACATGAGGAAACTAGTCTTATAGAAGTTAAATAACTGACCCATTTTCACACAAGTGGCAAAGCCACATTTAAACCTCAATACTCTAATGTATAAAATGTGATTTTTCAATATTTGAGGAATACTTATAATGAGTGAGTTTAGTCTCATTGAAAAAAATTACAGGCATCTATGTAAAGAAGGTAACTTTGTACTAATAGTCTACTTATTAGATCAAGGCTATTTTTAATGTAATGTGGGTACATGCTCAGTCATGTCCAACTCTTTGTGGCCCCATGGACTGTAGCCTGCCAGGCTCGTCTGTCCGTGGAATTCTCCAGACAAGAATACTGGAGTGAATTTCCATTTCCTCCTCCAGGGGATGTTCCTGACCCAGGATCAACCCCAAGTCTTCTGTGTCTCCTGCATTGGCAGGCTGATTGTTTCAGTTTGGTTTCCCCTAAAGTAGACTCTCAGACACAATTTGACTGCAGTAGTTTTAAAGAGACCATCACAGAGTATACCTGGGCAAGGAGGGTGAAGAGGTAAGACAGGGAAGGGAAATCAGCCAGTCAAAGATCCCCATCCTGATGCTTATCCCTGTGGGCACCTGAGGCTCCATCCTGCTGGAAAACCATGGCGATGATACAGAAAACACCTCAGAGATGCTTCATTAGAGACCTGCTTTTTCCCCAGCTTCATTGACTGGGGAACCAATTTGCCTCTGAACTTTTGATCTGCCTTTTATCAGAGATGAGAGAAAGCACTCGGTTGACTGTCTGCTGGTACTTATGGTAAGGCCAACTTGGCAAGTTCTAGGATGGTGATGCTATAGAGACAGTGTTGATGCTCTGGCATCAGTCCTGGAGCTGTTACTCATCAACTTGTGCCTCCAGTAAATCAGATCTTTATTTGAACTATAGATAGATAGATAGATGATAAATAGATGGATAGATAGATGGATGGATGTTAGATAAATGGATAGATAGAGGGATGATAGATGAATGGACGGATGGATAGATGGATAGATGCATGGATGATAGATGATAAATAGTTAGATAATAGATAGATGATAGGTAGCAGACACATAGATGATGGGTAGATACACATACACACACATGTACATACATAGACAGCTAATTGTGTATGTCATATATTCACTGCTGTGTTTGTTACTGAACTCAGGTTCAGTTGCTCAAAAGCCAGTCATTTGAGAGGCAAGTGTGAATAGACAGGAAATATGCTTTAATCAGAAAAGCCAACAATCTGAGGAGAAGATGGATTTGTCCAGAGACCAACTCTGAAGATTCTGCTTGGCCACGAACAGTTTTAAAGGGGGAAATGGGGAAGAATCTCAGTGAATTTATCAGAGCAGGATGTTGGGTTCTGATCATTCTCCATTGCGTGAACATCTCTTCTGATGTTATCTTGCCTGCATGATCTGCCTGCTGGGTTGCTAAAGGGGCTGCTGGGGTAGAGAGCTAGTCATTTTTTAGCTAGTTTATTCTTCATCCTTACCTCTTTTTCTCTAGGAAAAGAATCAGCAGGTTAGACAAGGCATAGTGTGCATTCAGGTGAGCATAAGTCAGGAGTTAGGTTGAGTTGCTGAGTTAATCTCGTTCCTAGAATTAGGGTCTTTTTTTTATTGTTTTAATTGGAGGCTAGTTATTTTACAATATTGTGGTGATCTTTGCCATACATTGACATGAATCAGCCCTGGATGTACATGTGTTCCCCATCCTGACCCTTCCTCCCACCTCCCTCCCCATCCCATCCCTCGGGGTCATCCCAGTGCACCAGCCCTGAGCACCCTGTCTCACATCGAACCTGGACTGACGTTCTATTTCACATAGGATAATATACATGTTTCAATGCTATTCTCTCAAATCATCCCACCCTTGCCTTCTCCCACAGAGTCCAATGGTCTGTTCTTTACATCTGTGTCTCTTTTGCTGTCTCTCATGTACTAGAATTGAAAGAATTAGGGTCTTTTAAGGCTGGAAGAGAACAGAAATGAGCAAGCAGGACAGGGAGCAAAGGATCTGTTTTCATGTTCAACTCGATATCATTTAGACACTTCAAACTTCATGTGGTCAAAATTGAATTCATCTTTACCCTCAAGTCTTGGAGCCCTCAAATGTCCCTCACGCACTGTGTTCTTACCTCCATCTGTATTTCATACATCAGTTGCCTATGTCCAAAACGTGGGGGTCCTCCATAACTGTTTCTCCTAGACAGTTACTAAGTCATGTCAATTATTTTCCTAAATATATCTTAAGTTGGTCTTTTGCAGGCCCCTTTTAACTCTCACTTGCATTGAAGTTACTTTATGAATTCATTACTTTATGAATTGATTCAGGGGCCCCACTCTCAAATGCTTGAAACGTCTACATATCAATTCCCCTTTAAATCTTTGCCTTTTACCAATCTGTATCTCCTATTATAACATAAATATCTTAAAGTCAGAAACTGTGATTCATTCTTTGTTTTATCTCCACTTTGCATCCTGGCTAAGAGTAAGCCAATAGCAAATCATTGTGAACTGAACACACAAATGAACAGAAAGATACTTTCACATCCCTTATATAGAAATTACTTAAAATATTTTTATGAGCAAAGGCTTTTTTGCCCATGATCAGCCTTCCATCCTCACAAGTCTGCCTATTTTTCTTAATGGATTATATATAGCTGTTAAACATATATTTAAATCCCAAAGCCTATTGATTGCTTTGCGGTCCCCAACCTTTTTGACACCAGAGATTAGTCTCGTGGAAGACAATTTTTCCATGGATGAGATCAGGGAGATAGTTTTGGGATGATTCAGGAACAGTAGGGTCCATGCTCCTATGAGAATCTAATGCCACTGCTGATCTGAGAGGAGGTAGAGCTCAGAAGGTCATGCAAACATTAGGGAGAAGCCATAAATACAAAAGAAGCTTCACTTGCCCACTGCTCATCTCCTACTGTGCAGCCTGGTTCCTAACATGAAATGATCCATGGCCCAGGGGTTGGGAACCCTGCTATAGTGTATTGGTCTGAATACAGTTTTTATTTAAAAAACAAGCAAGCAATGTGTACAATATCTCCTCTAAATGTTAAAAGAATAATTTTCCTCTTGAGAATATCAGTTACATTCCCAGAGCATTGTTAGGTATGATGTTTTGATATTTTGATATATTGATATTTGATGTTTTTATATATTGATATCCTGAATATCAATATTCAGGATAATACAAAATCAACATTCAAAAAACTAAGATCATGGCATCCCATCCCATCACTTCATGGCAAATAGATGGGGAGACAATGGAAACAGTGACAGATTTTATTTTCTGGGGCTCCAAAATCACAGCAGATGGTGATTGGAGCCATGAAATTAAAGACACTTGCTCCTTGGAAGAAAAGCTATGACCAACATAGACAGCATATTAAAAAAAAAAACAGAGACATTACTTTACCAACAAAGGCCTGTATAGTTAAAGCTATGGTTTTTCCAGTAGTCATGTATGCATATGACAGTTGGACCATAAAAAAAGGTGAGCACCAAAGAGTTGATGCTCTTGAACTGAGGTGTTGGATAAGACTTGGGAGAGTCCCTTGGACTGCAAGGAGATCCAACCAATCAATCGTAAAAGAAATCAATCCTGAATATTCATTGGAAGGACTGATACTGAAGTTCAGTTCAGTTGAGTTCAGTCACTCAGTCATGTCTGACTCTTTGTGACCCCATGAACCACAGCACGCTAGGCCTCCCTGTTTATCACCAACTCCTGGAGTCCACCCAAACCCATGTCCATTGAGTCAGTGACGCCATCCAACCATCTCATCCTGTTTTGTTCCCTTCTCCTCCTGCCCTCAATCTTTCCCAGCACCAGGGTCTTTTCAAATGAGTCAGCTCTTCACATCAGGTGGCAAAAGTATTGGAGTTTCAGCTTAAACATCAGTCCTTCCAATGAACACCCAGGACTGATCTCCTTTAGGATGGACAGGTTGGATCTCCTTGAAGTCCAAGAGACTCTCAAGAGTCTTCTCCAACACCACAGTTCAAAAGCATCAATTCTTTGGTGTTCAGCTTTCTTCACAGTCCAACTGTCACATCCATACATGACTACTGGAAAAACAATAGCCTTGACTGTATGGACGTTTGTTGACAAAGTAATGTCTCTGCTTTTTAACATGCTGTCTAAGTTGGTCATAACTTTCCTTCCAAGGAGTAAGCATCTTTTAATTTCATGGCTGCAGTCACCATCTGCAGTGATTTTGGAGCCCAGAAAAATAAATTCAGCCACTGTTTCCACTGTTTCCCAATTTATTTGCATGAAGTGATGGGACTGGATGCCATGAGCTTAGTTTTCTGAATGTTGAGCTTTAAGCCAACTTTTTCACTCTCCTCTTTCACTTTCATCAAGAGGCTCTTTAGTTCTTCTTAACTTTCTACCATAAGGGTGGTGTCATCTGCAGATTTGTGGTTATTGATATTTCTTCTGGCAATCTTGATTCCAGCTTGTGCTTCTTCCAGCCCAGCGTTTCTCATGATGTACTCTGCATATAAGTTAAATAAGCAGGGTGACAGTATACAGCCTTGACATACTTCTTTTCCTATTTGGAACCAGTCTGTTGTTCCATGTCCAGGTCTAACTGTTGCATCCTGACCTGCATACAGATTTCTCAAGAGACAGGTCAGGTGGTCTGGTATTTCCATCTCTTTCAAAATTTTTGCAGTTTATTGTGATCCACACAATCAAAGGCTTTGGAATAGTCAATAAAGCAGAAATAGATGTTTTTATGGAACTCTCTTGCTTTTTCAATGATCCAGAGGATGTTGGCAATTTGATCTCTGGTTCCTCTGCCTTTTCTAAAACCAGCTTGAACATATGGAAGTTCATGGTTCATGTATTGCTGAAGCCTGGCTTGGAGAATTTTGAGCATTACTTTACTAGCATGTGAGATGAGTGCAATTGTGCAATAGTTTGAGCATTCTTTGGCATTGCCTTTCTTTGGGATTGGAATGAAAACTTACCTTTCCCAGGCCTGTGGCCACTGCTGAGTTTTCCAAATTTGCTGGCATATTGAGTGCAGCACTTTCACAGCATCATCTTTCAGGATTTGAAATAGCTCAACTGGAATTCCATCACCTCCACTATCTTTGTTCATAGTGATGTTTCCTAAGGCCCACTTGACTTCACATTCCAGGATGCCTGGCTCTAGGTGAGTGTGAGTGATCACACCATCATGATTATCTGGGTCGTGAAGATCTCTTTTGTACAGTTCTTCTGTGTATTCTTGCCACCTCTTCTTAATATCTTCTGCTTCTGTTAGGTCCCTACCATTTCTGTCCTTTATTGAGCCCATCTTTGCATGAAATGTTCCCTTGACATCTCTAATTTTCTTGAAAAGATCTCTTGTCTTCCCCATTCTATTGTTTTCTTCTATTTCTTTGCCTTGATTGCAGAGGAAGGCTTTTTTATCTCTCCTTGCTATTCTTTGGAACTCTGTATTCAAATGGAGCTCCAATTCGTTGGCCACCTGATGTGAAGTACTGACTGACTGGAAAAGACCCTGATACTGGGCAAGATTGAAGGCAGGAGGAGAAGGGGATGACAGAGTATGAGATGGTTGGATGGCATCACTGACTTAATGGACATGATTTTGAGTGAGCTCCCGGAGTTGGTGATGGACAGGGGAGCCTGGCATCCTGCAGTCCATGGGGTCACAAAGAGTCGGGCATGAATGAGTGACTGAACTGAACTGAACTGAATGTTGATATAGGAAAACACCTTTGTCTCAGGTCTCTGGCTTTGTTGAATGGGTAACTCTGTAATTATGACAAGATGCACTGAATTCCTTTAGCACTCTTTTCCATCTTTGTTCATTATATGTGAAAGCACCCATCTCACTATGCTCTTGGAAATCACTGACACATATGTTTCATATATTGCTCTTTAAAATAATTTTATGTTATCCCTAAAGGAATATGTTCCTTTGTGAAAGTCACTCAGTCCTGTTTGACTGTGACCCCATGAACTTTAACCTGCCAGGCTTCTCTATCCATAGAGTTCTCCTGGTCAGAATACTGAAATGGATTGCCATTCCCTCCTCCAGGGTTATCTTCCTGACCCAGAGATCGAACATGGGTCTCCTGCATTGCAGGCGGATTCTTTACCACTGAGCCACCAGGGAAGCCCTGGTTCTTTAAAGAGCGTGTCTTTTATAGGGCTTTTATGCCCATTTCATGGTATCAATTTGATGGTTTTTTTTCCTAGTTCTCTCAATTGTATTTGAAAACATCGAAATCTACCATTTTTATAAATATTTTTACAATTTTAAAAAATCTGAGATCAAATAAAGTAATAATAAAGTGACAAAATAGAAAGAAATGTCTACATTTTATATTTAAATTATTTGTCTAAAATATGTCATTTTATTATAACTTCCAGGATAATTAATTTTTTTCTTTAATTGCATTATGCTGCTGCTGTGTCACTTCAGTCGTGTCCGACTTTGTATGACCCCATGGATGGCAGCCCACCAGACTCCCCTGTCCCTGGGATTCTCCAGGCAAGAACACTGGAGTGGATTGCCATTTCCTTCTCCAATGCATGAGAAGTGAAAGTGAAATCGCTCAGTCGTGTCCGAGTCTTAGTAACCCCATGGACTGCAGCCCACCAGGTTTCTCCGTCCATGGTTTTTCCAGGCAAGAGTACTGGAGTGGGGTGCCATTGCCTTCTCCATAATTACATTATACTAATATTCTATTATCTGAAGCTGTAAGACAAGATCTATTTTATATCCACAGTGATATTTAAGTTATCCTAGTGAGATCATAGTAAAATAAAGTATTGAAGTAATTGACTAAAAACATATTGTAGGTAATGTCTTGAATATTCTGGTATGTTTCTATGCATACTGGTAGAATCTATGCATGCTTCAAAATTTATACTTTGTTTTGTTTTCTCATAAATTAAACAGTAGCCATTTCTGGCAAAAGACAAATTATTAGATGTTCTTGCTTTTAAGCAGAAACTGTGTCTGTTTCCAGATTTTTGCTCTCCCTTTTGTCTTCAGGTAGTCCATATAAGGAAAATCACTGAATTTTGATAATTGATTAAAATTTCACTCTGTATTATTATTTTTTTTTTCGTTTCATACATGACATTTCACATGTTTCAATGCCATTCTCCCAAATCTTCCCACCCTCTCCCTCTCCCACAGAGTCCATAAGCCTGTTCTATACATCAGTGTCTCTTTTGCTGTCTCGTATTATTTTTAAAGTAACTCAAATGTTTCACCAACAAGTGAATTCATTATCCTTCATAAAGCTTGGGCAAATATGACCAATGCTAAACTAAAAATTAAATGAGATTTGAGACCCAGTTTTCTGCCCTATTTATAAATTACTTAAATAAATCAAGAATATTGAAAGCATAGCCATGACATATACTAAATTGCTTGCAACTATGCCCAGAGTTAAGACCTACTTCCTATTTGGCATCTCAGATTACTTCACAGTGATAACAGAAATATGAGATCTGTATAGTTCTCATAAGGAAGGTCATAGTGTCATGATTTGAATCTCACCATGAGGTTGCATCAGTATGTGATTATTTAAGATTAAATTTTCACTTCTTTCACTTTAAGTCTCTTTTCTCCCCTAGAGCCTTAAACACTGCCAGCCATGGAGACATAACCCAACTTTAACTGATTATTTGGGCATAAATATTACAGAAGTTAAACTTCCAAAACTTCCCAGAAATCCACCCAAACATTAACCACTTGCTCAATGGAAATGATGTTAATACATAAAATTTGTCCTCATTACTATTAGATTGCAATAGAGAAAATATATATTAAGAAGACCATGACATTTCAGTGCAATTCTTACCTTCTTTTTGAGCCACTGGTATAGAAAAGCACATATGAAGTCAATATACAAAGGAGGGCTGAGGAAATTACAGCAAAATCAACTCAGAATCACTGGAATAAACTATTCATCTGGTTTTATAGTCCAACAGAGCTTCTTATTATTTAACCTTGTTGAGTCAAGACACATTATCTGTAACTGAATAAATGTGAAATTGACACATTCAAAGAACAAAAAAGAGAGTGGATGTGAAAGGGAATCATTAATAAATCCCCAAAATGGGTAGAGTAGCTATAATGATGTAGAAGCTATGGCTGCAAAATCGTTCAGATCAGATCAGATCAGTTGCTCAGTCTTGTCCGACTCTTTGTGACCCCATGAATCGCAGCACACCAGGGCAAAGTCTAATTTTCACTGTTGTCTGATAACACAGTGAGTCAATGACAATATAAAATGTACTACCATTTTGCATCTAACATAGCCTTGCCCTCCTCTTTCAACTCCAGCTGTAAGCACAAGATGTACCTGGAAAGGCTGCCGAACACCAGCATCATTATCCCATTCCATAATGAAGGCTGGACTTCCCTCCTCCGGACCATACACAGCATCATCAACCGAACCCCAGAGAGTCTGATCGCAGAAATCATCCTGGTTGATGACTTCAGTGATAGAGGTAAGTCACTATTGATACCATTTTATGTGATTCTGTTATCACCTGCATAATTGTTACAGGCTTTTAAAATAAGGCAGAGGATTATTACAATGGCTTCTTGCTGATTCTATCTGAAAGGTGATTATGAAGTTTTGTCTATGCTGTGCTGTTGTGATTTTGTAAAATGTTGGCCAAATGCAAAATGAAATGGATAAGTTATTGGCATCATTTGGGGTATCTGTAAGAAATTTACATTGCATTTCTGTTGTGAATTAGATAGGTGTTGGCAGAATGTCTTAAGTTCTATCTTCAGCTTTAGAAAAAAACACTGTGAAATATGGTGAGTACATATGAATGGTGATATATTCCAGTAGAACCGTAAAACCTGTTTCCATTTCTGAAAAAGATCTGCTCTGTTGTTTACTAGCAAGATGGTTTCTCCAGGCTGTGCTTCTGTTATTTCATAAATACTGGAAATGGTAAGTAACACAAAGAAATATTTTGACTTGGCGATTTTAGCTATTTTATTGTATCTGAACAATAACAGCATAAAGGCCCGGAGTGCAGAGTATTAGAAAATTTAGCATCGTTTTACTGTTTTTTACTATTCTGATGAACACAATTTGGTTCGTAAGTCAGGGGAATATGATTATAGAAAGTTTCTTGAGTTTAGGATTTGATAAATCATATTTGCTTTAAATACAGGAATTGTTAATGTTACAGGATAAGTAAAATCTTTCTATCTTGGCTGATAGGCAGAAACTTTTTCTAAAGATATTCATCTACCTTCTGTTTCTTTGTATGAAGGAGTTTGGTTTAAGTATACTGTGTGTGTTTAAGAATGGCAGTAAACAAGTTTATTTTTCCTACGTCTTACAAGAGAATGCATCTTGAGTTTCTATGAATTAATTGCAGTTTGGGAAATTTCATTTGCACACAGAAAACTATTCTTCGTAGTACTTAAAAATTCTATAAAAGTAAAACCACTTAGTGTGTTAGCTTTGAGGTTTCTGTAATATTTTTGTCTGCAATGATTTACTTCAAATACTGATTCAGGATTCGTGGTCTATTTGTATGTGTTGAAGTTTATGTGACAAAAGAAAGTTGTCTGTTGTTCTGTTAAATACTAAACTACCAACTTGGTAATTCAGGTTGATTTCAAAGTACCTTTTGCCTTGCATTTCTTAGGTAAATATGTGTTAAATAAGTATCTAAGAAGTACTTAAAATTAAATGCACTCATTAAAATTAATTTAAATAACACAGAAGCTTCTTTTTTTTTATTTTAATTGAGGCTACTTGTTTCAAAGTGGTCATTATTACCTCAGGGTAAAAATGCACATTTCATGTGTTAAAGCTAAAACTTTGCTTTTAAATAAAAGAATGAAAAAGGGAGTAAAGATCTGGGATGGTAGGTACATCACCAAATAAATGGTATTTTTTGGTTGACTGGTACCAAGAGAAATAAGATAGTGTATCTGTAGAGAATTTTCTACATAATTAGCTTTGTCTTGGTAAAATGTGTCCAAAAACAGAATTTTGACCTGAGGGTAATAGAGAGGAGACACTCACTAGCAGTAGATCGTGGTTTGTAGAGAATTTTTTTGTTGAATATTTCTCAAAGGTGCTTTCCAAAGAGAAAGGTGCTTTCTCCCTCCTTGAAGAGGGAGAAAAGAGTGGTCTTGATTTTTGAATCTCTGTGTAGCAGCGACTCTAATGGACAATCCCTTTTACATAGCATGTTCCTGGAAAGGAAGTGTGTTCAGAATGGTCAATGTCATTGCTTTTCATGAAGTGAAACAACACAAATAGTATTAGCTGGGAGTATGGTGGTGATTTTGACTTTCCTAGCAGACATTTTTAAGGAGAATCATTATGTTGCAGAAAGGGGGACCCCTTCCAGGGTCTGAAACTGGGCTCTTGTCTAACACTCGGAAATAAATAGTCCGAGGAACACATGTGCTGATAAAGCAAGAGATTTTATTGGGAAAGGGCGCCCAGGGGCTAGGGGGTGTGTGAGGGGAAGCAGTAGCATAAATAGAACTGCTCTGCCACAGTGGCTTGCAGCCTTGGGCTTTATGGTGATGGGATTAGTTTCCAGGTTGTCTTTAGCCAATCATTCTGACTCAGACTCCTTCCCGGTGGTGCAATGCGTTGTTCAGCCAAGATGGATGCCAGCAAGAAGGATTCTGGGAGGTGGTCAGACATGCGGGGTCTCTCTTTAACCTTTCCCTAACTCTTCTGGTTGGTGGTGGCTTTTTAGTTCCATGTTCCTTACCAAGACCTCCTATTGTAAAATAACTCATGTAAATGGTTACTGTGGTGCCTGGAGGTTTCAGTCAGTGTGCTCCCCCTAACAACTATTTTAATGCTTTCGTACATCTTTCCTTTAGTTATTCTATTTCTGGGAGTGATCAAGTGGAAAGTATTATTTTATAATCATTAAACTTTCAAAAGGGGAAGTTTTAGGAAATATTGCTTTTCATTTCACAAGTCTGATGATACGTGTAGGAGTAAACTTTGAAAGACATGATAAAAATACCTTAATAATCTTTTATATTATATCATAATTCCAAAGGTTATGAAATAGGAGAGACCTTCCTTTCAAATTGTTGTTTCAGATTACAGAATCCCATCTGGTAGAATGTTAGGGTTTGTGGCCATCCCTGGTGTATGCAATAGGAGAAACCTTCCTTTCAAATTTTTGTTTCCCATTACAGAATCTCATCTGATAAAATATTGGTGTTTAAAAGCATCACTGTCACTTTCTGAATTGTGAGAAATCTAGAAAATCAACATAATAAACACAGGTTAGAATCCTCATGCTGACAATGAACTGTATGATTTTGGGTAAATGAACCTCTTGGTGTCTCAAATTTCTTTAACAAATGTGGATAAATGACACTTAGTTATCTAAGCTATCCAGGGAGGCTGTGATGGAAACCTCCTTGGCTGATAAAGGAACTGTGCTCCATAGGACAGCAACTGTTTTCAGTTTCTGGCTACTCCTCAACAAATACTGTCCTGAAAAACAGCATCAACATTCTCCATACTTTTGTGAGGCGATCCTCTCAATTTAATCAAGTCATTTTTCCGAGATTGAATCAATCAATCATTCTGTCTGTCTGTCCATCCGTCCACCCACACATCTATCTGTCCCCCCACCATCCCCAGGTGCAATCAGAGTCCTACCTTCATAGAAGGCATATGAAGGCAAACTGTAGTCATTTATAACATGGTAGAAAAATTAGTACTGCATTAACATTAAAAAAAAAAGTTTTACCAATAAGCAGGTAGTTTTACACATATTGAAGAAAAAAATATAAATTTTAGAATTTCAACACAAAGAGGATAAATAGAGCATATTATCTTCCTAAATTATGTCTGTGACCTTAATGTTCATCAAAACTCATTCAGGACTGTTTTTACTATTAGAAGAGGAGGAAAATATCCCCAGCCATCTCATATTTACAGGGCCTCAAAGACAAAGAAGTTTTCCCTGTTTATTAGTTAGATATGATTTATATCCATATTTTTAAAAGCTATTATACTTTATGATTTTTTTGGTATAACTCAGAAATCAGAAGGTTTTTTTCCCCATCAATTCTTTAAAAATCAAGTATTCTAGACAAATTATAAAGTACAAGAAAATATAGGGGATGTTTTGTTCTCCTTCAAGAAATTATTTCTGAAACATTACACTTCATGTTTATTTTCAGAAATACATTCTAGCTCCAGGTTTGGTTAGTATGCATTTTAACACCTTTGCCATACAGCTCTTCTGATTCTCTAATGTCCTTTAGCTATGGGTGATAATATTTTGGTAAGACTTAATCAAACATTACTGCTTTCTATTTTATGTCTTCCAGGTCAATAGAACAGCTACATTTGAAAAAACAGAGCCAACATGGTAGCCATGTTAATAGCATGACTGTAATATCCCTTGGAATTTATAGTTCCAGAATCATTCTGATTGTGAATTCTTTAAAACTGGTTTCATAGCAATAGAGAAAAATGATAAAGTATTTTCAAATTATAGAATTGTTATAAATATTGCAAAGTGATTTTTAAAAATCAGCTTGGATTTATCCAGTTGACTTAGTTATCAAAATGCTTTAAAAAAAAAAAAAAAGGAACATGTGAGCACTTCTTGGTTTAGATATTTTCTGCTGTGGGCTTGGTAAACAGAGTATTGTTTTAGCCTCAGAATGTAAGCCTGCCGTTTATAAAAACAGGAAGGTGTAGGCCTGCAGGTAAAATTTCAAAGCCAACACAGTTTTTGCTGTCTGAAGCTCACCAAAGTTAGCCTTTTTTTTTTTTTCTAGTAAGCTCTCAGAAATACATTTAACAACTTAACTTGAGGCCTCTAACAAGGCTTCATGATGACTTTAAAGCAGGACTAATCCTAGGCTTATCTCCAAATTCCAGGCAACCTTTGAGGCATCTACATGGAAAATGTTGAAATGTGTGAACTAAGCTGCAGCTTAGCCTCAGAGACGGGGCATATTTGAACCTGACAATTCTCTAAACTTGGTGCGCTTAGATGAATTCAAGTTCAAACCAAGGGAACTCGCAGGAGAGTTGCTGACATACTTCCCTTAACACAGTGGGGGGCAGGGGTGGGGCGCTGCTGTGCCTGGATATTGTGCACAGACACACATACATAGTTAGGCACACGTGTGCGCATGCACGCGTGTGCGCGTGCACACACACACTCACAGACACTCTGGTGCCTGCTTGTTTCAAACTTCCTGGACAGAAAAAGAAGGGAACTCAGTGTTTGAGATTCACAAACACCTATCATTCTCCATATTCTAGTTAGAAAGAAAAGCAGAAGCTTGAAACCATCCTTCCTGTCTTAGCAAAATTAGCAACCTTAATGAAATCCAGTTTACTCTTCCCCAGAAAGCGTAGGTCCTCACTCCTCAAAAAGTGTGGTCCTTGGACCCGCAACATCAGGATCACATTGAGACTTGTCAGCCTGGAAGACTCCCAGGCTCCACCCAGACATACCAGAATCTTCATTCCAATAAAATCTACATGTCACTGTTGTGAAAATCAAGGTTTCAGAATAACGGTCATGTGTCTCAGAACTGGGACTAAACTTCAGTGAGTAATATAGCTGCATAAATAACTTAAAAAACCTGTTTCTTATCCATACTATTATGACATACATTTTTCTATTTGTTCTTATTATTTAGCATTTAATTGATGGTGGATTTATAAATTTATAACGGGACATTTGGGATGGGAATTCTATAGTATTACCTCTACATTATTTGATGGAACATTTGTGAGTACATTTATTTGAAAAAATGTTGAAATTTTCACAAATCTGTATACATTTCCTCTGCCTTATTATGGACTCATTTTACAACAATTTTATATTGAATGTCAGGTTACTGCTGTTGTTCCTCCCCAGACAAAGTTCATTCTTTGTTATACAAATATGCCTTCCAATATTTTGCAGGTCTATTTTGCTTTGAAGCCATTTAAAAATTTTCTTGTCAAATTCAAATACCATATGTATGTGTATAGCCATATATACACACACATGCAGTTTCTTTAAGGTCCCTATTACCATCAAAATCTTAGATTCTTCACATAGATAAAAGTGTCTATAAATCTTTAAAATACTGAAAATATTTAAGTCATTTTACAAATGGTATTGACAAGTCTTGAATTCTTGAATTTCAGATTCTATTTTACTCAAATACTCTCCTTTTATACCGTTAAGGGAAGTTGCCATAATCAGACAAATCAGTAAGCACAAGTTTTACAACTATGCAAAGTTGAAAGATATCATCGGCATGAGAAGATTGTAAATAGATGAAAAATGGTAATGCACTTCTATTTTACATAATAAGACACTAACATTAAGCGCATATAAACATTCAGAGATGACAGTCAACAAAAATGCATGTGTGCTGGTTTTCTGTCAGATAGTCTATGAGACTGCAAGACAAGCCATTTTTATGTCTCAGATTTATTGAGTGCCGGTCACAGTAAATGAATCTTGAAATTGTTTCGATTTATTATTCAGATTTTAAGTTGAAAGGTAATTGCATTTTAAAGTCAAAATATAATATTAAAAGCTAATAAGTAGCAGGAACTGAGAAAATGTTATAAAATTCAATTGCATTCTTTTCTATTTAGAAATTTGTTATCATCTGCTATAGAATTGAAAGAAAGAATATTGATTTCTGATATTTGCATATCATGCTATATAATGACAGTTCTGTTTTAGTGGTTATTTAGCATTTATCATTGAAAGTGTGTCCAGAGTATAGAGAGGTACTGTTTTCTGGGGCATGAATATGAATGTAGAACAGTTGCATGTTATCAGTATCAGAGGAAAACCAGCATGGCAATTTCTAAAGAGTTGTCCTATTCACTAAGTCGTGTCCAACTCTTTGTGACCCCATGGACTACAGCATGCCAGGCTCCTCTGTCCTTCTCTGTCTCCTGGAATTTGCTCAAACTAATATCCATTGAGTCCATAATGTCATCCAACCATCTTATCCTCTGTTATACCCTTCTCCTCCTGCCTTCAATGTTCCCCTACATCAGGGTCTAAAGGGTGTGTTTTGTAAATTCTAAAACACAAAATCAAGTCATAAAAAGTCTATTTGTATTCATAAAATAAGAGTCCTACTCATCAAGGGCAGAATATGCTTTAATATAATCTGTCTTGGAAGACAAAGCACTTGTAGGATTTCTCATCCTGTTTGTTGTTCAGTTGTTGAGTCATGTCTGCCTCTCTGTGACTACATGGACTGCAGCATGCCAGGCTTCCCTATCCTTCAGTATCTCCCAGAGTTTGCTCGAACTCATGTGCATTGAGTGGGTGATGCCATGCAACCATCTCATCCTCTGTCACCCCCTTCTCCTCCTGCTCTCAGTCTTTCCCAGTATCAGGGTCTTTTCCAATGAGTTAGCTCTTCACATCAGGTGACCAAAGTATTTGAAGCTTCAGCATCAGTTCTTCCAATGAATATTCAGAGTTGATTTCTTTTAGGATTGACTGGTTTTATCTCCTTGCAGTCCAAGAGACTCTTGAGAGTCTTCTCCAACACCACAATTCAAAAACATCAATTCTTTGGCACATAGCCTTCTTTATGACCCAGCTCTCACATCCATACATGACTCCTGGAGAAATCGTAGCTTTGACTACAAGAATGGCCAAGTGATGCCTCTGCTTTTTAATATGATATCTAGGTTTGTCATAGCTTTCCTTCCAAGGAGCAAGTCTCTCTCTTTCTCTTTCCTTTAAATTAAAATACAGTCTCACATGATATAAATGCCTATGTAAACTAAGGACATATCTGACACATTAATAAGAGGTATGTGTCCTTGCTGAGCCCCATCTTTATTGTAGAATTCAGACTAGCATCTTGTTGCTCTCTTTTCTTCGGTCGAGCAAGTGAATAACCCCTCCAGCTTTGGGGATTTTTCCTGAGGGTTACAAATGCTCATGAGGATCACGACCCTCATGATGACCATTGGAATGCTTTCTTTATTCAGGTAGAGACAAATTATTTTAAGTAGGTACTTATTTTGCAGATGAGGATACTATAAAGGCATGTGTGTTATTCTTGATGAATTGGTTCATGAATTAGTCTTTATATGACTGGCACTAGACGATTCAAGCTGGTTTTAGAAAAGGCAGAGGAACCAGAGATCAAATTGCAAACATCTGCTGGATCATCAAAAAAGCAAGAAAGTTCCAGAAAAAACATCTATTTCTGCTTTATTGACTATACTAAAGCCTTTGATTGTGTGGATCACAACAAACTTTGAATTCTGAAAGAGATGGGAATACCACACCACCTGACCTGCCTCTTGAGAAACCTAGATGCATGTCAGCAAGCAACAGTTTGAACATGGAACAACAGACTGGGTCCAAATAGGAAAAGGAGTACGTCAAGGCTGTATATTGTCACTCTGCTTATTTAACGTCTATGCAGAGTACATCATGAGAAACGCTGGGCTGGATGAAGCACAAGCTGGAATCAAGATTGCCAGGAGAAATATCAATAACCTCAGATATGCAGATGACACAACCCTTATGGCAGAAAGTGAAGAAGAACTAAAGAGCCTTTTGATGAAAGTGAAAGAAGAGAGTGAAAAAGTTGGTTAAAGCTCACCATTCATTAAGATCATGGCATCCAGTCCCATCCCTTCATGGCAAATAGATGGGGAAACAGTGGAATCAGTGACAGACTTAATTTTTCTGGGCTCCAAAATCACTGCAGATGGTGACTGCAACCATGAAATTAAAAGATGCTTACTTCTTGGAAGGAAAGTTATGGCCAACCTAGATAGCATATTAAAAAGCAGAGACATTACTTTGCCAACAAAGGTCCATCTAGTCAAGGCTACGGTTTTTCCTGTGGTCATGTATGGATGTTTGCATTGGACTACAAAGAAAGCTGAGCACCAAAGGATTGATGCTTTTGAACTGTGGTGTTGGAGAAGACTCTTGAGAGTCCCTTGGACTGCAAGGAGATCCAACTAGTCCATCCTAAAGGAGATCAGTCCTGAGTGTTCATTGGAAGGACTGACGTTGAATCTGAAATGCCAATACTTTGGCCACCTGATGTGAAGAGTCGACTCATTTGAAAAGACCCTGATGCTGGGAAAGATTAAGGGCAGGAGGAGAAGGGGACAACAGAGGCTGAGATGGTTGGATGGCATCACCGACTCAACGGACATGGGTTTGGGTGGACTCTGGGAGTTGGTGATGGACAAGGAGGCCTGGCATGCTGCGGTTCCTGGGGTCACAAAGAGTCAGACTCAACTGAGCAACTGAACTGAAGTTAGAAGGTTCAGAACTTTGGGGATTACATTTGTCTGTCTTCTAAATAAACTCATAATATATCAAATTTGATGAAATTTATTTCAGTTCACTTTGAGTAAAACATATTTAACTGAATAAAAATAAATTTGCTGAGACTTTCATACTAATAGGCATTTTATGTAGTGTTAATTAAAAACTGTTTTTTAAATGTTCTAATGTAGAATTTGAGACTAGAGTGTCAGAATGGACCAGTTCTAGATGAATTTTGGGCACCAAAAATAAGTATCTTGGAAAACATGTAATAGAATGAAGAGGCACACTTAAGTTTGATTGGCTAGTTAGGCTGTAGTTAGGTACTAAATATTAAAGCATATTTCACAGTTGAAAAATTTTATTATTGCTTTCTTTTTCTTTATCACTTAAAATATTCTGTGTATTTAATTAAATGAAATAAATTAAAAATAATGTAACTCCTGTGAGATCTTTAAAAATGCTATACAGAAAATTTAGTCCATTTGAGATTTATAAGTATTTGTATTTCCTCTATTCATTGGCTTTAAGCATTTAAAATTATTTTTATTTAAAATAATGATACATCTCATCTAATTGTCATTTTTATAACTAGCATTTGCTCTTTCATAGTTTTATTATCTTTTTAATGTTAGTTTAAGGTGTATGAGATTGTCATTATAGAACATTAATGTCATCTTTTCTAGAACATTAATACATAACTTTGTAAATCATTGTCAATTAATTGAACATTGTCATTTTTTGTAGAACATTAATATATAATTTAATGTATTTCAACTTTCATAGGGAACCATCTTAAAACCTCTCTCTGAACTGAATAATTATTTAGGGCTCATGTTTTAAATCAGGCCTTTTAAAGACAGAAAAGGGCAATTCCCACCCTCAGGCGGTGGGTGTGGGTAAGCCCCTCTAGCTTTCCAGTTGCTTTTTCTGGATGAAAACTCCATGTGGGTGAATTAATATAGGTTTGGCAAAGAATAGGATGCTTCTTTTCAAAGCAAAACTGTTACAGCTCACTGATGTCACAAGGCATGATTTCCTCAAGAAAAAATAAATTGCACAATCCATTTTATGGCAGATTAAATCCCATTTATTTTCCTCGCAGACAGCTGTTTTGAGTAGGATTGTTACTCATTTGAAACCATTTTCTGGATCCTGGGCTTCAGGTCTTGGGTAGGCATGACTTTCTCTGATGAAATAAAAGCTTATATTGTATGATTATTCCCCTTGTCAGCAAACCTCAGCTAGTGAGCTTTAATTAAAAAAAAAAAAAAAATTTGGTATTTAAAACAGTTCTTTTTTGATATCTCAATATCCCTCTGCTCTTGATTAAAAAAGAAAAGCTCAGTGCATTGACACAGTGCAAAAAAACTGAAAACAATGCCTTCTGTATCTTGACTTATAACAGTTCCTTAGAGAATTATCAGTCTCTCATCACTCAAGGTTTTTGATGAGGTGGCAAGTTTTAGACATCAAATGCATCAATATATATGAAACACATTTTATCAAAATTCTCTAATAAAAATTAAATAATTTATATCCACTAAGGAACAATTCCATAGTGTTGCTATTGTTCATTCACTCATTCGTGTCTGACTGTTTGCAACCCAATGGACTGTAGCACACCAGGCTTCCCTGTCCTTCACCATCTCCCAGAATTTGCTCAAATTCATCTCCATTGAGTCGGTGATGCTATCCAACCATCTCAACCTCTGTCGCCCCCTTCTCCTCCTGCACTCAAGAATCTTTTACAGTGAATTGGTGAGTCTTTTACGGAAGAGTCTTTTACAGTGAGTCTTTGAATTAGGTGGCCAAAATATTGGTGCTTCAACTTCAGCCTCAGTCCTTCCAATGACCATTCAGTTTGTTTCTTTTTGGATTGACTGATTTGATCTCCTTGCTGTCCAAGGGACTCTCTAGAGTCCTCTCCAGCACCACGGTTTGAAAGCATCAGTTCTTCAGTGCTCAGCCTTCTTTATGGTCCAGCTCTCTCATCTGTACATGACTCCTGGAGAAAGCATAGCTCTGACTAAGATGGTTGTTGGGAAAGTGATGTCTCTGCTTTTTAATACACTGTCTAGGTTTGTCATAGCTTTTCTTCCAAGGAGCAAGTGTCTTTTAATTTCAGACTGCAGGTAGGATCTTTGAGATGAAAGAAATGGCAGGGGATCTGGTACTTTTGTCTAAAACTTTACAAAATTTTATACATCTAAGTTTTATAGATGAGTAAGTGGAGACTCAGGGAGGTGACATCCTAGGTCACACATGAGGGCAACTTTATATGCAGACATAAATGTTACATTAACCTCAAATGGATAATGTTTCCGCTTAGGGAGCCTGGATTCCTCTCCTCTGCAGTTTTCTCATGTGTCTAATTCTGAGAAACTAGAATCATTCTGATAAGTACCTGTAATTTGATAAAGCTGTGCTACAGTTACATAGACACTCTAGATAATTGAATCTAATTTATTACACATTTTCACCTTAGGTTCAGGATCATGATAAAAACCATTTCACTGTGTACACACACACAGTAGAATGGAGAATTTTTGAGAAAAATAATGACTCAAATGCACAAATCCCAGTGTCCAAATGGCCTTATAGCCTTGCAGGAGGGCCAACCAGGTCTTTCCTCCTGGAGAAAAGAATGTTTCTAACACTGAGAGGGTCAAAAAGTGATAACATAGGTCTTAAAACATAGATATGCTTAATATTGCTTCTCAGGATGATTCATAGTAGAATTTATTGAGGTAAGTGAATGGGCTCTAGGCTGGTCCTTGTAGATCGTTTAAGTCTGCCTTCACTCTGGATATATTGTTGCGAATTTAGTCTGCCTCACTTCACAGAAACTAGAACACTCTTGAGATTGCTGCAGGGTAGGGAGGGGCACACTGGTGTAAAATATTCCAGAAAGTGAGAGTCTTTCTGGGACTGAGAAGCTGTTGGGGGTGGGGGTGGGGCGGCAGGGGGGGGTGGGGGGGTGGGGGGTGGGGATGCCTGAGCAAATATCTAGTATGGGATTGAATACTAATGAAAACATCCTTTTTTTTTTCCATTTTTTCTGTTTTATCTCCTAAAGCTCTGTGTGGAATATGTATCCACAAGCCACTTGAAAACCTAGTGGCTGCCTCATAGCCCAGAAAACTCTGACCCCTACATTGTAGTGGGACAGTGACCCAAGAAAGCTTAATTTTACACCTTGAATAAACTTGAACTCTGTAACTTGTCATTTTGACTTTGCATATTTCTACAGGATAAATTGGGCTTCCCAGGTGGCATTAGTGGTAAAGAATTTTCTTGCCAGTTCAGGAGTCATAAGAGACAGGGGTTAGATCTCTGGATTGGGAAGATGCCCTTGGAAGAGGGCATGGCAACCCTCTGCAGTGTTCTTGCCTGGGGACATAGGAGCCTTGCAGGCTACAGTCCATAGAGTTGTAAAGAGTCAGACATGACTGAAGCCACTGAGCACAAGCACGCAGGATAGATTAAGGCTACCGCCAACCTAATGGAGATAGACCACAAATTTGAAATAACATTTAAGCAATTGATTTCTTTCAGATTGGGCACTTTTTTTTCTTTTAGTTTTGTTCACTTGAAACACTTAGAAAATAAATGAAAGGTTCTGTGGAGAAAAGCTATCTATTTATTTTACAGTATTGAGGATTAGAAAATCATGGAGTCATTGGGACAGATAGAAATATAGCAAGCAGATAACAGCCTATGTGTGAAGAGTCTTGAATCCAAGTCTCAGCTCTGCCACTTCAGGTCTAGGGATCTTAGAAAGGATTGATGTACCCCTAGATTATAGAAACATCAAGCTATGATTTCACTATTTTTTCCCTTTCAAAAAAAAATTATCTCTAATCTGAAAGGTTTGGAAAAATAAGTCACTTGCTATAGAGAGGAAGAGAGCAGGAAAATCCATGACCGCTTCAAATAAGTTCAAGCTTGAAGGTCTAGGTGATTGCCATGAGCTTGGAGAAATTACAAAATTTATCTTTTAACCGTGAAAAATCTTCATGAAATGATGATGAAGGAAATAACTTCCCGAGACTGGAGTCTGATAAATGTAGAGTTTATATCTGTAAAAAGGCACATTTCAGGTTCCAAAGTTCAGTGCACTTGTTTATGATATTTTGGAAAAGTGTTTTTTTTAAAGGAATTGCAGCCATGCTTTTTAAGTAACACTGCTAGGCAGTAGTATTACTTAAAAGCTGGAGAAGACTCTTCAGAGTCCCCTGAACTACAAGGAGATACTGCAGTCCATTCTAAAGGAAATCAGTCCTGAATGTTCATTGGAAGGACTAATACTGAAGCTGAAGCTCCAATACTTTGGCCACCTGATGCAAAGAACTGACTCATTGGAAAAGACCCTGATGCTGGGAAAGATTGAAGGCAGGAGGAGAAGGCTGAATAGGAGATGTCCTAATAAGATAAGTCTTGGTGGTATGCTAAGCTCCCTGGAATCCCTGAAACTGTCATTTTTGCTGGCCATAGTCTTTATGTTTTCCTTTACTTGAGGTCGCTATACCTCAGTATGAAGCCCTAAAGAGACCCAGACAGCTTGGCAGTCCTGGCATCCTACCTAAGACCATAGGTGACATGATCATCTTGTAAATTGCAATCGGTCCCTCATTGCATAAGAATTATGAATCAAAAGGAGAAGTCATTCTGATGGGCAAAGATTCCGGGAGGTAAAAACCAGACCTTCCTTCATTTAAATATCTGTAACTTGTTAGTAGCAATCAGTCAACCAATGGGAAACACTGAAAGCTCATCAGTGACGTTTTCTTAGCCACACACTTTCTTTCTGCAGAAACGCTTTCTCGTACCTGGCAAGCAAGTAGGACTGATAAATAAGGTGCCCTTAATGATGACAACCTTGAGTTTAACCATCTGGTAATCTGGAAACTACATACTCATCTGCAGTGACATGATGATTTCAATAGTGTAGAGTATAGTTTGAAGGGGGGAGGAGAAGGGGACAACAGAGGATGAGATGGTTGGATGGCATCACTGACTCAATGGACATGAGTTTGAGCAAGCTCTGGGAGTTGGTGATGGACAGGGAAACCTGGCATGCTGCAGTCCATGGGGTTGCAAAGAGTTGGACACAACTGAGCTACTGAACTAAACTGAACTGAACAGAAAGTATAGTTAATCAAATAAGGCCACATTGACTAGAGATCAGGGAACTGATGAATGATTCCAAAAATTGTATCATCCAGCATGGAGGAACCATGAAGGAGACTCCAGTTAGGAAAACTTGGGGTCTGAAATCAAAAGGACTATTGCACTTGACTTTATAACCTACTTCGGAACTGTCTGTGATTGCACTGCTCGTGGTAAAAATCGTAAAGTATTACTCATTGGTAGAACTTGAAAGAAAATAGCCATGAATACTTTCAATGAAGATGTGATTCCTTCGTATCAGACTGTTGACCCAAAGGCACATCTGCTGTGTGTAATTATTCAGATCAAACCCGGGTATCACAGAGTGAACTCTTCTGTAGGCCAGAGGCAGTTTCTTTCAAGCCCTGAATAGAAGGCTGCATTCAATATTTTCAGCTTCCCTAATTGCCTTACTCTGTCTCTCCGTATCTTTGAAAGGAATGAACCGACTCCATGGTTTCATATTTAGACACCTGATCATTAAGGGTAGTGTGTAACATAATTAAGAAAATGAATATAGCATGCCAAACATATGTTTCAAGTTTTAGGAATGCTGACTGCTTAATTTCTATGTCGGGCATGGTTCTCTTCCTCTGTCTTTGTCTTGTCATAATAAACAAAACAAGGGAGATTCAAGAGGGAGGGGACATATGTATACCTATGGTCAATTCATGTTGATGTAGGACAGAAATCAAACCAATATTGTAAACCAATCATCAACTGATTAAAAATAAATATATATTAAAAAAATCCGACAGAGCAGAAATCTCACTCAGGCAGGATTTATTAAACAAATGACATGAAAAAATACACTCCCCAGATGTGAGAGCGGACCAACCCCATAGGAGTGGTCCCCCCTTTAAGGTCTTTCTTTTTATATCCTTGTTCGCTCCCCCAAGCGGTCCTGGGAGTCCAGTTTGTTTTGCCCCGTGTCAAAGAGCGTGTGTATGCAAGACCAGTTAGGGAAAGTGGCTTGCTGGGCATGTTTTCCCCCCAAAGCTCCAGGCTGCAGATTTTCCTTTTGTTCTGTTTTTCGTGGGCTTTTTAATTTCTTTGTCTCCCTTTTAGCTGCAGATTTTTAACCACAATTTTGGACTCTTTACCTACCATCTCTAAAATTTGTTTTTACCTCTTTCAGAATTAAAAAAGGGTTATGTTGCTAATTTTAGGGGAAACACAGAGTCTGTACTACAGAATAGTTAATATTTTATAGTAAATGCAAATTTACTATATAACTTATATATTCTATATATAACTTTATATATAGTAAACATATATAATATATTATATATTTTATATAGCTTTATATAAAATATATATAATATATAAATATTTATATTTATTTATATTTAATAAATATAAAAATAAATAAAATAAAAAATATTTGTTTTATATATAAATATATATATTTATATTTATATATAAATTTACTATATAACTGTTATATATAGTATATGTAACTGTTCTATCTCCAACAGTTTTGGGTACAGGTAGGTTGAGCTTCTGAGATGATTTGGCCTGGTCAAGGCTCTTCCCTGGTGAGAGATGTTAATTACAGGACATCACTGGTAACAGATACAGTGATTGATCTGTTCAAGTACTTTAAGCGCCTGTCCCTTTTAGGATCAGAGAAAAGCTGTAAGGGAGCTGAAATCCAAGTTATCCATGCTCTCACATCAGTGCTGGGCTTCATTCCTTCTGGTGTTAGGGAGATGCTTACAGATTATGGTTCTGCGGCTGCTGTTGCTAAGTCACTTCAGTCGTGTCCGACTCTGTGCGACCCCATAGACTGCAGCCTACCAGGCTCCTCCATCCCTGGGATTCTCCAGGCAAGAACACTTGAGTGGGTTGCCATTTCCTTCTCCAATGCATGAAAGTGAAAAGTGAAAGTGAAGTTGCTCATTCATGTTCAACTCTTTGAGACCCCATGGACTGCAGCCTACCAGGCTCCTCCGTCCATAGGGATTTTCCAGACAAGAGTACTGGAGTGGGGTGCCAGTGCCTTCTCAGGATTATGGTTCTACACTTGGTCTAAAGTGGACCCTAGGTTAAGCTGTTGCCAAGACATTGCATGGTGAATAATATCAACATCTTCTATTCATTTTCAGTGTCAGAAAATGGGGTTAATTCTCTCATTTTATAGACAGTGAGTCAGAAGGGGCAGAAAATGGGGCACAGTGTCTAAGGAAGGGCCCTGGGCTGTGCTCCACTCTAATAACAAACTAGTCACATCAGCCAGTATCTCCTCCTTCCCTTCTCTGTCATGAGAGGGGTGGTTAAGTAGGTGCTTTGGGCATGGTTGTAGGTATGAATTGTGGCTTTACTTTTACTGATGTCACCATAAACAAGCTATTTATCTCACTTGTCATGTACTCATTGGGAGATAGAGTTTCTGCATATAAAGCAAGTATAACTTTGGTGGGTATAACTAGGCACTTAATAATTTAGGCTGTTATTGTCTTTTCTATAAATGTTGAAATTGAACTAGATGGCTACCGATTCTATCTCCAACAGTTTTGGGTACAGAATTAATATCTTTGCTTCCGAGATGATTAAAATATGTTTAAACAAGTAATTATTTCTTTTCTTTAAAGCTATAAACTTAGAATAGTGGCAACACATTGGTGGAAAAATTACCTAAACCTCAACAAAGGACAAACACACTACCTTTAGGGGTTTCTGGGATCACTGTGTTTTCATCAGGATGACTCTGAAGCTGAATAGTACCATTGAAAATTGTAATTCTGAGTAATACAGAGTCCAAGGAGCTCCTCATATGAGGTTTGGATAATTAAAGTAGATTAGTTATTTTAGAACTTAATTATTTATTCTGATTATATAAATCTAGGAAACGGAGTAGTTTAATTCAAATTATTGTTGCTATACACTTGTGTCTGACTCTTTGCAACCCATGAACTGCAGCACACCAGGCTTCCCTGTCCTTCACTATCTCCTGGAGTTTGCACAGACTCATGCCCACCGAGTTAGTGATGCCATCCAACCATCTCATTCCCTGTTGCCCCCTTCTCCTCCCGCCCTCAGTCTTTCTCAACATCAGGATCTTTTCCAGTGAGTCGGCTCTTCACATCAGGTAGCCAAAAGTATTGGAGCTTCAGCTTCAGAATCAGTCCTTCCAATGAATACTCAGGGTTGATTTCCTTTAGGTTGGACTAGTTTGATCTCCTTACACTCCTTACACTCTTGGTTGCATTGTAGTTAGGAGTCTGAGCTTTCACTGTCATGGTCTGGATTCAATCCCTGACTGGAGAACTGAGATCCCTCAAACCTCATGCACAACCAGAAAAAAAAAAAAAAATCCACTCAAAGTAGCTATAATTAACTTACTGCAGTGCACCTTCTGACTTGTTCTGTCTCCAGGTTTGTCCCACTGAAATCCATCACTCATTATCAAAATGACTTTTATTACCACCAAAACTTTGCCAATCACTTTTTTAAAAAAAACTCTCCTTTGCGTTCTGTGGACCCCACCCTAGCCTGCCCCTTGGAGTCCACTCTTTTTCAAGAGATTCTGTGTTCTTGACTTCTCTACTCACCTTCTCTGAATTCCGTCTTCCAGTTGTTTCCATTGAAAAACCAAAATGGCAGGTTTTCCTTCTACATAGTGTAGATAAGTCACCTCTGACATGTTTTCAGTCCTACTTTCTTGACCTTAAATGTATCTCCATAAAACGTCCCTTGCTTCTGCACCCCTATTTTGACTAATCCTTTAAGACTAATATTACACCTTCAGCCCACTTGCCTTGAAGCCCTCCCATGTCAGGGTGGGCCACTTACTGTTGTTGGCCAAAATCTTGGCTTTCTCTGCCCACCGAAGCTGAATAAAAAACATGGAGAAGAATTTGGAGGAAACAGAAAGGTGGCTTTAATTCCCAGCTGGTGGAGGGGGGAACACAGTCAGCTCATGCCTCAAGAACTGTCCCCTCCCTACTCCATGAGGAGCCTAGAGGCTTATATAAGATGAGGGCTCCCAGTCAGGAGTAGGTGATGAGGAACAAAGGTGTAAGAATCCTGTATTCTTCTTTCTCTTGCGTTGTTTCAAAAACAGCCGTAGACTGATGTCAGTAACCCAGGAATTGAGTCCAACAGTCCAGTGGCCCTGCCCTTTCTTTCTGATATGTAAAAAGAGAAAAATGCAAGAGATGGTTTGCAGAGAGAGTGCTATAAAGGTGAGCACTAGATCCAGGATGTAATTAGCATAGAGTTGAAGTCACCTAGGCTTCCCAGGTGACTCAAACAGTAAAGAATCTGCCTGCAATACAGGAGACCAGGGTCTTATTCCTGGGTTGGGAAGATCCTCTGGAGGAGGAAATGGCAACCCACTCCAGTATTCTTGCTTGGAGAATCCCATGGACAGAGAAGCCTGGTGGGCTACAGTCCATGGGGTCACAAAGAGTCAAATGTGACTAACACTTTCAAAGGATAATAATTGCAAAATGTAGCTTATGCAGAGTTAGGGGGCAGAAAAGCAAACCTAGTTACAGATGACAGATGAGGAAGTGTTAAAGTAAAAACTGAATGTTTAGGCCTGCTCACTGTTCTATCTTATTTATTCTCAGGAAAGGGAAATAAAACTCCTTCCTCTTTTTCCTTTTCACTGTAACATTACTATTTGAGGGGCCTAGAAAGGATTACTTTAAAATAATCAACAACTTCAAAATCCTGTGACTCAATTTTCCTAGTAGTAAAATGAAGTTAGTAGTACCCATCTCATTGAGAAGTCTTAAGAATTAAAGCGAATATATCTAAAATACTTAGTGCGTGGCACAGAGAAGCCCATAACGGTGTTGGCACCTCCCGTTAAGGAATATTCCTCTTTCCTGTTGTAATTTTCTCCATTAATATCAATTTCCACATTATTTGGATGAGCATTTCTGTCTTTCCCTACTACAAACTGGTGAGCTCCTTGAAGAAGGGGATTATCATGTTTATTTTTTTAATGTCTGAGTCTAGCCCATAGTCATAAAAGTATTATGGATTGGACTAGCCTGTGTATTCATTCATACGCTTATCCCTGGGAAAAGAAACCATTCTTGTCTTCAAAAGTAAACATATGAAAAATAGGTTCAGCTATTAGTAGAATTTATGTCTTCACCCCCTTTAGCTAATTAAATGATTGAGAGTCCACAAAATAGAAGACTTTGCCACTTCATATAGCAATATCTGTTAAAGATAATGGAGCTTCCGGTGACAAAATGCTTCCTTCCAACAGTTATCTCCAAAAGTAACAAGCTCATGACTTATGAAGTTATTCTCATTTTAGAGAGTTTGTAAGTAATTTAAGATATGGTATTAATTATTTTGAGCTTCCCTGGTGGCTTAGTGGTAAAGAATCTGCCTGTCATACAGGAGACTCAGGTTCAATCCCTGGGTTGGGAAGATTCCCTGGAGAAGGAAATGCAACCCATTCTGGTATTCTTATCCGGGAAATCCCATAGACATAGTGCTACAAGTTATAACGTGTCCTATATGACATTTTAAAGTTGTGAAGAACAATTAGAATGCTTATGGTCTCTGTCCTCACATTACAGAGTCAGCTCTGAGGGCAGATTCAGGTTCATCACACTACATCCCCAATGGCTGAAATACAGAAGAGAGGATTCTTAATTAACATTTGCTAAACAAATGAACATATCATGGATGAAAAAGTCCCCCTTCATTTTAGAAGTAAAACCATAACATCCTCAACCCTCATGGTTGCAGTGAGCTTCAATTTCTACCCTCGTCTTGATTTTCTTCAAATTCCTTCTTAGGCATAAACTTCAGAATTCATCTGGAAACCTAACATGTGAAATCTTTTTAAAAAGTCATACAGTATGTAGTTCTTTCTTCTAAGTTTTAACGTTTAAGTAAGGACAAAAGTTCATGGAGTCCTATTAATTTGGTAACCCTGACAGAAATCAGAGATATTTTAAGAGCTTAAAAAGCCAGGCTGACCCACCTTTAGACACTGGGTATAATTGAAGACAATTTCAGCTTCCATTAAGAGTTCTGTTATATGCAGGCCCTGTCAAAATCTAGGATAAGCCTTATGTCACTGCAGAAAAAGCAGCAATTCATCTGTATTTGTTTCAACTTAACACTGGCTGGTGGAGGGTAGGAGACAGAGAATTTGATAGCGTGTGTTTTGGCGATGGCTATGGTTTATGGAGGGAGAAGGCGATAGCACCCCACTCCAGTACTCTTGCCTGGAAAATCCCATGGACGGAGGAGCCTGGTAGGCTGCAATCCATGGGGTTGCTGAGAGTCGGACACAACCGAGCGACTTCACTTTCACTTTTCACTTTCCTGCATTGGAGAAGGAAATGGCAATCCACTCCAGTGTTCTTGCCTGGAGAATCCCAGGGACGGTGAAGCCTGGTGGGCTGCCGTCTTTGGTGTTGCACAGAGTTGGACACAACTGAAGCGACTTAGCAGCAGCCACAGCAACATGGTTTATGGAAAGTTTTCTAATTTGTCATCCACTTTTTATTGTCTCTATTTACTAAAGGTCATATAGAAAGTACATATATATTGTTTTCTAATAAGTGTTTTTAGGTAGTGTTTTTAGATAGTGTTTCTAATTCATGTTTTTATTTTGGCTGACAAAATAAAAACTGTTTGCTGTTTAAATTTGAATTTCAGGTAAAAATTTCAAATCTAATTGGTGTCTTACTGTTTTGTTCACTGTGTTGTGCTGTGCTTAGTCAGCCATGCCCGACTCTTTGTGGCCCTATCAATTATATCCCGCCAAGTTGTTCTGTCCATGGGATTCTCCAGGCAAGAATCCTGGAGTGAGTTGCCATGCCCTTCTTAAGTCCCCTGCATTGGAAGGCAGGTTCTTTACCACCAGCGCCACTTGGGAAACCCTTTTTCTTCTTTGCTTAGGATTAAAAAAATATATTAACTCTTCCCCAGCTTCAGATGTTAGCTGATTGATGAATAGAAGAGACATAAAGTTTTCAGGTGTCCATTTGGTACAGGAAGTAGTCTCAACTGACGAATTAGAATTTTCTGAGGTTTGGGCTTTAAAACTAACACCCCATGAGTTTCTGAGGTATAGGCTTTAAAATTAACACCCCGTGAGTTGCAGCGTGCCGTTTTTATGGATCGATTTCATTGGGAGAGAGAGAACAGAGGCAGGGAGCACAATTCTGTTCATGTGGACAGCTCTGGGATTGCTTTCTGTTTGTTGGCCAACAGATATGCTGGTGATTTTCTCACCAGGCCGACCAGACTGCAAGCTTAAAAAGGGCTTCTGGTGGGGGAGTATTTTCATCTGTGTGGGTGCACCTGAGGATTTATTGAGACAGAACGAAGTAGAAGTTGTACACCTCAGGCATTGGTTAGACCCTGATACAATTACCAGATAATGAATCTCCCCCATAAGAGCAAGTTTTCTTGAGATGATATTCATATCAGTGTAAGCTTGTTCTCCTTTGTATGTTTGCATCAGATCTCCAGTGGGAAAACTGTGTTAAACTGTGTGAAAGAACAGTGCTCCAATGAGAATAAAACTTTGTTCATCTCATTCACTGATAGTTTTTAAGAAGTTATTTCAATGTCCTGACTTATATGCAAGAAATGAGAGTAAGGGCTGTGCTAAATCTTTGATTTTAATGGGCATGTTAATGCAGATAGGTTTCTCATTTTGTACTTCTACAAATGGACAGAAGAAAATCTCCTGAATGAATAGTATAGAATACTATGTAAATCTTATATAGTATAGTTATACTATGTAAATACATGCATAGTTATACATATTTTCTTCCAAAGAAATTTCATTTCACCTTCTAAGACATGAATATGTATATGTCTCATGAATACATGAGAAGGTTAAAATTTAAATTTATAAAATTTCAGGCTTTTAACACTTTTTGTCAACACCATCACTGTTCCATTAATTAATAAAGGTTCTAGTTTATTTTTTTATATTAGCTGAGGACATAAAATGATAGCAAAAATATATCTGAAGAAAATTGTTTTATTTTTATTTTAAAAATTTTTTTGCAGGGGAGAATCAGTTCAGTCAGTTCAGTCAGTTCAGTCACTCAGTCGTGTGTGACTCTTTGTGACCCCATGAATCACAGCATGCCAGGCCTTCCTGTCCATCACCAACTCCTGGAGTTCACTCGAACTCACGTCCATCAAGTTGGTGATGCCATCCAGCCATCTCATCCTCTGTCATCCCCTTCTCCTCCTGCCCCCAATCCCACCCAGCATCAGAGTCTTTTCCAATGAGTCAACTCTTCACATGAGGTGCAAAGTACTGGAGTTTCAGCTTTAGCATCATTCCTTCCAAAGAACACCCAGGACTGATCTCCTTTAGAGTGGACTGGTTGGATCTCCTAGCAGTCCAAGGGACTCTCAAGAGTCTTCTCCAACACCACAGTTCAAAACCATCAATTCTTTGGCGCTCAGCTTTCTTCATAGTCCAACTCTCGCATCCACACATGACCACTGGAAAAACCATAGCCTTGCCTAGATGGACGTTTTTTGGCAAAATAATGTCTCTGCATTTGAATATGCTATCTAGGTTGGTCATAACTTTCCTTCCAAGGAGTAAGCATCTTTTAATTTCATGGCTGCAGTCACCATCTGCAGTGATTTTGGAGCCCAAAAAAATAAAGTCTGTCACTGTTTCCCCATCTATTTCCCATGAAGTGATGGGACCAAATGCCATGATCTTCGTTTTCTGAATGTTGAGCTTTAAGCCAACATTTTCACTTTCCTCTTTCAGTTTCATCAAGAGGCTTTTTAGTTCCTCTTCACTTTCTGCCATAAGGGTGGTGTTATCTGCATATCTGAGGTTATTGATATTTCTCCTGGCAATCTTGATTCCAGCTTGTGTTTCTTCCAGTCCAGCATTTCTCATGATGTACTCTGCATAGAAGTTAAATAAGCGAGGGAGAATACCAGCAAAATAATGTCTGTAAATAGGAGGGGTATAAAATTATCAGGAAGGCTTGCATTGGTTTTGCACTACATCAGGAATTATTAAATATCTTATATCGTATGCAAGTACTACTTTACATTATTGTAAAGCAAATATCTTGCAATAAATTTCTTAAATAGGTCTACAAAAAGGTTTATAATTATGATAACCAGGTTCTTATAGAAGAGCAGAGATGTTGCAAGTGTTGTGAACTACTTTTTCAGTCACCCTTCACCAAAAGGGCCACATAAGTGTGTGCAAGCAAGAACAAATCAGTCCATCCTAAAGGAAATCAACCCTGAATAGTCACTAGAAGGACTAATGCTGAAGCTCCAATACTTTGGCCACCTTTTGTAAAGAGGCAACCCATTGGAAAAGACTCTGATTTTAGGAAAGACTGAGGGCAGGAGGAGAAGGGGAATGACAGAGGATGAGATTGTTGGATGGCATCACCCACTCAACAGACATGAGTTTGAGCAAACTTAGGGCGATAGTAAGGGACACGGATGCCTGGAGTGCTGCAGTCCATGAGGTCACAAAGAGTCAGACGCGAATTCATGACTCAGTAACACAGAAATGCATGTATGTGTGTGCGTGTGCACACATGTGTGTGCATGCTCAGTCCTTCAGTGTGCTTGACTCTTTGTGACCCCATGGACAGTAGCCCACCAGGCTCCTCTGTCCATGGGATTCTCTAGGCAAGAATACTGGAGTGGTTTCCATTTCTTTCTCCAGGGGAGGTTCCCAACTGTATATGGTGCTATATACTCTGATGCAAAGTTCTAATACTGCAGTTATGGTTCTTAAATAATTCTTGTTGCAGCAAAGAAACACTTGGCAGTTCCAGAGCTGGAGCACAGTTCCAGGGAGTAGATACTAATGTTTAGAAGCTGCAAACTAGAGTCAAAAAGAGAACCGGACTGAGCCCCTATTTTATTTTCCTCACAAATGAGTATAAGAATGCAGCCAGCACTCCAGGGTGCTGAGACGAAGAAAGATGGCCTGTTTAGTTTGCAAATATTTGACACAAGATTGATGTCAATTAATGAATTAAATAGCACGATCATGCATTTATATTAAATATATTATATACAAATTAACAGGCAGTAATTGAAATACCCTTATGGCAGAAAGCAAAGAAAAACTAAAAAGCCTCTTGATAAAAGTGAAAGAAGAGAGTGAAAAAGCTGGCTTAAAACTCAACATTCAAAAAACTAAGATCATGGCATCCGGTCTCATTACTTCATGGCAAATAGATGGAGAAACAATGGAAACAGTGACAGACTTTATTTTGGGAGGCTCCAAAATCAATGCATATGGTGACTGCAGCCATGACATTAAAAAACCAATACAATATTGTAAAGTAATTAGCCTCCAATTGAAATAAATAAATTTAAATTTAAAAAAAATAATAAAAAAATAAAAGACACTTGCTCCTTGGAAGAAAAGTTATGACCAACATAGACAGCATACTAAAAAGCAAAGACATTTGTCTAGTCAAAGCTATGGTTTTTCCAGTAGTCATGTATGGATGTGAGAGTTGGACCATAAAGAAAACTGAGCACCAGAGAATTGATGCTTTTGAACTATGGTGTTAGAGAAGACTCTTGAGAGTCCCTTAGACTACAAGGAGATCAAACCAGTCAATCATAAAGGAAATCAGTCCTGAATATTCATTGGAAGGACTGCTGAAGCTGAAACTCCAATGCTTTGGCCACCTGATGTGAAGAACTAACTCATTTGAAAAGACTCTGATGCTGGGTAAGATTGAAGGTGGGAAGAGAAGGGGATGACAGAGAATAAGATGGTTAGATGGCATCACTGACTCGATGGACATGAGCTTGAGTAAGCTCTGTGAGTTGGTGATGGACAGGGAAGCCTGGCATGCTTGGGGTCCATGGGTTGCAAGAGTTGAACACAACTGAATGACCAAATTGAACTGAGTGGAAATACCAGTGACTTGTTGAAATTTAAATGAAATCTCTTTGAAATAAATTACAAGAATATTTGGTTGGGTTGCTTTTTGTAACTTTATATTCAAATGAAGAAAAACTCTTATAATTTATAATTTCTACTCTAGAAGTTTGTCTTTTGTTATAAGGGCCTAATGCTTGGTAATAAATTATTGAATTATTAGCAATTAATATAATTATTGAAGAAAATAATAATTGTGATATTCTATAATGATTTATAATAATTGTGATATAATATCATGATAATAATCGTGATATATTAATGATAATTAATATAATAATTGAAAAACTCACAATACCTACATATTGATTTCTAAAGCATATGTATTTTCCATGACATTTTAAAAAATGTATCTCCTTGAGAGACTGTGCATTTATAAACTAGATAAAGTTGATGTTTATCCTTTACTTACATCAAGTCGATTATAAAAGATCATTTATTAAATATTTTATGTTGGTCTTTTTGATGATTTTTTCTAAACCCTTTCAGTGTTCAGCACTGGAACGAGTCAGTATAAGATGGATATTATTTGGTTAGAATTTTACTTGTAGTTTATACATTTTTTTTTCCTTTTTAGTGGCCAAAGATGTGCATTTAGTTTAATAGGGAAAAAATAGGAACATTGACACTCTCCAATATGCATCCATTAACATAAGTTATTTTAATGAGATTTCAGAACAAAGTAAAGCTATTCTCTTAAAGTTTTAAAAATGCAATTGGAATCTGTAAAATATATTCCATGTAATTTACAATGAAAGAAAAGTAAGTGACAGTCTAAAATGGTTACATTCCAGTGTTTTGGCTGTTTTTTTTTTTTTTTTTTTTCCCCACAATGAAGACATTTAGTACACCTCATCCTAAAGCAATTTTGTTTTTTTTTTGTTGATTTTCAACTTGTCAAATTGTTTATTCTTTTTCCTTTTTGCAGTAGATGTTAATGAGAATAAAGTTTTTATGTATATGAAAATAAATTCACCTTTGTAACAGTTAAGGTGAAGAGATAATCTGACAAATCTGAACATTAATAGTTTATGTTCCTGTCATACTTTGAACTATAGATTTAACTTAACTACCCTCTGTTAAGCAAACTTTATGAATTCACATAATTTGCTGAAGACATTCTAATGTAAACAGTAATGTAAATGGAATTTGATAAACCTCAAAGTTCCCCATGGATATTACTCTTTATTTTTATCTTTTTTTTTTTCACTTTTTCTAAGAATTTTGGACAAAGAAGATGTGCTCTTTGGAAAAAAGATAACTGTTTCTTTCCTTTAAAATTATTTCCTTTTTTAAAGAATGCTTTATTGATACATAATTCATATACCATAAAATTGACCATACTAAAATACACAAGTTCAGATCAGATCAGATCAGATCAGTCGCTCAGTCATGTCTGACTCTTTGAGACCCCATGAATCACAGCACGCCAGGCCTCCCTGTCCATCACCAACTCGTGGAGTTCACTGAGACTCACATTCATCAAGTCAGTGATGCCATCCAGCCATCTCATCCTCTGTCATCCCCTTCTCCTCCTGCCCCCAATCCCTCCCAGCATCAGAGTCTTTTCCAATGAGTCAACTCTTCGCATGAGGTGGCCAAAGTACTGGAGTTTCAGCTTTAGCATCATTCCTTCCAAAGAAATCCCAGGGCTGATCTCCTTCAGAAGGGACTGGTTGGATCTCCTTGCAGTCCAAGGGACTCTCAAGAGTCTTCTTCAACACCACAGTTCAAAAGCATCAATTCTTCGGTGCTCAGCCTTCTTCACAGTCCAACTCTCACATCCATACATGACCACTGGAAAAACCATAGCCTTGACTAGACGAACCTTTGTTGGCAAAGTAACGTCTCTGCTTTTGAATATGCTATCTAGGTTGGTCATAACTTTCCTTCCAAGGAGTAAGCGTCTTTTAATTTCATGGCTGCAGTCACCATCTGCAGTGATTTTGGAGCCCCCCAAAATAAAGTCTGACACTGTTTCCACTGTTCCCCATCTATTTCCCATGAAGTGATGGGACTGGATGCCATAATCTTCGTTTTCTGAATGTTGAGCTTTAAGGCAACTTTTTCACTCTCCATTTTCACTTTCATCAAGAGGCTTTTGAGTTTCTCTTCACTTTCTGCCATAAGGGTGATGTCATCCGCATATCTGAGGTTATTGATATTTCTCCTGGCAATCTTGATTCCAGCTTTTGTTTCTTCCAGTCCAGAGTTTCTCATGATGTACTCTGCATATAAGTTAAATAAATAGGATGACAATATACAGCCTTGACAACTCCTTTTCCTATTTGGAACAAGTCTGTTGTTCCATGTCCAGTTCTAACTGTTGCTTCCTGACCTGCATACAAATTTCTCAAGAGGCAGATCAGGTGGTCTGGTATTCCCATCTCTTTCAGACTTTTCCACAGTTTATTGTGATCCACACAGTCAAAGGCTTTGGCATAGTCAATAAAGCAGAAATAGGAACTTTCTTGTTTTTTCCATGATCCAGCAGATGTTGGCAATTTGGTCTCTGGTTCCTCTGCCTTTTCTAAAACCAGCTTGAACATCAGGAACTTCACAGTTCACATATTGCTGAAGCCTGGCTTGGAGAATTTTGAGCATTACTTTACTAGCGTGTGAGATGAGTGCAATTGTGCGGTAGTTTGAGCATTCTTTAGCATTGCCTTTCTTTGGTGTTTCTTTATTTTTTTTTTATGATGTTTAAAGTTGTATAACCATCATCACTATTCAATTTTCAGAGTATCTTCATCAACATCTCCCCCCAAACCCTGTATCCATTAACAGTCATTCTCCATTCCTACCTCCCCTCAAATCCTGGTAACCATTAATCTACCTTTTGTCTCTTTAGGAAAAGCTTTTCATTTGTAATAATCACATCACTGGTAAATCCCAATGACTAGATAAATCTCAGCTTATCAGAGCCTTCTGTCTCTGTATTTGCTTATCCTGGACATTTTATATAAATAAAATGAGATAATAATACATGGGTTTTGTGGCTGAATTCTTTCTTTTTTTATAACATTTATAGTTTCATTCATGTCGTAGCATGTATTTTTTATAATTAATAACATTTCACATTAGGAATATATCACAGTATATTCATCAATTGATCAATTTTTATCAATAATGCAGCTGTGAACATTCATGTACAAGTTATTATCAGGATCAGCATGTTTTCATTACTGTTAAGTATATATCTAGGAGTCCAATTGCTGGGCCATATATGTGTCTAACATTTGGAGGAATTACCAAACTACTCTGCAAAACGGCTGTGTAATTTTATAATCTATAAGTAATTTTTGAGGATTCCCATTTCTCCACATTCTTACCCTCACTTGTTATTGTCTTTTTTTTTTACATTTTAGTCATTCTATTGCATAAGAAGTGGTGTCTTATTGAGGTTTTGATTTGGATTTCCCTAGTAAATAATGGCGAAGGCAATGGCACCCCAGTCCAGTACTCTTGCCTGGAAAATCCCATGGATGGAGGAGCCTGGTAGGCTGCAGTCCATGGGGTCGCTGAGAGTCAGACATGACTGAGCGACTTCACTTTCGCTTTTCACTTTCATGCATTGGAGGCGGAAATGGCAACCCACTCCAGTGTTCTTGCCTGGAGAACCAGGGACACCGAGCCTGGTAGGCTGCCGTCCATGGCGTCACACAGAGTCGGACACCACTGAAGTGACTTAGCAGCAGCAGCAGTAAATAATAGAAGGCAGTTGCACCGTACTCCAGTACTCTTGCCTGGAAAATCCCATGGACCGAGGATCCTGGTGGGCTGCAGTCCATGGGGTCGCTGAGGATCGAACGCGACTGAGCGACTTCACTTTCACTTTTGACTTTCATGCATTGGAGAAGGAAATGGCAACCCACTCCAGTGTTCTTGCCTGGAGAATCCTAGGGATGGCGGAGCCTGGTGGGCTGTCGTCTGTGGGGTCGCACAGAGTCGGACACGACTGAAGTGACTTAGCAGTAAATAATGAGGCTTCCCTTGTGGCTCAGATGGTAAAGAATTCACCTCCAATGACGGAGACCTGGGTTCAACCCCTGGGTTGGGAAGATCCCCTGTAGGAGGGCATGAGAACCCACTCCAGTATTCTTGCCTAGACAATTCTATGGACATAGCCTGGTGGGCTACAGTCCATGGGATCACAGAATCAGGCATGACTGAATGACTTTCACAGTGAATAGTGAATGTGTTTGTTTGCATTTTGTCTGTCCTTTTTGAATAAATATAAACTTAAATCCCATGCTGGCTTTTTTTTTTAATTTGATGTTTTCATTGTTGAAATATAGTGATTTTACCATATTCTGAATACAAGTGTGATATCAAATATATAATTTACATGTATATGCTCCCTTTGTGTGGACTACCTTTTCATTTTCTTGATATTCCTTTGAAACACAGAAGTTTCTAATTTTAATGAAGTCAGATATATTTTTTTCTCCTTTTCTTTATCGTCTCTAGTGCTTTTGGTGTCACATCAAACTATACTGCCTAATGGAAGATTAGAAAACTTCTCAGAGCTTCTCTCTTCTAAATTTCTATGTTTTTAGCTTTTACCTTTGTTTTGATCCCTTTTGTGCTAATTTTGGCATACTGTGTAAGGAAGGGGTCCAGATTTATTCTTTCCAAATGAATATCCCACTTGTCCCAGAACAAGCTGTTAAGAAGACTATTTTTGTCCTCATGCCATTATCTAAGCATCCATATGTGTGTGTGCTAAGTGGCTTCAGTCATGTCCGACTCTGTGACCCCAGTGGACTTTAGCCCTCCAGGCTCCTCTGTCCATGGGACTCTCCAGGCAAGAATACTAGAGTGTGTTACTGTTTCATCCTTTAGGGGACCTTTCCAACCCGGGGAGCAAACTGGAGTCTCCTGAACTGGCAAGCGGGTTCTTTACCACTAGCGCCATATAGATGATTTTAGGTATCCATATCTGAAATCAAATAACCAAAAATTATAAGAGCGTTTCCAGACTCCCAGTTCTATTCCATTTATCTATTTGTTCATCGTTATGGCAACCCACTCCAGTATTCTTGCCTGGAGAATCCCACGGACAGAGGAGCCTGGTGGGCTGCTGTCTATGGGGTCACACAGAGTCAGACATGACTGAAGCAACTTAGCAGCAGGAGCAGCATGCAGTATACAGCATATTGATTAATGTAATTTTGTAGTAAATTCTGAAATCAGGAAATGTGTCTTCCAGCTTTGATTTTCTTTTTAAATATTTTTGCTCTTCTGGATCTATAACATTCTCATATGTCTTTCAGAGAAGGCAATGGCACCACACTCCAGTACTCTTGCCTGGAAAATTCCATGGACAGAGGAGCCTGGTAGGCTGCAGTCCATGGGGTCACACAGAGTAGGACAGGACTGAGCGACTTCACTTTCACTTTTCACTTTCATGCATTGGAGAAGGAAATGGCAACCCACTCCAGTGTTCTTGCCTGGAGAATCCCAGGGATGGGGAAGCCTGGTGGGCTGCCGTCTATAGGGTCACACAGAGTTGGACACAACTGAAGTGACTTAGCAGCATATGTCTTCGAGGATCAGCTTTTCCATTTCTAAAAGAATGCAGCTGAGTTTTTAAAATTAAGATTATTGAACCCGTAGGTCAAATTTAGAGGATATTACCATCTGAAAAGCAGTAAGTGCTCTACTCCATGAACATGAATATCTTTCTGTTTATTTAGGCTTTCTGTAGTTTATTCACTAATGTTTTATAATTTTCAGTGTACAAGCCTTGAAGTATTATTAAATTTATTTCTACTTGTTTTATTTTTGATGCTATTATAAATGGAGTTGTTTTCTTAATTTCATTTTCACAGTTTATTGCTGATATATAAAAGTACAATTGATTTTATATGTTGATTTTGTATTCTTCAACCTTGCTGAAACTGACTAGACATACATATCCAAGACAAGCAAAGAACTCATACAAATTAATGGCAAAAAAAAAAAAAAATTCCGTTTAAAACTGAGGAGAGGAACTGAATAGGCATTTCTACAAAGTAGACCATACGGATGGCTAACAGGTACATGAAAAGACGTTCTATTTCATTAGTTATCAGGAAAATGAAAACCAAAACCACAGTGAGATATCACCTCATATCTATTAAACTGACTATCATCAAAAGGTCTACAAATAGCAAATGTTGGCAAGGATGTGGAGAAAAGGGAGCCCTTGTACACTGTTGGTGGGAATGTGAATTGGTGCAGCCACTATGGAAAACAATATGGAAGTTCCTCAAAAAACTGCAAACAGAAGTTCTATATCATCCAGCAGTAGTATTCCTATTTTCTTTTGGGTATTTATCAGAAAAAATTGCAGCAACTTGAAAAAATGATATGCATCCATGTTCACTGTAGCATTAGCCAAGATATGGGAACAACCTACATTGTACACCAATAAATAAACAGATAAAGAAATTATGGTATACACACACACAATGAAATATGATTTATCCATTAGGAAGAATGAAACTTTACCATTTGCCACAATATAGATGCACCACAATGGCATTATGATAAGTAAAATAGAATGATGATAAAGGGAAAATGTTATATGATTTTTCATATTTGTATAATCATATATAGATAAACAAATAAGCATACAAACTAACCAAGCCTGTAACTACAGAGAACAGATTGGTGGTTGCCAGAAGTGGGGGTGAAAATATGAAATTGATTATTAGTTGTAATTTTATGTGAGTTTCATAAGATTTTCTGTATATAGGAATATGTCATCTACAATTAGAGATTAATTTATCTCTTCCTTGCCAATCTGAATACCTTTTACTTGCTTTCCTTACCTGATTGTCTCCAGTATAAAGTTCAGTAAAAAGCAATATATACATCCTTACCTTGTCCTCATCTAAGATGGAAAGAATGTAGTCTTTATTCCTTATATGTCTAAGTTTCTTAAGCTGTGGTAGATGCCCTTCATCAAATTGAGGACATTTTCTTTTAATCCTTATGTCTAGAAAGCCTTTGCTATGAAAGGATGATGTATTTATCAAATGCTTTCTCTACATGTGTTAAAAAGGTCATGTGGCTTTTGTCCTTTATTGATATATGCATGAATCTAGTTGATTTTTGACCGTTAAGCCAACCCTGCATTCCTTAGATAATAAACACTTGGTAGTGGAATCCCAGGGACAGGGGAGCCTGGTGGGGTCGCACAGAGTCAGACACGACTGAAGTGACTTAGCAGCAGCAGTGTTATACAGTCCAACTTACATATTGCTGGATTTGGTTTGTTAGTACTTTGTTGAGAATTTTGCATCTATAAGAGATGTCAGTCCATACTTTTCTTATGATGCCTTTGGTTTTGGTATTAAAATACTACTGGCTGGCTCTCTTTTGTTCACTGATTAAACAATATGTCTTTTTCCATCCTTATGCTTTGAACTTACTGTGCCTTTGGATTTTCAGTGTGTAATTTTAGCATATTGTTGGCTGTTTTTTAAAGCCATTGTTATTTCTGGCATTTGATTGGAGGATTCAGTCAATGTACATTTAATGTCTTTACTGATAAGCTGGAATTTGTCATGTGGTATTTTTCAAAAATGTTTTGCCTTTTTGCCCCTCTTTTCTTCCACTATTGCCTTCTTTTGAATTATATCAATATATATAATTTTTAGTGTACTAATTGAATACTTTCATGATCTGTTTATACACATATACAAATGTATTTTTTTCCTAGTGGTTATCCTCACAGTTACAGTGAACTGAAAGTAATTTCCAATCTCACTTACATTCACATCAAGTTAATTTCAATAGTAAACAAAAAATTTGCTATATCTTTGTTCTTGCTACCTCTGCTTTGTATTTTTGTTTCACACAAATTATAGTTTTTATAAGTTGTAAGTTGATCAGTGCTGTTTTACAATTATAGTTTTATTCAGTGCCTTTTAAGTCAGATAGGAAAATAAGAGTTACAAAACTTTATGTTATTTTTGCTTTTACCTATGTAAGTATCTTTAATAGTAGGCTTATTTCTTCATGTGAATCTACGTTTTATGTGTATTGTCCTTTCCTTTCAACCAGAACTATTTCATTTAGACTTTCCTAGAAGGCAGGTGTGCCAGCAATGAATTCTCTAATTTTGTTTATCTGAGAACATCTCAATTTCTCCATTTTTTAAGAGTGTATTTATTTCTGACTTTGCTGGGTCTTCATTGCTGCGTGTGGACTTTCTCTAGTTGCAGCAAGCAGGGCACCTCTCCAGTGTGGTTTGCAGGCTGCTCAGTGCAGTGGTTTCCCTCGTGGCACAGGCTTTAGGCATGCAGGCTCCAGTAGCTGTGGCACGCGGGCACGGTAGTAGTAACGCATGCCTTAGTTGCCCTGTGGCATGTGGAATCTTTCTGGATCAGGGACCAAACCTGTATCCCCTGCATTGGCAGGTGGATTCTCAACCGTTGGACCACCAGGGAAATAAGTCCTCTCCTTCATTTTCGAAAAGTAGATTTTCTGATTATAAACTTCCTAACAAGTTTTCTTTCAGCATTTTGAATATGGCATCCCTCCATGTTCTGAATTCCATGTTTTCTGAAAAATCACCAGCTTATTGAAGACGCCTGTATCCAACGAGTCATTGTTTTTCTTGCTGTGTCCAGTATCCTCTTTTTGTCTTTCAGTAGTTTGACTATGATATGTCTACCTGTGGCTCTCTTTGAGTTTATCTTATTTAGTTTACTTAGCTTCTTGTATATGTTGATTGATGTTTTTCATCCCTTTGGAACATCTTGATCATTATTTCTTCAATATTCTAAGACCATATCTCTTTCTCTCCCCCTAGTCTCCCAAGCTTACATTTCCTTTGTTGATGTAAACTAAAATGCTCTCCCATTATTACTCCATTCTTCACTTTCTTACCCTTTTCCTTAGAGGACTTTCCCTGTAGCTCGATGGTAAAGAATCTGCTTGCCAGTGCAGGAGACTCAGGTTCAATCCCTGGGTCAGAAAGATACCCTGAAGAAGGAAATGGCATCCCACCCATGCCTGGGAAACCCCATGGACAGGGGAGCCTGGTGAGCTACAGTCCATGGAGTCGCAGAAGAGTCAGCCAGGACTTAGGGACTAAACAACCAACCCCTTTCCTTTTTTCATACTGTTTTGTCATCCTCCAACATTTCTCCCCATTTCTATTTCTGTTTGTTTTTCAAACTTATATTTTTAGCACAAACATTCTCCTTGTCCTTGCAAACACATTTTCATCACAGTTTGGAAGCTCTAATACAAAAATACCTGCTTTAAAGCAGTCACACCATCTATCATGGAGTGTAGTCATTCCTTTACATGTCAAACAAAACCACAGTAACCACCATTTTAATGTGCTTTCTTTTTACTGCTCCCAGCAAGTCTCAGTGTTGATCTGCTAACACCATTCAACATGTAAAGGAATCCTATCCACTTTAACATTACAGGTGAGTATTAAACCTCAGTTTTACTTGCTCTAGAGCTCATGACTTCAGCCACTTGATTCTAAGATTCTTGAGTGCAGTGGAAGAATTTTATGAAGATGGAGTGTTATATTAGTCTGCCATTGTTGCTATTTGTTCCTTTGTTTTAGAAACACAACCACATTAGTCACTTTGAAGTAACAGGATATAATGTGTTGGATCCTTGAATATTTGACTCATTTCTTGTTTTCATTTCAGAGATACTCACTTCAGTTCAGTTCAGTTCAGTTGCTCAGTCATGTCCGACTCTTCGCGACCCCATGAATCACAGCATGCCAGGCCTCCCTGTCCATCACCAACTCAAGGAGTCCACCCAGACCCATGTCCACTGAGTCAGTGATGCCATCCAGCCATCTCACTCTCTGTCATCCCCTTCTCCTCCAGCCCCCAATCCCTCCCAGCATCAGGGTCTTTTCCAATGAGTATTGAAGTTTCAGCTTTAGCATCAGTCCTTCCAATGAACACCCAGGACTGATCTCCTTTAGGATGGACTGGGTGGATCTCCTTGCAGTCCAAGGGACTCTCAAGAGTCTTCTCCAACACCACAGTTCACAAGCATCAATTCTTTGGTGCTCAGCTTTGTTCACAGTCCAACTCTCACATCCATACAAGACCAGTGGAAAAACCACAGCCTTGACTAGAGGGACCTTTGTTGGCAAAGTAATGTCTCTGCTTTTCAATATGCTATCTACGTTGGTCATAAATTTCCTTCCAAGGAGCAAGCATCTTTTAATTTCATGGCTGCAGTCACCACCTGCAGTGATTTTAGAGCCCAAAGAATTAAAGTCTGACACTGTTTCCACTGTTTCCCAATCTATTTCCCATGAAGTGATAAGACCAGATGCCATGATCTTCGTTTTCTGAATGTTGAGCTTTAAGCCAACTTTTTCACTCTACTCTTTCACTTTCATCAAGAAGCTTTTTAGTTCCTCTTCACTTTCTGTCATAATGGTGGTGTCATCTGTATATCTGAGGTTATTGATATTTCTCCTGGCAATCTTGATTCCAGCTTCTGCTTCTTCCAGCCCAGTATTTCTCATGATGTACTCTGCATATAAGTTAAATAAGCGGGGTAAAAATATACAGCCTTAACCTACTCCTTTTCCTATTTGGAACCAGTCTGTTGTTCCATGTCCAGTTCCAACTGTTGCTTCCTGACCTGCATATAGATTTCTCAAGAGGCAGGTCAGGTGGTCAGGTAGTCCCATCTCTTTCAGAATTTTCCACAGAATTTTATATGATCTACAGAAAACTTTTTGTGAAAGAATAAAGAAAACTGGTAGGAAAGGTTTATGGAAAATATTAAATAAGCATGACTTCTGTATGAAGTATTTACTTCAGCCTGTAAAAGTCATTAAATATGCAGAAGGCAAATAGAAACTAGTTTATTTTACTGAGGTTTGGTGTTAACATTTTATCTGCTTCAGCCTGACTCCAATTTGCTTTATTAGTGAATACTGTCCCCATTAGAGTGCTTTATGAAATTCATATTCAGCCTATTAGAAGAGGTGCTTTTGTTCTACTAATAAGACCATTATTTTGACTAAAATAATCTACAAAGAAATCACTTGCATCTCATATGGAACATCTAATTAATTTTGCAAACACTAGTTTTACTTTCCTGCTTAAGGGGGAAAAATCAGTTGTATCACACTTAAGTGGCACATCATGCAAAAATTACATCATTACCTCTATTGCTACTGCTGCTGCTAAGTCGCTTCAGTCATGTCCGACTCTGTGCGACCCCATAGACGTCAGCCCACCAGGCTCCTCCGTCCCTAGGATTCTCCAGGCAAGAACACTGGAGTGCTATTAAAAATAAGCAACCATTGATTAGTTCTAGTAATTTTCTGGTGGAGTCTTTAGGGTTTTCTATGTAGAGGATCATGTCATCTGCAAACAGTGAGAGTTTTACTTCTTCTTTTCCAATTTGGATTCCTTTTATTTCTTTTTCTGCTCTGATTGCTGTGGCCAAAACTTCCAAAACTATGTTGAATAGTAATGGTGAAAGTGGGAACCCTTGTCTTGTTCCTGACTTTAGAGGAAATGCTTTCAATTTTTCACCACTGAGGATAATGTTTGCTATGAGTTTGTCATATATAGCTTTTATTATGTTGAGGTATGTTCCTTCTATTCCTGATTTCTGGAGAGTTTTTGTCATAAATGGATGTTGAATTTTGTCAAAGGCTTTCTCTGCATCTATTGAGATAATCATATGGTTTTTATTTTTCAATTTGTTAATGTGGTGTATTACATTGATTGATTTGAGGATATTGAAGAATCTTTGCATCCCTGGGATAAAGCCCACTTGGTCATGGTGTATGATCTTTTTAATGTGTTGTTGGATTCTGATTACTAGAATTTTGTTAAGGATTTTTGCATCTATGTTCATCAGTGATATTGGCCTGTAGTTTTCTATTTTTGTGGGATCTTTGTCAGGTTTTGGTATTAGGGTGATAGTGGCCTCATAGAATGAGTTTGGAAGTTTACTTTCCTCTGCAATTTTCTGGAAGAGTTTGAGCAGGATAGGTATTAGCTCTTCTCTAAATTTTTGGTAGAATTCAGCTGTGAAGCCGTCTGGACCTGGGCTTTTGTTTGCTGGAAGATTTCTGATTACAATTTCAATTTCCGTGCTTGTGATGGGTCTGTTAAGATTTTCTCTTTCTTCCTGGTCCAGTTTTGGAAAGTTGTACTTTTCTAAGCATTTGTCCATTTCTTCCACGTTGTCCATTTTATTGGCATATAATTGTTGATAGTAGTCTCTTATGATCCTTTGTATTTCTGTGTTGTCTGTTGTGATCTCTCCATTTTCATTTCTAATTTTATTGACTTGATTTTTCTCCCTTTGTTTCTTGATGAGTCTGGCTAATGGTTTGTCAATTTTATTTATCCTTTCAAAGAACCAGCTTTTGGCTTTGTTGATTTTTGCTATGGTCTCTTTTGTTTCTTTTGCATTTATTTCTGCCCTAATTTTTTTTTTTTTTTTGAATAGTACATAGAGTTTTTTTATTTTTTTTTTGCATTGATTGATTTTATTTTTAAACTTTACATAATTGTATTAGTTTTGCCAAATATCAAAATGAATCCGCCACAGGTATACATGTGTTCCCCATCCTGAACCCTCCTCCCTCCTCCCTCCCCATACCATCCCGCTGGGTCGTCCCAGTGCACTAGCCCCAAGCATCTAGTATCGTGCATCGAACCTGGACTGGCAACTCGTTTCTTACATGATATTTTACATGTTTCAATGTCATTCTCCCAAATCTTCCCACCCTCTCCCTCTCCCTCTCCCACAGAGTCCATAAGACTGTTCTATACATCAGTGTCTCTTTTGCTGTCTCATACACTGGGTTATTGTTACCATCTGCCCTAATTTTTAAGATTTCTTTCCTTCTACTAACCTTGGGCTTCTTCATTTCTTCCTTTTCTAGTTGCTTCAGGTATACAGTTAGGTTATTTATTTGACTTTTTTCTTGTTTCTTGAGGTATGCCTGTATTGCTATGAATTTTCCCCTTAGGACTGCTTTTACAGTGTCCCGCAAGTTTTGGGTTGTTGTGTTTTCATTTTCATTCGTTTCTATGCAAATTTTGATTTCTTTTTTGATTTCTTCTGTGATTTGTTGGTTATTCAGCAGCGTGTTGTTCAGCCTCCATATGTTGGAATTTTAAATAGTTTTTCTCCTGTAATTGAGATCTAATCTTAGTGCATTGTGGTCAGAAAAGATGCTTGGAATGATTTCTATTTTTTTGAATTTACCAAGGCTAGATTTATGGCCCAGGATGTGATCTGTCCTGGAGAAGGTTCCATGTGCGCTTGAGAAAAAGGTGAAATTCATTGTTTTGTGATGAAATGTCCTATAGACATCAATTACGTCTAACTGGTCTATTGTATCATTTAAAGTTTGTGTTTCCTTGTTAATTTTCTGTTTAGTTGATCTATCCATAGGTGTGGATGGGGTATTAAAGTCTCCCACTATTATTGTGTTATTGTTAATTTCCCCTTTCATACTTGTTAGCATTTGTCTTACATACTGCTGTACTCCCGTGTAGGGTGCATATATATTTATAATTGTTATATCTTCTTCTTGGATTGATCCTTTGATCATTATGTAGTGACCATCTTTGTCTCTTTTCACAGCCTTTGTTTTATTTTATTTTATTTTTAAACTTTACATAATTGTATTAGTTTTGCCGAATATCAAAATGAATCCACCACAGGTATACAGCCTTTGTTTTAAAGTCTATTTTATCTGATATGAGTATTGTTACTCCTGCTTTCTTTTGGTCCCTATTTGCATGGAAAATCTTTTTCCAGCCCTTCACTTTCAGTCTGTATGTGTCCCCTGTTTTGAGGTGAGTCTCTTGTAGACAGCATATGTAGGGGTCTTGTTTTTTTATCCATTCAGCCAGACTTTGTCTTTTGGTTGGGGCATTCAACCCTTTTACGTTTAAGGTAATTATTCATAAGTATGATCCCGTTGCCATTTACTTTATTGTTTTGGGTTTGAATTTATACACCGTTTTTGTGTTTCCTGTCTAGAGAATATCATTTAGTATTTGTTGGAGAGCTGGTTTGGTGGTGCTGAATATAAAATCAACACACAGAAATCCCTTGCATTCCTATACACTAATAATGAGAAAACTGAAAGAGAAATTACAGAAACAATTCCATTGACCATTGCAACGAAAAGAATAAAATACTTAGGAATATATCTACCTAAAGAAACTAAAGACCTATATATATAAAACTATAAAACACTGGTGAAAGAAATCAAAGAGGACACTAATAGAGAAATATACCATGTTCATGGATTGGAAGAATCAATATAGTGAAAATGAGTATACTACCCAAAGCAATTTATAGATTCAATGCAATCCCTATCAAGCTACCAACAGTATTCTTCACAGAGCTAGAACAAATAATTTCACAATTTGTATGGAAATACAAAAAAACCTCGAATAGCCAAAGCGATCTTGAGAAAGAAGAATGGAACTGGAGGAATCAACCTACCCGACTTCAGGCTCTACTACAAAGCCACAGTCATCAAGACAGTATGGTACTGGCACAAAGACAGAAATATAGATCAATGGAACAAAATAGAAAGCCCAGAGATAAATCCACCCACATATGGACACCTTATCTTTGACAAAGAAGGCAAGAATATACAATGGATTAAAGACAATCTCTTTAACAAGTGGTGCTGGGAAATCTGGTCAACCACTTGTAAAAGAATGAAACTAGAACACTTTTTAACACCATACACAAAAATAAACTCAAAATGGATTAAAGATCTAAACATAAGACCAGAAACTATAAAACTCCTAGAGGAGAACATAGGTAAAACACTCTCTGACATACATCACAGCAGGATCCTCTATGACCCACCTCCCAGAATATTGGAAATAAAAGCAAAAATAAACAAATGGGACCTAATTAAACTTAAAAGCTTCTGCACATCAAAGGAAACTATTAGCAAGGTGAAAAGACAGCCTTCAGAATGGGAGAAAATAATAGCAAATGAAGCAACTGACAAACAACTAATCTCAAAAATATACAAGCAACTCCTACAGCTCAACTCCAGAAAAATAAATGACCCAGTCAAAAAATGGGCCAAAGAACTAAATAGGCATTTCTCCAAAGAAGACATACAGATGGCTAACAAACACATGAAAAGATGCTCAACATCACTGATTATCAGAAAAATGCAAATCAAAACCACTATGAGGTACCATTTCACGCCAGTCAGAATGGCTGCGATCCAAAAGTCTACAAGCAATAAATGCTGGAGAGGGTGTGGAGAAAAGGGAACCCTCTTACACTGTTGGTGGGAATGCAAACTAGTACAGTCACTGTGGAGAACAGTGTGGAGATTCCTTAAAAAACTGGAAATAGAACTGCCTTATGATCCAGCAATCCCACTGCTGGGCATACACACTGAGGAAACCAGAAGGGAAAGAGACATGTGTACCCCAATGTTCTTCGCAGCACTGTTTATAATAGCCAGGACATGGAAGCAACCTAGATGTCCACCATCAGATGAATGGATAAGAAAGCTGTGGTACATATACACAGTGGAGTATTACTCAGCCATTAAAAAAAATACATTTGAATCAGTTCTAATGAGGTGGATGAAACTGGAGCCTATTATACAGAGTGAAGTAAGCCAGAAAGAAAAACACCAATACAGTATACTAATGCATATATATGGAATTTAGAAAGATGGTAACAATAACCCGGTGTACGAGACAGCAAAAGAGACACTGATGTGTAGAACAGTCTTATGGACTCTGTGGGAGAGGGAGACGGTGGGAAGATTTGGGAGAATGGCATTGAAACATGTGAAATGTCATGTATGAAACGAGATGCCAGTCCAGGTTCAATGCAGGATGCTGGATGCTTGGGGCTGGTGCACTGGGACGACCCAGAGGGATGGTATGGGGAGGGAGGAGGGAGGAGGGTTCAGGATGGGGAACACATGTATACCTGTGGTGGATTCATTTTGATATTTGGCAAAACTAATACAATTTTGTAAAGTTTAAAAATAAAATAAAATTTAAAATAAAAATAAATTAATAAATAAAATAAAAAGTAAGCAACCAGAAAGCTTGTGAACATTTGCATGTGTTTTTGTGTGGATGATATTTTGTTGATTATCCTAATCTCTAATGATTCAAAGATTGTGGTTAATCATCCTCCAAATTCAAATTTCAGAAATGTATGATTATATTAGACAATTTAAGGATCCATGACTTATAACCTATTTTGTGTTCATATAAAGTCCTTTAGGGTCATATGGAGTAAGATATTTGCACCTCATTTATTGGCATTTTAATGTCTTTAAATATCCTCATGAGTCTATTAATAATAAAAATTGCTAAGAAAAAATGTTTAAACTTTCTCAATTTGGATCAAATTGGTTAGCCGTGTCCAACTCAAAATGTTTAAAAATGGCAACAGAACAAAAGAGATGAAAAAGATATAATATAAATCAATAAAATAGTAAAAAAAAAAATGTATTGCCATGATACATTTTATCAAAACAATCTATTTCTAAAAAACTAATAGGTAGATTCTCTCAAGCTGTATTATAAAAATGAAGAGTATGCATATCTATTAAAACATTACAAACTGAATATTAACTATAATCAAAGTCAAAGACCAATAAGAGCTTTTGCTTCTGTAACAGCCACAATTAAAATGAATAGATATATATAGGATATAAGTTAATGTTGACATCTGGACTCAGCCTATTGGCTACTTCTGAGGTAGGAAGTGGGTAGCTGAAATTACTGAATCCTGTATGGCAGTCTGCAACTTTATTTCAAAAGGTATACTTATTAAAAAGTAGCAAAAGGGTTGAAATGACTGTTGGCTTGAATAATAGGATTTAACAAAGTGAAATTGTACCTCTGTGGTTATTTATATACCTTATCAGTTCAGTTCAGTTCAGTCGCTCAGTCATGTCCAACTCTGTGACCCCATGAATCGCAGCACGCCAGGCCTCCCTGTCCATCACCAACTCCTGGAGTTCACTCAGACTCACGTCCATTGAGTCAGTGATGCCATCCAGCCATAGTTTATCATAATAATATATAAATTTAACTGAGTGGAGCATTTGGGGGGGCAATAGAAACTAAGGTATTACCAAAAGAAAAAAGGAAAGAATATAGCTTTAGTTCACACATTTTAAAAAATACCGCTTTATAGTTTTGTTTTTCTTAAACAATTACTGCTTCTTATGCTCCTATTTCACTATTTAAGTTCAATTTAGTGACAGATTCACAATGTACGACAGACTGCTTAGAACGAGCTAATGATATATTTCCTAACACATGTACTGTGGCTGAATTCTAGTAATGGCTGATCAAAACATTCTTTGTTGTCTAGATTTTATTATCCCTTGCTAGTTAAATTTACTTTAGCAAAATAAAGGTTACCATGTCCTTTAACCAGGAGAAAATAGCATGAAATATTTTTAGGGACTGCAGTCTAATATCTTGAAAGTTTATTTTGCCAACTTTGTAATATCCTGATTTCCATATAATGGTTTTAACATACTCTCAGATGTTCATGTGAAATGCAGTGCAACTGTAGACTTTTTAGATGTTAGTAACCAGAACAAAAGCAGTATTATTTAGGGAAAAGAATAAATATAACTAATTATGACTTGAAGACTTCAAATGTAATACTTTATTCAAGTGGGAGGCATAAAGCAGAAAGGGTAATTAGCAGTGTTGAATTATTACAGAGAAGTGGGAAATACAAAAAGGTTTTACTCTGAGGCTCCTAAGAGCTCTGATTATAAACAGGGTATGCCAACCAGAAATCTTGGCCATCTTAAACAAGTATAAGTTGAAACCTAAAATACACAGAATAAGGTAAAATATTTTATTTGCAAAATAGAGAGGAAGAGTGGTTAACTGTATCACAAGTCAATATTTCTTAAACATCTTAAACCCATTAAATTATTATGCATGTTATTTTAAAATATGTAACTTATAGGCTAGGTTAAAAAGAACCATCACAGTCCTCAAATTTTAATACATTCAATGTTGGTGTAGCTTTGGACCACTATAGAACTGCTGGCACATGATGGGAATAATTTCTGACAAACGTAATTTGCAAATACTTACGCTCAAACTACCCTTGATGTGTTAGTTCTGGATTGTCAACCCTAAGGAAATGTCAGAAAGACTTAATCCTGAGTCATCAAGTGGTGCATACATTACTAGTAGATGAAATATGCAATGTTTCCAGAACGTTACCAGCAAAGTCTCAAAGGAACTTAAATGAACTCCCTTGCCAGTTGATTTTCAATGTTGATCAAAAGAACATACTAATGGCAAAAACTAACACTGTTGTGACTGTTCAGTCATTAAGTCATGTCTGACTCTTTGCCACCCTCTGCACTGCAGCAAGCCAGGCTTCCTTGTCCTTCACTGTCTCCTGGAGTTTGCTCATATTCTTTGAGTTGGTGATGTTGTCTAACTTTTTCATCCTCTGCCACCTCCTTCTCCTCCTGCCCTCAGTCTTTCCCAGTATCAGCATCTTTTCCAATGAGTCAGCTTTCACATAGGTTGCCAAAGTATTGAAGCTTCAGCTTCAGTATCAGTCCTTCCCATGAGTATTCAGGACTGATTTCTTTGAGGATTGACTTGTTTGATTTGCTTGCTGTCCAAGAGACTCTCAAGAGTCTTCTCCAGCACCACAGTTCAAAAGCATCAATTCTTTGGCACTCAGCTTTCTTTATGATCCAACTGTCACATCCATGCATGACTACTGAAAAAAGCATAGTTTTGATTAACAGTAATCAACAGATATTTTATCTTAAAGAATTAAAATACTTTTTTTCATAAAGAATTTTGTATCAGAATTTCACTGGCTATTTCAGTCATGCTATGAAGACAATTCAATAATTTAAAATATCCATAACTTCAGATCCTCAGTTTCCCTTAGGGAAGAGGTAGAAACAAATGTCCTTAGAAATACTCAGTTATTAAAGGAAGAAAATGTTGCTCCAGATGAAAGGTTTTTGGGGACAGAAACTTACCTGGATAATGAAAGGATTTCTGTGAAACACCTGTGTCTCCAGCTCTTATAGGAACAAAATTATATGCTGTAAAGATCTCCGGCTCTCGTGCCAGATTGTGTGGATTTGAATCTCTGCTGGTGGCTTATTGGCTTTGGGAAAACACATACAATTCTCTCTACTTCTATTTACTCTTGTATCAAATGAGGATAACTATTTGTGCCACAATCTCAGAAGAGGCAACATGATTTTGTCATAGAGCATGTGAAGTATCTGGTTCCTAAGAGAAAAAACTTGAGAAGAATAACAGGAGAAGCACTTTGAAGAGCTGGATGACATCACTCCTCCAAGTATCAGTCCCTCAGTTCTTCAGAGACAGCCCATCCTCATCCTTCTGGTTGACATCTAAGGCTTCCCTGGGACCCAGGCATTGTTATTGCCAGGACAAGTTTTCCCTTAAAAAAAACAGGTACCTGTGAGCTTCTAACAACCGGAGCAGCAGATGAATAACCTCACTTCTACTTTCAAGGAGCATCATTGTTCATTAAAGATATATTGGATGATGAAATATAGAGTCTTCTGAAAAGAAATCCTACTTTATCTTAACTGAAAATGTTTGATAGGCAAAAGTCCTTATATGGCTATATGTAATGCCAAAATATTTGGGTGGTACAAAGGTGATCTATGGATTAATAGATTAATAGGCAGATGAGATTTCTCCATGATAACCCCATCAGTGATCCTGCTGCATTCAATGAAGGGTGATGATTGCCTGACTGATTTGATTGTATTTACTTTCTTGGGTATTTAATTTTCACTCCTGGGATATCCCTAGTTATTCTGTTTATATACTAATGCCAATTTATTCAGGTCTCTGCTGAGAACTCAAAAAATTAAGAGAACTTCATATTATCTTTAGACTTCAATTTCTACTGTAGTTGTAAATTCAGTGTCCCATATGGTAGGTATAAAAAATTCGATAAGTATGTATACTTTATTCTAGTTTTTTTCATTATGAAATCTTTTCAGTAGAGAAACTACACATAAAAATTCAGTGAAAAATAGAGTCAGATTTAGGAGGTGAAGGTTGTTGGTTGGTCATTGTTACTACAATAAAAATCAATATACAGGTTATCTGATTTTCAGAAGTCTATAAAGATGTCTCCTTGCCACAATTTTACATTAGCTCCATAATTTAGTTGCCACTAAAAAAAAAAAAAATCCTGTGCTTTTTTCTTTTTGTTGAAAATTATTTTCAAGCAGTTTAATGAAAGTGAATTATAACTATGAAAATTGTTGTTTCTTTTACTCACATAGGCTAATGTGAGGGTCATGGCATTTAATGGGGCCTCCCAGGTGTTGCTGGTGGTAAAGAACCCACCTGCCAATACAGGAGACACAAGAGACATGGTTTCAACCCCTGGGTCAGGAAGATCCCCTGGAGGAGGACATGGCAACCCACTCCAGTATTCTCGCCTGGAGAATTCCATTGGCAGAGGAGCCTAGTGGGCTACAGTCCATGGGGTCACAAAGAGTTGGATATGATTGAAGAAACTTAGCAGCAGAAGCAGTATATCTTTTATACGTCATAAATGCATGGGCTCCCAACATTTTTCTTGACCAGTAAACCCAGAGAATACCTGTGCCCTCCAGTAGTTTTTATGGTACCTCAAATTAGGTAAGGGTTTCCTGAAAACAAGAGATGATTCCTACCCAGTGTCCAAACCCAGTGGCTTTTCTCCTTTCTTAAGATTAATTCTCAATAAAACTACTCACCTGGATCCTTTGACTCTGGCTCAACAAAAGTGTAGTCCCAACATCTAGGAAGTGTGAGGATTTTCAGTAGGAATACATTGTTGTGAATTGAAGGAAAAAATAGAAAGTATTCACAGAATTGCACAAATGCTGCTTTATTTTTAATTCTAATTAAAAATTTTAATCTTGAGCCTTTTATTTAATGCAGTAGTTAAAGATGTAATTCAGTCCATTTTGTCCACTTTCTGAATTAGTAACAAAAGATTCTTCATTTGGAAATTAAAAGTGTTCTTTATTAATTAAAAAATAATAACATTTAAATTAACATTTAAAAATAATTGATCTTTCAACATCATATTTTAAGGCTGATTTTTTTTTCTGCCATGATACTTACTATATAATTACTAACAGTTGAAGTAAGAAAACTTTGGTAAGCATAAAGATGTAACATTTGAGATGGAATTAACAAATGATGGGAGTGTTGTTCAATTGCTAAGTTGTGTTCCACTCTTTGCAGCCCCATGAACTGCAGCAAGCCAGGTTCCTCGTTCTCCACTATTTCCTGGAGTTTGCTCAAATTCATATCCATTGAGTCAGTGATGCCATCCAACCATCTCATCCTCTGCCATCCCCTTCTCCTCCCACCTTCAGTCTTTCCCAGCATCAGGGTCTTTTCCAATGAGTCAGTTCGTCGCATCAGGTGGCCAAAGTATTGGAGCTTCAGCTTCAGCATTAGTCCTTCCAATGAATCTTCGGGACTCATTTCCTTTAGGATGGACTGGTTTGATCTCATTATAGTCCAAAGGACTCTCAAGATGGGAATGTACATAGATGTATATAAGTGTCCCTGTGAGAGAAATTCTACAGACGTGTGATCATTAAAAAATATTGCATTTCATAAGTTTGATATAGTTAATATAAACTCTTCAGAAGTCTTTCTATTTACATGTTACCCTAGTCCACTTGGGCTGCTGTAACAGATATACCATAAGCTGGGTGGCTTAGCAACAGTAGAAATTCATTTCTCACAGTTCTTTTGCTGGAAGTCTGAGATGAGAGTGCCAGCATGGCCAGAGTTGATACTTATTGAAAGTTATTAGTCAGTGTCAGCTTAAGAAGGGATTCTGAAGACTGGTGGGAAAGTGAGCTGTCAAATAATGAGACTTCAGGGGTACTAATCTTTTATGAATAAAATGAATAAATATTTAAATGGCATTTGTGGGAGAAATGGCAGATGAGGCATTGATTGTGATCCCATTCAGGTGTGGGGGAGTGTTACTAGATTTGATACATTAGATCCTGGCACTGTCCTCTCCAGATGAGATTAGCCTTTAGTTATCTGTTTATTACTTAAATTGTGTTTTGATATAAAGAAAGAAACTTAAGGTAGGAAGGCAAAGAGATAGTATTCCTTGCTGTGATCAAGTAAATAATTATATGTGTGTGTGTGTGTGTGTTTTCTATGATAGTGATAATTGGAAACAACTGGAAATTCCAAAAACTAGGGGTCAGTACATCAGTTGAAAAAATGTATTAAATCCATAAAGATAATTTTCTAGGATTATCCTCAATGGCATAGAAATATAGTTAATATTAATTTGTGTTCCTAGGCTTGATTTCATAAATGTTTTTGAGGGATTTTTATCATTGCCCTGTCAACGTTTCTTCCTCTTCTTCTTTTTGCTTTTTGCATATGAATGAACTGAACTGATGAACATAGATGCAAAAATCCTTAACAAAATTCTAGCAATCAGAATCCAACAACACATTAAAAAGATCATACACCATGACCAAGTGGGCTTTATCCCAGGGATGCAAGGTTTCTTCAATATCCGCAAATCAATCAATGTAATACACCACATTAACAAATTGAAAAATAAAAACCATATGATTATCTCAATAGATGCAGAGAAAGCCTTTGACAAAATCCAACACCCATTTATGATAAAAAACTCTCCAGAAAGCAGGAATAGAAGGAACATACCTCAACATAATAAAAGCTATATATGACAAACCCACAGCAAACATTATCCTCAATGGTTAAAAATTGAAAGCATTTCCTCTAAAGTCAGGAACAAGACAAGGGTGCCCACTTTCACCATTACTATTCAACATAGTTTCGGAAGTTTTGGCCACAGCAATCAGAGCAGAAAAAGAAATAAAAGGAATCCAAATTGGAAAAGAAGAAGTAAAACTCTCACTGTTTGCAGATGACATGATCCTCTACATAGAAAACCCTAAAGACTCCACCAGAAAATTACTAGAACTAATCAATGACTATAGCAAAGTTGCAGGATATAAAATCAACACACAGAAATCCCTTGCATTCCTATACACTAATAATGAGAGAGCTATTTAGAAACTTTAAATACTGAAAATCTTTCCAGGTGGCACTAGTGGGTAAAGAACCTTCCTGCCAATGCAGGAGACATAAGAGACATGAGTTCAATTCCTGGGTTGGGAAGATCCCCTGAAGGAGGGCATCTCAACCCACTCCAGTATTCTTACCTGGAGTATCCCATGGAAGAGGAGCCTGGCATGCAGTCTATATGGGTCCATACATATGGCATACAGTGCTTAGGGTCACAGAGTCAGACATGACTGAAGCAACTTTGAGCACAGCACACAAATACTGAAAAGATGGTAATATTCCATCTATTCAAAGTAATCAGTTCTAAACTTAGCAAAAGAAAATCCAGTTTTTTAATTATCTTGTGATGCTTTTTTCCATGCTTTTTTGAAAAATCATATACAAATTAATATATAAAAAATGTGTTACATACATATGTATATATATTTACATACAAAACATACACATATATATATAACTACTACCTTTTGAATGCCTTCAACATATGTTTAAATCTGTCTGCTGAGCAGTAGATCATGTGAAGTAGATATTGTTTTCTGGTGCTGCTGCTGCTAAGTCATTTCAGTCGTGTCTGGCTCTGTGTGACCCAATAGACGGCAGCCCACCAGGCTCCTTTGTCCCTGGAATATGTGGAGGTAATATAGAATAATTACTTATATCATCACAAATTAAACAAGGGAATTGTATTAATGATATACATATCATTATACATGTATAATGTACATAAGCATATATATATATATAGATATATTTAAATATCTGTACATGTATATATCGGAGAAGGCAATGGCACCCTACTCCAGTACTCTTGCCTGGAAAAATCCCATGCACAGAGAAGCCTGGTAGGCTGCAGTCCATGGGGTCACTAAGAGTCGGACACGACTGAGCGACTTCACTTTCACTTTTCACTTTCATGCATTGGAGAAGGAAATGGCAACCGCTCCAGTGTTCTTGCCTGGAAAATCCCAGGGACGGTGGGGTGGGGAGCCTGGTGGGCTGCCATCTATGGGGTCACACAGAGTTGGACATGACTGAAGCAACTTAGCAGCAGCAGCACATGTATATATAATTCTTTATTGTAGATGTGTATATATGCATACACACATATAGAAATATCAATACATATTTATTTTACATAAATTTATATGTATATATACATAAACAAGGGGCTTCCCTTGTAGCTCAGTTGGTAAAGAATCTGCCTGACAATGCAGGAGACCTGGGTTCGATTGCTGGGTCGGGAAGATCCCCTGGAGAAGGAAATGGCAACCCACTCTAGTATTCTTGCCTAGAGAATCCCCATGGAAAGAGGAGCCTGGCAGGCTACAGTCCATGGAGTCATACGAGTCGGACACAACTTAGCGACTAAACCACCAACACCACCACCATACATAAATAATAAATATTTATTGTTTATGTATATATATATAGGCATATATATGCATATATAGATATACATGCATATTATGTATATATACTTATATGCATACATAATATGTATATATACATATATATACATACACATGTATAGATTATATGTATGCACAATAAATTATTCATGTATATATACATGTATAGGTATTTATTAATATAATTTATAAATACAATTCACACATATATATAAAGAAGTATGCTGCTGCTGCTAATTCACTTCAGTCATGTCCGACTCTGGAGTCAAAGCAAAAACAACAGCCAGTTGTGGATGAGACTGGTGATGGAAGGTCCAATGCTGTAAAGAGTAATATTGCATAGGAACCTGGAATGTTAGGTCCATGAATCAAGGCAAACTAGAATTTACAAGAGTAAATTCTATCTGTACCATTTTAACATGCCGCCCCTTCTGCTAAGTCGCTTCAGTCACGTCCGACTCTGTGCGACCCCATAGACGGCATCCCACCAAGCTCCCCCGTCCCTGGGATTCTCCAGGCAAGAACACTGGAATGAGTTGCCATTTCCTTCTCCAATGCATGAAAGTGAAAAGTGAAAGTGAAGTTGCTCAGTTGTGTCCGACTCTTCGTGACCCCATGGACTGCAGCCCACCAGGTTTCTCCATCCATGGGATTTTCCAAGCAAGAGTACTGGAGTGGGGTGCCATTGCCTTCTCCGATGAGGTATACAAGTATATATATTGCAAAAAGTTAATAGCTCTTAATTCTGTCAAAGGATTACATGGGTTTTTATTTCTGGCTATTTTCCCCAAATTTCTGTTTTAATCCATACATTTTTACTAAAAAAAAATTGCAAGTGCACAGAGAAAAGAGGGAACATCTTGATTTGTGTGATGTGTACTTTTAGTACAAGCTGAATCTTCATTAATCATCTGGGATTTTATTTTCTTCTCTTAATTTCATAAATTTTGCAGAATCCAGTGAGTAGTGTGCACTCATATTAGCAACTTAGAGACCCAATAAATCAATTTCAGAACCCCATAATACATCCAAAAATGTATCTATTTAAATAAATAAATATATGTATTTAAATAAATGCATCTTTCTTAAAAATTGTTAAATATTATCTGTGATCTGTTTCTACTTCAAATAGAAGTGGTCCCAGGTATGTCTCCCCACTGTAGCCATATGCTATTGCTACTTACTATGGAGAAAAGTTAAACTTCTAACTAAATCAATGAATTTCTCATCACTAGTAAAATAGCCTAGACAATAGTTGAAAAATCAAGGCTTGGTACTTAAATGAAGGCATATTTTATTCATCTTGACCAAGAATGTATTAAATCTTCACATAGATATTTAAGGGCTTCCCTGGTAATTTTCGGGGTGTTAATTCTAAAAGATCTTGTAGGTCTTCATAGAACCATTCAACTTCAGCTTCTTCAGCATCACTGGTTGGGGCATAGACTTAGATTACTGTGATATTGAATGGTTTGCCTTGGAAATGAACAGAGATCATTCTGTCATTTTTGAGATTGCATCCAAGTACTGCATTTTGGACTCTCTTGTTGACTATGATGACTACTCCATTTCTTCTAAGGGATTCTTGCCCACAGTAGTAGATATAATGGTCATCTAAGTTAAATTCACCCATTCTGGTACACTTTAGTTGGCTGATTCCTAGAATGTCAATATTCACTCCTGCCATCTCCTGTTTGATCACTTCCAGTTTGCCTTGATTTATGGACCTAACATTCCAGGTTCCTATACAATATTGCTCTTTACAGCATTGGACCTTCCATCACCAGTCTCATTCACAACTGGCTGTTGTTTTTGCTTTGACTCCATCCCTTCATTCTTTCTTGAGTTATTTCTCCACTGATCTCCAGTAGCATATCGGGCACCTGTCAACCTGGGGAGTTCATCTTTCAGTGTCCCATCTTTTTGCCTTTTCATACTGTTCGTGGGGTCTCAAGGCAAGAATACTGCTTTGCCATTCCCTTCTCCAGTAGACCACAGTTTATCAGAACTCTCCACCGTGACCCATCTGTCTTGGGTGGCCCTACACGGCATGGCTCATAGTTTCATTGAATTAGATAAGGCCATGGTCCATGTGATTAGATTGGTTAGTTTTCTGTGATTGTGGTTTTCAGTCTGTCTGCCCTCTGATGGAGAAAGATAAGAGGCTTATGGAAGCTTCCTGATGGGAGAGACTGACTGAGGGGGAAGTGGGTCTTGTTCTGATGGGCAGGGATATGCTCAGTAAATCTTTAAAACAATTTTTTATTGATGGGTGGAGCTGTGTTCCCTCCCTGCTATTTACCTGGGGCCAAACTATGGTGGAAGTAATGAAGATAATGATGACCTCCTTCAAAAGATCCCATGCATGTACTGCTACACTCAGTGTCCCCAACCCTGCAGCAGGCCACCACTGACCCACACCTCCACTGGAGACTCCTGGACACTCACAGGCAAGTCTGGGTCAGTCACTTGTCAGGTCACAGCTCCTTTTTCCTGGGTCCTAGTGCACAAGGTTCTGTTTGTGCTTTCCAAGAGTCTATTCCCCAGTCCTGTGTGAGTTCTGGCAGCTCTATGGTGGGGTTAATGGTGACCTCCTCCAATAGGGCTTATGCCATACCCAGGTCTGCTGCACCCAGAGCCCCTGTCCCCATGGCAGCCCACTGCTGACCCATATGAACACTCGTCAGAGCAAACACCCTCTTCCAACAACACAAGAGAAGACTCTACAGGTGGACATCACCAGATGGTCAACACTGAAATCAGATTGATTATATTCTTTGCAGCCCAAAATAGAAAAGCTCTATACAGTCAGCAAAAGCAAGACTGGGAGCTGACTGTGGCTCAGATTATGAACTCTTTATTGCCAAATTCAGACTTAAATTGAAGAAAGTAGGGAAAACCACTGGAACATTCAGGTATGACCTAAATCAAATCCCTTATGATTCTACCTTGGAAGTGAGAAATAGATTTAAGGGACTAAATTGATATAGAGGGTGTCTGATGAACTATGAACAGAGGTTCATGACATTGTACAGGAGATAGGAATCAAGACCATCCCCAAGAAAAAGAAATGCTAGAAAGCAAAATGATGTCTGAGGAGGCCTTACAAATAGTTGTAAAAAGAAGAGAAGCAAAAAGCAAAGGAGAAAAGCAAAGATATACCCATTTGAACACAGAGTTCCAAAGAATAGCAAGGAGAAATAAGAAAGCCTTCCTCAGTGATCAGTGCAAAGAAGTAGAGGAAAACAACAGAATGGGAAAGACTGGAGATCTCTTCAAGAAAATTATAGATACCAAGAGAACATTTCATGCAAAAATGGGCTCAATAAAGGACAGAGATGGTATGGACCTAACAGAAGCAGAAGATATTAAGAAGAGGTGCCAAGAACACATAGAAGAACTGTACAGAAAAGATCTTGATGACCCAGATAACCATGACGGTGTGATAACTCACCTAGAGCCAGACATCCTGGAATGTGAAGTCACGTGGGCCTTAGAAAGCATCACTACAAACAAAGCTAGTGAAGGTGATGGAATTCCAGTTGAGCTATTTCAAATCCTGAAAGATGACGCTGTGAAAGTGCTGCACTCGATATGTCAGCAAATTTGGAAAACTCAGCAGTGGCCACAGAACTGGAAAAGGTCAGTTTTCATTCCAGTCCCTAAGAAAAACAATGGCAAAGAATGCTCAAACTACTGCACAATTACACTCATCTCACACACTAGTAAAGTAATACTCAAAATTCTCCAAGCCAGGCTTCAGCAATATGTGAATCATGAACTTCCAGATGTTCAAGCTGGTTTTAGAAAAGGCAGAGGAACCAGAGATCAAATGGCCAACATCCTCTGGATCATGGAAAAAGCAAGAGAGTTCCAGAAAAACATCTATTTCTGCTTTACTGACTATGCCAAAGCCTTTGACTGTGTGGATCACAATAAACTGTGGAAAATTCTGAAAGAGATTAGAATACCAGACCACCTGACCTGCCTCTTGAGAAATCTGTATGCAGGTCAGGAAGCAACAGTTAGAACTGAACATGGAACAACAGACTGGTTCCAAATAGGAAAAGAGTACGTCAAGGCTGTATATTGTCACCCTGCTTATTTAACTGCTATGCAGAGTACATCATGAGAAACGCTGGGCTGGAAGAAGCACAAGCGGGAATCAAGATTACTAGGAGAAATATCAATAACCTCAGATATGCAGATGACACCACCCTTATGGCAGAACAGTGCCATAAAGTGCACTTCATTTTCTTGGGCTTCAAAATCACTGCAGATGGTGACTACGGCCATGAAATGAAAAGACTCTTGCGTCCATCTAGTCGAAGCTATCGTTCTTCCAGTAGTCATGTATGGATGTGAGAGTTGAACCATAATGAAAGCTGAATACTGCAGAATTGATGCTTTTGACCTGGGTGTCGAAGACTCTTGAGAGTCCCTTGGACTGTAAGGAGATCAAACTAGTCAATTGTAAAGTAAATCAGTTCTGAATATTCATTGGAAGGACTGAAGCTCCAGTACTTTGACCATCTATTGTGAAGAACTGAGTCATTAGAAAAGACCCTGATGCTGGCAAGATCGAAGGCAGCAGGAGAAGGGGCGAGCAGAGGATGAGATGTTTAGATGGCATCACCAACTCGATGGACATGAGTCTGAGCAAGCCTGAAGCACGTTTTATTCTCCTCAAGCATGTTTCTCAGTATATAAAATTTCAGTGCAAATGCTTCTGAGTTAGAAAAAGAGCTAATTTCTGTTTTGTACTTTCTGTCCTTTTTGAAAATAACTTTAAAGTCAGTTTTATTTTTCCTTGTCTCTTCATAAAACGATGACCTGGTTAATGAAGTATATACACTCCTTTAACACAGTTTGACATATAAACTGTGCTTTCATGCAGGTTGTTTTACTACATTTATGGCTGTACTAAATTACAGTGTGAGTATGAAGCATAGCCATAGAAACAGACCCACGGAAATCGACATGATGATATATAGTTAGAATTTTTATTTAGTTGTGAAGATAAATTATAGTGAAGCACTTTTAAGCTATTGAATATTAGCAGTAGGCTTTCCCTGGCATCTAGGGAAATGGAAAAGAGATTAACTCTTATTATAGACAGGGGACCACCCTCCCCGAAGAAAGAATTTCCAAATATCAAAATCTCTGTTCACCATACTTCTTATCTAGATTAATAAAAATCTTATTCATGATACTTTTACTTCACATGAATTTTTTTTTTCATAAAATATACCATTTCATTGCCATCTGTGTATCTGCAGAAAGAATCACTTTTTTTCTCTGCTCTATTTAAGGAGTCTCAGGCTTTGTTCTGTGATGTTTGCCTGGCTTAATACAATGAACTTAATTCTGTGATGTTACCCCTGTGATTACTAAAATGATTTCCCCTTATATTCTAGAAATTGCATCTATGTCCAGTGGGTAGTCTCCTTGCTCACTACAGAATGATTTATAAACGTGTCATTTTAAAAGATAACACAGAAAATCTCTCCATGAGGTCAACGGCAAAGCTACCTTTCAGTAACATAATTTCCACTATCAAAATACAATCAAAGCATAATTTAAAATCCAAAGCTGCCTTTGTTGGGAAGTAGAGAATACAATTTTTAAAGACAAATATCCTATTTTGTCCAAATATTACTGAACCTCTTCAGTAAAATAGAGATAAGAAGGATTTCAACAAGACAGTTCTTTTTTAATTATATAAAAAAGATTTCTTGACTAACCTGATGAAAAGAAAAGTCACTCCTCCTTGGCATTGTAAGAATACAAATTAACAAAAAATCTTTTACAAAGCAGGAGGAACACACTTACTAACACTGAGCTACTTGGCCATTCGGTTTGCTCTGATGATATTTCAATAAGCAGCTTTAACTTTGTAATTCTTATTTTGAAGAGTATTACACAATTTCATTCCTTTTTTACAAATTATTAGAAGATGTTGACTAATTAATCATTGTTGTTGATCCTCTTCTTAAACGCAGAAGTTGAGGGAAGAGAGGAATAAATTTAAAGACATGATTTTTAGTAGGTACAAAAATGAATAACCTCAAGTTAGTGGATCTCAGAAAATGTCAGGTCATTATAATTCAAACTTTAGCTGAATTCTCCAACACTAAAGCTCAGACAACTGCTCTTTTGGAATTAACTGTCTAGGGTCTAGTGGTATAAAGGATCTTCACTGTTGGTTTTTAGTTGCCTAGTCACTTCCAACTCCTTTGGGACCCCATGAACTGTAACCTGCCAGGCTCCTCTGTCCATGGGATTCTCCAGGCAAGAATGCTAGACTGGGTCACCATTTCCTTCTCCAGGGGATCTTCCCAGCCCAGGGATCAGACCCAAGTCTCCGGCATGGCAGGCGGATTCTTTACCACTGAAAGAATGAGCCACCAGGGAAGCCAAAAGCATCTTCACTTGTCATTGTCATACAGTAATTTGTAAAAAGGAATGAGACACTGCAACACTCTTAAAAATACGAATGATAAAGCTTGTGTCTGTAGGGTTCACAGGCATGGCATTGTTCATTTCACAGCGTCCAATCAGAGAACCATCTCAGAGTCAACCTAGCAGTGGGCTTATGATCAGATTGGACCTCCAAATTTCCTCCTCACCTCAATGCCGAGGGCATCAGAAACCAACAGAATGGGGCCTCCCATCCCAGCTCAACTAACCTCTGATTCTGAAACTTTGCCAGGGGGCCTTGTCAACCATTAATCTTATCTACAATTGCTCCCTTTGGGCATGAGGGACCGTCTAGGCAGTGGGGAGAAGAGAAGACAGATGTATTTGGTCATTTGTATCATGAACGAATCTTACTGAGTACATTTAAGGAGCTTTAAATCTTTCATGAACTGCTTCACCAAATAGCATTTCAAAATAGAATAGTTTCAGACTTGACAAAGATATAGATCTCTTTTCTTAACTTTCACCAAAAGTATCATAAAACTGCTAGATTTCATGAAACTACAATAAAACTAAATATTATGAAGGTGTATAATATACACCACACCATCCCTTAAAGTAGATAAAAACATAAATAATTTAAGGGCACACACACACACACACACACTCCTTGACGAGATGCATACCTTGATAGAATACATACTCTACATTGGATTTCTAAGGCAATGGCCCAAATTTCATTTATTGATTTCTTCATTAACTGTTGCTGATACTCTTCTTTAAATGGCAAATATTGGGAAAATATAAATGAAGTGATGTCTTTCAATTAATTATAATAACATAATTAAAGGGCATGCTTGCATGCGCACACACACACACACACACACTTTGAAGAGTTACATACATTGATAGAAAGAGGACTCTACATTGGATTTCTGAGGCAATGGCCCTTGGAATGGGAATTAAGTATATTGTAGAAGACTCTATTAAAAAAAAGTTTAATCAAGAAATCTTCTTTCATTTATTAATTTATTCATTAACTGTTGCTGAAACTCTTCTTTAAATGGCAAATATTGGGAAAGTAGAAATGAAGTGATGTCTTTCATTTAAAAAAGTATAAACAGTGGAGAGGTACTCACCAAACCTTACTGACTCATTGACAATAATTATCTTGGTACATTATCTTTTGGAGAATTAACTATTTTGGATAGTTATTGTATATAGTTCTGTATGGTTATATTTTCTCCTCATATATTTTTACTGTAGGGTTCATTTACAGTGTTATCAATTCCTATTATACAGCAAAGTGATTAAATTATACATATATATGTATATACACATACATATACACAACATACATACATACATTCTTTTGGGCTTCTCTGGTAGCTCAGCTGGTAAAGAATCCACCTGCAATGCAGGAGACCCTGGTTCGAGTACTGGGTTGGGAAGATCCCCCAGAGAAGGGACAGGTTCAGTATTTTTGGGCTTCCGTAGGCATGGTAAACCACTCCAGTATTGTTGCCTGGCGAATTCCCAGGAACAGAGGAGCCTGGTGGGCAACAGTTCATGAGGTCACAAAGAGTCAGACACGACTAAGTGCAGCATACACATACATTCTTTTTAAATATTCTTTTCCATTATCACTTATTGTAGGGTATTAATTTTTTTGAAGTATAGTTTCGTTACAATGTTGCATCAATTTCTGCTATACAACAAAGTGATACAGCTATCACTTCAATTCAGTCACTCAGTCATGCCAGACTCTTTGCAACCCAATGGACTGCAACATGCCAGGATTCCCTGTCCATCACCAGCTCACAGAGCTTGCTCAAACCCATGTCCATTGAGTTGGTGATGCCATCCAACCATCTCATCCTCTGTTGTCCCCTTCTCCTCCTGCCTTCAACCTTTCCCAGAATCAGGGTCTTTTCAATGAGTAAGTTATTCACATCAGGTGGCCAAGATATTGGAGTTTCAGCTTCAGCATCAGTCCTTCCAATGAATATTCAGGACTGATTTCCTTTACAATTGACTGGTTTGATCCCCTTGCAGTCCAAGGGACTCTCAAGAGTCTTCAAGACCACAGTTCAAAAGCATCAATTCATCAGCACTCAGCTTTCTTTATGGTCCAACTCTCATATCCATACATGACTACTGGAAAAAACATACCTTTGACTATATAGACCTTTGTCAGCAAAGTAATGTCTCTGCTGTTTAATATGCTATCTAGGTTGGTCATAGCTTTTTCACTAAGGAGAAAGTGTCTTTTAATTTCATGGCTGCAAAAAACCAATACAGTGTACTAACGCATATATATAGAATTCATTTTTTTTAAATTTTTTTTTAATTTTATTTTATTTTTAAACTTTACATAATTGTATTAGCTTTGCCAAATATCAAAATGAATCCGCCACAGGTATACATGTGTTCCCCATCCTGAACCCTCCTCCCTCCTCCCTCCCCATACCATCCCTCTGGGTCGTCCCAGTGCGCTAGCCCCAAGCATCCAGTATCGTGCATTGAACCTGGACTGGCGACTCATTTCATACATGATATTTTACATGTTTCAATGCCATTCTCCCAAATCTTCCCACCGTCTCCCTCTCCCACAGAGTCCATAAGACTGTTCTATACATAGTATCTCTTTTGCTGTCTCGTACACAGGGTTATTGTTATCATCTTTCTAAAAATGGTAACGATACCCCTATATGTGAGACAGCAAAAGAGACACAAATATATAGAACAGTCGTTTGGACTCTGTGGGAGAAGGTGAGGGTGGGATGATTTGAGAGAATAGCACTGAAACATGTATATTATCATATGTGAAACAGATCGCCAGTCCAGGTTCGATGCATGAGACAGGGTGCTCAGGGCTGGTACACTGGGATGACCCTGAGGAATGCGATAGAGAGGGAGGTGGGAGGGGAGTTCAGGACAGGGAACACATGTACACCCATGGCCGATTCATGTGAATGTATGGCAAAAACCACTACAATATTGTAAAGTAATTAGCCACCAATTAAAATTAATTAATTAATTAAATATAAATAAATACATAAAATATACAAAACGAAAAATGTTCATGGCTGTAGTCACTATCTGCAGTGATTTTGGAGCCTAAGAAAATAAAGTCTGTCACAGTTTCCATTGTTTCCTCATTTATTTGCCATGAAGTGGTGGGACCAGATTCCATAATCTCCATTTTTTGAATGTTGAGTTTTAAGCCAGCTTTTTACTCTCTTCTGTCACTTTCATCAAGAGGCTCTTTAGTTCCTCTTCAATTTCTGCCATAGGGTGTTATCATCTACATATATGAGGTTATATCTCCCTGTGATCTTTCCAGCTTTACTTCATCCAGCCTGGTATTTCACCTGATGTACTCTGCATAGAAGTTAAATAAGCAGGGTAACAATATAAAGCCTTCACATACTCCTTTACCAATTTGGAATCTGTCCATTGTTCTAATCTGGTTCAAAACTGTTTCTTCTTGACCTACATACAGATTTCTCAGGAGGCAGGTAAGGTGGTATGGTAGTCCCATCTCCTGAAGAATTTTCCACAGTTTGCTGTCATTCTTAAAGTCAAAGGCTTTGGTGTAGTCAGTAAAGCAGAAGTAGATGTTTTTCTAGAACTCTCTTGCAGTTTCAATAATCCAACAGGTGTTGGCAATTCAATCTCTGGTTCCTCTGCCTTTTCTAAATCCAGCTTGAACATCTGGAAGTTCCCAGTTCACATACTGTTGAAGCCTCGCCTGGAGAATTTTGAGCATTTCGTTGCTAGCGTGTGAGATGATTGCAATTTTGTGCAATAGTTTGAACATTCTTTGGCATTGCCTTTCTTTGGGATTGAAATGAAAACTGACCTTTTCCAGTCCTGTGGCCATTGCTGAGTTTTCCAAATTTGCTGGCATGTTGAGTGCAGCACTTTCACAGCATCATTTTTTAGGATTTGAAATAGCTCAACTGGGAATTCCATCACCTCCACTAGCTTTGTTCATCCTGATGCTTCCTAAGGCCCCCTTAACTTCCCATTCCAGGATATCTGGCTCTAAGTGAGTGATCACACCATTGTGGTTATTTGAGTCATGAAGATCTTTTTTGTACAGTTCTTCTGTGTATTCTTGCCATCTTTTCTTAATACCTTCTGCTTCTGTTAAGTCCGTACCATTTCTGTCCTTTATTGAGCCCATCTTTGCATGCAATGGGCACATGAATCAGCTATATGAATATATATATATCCCCTCCTTCTTGAGCCTCCCTCCCACCCCACTCCACTGTGTTTTTATTTACTAAATCTGTCAACCTTCTTTAAAACTCTTACTACTCCCCTCTTCACTGGTTACAACGACTAATGAGTACAGTAGAAACCCAATGAGAAAACGGCACTAATGGGAGCCATTATAATAGCTGACTCATATCAACACTTGGAGATGGAATTTGCAACCCACTCCTCTGTTCTTGACTGGAAAATCCCACGGACAGAGAAGCCTGCCAGGCTACAGTGCATGGGGTTGCAAATAGCCGGACACAACTGAGGGACTGAGCACATCAAGAATACATATCTGCAGTTAAGAACTACACGACCGGATGGATAGCACTTACTGTGCTTTCACCCAGTTTAAATCTTCCTCACTTCTCATGTGCTCTGTATAGGAAATAATTTGGTTTCAAAAGTTTCATTCCATCCTGTTATATTTTCAGTTTCTGATTTCTATCATAAGAGCCTTCAATGGCCAAGGCTTGAACTTAATCTGAAATATTCTGAACATCAATCTTGGGTTTCCTCTTTAATTATAAAAATTGTGACCATTATGTAGCCAACCTCACATTTACAGAAATAAGCAGGGCTCTAATTAGGCTTACTTTCAAGTGTTAAGAGAAGCAACAGGCCTACAATTGCCCAGGCACTAATAGTACATAATATAGCCAATTGCAAATAGCGGTATAATTTGTTGATTTGAAGTGAGGTGTAATTATATTGCTTCATTTGCTGAGCAAATCATATGAGAATTTCTCTAAATCAGCCTGATTGTGTAATGAAGAGCTAATTACAAACAGCAGTGTTCTTGCAGTAAATTTATTGTAAGTGCAAATGCTGGGTTGGCGCCATTGTCACAATGGCTCATTAGCACATTAACAAAAGCAACTGTGGAAAAGTGCCCGAAACCAGGCTTCTGGTCGCTCTGTTTCAGAAGGCTGTAGTGATTACATCCTTCGATGTGTAATTACTAAGAAAATGGTGTTTGATTTCGATTTGGGCAAATTTTTAAAAAGAATTCAAAGACATTTTTAGAGCAAAGCAAAATGGTTTGGAAAGCCTTGTTAGGCTTCATTATACCAGGTGTGCCCTGGAAACCTCATTTGACAAGGGGCCCTGTTAGATGCTAAGCCTTACAGGACAACTGAATTCTGACATTCAGCATCCAAATGAAATCTCTGACTTTAGAAATATATAAAATGAGAAAGGGGGGGAAATATATGTATATATACTTACACACACACACACACACACACACATATATATATATACACATATATATTTATCTGGAGGTGGGCATGGCAACCCGTTCCAGTATTCTTACCTGGAGAACCGCCATGGACAGAGGAGCCTGGCAGGATACAGCCCAGGGTCACAGAGTCAGACACAACTGACCAACTAAGCATGCTCACGCATGTTCTCAGTCACGCTGTCATGCCTGACTGGCGACTCCATGGACTGTAGCTCACCAGGCTCCTCTGTCCATGGGGATTTCCCAGGCAAGAAAACTGGAGTGGGTTGCCATTTCCTCCTCCAGAGGATCTTCCTGGCCCAGAGATTGAACCTGTATCTCCTGCATTGGCAGGTGGATTCTTTACCACTTGAGACACCTGAGAAGCGTTTATATCCTTCCCTTATGTTGAAGTGATGCAAGTAAATTAAACTCTTGCAAGGTTAACAAAGCAAAGTTCAGTAACTACAGAGAGCTTGGTGTTGCCTTGAATCCTTGTGTCTGGACAGGGTTTTTCCTTCTATTTCAGATAGCAATACCCATCCCTTGTGTTTTGAAGTGGCCCCTATCCCATGCAGCTGGATTTTATTAAGTTAACTTGCCCAGTTGAGTATGAGTTGGTCATGTGATGACCATCATGTCTTTTCTGTAGCCCAGAACACCTTCATCCCCTCATCATTTCATTTTATTGATTTCACTGATTATCACAGAGTTTTACTTCTCTGTGCTTGTCCTAAAATAGAGCTTAAAGGTGCAGACTTTTCTAGAATTGCTAAAAGTTAAGTACTTTGCTTCATAAATTTTTAGTCTGATGGAGAAAGGCCCCTCCCAGAGATATTGGTAGTACTGTGTCTACAGCTAACAAGTTACACTCGTTAATTCTCTAAGCACTTTCAAATATCACATATTTCACTTTCTAAATTGGTGTTCCTGGATTTTAAGTTGCTGTGTCTTCAATAAATCTGGGGCTTCCAAGGTGGTACAGTTGGGAAAGAATCTGCCTACCAGTGCAGGAGTTGCCAGAGATGCTGGTTTGATCCTTGGGTCAGGAAGATCCCCTGAAGGATGGCATGGCAACCAACACTAGTATTTTTGCCTGGAGAATTCCATAGACAGAGGAGCCTGGTAAGTTATGTCCATGGGGTCGCAAAGAGTAGAACATAATTGAGCAACTAATACACACACAACCAATCTAGATCTAGTCTCTGATCTCCAAACACCTCTATTCTCTTTCCTAATGAAGGCAATCAGAAGTAAATGAGAAGTTTAATTGTAGGCTCAGGGATATCAGTACCTTAAAAAGAATACATATTTTTAAAGAACTAAAATGATCAAGTCAAAAATAGATTTTAGAAGATAAACTGTTTTCAAAAATGTGTATGCATACTAACTGGAAAATTTAAGTAAAACATATTCACAAGTGATCGTTACATATACAAATAAGTCATACACAATTTCCCACCTGGGAACTAACTGCTTTATTTCATTAGCATAACAAAACACATTGTCTTCAAGAGAAAACATTAAAAATGGAGTAAAATATCAGATACTTATTCCTGATTCCTTAAGTCCAAAGCATAGAAACTTTATCATTTGATTTGAAATGTATAGCTTAGAAACCTCAGAAAGTTTTATAGGTGAAGAAACTGAGGTACAAGTAGGAAAAATGAGATATTCAAATACTTGTCACTCTTTAATAGCAGAGCAGAACAGAGGATATTCATGTTCTGATGGCTGATTCACTACTCTTAGTTAAAACTAATGTCAGATTGCCCAATAGTATGGCCCTTATTCAATTTTACACCTTACTTTGTGGCTACCTTAAAGATCAATACTTTTCAAATTGCATATAAAAAATAATATTTAAAAAAAAATTAGATCATTTGAATTGTAAAAATTCCTTCTTTTCCCAGAGTTTATGAGATCCAAATATTAGTACCTTTTGTGTCTATGGCAGGCTCCCCTGGTGGCTCAGCTATAAAAAAAAATCCATCCTCAATGGAGGACCCACAGAGACTTGGGTTTGATCCCTGACCTCTGGGTCTGGAAGATCCCCTGGTGGAGGGCATGGCAACCCACTCCAGTATTTTTGCCTGGGAGATCCTATGAACAAGGGAGACTGGTAGGCTACAGTCCATGGGGTTGCCAAGAGTTGGACATGAATGAAGTGACCTAGTCTGTACGCACATGTCTATTAGTTTAGGTAAACTCCCCAATTTATTTTGTCCTCTATCCCCTCCCAATGGTAATTATGGGATACTCTGATATTTATCACTGTCTTTCTGGAAAGCCTCTTTAAATAGGTCAATTCTACTTAAGATTTATGTGTTTAAATTTTTAGCATTACATGGCCATTACAGCAAAGTGTGTGGAGTTTTCAAGACTTCTCAGGGTCTTCTGTTGTTGTTCAGTCACTAAGTCATGTCTGACTGTGACCCCTTGGATTGCAGCACCCCTGTCTTCCCTTTCACTGTCTCCCAGAGCTTGCTCACTCTCATGTGCAGAGTGCTGATGCCATCAAACCCTCTCATTCTCTGTTGCTGCCCTCTCCTCCTCCTGGCCTCAATCTTTCCCAGCATCAGGGTCTTTTCCAATGAGTTCTCTCTTCACATTCAGTTTCAGCATCAGTCCTTCCAGTGAATATTCAGGGTTCACTTCCTTTAAGATTGACTGGCTTGATCTCCTTCAGGGTCTTCTGAAATGCACATGATTTAATTATACAGTTGTAGGCTCTATTCTTTGCATGAAATATTCCCTTGGTATCTCTAATTTTCTTGAAGAGACTTTCCCATTCTATTGTTTTCCTCTATTTCTTTGCACTGATCACTGAGGAAGTCTTTCTTATCTCTCCTTGCTATTCTTTGGAACTCTGCATTCAAATGGGTTTATCTTTCCTTTTCTCCTTTGCTTTTTGCTTCTCTTCTTTTCACAGCTATTTGTAAGGCCTCCTCAGACAGCCATTTTGCTTTTTTGCATTTCTTTTTTGGGGGGATGGTCTTGATCCTTGTCTCCTGTACAATGTCATGAACCTCTGTCAATACTTCTTCAGGCACCCTCTATATCAATTTAGTCCCTTAAATCTATTTCTCACTTCCACTGTATAATCATAAGGGGTTTGATTCTGGTCATACCTGAATGGTCCAGTGACTTTCCCTACTTTCTTCAATTTAAGTCTGAATTTGGCAATGAGGAGTTCATTGTCTGAGCCACAGTCAGTTCCCAGTGTTGCTTTTGCTGACTGTATAGAGTTTCTCTATGGCTGCAAAGAATATAATCAATCTGATTTCGGTGTTGACCATCTGGTGATGTCCATATGTAGAGTCTTCCCTTGGGTTGTTGGAAGAGGGTGTTTGCTATGACCATTGCATTCTCTTGGTAAAACTCTATTAGCCTTTGCCCTGCTTCATTCTGTACTCCAAGGCCAAATTTTCCTGTTAATCCAGATGTTTCTTGACTTCCTACTTTTGCACTCCAGTCCCCTATAATGAACAGGATGTCTTTTTTGGGTGTTAGTTCTAGAAGATCTTGTAAGTCTTCATAGAACCATCAACTTCAGCTTCTTTAGCATTACTGGTGGGGGCATAATCTGGATCACCATGATATTGAATGGTTTGCCATGGAAACGAACAGAGATCATTCTGTCATTTTTGAGATTGCATCCAAGTACTGCATTTCAGACTCTTTTGTTGACTATGATGGCTACTCCATTTCTTCCAAGGGATTCTTGCCTACAGTAGTAGATATAATTGTCATCTGAGTTTAATTTACCCATTCCAGTCTGTTTTAGTTTGCTGATTCATAAAATGTCGACATTCACTCTTGCCATCTCCTGTTTGACCACTTCCAATTTGCCTTGATTCATGGACCTAACATTCCAGATTTCTATGCAATATTGCTCTTTACAGCATTGGACCTTGCTTCTGTCAACAGTCACATCCACAACTGGGTGTTGTTTTTGCTTTGACTCCTTCTCTTCATTTTTTCTTGAGTTATTTCGCCACTAATCTCCAGTAGCATATTTGGCACCTACTGACCTGGGGAGTTCATCTTTCAGTGTCTTATCTTTTTGCCTTTCATACTGTTCTTGGGGTTCTCAAGGCAAGAATAATGAAGTGGTTTGCCATTCAGTATTCCATTCAATAAAGGACAGAAATAGTATGAACCTAACAGAAGCAGAGGATATTAAGAAGAGGAGACAAGAATATACAGAAGAACTGTACAAAAAAGATCCTCATGACCCAGATAATCACAGTGGTTTGATCACTCACCTAGAGCCAGACATCCTGGAATGTGAAGTCAAGTGGGCCTTAGAAAGCATCACTACGAACAAAGCTAGTGGAGGTGATGGAATTCCAGTTGAGCTATTTCAAATCCTAAAAGATGATACTGTGATAGTGCTGCACTCAATATGCCAGCAAATTTGGAAAACTCAGCAGTGGCCACAGGACTGGAAAAGGTCAATTTTCATTCCAGTCCCTAAGAAAGACAATTCCAAAGGATGCTCAAACTATTGCACAGCTGCTAGTAAAGTAATGCTCAAAATTCTCCAAGCCAGGCTTCAACAATATATGAACTGTGAACTTCCAGATGTGCAAGCTGGTTTTAAAAAGGCAGATGAACTGGAGGTCAAAATGCCAACATCTGCTGGATCATCAAAAAAGCAAGAGAGTTCCAGAAAAACATATATTTCTGCTTTATTGACTATGCCAAAGCCTTTGACTGTGTGGATCACAATAAACTGGAAAATTCTGAAAAGATGGGAATACCATACCACCTTACCTGCCTCTTGAGAAACCTGTCTGTGGGTCAAGAATAAGCAGTCAGAACTGGACGTGGAACAACAAACTGGTTCCAAATAGGAAAAGGAGTATGTCAAGGCTGTATATTGTCACCCTGCTTATTTAACTTATATGCAGAGTAAATCATGAGAAATGCTGGGCTGGAGGAAGGACAAGCTGTAATCAAGATTGCTGGGAAAAATATCAGTAACCTCAGATATGCAGATGACACAACCCTTATGGCAGAAAGTGAAGAAGAACTAAAGAGCCTCTTGATGAAAGTGAAAGCAGAAAGTGAAAAAGTTAGCTTAAAGCTCAACATTCAGAAAACTAGGATCATGGCATCCGATCCCATCACTTCATGGGAAATAGATGGGGAAACAGTGGAAACAGTGGCTGACTTTATTTTTTAGGGCTCCAAAATCACTGCAGATGGTGATTGCAGCCATGAAATTAAAAGACGCTTACTCCTTGGAAGGAAAGTTATGACTAACCTAGACAGCATATTAAGAAGCAAAGACATAGCTTTGCCAACAAAGGTCCATCTAGTCAAGGTTATGGTTTCTCCAGTAGTCTGTATGGATGTGAGAGCTGGACTATAAAGAAAGCTGAGCGCTGAAGAATTGATGCTTTTGAACTGTGGTGTTGGAGAAGACTCTTGAGAATACCTTGGACTGCAAGGAGATCCAACCAGTGCATCCTAAAGGAAATCAGTCCTGAATATTCATTGGGAGAACTGATGTTGACGCTGAAACCTGATAGGAATAGTTGACTCATTTGAAAAGACCCTTATGCTGGGAAAGACTGAAGGTGGGAGAAGTGAATGACAGAGGATGAGATGGTTGGATGGCATCACTAACTCAGTGGATATGAGTTTGAATAAACTCCGAGTGTTGGTGACTGACAGGGAGGCCTGGCATGCTGCAGTCCATGGGGTTGCAAAGAATTGAACATGACTGAGCAACTCAACTGAACTGAACTGAGGCTCTATTCTGGGCTTCCCTGGTAGCTCAGCTGGTGAAGAATCCACCTGCAATGAAGGAGACCCCAGTTCTATTCCTGGGTTGGTAAGACCCCCTGGAGGACGGCATGAATACCCACCCCAGTATTCTTGCCTGGAGAATCCCCATGGACAGGGAGCCTGGCGGACTACAGTCCATGGGGTCTTAAAGAGTCAGACACAACTAAGTACAGCACAGCATAGCACAGGCCCTGTTCTACTTACAGTCACACTTTGTTATTACTCTGTCCTTGTGCTTCTTTTTTTAATATTTATTTTTAATTGGTGATTGCTTTACAGTATTGGCTTGATTTCTGTCATACATCAACATGAATTAACCATAGGTATATATATGTCCCCTCCCTCTTGAATCTTCCTCCCACCTCATGCTCATTCCCACCCCTCTAGAGTATTATAGCCCCAGTTTGAGTTCCCTGAGTCATAGAGCTAATTCCTATCACTATCTGTTTTTATATGTCAGTGAATATCCTTCCATGCTACTATATTCATTTCACCCTCTCCCTCTTCTCCCCTACCCTTGTCAATAAATCTGTTCTCTATGTCTGGAATACTACTCAGCCATTAAAAAGAATGCATTTGAGTTAGTCCTAGTGAATTGGATGAACCTAGAGTCTGTTACATAGAGTGAAGTAAGTCAGAAAGAGAAAAACAAATATCACATATTAACACACATATATGGAATCTAATGGAGAAGGCAATGGCACCCCACTCCAGTACTCTTGCCTGGAAAATCCCATGGACGGAGGAGCCTGGTAGGCTGCAGTCCATGGGGTTGTGAAGAGTCACACACGACTGAGCGACTTCACTTTCACTTTTCACTGTCATGCATTGGAGAAGGAAATGGCAACCCACTCCAGTATTCTTGCCTGGAGAATCCCAGGGACGGGGGAGCCTGGTGGGCTGCCGTCTATGGGGTCGCAGAGTCAGACACAACTGAAGTGACTTAGCAGCATGGAATCTAGAAGGATGGTACTGATGTAACTGTCCTCGTGCTTCTAATCAACCTTTTAATTTTCATGGGAATGACTATTTATCATATTATTGAATATGAACTTTATAAGATGAAATAATTCAATTTAGGGTATGAGTAGGTAAACCAAGTGTTTAACAGTAGACCAGTGATTAGTGCTTTGGTCCACATGGATAGCAACATTTATTTGAAAGTCATGACAGTGAATTAAGTTCAAGTAAGTGATAAAAAATTCATGGAGATGGAAAAATTCTTCAGGTACGTGGGACATTCTGTGGTACAGTGCCACAGACATATTAATGTCGACTCTGTGCAAATGTAGCATTTCTTGCATGGGCATTTCTGTCATCTTATAAATAACAACACTTCACAGGTTTGAATTTTTAGCATCTATTTGAATAGCTCTTTGTAAGATATGGAGCCTTGTATTGGGGAAAAAGATAGGTCATATTACGTTTTATGAATTTATTTTGGAATTATATCTACACAACAAAACATAAAATGAATATTTACTCTATGTGATTTAGACACAAAGTTCATTGACATTATGTATTGAATAATTATATTTGACTTTATTAAGAGTCTAAAGTAACCATTCCATCATTAAAATACATACTACATTTTGTTATATGTAGAATTAGCTTCAATAAAGAAAAACAGGCCTGTTTAGCCAAACTCTACAAGATAACTCTGCTACCCTATAATTTATAAGCAGCAGGTAGACTAAAATGTGATTTTTTTCAAGATTACTATGTAGAACTCAAGTCTTTATTCTATGTACAGTGATTTTTCAGTGTATTATTTTGCTAGATGTTTTTAAAGGCTTATTGAAATTGTGGAAAACATATAGGAAACCAATTTAGGAAATTCTCTTCCTTGCTGCTAATATATAAATTGTAGCCAGTTTTTCTTCTTGCTTGTTGCAGCATTTGGAAATTTAGGTAAAATGCCACCTTGAAAATGTTTTTTGGCATCCCTTATTTTTACTGAACCTTGAATATATATTATTATGTGTGAATAGTGAAAATGTATTCCATTAGGACAAAAACTGTTATTTAGAATCCACTTGAATGCTACCATTTGTCTCCTATATGAACTGTCTGTCTAAAATAGGAATGGGCAACTGTCCTAGTGATCCAGTGGTTAAGACTTTGCCTTCCAGTGCAGGGGATGCAGGTTTGATCCCTGATCAGGAAGACAAGATCCCATATGCCTCGTGACCAAAAAACAAAAACATAAAACAGAAGCAATATTGCAACAAATTCAATAAAGACTTTAAAAATGATCTATGTCAACAAAACATTTTTAATATTTGAAAAAAAATAAGAATGATGTTACACTTGTCCTCTCTACACTGATGCATGTGTGCTCAGTTATCAGTCGTGTCCGACTCTTTGTGACCCCATGGATTGTAGCCCTCCAGGCTGCTTTGTCCATGGGATTTATTCCCACACAGATAGAGATACAGCATATAACATAGTACAGATGTGAGAAATGAAAAAGGACTGTGTTTAAGATTTGAAGGTGTCCCAGTCAAAAGGGGCTTCCCTGGTGGCTCAGTGAAAAAGCATTTGCCTGTCAGTGCAGGAGACTCAGGTTCAAACCCTGGGTCAGGAAGATCCTCTGGAGGAGGAAATGGCAGCCCACACCAGTATTCTTGCCTGGAGAATCTCATAGACAAAGGAGCCTGGTGGGCTACAGTCCATGGGGTTGCAAAGAGCCAGACATGACTGAGCATATATTATATTACACTACAGTCAAAACAAGTATATTAGCCAAATAAATTAAAAATATATGTATGTGTGTATGCAAATAGATACATTTTACTATATATTTTTATGTGTGTGATTGATATATATTAATTGCATAAAATATATACATTATATATTCAAGACAAAAGTATCTCCACTCATATATGCACATATGTGCATACACCCATATTATTTTCCATACACATATTATTTAGCCTCTGATTTCCTTCTAACTTTAACAGATTGCATCTAAATGGTCTACCATGACACCATAAATATTTATTGTTGTTTAGTTGCTAAGTCAGTCTTCTGACTCTTTGTGACTCCATGGACTGTAGCCCTCCAGGCTCCTCTGTCCATGGAATTTCCCAGGCAAGAATACTGGAGTGGGTTGGATTTCCTTCTCCAGAAGATCTTCCCAACCCAGAAATGGAATGATGCCTCCTGCCTTGGCAGGTGGAATCTTTACCACTGAGACACCAGGGAAGCCCCTAAAATATTTGAGGCAAGCACTAATCTTGTGACATTGTACAGGAGGCAGGAATCAAGACCATCCCCAAGAAAAAGAAATGCAAGAAAGCAAAATGGCTGTCTGAGGAGGCCTTACAAATAGCTGTGAAAAGAAGGGAAGGGAAAAGCAAAGGAGAAAAGGAAAGATATACCCATTTGAATGTAGAGTTCCAACGAATAGCAAAGAGGGATAAGAAAGCCTTCATCAGTGATCAATGCCAAGAAGTAGAGGAAAACAACAGAATGGGAAAGACTAGAGATCTCTTCAAGAAAATCAGAGATACCAAGAAAATATGTCATGCAAAGATGGGCTCAATAAAGGACAGAAATGGTATGGACCTAACAAAAGCAGATGATATTAAGAAGAGGTGGCAAGAATACACAGAAGAACTGTACAAAAAAGATCTTCACGACCCAGTTATTCAAGAGCCAGACATCCTGGAATGTGAAGTCAAGTGGGTCTTAGGAAGCATCACTACAAACAAGGCTTGTGGAGGTGATGGAATTCCAGTTGAGCTATTCCAAATCCTGAAAGATGACACTGTGAAAGTGCTGCACTCAATATGCCAACAAATTTGGAAAACTGGGCCGTGGCCACAGGACTGGAAAAGGTCAGTTTTCATTCCAATCCCAAAGAAAGGCAATGCCAAAGAATGCTCAAACTACTGCACAATTGCACTCATCTCACATGCTAGTAAAGTAATTCTTAAAATTCTCCAAGCCAGGCTTCAGCACTACGTGAACTGTGAACTTCCAGATGTTCAAGCTGGTTTTAGAAAAGGCAGAGGAACCAGAGATCAAATGGCCAACATCTGCTGGATCATCAAAAAAGCAAGAGAGTTCCAGAAAAATATCTATTTCTGCTTTATTGACTATGCCAAAGCGTTTGACTGTGTGGATCACAACAAACTGGAAAATTCTTCAAGAGATGGGAATACCAGACCACCTGACCTGCCTCTTGAGAAACCTATATGCAGGTCAGGAAGCAACAATTAGAACTGGACATGGAACAACAGACTGGTTCCAAATAGGAAAAGAAGTACATCAAGGCTGTATATTGTCACCCTGCTTATTTAACTTATATGCAGAGTATACCATGAGAAACGCTGGGCTGGAAGAAGCACAAGCTGGAATCAAGATTTCTGGGAGAAATATCAATAACCTCAGATATGCAGATGACACCACCCTTATGGCAGAAAGTGAGAAGAACTAAAGAGCCTCTTGATGAAGGTGAAAAGGAGAGAGAAAAAGTTAGCTTAAAGCTCAACATTCAGAAAACTAAGATCATGGAATCTGGTCCCATCACGTCATGGCAAATAGATGGGGAAACAGTGGAAACAGTGGCTGACTTTATTTTTTAAGGCTCCAAAATCAATGCAGATGGTGATTGCAGCCATGACATTAAAAGACACTTACTACTTGGAAGGAAAGTTATAATCACCCTAGATAGCACATTAAAAAGCAGAGACATAGCTTTGCCAACAAAGGTCTGTCTAGTCGAGGCTATGGTTTCTCCAGTAGTCATGTATGGATGTGAGAGTTAGACTATAAAGAAAGCTGAGTGCTGAAAAATTGATGCTTTTGAGCTACAGTGTTGGAGAAGATTCTTGAGAGTCCCTTGGACTGCAAGGAGATCCAACCAATCCATCCTAAAGGAGATCAGTCCTGGGTGTTCATTGGAAGGATTGATGCTAAAGCTGAAACTCTAATACTTTGGCCACCTGATGGGAAGAGTTGACTCATTGGAAAAGACCCTGATGCTGGGAGGGATTGGGGGCAGAAGGAGAAGGGGATGACAGAGGATGAGATGGCTGGATGGCATCACCGACTCAATGGACATGGGTCTGGGTGGACTCTGGGAGTTGGTGATGGACAGGGAGGCCTGGCATGCCATGATTCATGGGATTGCAAAGAGTGGGATATGACTGAGCGACTGAACTGACTGACTAATCTTGTGTTGAATTAAATGGATGGTATTAGTACCATAGATGAGGATCTATTTCTCTATACTACTTTAGTGGAAACTGTGGATAGAATGGCATGATGGAAACCTTTGTTCAGGTGGTCCTCTTGTTCACAGCTACAACTTTGTTGTCTCAACACTGTTAGGTTATTTTTTATTTAAAGGTCCACATCAAACATTTCCCTAATCCAGAAGTTTATTGCCAGTGACAATCTTTAGGGACCAGCCATTGCATTTATAACAGTGAACATTAGACATCAGTTACCTTTTGGCTAGTATGAATAAAAGACATTGCATATTTTCAGTTCTAAAATAGTGTCTTACAAGAAGGAGCTTCTAAATCCTGATATGTCTAGTTGAAAAATAATACATGAAACTAACAGTGGTCATAAATACTTTTAATACATGTGATGATCAGATCTCAATAATTTTTCCCAGAAAGCCTTTCAATTGAAGACTAAGCCAATGTTTGTTGTAGCCTGGCAGTTTAGATACTAGTGAGATACACTGATTAACATGTGGTTACTATGCAGGCTTCTACTAGCTACAAGTGTCAACAGTTACACAAAGTTTAGTAACAGATTTACTGTCATTGTTATCAATATATGCCTCAAAGAACTTAGAATAAATAGTAATAAATTTTAGACTTGATTGTCAAATGTCTAATTGCTTTTTCTGGACACACTGCATGCAATTTACACTAAACAATAATAGCATTTTATAGGTTATTTATTTTTTATTCTGTTTTGCTTAGTATTATTAATGCATATGAGTTGGTATCCAGTATTAATGTACCTACAGTTACAAGCATGCAATTCTGAATTTAGGTAACACTGACTCTTCGAATATCAAAATTGAGAAGTTCTCTGATTATATCCTACTATTGACAATACTTTCAGAGAAGGCAATGGCACCTCACTCCAGTACTCTTGCCCAGAAAATCCCATGGACAGAGGAGCCTGGTAGGCTGCAGTCGGCAAATTTACTGTAAAATACAAAGGAGAAATATCTTATTTGAGGGTGTGTTCCATATTCCAATACACATTTTCTGAATGTGTTGGAATTTGTAAATTTTTAAAGATGATATTAACTTTTTTGAATACAGGTAAATTGTTTGATATTTCTCCCGGCAATCTTGATTCCAGCTTGTGTTTCTTCCAGTCCAGTGTTTCTCATGATGTACTCTGCATATAAGTTAAATAAGCAGAGAGACAATATACAGCCTTGACATACTCCTTTTCCTATTTGGAACCAGTCTGTTGTTCCATGTCCAGTTTGAACTGTTGCTTCCTGACATGCATACAGATTTCTCAAGAGGCAGGTCAGGTGGTCTGGTATTCCCATCTCTTGAAGAATTTCCACAGTTTATTGTGATCCACACAGTCAAACGCTTTGGCATAGTCAATAAAACAGAAATAGATGTTTTTCTGGAACTCTCTTGCTTTTTTGATGATCCAGCGGATGTTGGCCATTTGATCTCTGGTTCCTCTGCCTTTTCTAAAACCAGCTTGAACATCTGGAAGTTCATGGTTCACGTATTGCTGAAGCCTGGCTTGGAGAATTTTGAGCATTACTTTACTAGCATGTGAGATGAGTGCAATTGTGCAGTAGTTTGAGCATTCTTTGGCATTGCCTTTCTTTGGGATTGGAATGAAAACTGACCTTTTCCAGTCCTGTGGCCACTGCTGAGTTTTCCAAATTTGCTGGCATAAAGTGAAGAGGAACTAAAAAGCCTCTTGTTGAAAGTGAAAGTGGAGAGTGAAAAAGTTGGCTTAAAGCTCAACATTCAGAAAATGAAGATCATGGCATCCTATCCCATCACTTCACGGGAAATAGATGGGGAAACAGTGGAAACAGTGTCAGACTTTATTTTTTGGGCTCCAAAATCACTGCAGATGGTGACTGCAGCCATGAAGTTAAAAGACGCTTACTCCTTGGAAGAAAAGTTATGACCAACCTAGATAGCATATTCAAAAGCAGAGACATTAGTCTGCCAACAAAAGTCTGTCTAGTCAAGGCTATGGTTTTTCCTGTGGTCATGTATGGATGTGAGAGTTGGACTGTGAAGAAGGCTGAGTGCTGGAAGAATTGATGCTTTTGAACTGTGGTGTTGGAGAAGACTCTTGAGAGTCCCTTGGACTGCAAGGAGATCCAACCAGTCTATTCTGAAGGAGATCAGCCCTGGGATTTCTTTGGAAGGAATGATGCTAAAGCTGAAACTCCAGTACTTTGGCCACCTCATGAGAAGAGTTGACTCATTGGAAAAGACTCTGATGCTGGGAGGGATTGGGGGCAGGAGGAGAAGAGGATGACAGAGGATGAGATGGCGGGATGACAGAGGATGAGATGCCTGGATGGCAACACTGACTCGATGGACGTGAGTCTGAGTGAACTCTGGGAGTTGGTGATGGACAGGGATGCCTGGTGTGCTGTGATTCATGGGGTCCTAAAGAGTCGGATACGACTGAGTGACTAAACTGAACTGAAATTGTTTGATGGGCTTCCCTGGTGGCTCAGTAGTAAAGAATCCACCTTCAGTGCAGGATCCCTGAGTTGGGAAGATCCCCTGGAGAAGAGAATGGCAAGGCACTCCACTATTCTTGCCTGGGCAATCCTGTAGATAGAGGAGCCTGGCCAGCTACAGTCTATGGAGTCACACAGAGTCAGACATGACCGAAGCAACTTAGCATGCACACATGGAGAGAACTAATATATAATATAATGCTTATATTTTTTACTATAAAAAATAATTTTATTTTTTCAACTGTGGTAAAGTATAAAATTTACCATCTTAACCATTTTTAAGAGTAAAGTTCTATAGGGTTAAATACATTTACATTTGTTTAATAATCAATCTCCTTAATGCAACACCTCAATAGAAATAAATTTAGGAAATAGAGCAGGCATATTATCTTGGCTGTTGCTCTAAAACAAAGTCTCAAAATATTACAACTCTCTAGGTAAAGAAGGCTACACAATAGCATTTTATGGCCTAGAGATTTCGATTGTGATATCAGTGTTACACAGCAAACGACTCACTAATTACCTAAGTTGTTTCAAGTCTAAATGAATCAACTCCTATTGTCTCCGATTTTTTTAAAACATGTTTTTTCTTTAATTGTATTTCTTCACTTGTTGTCTGTACTGGCTCTTCAGTGCCGTGTGGGCTTTTCTCTGGTTGCAGCGTGCAGGCTTCTCGTTGAAGGGGGCTCTCTTGTTGCAGAGCATGGGCTCTAGGGCACACAGGCTTTGGTTGTTTTGGCTCCCAGGCTCTGTAGCACAGGCTCAGTAGTCGTGGCACATGGGCTTAGTTGCTCCGCAGCATGTGAGATCTTCCTGAATCAGGAACTGAACCCGTGTCTCCTGGATTTGCAGGTGGATTTTTTATGACTGAGCCACCTGGGAAGCCCAGATGAAATAGTTTTCCAAACAGAAGTTATTAGAAATTTAACTTTGGCGATCTCAAAAACGACACCACTACCAACAACAGCAGCAGCAAAAAAAAACATGTACCAATGCACTGTTGCTTTGTTAAGTTCATTTTTGAATGTATGGAAATTAAAGCATCATCAGTTAACTGTATTTTTTTATTGGCCCTTTTATGTCTCACTTTATTTTTTGGATGCCTTAATGATGTGACACAGTGATTTTCCTTCCCACCCTCAAACTGACAAAGTCTATAGGAAATAAAATATCTTTATTGTAATATAATATCACAGCAGCCATCCCTGAATGGTGAAGAATTGATGCTTTTGAACTGTGGTACTGGAGAAGACTCTGGAGAGTTCCTTGGACAGCAAGGAGATCAAACCAGTCGATCCTAAAGGAAATCAACCCTAAATATTCATTGGAAGGACTGATGCTGAAGCTCCAATACTTTGGCCACCTGATGGAAAAGACCCCGATTCTGGGAAGGATTGAGGGCAGGAAGAGAAGCAGGCAGCAGAGGATGAGATGGTTGAGTGGCATTACCAACTCAATGGACATGAGTTTGAGAAAATTCCAGGAGATCGTGAAGGACAGAGAAGCCTGGTGGTACTGCAGTTCATGGTGTTGCAAAGAGTTTGAAATGACTTAGCCACTTAACAAGAACAAAAATGAATGAAAAGAGCAAAGAACTACATCAGAAGAGACCCTGGGGGTTGAAAGGTCACAGATTGTGAACAGATACAAAGTAACTCCTGATTAAATGAATTCTGCCAGACTGAAATTAAAGGAAAGCCTATTTTAATTATTTTCTGAATTTTAGCGACTTATCTTTCATAAATGTCTATGAATATGTTTAGTTAGCAAACGTGATGAGTATCTGCGGATGAAGTCATTACATTAGGATCGTAGGAATTTTAACGTAGTAAGAGATCAGTGAAGATTTATGCAGGCCCGATGGGAAATGCTCTTATTATGGAGCATGATACATGCCTCTTTACTGGAGGGAAAAAAAGCATGATTAAATTAGCTGCTTTTGCTGATGTCATAAACCACTAATGCAGACTTGGAGTAGTTTATGAATACCAGAGGAAGCTGGTAATACAATTACCACATTAGTATTCATTTGGAATCTGGTTGGGGCTTTCAGAATAAACTCCAAATGAGTCATTTATTTTCCTTTGGGTAATAATAATTGTGATATATTCCCCCACCTAAAAAAGGTTTTCAGTGAAATTCTTTTATATGTTCTGAATAAAAACAGAAGTTAAAAATTAGATGTTGGTGGAGTTTATCAATCCTTTCTAATGTTTTTCACATTATAGCACATATTGAAAGAAAAATGTTCACCACATTGAAATACAGAGTTGTTGTTCAGTCATTAAGTCGCATCCAACTCTTTGCGACCCCATGAACTGCCGCACACCAGGCTTCCTTGTCCTTCCCCATTTCCCAGAGTTTGCTTAGATTCATGTCCTTTGAGCCAGTAATGCCATCCCACTATCTCATCCTCTGCCTTCCCTTTCTCCTCCTGCCTTCAATCTTTCCCAGCATCAAGGTGTTTTCCAATGAATCGGCTCTTCACATCAGGTGACCAAAGTACTGGAGGTTCAACATCATTCCTTCCAATTAATATTCAGGACTAATTTCCTTTAGGATTGACTGGTTTGATCTCCTTGGTAAAGACTCTGACTTCCCTGGGGAGAGGAAGGTCAAAAACTCATCTCACCTTCATTCTACCTGGGACATACCAGGTTCTAGGGGACCCAAACTGAGAAGCTTGGAGAAACAGTGTCATCTGTTCACTCAGCATGTACTTATAGAAGGCCTCCTGTGTGCCAGCTGCTTTCTGAATATACAGTTGTGAAAAAGTAATCCCAAACCCACCCTCCTGCAGCTTCTATTCGAAGGAGGAATAGAAAGTAAACAAGTTCAATAAGGAAAATACAGCATTTGGCATCTTGATACTAACAAAAAAGAAGAACAAGCAACCAGAGAATGGAGAACTTGAAATATATTTTAGATTAAGAGATCAGGCAGATGGGCTTCCCAGGTGGCTCAGTAGTAAAACCCACCTGCCAGTGCAGGAGATGCAGGAGTTGTGAGTTCGATACCCGGGTTGAGAAGACCCCCTGGAGGAGCAAATGGCAACCCACACTAGTATTCTTGCCTGGAGAATCCCATGGACAGAGTACAATTATTAGGGTTGCAAAGAGTCCGACGCAACTTAACGACTAAATAATAACAATAGAAGACAATTATATGTGCTGGAGCAAAGGAAGAAAGGAGGTTTTTGTTTTGTTTTGTTTTGTAACATGTGACCTAGAAAATAGCCTTCTCTTCCCCTCTCTTCTCATATGGGTAGACAGCACTGAATCTGTTTTCCAGAAGTCATGTACTTACAGGAGGTAGACAGAATTGAATCTGTTTTCTGGAAATCATATACCTATGGGAGTTTCAGGCCTGGGAAGCCTCAGTCTCACCCACAAAATCCCACCTGTGTGTAGATCTAGCAATCCCAACTGAGATCTAGGGTCATAGGAGGCCACTGATTTTCCCAATAAGTATTTTGACTGCAGAACAAGTGAGAAAGAGTGGGCTGACTTTTGTGCTGTGCACAGAGGTGAAAACAAGCAGAGGAAAAAGCCTGTTCAGAAACAAGGATGTAGGATAATGTGGTGTTCTCTATAGTTACTGACCTTCGCTTTGTTTACCTTGCTAGAGTTTCATTTACTTGCATCAGTTCAGTGGAAGGGAAGGATCTGTCTGCCTGCCTGCCTATCTATCCATCTATATACTAAGACAGCATCTGAGCAATCTGAAACATGTCACAAACAGATTTTTATCATTTCCTCAGGGCCACATTCCATAGGCTGTGTACCTATTTTCATGAAATTATCTTTTAATTGAAGAAACAGTTTCCAAAAAGAGCTTTTTCATTATAAGAAGTTAAATTATATGTGAGCAAAGCTGTGAAATGAGCCATTTTGTCATTAAGATGCGTTGATGAAGGTAACCAGACACGTTTGCTAACACATCAATGTTAAATGATATCATTCTAAAGCATTACTAGATGCCCCTTAATTATATAAAGGAATATAATGCAAACACAGGCTCTGTAGTATAGTCTGTTGTAAAGACATCACTAAAATGATTCAGAATGTGCTATATCTTAAATTACTGTAAGAATAACAATATTATGAAATCATGATATAGTAAAATCTAAGAATATGATTATACAATTCTAGACATTCATATATTGTTGGTTAGGGAGCTTTGTGGTAGTTTTCTACAGCATAGTTTGAAAACAGTACCTAAATTTTCCTTTTCCCAAATGAAGTCATATATGGGACACAATATAAAATGAATAATAATAATACAAGTCCATATTACACCAATCTAGTTCTTCACTATTTGGCAGAAAATTCTCTTTTGCTTGTGAACTCTCTAAATCAACTATTCTATAACTTTACGGGGCTTCCCTGGTGGCTCAAGGTAAAGAATCTGCCTGTAGTGCAGGAGACATGGGTCAGGAAGATCACCCCAGATCAGGAAAATACCCTAGAGAAGGGAACGGCTACCACTCCAGTACTCTTGCTTGGAGAATCCCATGGACAGAGGATCCTGGTGGGCTACAGTCCATGGGGTCACAAAGAGTCAGAAGCGACTGAGCAACTCAAATACACACACAGGCTGGCAGAGCACAGCATGGGAAATCCCGACTGCCTTCCACAGAGTTCATCGCCTGGGTCAAGGTTGATGCTGCCCCAAAGAACAGGCTGTTCTGCTGAAAAAAGGGGTGGAAAAAAATACAGGCTAGGCTACTATGTATAGACTCTCCAGAACATATGGGGCAGCACCTTGGATGGCATAATCTTGATTTTGAATTGCATTTACACCCTGGCAACCAATATGATAACATTTCCCTGGAGGCAATTCTAACTTAACATAAAAATTGGGTCTAGGAATGTGTAATACTTGAAAGCAATTGTTCATAAGTATATGCCGTGATAACAGATATTCCCCTGTAGGTTTTCAGAAAAAAAATGAAAAGAGATGCAAATGGGGCTGTTTTAAAGCCAAGTGTATTTCTATGCGGCTGCATGAATTGAGATTAGGGGTAGGAATTAGGGCTTTTACTCTGACCGAAAATGTGCACGCCAGTAACGCTCCCTGACATTAAAGGGAGTAATTTATCTTCTTTGCATTAGTTTCTCTTTCTATCTGTAAAGCTGGAATTACATTTCTATGCCTTATAGAGATTATATAGATTACTCCAAAAGGAAAACTGCTCTGTATTTCCAAAGTGCTCGATAAATAACACACATTCAATTGCATTTGGTTTGCCTGACATATCAGAAAAATTTCACGGGCATTTTTTTAAGACCCCCTATCCATTTATCTTTATTTTCTAATGTTTCCCCAAGTGTCTAACAATATAAAAAGTAGGACTTTTTTTCACCTCCTGCGCAAAAGATGGAGGCTTCATCTCTATAATTTCCTGAGCTGTGAAGGAACCTAATGAACCTGTTTATTTAGACAGTGAATCACAGAAAAGCCCTGTATATTTCAAGCATATTAGTTCATTTTCAGGTTATTTTTAAGTATTTATTATTTCTCATTCCCATTTTTTCTCAAAATGCATCTAAATTTCTGCTAAGTAAAATTTTGTTAAAGTAAACCAGAGTGATAGAATTCTGCGGTTTGCTTAGTCACTCAGTCATGTCTGACTCCTTGTGACCTCATGGATTGTAGCCCTCCAGGCTCCTCTCTCCATGGGATTCTCCAGACAAGAATACTGGAGGGGATGGCCATGCCGTCCTCCAGGGGATCTTCCCAACCCAGGGATTGAACCCAGGCCTCCCGCATTGCAGGCAGATTTTTTAATCCACTGAGATCAAAGTCCCCAAACTAGTGATCCTAATACATGGAATACTTAATGCCTTTGTCTTTCCTGGCTCTTGACTTTAACTTTCTCATTGATAAGAATAGGAGTGATGCTGTCTTTCCTACTTTGCACTCAGAATTGCCATAATCTAAAATGTGTCAGTATATTTTCTGGGCTTCCCTGATGGCTCAGATGATGAAGAATCTGCCTGCAATGCAGGAGACCCAGGTTCGATCCCTGAGTCAGGAAGATCCCCTGGAGTAGGAAATGACAACACACTCCAGTATGTTCTATATTGCATAGATTTCTAATTTATAGGTGTGTATAAATGCATATTTGAAATAAGTATAAAACAATTATACCTCTAAACCTAAAAAGTTTCTTAAAAAAAATACTTTTATTCTTTTGACTGTGCTAGGTCTTCAGTGCTGCACAGGCTTTCTCTAGTTGCAGAGACTGGGGACTACCCTCTAGCTGCAGTGCACAGACTTCTCATTGCCCTGGCTTCTCTTATTGTGGAACATGGGCTCTAGGTGCACAGACTGCAGTCGCTGAGGCTTGCAGGCTCCAGAGCACAAGCTCGGTAGTGGTGTACAGGCTTAGTTGCTCTGTGGCATGTGGGATCTTCCTGGACCAGGGATCAAACTTGTGTCCCCGGCATTGCAAGGTGGATTCTTAACCACTGGACCACCAGGGAAGCCCAAAACATAATATATTTCATATAATGAAAGACGTTGCCAGAGGGATGTTAAATATTCAACGTAGATTTTCTTTTGATATAGAAGGAAGTGTAATTTGGTTTAGGTTTCTATTGGGTTTCATCTGCAAGATTGATTTGTAGGTTTATTGTCAGCGGTAGGAAAGATGCTAAACTATTGGAAAATGGGGTAGCTTTATGAAAATTGGAAAATACAGAAAATTGAATCCCATAACCAAAAAGGAGGAAAACATTGCTTTATTTGCTTAACTCCATGAAAGTTTTCATATGTGACTTCCTCAAACGTACCCTGAGATCCATCTTCTTTGCCAGCACAAAAAGAGGGGCTGATGTATAACTGCAGAAAGGGAGCATGGAATAGAAAGAATACCTACCCCCATCACCAAATTTGTATTCCAAGACACCACAGAGTATCTCTATGAAGTAAGAATTCAGAAGAGATGAATAGAGAGGATGTTTTCTCTTACATTATACTTATCGGGGTCTTAAATTGATAGGTTTTGTCTCCACCCATAACCCATTGGCCAAACCTACTCTCATGTTAAACTGAAAACTGAAGGAAAACCCATAGAATATCTGGTGAGCACTTTTGTTTCTGCCCTGTGTGCTAAGTTGCTTCAGTCATGTCTGACTCTTTGCCACCCCATGTACTATAGCCCACCAGGCTCCTCTATCCATGGGATTTTCCAGGAAAGAATACTGGAGTGGGTTGCCATTTCCTTCTCCAAAGGATCTTCGTGACCCAGGGATTGAGCCCACGTCTCTTATATCTCCTGCATTGGCAGGCAGATTCTTTACCACTAGCACCAGCTGGGAAGCCCAAACCTGCCCTCATGTTAAACTGGAAACTGTAGGAAATCCTACTGAATACTTGGTGAGAACTTGTATCTCTGCCCTAGGCTACTCTATTATATATTTCATTCCCACTTACTCCTGTTCTCTCACACAGGGAAAGCATGTAGTATCTCCCCAAAGAAGGTCCCATAGAAATAGGCACACACCTAGCCCAGCTTACAATCACCTTGTAATGACTTTAATATCTCCTTTTGTTTAGACATTTGGGTTACTTCCATGTCTTGGTCATTATTCTCCTTCCTAGTTAAGATTCATTCAGTTACCCTATCTCATTTCCAGTACTGAATAGTGTGTGTTTGTGTGAGTGTGTTTGTTTTTCAGTGAAGAAGTCACTCTATCTTTTCCAATTCTTAGTACTCTAAGAGAGAAAAAGAAGGATTAATGGAAATGGACAATATCCTTTCCAAGGTTTATGATCATGAAAAGGATAAACGTGAACTACAAGCAATTGCATGGCAGGGCAGTTTTGATAACACAATAAACACATTGTATATAATACACACATTGCATATATATGTGGGTGTATGTTAGTCACTCAGTCGTGTCCAACTCTTTGCAATCCCATGAACTGCTGAAGCCCACCAGGCTCCTCTATCCACGAAATTCTTTCGGAAGGAATACTGGAGTTGGTTGCCATTGCCTGCCCACACATGCCACACCGGGAGTGTGTGTGTGTGTGTGTGTGTGTGTGTGTGTGTGTGTGTGTGTGTATGCCTTTATGTGGGATACATACAGATTGATGCTGCTGCTGCTAAGTCGCTTCAGTCGTGTCCGACTCTGTGTGACCCCATAGATGGCAGCCCACTAGGCTCCACCGTCCCTGGGATTCTCCAGGCAAGAACACTGGAGTGGGTTGCCATTTCCTTCTCCAATGCATGAAAGTGAAAAGTGAAAGTGAAGTTGTTCAGTCGTGTCTGACTCTTAGCGATCCCATGGACTGCAGCCCACCAGGCTCCTCCGTCCATGGGATTTTCCAGGCAAGAGTACTGGACTGGGGTGCCATTGCCTTCTCCAACATACAGATTAAATGGGCATTAATGTTATGCTGTTCAAAAGTAAATATATGTGAAAATATTGGTAGTGTGTAGATTTTCTGTATGTGTTAGAGCAGCTATTCAATTAAAAATCTCAAATGTCAGGGTCAAATGAATGCTTTTCCATGGTCAAGAGGCTCATATGTCTATAGATATTTGTTCACTGAAGTTCACCTTTATGTGTTTTGTTTTGTTTTTTTTGCCTATAATTCTCTAATTTTAACTTCTATGAAATTCATTTTGAGAAAAAAAAATGTTCATCAACAGATGAGTGGATAAAGATGTGGTACATACACATGATGGTATATTATTAAACCATGCTGCTGCTGCTGCTGCTGCTGCTAAGTCGCTTCAGTCGTGTCCGACTCTGTGCGACCCAGAGACGGCAGCCCACCAGGCTCCCCCGGCCCTGGGATTTTCCAAGCAAAAGTACTGGAGTGGGGTGCCATCGCCTTCTCCGACTAAACCATAGAAAGAATCAATTAATGCCATTGCCACAATATGGATAGACTTAGAGATTATCATCCTTAAGTGAAGTAAGTCAGAGAGAGAAGGACAAATACCATGTTATATCACTTACAGGTTGAATCTAATATGTGATACAAATGAACTTATTTATAAATAAACATAGACTCACAGACATAGAAAAAAACCTTATAGTAACCAAAGGTAAAAAGTGGAGGTGAGGATAAATTAGACCCTGTAGTACTGGAAACTTTATTCAGTATCTTAGAATAAACTATAAATAAAAAAATATGAAAAATATATACATTATATATAATATATATTATATAAATATTTATGTGTGTGTAAGTGCAATATTTATATGTTTAATATGCATGCATATATAAAAGTAATATCTTTACTGTACATCCGAAACTACAATATTAAGAACCATCTATGCTGCAATAAAAAAAAGAGTGGGGAATAATGAGAAATATGTTAGTCCCTGGTCTGTGAAAACACTGGAATTCTGACTAGATATAGTGAAAATCCCCTACCTTGTAGTGACAAGAAATTTGGATTTCTGATCATCGATTTCACTCTCTAGGATGAAGTTTGATGCCCATTATTCTTCCTGGCCTCTGCCTTCACATGGGTCATCATATTTTAGATGCTCCTTGATCTCAGAGGAGGTTGGTTGTGTTCTCAGCACTGACTTGGCACATGGGAGGTTAGGGGTAATCTGAATCTTTCTTGACATGCTTTTTTGGCTTATTTGAAAACAAATTGATCACATACTCAGTAGGCTTTGGATTCATTTTAATTCAGACACATCCAATTGCCAATAACCACACCCGGATCTAAAAGTTGCCTAAAAGTGGTCAGATTTCTCTTTTACTCCATATCTAACTTTCTCACTTATGCTATTAGGTAGGAATACATTAGCCATAATCTGATTTCACCCTGAGGTGCTTTTTAATCAATAGAGAATGTTTTTTTAATTGTGTCCCATAGCATTAAAACTGGCCTTTAGCTTGAGATGTTTTAATCAATGTAAAGGTATTATTGGACCTTTGCTGATTGAAGTCTTTTAAAACTTCAGTCAGTTCAGTTGCTCAGTCGTGTCTGATTCTTTGCAACCCCATGGACTGCAGCACACCAGGCCTCCCTGTCCATCACCAACTCCTGGAGTTTACGCAAACTCATGTCCATTGAGTCAGTGATGCTATCCAACCATCTTATCCTCTGTCATCCTCTTCTCCTCCTGCTTTCAATCTTTCCCAGCATCAGGGTCTTTTCTAATGAGTCAGTTCTTTGCATCATGTGATCAAAGTATTGGAGTTTCAGCTTCAACATCAGTCCTTCCAATGAATATTCAGGACTGATTTCCCTTATGATTGACTGGTTTGATCTCCTTGCTGGCCAAGGGACTCTCAAGAGTCTTCTCCAACACCATAGCTCAAAAGCATCAATTCTTCGGTACTCAGCCTTCTTTATAGTCCAACTCTCACATCTATACATGACTACTGGAAAAACCATAGCCTTGACTACATGGACCTTTGTTGGCAAAGTAACATCTCTGCTTTTTAATATGCTGTCTAGGTTGGTCATAACTTTTCTTCCAAGGAGTAAGCATCTTTTAATTTCATGGCTGCAATCACCATCTGCAGTGATTTTGGAGCCCAAGAAAGTAAAGTCTGTCACTGTTTCCCCATCTATTTGCCATGAAGTAATGGGACCGGATGCCATGATCTCAGTTTTCTGAATGTTGAGCTTTAAGCTAACTTTTTCACTCTCCTTTTTCACTTTCACCAAGAGGCTCTTTAGTTCCTCTTCATTCTCTGCCATAAAGGTAGTGTCATCTGCATATCTGCATCTGCATATTTCTGCATCTGCATATCTGCATCTGCATATTTCTCCCGGTGATCTTGACTCCAGCTTGTGCTTCCTCTAGCCCAGCGTTTCTCATGATGTACTCTGCACGTAAGTTAAATAAGCAGGGTGGCAATATATAGCCTTGACATACTCCTCTTCCTATTTGGAACCATTCTGTTGTTCCATGTCCAGTTCTAACTGTTGTTTCCTGACCTGCATACGGATTTCTCAAGAGGCAGGTCAGATGGTGTGGTATTCCCATCTCTTTCAGAATTTTCCACAGTTTATTGGGATCCACACAGTCAAAGGCTTTGGCATAGGCAATAAAGCAGAAATAAATGTTTTTTCTGTTTTTTACAACTTATCTTTTCTAATTTTGAAAGTTCCCAAATTTCTGATCTCTCAGTTTCCTTTCATTGAGGCTTGATGACTATCCAATTCTTTCTTGTAATACCTTGCCAAACATGTTCAGTTACACCTTATATATATATATATATATATATATATATATATATATACACACTACTGAAGTTCTCTTTTCATCCTCCTCCCCCAGAATTGAAGATTCCACCTTCAGAGTTATTACAGACAACACTTGGACCAAATATGTTGCCATGGGATCACATGGCTCAAAAGCAATTTATTCACAGCCCGTGGTCCAATTGCTAAAGCCATGCAATGCTTTTGAGGAATTTTATTAGGTTCTAAAATAATTAGAGCATAATAAAAGCTCTAATTTTAGAACCAAAGTCTCAATAGCGTATCACAACAGAAATTTTACTTCCTCTGATGGGGCCTGCCCAGCACAGCCCAGTGGCGTGTTCTATTCCATGTAATCCTCAGAGAGCACTCTGATGGTGGTGTCATCATCTCTTGCTACCACATGACTCCTGGATTAAATGTTCCTGCTCATTGCCCCAAACTGACTATGGGGCCCAAACCTAAGCCAAAGTACTGCTCTAAAGAAAGGGACCCTCATGTATTATTTTATAAGCATTTTTGTCTTTGCCACATTCCTCTGCATCATCATCTGTATGAGACTCTGCAAAAATACAGGAAAAAAATTCTGTAAAAGATGGAACAATTTTTGCTTTAGAAGATTTTCAGATGTTTTGAGTCTAGGATAACAAAACATCAGGGAAAAGAGGAGAAATGGCTTAATTAATGGGGATTCTTCTAACACCTCTAGCTTCAGTCTGAGGTGAGGAAAAGACAATTGCATTTCAGAATTGTCCAAAAGTAGTAGCAGTCCTCAAAATAGATTCACATGGGGTCTAACTATTCAAAAAATTATGGTTGACATCTAGATATATGTATCTCTTTCTCACCTATATATATATAAAATCCTGGAAAATACCATGGACAGAGGAGCCTGGAAGGCTACAGCCCATGGGGTCACAAAGAGTTGACTAAACAATAATAAAAAAAGAAAAAAAAATAGTGTAGTAAAGTATTTTTTCAGTTAAGAGGGTATTTTAGAGCTACACCAACACAGTGATCCTTATTGTATTCAGTTTTACACTCCTCATGAACTAAGAATGTGACATTCGCTCAGTCATGTCTGACTCTTTGCGACCCCATGGACCATACAGTCCATGGAATTCTCCAGGCCAGAATACTGGAGTGGGTAGCCTTTCCCTTCTCCAGGGTATCTTCCCGACCCAGGGATCAAACCCAGGTCTCCTGCATTGCAGGTGGATTCTTTACCAGCCAAGCCACAAGGGAAACCCAAGAATACTGGATGGCGTAGCTTATCCCTTCTCCAGTGAATCTTCCCAACTGAGGAATCAAACTGGGGTCTCCTGCATTGCAGGCAGATTCTGAGCTATTTGGGATGCTCCTAAGAATACATATTTGTGTAAATTAAGTGAAAGTATTCAATTTTTTTATAATAATAACCAAAATCTAGGACATATATATGTGCCAACCACAGTTCAGTTTTTTTTTTTTAATAATTTTTACTGGTCTAAGTGATTGCTGCTATTGTTTAGTCAGTATGTTGTGTCTGACTCTTTTGCAACCCCATGGACTGTAGTCCATCAGCTCCGCTGTCCATGGGATTTCCCAGGCAAGAATACTGGAGGGGGTTGCCATTTCCCCCTGCAGGGGCTCTTCCAGACCCAAGGATCAAACAGGTGTCTTCTTTATTGCAGATGGATTCTTTACCATTGAGTCACTGGAAAGCCCTCATCTGAATGAAGAGAATTTTAGTTAATGCTGGACTTAAATATGTAAAAAAATCACATAATGAGATTTAACTGTGAATGAACATCTTCCCTCTAATGAAAATTTTGATTAAAGAAGTAAACCTTTAAAAGCAGAGATCATTGTAGTCACGTAAATGTGGTCTGAGAGCAGCTGATGCCTCCGGAGACATGAAACATTTAATTTAGAAAGGAGTCTCCTTTCACATTTAATTTCTCTTTCTTATTGTCTTATTTCACTGAGGCTAAAGGCTTCCATGGTAACTGGATAATTGTTTCATAAAGTTCATAAGCTTCTGTTGTGTATTTCCTTAGAAAGGTCTCAGTCCATGGTTTATAAGCCTAGAATTGTTTACAGCCACTGATTGTAATTTCATGAGTAAAAATAGCCCCAGGTAATCAATCAATAGGAAAACATTGTGTAAATCTAACTTTTATCATAATTGGCTTTCTATGTGAAGTATAGAACACAGTGAGAAAACTAGGAAATATTACCTAAAATCTTGGTCATTTCTGATCATATGTGATTCTTCTTCTGTTACCTTTCTGTGAAATAATCTCCTTTCTTAATCAAATAATACTTTTCTAACATAGCAGTTCTGTTTGTCTGTTTCAAAGACCCACTTGACTATTCAATGAAAGATTTCTGAGGCCCTCATTTCCTAAGAAAAAATATACGCAACATTAGACATAAGATTTCAGTTTGTTGCCAGGTCCCTTTATATAAAGCTTTTTTTCCCAAATATAAAGAAATTTTATTGATTCCAATCTACTATCCTTGTTAAGATAGATGATGCTTCTTCTTTGGAGGTCTGTGGTCTCTGTCCATATGACTAATCTCTGTCATTCAGACGGCCTTTTTGGATTATAGACATACTGCTCATACAGAACTTCAAGAACTGCCTAGACTTTCAAAATATGACTGGCTTTTACATCTTCTCTGTATTATCTCCCCCCATTTTTATCCTGCACTACTGTTTCTAAGATCTAGAATTGCTTTGACCATTTAGATCATGTTACTCCAATGAGATAAGAAAGTCCATTTGTATACCTTTCTTAATTCAAGCAGTAGAATCAGGATGTCAGTCGAAAGAGATTTCTGGGAATCTTCTAAACCATGGTGCTTTAGTTCTACCTGAATAAATGTTTAAATGATGTCATTTAATTTTGTCATTTAAAGTTGTACAGCAGCTAAGACATGTCTGACTCTTTATGACCCCGTGGTCTGTAGCACACCAGGCCTCCCTGTCCTTCACCATCTCCTGGAGTTTACTCAAACTCATGTGCATTGAGTCGGTGATACCATCCAACCATCTCATCCTCTGTCATCCCCTTCTCATCCTGCCTTCAATCTTTCGCAGCACCAGGGTCTTTTCCAATGAGTCATTTCTTTGCATTTAACTTTAATGTTTACATATAATTCAAGTTTCAAGGTTATGTATTGAATAATGACAGTATATTTCCATTATATAATAGAAATTACATTTTGCAAAATTTCTGTGAAGCAGAAACTGACAGTTAATTGTTTTACTAAGGTTAAAAAATGGTAAATTTAAAGTCTGAAAATCTGGGTTTGTGTGTTGGATTTTTCTAACATGTATCTGCTCCTTAGGTAGGTTGATTACTGTTTTTCGTCTCAGTTTCCTCATCTGTAAATTGATATTCTGGGCTAAACGATCCCCAAAATATGTTTTTTCACAATTACTAGCCAGGATTCTAGATTAGTCAGTATTGAATGGATGTTTGCTTTGCTCCAAACAATGAGGTAAATCAGCTTTAAAGATCCATATAAAAAGACAGAATTAATTAAAATATAAGCTTTATTTATGAGGTTGGACCATAAAGAAGAATGAGCATTGAAGAATTGATGCTTTCAAGTTGTGGTGCTGGAGAAGATTTTTGAGAGTCCCCTGGACACCAAGGAGAACAAGCCATTCAATCCTAAAGAAAATCAACCCTGAATATTCACTGAAAGGACTGAAGCTGAACCTAAAGCTCCAATACTTTGGCCACATGATGCAAAGAGCCGACTCATTGGAAAAGACCCCGATGATGGGGAAGACTGAAGTCAATAAAAGAAGGGAGTGGCAGAGGATGAGATGGTTAGATGGCATCACCAACTCGGTGAACATTAATTTGAGCGAACTCTGGGAGATAGTGGAGAACAGAGGAGACTGGCGTGCTGCAGTCCATGGGGTTGCAAAGAATCAGACAGGGGAGCACATGTATACCTGTGGCGGATTCATTTTGATATTTGGCAAAACTAATACAATTATGTAAAGTTTAAAAATAAAATAAAATTAGAGAAAAAATTAAAAAAAAAAATTAAAATAAAATTAAAAAAAAAAAAAAAAAAGAATCAGACAGGACTTAACGACTGAACAACTGCAAGTAATAAAATGGCAATCAATTGTAGCATCACTTTTTTTGTACACAAGGAGCTAAAGAATAGTTTCCAATTGAGCAGAGATATAAAAAGATCTTGATAAATCAAATTAGAAATAATTATATCCCATACCCAGGCATAAAAAAGCTTCACATTTTTTAAAGCCCCCTTAGACAAGTTTTATTAAGCTCAGTTTCATTTTAATAATATGTGTAAACTTTAGGCTCACATTGGAGGCTATGATTTCCTAAAAAGCTGTGTTCTCCCAAAAATTCATTTAAAGAAAATAATTTATAGATATTTTAGTCATAAAATTAGCTGAAAATATTTTCAAAGCCCAGTTTCTTATTTTTGAAAATAGTCATATTTTTCTATTAACTGTCATTGGTAGCCTTCAAACTGAAAATTGAATCCAGACATGAACCATTTACAAGCTCATGGGAAAAGACACGGGGTAGAAAGCAAGCTTGGGAGTAAAGCAAAGATAGCCGTATGGATTGTTTTGTACTAGACTAGAATAATGAATGCATAGTGTTAGCTGCTCAGTCATGTCTGACTCTCTGTGACCCCATGCTCTGCTGCCCGCCAGGTTCCTCTGTTCATGGAATTCTCCAGGCAAGAATACCGGAGTGGGTTTCCATTCCCTTCTTCAGGGGATCTTCCCAACCCAGGGGTCAAACCCGGGTCTTGTACATTGCAGGCAGATTCTTTGAGCCTGCAAGGATCCCCCATAAATTATGTGTGTGTTTCTTACCCATTTTACTTAAGGGCTAACACATTCCTCTCTTCATCTATGCTGCCAATGTGACTTCCTTAGAGAATGATCATCACTGAGGATGATGTCATGACTGTGCTGCATGAAATACAGCAATAGGACCATTCCACATATTACAGTAACATCATATCTATCAGAGATGTGCTGTCAGAGACGTTTGAGTTCAGTTTATACAGTTCAACTATGTTCTGTGTGTGTGTGTGTGTGTGCACGCTTCTTAAGTTTTATTGGCATATACTTGCTTTACAATGTTGTGTAAGTTTCTGCTGTATTATGTATACATATATTCCCTCTTTTTGGATTTCTTTCCCCTTTAGGTCACCACAGAACACTGAGTAGAGTTCCCTGAGCTATTCATTCTCATTAGTTATCTATTTTATACCTAGTATCAGTAGTATAGATACATCATTCCCAATCTCCCAATTCATCCCTCCCCATACACACTTTGAACCATAATTTTTCAATCTTCAAGAGTTTGTCTGGCACTTGACGGTTGTCCCTAGATTTCTGTATGCAGTTCGCCATCCTTGGGAAGAAAACACCAAATGGAAACTTACAGTTTTTTTTTCTATTGGTTGTTAGCCATTCCTTTTCTTGTTCTATATAATGCTACAGCAGTGATAAAAACCATGTCTATGCATTTGACCCATGAAGAGAAAGTTTCTCACTGATGCTGTAGGGAAGACTGAGGCAGGAGTAAGAAGTTATTCGAGTTTTTTGGGGCTGCCTTGTGTTTGTTGCTGTTGTTGCTACTTTATAAGTAGCTCTGCAATTTCAGATGTAGCCAGCAGTTTGAAGTTGAATGAGCATTGTTGATCTCCCTCATCCGATAGTTGTATAGTTTACAATCATCTTAATCAGTTTAGTGGCCAGAGGCAAACAGACAACAATAGCTATGACCCTACCACAAAGTTTCCACCATCTTGAATTGAAATAAATGTTGCATTTCATATATTGGAGCTTCCCAGGTCGTGCTAGTGGCAAAGAATTTGCCTGCCAATGCAGGAGACACAAGAAATGCAGGTTCAGTCCCTGGGCCAGGATTATGCCCTGGAGTAGAAAATGCTCCACGGATGGAGCAGATCAGAATCCATCCTACACCCGGGGGCCCAGCCCAGGCAACTCACAGCCCGAGGCAAAGAAGGCCTAGTCCAGCCTGGATCATTCAAACTGCAGTCAACTTGCGGACTGTAACCAAGAGGATAAATTCTTGCTGTTGTATTCTCAGCACTTTGGAGTGGTTTCTGTGATTGTGGCAATAGCTGACTGGCATAACATCCAATACAATAATCCATGAATATTATATCTCCATTAAACCTTGATATATGGACTAAAGAAATACATCCATGTGACAAAGGAGCTCCAGGAGTTGGCAATGGACAGGGAAGTCCGGCGTGCTGCAGTCCATGGGGTCACAGAGTCAGACACAACTGAGGAACTGAACTGAACTGACAAAAGAGGAAAACTATGTCAACATTAGAATTGTATCAGACAAAGATTTCGAATTCCCATCATCACTGTCTAGAATCAAGCTCATTTTTAATTTAGGGTGACCTGTCTATGATAGGATCCTGTCTAATTATTGAAAAGATAATCAAAATAGACAAGTAGCAAATTTTTACAAGATGAATCATCAGTGGGAAATTTTTGTTGTTATTCAGTTTGTTCCCATATCGTGGGTGTTCTCATATCATGGGTTTTACTGCAGAATCAACTGTCCTTTTCTGCCTTGAGGATTTTGTTCCTAATGTTGGAGGGATGTTGAGGGTGGTGTGTATATACATGTAAATGTGTACTTTTGCATCTGTGTGTGTATCTTATAACTTGTGGTTATTCAAGGACATGAATTCCATGTACAGTGAACATTTCTTCCAAAACGTCACCCTAATATTTTATCTGATATCCAATGACTGAGGACCAGACTTTGAGGTCAGACAAGCTCGGGCCCCATTCCTGGCCCCAACTCTTTCTGGCTGCCTAACTTGGTGACAATAGCATTTAGGTCATAATTTTGTCTTGAGAATGAAATGTGATCATGTGTGGGAGTCGATGAGCTGAAGTGCATGGCACATAGGAATTGTTCAATTAAATATGGTTATGTTACTTACTTATGATTTATTGGAGACTCAAGAGCCAAAAGTTCTTAAGGAGAATATGTATTTTTTCTTTTTAAAACATATTTATTTTTAGTGGAAGGAGAATTATTTTACAGTATTGTGTTGGTTTCTGCCATATCTCAACATGAATCAGCTCTAGGTATGTACATGCCCCTTCCTTCTTAAACTCCGCGTTCCACCCCTCTGGCTAAGACAGTATGTGTTTTCATTTGACTGTGCCAGGCCTCGGTTGTCTTATATGGAATCTTCGATCTTCACTGTGGCATATGGCATCTTTAGTTGTGGCGTGCAAACTCTTAGTTGTGGCTTGGGGGATCTAGTTGGCTGATCAGGGATTAAACCTGGGTCCCCTGCATTGGGAGCACAGAGTCTTAGCCACTTATTGACCAGGAAAATCCCAACAATGTGTATTTGATAATGTCTTTGCAACATTTAATATAATAATGAAAAAGTTTCATACATTTAAGTCACTGTGTATAAAAAATTTGAAGTGACTCTTGAGGCATTATGAAGCCCACAAAAAAGAATTCAGAGTATAGCTAAAATTCATTCAGGTGTGAGAAGTAGATGTATTCTAATAGACATCATTATACTGCCTAATACAAAGGGCATGAAGGAGGTTTTGTGTTTCTAGCTCTTTCTCAAAGGTGATGTCTTAGCATTACGGCTAAATGGCAAATGGTTGTCTAGACTGAGACCGCAAACTGAGATATCTGTTTCTGGAGTCAAGGTTTATTTGCTTACTTGTTGTGCATGTTTTTGTTACCTCTGGATTTTATGTCCTCACGGCATAAAAATTCAAAAATGTCTTTAAGAAAACTTTTATTCTGCTTCTGTTTGATTCCAGCCATTGCTAACAATAAGACAATGGCTTTGCTCTTAAGAAATTTATAATTTTGTGTGAAAAATAGAGATGTGAATTGTAATATGTCCTTAATTAAGGCCTAAACTCTAGATATTTTTCCTTTATATATTAATTTACACATCTCTATGCTAAGTTGCTTCAGTCATGTCTGACTCTTTGCGACCCCATGGACTGTAGCCCTCCAGGCTCCTCAGTCCATGGGATTCTCCAGGCAAGAATCCCGGAGTGGGTTGCCATGCCCTCTTCTAGAGTATCCTCCTGACTCAGGAATCAAACCCACGTCTCTTGCTTTTCCTGCATTAGCATGCAGACTCCACTAGTGCCACATGCCTCTAGTTCTCTGCAGTGACCTGTTACAAGTAGGTTCTCTGTTTTACTAGGCAATAGGCTGGGACTGTGTACTTTTCTGTCTTTATTGGGTTTTCACTGTCCAGGCGCTTTGTGATGAGTGAAGTGCTTTTTCTGGGGGAAAACAACAACAGCAGCAAAAAACAGATGCATGAATGTTGTAATAGGAGAGTCATTTAAGCCTAGGTTGACAAGAAGATTCACCTTCTACTTTGGAGAACAACTGAGAAAAAATGATTCACAGTGCAGAACCATCATACATTCTGTGCAACTCCATTAAAAAAAAAAAAAAAAAAACGTGTAATAGAAGCAGTAACTCCTAATGTTTGCTTGCAGCTCACAGTACAGTATATTCTGCAGAAGCACCACACAGGCATGCACGTTTGAAGTTATTTAGTATAAATGTAACCACACAGTGATACATAGGCAATAATAGGTTGCAAAGCAAAGTTGGAGGAAATTGAACCAGCCTTGCCTCCTTTCTGGGGACATTTGCCATGAGCCTTAGCACCACAGAGGCTTCAAATGTTCCATAGATACTATATCCCAAATGGCCCAGATTGGAAGAGGAGAATAGTAAACATTTCTAGCAAGAATTTTGAAATATTTTTATATGGGAAGAACTAACTGATATGAATGTGTAAGATAGCCATTGCATAGATCAATTATACAATGAGTATTTTATGTGTAAATATTTGTGATTAAAATGTAACTACTCCTTAGGGAATATGAGCCCAGGCAATGATATAATTTAATATCATATAAACATTGTAATAAAGTTTTGTTGGTCTTTAAAATGACAAGTGTATCTCTAAACCTATTTATTGAAAGAATGAGTGATGCTGTATAACCCCAACTGAGTTACTTATCCCTCTAAATTTGGTTTCTCATTTCTAAAATAAAAATAATGAGTTTCCACCCAGGAAGTTTTTATGAAGAATGAATGAAATTAATAGATAATATAAATTAAAATGGTTCCTGGCATGAAGTTGCTCAATCATTAATGGCTATAAACTCTGGCCTTTAAATTGTGTTACAGTATATGTTACAATATATGGGTAATTAATCACATAGATAAAATTATATGATTTCTAGAAATATCATATAAATATTTTAATAGCTAAAAGAGAAAAAATGAGATGTAGAAAAGGGCTATCAAAATAGGTAAAAGTAATTTACAGATATAAATTTATATAGATATAAACATATAGCATGCATGAATTTAAATATTTTGGAGGATAGTTTAAAATAACTTCTTTTTTAAGTTGTGTATATTATACATATATAAAATTTTAGGTCTCCATAAGGGAATTTTTTTTTAATTCTTGGGGATGTTTTCACTATTTCTCCATGAAGGATTAGCAATAAAAATCTGTTGAAATAATGAGGTACTGGTTTCTGTTCCTGACATTTAATCTCCAAATAAGAGAGAATTATATTGCCCCCTGCTGTTCCTGGATTTTTGCCCCTAGACATGTATAAAACTATTGTCATGCTGTAAATCCATTCTTTGTTGTTATTTCAAAGGCAGAGATAATAGAGTAAAAAGAAAAAAAGGGCTGTTTCTGAACCTTTTTCTAGCTTTGAAAAAGTGTGTTTTTAATTCAAAAAAATTAGATGACTTCAAACGTTCCCTCCTTTCACAGCTTCCTGTTAGCCAGTGGCTACTGAGAACGAAAGGTCATTCACTATTTAAATTCGTGAAATACTATGTTTGTAGTTTGTGCATTTTGTGCAAATACTTTGTACTTCTAAAGTATTTCTAAAATAGCCCTTCCTTTGCTATCATGATAAACTAATAGGATGATCATTAATTTCCCCGCCTCATTCTTTGCTACCTTTTGCATCAACTCTGTGCAACAAGTTGTCTTAATCCTCTGCCTCCATTACCTCTCCTTCTGTCCTCTTCACTGTCACTGCCTTTTCATCTGCTCTCGACAAGGGTATCAGTGACCTCATTTTGCTAAATCCTAAAATAATGCTCAGTCTGCAATTTAGTTGATCTGTCAACATCCTTTGACTAACACACTTCCTTCCAGTTGCAAAAATGCCCCATGTTCCTGAGTTTTTCATTCTATATTCCCTTTCTGGGTTATCCTACTCTCTGAGATTTTTTGATCATTAGATTTTGTTCTTGGTCTTCTAATCTTCATCTGCACGCCCTTAGTGATCTAATTCAGTCTGTTGCCTTTAAGTGCCAACTGAATGACAGATTCCTAACTTTTATCTCTAGCTCCAATCTTCTCCCAAAATCCAAACTTATGTTTCCAATAACTAGTGTATCATCTCTGATTATATATTTAATGGGCTTTCAACTCAACATGCCCAAGGCTGAATTCTGGATTTTCCCCCCTGAAACTACTCAGCCACAGCATTTCCCGTCTTGGTTCACAGCTGCTCCCTCTTCCCATAGGGAGTAGTCATGTAAAAATCCTTGAACCTGTCTTCCTCTCCTCTTTTATATATTCCATATCTAAGTTTTCCAGAGATCCATTTGTTTCTACCTTCATAATCCAAAACTGTAGTCCACACTATCATTCTCCCCCTGGATTATTATAGATCGTTTTATCTGGTCTCGGAACTTGAATGCTTCCATTGCTCCAGTCCATTCTAGTGGACAAAACAGATCCATAAGATATGTTACATCATAGCATTCTTTCACTACAAACCCTACAATGACTCCCCATTTCTCAAAGAACAAAAAATGGCAAAAGTGTTCTTGCCTGGAGAATCCCAGGAATGGGGGAGCCTGGTGGGCTGCCCTCTATGGGGTCGCACAGAGTCGGACAGGATCGAAGCAACTTAGCAGTAGCAGTAGCAGCAAAGGTCCCTTGGTGGTCTACACAGCCTCTTCTTGTTAACTCCTTGACCATATCTCTTGTAATGCCCCCCAACACCCCTGCCTTGTCAGCAACATGGGGTCCCTTCCTGTTCCTTGAATCTGCCAGGGGTGTTCTTGATTTCCAGAACTGACTGTTTCTACTCTCTGAAATGCTCTTCCCATGGATGTCCCTGTAATGACTGTTTACCCCTCTCAGCCATTGATTCTGACCATTCATTTAAATTTGTATCCTGAGTTATACCATCACCCTCTGTTTATTTTAGCATCTTCACTGCCTTATATGTCACATATTTAGTTGTTTGTTATGCTTTTATCTCCTTTCTCCCCCACTAAAATGTAAGCTCTGTAAAGGTAGACATCTCTGGCTTATTCACTCATGTGTACTGATTGCTTAGGGCATTACCTAGTGCTGACAACTGAAAATTAAATATGCAGTCTGAAAGTTGAGATTTATGTTTTATTTAGTGGGATTCCTGGGGACTTAAGCACAGGAGGCAGACTCTCATATCTCTCTGAGGGACTGGTCCAAAGAGGTAAGGGAGGAGCCAGGATATATAGGAGTTTTTGTAGCAAGAAACAGGTAGTTGGAACTTCAAAATGTTCTGCTGGGTAGCACAGGGAACTATATTCAGTATTCTGTGATAAACCATAATAGAAAAGAATATGAAAAAGCAATATATTCATATATATATATATATATATATATATATATATATATATGTATATGGATCACTTTGTATACAGCAGAAATTAATGCAACAATGTAAATCAACTATATTTTCTAAGTGTGCCAAGTGTGCTAAGTCAATTCAGTCATGTCCAACTTTTTGCAACCCTATGGACTGTAGCCCACCAGGCTCCTCTGTCCATGGAATTGTCCAGGCAACAATACTGGAGTGGGTAGCCATTTCCTTCTCCAGGGGATCTTCCTGGCCCAGGGATCGAACCTGTGTCTTCTACATTGACAGGCAGATTATTTACCACTAGCACTACCTGGGAAGCCCTCATGGATGATATTAGTGCCCTTAAGGTGACCCAGAGGGCTCCCTTCCTCCTTCAGTCCTGTGGGGTTATACAGAAAAAGATAACTGGTCTAGGAAGCAGTTCTCGCCAGACACCAAATCTGTGCTGCCTTGATCTTGGACTTCCCAGGCTCCAGAAGTGTGAGAAAAAAAAAAAAATGTGTCTGCTTATAAATTATTCAGTATGCACAGGATTTTTGTTATAGCCACCCGAATAGGTTGAGTATAACATGGGTGGTGAATCATCATTAGCTTTTGTACTTAATGGAGTGAAATTACATTGAATTATTGAATGAGTTCATTCTTCCTAATGGTACACACTGAGAAAGAGAACACACACACACACAAATACACACACACACACAAATAAAATTGTCACAAGCCTTTTGGGTCACTCCAGATTTTATATATAATTTGAATAAGTACAACTGAGGCTCTGTCTATCTCAGGATATACCTTGTCAAAATAAGAGCAAATACCTTTGAAGTTCATGGGATGAAGAGACATGGAAATTATCAATGGAAATAAATGTAGGGATTTGTTTTCAACTCGGATCAAAGAGCTCATTAATAGTCAATCAGTTAAGTAGCTTCTAGTAACATTAAATTATGCATATTTAATGTCAATAATATTGAAGATAATGCAATTCTACTAAAAGAAGTGATCTTGGTCATAAAATGATTTTATATATGTGTTAGATGACAATCTGAAAACACTCTGAAGCAGAAAAATTGTTAATTAAAAAAGAATGTGCAGACTCCCAAAAATACATAATTTGAAAACAAAGTAATACTTTGAAACAAAAGTGATATTTTTCTTATTCTTACCCTGATTGGCTTTTAATTGATTTATTTTGGATTTTAATTGACATTAAAAGATGCATGAGAATTTTGTTTATCACGCAGTTCAGTTCAGTTCAGTTACTCAGTCATGTCCGACTCTTTGCAACCCCATGAATTGCAACAAGCGAGGTCTCCCTGTCCATCACCAACTCCTGGAGTTCACCCAAACTCATGTGCATCGAGTCGGTGATGCCATCCAGCCATCTCATCCTGTCGTCCCCTTCTCCTCCTGCCCCCCATCCATCCCAGCATCACGGTCTTTTCCAATGAGTCAACTCTTTGCACAAGGTGGCCAAAGTATTGGAATTTCAGCCTCAGCATCAGTCCTTACAATGAACACCCAGGACTGGTCTCCTTTAGGATGGACTGGTATGATATGTGTTAAATGTTTTAAAGAAACACTGTAGAATAAACTACTTTGTCTCTTCCTTTTACAGCATTCTAATACAATAGAAAGAAGCAGGAACTGAATTTGAAGACCATTCCCTGTGGGGTGGGATCCTGTCTTACTCATCTCTGTCTTAGTATCTTGTACACGGGAGCTTTGTAACTGTGCTGGAAATGTGACACGGCTTCTCTGAGACATACTTTCTTTAACTACTAAATGAGGACAATAATACCACAGCTAATTGTTAAAATCTTAATATTAGGTAACATTAGTGAAACTGTAGTCCAGAGCAGAGTGTGTTTAAGATGCTAAAACAAATGACCCAACATCATTCCTTTTAATGGCTGAGTAATATTCCACTGTGTATATGTAGAGACATGGTTGGACCTAGAGACTCTCATACTGAGTGAGCTAAGTCAGAAAGAGGAAAAACAAATATCATTTGTTAACGTATATGTGTGGAATCTATAAAGATGGTACTGATGAGCCTATTTGCAGGACAGGAATAGAGACTCAGAGGGGAAGAACAGATGTGTGGACATGGTGCGGGGAAAGGGAAGATGGGATGAACTGGGAGATGGATTGACAAGTATAACAACCATGTGTATAAGAGAGAGCTAGTGGGAACCTGCTGTATTGCACAGGGAGCTCAGCTTGGTGCTCTGTGGTGACCTAGAAGGGAAAGGGGTAGGATGGCGGGGAGTGAATGGAGGTACGAGGGAGGGGACAGATGTGTACACATAGCTGATTCACAGTGGTGTAGAGCAGATACCAATACAACATCATAAAGCAACTATACCCCAATTTTCAAAAAATGCCAAAAGTGTTGATGCTTACACTGCCTTGTCAAGTGTTTCCCCTCATGTCACACAGGGCTCATGGCAGCCACAAAGGAGACTGGCTTTCAGCTTGCATTCAGGCTCTGAAGAGTATCCCCAGGAAAACAATAGTTAAAAATCTCACGTCTGTGCCATGATTTGAAGGGACAGTGAAATATGAAAACTAGAGAGGCAGAACACACAGAGGCATCCTAGCAAGAGTGACATGGAACAGAACTTCAGATCCATGCAAATAGAAAAAATAAGTTTATAGTCACGGCAAGCGACTACCATGTACAAAGTACAGATGGAAAAAAGAAAAAAAAAAAAAAGCTTTCTTAAGAACATAGCTAAGGTAGGATCTGATTGCAGCCATGAAGTTAAAAGACGCTTATTCCTTGGAAGGAAAGTTATGAACAACCTAGATAGCATATTGAAAAGCAGAGACATTACTTTGCCAACAAAGGTCCCTCTAGTCAAGGCTATGGTTTTTCCAGTGGTCATGGATGGATGTGAGAGTTGGACTGTGAAGAAAGCTGAGCACCAAAGAATTGAAGCTTTTGAACTGTGGTGTTGGAGAAGACTCCTGAAAGTCCCTTGGACTGCAAGGAGATTCAACCAGTCCATCCTGAAGGAGATCAGTCCTGGGTGTTCTTTGGAAGGAATGATGCTAAAGCTGAAACTCTAGTACTTTGGCCACCTCATGCAAAGAGTTGACTCATTGGAAAAGATTCTGATGCTGGGAGGGATTGGGGCAGGAGGAGAAGGGGACGACAGAGGATGAGATGGCTGGATGGCATCACCGACTCGATGGATATGATTTTGAGTGAACTCCAGGAGTTGGTGATGGACAGGGAGGCCTGGCGTGCTGTGATTCATGAGGTCACAAAGAGTGGGACACGACTGAACCACTGAACTCGACTGAACGACTGATCTGAACTGAACTAAAGGTAGGATCCAGCCATATATTCAACATTCATCTATTGCTGATACAAAGACAATGTTTCGCTACAAACAGTAGCAAAGCATCAGAAAATGGAAACAACTTTCCAATGCAAGTAGGCAAAAGAGAGGAAAGCATAGAGCACCCAGAGGAAGATCAGCATAACCTGACAACAGAAGAGAAAGTCACATTGGGCCAGCACAGAGATATTCCTTAGCCAGTTCCTAAGTATGGAAGACTGGGGAATTCTGTTGGCTAAATAATGTGTATCAAAATACTGTATTTTATGTATAACTGATTGTATGTAATAATGCCTAAATTAACTGAATCTAATTCAGTTAATTAGAATTAACTGACATTTCATAGTATCTCATTTCATAGTATTTTAATATAAATTTATTTATTTTAATTGGAGGTTGATTACTTTACAATATTGTATTGTTTTTGCCGTACATCAACATGAATCCATTTCATAGCTTGAAATAAGTCATTCTCAACTAGTTCTCTTTTTAAACTTCATAAAATACAAAGTTTCCAAGAGAGAGAGAGAAAAGGGAAACATACTAAAGAAGAAACATAGACTTTTACTTGTCAAACACATGATTACAATAGACTTCTCTGTATTAAAAACATAAGTGATGCTCAACAATGTTTAAAAAGTGTCATGGAATCCAAAGCACAAACGATGAAGCTTTCACATGCCTTGATGCTGAACAGGGGTTAATGACCTATTTTAAAAGAGAGATTTGTTTAGGGTAAAGTCTCAGAATGAATTGTAACAGTATACTTCACAGTCTCTATCGTTACACGCATGCTGTGACAATTTTACCCTAGTTGCATGCCATTTTACCCTAGCGGTAAAGAATCCACCTGCAACGCAGGAGACATGAGACAAGTATTCGATCCCTGGGTCAGGAAGATCCACTGGAGGAGTATTCTTGCCTGGAGAATCCCATGGATAGAGGAGCTTTGCAGGTTACAGTCCATAGGGTGCAAAGAGTTGGACACAACTGAATATTGTTTTTCTCCTCATCTCCTTTGACAGCACTGTCCATTTTACTTAGTATTAAAATATCATGTCTGTATTTGAAATTAAAGGGAAGAATTTCACCTTAACTCTTGGGAAAAGATAACATGCCATGATTATTATGAATGTTTTGTGTGAAAAATGCATTTATTATCTACCAGTAAAGTTTGGTCCTTTTGAAAAGAGCAGAGTGAAGGTCTTCCTCAAGAAAGTGGAAGCCAGAATCCACCTCACCTGGCTATCAATCAATGTGTTGTCAAGATTTGTCAAAGGCTTCTTTAAGTCAAGTAAGTCCCTCAGAAAATGGCTTTAGGGTGAATTACTTCATCATTTATTATATGATGGTGATTTTGGTTACAATGGATCATTGGTATTAGGTACTTTTTGAAATGTCACAATATGAAACATCTATGTTTTTACATCTTGTTAAGAATAACTTTCCTGAACAGCTTTTAGGGGAAAAATAAGAAGGAATAAATACGTATACAGTGGATAGATCTCTTTGTGAAAATGAGTAGCAGAGTGTTTAAACTGGTATATATGGATGTGTATAAAAAACACAAAAAAGTTAAAAAAAAAAAAAAAACAGGGGATCAATGACCATTTGCTTAGGTAGCCTATAAATTCTTCTTTGAGAGAGATTAAAATACAGAATAGAAATAAAATAATATGTAATTTATTAATACTACAAACTCCCTAATAAAATAGCACCCAAATATAAGTGCATTGCAATTGGTCCACAAATATGTCCCATTTAAGGGCAAGTAAGTGGGGAGGAGCTAAGATGGCAGAGGAGTAGAATGGGGAGATCACTTTCTCCCCCACAAATTCATCAAAAGAACATTTAAATGCCAAGTAAATTCCACAAAACAACTTCTGAATGCTGGCGGAGGACATCAGGCACCCAGAAAAGCAACCCAAGTCTTCGAAAGGAGGTAGGAAAAAATATAAAAGACAAAAAAAGAGACAAAAGAGGAAGGGACGGTGTTCCGTCCCGGGAAGGGAGTCTTAAAAAGAGAGAAGTTTCCAAACACCAGGAAACCTTCTCACTGCCGAATCTGTGCCGAGCCTTGGAAGCACAGAGGGCAACATAACAGAGAGGAAAAATAAATAAACAATTAAAACCTGCAGATTGTGAGCCCTATGGTAACTCCCCCAGCGGAGAAGCAGCGCAGACGCCTGCATCCGCCATTAGCAAGTGGGGGCTGGGCAGGGAGGCGCTGCGTGGGCTGCATCGCTTAGAGTAAGGAACTGGCCTGAATACCCCGAGCACTATCTGAGCAAAATAATTTGGGCTAGCAAATCAGACTGGGATATCTACCACGCGAAAAGCCAGCCCTAACCTAAGACACCGCCAGGCCCACGCACGGAACAAAGGACTGAACAGAGATAGCCGGCTACAGACCATCCCCCTCTGGTGACAGGCAGCCAGAGCCAGAAGGGGGCAATCGCAGCCCCAGAGAGACATTATCTATAAAACTGTAAGCAGGCTTTTTTGCTAACTAAAACTTCTTGGGGGTCTGGACGGTCAACATCCGCCTGAGAAGGTGCGCTGGTTGTACACCTAGATAACCGAGCGGCGGGAAGGAGATAAGTCGCAGCAATCGTGCTCGCCAAACACCTTATCACCTGAGCTGCTCGGACCTGGGAAGGGCACAAAACGCAGGCCCAACCGAGTCTGCGCCTCTGAGGACTACCCGAGTGCCTGAACCTGAGCGGCTTAGACCTGGGAGGTGCATGCAGCCCAGGGCCGGCCACGGATGGTTCCCGGTGGAGCAACCTAGAGCCTGAGCAGTGTGGGCAGGGAGGCTACACGCGCCGTGAGTGGGGGCAGGCCCAGTGTGGCTGAGGCACTGGGAGCACACGCCAGTGTTACTTGTTTGCAGCGTCCCTCCCTCCCTCCCCACAGCGCGACTGAACAAGTGAGCCTAAAAAAAAAAAAAAAAAAGTGTCCTCCACCGTCCCCTTTGTGTCAGGGCAGGAACCAGACACTGAAGAGTCCAGCAAACAGAAGAAGCTATAACAGAGGGAACCGCATTGGAAGCTACAGGCAATAGATTAAACCCTGTGGTTAGTACCAACTACATAGGAAGGTGCCTATAGATCTTGAGAAATATAAGTCGGACCAAGGAACTAGAGAAAAATGAACTGACCCCACAATACTCACAACAAAACCAGAGAAAGTCCTAGATATATTTTTACTATTTTTATGATCATTCTTTCTTTCTTTTTTTTTTAATTTTTGAAAAAAATTTTAAGTCCTCTATTATTCCTTTAATTTCCACTTTTATAACCTACTATTACTTTGCAAAAAGAAAAAAAAAGAAGACCCTAATTTTTTTAAGCAAAATTCATATATATATTTTTATAATTTTTGTTACCTTGTTTTTTTTTTTTTTTTCCTTCTTTTCTTTAACACTGTATTTTTGAAATTCCAATCTCTACTCTAGATTTTTAATTTTAGCTTTTGGGTATTTGTTATCAATTTTGTACCTGTATTTTTTTTTTTTATAATTTTTGCTACTTTTTTTTTTTCTCTTTCTTTCTCTTATTCTTTTATATAACATTGTATATGTGAAATTCCAAACTACTCTAGATTTTTAATTTATGCTCTTTGGTATTTGTTATCAATTTTGTACCTATATTTTCTTTATAATTTTTGTGACTTTGTTTATTTTTGTTTGTTTGTTTTTTCTCTCTTTCTTTTTCTTTTTTTTTTTTAACATTCTATTTTTGAATTTCCAAACTCTACTCTAGATGTTTAACTTTTGCTTTTTGGTATTTGTTATCAATTTTGTACCTATATTTTCTTTATAATTTTTGCAACTTTTTTTGTTTTTGTTTGTTTGTTTCTCTCTTTCTTTTCCTTCTTCTTTTCTTAAACATTATATTTTTCAAATTCCAAACTCTACTCTAGATTTTTAATTTTTGCTTTTATGTATTTGTTACCAATTTTGTACCTTTAAGAACCCAATCTTCAGTACCCATTTTTCACTAGGGAGCGAGATTACTGGCTTGACTGCTCTCTCTCCCTTTGGACTCTCCTTTTTCTCCACAGGGTCGCCTGTGTCTCCTCCCTAACCCCTCTCTACTCTACCCAACTCTGTGAATTTCTGTGTGTTCCAGACGGTGGAGAACACTTAGGGAACTGATTACTGGCTGGATCTGTCTCCCTCCTTTTCATTTCCCCCTTTCATCCTCCTAGCCACCTCTGTTTCCTTCTTCCTTCTTCTCTTCTCTGTATAACTCTGTGAACATCTCTGAGTGGTCCAGTTGTGGAGTGCATATAAGGAAGAGATTACTGGCTAGCCCACTCTCTCCTCTATTGATTCCACCTCATCTCATTCGAGTCACCTCTAACTCCCTCCTCCCTCTTCTTTTCTCCATGTAATGCTGTGAACCTCTCTGGGTGACCCTCACGGTGGAGAAACTTTTCATCTTTAATGTAGATGTTTTATCAATGGTGCTGTATAGAAGGAGAAGTTTTGAAACTACTGTAAAAATAAGACCAATAACTGGAAGCAGGAGGCTTAAGTCCAAACTCTGACTCCAGGGAACTCCTGACTCCAGGGATCATTAATTGACAGGAGCTCATCAAACGCCTCCATACATACACTGAAACCAAGCACCACACAAGAGCCAACAAGTTCCAGGACAAGACATACCAAGCAAATTCTCCAGCAACACAGGAACACAGCCCTGAGCTCCAAGATCCAGGCTGCCCAAAGTCACCCCAAAACATAGACATCTCATAACTCATTATGGGACACTTCATTGCACTCCAAAGAGAAGAAATCCAGCTCCACCCAACAGAACACCAACACAAGCTTCCCTAACCAAGAAACCTTGACAAGCCACCTATACAAACCCACACACAGCGAGGAAACGCCATAATAAAGAGAACTCTACAAACTGCCAGAATACAGAAAGGACACCCCAAACTCAGCAATTTAAACAAGATAAAGAGACAGAGGAATACCCAGCAGATAAAGGAACAGGATAAATGCCCACCAAACCAAACAAAAGAGGAAGAGATAGGGAATCTACCTGATAAAGAATTCCAAATAATGATAGTGAAATTGTTCCAAAATCTTGAAATCAAAATGGAATCACAGATAAATAGCCTGGAGACAAGGACTGAGAAGATGCAAGAAAGGTTTAACAAGGACCTAGAAGAAATAAAAAAGAGTCAATATATAATGAATAATGCAATAAATGAAATCAAAATCACTCTGGAGGCAACAAATAGTAGAATAACAGAGGCAGAAGATAGGATTAGTGAATTAGAAGATAGAATGGTAGAAATAAATGAATCAGAGAGGAAAAAAGAAAAACGAATTAAAAGAAATGAGGACAATCTCAGAGACCTCCAGGACAATATTAAACACTACAACATTCGAATCATAGGGGTCTCAGAAGAAGAAGAGAAAAAGAAGGACCATGAGAAAATACTTGAGGAGATAATAGTTGAAAACTTCCCTAAAATGGGGAAGGAAATAATCACCCAAGTCCAAGAAACCCAGAGAGTCCCAAACAGGATAAACCCAAGGTGAAACACCCCAAGACACATATTAATCAAATTAACAAAGATCAAACACAAAGAACAAATATTAAAAGCAGCAAGGGAAAAACAACAAATAACACACAAGGGAATCCCCATAAGGATAACAGCTGATCCTTCAATAGAAACTCTTAAAGCCAGGAGGGAATGGCAAGACATACTTAAAGTGATGAAAGAAAATAACCTACAGCCCAGATTATTGTCCCCAGCAAGGATCTCATTCAAATATGAAGGAGAAATCAAAAGCTTTACAGACAAACAAAAGCTGAGAAATTCAGCACCACCAAACCAGCTCTCCAACAAATACTAAAGGATATTCTCTAGACAGGAAACACAAAAATGGTGTATAAATTCGAACCCAAGACAATAAAGTAAATGGCAACGGGATCATACTTATCAATAATTACCTTAAACGTAAATGGGTTGAATGCCCCAAGCAAAAGACAAAGACTGGCTGAATGGATACAAAAACAAGACCCCTACATATGTTGTCTACAAGAGACCCACCTCAAAACAGGGGACACATACAGACTGAAAGTGAAGGGCTGGAAAAAGATTTTCCATGCAAATAGGGACCAAAAGAAAGCAGGAGTAGCAATACTCATATCAGATAAAATAGACTTTAAAACAAAGGCTGTGAAAAGAGACAAAGATGGTCACTACATAATGATCAAATGATCAATCCAAGAAGAAGATATAACAATTATAAATATATATGCACCCTACACGGGAGCACTGCAATATGTAAGACAAATACTAACAAGTATGAAAGGAGAAATTAACAATAACACAATAATAGTGGGAGACTTTAATACCCCACTCACACCTATGGATAGATCAACTAAACAGAAAATTAACAAGGAAACACAAACTTTAAACGATACAATAGACCAGTTAGACCTAATTGATATCTATAGGACATTTCATCCCAAAACAATGAATTTCACCTTTTTCTCAAGTGCACATGGAACCTTCTTCAGGATAGATCACTTCCTGGGCCAAAAATCTAGCCTTGGTAAATTCAAAACAATAGAAATCATTCCAAGCATCTTTTCTGACCACAATGCACTAAGATTAGATCTCAATTACAGAAGAAAAACTATTAAAAATTCCAACATATGGAGGCTGAACAACACGCTGCTGAATAACCAACAAATCACAGAAGAAATCAAAAAAGAAATCAAAATTTGCATAGGAACGAATGAAAATGAAAACACAACAACCCAAAACCTGTGGGACACTGTAAAAGCAGTCCTAAGGGGAAAGTTCATAGCAATACAGGCATACCTCAAGAAACAAGAAAAAAGTCAAATAAATAACCTAACTCTACACCTAAAGCAACTAGAAAAGGAAGAAATGAAGAACCCCAGGGTTAGTAGAAGGAAAGAAATCTTAAAAATTAGGGCAGAAATAAATGCAAAAGAAACAAAAGAGACCATAGCAAAAATCAACAAAGCCAAAAGCTGGTTCTTTGAAAGGATAAATAAAATTGACAAACCATTAGCCAGACTGATCAAGAAACAAAGGGAGAAAAATCAAATCAATAAAATTAGAAATGAAAATGGAGAGATCACAACAGACAACACAGAAATACAAAGGATCATAAGAGACTACTATCAACAATTATATGCCAATAAAATGGACAACGTGGAAGAAATGGACAAATTCTTAGAAAAGTACAACTTTCCAAAACTGGACCAGGAAGAAATAGAAAATCTTAACAGACCCATCAGAAGCACAGAAATTGAAACTGTAACCAGAAATCTTCTAGCAAACAAAAGCCCAGGTCCAGACGGCTTCACAGCTGAATTCTACCAAAAATTTAGAGAAGAGCTAACACCTATCCTGCTCAAACTCTTCCAGAAAATTGCAGAGGAAGGTAAACTTCCAAACTCATTCTATGAGGCCACCATCACCCTAATACCAAAACCTGACAAAGATCCCACAAAAAAAGAAAACTACAGCCCAATATCATGATGAACATAGATGCAAAAATCCTTAACAAAATTCTAGCAATCAGAATCCAACAACACATTTAAAAGATCATACACCATGACCAAGTGGGCTTTATCCCAGGGATGCAAGGATTCTTCAATATCCGCAAATCAGTCAATGTAATACACCACATTAAAAAATTGAAAAATAAAAACCATATGATTATCTCAATAGATACAGAGAAAGCCTTTGACAAAATTCAACATCCATTTATGATAAAAACTCTCCAGAAAGCAGGAATAGAAGGAACATACCTCAACATAATTAAAGCTATATATGACAAACCCACAGCAAACATTATCCTCAATGGTGAAAAATTGAAAGCATTTCCCCTAAAGTCAGGAACAAGACAAGGGTGCCCACTTTCACCATTACTATTTAACGTAGTTTTGGAAGTTTTGGCCACAGCAATCAGAGCAGAAAAAGAAATAAAAGGAATCCAATTTGGAAAAGAAGAAGTAAAACTCTCACTGTTTGCAGATGACATGATCCTCTACATAGAAAACCCTAAAGACTCCACCAGAAAATTACTAGAACTAATCAATGATTATAGTAAAGTTGCAGGATATAAAATCAACACACAGAAATCCCTTGCATTCCTATACACTAATAGGGAGAAAACAGAAAGAGAAATTAAGGAAACAATTCCATTCACCATTGCAGTGAAAAGAATAAAATACTTAGGAATATATCTACCTAAAGAAACTAAAGACCTATATATAGAAAACTATAAAACACTGGTGAAAGAAATCAAAGAGGACACTAATAGAGAAATATACCATGTTCATGGATTGGAAGAATCAATATAGTGAAAATGAGTATACTACCCAAAGCAATTTATAGATTCAGTGCAATCCCTATCAAGCTACCAACGGTATTCTTCACAGAGCTAGAACAAATAATTTCACAATTTGTATGGAAATACAAAAAACCTCGAATAGCCAAAGCTATCTTGAGAAAGAAGAATGGAACTGGAAGAATCAACCTACCTGACTTCAGGCTCTACTACAAAGCCACAGTTATCAAGACAGTATGGTACTGGCACAAAGACAGAAATATAGATCAATGGAACAAAATAGAAAGCCCAGAGATAAATCCACGCACATATGGACACCTTATCTTTGACAAAGGAGGCAAGAATATACAATGGATTAAAGACAATCTCTTTAACAAGTGGTGCTGGGAAATCTGGTCAACCACTTTAAAAGAATGAAACTAGAGCACTTTCTAACACAAAATAAACTCAAAATTGATTAAAGATCTAAACGTAAGACCAGAAACTATAAAACTCCTAGAGGACACCATAGGCAAAACACTCTCTGACATACATCACAGCAGGATCCTCTATGACCCACCTCCTAGAATATCGGAAATAAAAGCAAAAATAAACAAATGGGACCTAATTAACCTTAAAAGCTTCTGCACATCAAAGGAAACTACCAGCAAGGTGAAAAGACAGCCTTCAGAATGGGAGAAAATAATAGCAAATGAAGCAACTGACAAGCAACTAATCTCAAAAATATACAAGCAACTCCTACAGCTCAACTCCAGAAAAATAAATGACCCAATCAAAAAATGGGCCAAAGAACTAAATAGACATTTCTCCAAAGAAGACATACAGATGGCTAACAAACACATGAAAAGATGCTCAGCATCACTCATTATCAGAGAAATGCAAATCAAAACCACTATGAGGTACCATTTCACGCCAGTCAGAATGGCTGCGATCCAAAAGTCTACAAGCAATAAATGCTGGAGAGGATGTGGAGAAAAGGGAACCCTCGTACACTGTTGGTGGGAATGCAAACTAGTACAGTCACTATGGAGAACAGTGTGGAGATTCCTTAAAAAACTGGAAATAGAACTGCCTTATGATCCAGCAATCCCACTGCTGGGCATACATACTGAGGAAACCAGAAGGGAAAGAGACACGTGTACCCCAATGTTCATCACAGCACTGTTTATAATAGCCAGGACATGGAAGCAACCTAGATGTCCATCAACAGATGAATGGATAAGAAAGCTGTGGACATATACACAATGAGGTGGATGAAACTGGAGCCTATTATACAGAGTGAATTAAGCCAGAAAGAAAAACACCAATACAGTATACTAACGCATATATATATGGAATTTAAAAAGATGGTAACAATAACCCTGTGTACGAGACAGCAGAAGAGACACTGATGAGTAGAACAGTCTTTTGGACTCTGTGGGAGAGGGAGAGGGTGGGATGATTTGGGAGAATGGCATTGAAATGCGTATAATATCATATATGGAACCAGTCACCAGTCCAGGTTCAATGCACGATACTGGATGCTTGGGTCTGGTGCACTGGGACGACCCAGAGGGATGGTATGGGGAGGGAGGAGGGAGGAGAGTTCAAGATGGGGAATACATGTAGACCTGTGGCGGATTCATTTTGATATTTGGCAAAACCAATACAATATTGTAAAGTTTAAAAATAAAATAAAATTAAAAAATAAAAAGAAAGGGCAAGTAAGTGCTAACCCAGCATATTCTCCTGTTCTCTTAGGAGATGATTTTGTTCCACCAGTCCTGAAAAATGCATTTGCCATTTTATCTTTTTCAAAATTTGTCATGTATCATTTTTCCTCCATGTATCCTACCACATGTTTTCTGTGATGCAAGCTCTTCAAAAAATGCCTTGTTTTGGTTTGAAGGACTGAAATGGAGATGTAGGGAAGGTGCTGAAGGCTTAGAACCTAGTTCAAATCCCCTCAAATCACACACTCAGCAGTAACTGAAAACTGAAGCACGTGTGTTACAGACCCTCTCTCAGATCCAATACTTGACATCTTAGATAAATTCCAGGATTTTCTTGTTCCTGCATGTGGTGTTCATACCAGAATCTCTTGAACCAGTAGCCTCAATCAAGTCGGCTTAATTTAGAATTTTATCCCAGCACCCACGATAAGGGCTTCCCAGGTGGCTCAGTGGTAAAGAATCCAGCTGCCAATGCAAGAGACCTGGGTTTGATCCCCAGGTTGGGAAGACCCCCTGGAGGAGGAAATGGCAACCCACATCAGTATTCTTGACTGGAGAATCCCATGGACAGAAGAGGCTGGTGGGCTATAGCCCATGGGGTCACAAGAAGTCAGACACATCTGAGCACCCACGCTAAGGTATAAATTTTTAACTTGGCTTAATTAAGGAGGAGACAGAAAGAAGACATTCTCTATGACATTTGTAAAATTTTATAACAGTATATCTACATAATATACTGTAATATAAGAAAATTAGGAGCAAGTATACTTGATGAAAAGACTGTGTTTTTAAATGTATGATTAAATAATATATTATCCATAAATAACTACAGATGTGTGAGAAGAGTATCATGCATTTGCCTATTATAGAAACCCATACCATTCACGTAACTACTTGAAACATTTTTAAAAAATAAGCAAGATGTTGGTGGAAAACCTGATAGACATGAGATTTTTATTTTATAGATTTAGGAATATAATTAATTTGAGAAAAAAATGGGCTGTGAGTAAGAGCGGAAAAAGTGTTAAAGGTAGCTAGTCGTAAAATTAGCCTTTTATGAAACTAGTTCTTAGAAATGGGAAATGAGAAAGGAATTTCATGGATTTGACATGGGAAATGTCCAAGCGTTAAAGATGCTACAGTAAGATAGAGAAGGGGGGTGGTAGGAAGAGGCAGGGAGAATAGAGGGGGAGAGAGAGAAACGGTTGGAGAGGAGGGAGGGATGAAGGAAAGACGAAAGGGAGAGAGAGGTGCTCTGTGCTGTTTGATTAACACAAAGCATCAGCTGTAAAAACTGACCTGATGAAATATGACCTGACGAAGGGTCAAGACTATAAAACCAAATTATCAAAGTTTTATTTCTGAATTTCAAAGAAGAAAAAGATAATTTCAACTGGAATCTGAGTTACTATAATGATCAGACTCAAATGAGGAAATTAATCAGTTCATACTTTTTATATATTATGACATGTGAATGTCAACACACACCAGTATCTCTAAGTTTTAGTAGTGTTAAAACTACTGGTAATGTTAATTTAATAATGCTAAAACTAGTTAATAGTAGAGTGATTAATGTTTGAGATGAAACAGAGAATAGCATTAAAACTAGACCTCTGTTACTACAATTTACCTTATTAACGTTAAATTACTGTTATCTTATGCTTCTTCCACAAAACAGACTTAATTAAATAACATTATGGAGAAGCATTCTGGTACCATGAAGAAAAAATATATATATATATATTTGTAGAAGAAGTTGTTGCATTTTACTTTTATTTTTACCTGTATTTTGAAGTTTAGATCACAGGATTGATAAAATAAAATAAAATCAGTAAGAGCCAGGATGCTTTGTAGTCCCACTTTATATATTCCTGTATACCAGAACTGCTATTGGATCCACATTTAATGAATATATGTAGCTTAATTATACCAATGACTGATGAACAGAACCACTATTTATGATGCATTCCAATCAGAAATGTTACTAATATTAGATGTAGTGTCATGAAGAATTTTCTGGAATTTTTAATTGAAGATGCTGACAATCTAATCAAAATTATTGACTTATTTATGCAATTATTTTCTGCTTTTGATAATCTATGTTTAATAATTTTCTTGATGGTATCACAAAATGGGTATTTAAATTTCCTAATTAGGAAAATTATATTAGCATGTAAGTATATATACATATATACAAATATGTACAAGTACTGTATATAATATTGGTGCTAAGGGAATTAAGATTACTTTAGAAATTCAGATAAAAAATATTCATTGGCTTGTATTTAGAATTTGACTACTACTTTTTTAAAAAATAATTCTCCAACTAAACAGATTTTATTATTGGTTTCAGGAATAATTTCACCATGTAACTGACATTGCAAAAATATATAGTACAAGTACAAACAAGTAAAAGTACTAGCAAATGCTCATAAATGCCTAATGAGCTTTTTAAAAAGGAAAAACCAATATTATGCAGTCACTTTAATATGGCAGTTTAGTGTTTATTCCCTTGGGAGTTTAAAGTCCTATTGACTCTGTACAGTTGAAGCAGAGGGAACTTTCAGGCACTGCTCCTTTTCTTGTAAGGAGCACAGGACACTGTTGATGACTCCACAGGACAGCAGCCTGGTTATCCTATCCAGCAACAGTGTGCCTTGGGTGGGGGCAGCACATGAGTTCTTTAAGAAGCTGCAGAGAAGCTTCCCTGGTGGCTCAGCCAGTAAAGAATCTGCCTGCAATGCAGGAGACCCAGGTTTGATTTCTGGGTTGGGAAGATCCCCTGGAGGAGCGAACGGCAACCCACTCCAGTATTCTTGCCTGGAGAACCGCATGGACAGAGGAGCCTGGAGGGCTACAGTCCATGGAGTTGCAGAGTCTGACATGACTGGGAATACTTTCACTTTCATTTCCCAGCTCAGCACAACTGATCCAGGCACTCATATCTACCTCTACCACACCTCAAAAGGAATCCTTGAGTCATCGGAAATTAAGAACAGACAGGTTTATCATATTATCATTCAACTCTTATTATCGCTTATAATAATATATGCAAAAAACTGACTACATATTTCATCAAACTTTCTTATATTCTTCCATTTGTTGTCGTTCAGTCACTTAGTCATGTCTGACTCTTGGCGACCCCATGGATTCTAGCATAGCAGGCTTCCCTGTTCCTCACCATCTCCCAGAATTTGCTAAAATTAATGTCCATTGAGTCAGTGATGCTATCTAACTATCTCATCCTCTGCTGCCTTCTTCTATATCCTTTATTATTTTGTGATAAAAATAATAGTAGCCTGGGAATGTATTAATTATAGGTGATAGGTTCCTGTTTGCCTAGAGAGATCTGGTTTAGCTTGTTGTCTGAAATAATTAAAATGCATGTTTTTATACTCTCAAGGAGAAGGAAATGGCAACCCACTCCAGTATTCTTACCTGGGAAATCCCACGGACAGAAGATCCTGGCAGGCTATAGTCCATGGGGTTGCAAAGATTTGGACACGATTAAGCGACTAACACTCTCAAAAGTGTTTGAATCTGGTCAAAAAGTGATAAGGTCACAATAGTTATCTACCACCAAAAAGATGTCTCTAAAAGTGAAAGATAGTGGTACATTACCCTTCTCCCTTTAAGCTGAAAGTGTCTGCACAAGAGTTAAGTTACTGACTATTCCATTTAGATGTGAATTATTAAATAAAGGAAATAATAATAAATAAATCATTATTTATTATAATTAATAATACATAATAAAACATTAAGAGAACTCTTAAAAGACTAAATGACATATAAAACAAATCTAAGGATTTCCTAACATCTTTTTGATGGGCAACAGATTTCATTCTTTCTTTTCCCCTGCCTATTTCAATTACATTGAGAACAATTTGCTTTCCTGTTTCAGCAAATACCTAAAGTAACAGAAGAGAAAGAAAAAACCCCAAAACAAGTGATAGTAGTTGCAATCACAAAGAAAAAAGAATTATTTATTGGCAAGAAAATTTTTCTGAAATAACAGAGCAAACTTACGACTACAGACAAGTTGAGCCAATGGTTGAGTGCCTTGAATTTCACTGTTCTCTGCATATTTCATCTCATTTCTGTGTTCTCATCTCCCCTGATCTTTGTTTTCACATTTATATTTTTCTTCCAAATTATTTTTTGTTCTGTTCATCTTTTAAGCATTGTTTGTTATAACAAAGTTCTACGTGCAAGGTCTAGTTTTACAAAGGGATTTAGACGTAAAGAGCCTGCCTGACAGTGTAGGAGATGTAAGAGACATGGGTTAAATTGCTGGGTCAGGAAGATCCCCTGGAGGAGGGCATAGCAACCCACTTCAGTATTCTTGCCTGGAGAATCCCATGGACAAAGGAGCCTGTGGACCACAGTCCATAGGGTCACAAAGAGTCAAACAAGACTGAAGCAACTTAGCATAGCACAGCACCTATTTACAAATATCCTTTATAAATATAATATTTATTTTGTACATTTGTTCCTTCATACAAAGAGAGTAACAATTAATTAACTACTTCAATCCTTGCTCAGAGAATTCTTCTTGTTCCCTGATATTTACTGAAATTGCATTATTTATTATAAAAGTTCCTGATTGTTCTCCACCTCCAATATATCTCTCTAAAACCTTAAATTCCATCTATACCCTAATTTCAAATTCACTCCCTGCTCAAAACTCTTGGGTGGTTCTCTATTGCCCAGAGAATGACTTGGGTGTCCACTAGTATCATTCATCAACTAAAAACTAATACAAGCAATGAATCAGCAAATTTCCTGAAGAGCAGATGGGGAAAGAAAGTGTGCGCTTGGGCCAGAAATGCTATCTTGAAGATGCTGCTGAAAATCCAGATAGAACTTTTTAATACTTGTGGTTCTGCAGTGCAATTTGTGAGGCATTCATGAGTGAGAGTTATAATAGAGAGAAAGTAGGACCATCAGCCAAAAGCAGGTAATGGAAGCCATGAAACTGAACAAGGTCATTATAACTCCATCACTTTCCATCGTGATGCTAATGGGTCTGTCTCACTCCTGAAGTATAATATGATTTAGGAAAGGATTTTCCCCAGAACCTAGCATAGACCCAAGAATGCATAACATTCATAATTATTATTTGCATTGCCATGCACTATATTAAATATTTTATATGTGATGTCACTAGTGGCTTTTAATCTAGACAGAAAATCATCTAAAGATACAGCCAGCAAATACGCTATTCCATTCTTTTTTCAAGAGAGCTATAAATGAAAGTAGTATGAGCTTTCAAAAAGTGCTTTCAGAGTCTGAAGAACTGTTATAAAAGTATATTGTAGTTGCACCAAAGTTTTCATCTAAACTTGACATTTGACTTGAGGATTATCTTTCCATCATTTCACATTTGACATGAAGGTCTCCTTTTGGTTTGTGTGGAGAAAAAAAAAAAAAAAAGCCTTGAGTTCAATGCCACAGTACCAGGCTGTTTAACTGTGGCAGTGGGGTTGTGACCCTGTCAGTCTTCCTCTGCATAGGCATTTTATTAATCTGCCAGGAGTTTAGTTATCCAGGGAGGTACATGATCATCTCTTTCTGTTATGTCTCTATAGTTACTAGAAGATCTCAAGCTGTATATATAATTCTAAACTGCCCATTCCATTCAAGGCAAACATCCTGAACTAGAATGCTATAGCATCTTTTAATACCATACAGAATACATATACACCAGAAAATGAGGAACATTGCAATCACCATGTTTTCAACAATCAAAAGGTTTTCATCTTCAAGCTTTATGCTCAGTAGAATAGAAGATACGATTGATCTTAAGAACCATCTAGTTCAAGTATAATCAGATGTTTGAATGGCTCTTGCAACTTTATAGTAGAGAGTTGCCCAGCAGATCAAAGTGGTCCCCCAGGACTCATTTGGAGATGGGAAGGCTGACACATCTCCAGACCCGGCTTCAGTCACAGGAATCCCCATCACTCATTAACTCAGAATTCTGAAGATTATTTGGAGAAAATTGGTAAGAAATATACACTACCATATGTAAAATAGATAGCCAATGGGAATTTGCTGTGTAACTCAGGGAACCCAAACTGGGGCTCTGTAGCAACCTAGAGGGGGTACAGTGGAGAGGGAGGTGAGAGGGAGGCTCAAGAGGGAGGGGACATATGTATACCCATGGCTGATTCATGGTTATATTTGTCAGAAACCAACACAATACTGTAAAGCAATTATCCTTCTATTAAAAAGGATTTTAATCCTTTATTTTATTTTAAAGTAAAAAATATCAATACCCAAGTGAGAAATCACTTTATCCATGGACAGTTAATATTTTTTATGACAGCCTTCCTTATAAGAGGTGAAACTGTTTTCTTCTGGATTCCTCACACTGGTTTCACTGCATTCCAGAGACTGTAAGGAAAACAGGCTTCCTCTCTCCTCCTCATGGCAGGTATGTTGGTACTGCTGTTGAAGTATTTGAAGAGTTGTTAGTATGCCTCCCAATAATCAACGTTCAGCTTGTTGTCCCCAGGCTCCTCCTTTTCTCTTTCCATTGGCACTTATGTGTCTCATGTAGGGGTGATGGGAAGAAGGTACATTTTATGAGATCTATTTGTCATTCAACTGCCCTACTGCACTGCTTCCCAGGTATCTTTTTCAGCTACCTACAATTATTTTCAGTAATTTATTTTGAAACAATAAACCCAACCAATCTAGGGACTTCCCTAGTGGTCCGATGGCTAAGAGTCTGCGTTCCCAATCCAGGGGGCCTGGGTTCAGTCCCTGGTCAGGGAACTAAGATTCCCATGCTCCAACTAAGAGTTCATCCCACATGTCACACTGAAGATTCTGCATGCCACAGTGAAAAGACAGTGTAGCCAAAAACACACATACAAAAAAGCTACACTAATCTAATTTGCAAGAGATTTATGACTCTGCATATGTATACACTTGTGGGTAAAAAAATGAGTCACTTAGTCATGTCCGACTCTTTGCATCTCAATGGACTGTAGCCAGCCAGGCTCCTCTGTCTGTGGGATTCTCCAGGCATGAATACTATAGCAGGTTGCCAGTTCCTAGTACAGAGGATCTTCTTGACCCAGGAATCAAACATACCTCTCCTGTGTCTCCTGAATTTTAGGCAGGTTCTTCACCCACTGAGCCATCAGGGAAGATCCATGCCCTCGTGAGACCACAACCAAAATCAAAAAAAAGCAGTTCCAGCAGCCCAGATATTTCATTTATGACGTTCCAGTCAATGTGCACCTCCTTCCCCTGAGTAACCATTACTAACTGTGCTAATCTTTGATACCAGTGATGTCACAGTTTATCTTCATTTGTGCCTGGTCTCATTCATGTAAGGCCTTTTTAAGTTTGCTCGAGGCCATTACAGCACGGTGCTTACAACTGAACAAAGAAAGGCAAGCTGAGTTCTGAAACATGCACAATGGTTCATCACTTGCTTTAAATTGAGGAGGACGCAGCACTCAAATCTTGGCAGTAATGTGACATGAATATGTGAAACTGTGTAATTGTGAAGGTCAGTGGTATAAGATCCCAGGAAGTGGTAAGACTGAACTAGGGTGGGATTTCCCTCTCAGCCCAAAGGATATTCCAAGGCAAGTGGAAAGGTAAAGAAAAGGGGAAAAGGGCGGGGGTGTGGGGGGGGGGGGGGAGATCATCTTTACTATACTTCCCAAACAAAATCTGTCCTCTTGCCCCATTAGCCAAAGACTTCAGTTGACTTCCTCAGTCCCAGGGAACCAGATGTCTTCTCATTTTCAGTAGTCATATCACATTTTTCTGCTACTAAAAGCTAGTCTTCAAAAGGTTGGCTTCTCTGGCTAGTATGTGATCATCATACTAAATCACACAGACCCTTGTATGAATTTTTCCAGGATTTTGTCATTTCCAGGCTTTAGGATTCTGAGATATCTTCTAGGACTTCCTTCTTTCACTGTTCCACTTCCCTCCCAGCAACCCCACCAATCTTTGTGTAAAAAACACCTGAACCACCATCTTCAAAAGACCCTGCTTCTAGATACTTCTCTCTCCATGGTCCACGGAAGTCCTTAGCATTGAATGTTGCATTTCCAAGGAGCTGCTCCCACTGTCCCTACTTAGTGTAGTCTTCTTTGGCCCTGAAATCACTTGTTTCTTTACTGAGACATTTTAGCTTGTGATTCACTGATGTGTCTTTAGTAATACGTCTTCCAGATTTTCTAGTAATTTTGATATCTGTAAGGATGATCTTTTAAACTTCCTTAAATGTCCTGTTCTCTAGTTTTCTGATTTCTGTTCTCCAGGCAACCTTGACCTCCATTCCCACTCAGACACTCTTCCAGCCATGCTCTCGGTATACACCTTATCATTATCTGTAACTGCAAACTTCAAATAACGTCATTTGCAACCATCAACCCCTACTCTCCAGCTCACCTCATGTAATACCCTAATTTCAATAATATGTGGTCCTCATTAAAGCCAAGAGTGTATTGCTTCTAATACATTTTCGTAAACACTGGCCCCAGTCACATCACCACTACAGTGTCCCCCTACTTCATTTCTTTGGCCCCTCATTGTGTATTTTCATTTCTATACAGACTTAACCACTTCTCTCAATTAATAATATATTCGCTTTACAAAACCCCAGCACTTCTTAAATCCAGCTTTTGCTCACTCTGCATCTTTGTCAGTGCAGCTAAAAGTAAGCAAGGAAAACCTCCTGACCTTGTTGACAGGTCTTATTTTAAATTCATGATCACTGAGTTCAAATGGAGCATAAGTTACCCCTGGCATAGAGCAATCACTCTCTCATTTCCTTCGCCACTACTTTATCCCTCATCCTCTCCTCCCCTGCAGCTCTGCTTTCCCCACTAGCTCACTCTCAGGCTATATCTTTGCTTCTTACTCGCTGAGAAAATTAGGGGAACCAGAAAACAATTTCTGCATGCTTTCCTGTCTACACACCCATCTACATCTTTGCCCACATTCTCCACCTTCTCCTCTATGACTGTTGTTGGTTATTCCTGCTCCCCACTGAGGCCAAGCCCTTCCCTGTGACCTCTCAGGGACATTGAATCTGCAAATCTGTCCTCATTCTTTTTATGATAAATCCCTCCCAACCGGATTGCCCCATCACTATGACAGCATGCTTTTATAATCCCCATTTTACAAAACCCCCTCTTGATCACCTTTCTCCACCCAGTTGCCATCAAGTACTCTCTCCCCTGAACAGTGAAAGATTTCCCATGTAGCAGTATTGATAAAGAACCTACCTGCCAATACAGGAGACACAAGAGACGTGGGTTGGGAGATCCCCTAGAGTGGGAAATGGCCTAGTCCAGTACTCTTGCCTGGGGAATGCCATGGACAGAGGAGAATGGAGGGCTACAATCCATGGGGCCACAGAAAGTTGGACACAACTGAGCTCAGTGCCATAGTGCTTCACAGTAAAATTTGTTAAATTTTCTCTTCCATATTTCTCAACCTGCCCTCATCAGATTTTTGCTCCACTCCACAAGGATTGTTCTTGTTGAGGTCAACAGTGACCCCCATGTGATTCATCCAGTGCCCACCACCCTGTTCTCATCGTTGTCTGACCTCACAGCACCTCTGGGCACACATTATTCCATCATCCTGAAAACATGATTTTCAGTTGATTGTAGACACATACTGTGTTTGCATTCCTGGTAATTCACTGACTTTACCACTCACTCTCCTTTTTCTGGTTCTCCTGCCTCTCTAAATTTTTCCTTTCAGTGTTTTCCAATGCTCAGTTGTTGGCTGTCCTCTTATTTATACTTATGCCCTTATTGATCACATCCAGTTCGTGGCTTTGAATGAGATATATATTCAGTGATTTCAAGCTTTCATATCCAGTCCTGAGCAGTCTTTTGGACTTCAGAATTATATTTCCAATTGACTACATCTCTGCTTGGATTTCTAATGTGAATCTAAAGTTTAATATATGCAAATTCCAGAATTCTGCTCTTCCCTTTTCCAAACCAAATTAAACCAATCCAAACAAAACAAATACACAGATCAGGAAAAAAATCTCCATTCTTCCACAGCCTTGTCTACTTCAGTTGTTGTTACTATTTAGTTACTAAGTCATATACGACTCTTTGCAACCCCATGGACTGTAGCCCACCAGGCTTTAATGTCCATTTCTTGATTTAGTATTCTTGATTTTCCAGGCAAGAATACTACAGTGGGTTGCCTGTTGCTTCTCCAAGTCTATTATAGTAAATCTCCATATGTCCGGTGGTTGAATACTGAGTTGAAAAAATGTAATTTCATCTCTAACTTCTCCCTTCCACTTTTAAAATAATTTTTTAAATTAGAGAGTAGTTTTAATTTCACACAAAAGTTGAGAAGTACAGAGGTCTCATAATACTCCCTGCCTCCAAACACCCATGGGTTTCCTCCACTACGAGCATCTTGCATAAGACGGTATCATTTTTCAATCAATGAACCTGCACTGACGTGTCATTATCACCCCAAGTCCATGGTTTACTTTATGGTTCGCTCTTAGTGTTGTGAATTCTGTGGGTTTGGATAACTGTATAGTGACACACATTCATCATTATACTATCATACAGAAATATTAAAATGCCCCCAAAATCCTCATACTCTGCCAATTCATTCCTTCCTCCTCAATAAACCTTAGCAACCACTGATCATTTTACTGTGTCTATAGTTTTACCTTTTCCATATGTCATGGAGTTGAGATCATTACAGTAGTGAAACTTCTAAGGCTGGCATCATTCACTTAGTAATAAATATTTGAATTTCCTCCATGTCTCCTCATGGTGTGATAGCTCATTTCTTTTTACCACTGAATAACATTCCATTGTTTAGATGTATCATATTTTATATCCTACTGAATGGCATCTAGGTTGTTTCCATGTTTTGGCAATTTAAAAGGGGTAAAGATATCCATGTGCAGGTTTTTGTGTGGATTTAAGTTTTTAATTCCTTTGTGTAAACACCAAGGAACATAATTGTTGGATCATAAGGTTTAACCATATTTAGTTTTGTAAGAAACTGTCTTCTAAGCTGGCTGTTCCATTTTGTTTCCCATCAGCAGTGAAGGAGAGTTCTTGTTCCTCCTTATCTTTGTCAGCATTTGGTGTTGTCATTATTTTGGCCATTCTAATAATAAGTATATAGCTGTTCAGTTCAGTTCAGTTCAGTCACTCAGTCGTGTCCGACTCTTTGCGACCCCATGAGCTGTAGCATGCCAGGCCTCCCTGTCCATCACTAACTCCCGGAGTTTACCAAAACTCATGTCCATTGAATCAGTAATGCCATCCAGCCATCTCATCCTCTGTTGTCCCCTTCTCCTCCCGCCTTCAATCTTTCCCAGAATCAGGGTCTTTTCAAATGAGTCAATTCTTCACATCAGGTACCCAAAGCATTGGAGTTTTAGCTTCAACATCAGTCCTTCCAATGAACACCTAGGACTGAATTCCTTTAGGATGGACTGGTTGGACCCCCTTGCCATCCAAGGGACTCTCAAGAGTCTTCTCCATCACCACAGTTCAAAAGCATCAATTCTTTGGCGCTCAACTTTCTTAAATTAATGTGCTCAACTCTCACATCCATACGTGACTACTGGAAAAAACATAGCCTTGACTAGACAGACATTTGTTGACAAAGTAATGTCTCTGCTTTTTAATATGTTATCTAGGTTGGTCATAACTTTCCTTCTAAGGAGTAAGCGTCTTTTAATTTCATGGCTGTGATCACCATCTGCAGTCATTTTGGAGCCCCAAAAAATAAAGTCAGCCACTGTTTCCCCATCTATTTGCCATGACTTGATGGGACCAGATGCCATGATCTTTGTTTTCCGAATGTTGAGCTGTAAGCCAACTTTTTCACTCTCCTCTTTCACCTTCATCAAGAGGCTCTTTAGTTCCTCTTCACTTTCTGCCATAAGGGTGGTGTCATCTGCATATCTGAGGTTATTGATATTTCTCCCGGCAAGCTTGATTCCAGCTTGTGTTTCTTCCAGTCCAGGATTTCTCTGATGTACTTTGCATATAAGTTAAATAAACAGGGTGACAATATACAGCCTTGACATACTCCTTTTCCTATTTGGAACCAGTCTATTGTTCCATGTCCAGTTCTAACTGTTGCTTCCTGACCTGCATACAGGTTTCTCAAGATGCAGGTTGGGTGATCTGCTATTCCCATCGCTTTAAGAATTTCCCATAGTTTATTGTGATCCATACAGTCAAAGGCTTTGACATATTAAATAAAGCAGAAATAGAAATATAGCTGTATCTTGTTTTAATTTGCAAATCTTCCAATAAAATATGCTATGAAGCATCTTTTTGTATACATATTTGCCTTCTGTAGATATTATTTGATGAGGTATCTGTATTATTTTTAATTCCACTTTTGATTTCTCAGGAATTCTTCCAGCTTCACTATCAAAATATATCTGAGGGGCTTTCCTCTTGGGCCAGTGGTTGAGATTTTACCTTCGAATGCAGGGGGTGGGGGTTCAATCCTTGGTCAGGGAGATAAGATCCCATATGCCTCATGGTCAAAGTAAATAAATAAATAAACATAAAATAGAAGCAATACTGTAATGAGTTCAATAAAAACTTTAAAAATGGTGCACATCAAAAATAAAAAATATTTAAAACAAACAGAAAAACAAAATAAATTTTTCTTATTTGAAGGAAAGATATGAAAAAAACTACACAGTGTATTAAAAAGCAGAGACATAATTTTTCCAACAAAGGTCCATATAGTCAAAGCTATGGTTTCTCCAGTAGTCATGTATGGATGTGAGAATTGGACCATAAGAACGGCTGAGTGCCAAAGAAGTTGATGCTTTTGAATTGTGGTGCTGGAGAAGACTCTTAAGAGTCGTTTGAAGTGCAAGATCAAATCAGTCCATCCTAAGGGAAAACAACCCTGAATATTCACTGGAAGGACTGATGCTGAAGCTGAAGCTCCAATCCTTTGACCACCTGATGTAAAGAACTGATTCATTGGAAAAGACCCTGATGCTGGGGAAGATTGAAGGCAAAAGGAGAAGGGAGCGTCAGAGGATGAGATGGTTAGATAGCATCAGCAACTCAATGGACATGAATTTGAACAAACTCCCGGAGACAGTGGAGGACAGAGGAGCCTGGTGTGCTGCAGTCCCTGGGGTCACAAAGAGTTGGACACTATATAGCAACTGAACAACAACAGCAAATATCTGAGATTGGAACATGACTCTCCACCTCCTCCACCATCTCCATGGACTAAGCTGTGTCCTCTCTCACATTATCTTTATTGTAGCTCACTAACTGACCCTCGCTGCTTTGTCTTGGACCCTTTATGGCCAAAGTGATACTTTTTAAAGTAAGCCATTTCTCCATACCCTATATGTCTTTTCATAGTTGTAAAGTCATTGAAATGATTTGCAACATTATCTGCTCCTGGTGTCTCAATGACCTTATCTCATAATGATCTACTGTGTAGTTATTTACTCAACAGTAGCTACACCATCTTCTCTGATATTCCCATTATATGTCAGATAAACTTCTCAGAGCATCTGCACTTACTGTTTCCTCTGCCTTGAACCCTCTTCTGTTATCCACGTGGCTTTCTCCCTGTCTCTTTAGTGTTTTTATTAACACTCATTGAGACCTGTCTTATCACCTGTTTAAAAATGTAACAGCCTCCTCTTAGAAATCAATATGCCCTTTTCTAACTTTATTTTTCTCCTCTGTACTTAGGACTATCAAATATACAGTATATCAGACTTACTGACCTTTTTGTGGTCTGTCTGATCCTTTAGATGTTACGCTCCAAAAATATGGATTTTGTGGAATTTTTTAATACTATATCCTTAGCATCAGGAAAATCAGTGTTTGAAGCCCTCAGCACAAGAAGAGGTAGTGCTGCATCTCACAACTCCTCAGTAAATATGCTATCAGGATAAGATGTTTACCAAGACAGATTTTTTAAAGGTACCAAGTTGTTTGGGTTTATGTTTCCCTTAATATTAAGCTTGATGAGCATATTGTTTAGGAGCCAATTATATTAATTTTACATGACTCATTAGGTATTCATATCCTGATTCATTTAAAAATGTTATTATTAATCTCTTTCCTACTGATTTACATGGGCTTTTGTATTAAAATTAGGCCCTTGTATGCTACAAATTAAAAAATCCCATATCAGTTTGTCATTTGAATGATGTCAATGCATGAATTTTTATATTTTTAGTTTCATTTATCAATATAGGTCACAGTTTGGTTATCTGAAGTCCTGTTTAGAAATGACTTCTCATCCTAAGATCTAAAATTGTTTCCAAGTTTTCTTCTCATATTTTATGGCTTGTTAACAATGAAAATATCTTTTAATTTAGGTTTATATACAGTGGGATGTTTGGATCCAAGTTTATTTTTGCTTCCAATGGCTACTGAGCTAGGGCAGTATCAGTTATTCATCTTTTCTTCACTTACTGTAAATACTGCCATACAGTAATCCCCATGTGTGCAGGTTAATGGCTGAACTGGTTTGCATCCTTGAATCAGTAGCACTTGTTTATATCTCTTTTTTTTAATTATGAAAGTTAGATAACACAATTACAGGTGACTTGGAAAATACAGAACATAGAGTTCCACTATATATTACAATCATTTTTATTAAGTCGATATTGTTCACTAAGTCATGTCTGACTCTTTGCGACCCCATAGATTGTAGTATGCCAAGCTTCCCTGTCCTTCACTATCTTCCGGAGTTTACTCAGACTCCTGTCCATTGAGTTGTTGATGCCATCCAAACTTAAATAGATTGATTCTGAGTTGGAGTTTCAATATCAAACTCTCAAAAACTAATAGAATAAATATACAGAAAAGAAGAATATAGTAGACCTGAAAAGCACCATAAACCAATTCAACATAATTAAAGTTTATACAATTTTCACAAAACAGTAGGATACAAATTCTATTCAAGTTCCCATAGACTATAAACTAGGAGACACTGGAACATATCCAAGAACATAAAACAAGGTGCAAAATTTCATGGTCTAGAGGTATTGAAATCATACAGAGTCTGTTGTCTTATCACTGAATAACACATTGTTTTAATTAATATAAACTTAAAATATATTTTAATATCCTGCACAGCTAGCATAGACTTGTCCTCTACAGCCAAACTTATCAGGGGTATTTTAGCTAGTACATGTTTCTGAATGGGTTTAGAATCAGTTTGTAGTACTTTAATAACCCAACAGCGCTCAATAAGCATTTATTTAAAAGATTCCTTGTACTCTGTGATCTTTAGCAACTCAGCATAAAGTTGAAAATAATCCGTCTCAGTATTTAATACCACAATTTAGTTGTGTCACCCCACATTAGATATCCCACCAGCTTTAGAGTGAGAACATAGCCAGAATATCAACTCATCCATGTAGTCTAGATAGATTTCAGGACTCTTCTATAATTTAAATATTATGTTGGGTGCTTGTGATATAAATATCAACATGACATGGTCTCTGCCATTAAGAAGCATCAAAATTGTTCTTTCAATCAATGGCAGGGAATTTCGAAGTAACCTATTTTTTTATTGGAGTAGAATTATTTTACAATGTTGTGTTAGTTTCTGCTGTGCAACAATATAAATTGGATATATGTATATATACATGCGTCCCCTCCCTCTTGGACCTCCCATCCCACCCCTCTAGGTCACCACTGAGCACCGAGCTGAGCTCCCTGTGCTACACAGCAGGTTCCCATTAGCTATCTGTTTCACACATGATAGTGTATATGTGTCACTGCTAGTGTCTCAGGTCATCCCACCCTCTCCTCCCCCTAGACCCCATGTTCTCTATGTTTGTGTCTCTACTGCTGCCCTGCAAATAAGTTGTACCATTCTTCTAGATTCCATATATATGTGTTAATATATGACATCTGTTTTTCTCTTTCTTCATTCTGTATGACAGACTCTAGGTCCATCCACATCTCTACAAATGACCCAATTTCATTTCTTTTTATGGCTGAGTAATATTCCATTGTGTGTGTGTGTGTGTGTATATGTATATGTATGTATGTATATATATATATATATATATATATATATATATATATATATACTACATCTTCTTTTTCCGTTCATCTCTGTTGATAGACATTTAGGTGGTCTCTATGTCCTAACTATTATACATAGTGCTTCAGTGAACTTTGGAGTGCATGTGTGTGGTTTTTGTTTTGTTTTGTTTTGTTTTGTTGAATTATGGTTTCCTCAAGGTATATGCCAGTAATAGGATTTTTAATGTGAAAAACAACCAGTAATGTTAAAGAAATGCAGAGGCTGACATAGAGGAGCCTTGTCAAGTATTGTTTCCTGACAGTGCATGATTTAGAGCACCTCCTATAATCATAGAAAGGGCTAGCTTCTGTTTGAGGCAAAGTTTGAGTCCTTATGGATGACTGCAGGTTTCTGACATACTTCTAAAACATAATATGTGTTGGACTTTCTTATCCTGATTGTGAAGTAGTACTACATTCAAAGTATTGTAGAAAAGTTAAACATTGTGAAATACGAAACAGGAAAAAAATCACCAGGAATGATCCATATATATTAGTAAATTAAATACAGAAGTGATACCATGGAGTGGTTCTCTTTCTCTGTCTAGCTTATTTCACTTACATAATGTCCTCATGGTCTGTCCGTGTTTCCACAAATGCCAGTGAATTTTGTAGTTTCTTTGTGTGTGTAAAGAAGGGCTATTTATATATGCCACATTTTCTTTATCCATTCATCCTTTGATGGACATGTACATTGTTTTCCATATCTTGGCTATTGTGAAAAACACTTCAGTGAGCATGGGAGTACAAGTATTTCTTTTAGGTCCTGTCTTCATTTCCTTTGGATATATATATCCAGAATTGGAATTGGTGGATTATGCTGTAGTTCTATTTGTTGAGGAACATACGTATTGTTTTTCATTGTGGTTGTACCAATCTACACTGCCACCAAAAGTGTACATGCGTTCATCAGCACTTTTCTCTTTTTGATGATGGCTAATCTAACATGGCTCCAAAATCACTGCAGATGGTGACTGCAGCCATGAAATTAAAAGACGCTTACTCCTTGGAAAGAAAGTATGACCAATCTAGATAGCATATTGAAAAGCAGAGACATTATTTTGCCAACAAAGGCCCGTCTAGTCAAGGCTATGGTTTTTCCTGTGGTTATATATGGATGTGAGAGTTGGACTGTGAAGAAGGCTGAGCACCAAAGAATTGATGCTTTTGAACTGTGGTGTTGGAGAAGACTCTTGAGAGTCCCTTGGACTGCAAGGAGATCCAACCAGTCCATTCTGAAGGAGATCAGCCCTGGGATTTCTTTGGAAGGAATGATGCTAAAGCTGAAACTCCAGTACTTTGGCCACCTCATGGGAAGAGTTGACTCATTGGAAAAGACTCTGATGCTGGGAGGGATTGGGGGCAGGAGGAGAAGGGGACGACAGAAGATGAGATGGCTGGATGGCATCACTGACTCGATGGACGTGAGTCTGGGTGAACTCCGGGAGTTGGTGATGGACAGGGAGGCCTGGCATGCTGTGGTTCATGGGGTCACAAAGAGTTGGACGTGACTGAGCAACTGAACTGAACTTACTCTAACAGGTATGAGGTGCTATCTCATCATGGTTTGATTTGCATTTCCCTGATGATTAGTGATGTTGAACACATTTTCATGTACCTATTGGCTATTTGTACGTCTTCTCTGAAAAAAATGTCCATTCAGTTCTGCCCACGTTTTTAATATATATTATGGATATTAACCCCTTGTCAGATATACAAGTATTTCTTCCACTCCATAGATTGTCTTTTTGTTTTGTTGATGGTTTCCTTGCTATGCAGTAGCTTTATTTATTTATTTTATTGAAGGATAATTGCTTTACAGAATTTTGTTCTTTTCTGTGAAACCTCAACATGAATCTGCCATCAGATCAGATCAGTCGCTCAGTTGTGTCCGACTCTTTGCGACCCCATGAATCGCAGGATGCCAGGCCTCCCTGTCCATCACCAACTCCCGGAGTTCACCCAGACTCACGTCCATCGAGTCAGTGATGCCATCCAGCCATCTCATCCTCTGTCGTCCCTTTCTCCTCCTGCCCCCAATCCCTCCCAGCATCAGAGTCTTTTCCAATGAGTCAACTCTTTACATGGGGTGGCCAAAGTACTGGAGTTTCAGCTTTAGCATCATTCCTTCCAAAGAAATCCCAGGGCTGAGCTCCTTCAGAATGGACTGGTTGGATCTCCTTGCAGTCAAAGGGACTCTCAAGAGTCTTCTCCAACACCACAGTTCAAAAGCATCAATTTTTCGGCGCTCAGCCTTCTTCACAGTCCAACTCTCACAACCATACATGACCACAGGAAAAACCATAGCCTTGACTAGACGAACCTTTGTTGGCAAAGTAATGTCTCTGCTTTTCAATATGCTATCTAGGTTGGTCATAACTTTCCTTCCAAGGAGTAAGAGTCTTTTAATTTCATGGCTGCAGTCACCATCTGTAGTAATTTTGGAGCCCAGAAAAATAAAGTCTGACACTGTTTCTACTGTTTCCCCATCTATTTCCCATGAAGTGATGGGACCGGATGCCATGATCTTCGTTTTCTGAATGTTGAGCTTTAAGCCAACTTTTTCACTCTCCACTTTCACTTTCATCAAGAGGCTTTTGAGTTCCTCTTCACTTTCTGCCATAAGGGTGGTGTCATCCGCATATCTGAGGTTATTGATATTTCTCCCGGCAATCTTGATTCCAGCTTGTGTTTCTTCCAGTCCAGAGTTTCTCATGATGTACTCTGCATATAAGTTAAATAAACAGGGTGACAATATACAGCCTTGACGGACTCCTTTTCCTGTTTGGAACCAGTCTGTTGTTCCATGTCCAGTTCTAACTGTTGCTTCCTGACCTGCATACAAATTTCTCAAGAGGCAGATCAGGTGGTCTGCTATTCCCATCTCTTTCAGAATTTTCCACAGTTTATTGTGATCCACACAGTCAAAGGCTTTGGCATAGTCAATAAAGCAGAAATAGATGTTTTTCTGGAACTCTCTTGCTTTTTCCATGATCCAGCAGATGTTGGCAATTTGATCTCTGGTTCCTCTGCCTTTTCTAAAACCAGCTTGAACATCAGGAAGTTCACGGTTCACATATTGCTGAAGCCTGGCTTGGAGAATTTTGAGCATTACTTTACTAGCGTGTGAGATGAGTACAACGGTGCGGTAGTTTGAGCATTCTTTGGCATTGCCTTTCTTTGGGATTGGAATGAAAACTGACCTTTTCCAGTCCTGTGGCCTGCTGAGTTTTCCAAATTTGCTGGCATATTGAGTGCAGCACTTTCACAGCATCATCTTTCAGGATTTGGAATAGCTCAACTGGAATTCTATCCCCTCCACTAGTTTTGTTCATAGTGATGCTTTCTAAGGCCCACTTGACTTCACATTCCAGGATGTCTGGCTCTAGGTCAGTGATCACACCATCGTGATTATCTGGGTCATGAAGATCTTTTTTGTACAGTTCTTCTGTGTATTCTTGCCATCTCTTCTTATCTTCTGCTTCTCTTAGGTCCATACCATTTCTGTCCTTTATCGAGCTTATCTTTGCATGAAATATTCCTTTGGTATCTCTGATTTTCTTGAAGAGATCCCTAGTCTTTCCCATTCTGTTGTTTTCCTCTATTTCTTTGCTTTGGATCTGCCATAGGTATACACATATCCCCTCCTTTCTGAAACTCCCTCCCATCCCCCTCCCCATTCCACCCCTCTAGGTTGATACAGAGCCCTTGTTTGAGTTTCCTGAGCCATGCAGCAAATTCCTGTTGGGTATCTATTTCACATATGGTAATGTAAGTTTCCATGTTAGTCTTTCTACCCTCTCCTCCCCTCTCCCCATGTCCATAAATCTGCTCTCTGTGTCTGCTTCTGCATTGCTGCCCTGTAAATAAATTCTTAAGTAGCTTTTTTAGTTTGATGTATTCCTACTTGTTTTTGCTTTTGTTGCCTTTGCTGTTGGTGTCAAATTAAAAAAAAAAAAATCATTGCAAAGTCTAATGTCAAAGAACTTACCCTCCATGTTTTATTCTAGAAGTTTTATAGTTTCAGGTCCTCAATTTAAGTCTTTAGTAAAATTGGAATAGATAGATCACTTGGGTAGCTTTGTAGAGCACAGGTTTTAGAGAGATGATACCAGTTAGAAGGTTGGCCCAGTCCAGGAGAGAAAGAGTAAGAGACAATCACTAAGTTAAGAAGTGGTCATGGAGATGGCAAGGAAGAGAGAGACATGAAGGAACTATTTTCTGTACATTGAAGTCTGAGATGAGCAAACTAGATCTGAATTCTTAGATGCTATTTGTGAAATTCTGGATGATTGTTGTTTGGGGTTATGATTTCTCAGCTTAAACCATATATTATTCTGTAAGTGATCTAATGGTACCCTCGCTGAGAAGGCAAAATGGAGAAAACACTATTGTCAACTCAAATGTTGACACAAGTATGAAAAGTGCTGTAGTTGTTTTATGACTTTATGATTCCATCTTTTTCAACACTGTGTGTGTGTGTGTGTGTGTGTGTGTGTGTGCGTGCTCAGCCGTGTCTGACACTTTGTGACCCCATGGACTGTAGCCCACCAGGCTCTTCTGTCCATGGGATTTCCCAGGCAAGAATACTGGAGTGGGTTGCCATTTCCAACTCTGCAACTGCCAGTAATTATCTACGGTAAGACCAGGCTATGACCCTGACACACTGTCTAGAAGCTTGAAGAAGTGCAAAGGACTTGGTGTAAATTGGTTGTTTCTGAGCTGGAAAGCTTTTTTTGAAACTAAGAAATCTCCTTAACACCATTTGGCTTACAAATTTGAACTCACATAGTATAAAATACAGATATATTTATGCCTGGGATCCGGCTATTTCTTGAAAAGACTAAGAATGTTACTTCCCTGGTGACCTTCCCTGTAGCTCAGACACTAAAGAATCTGCCTGCAATGTGGGAAACCCGAATTCAATCCCTGGGTTGAGAAGAGTCTCTGGAGAAGGGAATGGTAACCCAATCCATCATTCTTGCCTGGAGAATCCCATGGACAGAGGAGCCTGGTGGGCTACAGTCCATGGAAATGCAAAGATTCAGACACGATTAAGCAACTAACACATACAAGAATGTTACTAGAGCAGTCAGTTCAGTTCAATTCAGTCGCTCATTCACGTCCGACTCTTTGTGACCCCTTGAACCGCAGCACGCCAGGCCTCCCTGTCCATCACCAACTCCAGGAGTTAACTCAGACTCACGCCCATCAAGTCAGTGATGCCATCCAGCCATCTCAACAAGTGCATACTGCCCAATATGTTGATGCTATGTCTAAAAATGTCTCTTTAAGTCTAGCAACAGAGGAAGTTATAGATAGAAAATTGGAGATGAGAGTAGACGCCTTAGAAGAGGCAATAATGCATATTGGGACTGAGTTACAGGCTTTAAAAGTGAAAATGGCTCTGTCATGCCACGCTGATTACCGATGGATATGTGTGATATCTTTAAAGGTAAACGAGACAGATTATAAATGAAAAAAAAATTACAAATCATATTTCAGGTGTTTGGAACAGCTCTGACATTGGCCTGGACTTAGGGAAACTTCATAATCAAATACAGACCCTGGAACACTCTCGACTGGATTTTACCACCGCTGGAGCAGCTAATGACTTATTTCACACCTTCTCTAACTTTATTTCTGGAAAAAAACATTCTGTCTAATATCTTTAGTTCTAATTTTGCTTCTCATAATCATCCTTCCTTGTATTGTCAGGATTCTTTGGCAGAACATTCAAAAGCTCGCGACTGAGCTGCCTCTGGCTGTTTTAAGAAATAAAAAAGGGGGAGATGCCGGGAGCCGGCATATTGCATATTGAGTGCATATTGCACACTGAGTGCAGCACTTTCCACAGCATCATCTTTCAGGATCTGGAATAGCTCAACTGGAATTCTATCACTGCCGGTAGCCAGCGTGAGGAACTCCGCCCATGACAAAGGTCATGAGGAAGGAGGCTTGGCATACGCAAAGGCGGGATCAAGCTTCAGGAGTCCCCCTGGAAATTCTCGAGCATATACCCCCAAAACCAGAGTCTGCCTACTTTCTGCTTTGTGCTTTCACCTACACCTCTGACTTTACGGGGGGCTGTCCCCCACTACCTCTCTGAAAAAAGAGTTAGCTTACAGCTCCAGTTAATAATTCCTGGGTGTGACAGTGTTTAACCTACAAACTCCTTTGGAAATCCTCTAGCCTGCCTGAATAGGTTTTTCCGGCCACATGTGATTGTTCAGAGCCTCCCAACTGTGAGAGGCAGGAGATGTTCTAAACTGTCTAAACACAGATTCTTTTGAGTAGTTAAAAGATTGATTAGAAATTGTATTAGTGAAGGGATTTTCACTTTTTGGGCCAATGTTTGCTGCTAAGTTTCCATATCCCTTACCTGCTGTGTCCCTGGCAGTGTATTGATTAATATAATTGGTGTAAGTAGTAGCTTTGATGTTTGTAACCTGGGACCCTTGAGTTAATTCTTTTTCTTGTTATAGCCCACCACACCTTTGCTATGTAGGAATGCAACTTTATCTAATGCTTTTGGAGGGTGGCGCTTGACTTATCACCTTTAGAGAAAAGTAAGTTTTCTGAAGAGTCTTAAAATGTTAACAGGCCTCCGGGCCAGAAGATGATGCAAATCAACTAAGCTTTTGCATATGATAAGTTTGCAGGAAGAAAGCCTGGCTTGCTGCCTGACTCTACCCCTTCCCCCATTATCCTCTATGCATAACTTAAGGTATAAAAACTACTTTGGAAAATAAAGTGTGGGCCTTGTTCACCGAAACTTGGTCTCACCATGTCATTCTTTCTCTTACCTTCTGGCTGAATTATTCAGCCTCTTTTCTCCACTGAATTTCCTCACTGAGCTATCCTTATTTCAGCCTCTTTTCTTCACTGAATTTTACTGAGCTATCCTCATTCTATTACTCTTTATATCCTTAATTAACATTTAATTAAGCAATTGTTTCCTGATCTTCGCCTACGCCGTCTCTCCTTCGAATACCCTGGATCAGCCGGGGCTGGTCCCCGGCAGACGTCCCCTTCTACTCCTGCCCCCAATCCCTCCCAGCATCAGAGTCTTTTCCAATGAGTCAACTCTTCGCATGAGGTGGCCAAAGTACTGGAGTTTCAGCTTTAGCATCGTTCCTTCCAAAGAAATCCCAGGGCTGAGCTCCTTGAGAATGGACTGGTTGGATCTCCTTGCAGTCCAAGGGACTCTCAAGAGTTTTCTCCAACACCACAGTTTAAAGGCATCAATTCTTCAGCACTCAGCTTTCTTCACAGTCCAACTCTCACATCCATACATGACCACTGGAAAAACCATAGCCTTGACTAGACAGACCTTTGTTGGCAAAGTAATGTCTTTGCTTTTCAATATGCTGTCTAGGTTGGTCATAACTTTCCTTCCAAAGAGTAAGCATCTTTTAATTTCATGGCTGTAGTCACCATCTACAGTGATTTTGGAGCCCAAGAAAATAAAGTCTGACACTATTTCCACTGTTTCCCCATCTTTCCCATGAAGTGATGGGACCGGATGCCATGATCTTCGTTTTCTCAGTGTTGAGTTTTAAGCCAACTTTTTCACTCTCATCTTTCACCTTCATCAAGAGGCTTTTTAGTTCCTCTTCACTTTCTGCCATAAGGGTGGTGTCATCTGCATATCTGAGGTTATTGATATTTCTCCCGGCAATCTTGATTCCAGCTTTTGCTTCTTCAAGTCCAGTGTTTCTCATGATGTACTCTGCATATAAGTTAAATAAGCAGGGTGACAATATACAGCCTTGACCTACTCCTTTTCCTATTTGGAACCAGTCTGTTGTTCCATGTCCAGTTCTAACTGTTGCTTCCTGACCTGCATACAAGTCCTTGAAAAGTTGCTGTACCATCCTATGAGTTTTATGTCCTAGAAGACAAACCATTCTAGAAAAATCTTGTTGAAAATGTGGGAGAAAGAAAATAGTCATATGAGCAGCTATTTTTCCATGGAGTTTTTCAGCTAGTTAGAGAAATGAGGCAGAGAAAACACTTCACCCTAGTCCTCCCAAATTCAGTCACATCAGCAAAGTGAGTCTTTAATAGCTTCCATGTACTTAAATTCTGAACATGTTTATTAGAAGAGTTTTAGAATGAAAATGAACTAAGGGTATGAAAAACTTATCTTGTTAGACTTCATGTTTGGTCCAAAGCCAGGATGCTCTTCCTGTCCTGGAGTGTGGCCACAAGATAGATGTGGTTGAGAACTGAGGCATGGCTATAACCCTGCCATTAGGCTGCCAATTGGAGGAGAAGTCAGCAAGTCAATTCTGTCGGAATATCACACGAATGAGCAGGATACAAACCAGAGAAGCCTCAGCCTCATCCTCTCATAGAAACGTTTGTCTTACCTGAGATAGGAAAAGCTAGGACCTTCTTTTCACTGTTTCCTCTTCACTGAAGCAGCAACATCCATAGCTGAACCTCACTTAATTGACTCATTGGTGCCTAAAGATACCCATGAAAAGACAGTTTCTGTTTCTAAAGAGTGTTTATCTGGCCGTGACTTTTAAGTTTAGTGATGCAGAATTGGGAAAAAAAAAAAAGAGAGAGAGAGAGAGAGAGAGAGAAGGACAAACAGCAGTTGAAAACAAAAATTTATCACATCATGTATCCAAACAGGAGTAGGTAGCCTTTCCCTTCTCCAGGGGATCTTCCCCACCCAGGGATGAAACCCAGGTCTCCCACATTGCTGGTGGATTCTTTACCAGCTGAGCCACTAGGGAAGCCCAAGAATACTGGAGTGGGTAGCCTATCTTTTCTCTGGAGGATCTTCCCCCAGGAACTGAACTGGGGTCTCCTGCATTGCAGGAAGATTCTCTACCAGCTGAGCTACCAAGGAAGTCCTTATTCTAATTAGTATGTTCTAAACCTAAATACATTCAACCATTTCATGTTTCATTCTTGCCAGACAAGATAAATAAAATATTTTTTTTTAAGAAACCATCCACAGACAGACATTCACACAATTGTTAGTATAAGCCATCTTTTTAGGAAAAAAAGATCAATTAATACATCAAACTTAAAATCTGGCTTGTTTTGTTCTTCCATGGGAATTTTGTCTATCTAGAAAGATGACCTTATGAATATAAGTATTTTTTCTTTCCTAAAACACTAGTTGTTCAGAAGTTTCCTTAGATATTTCTGCTTTCTTCTCTCCTGATTTTATAATTTCATCAGGAGCTAAGGATATCTAGCTTGTTATACTTTTCTTAGTGAACTGTAAGTTATTTAAAGTGAGTGTATATTTTCTTTCTCCTTTGTTATACGTAGAGAAGATGATGAATGGTTTTCTGCCACTCAAGGTATGAAAACATATATTAGCAAAAGAGATGAAGAAGGCTAAATGCACACATCGTGCTGCTATCTTAATGTGTTTATTAAATCTGCAAAAGCAGAGTGTCTGTCACATGTCAAGCAAACTCAGAATTGGCATATAAAAGGGAATAAGATGGTATCTCCACACTCAACTTCAATGTAGAAGACATTAAGTTAAAACTGTAGTATCAGTTCAGTCGCTCATTCATGTCCGACTCTTTGCAACCTCATGAATTGCAGCACGCCAGGCTTCCCTGTCCATCACCAACTCCTGGAGTTCACTCAGACTCACGTCCATCGAGTCAGGATGCCATCCAGCCATCTCATCCTCTGCCATCCCCTTCTCCTCTTGCCCCCAATCCCTCCCAGCATCAGAGTCTTTTCCAATGAGTCAACTCTTCGCATGAGGTGGATAGTAGGGTACCTTCTATCATAATAAAAACCAAAATAATAGGAGTAAAGGTACATGAAAATTTTGAATTCTTGTGTACCAGAAATCAATCCATACTTAAGTGCATTTGACATACATGATTTCACTTTATTCCAAACTATCCCAAAGACATAGCCATTACTTTCTCAATTTTGTACAAAGTTAATAAACAGAAGGCATACCACGATGAAAGCTACACATTAAAAAAAATTTCATTTTTGTTTGCATTGGGTCTTTGTTGCTGTGCATGGGCTTTCTCTTGTTGCAGAGAGTGGGGTTTCCTCTCTAGTTATGCTACACAGGCTTCACATTGCAGTGGTTTCCCCTGTTGCAGAGCAGGGACTCTAGGGCACATGGCTTCAGTAGCTCTGGCTTACAGGCTTTAGAGCATAGCCTTGATAGTTGTTGTACACAGGCTTAGAAGCTCTGCAGCATCTGGGATCTTCCTGGATCAAGGATCGAACCTGTGTCACCTGCACTGAGCCACCAGGAAAGCCCGTAAGCTGTGAACATCTCTCTGTTCTTTCCTGTCTCTTCATTAAAGAGTTTAGGGTCAATTTAAACACAGATTAATGCCTTTAGAATGTTGGTTACTAATAAAGTGAGTGTTACAACAGTTGCTTAGAAAGAGACGTATAACTCTAACTTTGGGGGTGATTAGTGTTTTAGTAATACTTGGTGTATTATTACTATTCTATATGTTCTAGTATGTTGGGCAAATGCAGTAGTGCTGTACTTAGTGGAGGACTTCATGTAACAGAGGGCTGGGGGGATGTCAAGCTGGAAATGGAGGAACAGGCTTTGTGGACCCCACTAAGTTTATCATGAAAACTGTGGAGCTTCACTGTTACAGACTGGGGAGAATTGATGGCTGTGTAGTAGTCTTAAAGATCCCCTGAAAGAGGAAATGTCAACCCACTCCCGTATCCTTGCCGGGGAAATCCGATGGACAGAGGAGACTGATGGGCTACAATCTCTGAGGTCGCAAAAGAGTAGGACACAACTGAGTGGCTGAGCACACACGCATGCAATAGTCTTGCTCTTTGCCATACAGGATAGGCATCTTATAACCCTTTGGGAAGTGTCAAGACCCAGCCTGGGGAGAAGTCTTTTCTCTTCCAGAAGAAGCCTACTGTCTTACAGCTGTGCCCAGTACCCTGTGCAGGTCAGGATTATTCTAACTGGCTCCTGGGTGATGGCAATCTCCAGCTTTCCTGCTGTTTTATTCAACAACACCATTTTGCCCACAGGGGAAGTTTTGAATTCACTCCTCCCACACTTACTGGATATGGGCTTCCCAGGTACTCAGTGGTAAAGAATCCACATGCAATGCAGGAGACCCAGGGCCAATCCCTGAATCAGAAAGATGCCCTGGAGAAGGGAATGGCAACACACTCCAATATGCTTGCCTGGGAAACCCCATGGACAGAGCAGGCTGGCAGGCTAGAGTCTATGGGGTCGCAGAGTCAGACACGACTTAGTGACTAATCCACCACCACACTTTCTGAATACAGACTATGGGTTGTTGCCTGCATCAGGTTCTGGAAACACAAAGAGTGAGACTAAGTCTTACCCTTGAAGGATCTTATGATTTGAAGGAAGAGAAAGGATTATGCTTAGATATGGCCAACATGATGCTGAATGTGCTGTAAATAGTGGGCTGGAAAGGAAGCTAGGACAGAAGTCAAACGCGTGGTTCAAAGAGCAGGAGCAGGCTTTCCAGAAGACACCACACTTGAGACACTGTTTGACAGAAACGTTTTTCAGCCCTGCCTGCCAGCAGTGGCCCCTCTTCTGCCTCTGCAGAATTACTGTTTCAAGTGTCAATTATCCACTCACATCCTGCCCTGAAAGGGAGACCTGAATCAAGTGTCACTCTTCAGCTCTGTAGCTTTGCAATTTTAAAGGCGATGCGCACATAATTACATCTAATTCACTTTCTTAAGTAGCCAGTGTATTGGGCATCTCTTGTAGGTCCAAATTTTACATTTCCCTGTAGAGCCAGAAGGAGTGAAGGAGCAATTGTATAAAAAACTCAGTGTGGATGTACCTGGCTTAACACTAGCAGAGAGGAAGCCCACTTATCTTAATAAATATCTTTCAAAGGTGTAATATGATCACTTTATGAAGTAAATGGAGATACTCATGCATTTATGGCCAGGGTCAAGAGTTCAATGAAAATGGTCTTATACATCATGATGTCTTGAGTTCAAAAAGCCTTGCTATCAATAATTTTATAGATTTTTTTTCCTGATAAAGACCAAGGAAACTATATATTGGTTGGTGTGAGTCAGAGCCCAGACTTCATGTAAAGTCCATAGATTATTTTATTACCAGAACTAGGGTTAAATAAATACTTCAAATGTTTAGAAAGGAATGCATTTTATTTCTTTTAAGTACAGGCTTCAACTTAGGAATATGTTGTCTTCCAGAAGTTCAAATTCTATTACTTACTTGGCTCAGAAATGATTAGAAATGACATCATCTAGTTATGATCCTATTAACTTATCAATGATAGGAAATCTGACTTAAATCTTACTTAAATTCACTTTCCCTCTTTTTATAGTTGATTGATAATGTTGTTAATTACAGGTGTATAGCAAAGCTATTCATATACATGTGTATATTAATACACACAAACATATATATATAATTTAACATATAAATATATAATTATATATATATATAATTTAATATATGAATATACTTTCTGGAAAGCAAGAGAATTCCAGAAAAACATATACTTCTCTTTATTGACTATGCCAAATAAACAAACTTTGGCTGTGTGGATCACAAATACTGTGGAAAATTCTTAAAGAGATAGGAAACTAGACTACCTTACCTGCCTCATGATAAATCTGTATGCAGATCGAAAAGCAACAGTTAGAACCAGACATGGAACAACAGACTGGTTCCAAATTGGGAAAGGAGTACGTCAAGGCTGTATATTGTCACCCTGTTTATTTAACTTATATGCAGAATGCATCATGTAAAATGCTGGGCTCGATGAAGCACAAGCTGGAATCAAGATTGTGGGGAGAAATATTGATAACCTCAGATATGCAGATGATACCACCCTTATGGCAGAAAGTGAAGAGGAACTAAAGAGTCTCTTGATGAAAGTGAAAGAGGAGAGTGAGAAAGCTGGCTTAAAACTCAAATTAAAATTCATAAAACTGGCTTAAAATTCAGAAAACTAAGATCATGGCATCTGGTCCCATCACTTCATGGCAAATTCATGGGGAAACAATGGAAGCAGTGACAGATTCTATTTTCTTGGGCTCCAAAATCACTGTAGATGATGACTGTAGCCATGAAATTAAATGACATTTGCTTTTTGGAAGAAAAGCTATGACCAGCCTAGACAGCATATTAAAAAGCAGAGACAACACTTTGCCAACAAAGGCCCATCTAGTCAAAGCTATGTTTTTTCCAGTAGTCATGTATGGATGTGAGGGTTGGACTATAAAGAAAGCTGAGTGCCAAAAAATTGATGCTTTTGAACTGTGCTATTGGAGAAGACTCTTGAAAGTCCCTTGGACTGTAAAGAGATCCAACCAGCCAATCCTAAAGGAAATCTGTCCTGAATATTTATTGGAAAGACTGATGCTGAAGTTGAAGCTCCAATCTTTGGCCACCTGATGTGAAGAGCTGACTCATTTGAAAAGACCCTGATGTTGGGAAAGATTGAAGGCAGGAGAAGAAGGGGACGACAGAGGGTGAGATGGTTAGATGGCATCACTGACTCAATGGACATGAGTTTGAGCAAGCTCCAGGAGACAATGAAGGACAGGGAAGCCTGGCATGCTACAGTCCATGGGGTTGCAAAGAGTCAGACATGACTCAGCAACTAAACAATAAAAACTGAATCACATTTCTGTATACCTGTAATGAACACATTATTAATATATAAATTATTTTCAGGTTATTCCCCATTATTGTTAGTTATAAGATATTGAATATAGTTCCTTATGCTACATAGTAGGACCTTGTTGTTTAGCTCTTTTATATATAGCAGTATGGGGTCTCAAAGAGTCTGACGTGACTGAGCGACTAACACTACAACTGCTACTATGCAAAGAAATAGAGGAAAAAAAGACAATGGGAAAGATTAGGGATCTCTTCAAGAAAATCAGAGATACCAAAGGAACATTTCATGAAAAGATGAGCTTGATAAAGGACAGAAATGGTATGGACCTAACAGAAGCAGAAGATATTAAGAAGAGATGGCAAGAATACACAGAAGAACTGTACAAAAAAGATCTTCACGACCCAGATAATCATGATGGTGTGATCACTGACCTAGAGCCAGACATCCTGGAATGTGAAGTCAAGTGGGCCTTAGAAACCATCACTATGAACAAAGCTAGTGGAGGTGATGGAATTCCAGTTGAGCTATTCCAAATCCTGAAAGATGATGCTGTGAAAGTGCTGCACTCAATATGCCAGCAAATTTGGAAAACTCAGCAGGCCACAGGACTGGAAAAGGTCCGTTTTCATTCCAATCCCAAAGAAAGGCAATGCCAAAGAATGCTCAAACTACCGCACCGTTGTACTCATCTCACACGCTAGTAAAGTAATGCTCAAAATTCTCCAAGCCAGGCTTCAGCAATATGTGAACCGTGAACTTCCTGATGTTCAAGCTGGCTTTAGAAAAGGCAGAGGAACCAGAGATCAAATTGCCAACATCTGCTGGATCATGGAAAAAGCAAGAGAGTTCCAGAAAAACATCTATTTCTGCTTTATTGACTATGCCAAAGCCTTTGACTGTGTGGATCACGATAAACTGTGGAAAAGTCTGAAAGAGATGGGAATACCAGACAACCTGATCTGCCTCTTGAGAAATCTGTATGCAGGTCAGGAAGCAACAATTAGAACTGGACATGGAACAACAGACTGATTCCAAATAGGAAAAGGAGTTCCTCAAGGCTGTATATTGTCACCCTGTTTATTTAACTTATATGCAGAGTACATCATGAGAAACGCTGGACTGGAAGAAACACAAACTGGAATCAAGATTGCAGGGAGAAATATCAATAACCTCAGATATGCAGATGATACTACCCTTATGGCAGAAAGTGAAGAGGAACTCAAAAGCCTCTTGATGAAAGTGAAAGTGGAGAGTGAAAAAGTTGGCTTAAAGCTCAACATTCAGAAAACGAAGATCATGGCATCCGGTCCCACCACTTCATGGCAAATAGATGGGGAAACAGTGGAAACAGTGTCAGACTTTATTTTTCTGGGCTCCAAAATTGCTACCGATGGTGACTGCAGCCATGAAATTAAAAGACGCTTACTCCTTGGAAGGAAGGTTGTGACCAACCTAGATAGCATATTCAAAAGCAGAGACATTACTTTGCCTACAAACGTTCATCTAGTCAAGGCTATGGTTTTTCCTGTGGTCATGTATGGATGTGAGAGTTGGACTGTGAAGAAGGCTGAGCATCGAAGAATTGATGCTTTTGAACTGTGGTGTTGGAGAGGACTCTTGAGAGTCCCTTGGACTGCAAGGAGATCCAACCAGTCCATTCTCAAGGAGATCAGCCCTGGGATGTCTTTGGAAGGAATGATGCTAAAGCTGAAACTCCACTACTTTGGCCACCTCATGCGAAGAGTTGACTCATTGGAAAAGACTCTAATGCTGGGAGTGATTGGGGGCAGGAGGAGAAGGGGACAACAGAGGATGAGATGGCTGGATGGCATCACTGACTCGATGGACGTGAGTCTGGGTGAACTCCAGGAGTTGGTGATGGACAGGGAGGCCTGGCGTGCTGCGATTCATGGGGTCGCAAAGAGTCGAACACGACTGAGCGACTGATCTGATCTGATCTGATATATTAATCCCAAACTTCTAATATATCCCTCATCCCCACCTTTTCACTATTGTAACCATCAGTTCATTTTCTATGTCTGTAAGTCTATTTCTCTTTCGTAAATAATTTCATTTGTATCATTTTTTAGATTCCACCTGTAAGTGGTATAACACGATGTTTGTCTAACTTCACTCAGTATGATAACATCTAGGTCCATCCTTGTTGCTACAGATTTGCATTATTTTATTCTTTTCCATGGTTGAGTAATATTTCATTGTATATCTGCACCACATCGTCTTTATCCACTTATGTGTCAATGAACATTTAGGTTGCTTACTTGTCTTGACTGTTGTAAATAGTGCTGCTGTGAACATTGGGGTGCATGTATATTTTTGAATTATGGTTTTTTCTCCATAGACTTTTCCAGGACTGGACTTTCTGGATCATATTACAGTTCTATTTTTAATTTTTAAAGGAAACTTCCTACTGTTTTTCAAAGTGGCTATACTAATTTTATTGCACCAGAGCCTCTTAATGAGAAGATAATCTCAGACTTTCTCTCCTTTCCTTAAATCTCTAGTACTTGGCAACTGAGTCCTCCACCCATCAACTTACTTTTCATAAAAAAAAGAAAGAAAGAAAAATTTAAAAACTCATCATAAGAGGACCATGCCATCTTCGCACTATTAGTTCCACAGCCTGAGCTTCACGTTCATGGGTATACTGGTTTTTTCTCATAGAGACAGGAGAGTGGACTGGCCTCCATCCCCCCATTTCTTCTCAGGATGCCCCCCCTTATTCCTTTTGGAAGAAGGTCCTGTAGTATTGCTTTTCTGCAACCAGTATCTCTTCCTCTACCAGTCATTGCATCTGTATCCTAAACATGTCTTAATACCATCTAATTTTAAAACACTTTGATGCTGCTACAAATACCACTGTATTGAACACGTAGAACTCATTTTTACAGCAAAATTTCCTTTTAAAAAGTCATCAGTACTAGCTACTGACATCTCTTTACCTCCAAGCAAGTTCCCATACTCACCAGCCCAGTGGAATACCTCCTTGAAGATTACTTACATCTCACATTTTGCCAGTGTCAATGAGCAGTTTTCCATCCTCATCATCCTTGAACTCCAACACTAACTGACCTGGTTGAGTACCAACTTAATGTCAGAAACATTCACCCCACTAGGTTCATAAATCTCTAATCTCTTGGTTTTTCCTTCTCCCTAAGTGACAATTCTTCATCCTTTTTCCTTGCTTCCATCCTACTTGACTTCTAAATGTTGCCACGAGCAAATATTTTCCCCTCTATTCTCTTTTATTTTTGACTTAAGCTTCCTTCTTGGTAAACCTCATCCCTATGTGCTGTGTTCAGCTGTGTCTGATTCTTTGCAACCCTTTGGACTGTAGCCCACCAGGCTCCTCTGCCCATAGGATCCTCTAGGCAAGAATACTGGAGTGAATTGCATGCCCTCCTGCAGGAGATCTTTCTGACCCAGGGATCGAAACTGAGTATCCTTCATTGCAGCCAGATTCTTTACCCACTGAGCCACTGGGGAAGCCATCATCCCTACCCATGTCTTTTAAATACTATGCATACATGGATGACTCCTGTACTAAACTCTTCAGCCCAGAGCCCTCTCAGCCCTGATCAGCATCTCCACTTGGGTGTCGAAGCCTAATATGCTTTCCCCTATGCCCTAAGTCTTCCTTAGTGTATTAGGTAGAACCACCTCCATTGATTGCTGAGATCAATGATCCTCAGTCTCACTCTTTCGCTTCCATTTTTTGTAGTCCATCAGTTAACTCCCACAGTTTTCACCATCTCCCCTAACAGGATCCATCTTTCACGAGTTATTATAAGAACATTGCACTTTAACTCCTTTCCTCTGCTTTAGGCTCTGTCCATTTCAGTCCTGCATATAGGAGCCAAGAGATGTGTCTCATCATATATGCTGCTAAGTCACGTCAGTCGTGTCCGACTGTGCGACCCCATAGATGGCAGCCCACCAGGCTTCACCGTCCCTGGGATTCTCCAGGCAAGAACACTGGAGTGGATTGCCATTTCCATCTCCAATGCGTGAAAGTGAAAAGTGAAAGTGAAGTCACTCAGTTGTGTCCGACTCTTGGCGACCCCATGGACTGCAGCCCACCAGGCTCCTCTGTCCATAGGATTTTCCAGGCAAGAGTACTGGAGTGGGGTGCCATTGCCTTTTCCTCATATATAAGGTCATGTTATTTCCATTTTTGACTCCCGTGGCTTCCCATTGTGATGAAATGAAAGTGCAGGTGAGTGACCATTGCTTTGTGTTCCCTGTCTTCCTCTGCACTCTCTTTCCATATCTCTATCATTGGAAACAGTGCCAGCCATGTAGGTATCTTTTCATCTTTTGGATGAACAATGCTCATTCTTGACTATGACATTAAATTTTCTAGTCATTTTGCCTGGAACATTCTTCCCTGAGAAATTGCCAGACTGCCTCCTTTTTGCGGAGAAGGCAATGGCACCCTACTCCAGTACTCTTGCCTGGAAAATCCCATGGACGGAGGAGCCTCGTAGGCTGCAGTCCATGGGGTCGCAAAGAGTAGGACACAACTGAGCGTCTTCACTTTCACTTTTCACTTTCATGCATTGGAGGAGGAAATGGCAACCCACTCCAGTGTTCTTGCCTGGAGAATCCCAGGGACGGGGAAGCTTGGTGGGCTGCCCTCTGTGGGGTCACACAAAGTCGGACACGACTGAAGCGACTTAGCAGCAGCAGCAGCCTCCTTTTTGTGGTTCTGTTGCTATTGTTCACTCAGTCGAGTCTGACTCTTTTGCGACTCCATGGACTGTAGCCTGCCAGGCTCCTCTGTCCAAGGCATCTCCTATACAAGAATACTAGAGTGGGTTGCCATTTCCTTCTCCAGGGTGATCTTCCCAACCCAGGATTGAACCCACATCTTCTGCATTGGCAGGTGGATTCCTTACCACTGAGCCACCAGGGAAACCCTATTATGGTTCTGCTGCTGCTGCTGCTCCTAAGTCACTTCAGTCATGTCCGACTCTGTGCGACCCCATAGACAGAAGCCCACCAGGCTCCCCCATCCCTGGGATTCTCCAGGCAAGAACACTGGAGTGGGTTGCCATTTTCTGCTCCAATGCATGAAAGTGAAAAGTGAAAGTGAAGTCACTCAGTCATTTCCAACTCTTAGCGACCCTATGGACTGCAGCCTACCAGGTTCCTCCTTCCATGAGATTTTCCAGGGCAGAGTACCGGACTACTCCCAACCAAATATTATCTTCTCTCAGAGGCTTTTCCTAACTAGAATACTAGACTCTACTTATTCTCTTTCCTTTTAGTCTTTTTTCCTCTTGTATATAGCTCTTATTAGTACCTGAAATTATGCTGTATATTTATTTAGCACTTATAGTCTTTCTTTCCCTGTGATAATGTGCATTCTGATGTTAGGGACTCTGTCTCCCACAGAATTCCTAGCACCTTCGCTCTGCTTGGCATAGAGTAAGCACCCAATGAATCTGCTGCAGATTCTAGAGTCAGATCACACTTTCATATTGGCAATCAAGCGTTGATTTCTAGAAAGATTTATCATGGTGATTTAGCCAGCTTGCATGTTTCATTTCATGTATTATTTAAATATTATCTTCTGAGAAATAGACATAGAGCTCTTAAACTGATATAATATACAAGATTTGCTAATTCCACTTGTTTCTTCCAAATGGGATTTTGAATGTTCCTGGAAGATGAAGGGAAGAATTGAACTAAGGGTTTCCCAGAGCAGTTACTAATCCAAAACAAATGGTCATATATTAAATTATTTATCCTAGTTCCTGGCTCTTATAAGCAGGCCACAGGGACTGATGTAATCTTTATAGGCAAGACCTTTAGATCTCTGATTGGACAGAAAGTGTTACATAGTGTGAGTCCTGGGCAGAGAGTCTAAAGATGGAGGAGATGTGGGGAGGACTGGCTCCAGGAGAAGGGCAGTGAGGAGGAGGCAGCTGGGGATCTGACTTCCTTAGCCTGTAAGGTACAGGTGGATTGGGACTCAGTCAGCATTGTATGGGTGAGGGAGGGGGGCAGTCAAAGGGAGGAGAGCATAGCATCGTAACATCTGGATCACAGATCAAGGCATAGATGCATGATATATGTATATCATTTATATGTTAACAATGTTTTCATCTACCTTGAAAAAAAGTCACCAGCAATCAACTTAAAAACATATGCATACATAAAGGAGGAGCAATTAGGAGGGGTTCTTAGTCACCCCAGAAAGATATGATTGATGGTAGCTTGGACTAGGGGAGCAGTGGGTAGAAACAGGAAGAAGGTAACAGAGTTGGGAAATAGTTGAACAACCTGATGGATGCTTGCACGGTTCATTGAAATGGGAAACACTGGAAGAGGAGAAGCTTTGGAGGTAAGATAATGAGTCTGGTGAAGTTTAAGGAGCTTTTCAGACACACAAGTGGAAATGTAAAGTACATGTACATGTGTGCTTGCCTGCATGCTCAGTCACTAGTCATGTCTAACTCTTTGTGACCCCATGGACTATAGCCTGCCAGACTCCTCTGTCCTTGGGATTACCCAGCAGGAATACTGAATGTGTTGCCATTTCCTCCTCCAGGGATCTTTCCAACCCAGGAATTGAACCCCGCTCTCTCACATTGGAAGTGGATTTTTTTACCATGGAGCCACCAGGGAAGCCTGGACCAGAGCTCAAAGAAGGTTTAGAGGATTTTAAGCTTGTGATCCATTCACTTTTTGAGTTTTAGACTATAGGTATCCCTTATTTTTATCTTATATGTATTTACCATAATTTAAACAATTAAAGCAAAAATGCTATAGAGTAAGATAGACATCTATGTTCTGATAACATATGACATCCAAGGTTTAAAATTTGTTCAACAAATTTTAATAACCCTGGAAAAAAAAAATACAAGCTCAAGCCTTTTGGATTGAGTCCTTCAGAACAAACTCTGCAAACATGACCCATGAGTGTGTACTTTGCTGACAGAACTGTCCTTGGATCCACAAATATAATTAAAATTCATTGTCATAGCAGCTACACTAAGGAAGCTATGAGGTGGGTGGTGAAAACCTGTCTTTAGGAAAGATAAAGTTATACATATAGGTAATGCTATCATTGTTCAGTCGCGTCCAAGTCTTTGAGACCCTATAGACTGCAGCACACCGAGTTTCCCTATCCTTCACCATCTCCTGGAGTTTGTTCAAACTCATGCCCATTGAGTCAGTGATGCCATACAACCATCTCACCTATATATATAGGTCATAAGGAAAGGCATTTTTTTTTAATGTGAAGGTGAAACGCATTTAAAAACACAAAAAAATAGCAGCAAAAGGGAAACAGAAAAGACCAGGAGCCAACTGAATATCTGGGTGCTCCTCCCAGCTCTGCCCCAGCATGCTGCTTCCGCCCTCTCTGAACCTCATGCTTCAGACTCTAAGATGTAAGTCTGAACTGTGATGCTGAAGCTAAGCTCCAATATTTTGACCACCTGATGGAAAGGCCTGACTCACTGGAAAAGACCCTGATGCTAGAAAAAATTGAGGGTAGGAGGAGAAGGGGGTGACAGAGGATGGGGGAAGCCTGGCATGATGCAGTCCTTGGGATTGCAAAGAGTTGGATACAACTGAGCAACTGAACTAAACTGAAATGATGAAGGAAATGATTTGTCTTACATACAATGTAGCTATTGATGTGTAATAATTCTTGAAGGGTTAGTACAAATATCCCCTCTAAGGCTTTTTATAGGTAAATTTATAAAATCTATTGTCTTTACTAATAAGTCCAAAATTTCTAGAAGAAAAAGAATACTAAGAAATGTGTTGGCAGCTAGATTCTCCTAAGAAATCAGGTGATTATGGAATGTGCAGTGTGCGATATGGACCTGTTAGTACTATCACTTCACCACTTCCTGTGAATGCTAATTGACCTAATAAAGGAATATAAAATTAGAGAGAAATAAGACAGAATTTTTTACAAAAATGTATGAGAAAGACTAAAGCTTTCATTAAAGAAGAACTGTGCTTGAAATAGTGATTGTTTTATTTATTTTTGATTATTTTAACTGTAAATGTGCAACTGACTCTCCTTGAAGCTATTTTGGTGCAAAGCTGATTTCCTGACTTCTTGTTTAGGCTGGCTTGTTTCAACACTTCTTGTGTCTGGCTCTTTTGTGTCCCCATGGACTGTAGCCTGCCAGGCTCCTCTCTCTCTGAGATTTCTCAGGCAACAACACTGGAGTGAGCTGTCATTTTCTTCCCCAGGAAGGTCAGACTGACTACCTGGCTTACTTGCCAGGCTCTGGGGCTCTGTTCCAAGGGAGGCAGGTGAAGCTTAACTCCAAGCCCAAAGGACTGGTACTAGACCACCGTCCACCTACTGGGGCAAGGTACTCTCTCCAGGGACATTTTCTTCTACTGAGTAGCCAAGCTCTCCAGATTTAATTAGCTATGTTGCTTTTTCATCTTCAGTATATCTTTTGCTCTTTAGCTAGTGTGCCAGACAAATGATTTTATCTGTGTGGGGCCACCAACAGAGCTGCTTATTGGAGATAATATAACATTTAATGTATCATGTAACCTCGGGGCTCATGGCTTCATGGGTACCAGACTCTATTTTGCTCATTATGTTATCACTAAAACTGTGCACAGTACCCCAAAACCAGTTGTTCAGGAAATCCTTGTTGACCAGTTGACTGGGTGGAATTGCATTTAAAATGTGAAGGGGAAAGAAAAGGTAAAGTGGTGTATAACTGCTTCCACCCTTAAATAGTAGATGAGATTTCAAGAAGGAGAAATTTAGAGAAAGATTATTACAGAAAAGGTGTGGCATATTTGACTCATGACCTCCTGGACTATAGCCTGTCAGGCTCCTCTGTCCATGCGATTTGCCAGGCAAGAATACTGGAGTGGGTTGTCATTTTCTTCTCCAGGGGATCTTCCCAACCCAGGGATCAAACCTACATAGCAGGGTCCCCTACATTGCAGGCAAATTCTTTACAGACTGAGCCACCAGGCAAGCCGGAAAAGGAAAGCACCTTAAATAAGGAAAATGTTCTGGCGAGGGATGGGGGTAACAGGACACCTTTGAGAAGAGTGAGTAATCTTGTCTTTGTCAAAGTTTACAAAATATTAGGGCTAACCATACACACCACCTTTGTTATGCTAACTATCCTAATACATCACCTTATGACATCTGAACTCTGATGTAGTTCTGTTTCAATTATTTTCCTTACAGTTTGTTTTGTACCTTCTGTTCAGAGAGATAGATAGTGAGAGCTGTGTCAAAAAACACAGGAGCTGAAAAGACTGTAACTTCAATTACTGATTGAAGTGGGAAAGGAGTGTAAAATGCATTTTCTTGCTGTTTCTAGAGCAGGAGGGAGAAAAATAAAATGGCGGGGGGGGGACCTCTTCCCAAGATAGCACAAGACTACAATCTAAAAATCAACATTACATAGAAAGAGAGATGAAAATTAAATCCTGAGAAAAACCTGAAGGAAGACTTGTAGGCAGCATCTTAAAGAGGAGGTGCCAGGGTTGTTATAATTGTGATGCCTAAACTGACTGTGGGAAGATCCCCCGAAGAAGGGAATGGCTACCCACTCCAGTACTCTGCCTGGAGAATCCCAGGGACAGAGGAACCTGGTGGGCTACAGTCCATGGGGTCACAAAGAGTTCAACACAACTAGTGACTATACAACAATTGACAACAGCAAGCTGCTATGTAGGTAGCATAAGAAAAAAGTGAATTATGTACTTTGAATAAAAGCAAGAAATCAGTTGTGCTTTGCAAATGTAGTGTCCGATGTTACTGGTCTTTTCATGTGTCCCCCTGCTTCAAACATGTATTGTACTAGATTGTGGGGACATGGCAGAAGACGTGTCCCTGATCTCAAAAAATTTCCCTCTGGTGGCTCGTGGTAAAAAATCTGCCTGCAAAACAGGAGACCTGGGTTAGACCTCTGGGTTAGGAAGATCCCCTGGAGGGAAGGCATGGCAAACCACTCCAATATTCCTGCCTGGAGAATCCCATAGGCAGACGGGTCACAAAGAATCAGACATGACTGAGTAACTAACACACACACACACTCAATAGCATTATGACTTTCTAATCACAGTGTGATAAGGGCTATGAGGAGAATTAAAGGCTGCTATTAGAATGTTTAACCAGAAGAAATTTAGTCAACAATATTGGGAAAGGGTTCCCCTAAGAGATAACATTTTAATATATAAGCAATCTGTGGATAATCATTTCACAGCTGTTACATGATGATGCTCTGATAAATCTTATCATACTCTTTCATTTTTTACATTTATATATTATATAACATTAGCTCCCAACCATCACTGATCTGTAAATAATACTTTTTTTCTTAGTTAAATGTTTACTGTTTATTATCAACAGCATATTAGTTTTAGAGCAAATTTGTACCACATTGAAGCTGCATGTTCATGTACAATTAGTACATTTTATATTTTATTGGAGCATAATAGCTTTAAGATGTTGTGTTGGTTTCTGCTGCACAATGAAGTGAATCTGCTATATGTATATGTATATCCCCCACCTTAACTCCCTCCCACCCACTCCCCATCCCACCCCTCTAGGTCATCACACCCTTTCATTCCCCTCAGCATGTCTGTATTTGCTATCTCTATGTCTGCATCTCTATTCCTGCCCTGCCCTACAAATGAAATGGTTCATTTGTACCATTTTTCTAGATTATATATATATTTGATATATGATATATATGCTGTGACGTGCTTGATTGCTCAGTCATGTCTGACTCTTTGCGACCCCGTGGACTGTAGCCCGCCAGGCTCCTCTGTTCATGGAATTCTCCAAGCAAGAATACTGGAGTGCGTTGCCATACCCTCCTCCAGGGGATCTTCCCAACCCAGGGTTCAAACCCAGGTCTCCGGCATTATAGACAGATTCTTTACTATCTGAGCCACCAGGGAAGCCCCCTATGAGATAGATAGATAGATACATACATGCATACATACACACACACACACACACACACACACACACATATATATATATATATATATATATATATATATCATATCACATCAACATACAATATTTGTCTTTCTCCTTCTAACTTATTTCACTCTGTATGATAAACTCTAGGTCCATCCACATCTCTACAAATTACCCAATTTCATTGCTTTTTTATGGCTGAGTAATAGTCCATTGTATATATGTACCACTGTTTCTTTATCCATTCATTTGTTGATGGACATTTAGATTGCTTCCATGTCCAGCTATTGTAAATAGTACTGCAATGAACATTGGAGTATATGTGTCTTTTTGAAATAATATGGTTTTCTCAGGATACATGCCCAAGAAAGGGATTGTCAGATCATATGGTAGTTCTATAGGGAGTAGATAGCATATTGAAATCAGAGACATTACTTTGTCAACAAAGTCCGTCTAGTCAAGGCTATAGTTTTTCCAGTGGTCATGTATGGATGTGAGAGTTGGACTGTGAAGAAGGCTGAGCGCCGAAGAACTGATGCTTTTGAACTGTGGTGTTGGAGAAGACTCTTGAGAGTCCCTTGGACTGCAAGGAGATCCAACCAGTCCATTCTCAAGGAGATCAGCCTTGGGATTTCTTTGGAAGGAATGATGCTAAAGCTGAAACTCCAGTACTTTGGCCACCTCATGCGCAGAGTTGACTCATTGGAAAAGACTCTGATGCTGGGAGGGATTGGGGGCAGGAGGACAAGGGGACGATAGAGGATGAGATTGCTGGATGGCATCACTGATTCAACGGATGTGAGTCTGAGTGAACTCTGGGAGTTGGTGATGGACAGGGAGGCCTGGCGTGCTGCGATTCATGGGGTCGCAAAGAGTCGGACACGACTGAGCGAATGAACTGACTGACTGACTGATGGGGTAGTTCTGTGGGGGCTTTTAAGGAACCGCCATAGTGTTCTCCATAGTGGTTGTACCAATTTCCATTCCCAGAAACAATTTCTCCACACTCACCCCAGTATTTATTGTTTGTAGATTTTTTGATGATGGCCATTCTAATCGGTGTGAGGTGACAACTCATTGTAGTTTTGATTTGCATTTCTCTAATGATTAGTGATGTTGAGCATCTTTTCATGTGTTTGTTGGCCATCTGTGTATCTTCTTTGGATAAATGTCTATTTAATATGGTTACTCTTAAGGGCTACTGCATGGCTAAGGGATTATGGAGTGCTGAGTATACGTGCACATCATCCTCTTCTAAAGAGATGGAAAGCTGCTTTTCCAAGCCTGGGGATCATCACGGATAGGAAAATCAGGGGTCATAGACCAAAGATCATCATCATCATCATAATAATAGTAGTAGTGGTGGTTAGCATTCAGCATTTATTATGTGTAAGGAAGATCTCCTGGAGGAGGGCATGCCAAACCACTCCAGTATTCTTGTCTGGAGAATCCCATGCACAGAGGAGCCTGGTGGGCTACAGTCCATGGGGTCACAAAGAGTCAGACAGGACTGAGCAACTAAATAACATCCTCCAAGGTTCCAATATATATTTCTAATTAAAACTTAAAATTTCGCATATAAAATAATTTTTGTGTGCTAAGTCACTTCGGTCGTGTCCGATTCTGCAAAGCTATGGCTTGTAGCCTACCAGGCTCGTCTGTCCATGGGATTCTCTAGATGAGAATAGCAGAGTGGGTTGCAGTGCCCTCCTCCAAGGGATCTTCCTGACCCAGGGATCAAACCTGAACTTCTTATGTCTTCTGCATTGGCAGGTGTGTTCTTGACCTCTAGTGAATATACCTGGGTGGTATATACATTTTTATCCTTAGTTTAAGGAAACCATAGTAAGTACATAGTTTATTAACAACCTTCAGTATAAACAAATATCAAGTAAATTGCACTAGTTACATATCATAGTTTTTAGCATAATTTTGTAAATACTTTGCTGTTTTTTCTCAAAATTATACCTTTTACATTTGTGTAGTTTTGTTTGCCCTCTTACAAATTAATCTTTTTCAAAATGGTTCTGTATTCCTAGTGTCCTCTTCATTTCTTGACATACTTCTGTAACAAACATATAATCATTGAATGTTTTTTTCACCACAAGATTACAGCAAAAAACACAGCTTTCATAATTGTTAGTAAGATTTTGAATGAACAGTGAAACTACTGCTTTTCCTTTACTAGTTTAGGATAATCTCACAAAAGATGCCACAGACTAATTTCATAGCTGAAACAAAACCAGAACACAGCATACCAACAGACACTTATTTTGAGGTTAAAAAAAAAAAATATATATATATATATATATATATATATATTAAAGGCTACATATAAATTAAATTAAATTCTGCATATAAATGTAGAATTTATGTTTGAAAATATATTAAAGTGATGTGATTCTTTTGAGTATCATAAGTACCAGCTTTCCTGACAGTTCAGTTGATAAAGAATCCACCTGCCATGCAGGAGACCCTGGTTCAATTACTGGGTCAGGAAGATACCCTGGAGAAGGGATAGGCTACCCACTCCAGTATACTTGGGCTTCCCTTGTGGCTTAGCTGGTAAGAATCTTCCTGTAATGCGGGAGACCTGGGTTCAGTCCTTGGGTTGAGAAGATCCCCTGGAGAAGGGAAAGGCTACACATTCCAGTATTCTGGCCTGGAGAATTCCATGGACTGTTATAGTCCATGGGGTCACAAAAAGTCGGACAAAACTGAATGACTTTCACTTCACTTCAACATGATTCTATTAACTTCCGCTAGAAGGCAATGGCACCCCACTCCAGTACTCTTGCCTGGCAAATCCCATGGACAGAGGAGCCTGGTAGGCTGCAGTCCATGGGGTTGCAAAGAGTCGGACACGACTGAGCGACCTCACTTTCACTTTTCACTTTTATGCATTGGAGAAGGAAATGACAACCCACTCCAGTGTTCTTGCCTGGAGAATCCCAGGGATGGGGAACCTGATGGGCTGCTGTCTATGGGGTCGCACAGAGTCGGACACGACTGAAGCGACTTAGCAGCAGCAGTAGCAGTTACTTAAAAACAGCTGTTATATTAGTGGTAAAGTGATTTCTGGAAAAGTCAATACCTAATGAATGGAATATCTTTATTTACTTTCTTTATAGTCTTATATCTCATGATTTGCAGCTAGGCTGGAGTTGGCAAATATAGTACACTGTTAACTGAGGTTTATTGACTACAAAGATTAGAAATAAATGTAGGTGCTTTGTAAAAGCATTGGCCTTTTGTTTTCCATTTCACATTTGCTTCAGAGTTGAAAAACAGCTACTAAATTAAGCCTGTACACATAAATATTGGACTTCCCAGGTGGCACAGTGGTAAAAAAAATCCATCTGCCAATGCAGGAGACACAAAGGACGTGAGTTCAACCCCTGGGTCAGGAAGATCCCCTGGACAAGGAGAGGGTGACCCACTCCAATATGCTTGCCTGAAGAATTCCATGGACTGACGGGCTATGGTTCATGGGGCCACAGAGTGTCAGACATGACTGAGTGCACATGTGCATGCCCGCGCGCATGCACACACACATGGACACACATCACTGATCCATCAGCTGGTACATCTGAAGAAAATTCAAGATTCTTTTACCTACTCGGAGCTCAGATTGGACTATGCATTGTTTTCACTATGTTAACAAAACCAGTAGGATATGAACCGAGCATTACCTAAGACAATGTTCCCTTCACATTTTCCTGTGAGCCTTTAGATAGCCAGTGTTTTAAGTGTGCATTGATTTATCTTGTGTCTTTTCTTTTTCCCAGCTCAGTGTGTTTATAAACCTCCTGCAGAAAGTCTTGAATTTTGTGAAATTTGCACTTATGTTTTTTTGCAGATTGCACTAGTGTGCCTTAGTAATTGTATAATTGATTTCAGTCTAGTTTCACATCTCCATACTCTTCTCCATAAACACTGTACCAATTTACATTCCCACCAACAGTGTGGGAGAGTTTCCTTTTCTCCACACCCTCTCCAGCATTTATTGTTTGTAGATTTTTTGATGATGGGTATGAGGAGACAACTCCCTGAAGTATTGATTTGCATTTCTCTAATAGTGATGTTGAGCACCTTTTCATATGCTTCTTGGCCATTTGCGTGTCTTCTTCAGAGAAATGTCTCTCTAGGTCTTCTGCTTATTTTTTTATTGTGTTGTTTATTTTTTTGACATTGAATTGCATGAGTTGTTTTTATATTTTGGAGATTATGGACACCAAGGGGGAAAAGACAGGGTGGAGTGAATTGGGGCATTGGGACTGACATATATAATCCCCATATTTTTGATACTATGTATAAAATAGAAAATTAATAAGAACCTACAATATAGCACAAGGGAATCTATTCAATGCTATGTGGTCACCTAAATGGGAGGGAAATCCCAAAAAAGTGGGGATATATGGAAATGCATAGCTGATTCACTTTGCTGTACAGCAGAACCTAACACAATGTTCTAAAGCAACTACACTCCAGTAAAACTTTAAAAAATAAAAAGAAAGCATGGAGAAGTATGCACGTACTCCTAGGGACCTGCGAGTGACACAGGTCACCTGTACCATGTTCTGTTGACCAAAGCGCGTCCAAGGGGAGTGGGGAAATCAACCCTACCCCGCCTTGTATCCATGGCTTTCAAATGTGAATTTGGAAAAAGAATCGATGCCATCTGGGAAACCAGTCTTTCACAATCACATTATACTTTCTGAACACTATTTAAGAAACAGCAGCCTTTTACATTTTCTAATACTGTGATCCAAGATGAATTGCTGAACTCCATGTTCCTGTGTTTTCACCAACAGTGAAACACCCTTCCAAAGTTCTATTGTTTTATACACTGCTGGGAATTCTGAGTGATGGAAGATAAAGAGGCATCTAGTAGGGCTATGTTTTGTTTGTCCACCCTGGTGGCTCAGATGGTAAAGAATCTGCCTGCGGTGAGGGAGACCTGGGTTCAGTCCCTAGGTCGGGAAGATCCCCTGCAGAAAATGGCAACCCACTCCAGTATTCTGGCCTAGAGACTTCTATAGACAAAGGAGCTTGGCAGGCTACAGTGCATGGGGTCACAATGAGTCAGATACAACTCAGCAACTAACACTTTCACTTTTACTTTCACATCAGAAAGTATTAAGTATGTTTTTAAACATGTACTTTGTAAATAGTATTATTATATCATCTTTTTAAGTATTTTTGATTATTTTTTTTAGTTTATGCTATTATTTAACTGTGCTAGGTCTTTGTTGCTGCTGAAGGGCTTTCTTTTATTCGTGGCGATTGGGGTCTCCTCTCTGTAGTTACGTGCACAGACTTCTTGTGCTGGCTTCCCTTGTTGTGGGACACAGGCTTGTGTTTTATTAAGCCGTCTGTGTGCAGAAAAGCGACACCACGTTAGTCTCCTGCTGATGGGAGAGAAGACCCAGTGGGGATTCCTGGCAAAGACAAGGCTGCTCATCATTTTAGAAAGTACTTATGAAATGGCTTTCTTCCTCTGAGACCAGCCTCAGAATGGCAGGGAATTTATAGGTCAGCCTGTAAATTCTGTAAACTCTGCTGGTCAGTACTGTTCACCTCTGACCCTCTCCTGACAAAGGACCCACTTGGAGATGGGAGGGAAGGGTCTTGAGAAGATGAAAGGAAAAGACTATAAAGACTGCTGCTGCTGCTGCTGCTGCTGCTAAGTCGCTTCAGTCGTATCCGACTCCATGCGACCCCATAGACAGCAGCCCGCCAGGCTCCCCCATCCCTGGGATTCTCCAGGCAAGAACACTGGAGTAGTTGCCATTTCCTTCTCCAATGCACGAAAGTGAAAAGTGAAAGTGAAGTCGCTCTTCCGACTCTTCAGAGTGTGTCCGACTCTTCCCGACCCCATGGACTGCAGCCTACCAGGCTCCTCCATCCATGGGATTTTCCAGGCAAGAGTACTGGAGTGGGGTGCCATCACCTTCTCTGATTTAATTGGGAGGCACATGTTGAAAAGAGATAGAAAAGATGCCTGGATCCAAAAGTAGACCACGTTGGAAGTCAGGGAGATTCGCTGCCTTAACAAGCACCGCCACAGTGTTAAAGTAAAAAGATATTTGTATTTCAGCCCATATGCACCCTGAAATAGTGACATTCACAAACAAGTTGCTCCTATTTTAAAGCACATATTGAAAATAATTGGTGATTCTCTAATGTTTGCCTATGTTTAAATCACTTATCATTCTTTCTTCTCCATATTCTTTTTTCACAATAAGAAAAAGCAATCCTTGATTTTAAATTTCACTGGAGGACGATGAATGGCAGGTGTTTGACCCCAAGCTACCTGGGCACCTGCTGGAGAATGAAAAGAGCTGGCTTGACAATCACTGTCAGGCTTTTCAAAGCCCACCTTCAAGACACGTAGCACAGCTGTAAAATGCTAGAGAAAGGTGCCTGCTTTTCAAAAATGGCAGGCAGTCATGAGGACAAGAAAGATTGCTTCTCTATTTAAAGCACTGTGAAGCCATGCAGCACCACAGAGGTCCAGGCATGGCACAGTGCCCAGGACACACACAAAAGAGCTACCATTTATTCAACATTCACTAGGTGATGGGCAGTATGCTATGCTGTGCACAGTCAGTCGTGTCTGACTCTTTGCGACCCCATGAACTGTAGCCTGCCAGGCTCCTCTGTCCTTGGAATTCTCCAGGCAAGAATACTGGAGTTGGTTGCCATTCACTTCTCCAGGGGATATTCTCCACACAGAAACTGAACCTACATCTCCTACATTGGCAGGCAGATTCTTTACTAATGAGCCACCAGGGAAGCTCTTAAATGGAAATATGCTAAATATGCCTAATTCCATCCTCATGCTAACCTTGCAAGAGAGGGGGCATCACTGTCCTCATATCCCAGAAGAGGAAAATGAGGCTCAGAGATTCAGTGATGCTTGTACTCAAAACCAGGTGGCTCAGTGGTGAAGATCCATGTGCCAGTGCAGGAGACTTAAAGGAGGTGGGTTCAATCTCTGGGTCGGGAAGATCTCCTGGAGGAAGGCACGGCAACCCACTCCAGTATTCAGAGAAGGATACAGTATTCAGATATACAATATTCAGAAAAGTACTCAGAGGAGTATCCAATATATGGAGGGAGCCTGAAAGGCTACATGAGGTCACAAAGAATCAGACACAACTGAAGTGACATAGTGAAAGGTTGTTGCTAATCTGTGAAAGATGCTCAAATTCTTGGCCTCCAGAGGAGAGGAATTCCATCCGGGGCCAGTAATGAGGCTTGATCGCTCAGAACTTTTGTGTAGTAAAATTTTATTAAAATATAAAAGAGATAGAGAGCGCTTCTGACATAAGCATCAGAAGGGGGCCCCCCTGCTAGTCTTTAGCTGGATGTTATAGAGCTGCTGCTGCTGCTGCTAAGTCGCTTCAGTTGTGTCTGACTCTGTGTGACCCCATAGATGGCAGCCCACCAAGCTCTGCCATCCCTGAGATTCCCCAGGCAAGAACACTGAAGTGAGTTGCCATTTCCTTCTCCAATGCATGAAAGTGGAAAGTGAAAGAGAAGTCGCTCAGTCGTGTCCAACTCTTCATGACACCATGGACTGCAGCCTACCAGGCTCCTCCGTCCATGGGATTTTCCAGGCAAGAGTACTGGAGTGGGGTGCATAGAGGTACTAGCAGGCTGCTAATTGGAGAAAAGAAATGTCTCAAAACTCAGAGACTGGCACCAGGCCCTTCGCCCACAGCATGCATTTTGAGATAACATTGGACAAGGTGAGCTGTCCTGGGCCATGAAACGATTGACATGAATCTTGAAAAAAGGCATGTTTCCAGGCAAAGACATAGTCTCATTATTATAGCTTAAGAGAATATTTGCATGAGTAAAACATACTGGCTTGTCAAGTTGGTTCTGAGTCTTAGGCGGAACTGACTTGACGACATAGTCTAGGCTAAATATATAGTTCATTAACATGGCTTAAAACAATCATTTCCATAAGAAAAACGCAATGGTTAGCTCAAGGTTTGAGAAAAGTTTAGGTAGAGCTAGGTGTCATCATGGCAACACAGAATTTTAAGAGATACCTCATTTTAAATTTGTATGCTGCTGCTGCTGCTGCTAAATCGCTTCAGTCGTGTCCGACCCTGTGCGACCCCATAGACGGCAGCCCACCAGGCTCCCCCATCCCTGGGATTCTCCAGGCAAGAACATAGAGAAGGGGAAAAAATCTAACACTTGTTTCCTCCTGCCACTTAAGAGAGAGATACAAATATCTGACACTTGACTCCTATTTCCTCCATTTGGAGACCCCTGGCCTTCCTGCCAGTTACCCTCTCATTCCCTGCTTTTCTTTCAGGAGAATTATGTTGCCTAGGGAAAGGGGCATCGTTCTCATTCTGTAACTGCTTCCAAGCTGATACAGGGCATTGAATTGGTCAGGCAACATATTCTCCTAACCCTCATATTGAGGGTCTCCGATCCAGGGGCCCCAAGTAGTAGTTAGAGGAAGCTGTTGCAGTCACAGGAGTTTGAGCAACGAATTGTAACTTAAAGCCTTCATGCAACTAGAAACAAATCCAGTTACACAGTTACAGATGAAGGGAGCAAATAGCAGAAACAGAACAATCAGCAAAGTTAAAAGTCACATTATGTCCATAGTTAAGGTACAAGTGTTGCACCAGTCCATTTTAGGACTGTTAGATGTCATCAGATTATGAAGAGGCATCACTTATAATTGCTATTGTCGAAGGTATTCACAGACTTGGAGAAAGTCTTTTCCTTGAAGTGGAGATGTCCACCATGGGAAGCCTTCCACTGATGAAGAGGGGAGGGCTCCACAGACCCAGCAGTTAGACAGATTGTGGAATGCAGTGTAGGAGTGATCCCAGGACAGGAAGGCATTGTCTTGAGGATCAAATGGCAGACTCAAGATTTTTGGAGTCAACACAAGCAGGCTTACATAGAGTATCAGGCCCATCTGGAAAGTACAAAGTCAGAGCACAGAAAGTAAAGACGTAAAATGATTTCACTAAGTTCTGGTCAGGGTGCCCCTCTCAACTCAAGTGTGATGTAACCACGAATCAATTCCTGGCACTTTGACAGCTGTGGGAGAAGAAAGAATAACCTGGTAAGGGCCTTCCCAGGGTGGTGGCCCCCAGATCCCAATGTTTTTATCAGGACCTCAGTTCCTGGCTCAAATAGATGCTTGCTTGACTCAGAGGCTGGGTCAGGAGTCACCTCCCAGAGTTCCATTAATGTACCTTTTGAAAAGTTGAAAGTCGAGTTACATAATTAGTTAATTCCAAGGCTTCAGGGAATATCTGTAACAATGTCTATAACAATGTCTGTGTGTAAGAAAGGCCTCCCATAAAAACATTCAAACGGGGATAATCCCTCCTTTCTGGGGGCAGTTCAAGACCTCATTAAAGCTATGCGTAGAACTTTAATCCAATTGTCCTGCATCTCTTGAGTTAATTTGTGCAGATGTCTTTTGATGATGTCGTTAGCTTGGGGTCTCCAGGAACAATGTAAGTGATATTCTATTCCTAGCTTTTGACACCCACTGAGTTACAGCAGCTTTAAAGGCTGACCCATTGTCATTCTGAAGGCTCCATGGCAGCCCAACCCTGGGAATAATTTCATGATTAAAATTCTTATAACCTCCTTAGCCTGCTCACTACGACAGGGAAAAGCCTCAATCCATCCAGTAAAAGTATCCACCCAAACTTGTAAGCAAGAATACCCATTAGCTTTTGGCATATGAGTAAAATCAATTTTCCCATCCTCTCCAGGATATTTTCCACTTCATTGTAATACAGATTTTGCTGGCTTTTCTGTCTTTGGGTTATTTTTCTGACAAACCTCACATCTTGTGATAATGTTCTTTAAAGTTTTCATTACATTTTTACCGTCAAACAAGTGAGAAGCCATCTGGTAAGTACTCTCAACACCTAAATGAAAGCTCTGGTGTAAACACTTAAAAATTTTCCATTGAGCATTTTCAGGAATCGTCCATTCTCGGACTGTAACCATGCTTTTTCAGTAATCTTTGTTCCTCTTTTCTCATATCTTTCTAATTCGTCCTCAGTTATATTGTGGTTTTTCCTGTTCCACAGGACCTGTCCAGATCAAAGGCGTCTGCAGTGAAAGGGTTTCCTAAAGTGCCGCTTTCCTGGCTTGACAGTCAGCCAGCTGATTACCTTCAGCTACTTTACTCCCATCCCTGCTGTGCCCTTTGCAATGCATAATAGCTATTTCTTTAGGACAATACACAGCAGTTAAAAGTCTCTCAGTCTCTCTGAAATGCTTAATAGGTTCTCCAGTTGCCATTTTAAACTTTCTTTCCATATTGCAGCACGAGCATGTAAAGTCAAATAAGCATACTTAGAATCAGTGTAGATATTTACTCGCTGCCCTTTGCTTAATTCTAGAGCTCGGGTCAGAGCCACAAGCTCTGCTAGTTGAGCACTTGTTCACTGGGGGAGAGATTTTGCTTCTAAAACCTGTTCAGCCATCACCACGGCATAACCTGCTTTATGCTTCCCATCTCAAACAAAAGGACTGCCATCTGTAAATATTTCCATGTCAGGATTGTCTAAGGGGGTATCCATCAGATCTTCCTGACCTGCATAGTTTAAAGTCTGAAATTGGGAACAATAGTGATCAGGTGTTTCATTTTCCTTCTCAGGAAGGAAAGTGGCAGGATTTAAGTTTCCACAAACTTTAAGCTTAGTTACTGGTCCTTTTAACAACAATGACTGATATTTAAGAAGCCTACTGTCTGTCATCCAAATATTAACCTTAGAGTTTAACATTCCACTCCTATAGGCTGCTGGTGAGGCCCTCGGGGTTGTGTCAAAACTCCCAAGGCCATACCTTTTCTTTCAGTGACAAACAAATTAAATTCTGACCCTGTGGGCAAGCTCAAAGCAGGAGCTTGCAGGAGAACAGTCTGAAGAGCCTTAAAAGCCTTTTGAGTATCTGGAGACCAAACCAGCTTGTCGGTTTAGGCCTGCTGAATTTCACTTATAAGTTTATATAAAGGCTGGGCAAGTTCCCCATAACCCAGAATCCAAATGAGGCAGTAGCCTGTGATTCCAAAAAATCCTCTCAGTTGTCTTCAAATCATAGGTAGAGGATGATTTAACATAGGTTTAATTCTAGAAAGCAAACTGAAAAATATTTGGCTCATTCGAGAATTTCAGACAGTAGAGTACAAGAATTAGGCACCACGGGGTGTAAAGGAACTACCACCTCATTTATTATACGTAAATCTTGGACTAGTCTCCATTTACCATTTGATTTCTTTATACCCAAAATAGGAGTCTTGCATGGACTGTTACAGGGAATTAATAGCCCCTGCTCCTTTGAATTCACAATGATGGGTTCCAACCCTTCCTTAATCTCAGGTTTCAGAGAATACTGCTTTTTTGTGGAAATACATGTGGGTCTTTGAGCTTAACAACTACAGGAATAGCATCTGTGCTTGACCCACAGATTTTCCATCAGCCCATACTCTAGGATTTACATTTTGTTCAATTAAAGGGAGATAAAAGGAGGGCTCCATATTCATAAAAACAGAGCCATGGGCCTTGCTCAGTATATCCCTCCCCAAAAGGGGTGAGGGAGACTCTGGCACAATCAGAAGCTCATGTGAAAATAGCACAGAGTCCCAGTTGTAGCTTAGAGGATGACTGAAATAATAACATTTGGCTCATCCAGACAGTCACATTATGGAAGCAGATCAGGAAGAAAGTGGGGCTTCAGTAAGCACAGAGTAAGTTGCCTCAGTGTCCAGAAGGAAATCAATTGATTCCCCCCCACCTCTCACAGTTATTAATGCCCGGGGTTCCTCAGATGTAATTAGGATGGGAGCTTGTGTGGGGACCCCTGGGCACCTTCAGTCCTGATTGTCTTAAGAGTCCAACTTCTGAAACCTATGCCTCTGGGAGCAGTCTCTCCTCCAGTGTGGTCCCTTGCAGACCAGACACAGAGCTGGGGGCGGCTTAGATTCCTGAGGGCAATCCAGCTTGAGGTGCCCCTCCTTTCCACAGTAATAGCAAGCCCATCTCTTTTCACTTGGGTCCCTCTGGGCATTTTTCTCAGGCTGTTTAAGAATGATTCTGACAGCCATTACAAGGGCTTCTGCCTGTTCCGTTGTCTTTCTTTTCCTCATATTGTCTCCCATAATAGACTGTTTGAGCCAGTTGTAACAGATTATTTAAAGTCTGATTTGGTCCATATGCCTGTTTTAATAGCTTACAGCTGATATCTGGAGCTGACTGAGTTAGAAATCTATCTTTTGAGATCACTCTTCCCTCTTCACTTTCAGGATCAATCTCAGTGAATCTGCAAAGGGCTTCTCTCAGTCTATCTAAGAATTTACCAGGAGTTTCCTTCTCTTCCTGTTCTATGTTTACGGATTTGGCATAAAGTCTTAGCACACGCTTGCCTGAGTCCTTCAAGAATACATCTGACAAAATGACTCTGATCCCATCTTCCTTTAGCCGTGTTATAGTCCCAATCTGGTTCTATAGTTGGGACTGCCTGATTCCCAGTGGGGAGGGAAGTAATCTCATCCTCTCTCTTCTCTACTGATTCCTTACCAAGCCATTCATTTCTATAGGTAACCACTTTCCCCAAAACTCGAGTTCTCCAGTCAGGAGTTAGCATTTGTCCCAGGACATACATCTCTCCAAATAAGGTCATAAGGTAAAGTTAGTCCCATAAAGGCTTCTATATATATACATGTTTCTTAATTATAATACTGTTTTATGGTATTCTAATATTTATATATATATATATATATATATATATATTATCATCTCGACCACAATTGGGACTGTTTGAAAATCTACTGAGACTGAGACAACCCTTCCTGGGGGAGTTCCCTGACTTTTAGTTTGCTCAATTTGGAGCCCCAAGTATGGGGGCAAAGTAGGAGAATGGTGGGAGCTGAAGGTTTCACACCCAAATCTATACCCTTAGGACATAAGTCTAGCGTGTCTCACAGAGAGAAAAAGGGCAACACGTATGCTACTTCTACCCATTTCCCTTGTTTTCTACAGGACAGGTCTAATTGTAAAACAGTATTATAATTAAGAGACCCTCCAACCGGCCACCATTTTCCATCCTCCAATGGATACCGTGGCCATGCAGGATCACAGAGGAAAATCAGACATGTCTTCTTTAAGCTCTGGGGATCAAATCTATCCCAGTTTTTCAGGATACAGTTCAAAGGAGTGAGGCTAGAATCGTTAGCTCCCATCTGTAAGAGAGGAAAAAAAGCGACCAGTGCCCTCTTTCTACTAGAAGCATCCCTCCCTGCCCTAGATGGGGCTGTAGACACACTTTACACCAAAGCTTTCCTTCCCTGGTCGGACTTAGTCTGTCCCTTACTGACAGATACCATACTCGTCCCTCCCAGCTCTGCCACTGAGGCAGGGTGAAGATGTACCAGGGGTAGACCTGATGGCATCCCAGACTGATGTCCAGTTCCTTACCATTAAAACCTTGCTTGCTTCTGATGTCACCTGGGGTGTAATCAGAGTAACCTTCCAGAATGCCTCCCAAGCTAAGACTGCTGGGAGAAACATTCATCTCCTGAGTGCCTGTGCATGATCCTGAGTATATTCCTGACCACAATAAGACCAGTACAAACATAAAACTAAGATGTTCCTTCCAAGTGTCACCACACAAGTATCAGAGACAGTAAAAGAGATGGTGAAGGGCTGGCCAGTGAGGAAAAAGTGATTTTTGTCCTCTAGTTATTAGGGCCAGTCCTTCCAGTTCATTCTCACAGATTCTACAGAAAGAATATCTAAGGAATTGGGACAAAAGCCATTGGAGAGCCTCCTCTGGTCCACTAAGAGCTAGCATTACCAAAGGGAGAAGCCCACTGTACTTCCTGAGTAACCTTTAACCTGAGAGATGCTCTTGGATCTAGAGCTCCATCTAGCTTCCAAACTTTCAACTCCTAGCCAGGTTAGGCACTTCCTGACTACTAATCCAAGTTTGGGACCTAAGTAACAGTACACAGTAACAGCATAGATCACAAGTCCCTTGAAAGTCTATAATTCAACAGATTAGGTTAGTAGTTCTAATTCCCAAGAAGTTATGAAATGATCAGAGACAGGAAAGTTTGACCAAGAAAGGAGAGATTGCTCCACACACTTTGTCTATCTCTGGCTGCTCCCTTCTCTGGGAGATTAGGTGTCTCTTGGCCTTGGCAGGTCAGCATAATTCCCGGACAGGTTTCTGCCATAAGCCATATGCGGTTACCGTGGAACCGCAGAGCAGGGCTCCTCACTTGTTTCACGCAGGTCGTGTCATTCATTCACAGAAGCACACAGTATAGTTAGTAAAGTACAGCAGAAAATATGCTTGCTAGGAGAACAAAGAACTAGAGCTCCAAGCATCCTTACCTTGTCCTGAAGAATCCCAGATGAACCCCCAACATGAAAGGTTGTTGCTGAACCACGAAAGATGCCAAGATTCTTGGCCTCTGCAGGAGAGGACAAGGCTTGATCACTCTGAACTTTTGTGTAATAAAGTTTTATTAAAGTATAAAAGAGATAGAGAAAGCTTCTGACATAAGCATCAGAAGGGGGCAGAAAGAGTGCCCCCCTGCTAGTCTTTAGCCGGATGTTATAGAGCTACTAGCAGTCTGCTAATTGGAGAAAGGAAATGTCTCAAAACTCAGAGACTGGTACCAGGCCCCTCACCCACAACATGCATTTTGAGATAACATTAGCACATGGTGAGTTGTCCTGGGCCATAAAACAATTGACATGAATCTTGAAAAAAGGCATGTTTCCAAGCAAAGACAGCCTCACTAACATAGCTTAAGAGAATATTTGCATGAGTAAAACATACTGGTTTGTCAAGTTGGTTCTGAGTCTTAGGTAAAACTGACTTGAAGATATAGTCTAGCGTAAATACATAGATCATTAACATTGCTTAAGACAATCATTTCCATAAAAAAAAAAAAAAAAAAAAAAAAACGCAGTGGTTAGCTCAAGGTTGGAGAAAAGGTAAGTTTAGGTGGAGCTAGGTGTCATCATGGCAACACAGAATTTTAAGAGAAACCTCCTTTTAAATTTATATAGAGAAGGGGGAAAAATCTAACACTTGGTTCCTCCTGCCACTTAAGAGAGAGGTACACATGTCTGACACTTGCCTCCTATTTCCTCCACTTGGAGACCCCTGGCCTTCCTGCCTGTTACCCTCCCAATAGCACACACACAGGTACTCAAAACCAGGCTCCAGAGCTCGCCTATAGCTAGTGTGTGCTTGTTGTTTAGTCACCCAGTCGTGTCTGACTGTTTGAGATGCCATGGACTGTAGTCCCTCAGACTCCTCTCTCCATGGAATTCCCTAAGCAAGAATTCTGGAGTGGGTTGCCTTGCCTTTCTCCAGAGAATATTTCCTACCCCGGCGTCAAACCTGCATCTCCTGCATTGGCAGGCAGATTCTTTACCCATGAGCCACCTGGAAGCCCTTATTGGAGCGTAGTTGGTTTACAATGTTGTCTTAGTTTCTGCAGAGCAGCAACGTGAATCAGCTATACATACTCATACATCCCGCCTTTTGGATTTTCTTCCCATTTAGGTCACCACAGAGCACCAAGTAGGGTTCCCGGAACTATTTTATTGAAATTCAAATAGAGGTTTTCATCCGTGCTGCAAAGCAGTAGCCTTAAAAAAGATAACCTTTCTGCTCTCTCCTAGAGATTTAATTTCTTCCTACTTGGTCTGTTCATGTTGTAATATTTTCCCTGCAATGTTATGCAGAGTTTATTGATGCCACTGTAATTAAAATGTTCCCCTGTGTCACATGACTTTCTCTTTAAATGTTTTATCTCCCTTGTGTGTTTCTACAGTTCTTTTCAGTAATGGTTCTCTCTTTTCCTTTTTGTTCTTTATGACAGATCTTTATCTAAAAACCATGTGAATATCTGCAAATTATACCTTAGAGTCACAGTTGAATGCCTCCAATGTCTAAACCATTTCTTTTCTCTATTATCTCAAATATGCATTGAAATGCTAAAAATTAAACTAACAGTGATTCAAGAAGAATTAACTTGATATATCAAGATGAAGTTTTGTTTACCATGCTCAGAATCCAAGTATTTTTAAGAGTTTTATTATGGTACGTCTTTAAGTGCATTCCTGCTGATTTCAAAAGTGATGAAAATTGCCTAATTTTCACTTGGCTCGCTTAATTTCCATGTTATTCATTTAGTCAGTCAAAAATCCTAATTTTTCTTCTTCTATCTTCCTTATACCCCACAATGTAACAGTCATAGTCCTAGGGAAATGGACAAGGAGAGGTGAAAAAATTCAGGGCTGGTCCATCTAACTTTTTAGTAGGCTTTAAAAATTCAAAGGTATAGGTCATGAAGCATGCATGCTAATTTGCATCAGTTGTGTCCGACTCTTCACAACTCCATGGACGGTAGCCAGTAGCCTGCCAGGCTCTTCTGTCCATGGGATTCTCCAGGCAAGAATACTGGAGTGGGTTGCCATGACCTTCTCCAGTGAATCTTCTCAACCCAGGGATCAAACCCATATCTCTTAGGTCTCCTGCATTGGTCGGAGGGTTCTTTACCAGTAGCACCAACTGGAAGTCTAAGTCATGAAGACTCCTGGTCTAAAACCTGCATCTGGTAGATTTGTCTACAATTGCTTATTCAGACTCTGCCTCCATTTACAAGGCGTGGAGTGTTTATATGCCAAACAGTGTTTACACACCAATTATCTATCCTACAATTAAATTCAGTTTTGACGCTATTTACCAGGTTCCTCTGTCCATGGGCTTCTCCAGGCAAGAATAATGGAGTGGGTTGCCATTTACTACTCCAGGGGGTCTTCCTGACCCAGGGATCAAACCCTCATCTTTTTTGATGGCAGGAGGATTCTATACCACTGAACCACCTAGGAAGCCTCAAAAAGAGTATACATATATCTTATTATAAATCACAATATTAGTCATAAACTATAAGTAAGCAAACTGCATGAAAGTTGAGAGGGATAGAGGATTGTGTATATTATAATTCATAATTTAGTCTGTTGATCTATTACAATGTTATCATGTATCTCTGTGCTATGTGTGGTATTACAAATTCAGAGAGCCACAGAAAAGGAGGCAGTGAGAAGTATAATAACAATAATCCCTTATTTTAGTGAGTGATTGGGCTTTCCAGGTGGCTCAGTGGTAAAGAATCCACCTGCAATCCAGGAGACCTGGGTTCTATCCCTGGGTTAAGAAGATCCCCTGGAGAAGGAAATGGCAACCCACTCCAGTATTCCTGCCTGGGAAATCCCATGGACAGAGGACCCTGGTGGACTATGGTCTGTGAGGTTGCAAAGAGTCAGACACAACTGAAGTGACTTAGCACACGCATAGCAAGATGAGCTGATACTGGTGTATGGTTGATCTTTTTTAAATTAATGTTTATTGGGGCATAGTTGCTTTACAATATTGTGTCGGTTTCTGTTGTGCAGCAAGGTGAGTCAGCCATACATATACATATATCCTCTCTTTTTTGGATTCCCTTCCCATTTAGGTCACCACAGAGAGTTAAGTAGAGTTCCTTGTGCTCTACAGTAGGTTTTCACTGGTGCTCTATTTTATACATTGCATCAATAGAGTGTACGTGTCAATCCCAGTCTCCCAATTCACCCCACTCCCACTTCCCCCACTTGGTGTCCATACATTCATTCTCTACATCTGTGTCTCTATTTCTGTTTTGCAAATAAATCCAACTAATACCATTTTTCTTTATTGTAAGATGACTAGTATCCTTATATGTTAAAGGAAGCTTTGACACAGACAAAGAGGGAAGATGGCCATGCACAGACAGAGGTGGAGGTTAGATTCACGCTGCCATAAACCCAGGAAGGCCTGTGGCTCCCAGGAGCTGGAAGAGGCCGGGAAGGTTCCTGTCCAACACCTTGGGTTTAGACTTCTAGACTTCAGAACTGTGAGATAATATATTTCTGTGGTTTTACAACTAATTCTTCTTCTACTGCTATCTCCTGTTGATGAAAACTTATCAATAGTTCATTTGGGGAAGAAATGGAAAATTTTTTCAAGACAAATTTGAGGATTAAAACCCAAGAACAGCAAACCAGAAAGCTCCAAGAACTATGCCTCCTGTTAGAAGTCAAAGCACAGTTATATAAACTTTTTGAGACACGGGGCTGTACATTCAATGATGTATTATTGACAGTTTACATAATCCAGATGTAAGCACCATGTGACACCTTAAGGGATCAGGAAGGAATGCTATCTTTAGGGAGCTGTCTTTCTGATGCTAGAATGCTGCTCTTTATGGCTGAGCAGGTGTTTCTGCCAATGGGGGAGGTTTGGTTGATGCATAATGTAGATACTTGATGCACACTAGAGGGGAAAGAGAAAAACAAAGGGCAGAGAATTTTTTTCTCTTTAAATGTTTCTTGTCTTGCCATAAAATGTTAATTTTATTTCACACGCTTCAAAGTACTGCTATCTCACCACCCCCCTGAAACTTCTCCATCAAAACCACCCATGACCTCCATGGTACTCAAGCCAATTTGCTGTCATTGTTCAGTCACTAAGTGTCATCTGTCTCTGTGACCCCTGGACTGCAGCATGCCAAGCTCCCCTGTCCTTCACTATCTCCCAGAGTTTGCTCAGATTCATGTCCATTGAGTCAGTGATGCTATCTAACTGTCTCATTTTCTGCCATCCCCTTCTCTTCCTGCCTCAATCTATCCCAGCATCAGGGTATTTTCCAATGAGTCAGCTCTTTGCATCAGGTGGCCAAAGTATTGGAGCTTTAGCATCAGTCCTTCCAGGGAATATTCAGGACTATTTCCTTTCAGATTAAGTGGTTGGATCTCCTTGCAGTCCAAGGGACTTCCAAGAGTCTTCTCCAGCACCACAATTTGAACGCATCAATCCTTTGGTGCTCAACCTTCTTTATGGCCCAACTCTCACATCTATACATGTGCATGCCTATTGTAAAAACAGTAACTTTAATTTGGTCACTTCTTATTACTCATCTTTATTAAGCAACTTTCACAAGCAACTTTCACAGTCATGATGTATGCAATCAACAAGTTTCTCCTCCAAGGTATACTTTCTTCACAGAGTTTCCAGAATATCCAACAGTCTTAGTTTTCCTTTTATGTCATTAGTTGCTTCTTGGTCTTTTGCTATTTCCTATTCTCCCCCTTGTTCTTCATGTGGAGGTAAGTGGTTCAGGACTTAAACTTGGGCTTTTTCTCCCCTTCTGTTTGAAAGACTCCCTTTCTGAGCACATTCAGCATCTCTCATCATGCTGGTGACTCCCTGATAGAGACATCCATTCTCAACTTCTCTCCTGAACTCTGGATCCATTCAGCAACTGCTTCTATGGCTGTTTTGCTAGCGTCTATTTGCAATAGAGCAGCCAGGTTAATCCTTGTGTGTAAGTCAGAAGGTCAGACAATGTCACTGGTCTGTACAGAGCTGTGCAGTGGTTTCCATTTTACTCAGAGCAAAAGCTGGAATCCTCACAATGGCCTGCAGATATTTCCTTTCTTTGATCTCGTCTGCTGGCATCCCCTCCATCCTCCATGAGCTCTGCACCTGCACACTGGCTTAATGGCTGTCTTTGAATGAATCAACCATACTCTCTTCCAGCTCTTTCCTCGGGTATCTGTTTGCCTCTCCCCACATACTCCTGGAACCATCACTCAGATCTCACTTACTCAACAAAGTCTCCTCTGGCCACCCTGCTGCATTTAGGAGCTGCCTCAACAATCATAGCCCCCAACTCTTGATTTCCTGCCTCATGCTTCATTTTTTATATAGCAGTATAATGTACTCCACAATTTCATCAGGTTTGCTGATGAATAGTGGGGTTCTATCCCCACCCCCACTATTTTTGTACTAAAATGTAAGCTCTTTGGGACTTCCCTGGTGATCCAGTGGTTAAGACCCCTCACTTCCACTGCAAGGAGTATGGTTTTGATCCCTAGTCAGGGAACAAAAACCCCACATGCCAAGCAGCCAATAATAATGATGATAAAAATAAAAGCTCTTCAAGGACAGTGTCCCTAGACTGTTTTGCCCTTAATATTATCTGCCTTATGCCAAGATCCTTCAGTTCAGTTGCTCAGTCCTGTCCAACTCTTTGCAACCCCATGGACTGCAGCATGCCAGGCCTCCCTGTCCATCACCAACTCCCAGAGTTTACTCAAATTCATGTCCATTGAATCAGTGATGCCATCCAGCCATCTCATCCTCTGTTGTCCCCTTCTCCTCCTGCCCTCAATCTGTCCCAGCATCAGGGTCTTTTCAAATCAGTCAATTCTTTGCATCAGGTGGCCAAAGTATCAGAGTTTCAGCTTCAACATCAGTCCTTCCAAAGAATATTCAGGACTGATTTCCTTCAGGATGGACTGGTTGGATCTCCTTGCAATCCAAGGAACTCTCAAGAGTCTTCTCCAACACCACAGTTCAAAGGCATCAATTCTTCGGCGCTCAGCCTTCTTTATAGTCCAACTCTCACATCCACACATGACTACTGGAAAACCCATAGCTTTGACTAGATGGACCTTTGTTGGAAAAGTAATGTCTCTGCTTTTTAATATGCTGTCTAGGTTGGTCATAACTTTTCTTCCCAGTAGCAAGCATCTTTTAAATTTCATGGCCAAAATCTTGGCATACACTAAATGTACAGAATGAACTAAAATCAGTGATATCTACATTACTGGACATTAATTCTGACATTGAGACTTTTGTTATTTTTGTTGTTGGCTTCAGATATAAGAGTAAAGAGTCGGATAGGAAATATTGGAATTTCCACAACACTTTATACTTACCGGTATTTCTATGTCACCTGGATGAAAATAATTATTAGAAAAAGATTGTGGCAATTGTGGACTTTTTTCATGAATCATTCTTGTTTTATAGTGTTCTCTGAATTCTCATGAAATGAAAGAATTTTTCTCCCTTAGGTCATTGGTCTATCATTAAATCAAAAATTAAAACATAGCTATTTTGTTTTGGACACTGTATCTCGAGCACTGCATTGCATTGTCTAGCTCAAAACCAATTTACATCCATGCAGTGCTGATTGCTTCTACCAAACGAACTTCCAAAAATTTCATCTGAATAATTTGGGGGAAAAAAATGGTAATAAATGTTCAGCCAATCTCACACTGTAACTGGATGGCGGTGCCCCCGACTGGTAAAGAAAAACTGTATGAGGTGCCGAGTGTAATCTTATTTATTGATCGCCTTCATTCTGGAGTCAGTGAAGGGCAAAAAAAGGAATGGTTAAATGAAAGCCATGAAATGTTGTGATTTATTAATAGAAAGACTGTGTCACATCCATCTGCACATCTACAAAATTGCTTATTTGTCCTTAATGTATTTTCAGATGGTGTTTTCATTTTAGGAACCAAGATGATGACCAAGCCACTTTCCAGTCATGGTTGTCTCGTCTCTGAGGAAAAAAAAAACTTTCCCTTATATATGATGGCCCATGGTAAATTACTTAAGATGTGTTCAGATAACTGGACATATCTCATGATTCCCTTCAATCTTTATTCTCAGGGGTTTTGACTTCTCAGGGAGAGTGATTCAGACAGAGACAGGCTTGGCAGCAAAAAAATAAAAAGAAAAAAAATCAGATTGCAGTTGACAGGTGCAGTATTGGGCATCCAGAAAGGCAATCAGGCAGGAATTTTTCCAGAGGGTTATAAAGTGTGGTGTGTGAAGTTTGCTTTTTCCACATTTTCAAGGTAGAGACAGGAATATATTTATATATTCTCCTTAGCAAATTGGTTCATGGGAATTTGCCTGAATTTCACTGAACCCTGGACTTAGAATTTTAGATTAGATAGAAGTTTTTTTTTTTTTTTTAATTCCTTTGAGATTGGGTTTTATTTTTTACTTAGCATAAGGCCCTTGGGCTTTTCCTGGTGGCTTAGAAGGTAAAGAATCTGCCTGCAATGCAGGAGACCTGGGTTCAATCCCTGGGTCAGGAAAATTCCCTGGAGAAGGAAATGACTATCCACTGCAGTATTCTTGCCTGGAGAATTTCATGGACAGAGGAGCCTGGTGGGCTATAGTCCACGGGGTTGTAAAGAGTCAGACACTACTGTGTGCTGTGTGGATAACAGTTTCATTTTTTTCATAATGCTCTAAAGAGCCATCCTAGTTTTTACATATATAGATAGATGGATAGATAAATCAGTCTTTTTATGGTCAGTTAAAATTCCATTGTATAAATGTATCACAGGTTGTTTATCCAGTCATTCTTTGAAGTACATGTGAATTATACATTGAAAGTACATTCCCAATTTTTGGTTTTTGTTTTTTCACAGTACTATGTATTTTTAAGAAATTGTTTTTGGAGTTTATCTGCTTTACAATGTTCTGTTAGTTTTAATTGTATAGCAAAGTGAATCAGCTATACATATACAGATATCCCCTCTTTTTTGGATTTCCTTCCCATTTAGGTCACCATAGAGCACTGAGTAGACTTTCTTGTGCCACAGTTGGTTCAGAGTCTGTATATGTTTAGAATACAATCAGCCATCAGAGAAGACCCAAGTTGAGATGGCTCTACTCAGGGAAATAGCATCATGTTTCTATCAAAGGATTCATTCACATCAGTTTCTTTTTTTAATTGAAGTTTAGTTGATTGGTTAATAGCCTTTGGATAATGTGTGCAGTTGACCCTTAGATTTATTCTGTGGAGAGTGGTGAATAAGAAAATATTTTCATGCCAGTTTGCCTTTGGCAAAGTTTACTTGAACTCAGACACTACACTGATTATATTTAATGAATTAATACTATAATTGTAATGCCAAAAAATACAGCAAGTTTGCAGAAGTGGTAGTTCCTTAGACAGTACCTGTGTGACACGTGGATAAATTGGGGATTCAGTATATAATGTGATAGACATATACGATTGACAGTCTCAGGTTTGATACTGTCCATGCTTGAGAGAAGTGTTGTCTGCATAATACACTGCTTCTGAAATACATTATTGGACTGAGTTCCTCTGTCACCCTATAACCAACCTTGTCACCATTATATGACCAACCAGAATACCATGTGTCCTGTGTCTCATGAAGCTCTGACAATCCAGTGAATTTGGCCCTATAAATGTGAAAAATAGTGGCTCAGTGGTAAGAACCTACCTGCCAAGCAGGAGACTCAGGTCTGGTCACTGGATCGAGAAGATATCCTGGAGAAGGAAATGACAACTCATTCTAGTATTCTTGCCTGGGAAATCCCTTTGACAGAGGAGCCTGGCAGGCTACAGTCTATGGGGTTGCAAAGAGTAATACACGACTGAGCAACTGAGCATGAACAAAGGCAAAAACTAGAGAGATGCTTGAGATGATTACCGAAGCAGAAAATGTGTTCTTGGATTTTCCATCAGAAAGAAACAGAAAAAAAACAATCACTGTGCAACTAGATTAACAAGGCAGAATGTTTGTTCCAACTGATAAAATGCCTGGATTATATCACATTGTTAAAATGGTATGGTTACATTACTTTTTAATATGTACATAAAATATAAAGATGGCTAGAGCAGGCCTGGTGGCTCAGAGGGTAAAGAATCTGTCTGCCAAGCAGGAGACCCAGATCTGATCTCTGGGTCAGAAAGATACTCTGGAGAAAGAAATGGCAACCCATTCCAATATTCTTGCCTGGAAAATCCCATGGACAGAGGAGCCTAGCAGGGTGCAGTCCATGGGGTCGCAAAGAGTTGGACATGACTGAGTGACTAACACTTTGAGATTTTCAGTTCAGTTCAGTTCAGTCACTCAGTCATGTCTTACTCTTGGCCACCCCATGGACCACAGCACGCCAGGCCTCCCTGTCCATCACCAACTCCCGGAGCTTGCTCAAACTCATGTCCATTGGGTCAGTGATGCCATACAACCAACTCATCCTCTGTCATCCCCTAATCCTCCTACCTTCAGTCTTTCCCAGCATTAGCATCTTTTCCAATGAGTCAGCTCTTCACATTGGGTAGCCAAAGTATTCGGCCTTCAGCTTCAGCATCAGTCCTTCCAATAAATATGCAGGACTGATTTTCTTTAGGATTGACTGGTTTCATTTTCTTGCTATCCACAGGATTCTCAAGAGTCTTCTCCAGCACCACAGTTCCAAGGTATCAATTCTTCAGGCCTCAGTCTTTTTAATGTCTAACTCTTAGATCTGTACATGACTACTAAGAAATAATTATTTCTAGTAAAGCTTTCTCTAAAGAGTTCTTAGTGATTACATTTGTTATCTCTTTAGAAAAATGTCAGGAATTAGCTCAGTTTCCCCAGAATAAAACAGAAACTCAACGTGTTAATCTGAGGACATTTTTAGCTAGGGACAGAATTATAAATTTAACTCAATATAACCCTGTTTTGGAGGAAAAGTATAATTTTGCTTCACAGCAAAATTTTTATATGTACTTGTGTCAAGTAAAAATTGTTGGTAATCACTCATTATTAGAGAACTGCAAATCAAAACCACAATGAGGTATCATCTCATACTGGTCAGAATGGTTGCCATCAAAAAGTCTACAAACAATAAATGCTGGAGAGGGTATGGGAAAAGGGAACCCTCTTACACTGTTGGTGGGAATGCAAACTGGTACAGCCACTATGGAGAAGAGTGTGGAGAGTCCTTAAAAAACTGAAATAGAACTGCCATACGACCCAGCAATCCCACTGCTGGGCATAGACACCAAGGAAACAAAAATTGAAAGAGGCATATGTACCTAAATGTTCATTGCAGCACTGTTTACAATAGCTAGGACATGGAAGCAACCTAGATGTCTATCGGCAGATGAATGGATAAGGACGTTGTGCTACATATACACAATGGAATATTACTCAGCTATATAAAAGAATGTATTTGAGTCAGTTCTAACAAAGTGGATGAAACTGGAGTCTATTATACAGAGTGAAGTAAGTCGGAAAGAGAAACACCAATACAGTATATTAATGCATATATATAGAATTTAGAAAGATGGTAACAATGATCCTATATGCAAGACAGCAAAAGAGACACAGATGTAAAGAACAGACTATTGGACTATGTGGGAGAAGACGAGGGTGGGATGATATAAGAGAATAGCATTGAAACATGTATATTACCATATGTAAAATAGATGACCAGTGCAAGTTCAATGCATGAAGCAGGGCACTCAAAGCCAGTGCTCTGGGACAACACAGAGGGATGGGGTGGGGAGGTAGGAAGGGGGTTCAGGATAGGGGGCACATGTGCACCTGTGGCTGATTCATGTCAGTGTGTGGTAGGGGCCACCACAGTGTTGTGAAGTGACTTCAATTAAATAAATAAAATTTAAAAAGGGGGGGATGGTGGGGTGGGAAAGAAATGGATTGGGAGTTTGGAATTAGCACAGGCAAATTATTATATATAGGATGGATAAACAACAAGGTCTTACTGTATAGCACAGGGAACTATATTCAATACTTATAATAAACCATAATGGAAAAGAATATGAAAAATAATGTGTATATATGTGTGTGTATTTATATATATATATATATAACTGAATCACTTTGCTGTAGAGTAGAAATTAACATTGTAAATCAACTATACTTTAATAAAATAAATTTTAAAAATTGTGTTGGTATATATGCGGTTTTCAGAGTTATATTTTATTAATGAATTTATCTTTAAAATTAAGAGGTGTTATTTTTAAAAGGATCTGCATTTTTAATGTGAAAACGGTATAATTAGGAAAGACATATTATGGAATTGATTCTATTGCATCAGTGTTTTTATTTATGAGGACAGATAGTTTTCCAAATAACTGTCCTAGTACCAATGACAATATTGTGCAGTACTTTTTGTCGTTTAGTCACTAAGCCATATCCCACTCTTGTTTGCAAGCTCATGGGCTGTAGCCCACCAGACTTTCTCTGTCCATGGCATTTCCCAGACGAGAATACTGAAATGGGCTGCCATTTATCTAGAATAGTGTTTTTCAGATTATGAGTGAGAAACCAAAACTCAACCTTTTGATTCAGAATCAGTATTTTTTAAATATAATAATAAGATAGGGGGAAAAAACACATACCAGAAGTATTGTTTCAGGAAATGTCTGTTTTCTACATTTGTACACATGTTCATATGTGTGTGCTCTCAGTGTAACATATCTTTGATCAAGAAAGTGTTAGAGATACTCATGTATTCAGATTTATCATGGGAATGACAATTCCATTGCAAATTAGATTTTAATTAATTGATCAAATATTAAGTACACAATATATGTGTAAAAATTTATGCCCCAACCTTCTTATAACCATCTCCTCCTGCTATAAATGAATTGACATTCAAGTTAAGATAGGTACTGCAGGAAGAGACCTGAAAAAATGACTGTGTGCTGGGTCATCATTGTTAAGTACAAGCATTCTCTTTCCTTTATACCTTTAAACTGTATACGCTACAATTTACTTTCATGTCAGAAGTGCTTCTGAAGTTTTTATGCAGTAAAAGTAGTGTTTATGAGCAGTAAAGGAGTGCTCACTGAAGAACTGCTCTACACTGTCTATTTTGCAACAAGGGGATAATACGGGAATTATCCACGTCATAGAAGCATGGAAGATGATCCATGGAAGGCCCAGTAATGCTCTATCTTGTATTTATCATTGATTAAAGTTATTTCCATTTAAAATTGACTTTATTTTTTAGAGTAGTTTAAGGTTTGAAGCAAAATTAATCGAAAGGAACATACATAGATTTCCCACATATCCCCACTCCCCCAGTGCACAGCCTCTTCCATTTCAACATCTGCAGGCAGTGATACATTTGTCACAGTTGATGAACCTGCATGCGCATGTTGTAATCACCCAGAGTCCATATGTTAACTTAGGGTTCACTCTTGCTTTGTGTATTCTTTGGGTTTGGACAAATGTATAGTGACATACAGCCTTCCCCTGGTCAGCCAGCCAGTTCAGTTGCTCAGTCATGTCTGACTCTTTGCAACCCCATGGACTGCAGCATGCCAGGCCTCCCTATCCATCACCAACTCCCAGAACTTGCTCAAACTTCAAACTCACGTCCATCGAGTTGGTGATGCCATTTAAGCATCTCATCCTCTGTCATCCCCTTCTCCTCCTGCCTTCAGTCTTTCCCAGCATCAGGGTCTTTTCCAATAGTCAGCTCTTCACATCAGGTGGCCAAAGCATCAGAGATTCAGCTTCAGCAGCAGTCCTTCCAATGAATATTCAGGACTGATTTCCTTTAGGATAGACTGGTTGGATCTCCTTGCAGTCCAAGGGGCTCTCAAGAGTCTTCTCCAACACCACAGTTCAAAAGCATCAATTCTTTGACACAGTGGTAAAGAATCTGCCTGCCAATGCAAGTGACATAGGTTTGATCACTGATCCAAGAAGATCCCCTGGAGGAAGACATGGCAACCCGCTCCAGTATTCTTGCTTGGGAAATCCTGTGGACAGAGGAGCCTGGCAGGCTATAGTCCATGGGGTTTAAAAAGGGTCGAACACAACTTAGTAAGGCTAAATAACAACATAGTGACATATAATCATTATGGCATAATTTCACCACCCTAAAAATTCTGTGTTCTGCTAATTCATCCCTTCCCACCTCACACCCTCATACCAGCCCCTGGCCACCACTGGTCTTTTTACTGCCTACATAGTTTTACCTCTTCAAGAAACGAGATGCCAGTCCAGGTTCGATGCACGATACTGGATGCTTGGGGCTAGTGCACTGGGACGACCCAGAGGGATGGTATGGGGAGGGAGGAGGGAGGAGGGTTCAGGATGGGGAACACATGTATACCTGTGGCGGATTCATTTTGATATTTGGCAAAACTAATACAATTATGTAAGTTTAAAAATAAAAAAAAATTTTAAAAAAAAGAATGTCATATAGTTGGAATCATATAGTATATAACCTATTAATATTGGCTACTTTCACTGAGTAATATGCACTGAAGCTTCCTCTATGTCATTTCATGGCTTGACAGAAGTGCTGTATAATATTCCATTTCTGGGTATATTACAATATCTCCCTATTGAAGGACATGTTGGTTGCTTTCAAGTTTTGACAATTAGGAATAAAGCTTCTATAGACATCTTTGTGCAGCATGGACATAAGTTTTCAGCTCCTTTGGGTAAATACCAAAGAGAAGTAGGATTACTGGGTTTTATGGTAAGAGTATGTTTAATTATTTAAGAAACTACCAAACTGTCTTCCTAATATCTGTAGCATTAGCATTTCCACCTGCACCGTATGATAATTCCAGTTGTTTCACATCCTCACAAGCATTTGGTGTTATCAGTATTTTGAAATTTGGTTAGTATTCTGAACTTGATTCTGATAGTATGTAGTGGTATCCCATTTTTTTCTAAGTTTGCATTTCTCTGATGATATATGATGTGGAGCTTCTTTTCATATTCTTATTTCCCATCTCTATCTTCTTTGCTGAAGTGTCAGTTCATGTCTTTACATCATTTTTTAAATTGGGTTGTTTATTTTCTTACTCTCAAGTTTTAAGCATTCTTCGTATACTTCAGATAATAGTCTTTTATAACATATGTCTTTTGCAAATATTGTCTCCAAGCCTATGTCTTGTCTTCTCATTCTCTCAATAGTGTCATTAAAATATAAGAGATTTTACTTTTAATGACATCTGCTGCTCCTGCTAAGTCGCTTCAGTCGTGTCCAACTCTTTGCAACCCCATGGACTGCAGCCTACCAGGCTCCTCCGTCCATGGGATTTTCCAGGCAAGAGTACTGGAGAGGTTGCCATTGCCTTCTCTGTTAATGACATCTAGCTTATCAATTATTTCTCTACAGGATCATGCCTTTGGTCTTGTGTCTAATAAGTTGTTAACACACAAGATCATCTAGGTTTTCTGTGATATTATAATCTATGAGTTTTTTAGTTTTACTTTTTACATCTAGGTCTATGATGCATTTTGAGTTAATTTTTGTGAAGGATGCAAGGTATCTGTCTGGATTCATTTCTTCTGTATGTGATTGTCTAGTTGTTCCAGCACCATTTGTTGAAAAGACTGTCTTTGTTCACTGCATTGTTTTTGCTTCTTCATCAAGATTAGTTGACTACATTTATGGGAGTCTATTTTGGGGCTTTCTATTCTATTGACCTATTTGTCTATTCTTTCACCAATACCATAGTGATTTAATTACTATAGCTTTATGGTAAGCCTTGAAGTCAGATTGTGTCAGTTCTACAACTTTATTCTTATTTAATATTGAGTTAGCTACTTTGGATCTTTTGCCTCTTTAGGTAAACTTTAAAATCATTTTGTTGATACTAACAGAATAATTAGCTGGAATTTTTATTGATACTTAAGTGAATCTATAGATAATCTTGGGAAGAACTGTCATCTCAACACTTGGACACTTCCTGTCTATGAACACAGAATGTCTCCATTTTTTTAGTTCACCTTTGATTTCATTCATCAATTTCATAGCTTATCTCATGTAGATTTCTACATTTTATTAAATTTATACCTAATGTTATGGATGATGCTAATATAACAAGTACTGTGTTTTTAAGTTCAAATTCCATGCGTTCATTTCAGGTATGTATGAAAATGATTGACTTTTATATATTAACATATTCTGCAACCTTCCTGTAATTGCTTATCAGTTCCTGGGGTTCTTTTGTTAACTCTTTCATATTTTCTATACGGACAATTATTATTTCACTTGTGAACAAAACCATGATTCTTTTCCTTCCCAATATTTCCTCTTTTTTTTTAGTCTTATTGCATTATCTAGAACTTCCAGTAGGATATTGAAAAGGAGTGGTGAAAGGGGACATCTTTGCCTTTTATGTGATCTTAGTAGGAAAGATTTTAGTTTTACACAATTAAGTACTATATTAGCTGTAGGTTTATTACAAATATTCTTTATCAAGTTGAAGACATTTTCCCTCGAGTCCTAGTATACTAAGAGTTTTTATCATAAATGGGAATTGGATTTTGTCTTGTATTTTTTTCTGCAGCTATTCATATGATCATGTGATTTTTCTATTTTAGTTTGATCATGTAATGGATTACATTAATTTATTTTCAAATGTTGAAACTAAAGTCTTGCATACCTGGAACAAATCCCACATGGTCATAGGGTATAATTCTTTTTATACATTATTTGATTTTATTTGCTAATATTTTGTTGAAGATTCTTCATTGATATATATGAAAGATATATTGATCTCTAGTTTTCTTGTAACATCTTTGTCTAGTTTTGATATTCTGGGAATATAAGGAATTATTACAGCTGTTTCTAGCCTCTGAGATTATGGAGAAATGTTAAAATTTCTCCCTTAAATGTTTGATAGAATTCATGGTGAACCCATATGAACCTGGTACATTCTTCTTTGGAAGGGCATTATTTATTCAATTTATTTAATGAAGATAAGCCTATTGTCTATTTCTTCTTCTTTAAGTTTTGGAAAATTATGACTTTCAAGGAAATGGTCCTTTCATCTACATTAACAAATGTGTGAGATACAGTTGCTTGAAAATGTCCCTTCTTTCATTTCTAATATTAGTAATTTGTCTTTTTTTCTACTCTAATTATTGTTTCTTTTCCTCTGATTACTCTGGATTTAACTGGCTCTTATTTTTCCAGTTTCCTAAGGTGAATACATAAATGATTGATTTGTAATTTTTTTTTTTCTTTTCTGATACATGCTTTCAATGCTGTAAATTTCCCAACAAGCACTGCTTTTGCTGCATCCCACGAATTTTCATAAGTTACATTTACATTTTGAGTTAGTTCAAAATATCTTTTAATTTCTCTTGGGATTTCTTTTTGGACTGATGTGTTATTTAGAAGCATGTTGCCTAATCTTTTCCATTTGGGGATTTCTCAGGTATCTTTCTGTTAATGACTCTGTAGTTTCATTCCACTATGGTCTGACAGGAGACATTAAATAATCTCTATTGTTTTAAACCTGTTAAAGTGTGTTTTATAACCCAGAATATGTTCTATCTTAGTGAATGTTCCATGTGTGTTCTGCTGTGGTTGGATGAAGCAGTCTAGAGATGGCAATCATACCCAGATGACTAATGGTGCTGTTGAGTTAACTATGTTCTTATTGAAATTCTGCTGCTAGAATTTCTGTTTTCTGACGGAGGGGTGCTGACATCTTCAACGACCCCAGTGGAATCATATTTCTTGCTGAAGTTCTTTTACATTTGCCTCAAACAGACACTTTTTAGGCACAGATGCAGTTGAGATCTTGACTCCTTGGATACTTGACGCCTTTATCATTACAGAAAGCTTTTCTCTTCTCTGATAACTTTACCTACTTTGAAGCCTGCTCTTTCTGAAATCAATACAGCTCTTGCTGCTTTTATGGCAAGTGTTAGTATGGTACATGTTCTCCATCCATTTACTTCTTATCTATGTGTGTCTTTACGTTTAAAGTGTGTTTGTTTTTTAGTCCACATATAATTGTTTGTTTTTCTTGATTTGCTCTGACAATCTCTGTCTTCTAATTGAAGTATTTAGATCATTGACATTCAGAGTAATTACTAATATAGTTGAGTAAACATTTAGCATATTTATTACTCTCTTCTATTTATTGATCTTGCTCTTTTTCCCTGTTTTTCTCTTCTTCTCTTTTGGACTTCTGTTATTTTAATTAAGCATTTTATATGCATCCATGTTCATTCCTGTCCTAGCACTTTAGTCTTTTTTGGGTTTTTTTGTAACTTTTGTTCATGTTTGCCCTAGAGTTCCCAATATTCATTTACAGTTAAATGAAGTTCAATTTCAAATAACACTATACTACTTCAGGGGTTGTGTGAGTACCTTATAAAAAGAAAATAATCTTAATTCCTCCCTATTGTCCTTTGTATCACTAATGTCATTCATTCACTTATATATATAAGCATATGTATATATATGATGCTGGGAGGGATTGGGGGCAGGAGGAGAAGGGGACGACAGAGGATGAGATAGCTGGATGGCATCACTGACTCGATGGACGTGAGTCTGAGTGAACTCCGGGAGTTGGTGGTGGACAGGGAGGCCTGGCGTGCTGCGATTCATGGGGTCGCAAAGAGTTGGACACGACTGAGCGACTGAACTGAACTGAATACATACACACAAGTACTTTTATATAATACATAAGCATACACAATCAAATATATGACACTGTTATTACTTTAAATAGTTATTTATTAAATCAGTTAATAAAAAAATGTAAAAGCTTTTATTTTAGCTTCACTTATTCCTCCTTCCTTTCTTTATGTAGATCCAAACTTCTATGTTATATTCCCTGGAGAATCCTCTAAAGCATTTTTCTCTGTATGTATTTTTTATTGAGGTAACCCTGATTTATAACGTCCATTTCATGTGTCCATCACACACTGACTTCTGTAAACACTGCAGTGTGTACACCATCGGAAGCTTACTTTCCACCCATCATCATGCAGTTGACCACTTTTACTAATCTGCTCTTCCCCAGCTCTCCCCTTCTGGTAACCACTACTCTGTTCTCTGTGTTATGTGGTATTATGTGTTTTCTTTTTGGTTTGGTTTGGGATGTTCATTTGTTTTGTTATTTTTTTAATAGTTCACATATGAGTGAAATCACATTTTTTTCTGTTTAACTTATTTCATTTACTATCATACCCTCAAGGTCCATCCATGTTTTCAAAGATGGCAAGATTTCATCTTTTTTTTTTTTCTAATTTTATTTTTAAACTTTACATAATTGTATTAGTTTTGCCAAATATCAAAATGAATCCGCCACAGGTATACATGTGTTCCCCATCCTGAACCCTCCTCCCTCCTCCCTCCCCATACCATCCCTCTGGGTCGTCCCAGTGCACTAGCCCCAAGCATCCAGTATCGTGCATCGAACCTGGACTGGCAACTTGTTTCTTACACGATATTTTACATGTTTCAATGCCATTCTCCCAAATCTTCCCACCCTCTCCCTCTCCCACAGAGTCCGTAAGACTGTTCTATACATCAGTGTCTCTTTTGCTGTCTCGTACACTGGGTTATTGTTACCATCTTTCTAAATTCCATATATATGCGTTAGTATACTGTATTTATGTTTTTCCTTCTGGCTTACTTCACTCTGTATAATAGGCTCCAGTTTCATCCACCTCATTAGAACTGATTCAAATGTATTCTTTTTACATAGACATTTCTCCAAAGAAGACATACAGATGGCTAACAAACACATGAAAAGATGCTCAACATCACTCATTATCAGAGAAATGCAAATCAAAACCACTATGAGGTACCATTTCACACCAGTCAGAATGGCTGCGATCCAAAAGTCTACAAATAATAAATGCTGGAGAGGGTGTGGAGAAAAGGGAACCCTCTTACACTGTTGGTGGGAATGCAAACTAGTACAGCCACTATGGAGAACAGTGTGGAGATTCCTTAAAAAACTGGAAATAGAACTGCCTTATGATCCAGCAATCCCACTGCTGGGCATACACACTGAGGAAACCAGAAGGGAAAGAGACACGTGTACCCCAATGTTCATCGCAGCACTGTTTATAATAGCCAGGACATGGAAGCAACCTAGATGTCCATCAGCAGATGAATGGATAAGAAAGCAGTGGTACATATACACAATGGAGTATTACTCAGCCATCAAAAAGATTTCATCTTTTTTTATGACTAATAATCTGTATGTGTGTGCACGCCTCATGCATGTGTATAACTAATTCACTTCATTATTCCTCCTTCATTATTTCTCTACCACTGCTGTGATGAGCATACCAGTTCATATATCTTTTTGAATTAGTGTTTTTGTGTTCTTTTGATAATTACCCAAAAGTGGAATAGCTAGATCATATGGTAGTTCTAGTCTTAAATTTTGTGTACCATAATGTGCACCAATTTACATTTCCACCAACAGTGGAAGACTATTCCCTGTTTTCCACATTCATCATTTCTTGATATATACATATAATGTATATATATGCATATATATCTATACATATATATATATTATGTTTACATATACATATATATATAAACTATATATAGTTTCTTTCGTGTGGCTGTTGAGTTTTCCCAGAATCATTTATTGAAGAGACTATCCTTTCTCCATCACATGTTCTTTGCTCCTTTGTCATAAATTAATAGCCCCTGTGTGGGGGTTTATTTCTAGGCTCTCAATTCTTTTCCAATTATCTGTGTCTTTTTCTGCCAATACCATGCTGCTTTACTAAAACTCTGTAGTATAATTAGAATACTTTGAAATATGGGAGTTTGATAATGCCAGTTTTGTTCTTTATTCTCAGGATGGCTTGAGATAATTGGGGTCCTTTATGGTTCTATATACATTTAAGGAAGCTTTTGTTCTATTTCTGTGAAAAAAATACCATTGGTATTTTGATAGGAATTGCATTGAATCTGTAACTTGTTTTAGATAATATAGACATTTTAACAATATTAATTCCTCTAATCCAGTAACATGAAATATCTTTCCATTTCTTTGTTTCATCTTCAGTTTCTTTCAAAAATGTCATGCTTTTTTTAGTGTTCTTTTCTTTTACTTCCTTGGCTATGTTTATTCTTGAGTTTTTTTCTTTTTGCAATTGTAAAAGGGACTTTTTTAAAATTTCTCTTACTAGTTCATTGTTAGTGTATAGAAATGCAACCAAGTTTTATATATGATTGTGTTCTGCAAATTTATTGTGTTTATTTATTCTAATTATTTAGTTTATTAGTTCTAAAGGGTTTTTTGGTGAAGTCTTTAGGATTTTCTGTATAGAAAATCATGTTACCTGCAAAAGTGACAGTTTTACTTCCCTTCTAATGTGGATGTCTTTATACTTTATATTTCTTTCTTATCTGATTGCTATAACTAGGCATTCCAATACTATGCTGAATAGAAGCGGCAAGAGTTGGCATCTTTATCTTGTCCCTGTCTTCGAGGATAGCTTTCAGGTTTTCACCACTGAGTGTGATACTATCTGAGGATTTGTCATGTGTGGCCTTTACTATGTTGAGGTACATTCCTTCTATATCCATTTTATTGTGTTTTTATCATAAATGGGGTTGAATCTTGTCAAATGATTTTCTGCAGATATTGAGATGATGTTATGATTTTATCTTTCATTTTCTTAATATTATGTATCATGTTGATTTACTTGCAGATATTGAATATCTATCTTAAATTCCTGAAATAAATCCCACTTGATCTTGGTATATGATTTTTTAAATGTAGTCATATTTAGTTTGCTGTTAATAATATTTTAACAAGGATTCTGGCATCTATGTCCATAAAGATACTGTCCAGTAAGTGTGTGTGTGTGTTGTCCCAGTCTGGTTTTGATATCAGAGTAACATTGGCCTCGTAGAATGAGTGAGGAAGTGTTTCCCCCTCCTCTTCAATTTTTTTTTGGAAGACTGTGTAAAGCATGTTTTACATCGCCTTTGAATGTCTGGTAGAATTCACCCATGACGCCATATGGTCTTAGAGTATTATTTGGTGGGAAGGTTTTGTTTACTGGTTCAACTTCCTTTATTGTGATCAGTCTATTCAGACTCTCTATTCATAATTCAGTCTTTTTGTTGTTGTTTAGTCACTAAGTCATGTTGACTCTTTGCAACCCCGTGGACTGCAGCACACCAGCCTCCTCTGTCCTTCACTATCTGTATAATTCAGTCTTGGAATGTTTTATGATTGTAAGAATTTATGCATCTCTTCTAGGTTATGTATTCTGTTGACACATAGCTATCCATAGTATTCTCTTATAACCTTCTTTGTGTTTCTGTGATTGGTTGTAATTTCTTCTCTTTCATTTCTGACTTATTTATCTGAGTGCTCATTTTTTTTCCCTTGGTGAATCTACTAATGTCTTACCAGTTTTATCTTTCCAAAGAACCAGTTCTTATTTTGATTTTTCCTGTTGTCTTTAAGTCTCTATTTACATTACATTCTTAATTATTTCCCTCCTTCTACTGGCCTTCATGCATTGGAGAAGGAAATGGCAACCCACTCCAGTGTTCTTGCCTGGAGAATCCCAGGGACAGAAGAGCCAGGTGGGCTGCTGTCTATGGGGTTGCACAGAGTCGGACACGACTGAAGTGACTTAGCAGCAGCAGCAGCACTGGCTTTAGGCTTTATTTGTTCTTCTCCTAGTTCTTTTTGGTGCAGGGTTAAGTTGGTCATTTGAGACTTTTTCTTGTTCTTGAGGTGAGCCTGTGCTTCTGGGAACTTCCCTGTAGTACTGCTTTTGCTGCCTTCCACAGATCTCAGTGTGTTTCACTGTCATGTCTTAAGGCATTTTCCCATCGCCCAGTACTTTTTCAATAGCATGTTGTTTAGTCACCGTCTATCTGTGATTTTCCCAGCTTTTAACTTGTAGCTGATTTCCAGTTTCATATCATCATGATTGTAAATGATACTTCATATGATTCCAGTCTTGTAAAATTTAATTGAGACTTATTTTGTGTCCCAACATATGGTCTGTCCTTGAGAAAGTTTCATGTGCACTTGAGAAGAATTTGTATTCTGCTTCATCTGGATGGAATATTCTGTATAAATCTATTCTGTCCATCTTGTCTAATGTTTCATTTAAGTACACTGTTTCCTCATTGACTTTCTGTCTAGAAGATCTATCCATTGACATAAGGACATAAGTAGAGTATTAACATTCCCTGCTAGTAAGGTGTTGTTATCAAATTTCTCCCTTTAGGACTGCTAATGATTACTTTCTATATTTTGGTTCTCCTCTGTTAGGTGCTATATATTAATAACTGCTATGTCTTCTTGATGAATTAACCCCTTTAACACTATATACTGTCAATCTTTCTCTTGTCACCTTTTTTAGCTTGAAGTCTACTTTGTCTGATGAGTACATATATATCCACTTTCTTCTGACTGCTATTTGGTTGGAGAATCGTCCTCTACTCCTTCACTTTGAGCCTATGTTTGTCTCTAGAGCTGTAATGAGTCTCCTGTAGGCAACATATGGAGAAGGCAATGGCAACCCACTCCAGTGCTCTTGCCTGGAAAATCCCATGGATGGATGAGCCTGGTGGGCTGAGGTCCATGGGGTCGCTAAGAGTTGGGCATGACTGAGCAACTTCACTTTCACTTTTCACTTTCATGCATTGGAGAAGGAAATGGCAACCCACTCCAGTGTTCTTGCTTGGAGAATCCCAGGGACGGGGGAGCCGGGTGGGCTGCCGTCTATGGGGTCGCACAGAGTCGGACACGACTGAAGCGACTTAGCAGCAGCAGCAGCAGCAGTAGGCAACATATAGTTAGGTTTGTTTTTTAATCCATCCAGCTATTCTGTCTTTTGGTTTATTCATTCTGTTTGCATTTAGGGTGATCACTAATAAATGAGGATCTTATACTGTCTTTTTATCTTTTGTTTTCTGGTTACTGTATATGTCTATTTTCATTTCCTTGTATTTCTATCTACCATTTTAGTTTTGGGTTTTTATGATTTTTTTTCAGTCTCCTCTTTATGTTTTGGGTCTATTCTCTAGATTTGTGGTTACCATGAGGTTTGTATAAAATGTCTCATAAATAAGATGCTAATGCTAACAGCAGAAAAATGACTATTTTATCTTCATTTACCTATATGGATTCTGTTTTTTCTCTTCCCCTTTTGACTTTTGTTTTCTCAAATTATCCCTTTTGTTGTTTCCTTACTAAACTTAAGTACCTATAGTTATTTTTACTGCTTTAATTCCTTTAACCTTTAGTCTATAGTTGGTTAACAATTTATTCTGATACAGAGTTGGATTGTTCTGATTCTATATGCCCATTTATCACCTTACCCAGAGTTTTGTGTACTTAGGTCTTTTCATTTCAGGTGGAAGACATCGTTTTAACATTTCTTATAAGACAAGCCTAGAGTTGATTGGCCTAGAATTAGCTCAGTTTCTCTTTGTCTGAGAAAGCCTTTATTTATCTTTCATGTGTGAATGAGAACTTTTCTGTATAAAGTATTCTTGCTTGACAGTTGTTATCTTTTACTATTTTGATCATGTCATTCCACTATCTCCTGGCTTTAGTTTCTGCTGAACCATCTCGCAAGAGTCTAATGAAGGTAACTTTATGGGTTACCACCCATTTTTTCCTGGCTGCCTTTGACAGTTTTAATATACAGTGTCTTACAGAACATCTTTTTGCATTTGTCTTGGAGAACATCTTTTTGTATTACATCCTTTTGTAATGAAGTATTGAGCAAATTCTGGGAGATAGTGGAGGACAGGGAAGCTTTGCATGCTGCAGCCCATGGGGTCACAAAGAGTCGGACACACTTAGCGACTGAACAACACCACCACATTTAGTATTCTTTAGCTTCATGAATATCTAGTTCCTTCCTCATGTTTGGGAATTTCTTAACTACTGTTTATTTCAATAAACTTCTTGTTCCCTTCTCTGTTCCTTCTCCGATATCCCCATTACCTAAACATTGCCCTTCCTAAAAGAGTCCAATAGCTCATAGAATTTCCTCATTTTAACATATCATTTCTAGATTTCTATCTTCAGGCTCACTAATTCTCTCTTCCACATGGTCTGCTCTGAGTCCAGTGCTCTCCCTGTTGTGGTCCTTATCCCATTTATTGAGTTCTTCAGCTCCAGAATTAGTTTCTTTTTCAGATTTCCAGTCTCCTTGGTAAAATATTTCTTCTCTTATTTTCAGTTCTGAGCTCACTGAACTTCCTTCCTGTGTTTCTGTACAGGTCATGAGTTTCTTCATGACAGCTATTTTGAATTCTCTATCAGTTCGATTGATTGCAGTATTCTGTGACTGTAAGTTTGGTTTATGGAGAACTGTCATTTTGTTAATCTGTGTTACCATGTTTTCTAAATAGTATTTGATGAGTTATTCCTTTGCCAGAACATGTGAAGTAGCAAATATCTTTCCTCTTTAGGTGAAGCTTTTTTTACCTACTCAATTTTAATGATTCAACAGGCTAGTAATTAAAGGTGATTCTTTTGTTTTCCTTTGGGATGGTGGGGCACTATGGAACAAGCTTTTGTTTGCACTTATGTGAGTTGCATGCATGCTAAGTCCCTTCAGTCATGTCTGATTCTTTGTGACCTGTGGACGGTAGCCTGCCAAGTGCCTCTGTCCATGGGATTCTCCAGGCAAGAATATTGGAGTGGGTTGCCATGCCCTCCTCCAGGGGAAGGAGGGCGCTTATGTCCCCTGCATTGGCAGATGGGTTCTTTATCACTGGTGCCACCTAGGAAGCCCCAAAGTGTTAGTTGCTCAGTTGTGTCTGACTCTGCAACTGATAGACTGTGGCCCACCAGACTCCTATGTCGATGTGATTCTCCACACAGGAATACTGGAGTGGGTTGCCATGCCCTCCTCCAGGGGATCATTCAGACTCAGGAATCAAACCCAGGTCTCCTTCACTGTAGCCAGATTCCTTACCTTTACCATTTGAGCAACCAGGAAATCTACTATGTGAGTTACCTATGGTTATATTCGAGTCTATACTTGCTACCCTCTACCATCTCTGTGAGAGATGGTGCCCTGTGCCCTTGTTTCCATCGCCTGTGCCTCTTGGGATAGCTGGTGCCTTGCTGTTGCTGCCACCTGGGGCACCTGGATTGTGGGCAGTTCTGCTGCGTCTGGGGTCTCCTGGTTCTCAGTGTCCACAGCAGCTGGTGGAGGAGAAGGTTGAAGGGGGGCCAGGATCCCAGGTGCCTCTGCCATATCTGAGAGCATCATATTTGTAGTCACTGCCATTGAGGGCAGGAAGCTGGAGTTGTGGGCACCTCTGTAGCTAGAGGGCTTCCCTGTGACTCAGATGGTAAAGAATCTGCCTACAATGCAGGAGACCCGGTTCAATCCCTGGGTCAGGAAGGTCCCCTGGAGAAGGGAATAGCAACTCACTCCAATGTTCTTGCCTAGGAAGTCTCATGGACAGAGGAATCTGATGGGCTGGGGCCACAAGATCTGTGGCCGCCACTAGTGACTGTGGTCACTGTGGCAGCCAGGGGACCTGAGCCATGTGGGCAGAGTCCCCTGATGCTCCTGGGTTCTCTGGGGCTGTGGCTCAGCAGCTCTGGCATCACAGGCCCTGCCCCCACTGTTCCCCCAGCTCTGACTCCTCTAGGGGTTCCAGTCCCCCCACATTTACACCTACAGATGTGTGCAATCTCTGGTGTCCGGGTGCATTGCACAGAGGCACCTCTGTCAAGCTGTGGCTGTTCTGTTGGTTGTAGATGGATGGAAGAGGAGAGACCAAGGGAGTGTCTCATGCCACCAAGGTGCTCACATTAGGGGCTTCCCAGGTGGCTCAGTGGTAAAGAATCCACCTGCAGTGTAGGAGACCTGGGTTTAATCCTTGAGTTGGGAAGATCCCCTGGAAAAGGCAATGGCAACCCACTCTAGTATTCTTGTCTGGAGAACCCCATGGACAGAGGAGCCTGGCAGGTCCCAGTCCCTGGGGTCCACACAGAGTCAGACACTGAGTGTTTAACACTTTCACTTTCTTTAATCTCTTTTTGACATATGTCACAAGGCAGGTCTACTGGCAACCCAGCTCCTCAATTTTTAAGAAGCTTTACTATTTATTCTTCATTTTTGAAGGGTAATTTTACAGATTTCTGGTTTGGTGTGGTTTTTCCTCACAACAAATTAAATATGCCACTGCACTCTCTTTTCACTTGTTTATTTTCTAGTGAAAGTGTTAGTCGCTCAGTCATGTCCGACTCTTCATGACCCCATAAAATGTAACCTGGGTTCCTCTGAACATGGGATTCTCCAGGCAAGAATACTGGAGTGGGTTGCCATTCCCTTCTCCAGGGAATCTTCCCGACCCAGGGACCAAACCCTGGTCACCCATATTGCAGGCAGATTCTTTATCACCACCAGGGAAGACCATTGAGTTTCTAAGGAGGAGTCAGATGTAAGTTTTACCTTTGACTCTAAGTAATGTATTTTTCTCCCTCTGGCTTCTTTCAGAATATTCTGTCTTTGGTTTTCTGTACTTTGAAAATTAAATGCCTAGGTAAATATTGTTGGCCTTTATATTCTTGGTATTCTCTGTGCCTCCCGGATCTGTGGTTTGGTGTCTGACTCAAGAGACACAGAGACACAGGTTTGATCCTTGGATTTGCAAGATCCACTGTAGAAGTAAACGGCAATCCCCTCCAATATTCTTGCCTGGGAAATGCCATGGACAGACGAGGCTGGTGGCAAGCTACAGTAATGGAGTCTCAAAGAGGTGGACAAAATTGAGCATATACACACACACTATTAATTGGGGTAAACTTTTCAGTCTTTCTTGTTTCAAAGATTTCTTCTGTTCCTTTTTATACTTCTTCTATTTCTTCTATTCCCATATGAACATATTATACCTTTTAGAGTTGTCTCATAGTTGGATATTGTTTTCTTTCAAGCTTTTGTTCTCTTAGCTTTTCAGTTTTGTGAGGCTCTATTGATATATCCTTAAGTTCAGAGATTCTTTCCTCAACTGTATCTAGTCTACTAAAAAGCCCATCAAAAGCATTCTTTGTATCTGTTAAAGTGTTTTAATTCTTAGCATTTCTTTTTTATTCTTTCTTAGCATTCCATTATCTTTGCTCACATGGCCCATCTGTTTTTGCACATGGTCTACTTTATCAACTAAAGCCCTTTGCAAGTTAATCATAGTTGTTCTGGAAACCAGAAATTCTGTTTCAATTTTTAACCAACTGCTTTATGGCAAGTATTAAGTACCAGGAAGCATCCTAGCTGCTCAGAGTAAGTGATAAAGATATGTTGTGTACTCTGGAGATTTTAGTAGAGGAGACTGAATACCTCAGTTTTTTGTTTTTTTTTTTTCTGTCTTTTCACTTTGATTTATAGGAAATAAAGACAAAGATCCTAGTAGCAAGGGAAAGTATGGCTTATACGTAGATTCACTTTGTTATATTTGTGCAGACTTAGGGGTGTATGAGGAAATGATTTATGTAAGAAGGAAAAAAAAGAAAGCCAGGATGAAGGAGTGTGAATGAGCAGGAAGAACTGTCAGAGTCTCTGGTTGGCCCTCAGTTAATTTGTTAAGCTTCTTAGATTGTTGACACATGAGAAAAAACTGGGTAAGATATGCTTGGATATAAATATGAAATGGGAAAGTTACACTGGTATCACTCAACATCAAATTTCCAAGTTCTTTAAAACCTCTTCCAATTATGCTATCTAGAGAAGAAGGCTAGGGCAGGGCATAAAAATGTTCATGATGCCAGTCTTGCTGACATGACTCTTTTGCTACAAGAGACTGTTAGATGGCTCTTGTCTCAGCCCAGATCACTGCTGTGATGACATGGTAGACAAGCCCTCATCACTTTTTCTGTCTGCTAGACTGATTTTGTATTCAAAATAGCTTATGTATCCTCCCCATATTTCCTCTGTCATGCACAATTTTTCCTTTAATAGTAGCCTTCTGCTTTCTTGCTGAGGACCTGCTGAGACGCGCTTATGCATAACAAAAAGATGCCCCAAGTTTTCCTCTCAAAACCATTTGCAGGACATTTAGCAAAATAGACCAAACTTTCTTGCAGTACATTCAAGATGCTTGTGGATAAACAGACTACTCCCACCAGAGTAGAAAAGACGTGTTTCAAGCTGTCTAAAGCTGTATGTTCCAATGTCAATTTTTCTGAGCCTGGCAAGCTGTGTAAATCACTTATTTCTATAAATAAGATGAATTTGTTTAATATTATGTATACATTTCTAATTTAATGCAAGGCTGGCACCTGTATTAATGATCAGACCAAGTCCAGTTGTATACTTGAGGAGCTGAGTCTGGAGTGAGTATATATTTTTCAAATAAAAGTTCAGGAATAAATAGCTATAATAGCTATAATGAAAGTGAAAAGTGAAAATGTTAGTGGCTCAGTCTGGTCCGACCTTTTGTGATCGCATGGACTGTAGCTGGCCAGGTTCCTCTGACCACAGAATTCTCCAGGTAAGAATACTTCAGGGGTTTGCCATCCCCTTCTCCATGGGGTCTTTCTGACCCAGGGATTGAACATGGGTTTCCTGCATTGCAGGCAGATTCTTCACCTGAATTATTCTATCTGGTAGTTCAGATAGTATAGTAGCAGATGAAATAAAAAAGAAAGAAAGCGAAGTCGTTCAGTTGTGTCTGACTCTTTGTGACCCCATGGACTGTAGCCTACCAGGCTCCTCACTCCATGGGATTTTCCAGGCAAGGGTATTGGAGTGGGTTGCCATTTCCTTCTCCAGGGGATCTTCCCAACCCAGGGATTGGCTCTCCCACATTGCAGGCAGACGCTTTACCATATGAGCCACCAGGGAAGCTTCAGAAATAAAACTTGAGAATAAATACCAAAGAACATTGTAGAAGGTAAAACATTAGGGAATGCCTCTTTATGCTTTTTAAATTACTTTTTATTGGAGGGTAATTGCTTTACAATGTTGTGTTAGTTTCTATTGTACAGCAAAGTGAATCAGCTCTACGTATACATATATCCCCTCTTTTTTGGAGTTCCTTCCCATTTAGGTCTCCACAGAGCATTAAGTAGAGTTCCCTGTGCTGTACCGTAGGTTCACCCATTAGTTATCTATTCAGCACATAGTACCAATAGTGTATATATGTCAATCCCACTCTTCCAATTCACCTCCACCTTGGTATCCAAAGATTTGTTCTCTATGCAGATGACTCACTTTTCCATAGCTCATTTCCTGATATGTAAGAGGTCACTTTAGTATTAGACATATATTAGATAATTGAAGCAAAGAATCATATGTGAAAAATACAATAACTATCTGTAAGGCAACAGTTACCTGGAGGGTGTTCATGTCTCAGCCCTACATAGTTGGAACATCCTCATCCCAGAGTTCAGCAGAATTAAGTTTTACTATAGAATCATTAGAAGAATACAATACAGAACAGACAGAGAAAGGCTGCCAAGTGGCATCATCTTTGCCTGCTTATTCCCAAATGCTAATCTTTATTTACTTTTTTGAATAATGATACAAACTATTACTGTGTCTTCAAGGTTATCATGAAAATGCACACTTGGAACCTCAGACCATAGAGGGAGCCCCAAAGAATGCAAGTGTCTAGGGCTGTCCTCAATAGACCTTCACACCAGCACATCACAGGAATAGTCACACTCATTTGCTCTTGTCCCAGACTTAGAAGAGATAAGATTCATTAAAACAAAGACTACTCCGTGTTCTAATGACTACTAAAGCAAAATGAGTCTCTCCAAAACTTATTTTGCCTGTGTGTTTTGTGATCAGGGATTCTGACAGGTCAGGATGGATGGCTTTTTTCTGCTACATGATGGCTGGGGACTTGCTTGGGAAGTTGGTGGTGGAAGGTGACTACATGCCTGGGGACTGAATGCCTTTGACAGCATCTTTGTTCAAACATCTGAGGACACATAAGTATAGCTTATATCTGGGACCTAACTTCAGGACCTGGCAAGCTCAGGGTAATCAGGCATCTCATCTGGCATCTCAGAAATCAAAAGGCAAGTGTCCCAAAAATACCAAAAAGAAGGTGCATGTCCTTTATTTTATTAGCATTTCTTCTATTATGCCATCTCCTAAGCAGTCCCAGCCTGGCTTGGATTCAAGACAGGGGACATAAACCCCACCCCTTGAAGAAAAATGGTGTCAAAGAATTTACAGATGTATTTTAGAGCCAGCACAGTGGGTAAGCATTCCATACTTGAGAAGCCAAGGGATTGCATCTTATGTCTTCTGAAGGTGTCTTAATGGAGACATGGAGTTCTCTGTGGATAAAAGGAAAGAGGCAAGATTGTAAGTTTAGGACACAGTCCAGCAAGATGGCACTTCTAAATATTCCTGATGCCCATTAGAAATTACCATTGTATTTTTGTAATATGTGTATGTATATATGAATATACTCACAACACAACAGATATAAACAGCATTAGCAAACACCTAGAGAAAGAATAAGTATTAAACATAACCTGAGGAAAACAGACTGGAGAATTTCAGGGAAGTAAGTGTATTTACTTCACTTAAACGTAGGTATTGATAGCTATGTGTTCAGTCATGTCTGACTCTTTGTGACCCTAAGGACTGTAGCCTGCCAGGCTCCTCTGTTCATGGGACTTCTCCAGGCAAGAATACTGGAGTGGGTTGCCATGCCCTCCTCCAGGGGGTCTTCTCAACTCAGGGATCGCACCCATGTATCTTATGTCTCCTGCATTTGTAGGTAGGTTATTTACCAGTAGTGCCACCTGGGAAGCCCCAGATTTATGGACACACACGTATATACGGATCCGTCAACCTGCATAGTCATCAATGTGTATGTATGTGCATATACAGACAGAGCAATGAATAGGAGTTTGCAAAATAAAGAGACATATCCATGTTTCATTTTATCCAGAATCAGGAATTATTTTATCAGTAAGGACTTTCAAAAATACTACTTTCATTATATATTAACTTGTACATCTTTGTTCATTTCAGTAAAATTCCTAGCATTATGTCTCTAAAGTATAATATGTGATGAAACAGTGAGTATCTATTTCAGTGTTGAGTAACTTCCCTATATTCTTTAAGTACTTGCTCAACCAGGATTATGTTTTGCAGAAAAAAAATTAAAACCATTGACCATTTTATTGCTAATGTCCACTGATTTTGTGGTTGGAACAATTGGTCATACTGTACTTACATTAAGTAATATAGCACTTAGCAATTTTGCAGGATGCTATTTTAGTCATTTGCATATATATTTAACCATGCTTTACAGTAGATGCAAAATAATGACATACCCAAGGAAAGGGATGAATGTATAGGTATGCAAGCTGCTGCTGCTTCTGATACCCGCACCCAGCAAAGCAGAGATGTAATGGTGCAGGGTGGACAACATCATGAGTCTGGAATAGAAAGAATGGAAAGGAAAACTGAAATTTGAGTTCAAACCTGAAAAACTGGTTCCTGGGATGTTTAAGGACTTTTAGAGTGCTTCCTACCAGCAGCATCTGGAGACCAATTACTGAACGCTCTCCATAGGGGGCTTGCCACAGGGTTTTAAATGGATGAATAATACATAAGCTCTCTGCCTTCCCACTGAGAAAGACTGAAGCAGCCTCTGGGAGAAATAGCCTATTGGAGTTGAACTAAAAAGGACATAATTCGAAATTGGAACTCAAGTCTTCTGTGTTTGCATATCTTACTGGTTGTAAGGTTGCACTCTGTGTGTGTTAGTCACTCAGTTGTGTCCAAGTCTTTGCAACCCTATAGACTGTAGAGAGGAGCCTGCCAGGCTCCTCTGTCCATGGGATTCTCCAGACAAGAATACTGGAGTGGGCTGCCATTTCCTCCTCCAGGGGATCTTGCCGCCCCAGGGGTGGAGCCCAGGTCTCCTGCATGGCAGGCGGATGCTTTACCATCTGAGCTACTAGCAAAACAGAGATGTAATGGGGAAGGGTGGACAACATCATGAGTCTGGAGTAGAAAGAATGGAAAGGAAAACTGAACTCTGAGTTCAAACCTGAAAAACTGGTTTATGTAAGAATTGTAATACGAAATTAATGGAAGAAATGTGCAGCATTTGAAAGCCTGAAAGTATCCTAGAGTATTATATAGGGTACCTTACACCCTTCACAGTATATTCTGGAGGCCTGATGGGCCTACTGAATTTCCTGGGAACACCTACCTACAGAGGTGGCATGGATTCAGGGGTTCATTCTCATCTTCCTTGTTGCAGGCATCATGCACAGTGTATAATAATTAGAACTAACAGATACGCCTACTGTGTGCATGGAGAATTGTCGCTCCTAGTGTACAATGAGATATTCAAATACATTGTCTCATTTAATTTTAACAACAATTCTCTGTGCTGTTTATAAAAACAATTCTTATGGTTCTTTTACTGGTTAAGAAAACTAGTGCACAGAACCTGAGATTCTGTGTCGGGTCTGAGAAGTTCAGCATCTTTGGTGAGTCTCATAGGCAGACAGAATAGAGTCTGTCATACAGAGTGAAGTCAGTCAGAAAGAGAAAACAAATACCATACATCAATGTGTATATATGGAATCTAGAAAAATGGTACAGATGAACCTATTAGTAATAGCAGGATAGGAACAGAGGTGTAGACATAGAAAATGGATTTGCGAACCCAGGGAGGGTGGGGTGAATTGGGAAACTGGGATTGAATATATACACCACCCTGTGTAAATACCTACTGGGAAAGTGCTGTACAGCACAGGGAGCTCAGCCTGGTGCTCTGTGATGACCTAAAGGTGTGCGAGTGGGGAGGGAGGTCCACGAAGGAGGGGTTGTGCATATGTATGGCTGATCAGCTCCCTTGTCAACAGCAGAAACTAACACAACATTATAAAGCAACTATTTATATACTCCAATTGGAGTATATTTACTCCATTAAAAAAAATCTACTTTTTATGGGTTTTCTGAAAGGATAAGATTATACAACAAAGCTAATAAGATGCCTGAAGAGTATCTTCTAAGAATTTAGTATCTCATTCATTCATAATATTTATGAAGCACTCAAGTTTCTCAGATGCCGGGCACTCTCATAGGAGCTAGAAATAGAGTTGTGAGTATGACAAGGGCCGCTATGGGCCCCAACTAGCCTGAAACCTCATAAAAAACATACATGTGAGATCAGCTAAGCTACTGGAATTGTGTTTGATATGTGAGAAGTCAGAAGGGAAAAAATGTTAATATTAATGTGGAAACAGTTGAACTCAAATCTCTCAATTCTTAGAGTAGTTTGCTGCTGCTGCTGCTAAGTCACTTCAGTAGTGTCCGACTCTGTGCGACCCCATAGACAGCAGCCCACAAGGCTCCCCCATCCCTGGGATTTTCCAGGCAAGAACACTGGAGTGGGTTGCCATTTCCTTCTCCAGTGCATGAAAGTGAAAAGTGAATGTGAAGTCGCTCAGTCGCGTCTGACTCTTAGCGACCCCATGGACTGCAGCCCACCAGGCTCCTCCATCCATGGGATTTTCCAGGCAAGAGTGCTGGAGTGGGGTGCCATTGCCTTCTCTGAGAGTAATTTAGTACTCTTCTAATAATACTATAATATTCAATTCAGTGGCCTAGTTGTATCCAACTCTTTGTGATGCCATGGACAGCAGTATGCCAGGCTTCCCTGTCCATCACCAACCACCAGACCTTACTCAAACTTATGTCCATTGAGTTGGTGATCACAATTCAACTCTGTCATCCCTCTTTTCCTCCTGCCCGCAATCTTTCCCAGCATCAGGGTCTTTTCAAATGAGTCAGTTCTTTGTATCAGGTGCTTAAGTATTGGAGTTTCGGCTTCAGCATCAGTCCTTCCAATGAATATTCAGGGATGATCTCCTTTAGGATGGACAGGTTTGATCTCCTTGCAGTCCAAGGGACTCTCAAGAGTCTTCTCCAACACCACAGTTCAAAAGCATCAATTCTTTGGTGCTCAGCTTTCTTTATAGTCCAACTCGCACATCCATACAACTACTAGAAAAACCATAGTTTTGACAAGACAGAACTTTGTTGGCAAAGTAATGTTTCTACTTTTTAATATGTTATCTAGGTTGGTCATAACTTTTCCTTCAAGGAAGAAGTGTCTTTTAATTTCATGGCTGCAGTCACCATCTGCAGTGATTTTCAAGCCCAAGAAAATAAAGTCAGTCACTATTTCCACTGTTTCCCCTTATATTTGCCATGAAGTGATGGGACAAGATGCCATGATCTTAGTTTTCTGAATGTTGAGTTTTAAGCCAACTTTTTCACTCTCCTCTTTCACTTTCATCAAGAGGCTTTTTAGTTCCTCTTCACTTTCTGCCATAAGGGTGGTGTCATCTGCATATCTGAGGTTATTAATATTTCTTCCAGCAATCTATATTCCATCGTGTGCTTCATCCAGTCCAGCATTTCTCATGATGCACTCTGCATATAAGTTAAATAAGCAGGGTGACAATATACAACCTTCACTTCTTTCCCAATTTGGAACCAGTCTGTTGTTCCATGTCCAGTTCTTACTGTTGCTTCTTGACCTGTATACAGATTTCTCAGGAGGCAGGTGAGGTGGTCTGGTATTCCCATCTCTTTCAGAATTTTCTACAGTTTATTGTGAGCCACACAGTCAAAGGCTTTTGCATAGTCACTAAAGCAAAAGTAGATGTTTTTCTGGAACTCTCTTGCTTTTTTGATGATCCAACAGACATTGGAAATTTGATCTCTCGTTCCTCTGCCTTTTCTAAAACCAGCTTGAACATCTGGAAATCCACGGTTCACATATTGCTGAAGACGGGCTTAGAGAATTTTGAGCATTTCTTTGCTAGTGTTTGAGATGACTGCAGTTGTGCGGTAGTTTGAGCATTCTTTGGCATTGCCTTTCTATGGGATTAGAATGAAAACTGACCCTTTCCAGTCCCATGGCCACTGCTGAGTTTTCCAAATTTGCTGGCATATTGAGTGCAGCACTTTCACAGCATCATCCTTTAGGATTTGAAATAGCTCAACTGGAATTTCATCACTTCCACCAGTTTTGTTCGTAGTGATGCTTCCTAAGGCCCACTTAACTTCACATTCCAGGATGTCTGGCTCTCGGTGAGTGATCACACCATCGTGGTTATCTGGGTCATGAAGATCTTTTTTGTATAGTTCTTCTGTGTAGTCTTGCCATCTCTTCTTAATATCTTCTGCTTCTCTTAGGTCCATACCATTTCTGTCTTTTATTGTTCCCATCTTTGCATGAAATATTCCCTTGGTATCTCTAATTTTCTTGAAGAGATCACTAGTCTTTCCCATTCTATTGTTTTTCTCTTTTTCTTTGCATATATCACTGAGGAAGGCTTTCTTATCTCTCCTTGCTATTCTTTTCAACTCTGCATTCAAATAGATATATCTTTCGTCCTCTCCTTTGCCTTTTGCTTTTCTTCTTTTCACAGCTATTTGTAAGGCCTCATCAGACAACCATTTTGCCTTTTTGCATTTCTTTTTCTAGGGGTGATCTTGATCACTGCCTCCTGTACAATGTCACGAAACTCTGTCAATAGTTCTTAGGCACTCTATCAGATCTAATCACTTGAGTCTATTTGTGACTTCCACTGTATGCAATTTAGGTCTTACCTGAATGGTCTAGTGGTTTTCCCTACTTTCTTCAATTTAAGTCTGAATTTTGCAATGAGGAGTTCATGATCTGGGCCACAGTCAGCTCCCAGTCTTGCTTTTGCTGACTGTATAGAGCTTCTCTATCTTTGGCTGCAAAGAATATAATCAATCTGATTTTGGTGTTGACATGTGCAGAGTCTTCTCTTGTATTGTTGGAAGAGGGTGTTTGCTATGACCAGTGTGTTCTTTTAGCAAAACTCTATTAGCCTTTGCCCTGATTCATTCTGTACCCTCTGTACCAAGGTCAAATTTGCCTGTTACTCCAGATGTTTCTTGACTTCCTATTTTTGCATTCCAGTCCCCTATAATGAAAAGGATATATATATATATTTATTTTTTTTTTAAGGATATCTTTTTTTTGCATGTTAGTTCCAGAAGGTCTTGTACGTCTTCACAGAACCATTCAACTTCTGGTTCTTCTGCATTACTTGTCGGGGCATAGACTGGGATTACTGTGATGTTGAATGGTTTGCCTTGGACGTGAACAGAGATCATTCTGTTATTTTTGAGAGTGCTTTCAAGTACTGCATTTTGGACTCTATTGTTGACTGTGATGGCTACTCCATTTCTTCTAAGGGATTCTTGCCCACAGTGTAGATATAATGGTCACCTGAGTTAAATGAACCCATTGCAGTCCATTTTAGTTTGCTGATTCCTAAAATGTCAGTGTTCACTCTTGCCATTTCCTGTTTGACCACTACCAATTTGCCTTGATTCACGGACCTAACATTCCAGGTTCCTATGCAGTAGTTGCTTTTTATAGCATCGGACCTTGCTTCTATCATCACTCACATTCACAACTGAATGTTGTTTTTTGCTTTTGCTCCATCTCTTCATTCTTTCTGGAGTTATTTCTCCACTGATCTCTCATAGCATATTGGGCACCTACTGACCTGGGGAGTTCATCTTTCAGTGTCCTATCTTTTTGCCTTCTCATACTGTTCCTGAAGTGAAGTGAGGTGAACTAAAAAGCCTCTTGATGAAAGTGAAAGTGGAGAGTGAAAGAGTTGGCTTAAAGCTCAACATTCAGAAATGAAGATCATGGCATCTGGTCCCATCACTTCATGGGAAATTGATGGGGAAACAGTGTCAGACTTTATTTTTGGGGACTCCAAAATCACTGCAGATGGTGACTGCAACCATGAAATTAAAAGAACGCTTACTCCTTGGAAGAAAAGTTATGACCAACCTAGATAGCATATTGAAAAGCAGATACATTACTTTGCCAACAAAGGTCCATCTAGTCAAGGCTATGGTTTTTCCTGTGGTCATGTATGGATGTTTGAGTTGGACTGTGAAGAAAGCTGAGTGCCGAAGAATTGATGCTTTTGAACTGTGGTGTTGGAGAAGACTTTTGAGAGTCCCTTGGACTGCAAGGAGATCCAACCAATCCATTCTGAAGGAGATCAGGCCTGGGATTTCTTTGGAAGGAATGATGCTAAAGCTGAAACTCCAGTACTTTGGCCACCTCATGTGAAGAGTTGACTCATTGGAAAAGACTCTGATGCTGGGAGGGATTGGGGGCAGGAGGAAAAGGGGATGACAGAGGATGAGGTGGCTGGATGGCATTACTGACTTGATGCATGTGAGTCTGAGTGAACTCTGGGAGTTGGTGATGGACAGAGAGGCCTGGCGTTCTGTGATTCATGGGGTTGCAAAGAGTTGAACACAACTGGGTGACTGAACTGAACTGTTCCTGGGGTTCTCAAGACAAGAATACTGAAGTAGTTTGTCATTCCCTTCTCCAGTATACCACGTTTTGTCAAAACTCTCCACTGTGATATGTCCATCTTGGGTGGCCCTACATGGCATGGCTCCTAGTTTCATTGCGCTAGACAAGGCTGTGGTCCATGTGATCAGATTGGTTAGTTTTCTGTGATTGTGGTTTTCATTCTGTCTGCCTTCTGATGGAGAAGGATAAGAGGCTTATGGAAGCTTCCTGATGGGAGAGACCTACTGAGCAGGAAACTGGGTCTTGTTCTGATGGGCAGGGCCATGCTCAGTAAATCTTTAATCCAATTTTCTGTTGATGGTTGGGGCTGTGTTCCCTCCTTGTTATTTGACCTGAGGCCAAACGATGGTGGAGGTAATGAAGATAAAGGTGACCTCCTTCAAAATGTCCCATGCATGCACTGCTGCACATAGTGTTCCCAACCCTGTAGCAGGCCACTGCCGACCCATGTCTCCACCAGAGACTCCTGGACACTCATGGCCAAGTCTGGGTCAGTTTGTTGTGGGATCACTGCTCCTTTCTCCTGGGTCCTGGTACACACAAGGTTTTGTTTGTGCCCTCAAAGAGTCTGTTTCCAGTCCTGTGTAAGTTCTGGCAGCTCTATGGTGGGTTAATGGTGACCTTCTCCAAGAGGGCTTATGCCATACCCAGGTCTGCTGCACCCAGAGCCCCTGCAGCAGTCCACTCTTGACCTGTACCTCTGTAGGAGACACTCAAACACAGTTTGTCTCAATCTCTGTGGGGTCTCTGGGTCCTGGTGCACACAAGGTTTGTTTGAGTCCTCTGAGTGTCTCTGGTGGGTATGGGGTTTGATTCTAACATTATTTCATAAGAATTACCATTCACATATGATTAATTAAATCATTAAAGGCCTGGTTGCCTTCAATTTATGCTACACAGATAGACTGTATGAATGGTCTATTTCCATTTAGCCCTTATTTTATAATGATTTATTTAATGAGTCAAGCAAAAAAGGAAGGAGACAGATGCTGATGCAGTAAAATAAAAATAATTACGTTATGAATGGCTGATTGTAGATTCTAAGGACAATCACTTGAAGTAAAGTCTAGAGCTCAGGGAGCTTCGTTCAGTGGGTCAGAGGTAAACAATCCACCTGCCAAGGCAGGAGCCACAGGTTCAATCCCTGGGTTGGGAAGATCCCCTGAAGGAGTATATAGCAACCCACTCAGTATTATTGCCTGAAGAATCCCATGAACAGAGGAGCCTGGCAGTCTAAAGTCCATGTGGTCACATAGAGTCGGACATGGCTGAAATAACTTAGCACACACATACGCTAGTGTCCAAGACTAATACAGACCCTCTAGATTTGTATGTCTGGGTTCTATACCAACTCTCAAGAATTAGATATATGTGTTTTTATATAATACCTTCTTAAAGGTAGTTAGAAATGTTGAGATCAATGTTGAAACAGAAGAAAAGCCTGTTGATACTTAATGAGAGAGCTTTCCAGCATTAGCTCCTCTGTGGTGGAAAATTTAAACATGTGCAAAAGTAGCAAGAATTCCTGTACACCCATCACTCTCAGCTTCAACCATTATTAGCTCAAAGTCTCATCTATATTCTTATCCACTTCTCCCCCCATATTATTTTTAAACGTATCCCGGACAGCATATAATCTTCTCTGTAAATATTTCAGTGTGTATCACTAAAGAAATAAGATTCAGAAAAAGGTATCACATTCAAAAGACTTCCACAATAATTCCCAGGGAGAGTGTTAGGAAGATAAGTAAAATGTGCCTCTTGCAAAAAGAACTAAAATAAAACACTAATTGTAACCACAGTGAGCACTTCCAATGCAAAATTAAATTCGTAGAACTCACTTTTACAGATGAGTTCTTAAAACTTGGGAATTACAGTGTCAATCTTCTCAAGGTGGAAAGACCAGCAATTTCAACAGGAATGCACACAAAACATTTTGTTGTGCAATGTCTTCTTCCTGCCTGATATTAGCTGTGTGGCACTGAGATGATTGTTTTCCTGTTCCCACCTGTTACCTGAATCTATGCTCCTCTGTGTAGATATGGCAAATCCTCCTGATGGGTTATTATTCCCCTTTGGTGTTGATGATCTGAATTACAAAAGTATCTGAGACAAGAAATGAGAATCCTGGAGGCAGCCCAGAAGGAGAGCATCTCTGACTGCTCTCATGAGTATGATGCTTATTGTGATAGTTGATTCCCAGTCATAGATGTGAGACCAGTGAGTCCAAAGAAGATTTCTGCCCAGTTAGAGATAACTCAACCTGGAGCTTGGATGATAGGGGGAAAAAAAAGTTTGAATTTTTAAAATATATATATGTACATATAGATAGATAGATATCCTTAGGTGGCGCTAGTGGTAAAGAACCTGCGTACCAATGCAGGAGACATAAAAGACCCAGGTTCAATCGCTGGAGAAGGGAATGGCAACCCACTCCAGTATTCTGGCCTGGAGAATCCTATGGACAGAGAAGCCTGGTGGGCTACACTCCATGGGGTCACAAAGAGTCAGACATGGCTGAAGTGACTTAGTATGCATGCATGCATCCTCTACTTTAAAGACTTTTAAGACAGTTGAAATAGGAATGCAATTACTAATTATTAAGAGAAATGTTCTGTGTCAACATGCAGAAGTAACATGATGATGGCACTGGTGTCTCTCAAAAGAAATATGGAAAATTAAAAATGAAGATCTATGTGCCAGGGTAGTGTTCCAATGTTTTAAGTGTTCCGATGTTAGAACCTTTGTCATTAGAGCATCCTACTCATATTTGAGGAAAGAGAGTTTATTTTATTCTAAAAGACCAAAATTTCATTATTTTCTTTATTCCACAAATACTGACTGAGTGCTTATAACATCTCAGGCATGGTGCTAATAATGCAGAAACACAGTCTATTCATTCACAAAGTTAACATTCTAGCTTTGCTTACATAATGTATTCAATCATGGTGGTTATGTTTTTAACATCTTCTTTTCTTAACCAGCAAAATCCTTTTATGAAATGAATGTTTTAAAGTCAGGCTCCCCTAGAATAATCAAATGAATTTTAGATGGAACTCTCATATGTAAAGTATATTAATGTGATTTGACTTTTATAAATATTATATCTGAGTGCACAATTCTACTATTGACTTATAAAAGCAATCAATAATACCAAGGAGATTTTTTTTGAAGGACAGAAAATGAAAGCAGAGGTTGTAGCTAACAGGCTTCTATCAACCTCAGAAATAGTTTTTCACTGTATGTTATTTTGGCTGCAGCCAAGTGGAAAGAGAGATGAATTTTGATATACACAATGGTCTTAAATGTCACTTTTGTGTAAAAAAAAAAAAATTCTGACAATTTAAAGAAACTTCAATGAATTTCCCAATATAATTGAAAGGATACTAGCAAGAAATTTTGCATTTCAAATTCAAAAAATTATAATTTATGTTTATAGTATAGTGGGATTTTTCAGAATTCAGCCTTTCAGGTGAAAAACTTTGTGTCATTTCTGATCTGCATCAACTGTGCAGCTGTGGGAAAAATTATTCAGGTGGTCTGTGATTGATTTCCCTAATTCTAAAATGAAAGTTATAATACTAGAGTTGTTTAAATGATCAAGTTAAATAATGATCAAGTAATGTATAAAATACTTACATATTACGTGGGTCAGATGAAGTGTTCCATACAGAATATTTGCGATCTAATCCTACTTAATCCCTGGAGAAGGAAATGGCAACCCACTCCAGTATTCTTGCCTGGAGGATCCTATGGACAGAGGAGCCTGGCAGGCTACAGTCCATGGGGTCACAAAGAGTCAGACTGGGCTGAGCACACACACGATCCTCCTTAACACAATAGAAGTCATGGTGGAGGGGAAGCAGCTCTATAGACTCACCGAATCTTATTGTTTGGTAATTGTGTGCTATGCACGTGCAAAGTGATGGTGACACAGTGACAAAGACACAATGTCCCGTGTCTGAAGCAGACATTCCATCAGGAAATGTGTGAGACGAGAGGCGTACCAGGCAAGGGGATGGCTTGTGTGATGAAACTGCTTGAGTCAAGAGATTGCCCAGAAGAATAGAGTGTAGTTTTCACCATGACGATAGTAGAGAATAAGGTTTGTTGAATGGTTTGAAGGCATGCATGATGCTGTATAGCTAAGCAGGGTCAGATCACCCAAGCTTTATAATCCATGTAACATTTGAAATTATTACCTCCTGGAACATTGGAAGCCATTGAAGTTTCATTGACAGTTGAATGATTTTGGCATTAGAATGACAATTTTATTTAAGCAAAAAATGAAAGTAGGATGGTCTTTAGAAGACTGCTTAATAACTAAGGAAAGCACTGAAAATATCTTGGACTAGACAGTAACCATGGAGCAGGAGAAAACAGACAGACATAATATTTTGGAGGTAGGACTGATTGATTGGAACTTGAAACTGATTGGCTGGGACAAATATGGAAAGAGAAATCAGAGACTTGGATTTTCAAAGAAGATACTGAGCAAATAGTTATGCCATTTTCCAAGATTATGGATTGTTAGTGAAACTAGTTTGAAGAGCAGTTTTTTCATTTCAAGTGGATGGAAACCATCAACTTTAATTACTTAAATAGAATCTTGCACAATGCTGACAATCACTAAGGAGAATTAGACTGAATGTAGCAACAAACCCAGGGATGGGGGAGCCTGGTGGGCTGCTGTCTATGGGGTCGCACAGAGTCGGACACGACTGAAGTGATTTAGCAGCAGTAACAATGTTTGAGTTAACATACCATTGTTTATTAAAACTTTGAGGATGGGGGAGATCATTTTGCAGGAGTATTTGAAAGGAGATGACCTATGCAAAACTTGGAGACAAAACAACATTTCAGGGTGGTTATGATGCAGAAAAAGCAGGCAAAGAAAATAAAAAAGGAATGACAACAGGAAAGATAAAAACTAAGTGTGTGAGAATTCACAAAAGTCAAGAGAAAACTATTTTCAGAAGAATGGCCAGCTAATGGTAAACCGCTCCCAAGACACCTACCCATAGCCCCTGAAATGCATTCACTGGACTTAATGACCTGGATGCAGATTCAACGAGGTGATGAATGCAGAATCTACCCTGTGATGGGTTGAATTCTCAATAGAAAGTGAGGAAAATAAGTGAATGGCTTCTCTGAGGTGTTTTCTGTGAAAGGGGGATGTATGAGATAACTAGAGGAGATCACAAGGTCAGGGGGAGGTTTTGAGTCCTTGTTTCAGAGACTGGAGAGACCAGAGCAGCCGGAAGTGCTCCTGGGAGGGCTGAACAGAAAAGCCAAGCTGAAGACATAGATGGGAGTGGGGATGAGGGAGGCAGCAAGAGGAGGCCTGTCTCAGAGCACAGGCAGGAGACTGGCTTTAAGTAGGGGGAGAAACATGATGAAAGCTGTCTGAAATTTGAGCGCTTTCTTGTGGGGGAATAGCGTGATGGAATGTTGAGGCTTTATTTTCTCTGTAAAGAAAATAAAGTCAGCTGTTGTGAAGAAGAGTACACAGAGGGAAAATTGAGTAATTGAAGTCAATGTTCTAAGGTACCTTTTAAACTGTCACCATAGAGAGTGGGAGACTGCTGAAGGGAATAGCCTTAAAAACAAGATAGTGTAGCACAAGATGGCATGCTATTTGTCTCCAGCATTTTAAATTTTCTCTATACCATAATTCATTTGAAACTGGACACTGCTTATTATTTATTAACTAATTTCCATAAATAACTTTTTTAGTGTAATCCAAGACTTTTAGGATACCTGACAAAGCCATGCACCACAGCCACTTAAAAAGCTTGCTTCATAGACACCTGAGCACAGACAATTACTGAAACCCTGCCTCTCAAAACCTATTGTTTAAAGTGGAGTGTAGCTGCTTTACAACACTGTGTTAGTTTCCCCTGTACAACAAAGTAAATTGGCTATATCTATAAATATCCAAGAAGGCAATGGCACCCCACTCCAGTACTCTCGCCTGGAGAAGCCCATGGACGGAGGAGCCTGGTAGGCTGCAGTCCATGGGGTCGTCAAGAGTCAGACATGACTGAGCGACTTCACTTTCACGTTTCACTTTCATGCATTGGAGAAGGAAATGGCAAGCCACTCCAGTGTTCTTGCCTGGAGAATTCCAGGGACAGGGGAGCCTGGTGGGCTGCCGTCTGTGGGGTTGCACAGAGACGGACACGACTGAAGCGACTTAGTAGCAGCAACAGAATTGTACCCCCTCCCTCAGGGATCTCCCTCCCGCCCCTCTAGATCATCACAAAGCACAGAGCTGAGCCCCCGCAAGGTTCCCACTAGCTATCTCTTTTACACAGGAAGTGAAAGTATTAGTCGCTCAGTCATGTCCACCTCTTTGTGACTCCACAGACTGTAGCCCACCATGCTCCTCTGTCCACAGGATTTCCCAGGCAAAAATCCTGGAGGGAAGCATGTGAGGCTTGGGCACCCAAGTGGAGATGCTGACAAGGTAGATGGATACATAGACTTGGGGTGTGGGAGAGGGTTCTGGGCTGAAGACCTTAGTACATGCATGCATAGTATTTAAAGACATAAATAGGGATGATGACTTCCCTGATGGCTCATGAAGTAAAGAACCCACCTGAAATGCAGGAGACAAAGGTTCCATCCCTGGGTCAGGAAGATTCCCAGGAGGACGGCATGGCAACACACTCCAGCATTTTTACCTGGAGAATTCCATGGGCTGAGGAGCCTGGCAGGCTATATAGTCCATGCGGTCACAAAGAGTGGGACAAAACTGAATGACTAAGCACAGCACACAGGTTTGAGGTTTACCAAGAAGGAAGCTTAAATCAAAAATAAAAGAGAACAGAGGGTAAAATCTTTGATTAGGATAATGTTTAGAGGTCAGATAGGATGGAAGCAAAGGAAAAAGACAAAGAAGAGTCACTTAGGAAGAAGCAAAACCAAGAAACTGGAGATTAATGAACCTAGAGGGAAAGTGTTTGACATTCACCTGACATTCAACCGTGTCATTAGCGTTGGAGTTCAAGGATGGAAAACTGTCCTCTGACTTTGGAAAAATGTGAGACGTGGGTAACCTTAGGCATTCCACTGGGCTGGTGAGAGTGGGAAGTTGCTTGGAGGTAGAGAGGTATCAATAGCTAGTACTGATGACTTTTTTTTAAGGAAATTTTGCTGTGAAAATGAGCTCTGCACCTTCAATATAGTGGTATTGGTAGCAGTATAAAAACATTTTAAAATTAGATAGTATTAAGACATGTTTCAGAGAAGGCAATGGCACCCCACTCCAGTACTCTTGCCTGGAAAATCCCATGGACAGAGGAGCTTGGTGGGCTGTAGTCCATGGGTAAGAGTTGGACACAACTGAGCAACTTCACTTTCACTTTTCACTTTCATGCATTGGAGAAGGAAATGGCAACCCACTCCAGGGTTCTTGCCTGGAGAGTCCCAGGGACTGGGGAGCCTGGTGGGCTTCCGTCTATGGGGTCGCACAGAGTCAGATACGACTGAAGCGACTTAGCAGCAGCAGCAAGACATGTTTAGGATACAGATGCAATGACTTGGAGAGGAAGAGATATTGGTTGCAGAAGAGCAATACTACAGGGCCTTCCTCCAAAAGGAACAAGGGGGAGCATCCTGAGAAGAAATGGGGGGATGGAGGCCAGTCCACTCTCCTGTCTCTATGAGAAATAATACCTGGTATACCCATGACTCAGGCTGTGGAACTAGTAGTGGGAAGATGGCATGGTCCTCTTATGACTAGTTTGTTGTTTTTTTTTTAATGAAAAATGTAAGTTGATGGGTGGAGGGTTAAGTGGGCAAGTACTAGAGAGTTAAGGAAAGAAGAGAAAGTCTGCAATTATTTTCTCATTAAGAAGGTCTGGTACAATAAATTAGTGTAGCCACTATGGAAAACAGTATGGAGGTTTCTCTGAAAATTAAAAATAGAACTAGTGTATGATCCTGCAGTTCCACTCCAGGGAAAATATCTGGAGAAAAACATAATTGAAAAATATACATGGACTCCAGTGTTCATAGCAGCACAGTTTACAATAGCCAAGACATAGAAACAACCCAAATGTTCACTGAAAGATGAATAAATAAAGATAATGTGGTACATATATAACAATGAAATATTACTCAGCCATAAAAAAAGAAGGAAATAATGCTATTTGTTGCAACAAGCATGGACCCAGAGATTATCACACTAAGTCAGAGAAAGACATGCACCATATGATACCACTTACAAGTGGAATCTACAACATGATACAAATGAAATTATTTACAAAACAGAAATAGACTTACAGACATAGAAAGCAAACTTATGGTTACCAAAGTGAAAAGATGTGGGAGAGGGATAAATTAGGAGCTTGGGATTAACATATACATACTGCTATATATGATGCTAAAGCTGAAACTCCAGTACTTTGGCCACCTCATGTGAAGAGTTGACTCATTGGAAAAGACTCTGATGCTGGGAGGGATTGGGGGCAGGAGGAGAAAGGGACGACAGAGGATGAGATGGCTGGATGGCATCACTGACTCGATGGACATGAGTCTGGGTGAACTCCGGGAGTTGGTGATGGACAGGGAGGCCTGGCATGCTGCGATTCATGGGGTCGCAAAGAGTCGGACACGACTGAGCGACTGAACTGAATTGAACTGCTATATATAAAAGAAATAAACAACGAGGTCCTGCTGTGTAGCACAAGGAACTATATTCGATATCTTGTGACAAACTATAATGGGAAAGAATCTGAAAAGAATTTATATATTAACAATGTGTTAATTTCAGAAATAAAGAAAAGTAATTTATTTTTATATACATACATATTAAATTATACATATATATTCAGTTATATATTTATGTGTTAAATTATATGTGTGTGTGTCTGTGTATATTTGTATATACAGGTATATACACTTTGCTATATACCTGAAATTAACACATTATCAATCAACTATAAAAAGAAAGAAGGAAAGTGAATCTATCAAGTGAGGTCAGATTTCCTGGCATTGATAAGCTAATAGGATTATAACTAGATGATGTCATTCCTAACCATTTCCATCCCAAGTAAGAGACGACAAAGGGTCAGAAATAGTCCCACTTCTACGCAGCTGCCAGGTATACCCTCCCCCCTCCATGATGAATCATGCCAGCTCTGATGGCTCTTAGACTTCCCAGAACTTCAGAATAATTTTTTATTTAGAAAGGCTAAAGGCTAACAGTGGCTGACTTTATTTTTCTGGGCTCCAAAATCACTGTGGATGGTGATTGCAGCCATGAAATTAAAAGATGCTTGCTCCTTGGAAGGAAAGTTATGACCAACCTAGAGAACATATTAAAAAGCAGAGACATTACTTTGCCAACAAAAGTCCATCTAGTCAAGGCTATGGTTTTTCCAGTAGTCATGTATGGGTGTGAGAGTTGGACTACAAAGAAAGCTGAGCACCAAAGAATTGATGCTTTTGAACTGTGGTGTTGGAGAAGACTCTTGAGAATCCCCTGGACTGCAAGGAGATGCAACCAGTCCATCCTAAAGGAGATCAGTCCTGGGTGTTCATTGGAAGGACTGATGCTGAAGCCGAAACTCCAATACTTTGGCCACCTGATGTACTTTGGCCACCTGATGCGAAGAGTTGACTCATTGGAAAAGATCCTGATGCTGTGAAAGATTTAGGGCAAAGGAGAAGGGGATGACAGAGGATGAGATGGTTGCATGGCATCACCGACTCACTGGACATGGGTTTGGGTAAACTCTAAGAGTTGGTGATGGACAGGGAGGCCTGGTGTGCTGCAGTTCACGGGGTCGCAAAGAGTCTGACATGACTGAGTGACTGAACTGAACTGAAAAGGGAACATCCATAATATGTGAACTTTTCTTAGTATCCTCTGATAGAAAATATAGGGAACAGTGGAATCTATGGAGCTTCATTTCCTGAAATTTTTTTTCTCTTGTTCTTAATCTTAGAAATAAGTCTAGTTTAGAGTGTAAGTAAGCTCCACTATAGTAAAACAGCAAAGACTGTGTAAACTGATTCAAGATGACAGAATGAAGACCCCAAAGGCCAGGTTACTGTCCAGTGAAGTCTCAGCCAGGCCATCTTCTGAATGATGAGCCACAGAAATGTGTTTAAGATGTGGGCTGCTGGATACAACAAATTAATCTCCTGGACTTTGCCAGTCATAGCGCCACACAGAACAGCCAGCCTCCTGTTGTAGGCACTGGATGAGGCATCTGTTTCTTAACTGAAGCATCAGGAACATTGGCTACCCTATTCACCATCCCTGGGTGAAAACAGCTACACATATGATGGGACCCATGAATAACAGGGCAGTGTTTGGAATTGTCATTTAGTCGCTAAGTTGTATCTGTCTGTCTGGGCCCCATGGACTAGAGGCTGGCAGGTTCCTCTGTCCATGGGATTCTCCAGACAAGAATACTAGAGTGGGTAGCCATTCCCTTCTCCAGGGGATCTTCTTGACCCAGGGATGAAACCATATCGCAGGCAGATTCTTTACTATCTGATCCACCAGGGAAGCCCATCTTACACATGGTAGTCTATATATGTCAATCCCAATCTTCCAATTCATCTCACCTTGCCTTCCCCAACCAGGGCAGGAATAGAGATTCAGGTGTAGAGAACAGACATGGGTTTTCACATCTCTCTCACTTCCCTAATCTGGAGATGATCCCTTTTTGTCCAGTTTATTATTTTTACATTGCCAAACATCACCATGCATTTTGTTTTGAAATATTATAACTTTAAATGTGAATTCTTAGGTTCAGTTCAGTTGCTCAGTTGTGTCCAACTCTTTGCAACTCCATGGACTGCAGCACACCAGGCCTCCCTGTCCATCACCAACATCCATTGAGTTGGTGATGCCATCCAAACATCTCATCCTCTGTCATCCCCTTCTCCTACCTTCAATCTTTCCCAGCATCAGGGTCTTTCCAAATGAGTCAGTTCTTCACATCAGGTGGTCAAAGTATTGGAGTTTCAGCTTCAGCATCAGTCCTGCCAATGAATATTCAGGACTGATTTCCTTTAGGATGGACTGGTTGGATCCCCTTGTAATCCAAGAGTCTTACTCTCAAGAGTTTTCTCCAACACCACAGTTCAAAAGCATCAATTCTTCACTGCTCAACTTTCTTTATAGTCCAACTCTCACATCCATACATGACTACTTGAAAAATCATAGCTTTGACTAGATGGCCCTCTGTAGGCAAATTAATGGCTCTGCTTTTTAACATGCTGTCTAGGTTGGTCATAACTTTCCTTCCAAGGAGCAAGCATCTTTTAATTTCATGGCAGCAGTCACCATCTGCAGTGATTTTAGAGCCCAAAGAAATAAAGTCTGTCACAACTTGCAGGCATTTATATTTGATTTTAATTCATGTTTACTAGTAAGAGGCAATCAATGTCAGAACATTTTATATATAATATTTAAGAGAATGTCAAACTTATTATTTAGAGAATGTCATATATACTCAGAGCTAATGATTATTTGATTTTATTTCTTTGGTTTAGAGTCTGGTCAATTTCTATATATATTAAGATTTCTCAATAGGTCTTAAATGATTGAAACTTAGATATATTTACAAGAAATATTTTCTGTTTCCTACTAACTCAAATGTAAAGGATAATTTGAAAGATACAATGGGTTACTCTCCTTAATAGAAAGTATCTCAAAAACTCAACAAAGGTACTACTTTGGAAGCTTGGCTAAGGAAACTGAGTAAAAGATATTAGTTTTTGTGTCAGAGAAAGGTTGTGTCTACAAAGAGGAAAGTACTTTCATTTGAAAGGACAGTTACATTGCACAACTGAGTTTTCCTTCGCAGAGATTATAGATTCTGTTCCTAAACTGATATGACCAATGATCCCAACACTTGTATGGTACCACCCTTAAGTGAGAAAAATGTGGTGTATGGCTAAGGTGTATTCACAACCTTAACTCAGAGAAAAAAAATCTGACCTCAGAGAAAACTTTCTGAAACAGATCCACAACTCTTTCTCATGGGTGCTTATCAGCAAGTTTCACTCAATAGACAGTGGGTTCTGTGGTGCATTTTGGTCCATACCCTCTGTTTAGAAATTTTCCTGAAAGTATTGCTAGAAAACAGTTTTTAGCTTAATCTTAGAGCCTGTGCTATGGCTCTTAATATGCAGGTCAATGAATCCTCAGTTAGAATGCTCTTTCTTAGGGCAAAGCCATCTTCCCTTGCAACCTCCTCATTTAACCTCAGTCCTTCTGACAAAGTATCACTCACCTTTTGAAGATTCATCTTACTGGTTGGATCACTTCAAATCTCTCCCTCATTCTGAAATTCTTCCTTGTTAAAGTTTAGTTTTTCTGTATTTTTAACTTTCATATTCTGTATGTATGCAGGAAGTTATGTATTCCTAGCATAGCTTTTTCACAGGGAAAATAGTTAAAATATCTTACCTTGTGGCTCAGTCAGTAAAGAAACCACTTGCAATGTGGGAGACGTGTGTTTTGTCCCTGGATCAGGAAGATTCCCTGGAGAAGGGAATGCCAACCAACTCCAGTATTCTTGCCTGAGAAATCCTATGAACAGAGGAGACTGATGGGCTACAGTCCATGGGAGTCACAAAAGAGTTGGACACAACTTAATGACTAAACCATCACCATTTATCCCATAGAATCAAATCCTCTACTTTGTATAGAGCAAAGCAATACCACTTGTACAAAAACTGGAAGGTGAAAATAAAATTTGTTGACCATCTTCTCTTTTTTTCCAGCACTACTCAAAGCTCTGAAATATATTACCTTTTTAAGTTCTATAATATTCATGAAAGTATTTATAGCTTCATTATATAGGAGTAAAAGCTAAGATTTAAGTAAATCAAACCAGATACCAAGATACGAGTCTCAGGGGTCAGGATACAAATGAAAGTTTGTTTTCCATACTCTAAATGACATTTTCTTTTGACCACATAACATTTAGTCAAATAACAAAGTCTTTTCTCAGAACCCTCTCCTTACACCTCACCCAGCACCACTCACAGAGGGTCCTGGGAGCTATGCAACTGGAGACTGAAAACCAAAGAAGACAGACAAATCCCAGGAAACCCAGCTAATGGAAGGGGAGGCATCAAAGCTGAGACCTAAAAGATGTTTACAGAAGAACAGGTTAAGCATGCTTACATGCCCTAGAATAAGAACCAGAAACCAAGAAAAGGCTCTGATAGGATGGATAAATGGCAAGGTCCTACTGTCTAGCACAGGGAACTGTATTCACTATCCTGTGATAAGTCACAATTGAAAAGAGGATGTAAAAGAATATATATATATGTATAACTGAGTCACCTTGCTGTATACCAGAAATTAAGACAGTATTGTAAGTCAACTATACTTCTATATATATATGTGTGTGTGTGTGTTAAGTCGCTTGAGTCATGTCCAACTCTTTGTGACCCAATGGACTGTATGTAGCCTGCCCATATATATCTAGATAGATGGATAGATAGATCTATATAAGATCTATCTATCTATCTAGAAATATATGAGAAAAGGCTAAAACATATGCAGAGGTAAGACAGCAGGCAAAACTATGAAGAATACAGAGACTCAAAGAATGGTTGCTTAAATAAGAATATCTCAATTTAGCAACCAAGAGTTACAACTACTAACCCTACCACACAAATGGTGATGCACCAAGGTCATAATTCTCATGAGTTTAACATGTTAAGAGTACATTATATACCGAAGACTGAAGGACAGTGCCTTAGTTTATTAAAAAAAAAAAGGTAGCCACATTTAATGAAAATAAACATAATAATCAAACTAATGCTCCAAACATATGCTGTTCACTTGGAGGACACTTCAAAGCGAAGACATAATAGAGACTGCCTTGCAGTAAGAAGTACAGATTCCTTCTACAAATATGGAGAAATAAAAGGACAAATCTAGTTTCCAAAAGACAGCTCATTGTACACATTTTACAGTTTTGTGTAAACTGTCTTAATATGAATGAGACCACTTTTCTACTTGAGGGATTTTTTAACCAAAGAAAAATAACTTCAGTGATGTGCTATGCTAAGTCACTTCAGTTGTGTCCAACTCTTTGCGATCCCATGGACCATAGCCCGACAGGCTCCTCCATCCACATGGATTTTCCAGACAAGAATACTGAAGTAGGTTGCCATACCCTCCTCCAGGGGATCTTCCTAACCCAGGGATCGAATCCAGGTTTCCCACATTGCAGGCGAATGTGTTACCATCTGAGCCACAGGGAAGCCCAACTTAAGGGATACTAAGTGTTAAAGATACAGAAATAGACATCAGTTCAGTTCAGTTCAGTCACTCAGTCGTGTCCGACTCTTTGCGACCCCATGAATCGCAGCACGCCAGGCCTCTCTTTCCATCACCAGCTCCCGGAGTTCACCCAGACTCACATCCATCGAGTCAGTAATGCCATCCAGCCGTCTCACCCTCTGTCGTCCCCTTCTCCCTCCTGCCCCCAATCCCTCCCAGCATCAGAGTCTTTTCCAATGAGTCAACTCTTTGCATGAGGTGGCCAAAGTACTGGAGTTTCAGCTTTAGCATCATTCCTTCCAAAGAAATCCCAGGGCTGATCTCCTTCAGAATGGACTGGTTGGATCTCCTTGCAGTCTGATTCTAATTAGGAATATAATTATGATGCTACATTTTTATAATTCTTTTTCAGTGTCAAAATGATAGCAGAGGGAAAGACTTACAGGTGGTGGTGGGGGGTGTGCATTAAGAATTTTGTTAGCGTTGCTGTCTAAATAGAATGGAATGAACAGGTTATGAAGACTTGTATTTTTTAATGATAAATTGGTGTAGTATGGTTTTATGTAAACTTAAAAACTTGATCTTCCCTTTATAGGCATCATTTGAAAGCAGATTGGAAACTAGTTTGTCTTAATTGTTTATTTCAGATCCTATAAAATGAAATATGGCTATATTGCAGAAAAAAAGGAAAGTTGAACTGTAGGTAGAATGAGAACCATTAGTTGAGAGGGAATTTTGTTTTCACATGGTAATTATGAGTTAATCATTTAAAACTGATTAAGTCTGACAAAAATCCTATGTGAAATTAAAATGAAATTAATAAAATAAAAAAAGAATAGTTGCAAGAGGCAGGTCAAGAGGCAGGATGGTGGCTCAGATGGAACTTTGTACAGACAAAGTGTTTTTCCAGCTCTGTATCCATTATGGTTGAAGCGCAAAAGAAAAATCAACATCGGAAACAGTTACCATAAGCTGGTTAATGACAGACTGTCCAGCTCAGTAAACAGAACTGTCCACGTATGTGAGGTCTCCAAACCCTCTCTCAGGCCCTCTCCCTCTGCCACCACATCTGTGGGTCCCTGTAACCTCAGGCCCCTCACCCCCGACAGGGCCTCTAGGGAACATGGTCTCCTGTGCGGGTCATTTAGCTCTCTATCATTTCCTCTGCTGGGAAGATAAACAGAGCTTCAGATCCTGAAATTGGAGGCAGATGGTGGGCAAACACCTTGAATCCTCTGTGTTTCAAATATTATGTGCAGACAGACTACTCATCCAGGGGCATCTTATTAAAAGGCAAATCTGATCTGGTGGATCTGGAGAAGAACCTGTGAGTCTGACCTTCTAAGCAGCTTTCAGACGATGCCAAGGTTGCTGGTCTGTCTGAGAGGCAGAGATATTGAGAAAGACACTAATGGAAGAAATGGAGGAAAAGGGAAACCAATGGAGAGATAGCTTTTGTTCTTGGCTTGTAAGAATTAATAGTGTTAAAATGTCCAGTTTTTTTAAGGAATCTTCGTCCTGTTTTCCATATAAAAGTACCATACAACCTAGCAATCCCACTTCTAGGCATACACCCTGCGGAAACCCAAACTGAGGAAAGACACTAGTACCGCAAATGTTCAATCCAGCAGTATTTACAATAGCTAGGACACAGAAGCAACCTAGACGTCCGTCGACAGATGGATGGGTACAAAAATCGCGGTACATATACACAATCTAAGTATACACAAGACTATTCAGCATAAAAAGGAATGCGTTTGTGTCAGTTCTAATGAGGTGGATGAACCTAGAGCCTATTATACAGAGGGAAGTAAGGTCAGAAAAATAAATGTTGTACATTAATGCATATATATGGAATCTACTAATGAACCTATTTGCAGGGTGGCAATGGAGATGCAGACATAGAGAACAACTTGTGGACACGAGTGGTGGGGGAAGGTGAGGGTTAGATGAACAGAGAGTGTAGCATGAACCATATGCACTACCATATATAAAACAGACAGCCAGTGGGAATTTGCTGTATGACTCAGGGAACTCAAAAATTAGAGGGCTGGGAGAGGTTCAAGAGGCAGGCAACATATGTACTGCTGCTGCTACTGCTGCTAACTCACTTCAGTCGTGTCCAACTCTGTGCGACCCCATAGACGGCAGCCCACCAGGCTCCCCCATCCCCAGGATTCTCTAGGCAAGAACACTGGAGTGGGTTGCCATTTCCTTCTCCAATGCATGAAAGTGAAAAGTGAAAGGGAAGTCGCTGAGTCGTGTCCGACTCTTCACGACCCCATGGACTGCAGCCCACCAGGCTCCTCCATCCATGGGATTTTCTAGGCAAGAGTACTGGAGTGGGGTGCCGTTGCCTTCTCCGACCTATGGCTAATTCATGTTGATACGTGGCAGAAACCAAAGCAATATTGCAAAGCAATTATCCTTCAATTAAAAGCAAATAAATTAAAAAAAAAAACTGTTTATATTTCGCAAAGCCATCTATAGAGTCAAGGCAATACCTATCAAAATTCTAGTGCCAATTTTCACACAAAAATAGAAAAAAAAAATCCTAAGATTTATATGGAGCTAGCCACAAAAGACACTGAGTAGCCAATGAAACCTTGAACAAGAAGAGCAAAGCTGAAGGCATAATGTGTTGGCACTTGTTCTCCGTCCACAGACCTCATAGCCATAATTTACTTAAATAAGCATAACCAGATGTAACTAATAAAGTTTTAATTTGCCTTAATTCTTAATTTAACTATTATCCCAAAACACATTAATATAAGACATGACTGAAGCGACTGAGCATGCATGCATGCACTACAGTAGCTGTAACTGCCAGAGCTGTCTTACCACATTATCTTAATATAATGACATATCTGGACACAGATACAATTGTAGTTTTAAAAGAAGCACCAGTCAGAGAATTAGCATCTTAAAAACAGTAAATAATATAAAAATTTCTAATTTCCAAATGACTAATAAGCCACCTACTTCTTATTAAAGAGTATTATTAGTTAAAATGTATTTTATACACATAATGGATAAACACGTGTGTTATGTAAGTCAGCTACACAATATACCATAATGAATACCTTATAAACAGAGCATGTACATACTCCTTCCTGTTATTTATGCTGCTGCTGCTGCTAAGTCACTTCAGTCGTGTCCGACTCTGCAACCCCATAGACGGCAGCCCACCAGGCTCCCCCGTCCCTGGGATTCTCCAGGCAAGAACACTGGAGTGGGTTGCCATTTCCTTCTCCAATGCATGAAAGTGAAAAGTGAAAGTCAAGTCGTGTCCAACTCTTAGCGACCCCGTGGACTGCAGCCTACCAGGCTCCTCCACCCATTGGATTTTCCAGGCAAGAGTACTGGAGCGGGTTATTTACGCTAGTGACTTGTTAAAATATTTGTATCATAAATTACAGCTTTATGTCAGTCTTGTGTAACGTGGGCTACTGTGTTAAACTCAATCCGAAACTTCTCACAACTCCAACTCGCCTATTACTAAATCTACTTCATTCAGATGTGCCTTTAAAAAACTCAGTATTACTTTATGGTTGCCTTATAGATTCAGGAACTACTGGGATAGAAAACAGAAAGGTAAATTATTCCAGTGCTCTGACAGTTTTCATGAGGCATCTCTTTATGATTTGAGTTTTAGTTTGGTTGGTTTACGCCAACATCAAGTGGTAATTAAAATAGACATTGAGTAAAATCAGTTGTTTCTCAAATCATAACTTAGAATCATGTTTAAGGACACTTTCCTTCATCTGGTTCACTCTTCATTTAAGGGATAATGAAAATTGGAAGTATGCCTTGAAGAAGCTGAGTTTTAGTGCAAGACAAACTCTCTACCCTAAAGCGCCATGACCGTGGACTAAGCTATGTGCACTGAAGAATGGGAAGTGCTGAGTTTAGACATGGCGACTTTTCCAGAAAGCAACATGGTTTAATGAGGAGAAACAATGTGTCATGAAGACAAAAACAGCTCTTGAGCACTTACACTGTATTCAGAAGAACTCAATGTGTTTCCAAATTTCCTAGTTTAACCTCAAGAAAAAGTAATTGGCCACTTTAAGGAAAATGTATGGAAACAAAAGTGAATCACAACAAACTGTGGAAAATTCTTAGAGATGAGAATACCAGACCACCTTACCTGTCTCCTGAGAAACCTGTATGCTGGTCAAGAATCAACAGTTACAACCAGACATTAAACAATGGACGAGTTAAAACCTGAGCAAGGAATATGACAAAGCTGTGTACTGTCACCTTGATTACTTAACTTCTGGAGTACATCATGTGAAATGCCAGGCTGGGTAAATCACAAACTGGAATTAAGATTGCTGGGAGAAATATTAACAACCTCAGATATGCAGATGACACCACTCTAATGGCAGAAAGTAAAGAGGAACTACAGGGCCTCTTGATGAAAGTGAGAGAGTAGAGTGAAAAAGCTAGCTTCTGGTCCCATTATTTCATGGCTAATAGAGAAAAAGTGGAAACAGTGACAGACTTTATTTTCTTGTGCTCAAAAATCACTGCAGATGGACTGAAGCCATGAAATTAAAAGACACTTGCTCCTTGGAAGAAAAGCTATGACAAACCTAGACAGCATATTAAAAAGCAGAGACATCACTTTGCTGACAAAGGTCTGTATAGTCAAAGCTATGGTTTTTCCAGTGGTCATGTATGGATGTGAGATTTGGACCATAAAGAAGGCTGAGTGCTAAAGAACTGATGCTTTTGAATTGTGATGTGAGAGAAGATTCTTGAGAGTCCTTTGGACTATAAAGAGATCAACCAGTTAATTCTGAAGGAAATCAACCCTAAATATTCATTGGAAGGACATGCTCAAGCTGAAGTTCCAATACTTTGGCCACCTGATGCAAAAAGCTAATTCATTGGAAAAGACCCTGATGCTGGGAAAGATTGAGGGCAAAGGAGAAGGGGATGACAGAAGATGAAACGGTTAGATAGCATCACTGACTCAATGGACATAAATTAGAGCAGACTCCACGAGATAGTAAAGGACATGGAAGCCTGGCATGCTGAAGTCCATGGGGTTGCAAAGAGTTGGACAGGACTTAGCGACTGAACAACAACAAAATGGAAGTAAAATATCCTATTAAATATTTAAAAGGGACGTGGCCCACACACTGCTCAAATAGTCTAATTATAGCAAGAGAATCCACATAGTTCATCATAACACTTACACCTATTTACTTGAATTCACTCATCCTGATTTTGGTGCCTTCTTAATTTTTTCCAAGCAATTGAATGACCATAAAATGTTCCTCCTTAAATAATATTCGAACAACATTAACAATATAGGACCATGAGTTCCTAAAAATTGATAAAGGATAAAGCAAACACCATCCTGCTGGTGCTGCTAAGTCACTTCAGTCGTGTCCGACTCTATGCGACCCCATGGACGGCAGCCCACCAGGGATTCTCCAGGCAAGAACACTGGAGTGGGTTGCCATTTCCTTCTCCAATGCATGAAAGTGAAAAGTGAAAGCGAAGTCGCTCAGTCGTGTCCGACTTCTAGTGACCCAGTGGACCGCAGCCTACCAGGCTCCTCTATCCTCCGCCTGGATTCTCCAGGCAAGGGTACTGGAGTGAGGTGTCATTGCCTTCTCTGAAACACCATCCTGCTGCTGCTGCTGCTAAGTCGCTTCAGTCATGTCTGACTCTCTGCGACCCCATAGACAGTAGCCCACGAGGCTCCCCTGTCCCTGGGATTCTCCAGGCAAGAACACTGGAGTGGGTTGCCATTTCCTTCTCCATCCTAGTATGCTATAAAACATCACAGGGTGTAATTAAAAGAAAATAATATAGATAGCCATTCCCCTGCAACAGAGCTCACTGTGTTTGAGTCAAATAAGCAGTACAGAAAATGGTGGTGGGGGGTATGAAAATGATGTTGGTGGGAATGAAGGTGGTGATTTTTTTTTTCCACATTTGAAATTTACATAGATAACTTAAAATGAATCATAAAAATGAAATTGAAATTGAGCGATGCCCCCTTTTCCTCCTTTTTTGTAGGCAAGACCCTAGCCTCCACGACCTTCCCTGAGTCCCCAAAGGCAGATGCAAACAGTTGCTTAAACAAGGGCCAAGAAACCACCTGAGGCGAGATTAATGGGACCAGAGAATCTCAAGATTAGGAGACCACATTAAGCCTTGGAGATACCCTAACCTTGTCATCAAGTCCACCCTTGTGAAGCATTTTTATAAAACTCCTCATCAAATCCTCCAGGGTGGGGACACACAGTTTTTCAAGGCAGGAACCCACTGTTTCCGCCTAGGCATGGCAAAGCAATAAAGCTATTTTTTTTCTACTTCATCCAAAATTCTGTCTCTGAGATTCAATTTGGCAATGGTGCACAGAGAAACTGAGATTTCAGCATCAGTTTTGGCACCCCACGTAAGATATACCTAGAGAATATAGCATGCTTATAGAAGACCATGAGATATCATTGTTCAGCACTACTGACAGATACATAGACCATCAAGTCTTTTTTCAGAATGAATCCAAATTTCCGATTAGGCTTCTGTAAGCCCAAGATTACAAGCTACGCATCTCTGCATATGCTCTTACTGTATACATTATGTGAGAAATCCATGTTTCTGATCGGCACATTATACAATTTTTAATGTGTAGAATCAACACAGATACTTTAAGGACATTATGCACTATTGTGGAATTCTCAGAAGTCTCAAAATGTCCCAGAAGTGAATTCAACTATCTATATACAGGCATGCTTTATCTGTATCTGTAGCTTCAACACCACCAAAATGGTATTCTGAACAGAAAACTACCAGCATTAAGAGGCAGTTTTAACAAAGTGCTTGAGGCAAGAAAGACTGCCCCAGAGTGAGCAAGTGATGTCCACTGAAAATTCTGTTGTCAAAGGGGAAACCCGTTTAAGGGCAATAGAGTCCAAGTGCAGACACAAATCTTGCAAAATCTCATCTATTGTATTCTTTTTGAAGTACTTTGCTGGCAGCTCAGATAGTAAAGAATCTGCCTGCAATGCAGGAGAGCTGGGGTTCAATCCCTGTGTTGGGAAGATACCCTGAAGGAGGAAGCAGCAGCCCACTCCAGTATTCTTGCCTGGAGAATTCCATGGACAGAGGAACCTGGCAGGCTACAGTCCATGGTGTTGAAAAATTGGACACGACTAAGTGACTAATATCTTCACTTTCTTTCACCAAACTGAGGTTCTTAAACTTATATTGCACAGAATTCAAAAGGGAAAATAAAGGGGCATAATAAAGGCTATATTAAATAAAAGAAACATGCAACATTATAATTAAGATGAAGTAAGAAAAGCAAAAGAATTGCAATTATAAAACTTGCTCATCCCTTGGTACTGATCTACTCAGAGAGATAAGTAATGCAGACCTTAATTTTCAAGCAGATCGAATTCTGTTGTTCTAACATATCCTGCTCATCAGCTCATTGCTCAACTAATCCAGGTCCTACACAGTTAAAACTTAATCACACTTTTCCTTGGAGTAGCAGCACGAAGTGTTCGACCTGTAGAACATACTTTGTGGAAGGGAGTTTGGAGAAAGGCATGTTCAAACATAAGCTCATATCCTCCCACATACCTGGGAGATGGGCCGTTGTCAGCCATGAGGTGTACCTTTCAGAGATGGCTCTCCAGGCTTTCTTGAGAAAGACATCAGGTCATCATGTTGACAACAGGTTCCTTTCATTTTTAAAAAGATGTGCATACATTTCAGAAAGGCAGAGAAAGGATTTACAAGTTTTCTAAAGTATATGCTCTAAGAAAAGGAAGTGGAGGGAAGTCTTGTCCCTTACTTTCCACATGTATTTGCCCTTAAAATTACAACACACAGCACTCTACTCTGAGCTTGACACACACAATTCAAGTCACACCTACTAAATAGTATTTTATCTCCTTTCTCGCAGCTTGTAAATGTGTATATCCCCACAGAGAATAGGGAAACTTTGGACATGACACCTGGATGTACAGTTAAGTTTAATAATTGAATTTATGCTTCTATTCTTTCATTTACATTCTTTTTTTTTCTTTTTTAACTTATCTTGCTAAATGAGAACAGGCATGAATTTTTGTCTGAGGACAATGCTGGTAATATGGGTTTGGGGAAAGACAAGAAAGATGAAATTTTTTTTCTAAATGATTATAACATCATTTTCAAACTGTGCATTTTGGGTTAATAACTTATTTCCCATATCTCAAATGTTTGAGGAGCTTGAAAAATAATTCTGTTACCATGAGCTGGTTACAGCAGACAATTACGAAGTGACCACTCCAATGCTTTGTGTTGTGAATTCACAATAATGTACAGACAGGTAATGATTAGGACTTTCAATATTCAGACAGAGTGGCCACCCCAGGTGTCATTACTTCAAGAAAACACTTGCAAAGATTCACTTTTTTTCTCTAGGAGGAGGCATATACCTTTAGAATTAGTATGACTCCATCAAATTCCACCACAGCCTAGGGTGGAATTATTTTAGCTAGTGCCACTCCACATTTAAAATGCTCCTGGATGTAAAATTATTTTCCTCAGACACTGAAATTATTCCCCCAGAGCAGGGCATGGAATCTTTCAAGTACTCTGCTCCCTGGTCAGCTTTATTCTCCCTCTGCTGTTTGAAAGTGAAGTGAAAGTGTTACTTGCTCACTCGTGTCCAACTCTTTTCAACCCATATGATCACTCACCTGGAGACAGACATCCTGGAATGCAAAGTCAAGAGGGCCATAGGAAGCATCACTACGAACAAAGCTAGAAGAGATGATGGAATTCCAGTTGAGCTCTTTCAAATTCTAAAAGATGATGCTGTGAAAGTGCTGCACTCAAGATGCCAGCAAATTTGGAAAACCCAGCAGTGGCCACAGGACTGGAAAAGGTCAGTGTTCATTCCAATCCCAAAGAAAGGCAATGTCAAAGAATGCTCAAACTACCACACAATTGCACTCATCTCACACACTAGTAAAGTAATGCTCAAAATTCTCCAAGTCAGGCTTCAACAGTACATGAGCCATGAACTTCCAGATGCTCAAGCTAGATTTACAAAAGGCAGAGGAACCAGAGATCAAATTGCCAACATCCGTTGGATCATTGAAAAAAGCAAGAGAGTTCCAAAAAAACATCTATTTCTGCTCTATTGACTATGTCAAAGTCTTTGTGTGGATCACAATAAACTGTGGAAAATTCTGAAAGAGATGGGCCTACCAGATCACTTGACCTGCCTCTTGAGAAACCTACATGCATGTCAGGAAGCAAAAGTTAGAACTGGACATGAAACAACAGACTGGTTCCAAATTGGGAAAGGAGTACATCAAGGCTGTATGTTGTCACCCTGCTTACTTAACTTATATGCAGAGTACATCATGAGAAATGCTGGGCTGGAAGAAACACAACCTGGAATCAAGATTGCTGGGAGAAATCTCAATAGCCTCAGATATGCAGATGACACCACCCTTATGGCAGACAATGAAGAAGAACTAAAGAGCCTCTTGATGAAAGTGAAAGAGGAGAGTGAAAAAGTTGGCTTAAAACTCAACATTTAGAAAACTTAAGATCATGGCATCTGGTCCCATCACTTCATGGGAAATAGATGGGGAAACAGTGATAGACTTTATTTTGGGGGCTCCAAAATCACTGCAGATGGTGAATGCAGTCATAAAATTATAAGATGCTTGCTCCTCAGAAGAAAAGTTATGACCAACCTAGACAGTATATTAAAAAGCAAAGACTTTGCTGACAAAGGTCCATCTAATCAAAGCTATGGTTTTTCTAGTAATCATGTATAAATGTGAGAGTTGGACTATAAAGAAAGCTGAATGCTGAAGAATTGATGCTTTTGAACTGTGGTGTTGGAGAAGACTCTTGAGAGTTCCCTGGATTGCAAAGAGATCCAACCAGTCCATCCTAAAAGAAATCAGTCCTGAATATTCATTGGAAGGACTGATGCTGAAGCTGAAACTCTAATATTTGGCCACCTGATGAGATGAACTGGCTCATTTGAAAAGGCCCTGATGCTGGGAAAGATTGAAGGCCGGAGGAGAAGAAGTCAACAGAGGATGCGATGGTTGGATGGCATCACTGACTCAATAGACATGAGTTTGAGTAAACTCCGGTGGTTGGTGTTGGACAGGGAGGCCTGGCATGCTGCAGTCCATGGCATTGCAAACAGTCAGACACAACTGAGAAACTAAAATGAACTGGACTGAACTGGACTGAGGCCCACCAGGCTCCTCTGTCCATGGGATTCTCCAGGCAGGAATACTGGAGTGGGTTGCCATGCCCTTCTCCATGGTATCTTCCCGACCCAGCAATCAAACCCCAGTCTCCTGCATTGCAGGTGAATTCTTAACCATCTCAGCCACTAGGGAAGCTCTCTAATCCAGAATTAGAATCACCATCTGTCCTGGGTGTTTTCTACACAGTGTGAATACAGGGACAAACTGTGTGCCTGGCCTGAAAGAGCTCAGATTCTGAGAAAAGCAGCTGTACAGGAAACGAGGTGAGCCAGTGCTCTCTGAAAGGCTAGGCACGTTGAAGTCTGTACTCAAGTTCAGGTTCACACAAATGGCTGAGCCAGACAATGGAGGGACTCGGCAACAAAACACAACTGCAGCAGGGAAGACAGTTCCAGAGCTCTGCTTAAAACTACTTTATCAGCAAGTCTTGCTGACTCTACATCTGAAACACCCTAAATGCTCACCCATGAACCCCATCACTGTCACCATGCCAATCATATCTGTACCCTGGATGACGGACAGAATCCTGGCCAAACTCTGCTTCCCCTTTTGCTCATCTGGTGATGCTTGTGGTAAAGACCCTTCTTGCAAATGCTGGAGATGTAAGAGAGGTGGGTTTGATCCATGAGTTGGGAAGATCCCCTGGAGAAGGGAATGGCAACCAGCTCCAGTATTCTTGCCTGAAGAATGTACAGAGGAGCTCAGTGGACTATGGTCCATGGGGTCATAAAGAGTTGGACACAACTGAAGCAATTTGGCATGCAGTCAGTTATCCACGCAGCAGCAAGAAGCATCCAATAAGATTTTTTTCTATGCATTTCCCTGATTAAAGTCACCTCTGAACTTCAAAATGCACTGAAAACCCAAGCCCTTGCCCCATCCCCTAAGCACTGCATTATCCAGCTCCTTCTCCTGCTCTGATCTCATCTGCTTCTACCCTCCTCACCATCAGTCAGGGGTCTTCTGGGTCCTCACATGAACCCAGCTTGTTCTTCTCTGGAGCCACTGCATAAATGGTCTCCTCTCCAAGGGACATTCTTCCTGGAGAGCAAGATAAGGCCATTCTCTCAGCTTAATGAGAAATGGAGAAATGGAATATTTCCTGCCATATCAGTAGACAAAGGTTGTCACAGTCATCAGTGACCGCAGCCACCATGGATGGTGAGCTGGTGACCCCTGAGGGAGCTCAGGAAGGGAAGAATACCTGCCCTATATTGGCCATCAGACTGCAGCCACTCCCCACTGTGAGCCCTGAGGAACTCAGGGGTGAAAACACGGCACACTGGCCCCAGACAGCTGAGGTGCATGTGAAAGGAATGACTTCAGTGAGCCCAGGTTCTTGCATCTTCCCATACACAGAAAAGCGCTAAATTCCTTAACTTGGGATATCTGTGTTTTTTTAATTAATAATTATCTTTTGATGTTATGACCACCTGCCCTTTGTTGCAAAACTCCTATATGGTGTGGCTCCTCCCCACCACACTGGAGCAGTTCTCTCAGGGTTACTTGAAATGCTGCCTCCCTGACTTGAAGTTCTAAAAATTCCCACTGAATAAAATAGTACTCTCAATTTTTAGGTTGTGAATAGTTTTTAAGTCCTCATTAATGATCACATCCCACTAGACAACTTTGCTGCTCAGCTACCCAGTTATGACATCACTTTCACTCCACTGTTTTAACTTTCTGCCTGCCTATCATAATTGTATTTTTTAGTTTGTTGGTTAAATGATAAGACATCTTACTAAACTGCAGGTTTTGTAAAGCAAGGCCATTGTCTGTCGTGTTCCCCACCACTCCTCCAGCACCAGAAAAGTGCTCAGTATGCACTGTGTGCTCAATAAATATTTGCTGTTTGAGTGAACAAATGAGGGGCATTATTGTAAGAGTTAAAAAAACAACCATGGATAGAGTAGCAAGTGCGTAATTACTGACATGGTCCTGGAAGAAGTAATAAAAATTAAACCCAGAACTAAAATAGACATGGGAAGGAAAGGATGTATGTGTGAGCTGTTCATTTTGTAAGAGCAACACTACCCGGAAAACATTTCTGTGTGGGGCTGAAGACTATAACATGCATTTAGACACGTGTTAATCAGGATGGCCTAGAAGCCCCACTGTCCTAAGAACCTCGGAGAAGCAGTCTTTATGTTCAATAAATAATTAGTTGGTCACTGGTGGTCTCCGAGATGCTCTTTTCAGCAAAATGAGGAGCAATCAGGGCTGACTCATAGCCAGTACACACCAATATGAGCTGGGCTGGGGTCCTTGCTTGTGTATTTTCAAAATCACCCCAGGCCACAAGCATGATTTCTGCTAGTGGAGAAATGCTTAAGAAAAAAATAAAATGGAAGGAATAGTATAGAAAAATCCTTTGCGAAGAAATGTTGATGAAATAGACATACAGCAGCATTTCTCATCAATATTGAATGAGTTGGAGAGATGACTCTTAAACAACGATAGATGTAGATATGTGTCCTGCGTGCTAAGTCCCTTCAGTCATGTCCAGCTCTTTGAGACCCCATGGACTGCAGCCCACCAGGCTCCCCTGTCCATGGGATTACCAGGCAAGAATACTGGAGTGGGTTGCCATTCCCTCCTCTAGGGGATCTTCCCCACCCAGGGGTCCAACCCACGGCTCTTACGTCTCCTGCACTGGCAGGCAGGTTGTTTACCACTAGTGCCACATAGGAAGCCCAAGATGTAGACGTACAAAGCTCTAATTGGCTTTCAAGTTAAACCAAACTTTGCTCACAGCCTTCATTTATAGTGAGGGAGAAAAGCGTTATCTTGTCAGCTCAAAAAAACTCAGTTGCTTCTGGTTTTAACAATAGTCAGCTTTGGATGACAGCACAGTAGCCACTACAGCTGGTCTCCCTGGTCAAAAACGTGCCTCCATGCACTACCCTCACCGACCACTGGGGGAGCTAATGAGCTCCTAGCTCTCAATTTGTGATAATTCATGGAAATACACATACATATATTTTTTTGTATTATATTCTCTTGTCCACTAACATTGTGATATGCATGCAGAGAAATGTAATGTTTGCTTTAATCACTTCAATGTACCTATTACTTTGACACATTGTTCTCATAGCAGATAATAGATTTTTACTAAAATTTTAACCTGACAAATGTGAAAGTCACTGTCTAATGATTAGTTCTGTACATAGCTATTTAGTGTCTAGGCAGCATCCAAGTTACATGATATATTTGTTAAAAACACATTCCTGAATCCCAACTAGACCTACTGAATCAGAATTCCCAGGGGCCCTTCTTGGAAGCACAGATGTATGGATAACCAGCTCCCCATTTAAGCTAAATGCAACATTTACTTAGAAATTCCCATTGGGTTTCAATTTTCATGGCTCCTGACATGTTGGACAAAGATCCATATAGTTGAAGCTATGTTTTTTTCCAGTAGTCATGTACAGATGTGAGAGCTGGACCATAATACTGAGAGATGAAGAAGTGATGCTTTTGAACTGTGGTGTTGGATAAGACCCTTGAGAGTTCCTTGGACTACAAGCCAGTCAATCCTAAAGGAAATCAACCCTGAATATTCATTGGAAGAACTGATGCTGAAGCTGATGCTCCAATACTTTGGCCACCTGATGCAAAAAGCTGACTCACTGGAAAAGACCCTGACGCTGGGAAAGATTGAAGGCAGGAGGAGAAAGGGGTGACAGAGGCTGAAATGGTTGGATGGCATCACCAACTCAATAGACATGAGTTGAGCAAACTCCAGGAGATGGTGAAGGACAGGGAAGCCTATCGTGCTGTAGTTCATAGGGTTGCAGAGTTGGACATGACTAAGTGACTTAAAAACAACACATGTTGGAAATTACTCCCAAAGTCCTGTTTTATACAATGCTTCCCTACAAATATCTTAGAAGGATTCTGCATTCCTTACGCAGATTTTTCTACACTTCGTTCTCACTCAAAAGATTTAAAAATTACATACGGAGAATTACATAAGGGAACAGTATGGTGGTTCCTCAAATATTTAAAAACAGAATTGCTATATAATCAAACAATTCCACTTCTGAGTACGTAGCCCAAAGAATTAAAAGCAAGGTTTCAAAGAGATTTGTACACCCATGCTCATGGCAACATTTATCACAGTAGCCGAGTTGGAAGCAGCACAAGTGATCACTGACAGAGGACTGGATAAACAAAATATGGTCTGTATAGACAGTGGAGCCTTTAAAATCCAGCCTTTAAAAGGGAGAGGATTCTGATATGCAATGCAGTGTGGATGAACCTTGAGGACATTATGCTAAGTGACATAAGCCAGTCACAGAAGGACATACATGGTTCTCCTCATAGGAGGTAAAGGATAGTTAAATTCATAGACAAATAATGATTGTCAGGGGCGAAGATGGGGAGTGGTGGGTTGCTGTTTGAAGGGTATAGGCCTCATTTTCCAAGATGAAAAAGTTCTAAAGATTGGTTGTACTGCAACACAAGTATACTCATCACTAAAGAACTGTACACTTAAAATGTCTAAGATGGTTCACTGAATGTTATGTATATTTTACCTAAACTGAAATCGTCAAAGAAAGTTACATTAGGGTCATACAACCCACATCTCATTTCAGCTGTCCATACAGTGGCTGATAAGAAATAGGAGTTTATATAATTATAAAAGATACATGCACCCCTCTCTTCGTAACATCACTGTTTACAATAGCCAAGACATGGAAGCGACCTAAATGTCCACTGACAGATGAATGGATACAGAAGTTGTGATGCACAGGTACAATGGAATATTACTCAGTCACCAAAAAGCATGAAAGAATGCCATTTGCAGTAACATGGATGGATCCAGAGATTATCATACTAAGAGAAGTCAGAAAGAGACAAATGCTATATGATATCACTTACACGTGGACTCTAAAATATGCCACAAATGAACCTATTAAGGAAACTAAAACAGACTCATCGATGAACAGATGTGTTGGTGCCAAGGGGTGGAGGGTGGGGGAGGGATGGATTGGGAGTTTGGGATTAGCGGATAAGAAGAAGGTCCTCATGCACAGCACAGGGAACTACATGCGATATCCTGTGACAAACCATAGTGGAGACGAATCTTAAAAAAGAATGTTTGCTTTCTGTGTAACTGACTCACTTTGCTGTACAGAAGAAACGAAACACAACATTATAAATCAGCTATGCCTCGATAAACTTTAAAGAAAAAGAAAGAAAGGGTCGTTTAACCTTTGCTTTCACACCAGAAGCATCACACGTGCCAATCATGACTTCAACAATAAAATTTTGGTTAATATTTTGATCTTTTAAGATTCACCAGTCACCTATGAATAGACTCATATTGAGGCTGTGTCTGCAGGAATATGAAGGTTAATGCTATTCCTTTTTTAACCCATTAGAAACTGGTACAACTGGGCAAGTCATTGTAAAATGAGTTCATGGGGTTCTCATTTATTCTCTATTAATGGCTTTCACTGTCCATAGATATTTTACCACCTGCTCAACCTGGGATTTAAAAAGAAAAATCCCCTGCCATTTAGTTTGTAGAATATATGTATTCTTTTCAGAGTCAAGGCATGGGCAATCGTGTGGGTGACTCAAGCAGAATGCATCAGCTCTCCATCATAGCTGAAGTGACTGCTGTGCCAAAACAACTTGTTTTTAATATTTGCTACTGAGATTAGAAATTTCTGAGGGCAAATGGATTATAAAGGGGTTTTTAATATCAATTTTTATTAATAACAAAACCAATTTCCAGGCTGCAGCAGATAAAGGAAAACGTAAAAAAGGTAAATCCACAACTTATCTAAATCCCTACTTTCACAACCATTTTAGTCTTCCTATTGATCTAAATGTATGCCAAGGTTAAAGTGAAAGGCTGCGTGTGTGTGTGTGTGTGCGCGTGCACACACACAGGCATGCATGCTTAGTCATTCAGTTGTCTTCAACTCTTTGTGATTCTTTGGACAGTAGCCCGCCAGGCTTCTCTGTCCATGGAATTTCCCAAGCAAGAATACTGGAGTGGGTTGCCATTTCCTCTCCAGAGGATCTTCCCAACCCAGGAACTGAACCTGTGTTTCCTGCATTGCAAGTGGATTCTTTACCCACTATAGTCATAAATCCTATAGGTGATTCCTAGAGGCATCCACATTTGTTGAGTTTTCCAGAATAGTTTCAATGTCAAATATTCTTCCCTGATATACTCATAAAATCTTTATAAGACTATGTATGAATATTGATTTTTTTAAATAATAAAATTTGAGTCACCAAGTGATCCTGGAGATTTATTAATAATTTCTAACCCATAGGATCATAAAATCTCAGGGAAACTGGTAAGAAACAGAAAGAACTCGATCACTATTTAATCTATTTTCTTTCTTAATTCTTACAGAAACATTTCAGCAATACATAAAAACTAGCAAGTCAAAGTGAATAAGTTGAAGCAAAAGTTCCTGGGTAAATAATTTGGCCTTAAAGGAGATATGTGTGGGCCTGATTTAATGAATTCTTAAGCATCTCCTGTGTTTTAGGAAAACAGCATATATCGTTTTCTAACCTGTACTGACAAAATGCAAGATTTTCCTGATTTTCTGAAAATCTGAGGAAGTACAACATAATACAGATTATGTGTCATTTCTGGAGAGTCCAAAGCTTACTTGCTCTCTTGCTTTCCATCCTCTTCTCTGTTAATTACAATGATTCAGTTCTTCCTCAGGACATCCTTGATTTTTCAGTCTCAGATTTTTCAGGTCAGATATTTATCCATGAAACACATTTTTAAATTTATAACTCATTAGAACTTCTCATAGGTCAACTTTTAAAATGATTACCTAAACAATTGCTGAAGTCTTTTGAAAGTGATTTAAAAATCCATATAAAAATAAAGTCACTGTATGAGAGGATAATATAACAGGAGATGAAGTAACTAATGTACATTCATTCTGCTCTGCTTATTGCATTATCTTAGAAGTAAGATTGCGTGTAGCAAAAAAATGTCATAGTCTCCAGTGTCTATTTTCCTGTCTGCAAATTTAAGATGTTAGGAAAGGCCATGCAGACCACCAGTGACCAACTAATTATTTATTGAACATAAAGACTGCTTCTCTGAGGTTCTTTAGGACAATGGGGCTTCTAGGCCATCCTGATTAACACGTGTCTAAATGCATGTTACAGTCTTCAGCCCCACACAGAAATGTTTTCCGGGTAGTGTTGCTTTTACAAAATGAACAGCTCACACATACATCCTTTCCTTCTCATGTCTATTTTAATTCTGGGTTTAATTTTCATTACTTCTTCCAGGACCATGTCAGTAATTACGCACTTGCTACTCGATCCACGGTTATTTTTTTAACTCTTACAATAATGACCCTCATTTGTTCACACAAACAGCAAATATTTATTGAGCACACAGTGCATACTGAGCACTTTTATGGTCCTGGAAGAGTGGTGGAGAGCAAAGCAGACAATGGCCTTCACAGTCTGTGGCGAAGAGCCTACCTCGTTGCTGTTGTTCAGTCACTCAGCCGTGTCCGACTCTCTGAGACCCCATGGACTGTCCTGCAGACGCCTCAGTCCAGGGATTCTCCAAGCAGGAATACTGCAGTGGGTTGACATTTCCTTCTCCAGGGGATCTTCCCAGCCCAGGGATTGATCCCATGTCTCATGCATTGGCAGGCAGATTCTTCACCGTCTGAGCCACCTGGGAAGCCCAGAGAACCTACAGTCCCACCTGAAGCTCAGAGTTGGTTACGGTGAAATATATGAGCAAGTACCAGGGCCTCTCACAACTTGATGTTTCAGTCATGTATTTTAGGACATGTATACATACACAGACACACACACTTTACTGACTCCTCCGAAGAAAAACATTTTTTGAAAAAGGCCACTTTCCTTATAGCAGTGGCAAATAAGCAGAAATAACATAGGTTCTACCAAAAACAAGGAGCAATGTAGCTCAGAACAAAGTCGTGCGTAACTACTTTCCCTAACTAGTAGCTAACCAAACTTCTTGAAGGTCAGTGTGGAAAATGTATTACTAACAGTACTTGTGGCATCTCACCAGTGAATGCGTTAGCCATTAATGAACAATGAATGTTTTCTTTGTCCTTTGTTTCTCTCCCCAACCTTTTTCTATGAATTGCATGGTCTCTTCCATTTAAAAAGATATGTTGGCTCTCTGTCTTGATCTGTATTTCATTTAACTTGAATAATTATGGCTATATTTAAACTAATTTTTAAAGAAGCACTGGGTAAAATAGACCTAATTTGACTTGGGTTCCTTGCCAGTCTTAGATTGTCAAATATCCCCACTGCTTTTTCCCGCCGCTTTTTTTCCCCTCCTGTTTGGTAAAGTGATTTTTATATGGTTCAGTACTTGATGACCTGTCAAGCAAAGTAATAAATTTAAGAACTTTAGGAAATGTCACAGCTAGAAAATAGAAACTTCACTCTAATAGTCCTCCTAAATTATGATGTTATCACAAGAACATCAAGGGTAAGCCTTCTCCTTGAACCAAACTTTTCAGTGAAAAGATTAGCTGATAATTACAGTGTGAACTCATAAAGACTTAAGTTATAACCCTTTAGAGAAATATTTCACTTTTAAAGTGACCTGTTACTGGAAGACCTCAAAGAGACTGCAGGTTCAATTCCAGACCACTGCAATAAAGCCAGTTGCAAAGGTATTGGTTTCCTAGTGCATATAAAAGTTACGTTTACCCTATTGTCTAGTAAGTGTGCAATAGCATTATATATTTTTAAATAGCCTGCAACTTAATCAAAAAGTATTTCACTGCTAACCATCATCTGAGCCTTCAGCAAACTAATCTTTTTGCTGGCAGAGGGTTTGAAATATTCCAGGGACTAGCAAAATGTGGCACAAAGTAAACCAATGCTACTGGGAAAATGGCAACAATAGACTTCCTCCATGCACGGTTGCCACAAACCCGATGGTCGGGGAGGGAGGTGGGAGGGGGTTCAGGATGGGGACACGTGTATACCCATGGCGGATTCATGTTCATGTATGGCCAAAGCAATACAATATTGTAAAGTAATTAACCTCCAATTAAAATAAATAAATTTATATTTTAAAAAATTTTAAAAAATGGAAAATCTGAAAAGCATCATAAAGCAAAATACAATAAAATTAATGATGTGTGTCTATTAATAGTAATATTTTATGCATGGAGTATTATGAATCTAAAATGATATAAAAAACATCATCTCACATAACCTCTACAAAAACATGGCAGGCTGTGTCATTCTCATTTGTGATGAATAATCTAATAGTACAAGAAGTCAATGTCAGTGTCTCAATGTCACAGCAAGGACCAGCACACAGATCTCCTAATATCGTTTCCTTTCTTCACATGGCCATGCTACATTCTTAGTTGTATTGTACGCTGCATTTCTGAAATAATTAAAATGGATATATGGAGAGAGCAATTTTTTTCATTTTAATTCTGTTTTTTTTTTCTTTTTATACACAGTCCTCTCTGGACTATTGTTCATGGAAATTACTCTGAATACCAATAAAGTGAATTATTACTTACATCCATTTAATATCAACTAGGGCCTTTCTGGATATTCTTAGTCAGTAAAGAGTCTGCCTGCAATGCAGGAGATCGCCTGCCAATGTAGGAGACCCTGGTTTGACCCCTGGGTTGGGAAGATCCCCTGGAGAAGGAATTGGCAACCCACTCAAGTATGCTTGCCTGGGAAATCCCATAGATAAAGGAGCCTGGTGGGCTACAGTCCACTAGGTCACAAGAGTCAGACGTGACTTAGTGACTAAACCACCACCACCAATATAAAATAAACTGCATTCTGTGAACACTGCATGAGTGCTTAGTCACTCAGTCATTTCCAACTCTTTGTGACCCCATGGACTATAGCCCGCCAAGCTCCTCTGTCCATGGAATTCTCCAGGCAAGAATACCGGAGTGGGCTGACATGCCCACCTCCAGGGGATCTTCTGATCCACAGGTTGAACTTGATTCTCCTGCACTGTAGAAGGATTCTTTACCATCTGAGCCACCAGAAAACCCCTTTTGTGAACATTCAGTTCAGTTCAGTTCAGTCACTCAGTTGTGGCCTACTCTTTGTGACCCCTTGAACCACAGCAGTCTAGGCCTTCCTGTCCATCACCAACTCCCAGAGTTTACTCAAACTCATGTCCATCGAGTTGGTGATGCCATCCCATCTCATCCTCTGCCGTCCCCTTCTCTTCCTGCTCCCAATCTCCCCCAGCATCACGGTCTTTTCCAATGACTCAGCTCTTCACATGAGGTGGCAAAGTATGGGAGTTTCAGCCTCAGCATCTGTCCTTCCAATGAACACCCAGGACTGATCTCCTTTAGGATGGATTGGTTGGATCTCCTTGCAGTCCAAGGGACTCTCAAGAGTCTTCTCCAACACCACAGTTCAAAAGCATCAATTCTTCAGTGCTCAGCTTTCTTCACAATCCAACTCTCACATCCATCCATGACCACTGGAAAAACCGTAGCCTTTACTAGACAGGCCTTTGTTGCCAAAGTAATATCTCTGATTTTGAATATGCTATCTTGGTTGGTCATAACTTTCCTTCCAAGGAGTAAGCGTCTTTTAATTTCATGACTACAATCAGCATCTGCAGTGATTTTGGAGCCCCCCAAAATAAAGTCCGACATTGTTTTCACTGTTTCCCCATCTATTTCCTTTGAAGTGATGGGACCAGATGCCATGATCTTAGTTTTCTGAATGTTGAGCTTTAAGCCAACTTTTTCACTTTCCTCTTTCACTTTCATCAAGAGGCTTTTAGTTCCTCTTCACTTTCTACCATAAGGGTGGTGTCATCTGCATATCTGAGGTTATTGATATTTCTCCTGGCAATCTTGATTCCAGCTTGTGCTTCTTCCAGCCCAGTGTTTCTCATGATGTACTCTGCATATAAGTTATATAAGCAGGGTGACAATATACAGCCTTGACATACTCCTTTTCCTATTTGGAACAGGTATGTTGTTCCATGTCCAGCTCTGACTGCTGATTCCTGACCTGCATATAGGTTTCTCAAGAGGCAGGTCAGGTGATCTGGTATGCCCATCTCTTTCAGAATTTTCCATAGTTTATTGTGATCCACACAGTCAAAGGCTTTGGCATAGTCAATAAAGCAGAAATAGATATTTTTCTGGAACTCTCTTGCTTTTTCTATGATCCAGTGGATGTTGGCAATTTGGTCTCTGGTTCCTCTGCCTTTTCTAAAACCAGCTTGAACATTTGGAAGTTCACGGTTCAGGTATTGCTGAAGCCTGACTTGGAGAATTTTGAGCATTACTTTGCTAGCGTGTGAGATGAGTGCAATTGTGCAGTAGTTTGAGCACTCTTTGGCATTGCCTTTCTTTGGGATTGGAATGAAAACTTACCTTTATCCTACCCTAAATGCAGGGGGTTTGCTGTTGTTGTTAAGTCATTATGTACCTAGAACAATTTTAGGCTCACAGCATAATTGAGGGAAAGGTACAAATTTTCCATGGGTCCTCTACCCCGTAAATATCAGTAGCATCTCCTACAATCAACATCCTCTACCAGATAATACATTTGTTACAACTGATGAACCAAAGTAGCACATGATCAACACTCAAAGATCCCTCAACCCCTAATCTTTTTACTGTCCCCCTGACTTGCCTTTTACAGAATGTCCTATAGTTGGAATCATTTGGTATATACACTTTCAGATTCCCTTCTTTCACCTAGTCATATGCATTTAAGTTTCCTCCATGTATTTCCATGGTTTGATAGCTCATTTCTTTTTAGCTCTGAATAATATTCCAATGTCTGGATGTACTGCTTACCTACTAAAGGACATCTTGGCTACTTCCAAGTTTTGGCAATTATGAATAAAGCTGCTACAAATATCTGTGTGCAGGTTTTTATGTGGACATGCATTTTCCACTCTGAGTAAATATCAGAGAGAATGATTGCTACAACATAGGTCAAGAGTACTTTTAGTTTTGTAAAAAACAAAACTGCCAACTCTGCATAATCAGAGTTTCATATTGATTTCAAAATTAAACTGTTTCTTAGGAAGCAGTAGTAGTTTGGTGAATGAATGTTCAGTACTCTAATGTGTAAATTCAACTAAGGTATTCCTATATTTGGTCATATTATAGATCCAATTACTTCCTTTATTGTGAAATAGTCTAACTTGCTGTCCAATAGAGATATTTTACAGATGTTCTATTTACCTATATTTACAAACACACCCACACAAACACACCGAAGCAGCAAAGTGTTATTTTCAAACATTCATTTTGAGTGAAAGTTCCATTAAGAACTTATTAGCTGAAAATTAATTTCTTTCCCAAACAAGCATAAAAAACTGAAAGCTGTAGGAGTATAGAGAAAAAGAAAACTGAAAAGGTGTTGCCTTCATTTGCAAGACTGTAATTTTTCTCAAAGTCCATATAGTTTCAAGGAAACTGTTTGCTAAGAATAGAGAAATATTGATTGTAATACATGGAATAAGAATGTAAAGCATATACCAAATGTATGGCATAGACCAAAGCATAAAGAGATGGCACATTTTATTCATCATTCAGTATTTACGATGTGAATACTAAGCTCTGAAAGAGCTATGTTGCATATGGCATTGTTGCAGTTTTCAAAGACCATCTGCAAAGAGCCTCTCAGCACTTGAATGATCCATAAAGTTTTCTCAGTAATAGTTGGTGATGGGAGGGTGGGAAGAATGGGAAGATTGGGATTGAAATATATATACACCATTGATACTGTGTATAAAATAGATGATTAATGAGAACCTACTGTATAGCACAGGGCACTCTACTCAGTGCTCTGTGGTGACCTGAATGGGAAGAAGTCCAAAAGGGTGGGGATGTGTGTATATGTAGAGCTGATTCATTTTGCTATACAATAGAAACTAACACAGCATTGCAAAGAAACTATACTCCAATAAAAAAATAATTTTTAAAAATGTTGAGAAGGTTAAAAAAAAACAATAGGAAACATTTTTCATAAACAGATCTTGGGCATCTCTCACACGTTGCAAACAGCTGCTACAATCTGCCATAGTCTTTAATACCCTGTCATAAAAGAAAACCCATAAATCTAGTCTCCATTGTAACCAGCACATTCTCACTGCTTTCCTGCTGCGCCCTGTCACTTACAAAGCATGAGTAACGAAAAACTGTACCCTCCGGAGTAGCCAATTCTCAGAGTCATTAGTTTTCTTTAATACTCCAGTTTTATTTCAAGAATGGGCAAGACAAGAAGTAAGACATTCTGTGTCACTTTAGGATGATAACACATCATGTAATTCTAGGGTCATAAAGAATTCATAAGTGATCCCATAGAGGACAGTTCATTTGCATGCTCTCCAGAGTTTTATCTCTTCAGATGTGACCTTGTATAATTAAATATATTTGAAATATCAAGAGAAATGGCAGCGAAGCAGACAATAGAATTCTTCATTTTATCTGGGACTGAAATAAAGGGAAATTAAATTATAAGTCAGTGTAGTAGAAGATAAAAAATTTCAATGAAGTCCTCTCTATGTGATCATACTCATTAGCATTTATAGGAGGACAATTATACCATGTGGGGTATAACAGAATTTTAAAACTGGCATTTCATTTCTATGGGACTTCCCCAAAAGGACTCAAATGAAGTGTCCCTGAGACTCAGCTGTACATGTTATGTTAAATCAGATAATTCAAATATGCAGTTAGACCCAACACAGGGAATTCTTCTTTTTAAAATAAACAGACTTTTCAGGGGGGGAAAAAAAAACAGTTCTCTGTGTCACAAGTGAAATGTTGATTAAATGTATCCAAAAAAGATGATTAAAACCATAACAAATATACTTCTACAGAGAAAGATTTAACAGAAACACTAACGAAATTGCATTTGATTTACTTTTAATAAAAAAGTCATTTTTAAAAGACACAAGCATAATTTTATCAGAATACCTTAAAACTTGCATTCTCTTAATTTGTAACTTATTATTCTCTTTAGAGGTTTATCTTTTTCCTCCAGTCACAGGGATACAGTTTGTTTGACTATAATCAACCTAATTATGAGAATGAGAGTTTTAATTCGGTGTGATTCATTACCAAATCATTTGTCATTTACAATGTATTTTTTTAATTCATTATGTGATTTTTTTAGTTGTTAGGTCGTGTCATACTCTTCTGCAACGCCATGGAGCGTGGCCTGCCAGGCTCCTCTGTCCACGGGATTCTCCAAACAAGCATACTGGAGGGGGTTACCATTTCCTTCTCCAATTATATGACTTAACCTTTCTTATTATGACACATGGGTACAGAACAGTATAGAAGTTTTGTTTTGTGTCCAGCTAAATAACTTAGGCTGCAGTCCAAGGGGTCAGGAAGAGTTGGACACGACTGAGCAACTTCACTTTCACTTTTCACTTTCATGCATTGGAGAAGGAAATGGCAAGCCACTCCAGTGTTCTTGCCTGGAGAATCCCAGGGACAGGGGAGCCTAGTGGGCTGCCATCTATGGGGTCGCACAGAGTCAGACACGACTGAAGCAACTTAGCAGCAGCAGCAGCAGCAAATACTTATTGTATACCTAATGCTTATATAACTACTGCCTAGGTCAAGAAGTTAAATATTAAAGGGACTTCCCTAGTTGTCCAGTGGTAAGCACTCAGAGCTCTCAGTGCTGAGGGCCCAGATTCAGTCCCTGGTCAGGGAACTAAATTCACTCAGCCTCATGGTGCAACCAAAAAAATAGGGAAAAAAATCACGTGCGCATGGACATACACACACATACACATATAACATACATACACAGACACACATACACACACTCTCTCTATCCCTCTCCCTCCTTCTCACTCTCTCCCCTCTCTGTAAGTTCATAACCTAGGAGAAACACACTTTTTTAAAAAAGAAAACAAAGAACATTACAGCATTCTCAATCCCTCTCTTGACTGCTTCTAAGAAGGAATACTTCTCTACCCATTTCATCAGGTAACTGCTATCTGGAATTCATGATAATAAATTCTTGCTTTTATTTGCAATTTTATCACTTAGATATTAGATCACCACCTACTGGGCGACCACCGGAGCCTGACTGGTGGGTTACAATCCACAGGGTCACAAAGAGTCGGACATGACTGAAGCAACTTAGCACACACACAGACATCAGAATCAGATTCAGATTCAGTGCTCAATCGGAATTAATGCTCAGAATTAATGCTGACACTCTGCGGCCCTATGGACTGTGGCTCACCAGGCTCCTCTGTCCATGGGATTCTCCAGGCAAGAGTACTGGAGTGGGTTGTGATACCCTCCTCCAGGGGATCTTCCCAACCCAGGGATCGAGCCCAGGGTCTCTTACATTGCAGGCAGATTCTTTTCTATCTGAGCCATCAGGGAAGCTAAACACTATTTTACTGAGTGTACAAGGTGTGTTTTTGCATCTACTGCCCAGCAGCACTCCCCATTCCTGAGCAGGAACAGCACCTGCTCAGACCGTCCTGAGGCTTCAGAGACTCGAGGGCAGCAGGGCAAGAACGGGATCTGTTTCTGAACACTATACCTGGGAGGCGGAACTCTAAGGTGACTCCATTACTTCCCATCACACCCTGGTGTCCTTGCCTGGTGTAATCCTCATGGACGTGATGGATTTTACTCCCATAATCAGGTTTTAGCATAGGGCAGCACAGTTAACTGCTGGCTTCCCAGGTTGAGCAACGGTAAAAAATCCATCTGTCAGTTTAGTAGATGTGGGTTGGATCCCTGGGTCAGGAAGATCCCCTGGAGGAGGAAATGGCAACCCACTCCAGTATTCTTACCTGGAGAATCCCATGGACAGAGGAGCCTGGTGGGCTACAGTCCATGGGGTCCCAAAAGAGGCAGACACAACTGAGTGACTGAGGATACATGTACAGTTAATGGCATAGGTATAGTTAGTGATGTGAGGGAATATATATTATTCAAAAGGAAAACAGACAGAAACGATGAGATTGATTCAGAGAGCATGCACAGAGAAAAAGCCAAGACTATGACTGTATGAAAGTGAAAGTTGCTCAGTCATGTCCAGCTCTTTGCAACCCCATGGATAGAGTCCATGGAATTCTCCATGACTATATGACCTTCTGGTAAAACTTGAGAAAAATCAAAGATCAGGGTATTCAATCCTATGTATTGTTGTCTCTAGAGTTAAGGGTGTGTCTCACAGAACTGGAGACACAGAACCTAGAGAGCTACTTTTTAGGAAACAAGGGCTTTGCTCTTTAGACATCTCAGCAAAAGCCAAAGATAAAGAATGAATTATCTTTAAAATAGCTGTGGAGATATCTTTGCTTAATAGAATGAAAACCAGCGAAATCCATGCAAGGTTTATATAGTTCTGGAGAATATTATGTCAGCATAAATACTGACAGACATGGGCTGAAAAGGATACAGATAATACTAGCAGGTGAAGTAAACTGCTCAGCAGCAAACATGTGCTGAGTGTTATGGAAACAGAAGAACTACTCAGATGGAAGAATCAGACGCCAAGAGTGAGACAACAGAGCTGAGAGACACAGAATTAGCAGACCTTGACACCTAATCAAGGGACAAGGGCTAGAGGTGAACAGGCTGCATTTGACAACAGCCTTGAGAAGCTTTCCTGGGGGTCCAGGGGTTAAGAATCCACCTTGCAATTCAGGGGACACTGGTTCAATCCTGGTCTGGAAGATCCCACATGACACCAAGCAACGTGCTCTGTAGCCCACCTGTTGGAGCTGCTAAAGCTCATGCAACTGGAGTCTGTGCCCTGCAAGAAGAGAGGCCCCTGCAAGGAGAAGCCTGCACACCACAACTAGAGAGGAGCCCCCGCGCAGCAGTGAAGACCCAGCACAGTCAAAACAATTTAATACATCTCAAAAACAAAATGCCTTGGACCAATGAATTCCTTTTACCTTTTGCTTTTTCATTCCCTCCATTTTAACTACTCCTATCTCATCATTGCATGCTGAGTACGGGAGGAATGTAGGTTATCTATTTCACTTTATGGTCTAAAGAGGAAGAGTAAGTGTATCCCAGGAGTGATCCTTAATTCAACAGACTATACCCAGGAGCTTCATCCATACCTGGTTTAGATGATTTAGATAATGAGATTTCAGACTATTACACTGATGAGAGTTTGGATTCAAATGGATACAGCAACTTGATGAAAATTTGGGGATTCTGGGGAGGTGATGATTACATTTTACATTTGGAAGGTACATGAATCTTTGGGGGCCGAAGGACAGACTGTCGTGTGCAGGATCAGATTCCCCATCCTTCCCTCGCCTCTGGTGTACACTCACTGTGTAACCCTGGGGCTGTCGATGTGGATTTTACTGCCTAAACTCATTTTTGTTACACAGCACACAGTTCACCTTATGAGGAGGAGGTTAACGAGGTGGGCCTGCCCATCACATAAGCAGAGAGTTTTCTCTGGCTGGTTGCAGAAAAAGAAGTCAGAGATTCAGAATACAAGAAGGACCTGAAACACGATGCAGGCTTGAAGGAGCAGGACACGTGGTGACCCACCCCTGGGGGCTGAGAACAGCCCAGGCTGACAATCAGCAGGACACAGGACCTCAGTCCTGCATCCTCAAGGAAACAAATTATGCTAATGACCAGTGAGTTTGCACAACCCTGATTCCCTTAAAAGAAACATGACCCCAGCAACAGTTGGTATCAGGCCAGTGAGACTGAGTCCATGCATATCAATCCAGACTTCTGATTGCAACACTCTGAACTAATTTTTAAGCCACTAACTGTGGTAATTTGTTCCACAGCAATAAAAACTAACACCACTTGGTATCTTGATTTTAGCTTTTAAAATTTTTAGCTTTTAACTTCTTAGACACGGAGTGCATCACATCTCTGCTTGTACTCTGGCCCTGGACCCCACACATGGTATGGGTCGGGACTGTGACTAGTGATGCGTCTGTATGTGGTTCCTGCTTGGAGATTATTATAAATAATGCTGTTGAAAATAACCTTGTGCCTGTCTCTCGTTCATAGGTTAATACATGTTTGTTGAATACCTATCTAACATTGGAATTGCTGGGCCATAACATAGAATATAAGATAGGAACATAATGTCAAATCAATTTTAAAAAGTGTTTGAAACAATTTACAAGCACACTCATAGTTTATTAGTGTCCTACTGTTTCCAGTCCTTGCAGTACTTTTTTTAAATTAGGCCTCCTAATAGAAGTACAGAGCTATAACCTGGCATTTTTTATTGGAGTATCATTGCTGTACAATGCTGTGTTCGTTTCTGCTGTACACTGAAGTGAATCAGCTGTATGTATACATATGTCCAGGCTTCCCTGGTGGCTCAGAGGTAAAGAATCCTCCTTCAATGCAGGAGACATGGGTTCAATCCCTGGGTTGGGAAGATCCGCTGGAGAAGGACATGGCAACCCACTCTAGTGTTCTTGCCTGGGAAATCCCAGGGACAGAGGAGCCTGGCGGACTACAGTGCATGGGGTCGCAAGAGTCGGACACGACTTAGCGACTACACCCCCACCACCATACATGTATCCCCTCCCTCTTGAGCATCCCTCTCACCCACCCCCATCCCACCCTCTAGGTCATCACGGAGCGCTGAGCGGGGCTCCCTGTGCTACACAGCAGCTCCCCACTAGCCATTCATTTCACACGTGGTAGTGTGTTTTAATTTATATTCCTGATGACTAATCCGTTTAAGTACAACTTTACATTTTCATTGGCCATCGATATACTCCCTTTTGTGAAGTGCCTTCACTCCATCATTTGATGGCATCGTTCATCTTTTTCTTACTGGTTTTGTAAACATTCTTTTTCTCTTCTAGACTTGAGGCTGTCATATGGCCTGAGTATTGCAGTTATCTTCTCACAGTCTGTACTAGGCGGCTGGGGCTGCCATAACACAATGCGGGTGGTTCAAATGACAGACCTTGGTTTCTCACAGTCCAGAGACAGGACAGTCCGAGGTCAGGGTTCTGGGAGGGCTCAGTCTCTGGGATTTCTCTTTTCCTGGCTTAGAGATGGTGCTTCCTCACTGTGTCCTCAGATGGCAGAGAGGGGCAGCACCAAACCCTCTGGTGTCTCGTCTCATGAAGGCAATAATCCTGCCACGAGGTCCCCACCCTCAGGACCCTATCTAAACCTAATGACCTCCCAAAGTCTCCATCTGCAAATACCCTGACATTAGGGATTAGGAAGTTAGGATGTCAATGTATAAATCCAGGAAGGACACAGTCGTGCCCATAGCACAGCCCTTTCTTGGTATCTGCGCATTCTCCAACTCATCTTTACATCATTTTCTTTAAGATTCTTAGTACTGCAAAATATAATATGCATTCATGACCTATATAGGAAAAGAATCTTTAAAAAGAGTAGATATATGTGTATATATAGCTGATCTACTTTGGTTTACACTTTAAACTAAGATTGTAAATTAACTATATTCCAATAAAAAATTAAAAATATATATAATATACATTCAGAATGATGTGCAAATACACTTGTTTAGTCACTAAGTCCTGTCTGACTCTGCCGCTCCATGGACTGCAGCACGCCAGGCTCCTGTGTCCTCCACTATTTTGTGGAGTTTGCCCAGACTCACATCCATTGAGTCCGTGATGCTATCCAATCATCTCCTCCTCTGTTGCCTCTTTTTCCTCCTGCCCTCAGCCTTTCCCATCATCAGGGTCTTTGCCATGGAGACAGCTCTTCACAGCAGGTGGCCAAAATATTCCATTCCATAATTTATCATAAAAAGAATTCTTAGGGGAACACCACCCAGGGCAAGAAGCAGCACCAGGGCACCACTTTGAACACCTACTTCTGACCACACAAGTCACTGCCACTCACTCTGCTCAAAGCAATCTGAGTCCTATGGCAAGTAAATCCTTAGTTTTATTTATCATTTTACCACATAAGTGAACATGCCTCAAATCTATTATTTAGTTTTGCCTTTTTTTAGACTTTATATAAATGAAGTTACACAGTAACTGTACTACCCTATTGGAAAAGTTTTGCTCAACATATTGCTTGTGAATAGCTGTATTTTACTCATTTATTACTGGGTAGCATTTCATTGAATGAATATCACACAGTGCACTTGTTCTTCCTTCTATTTATAGAGATTATTAGATTTCCCAGTTTGGGAATATTGTAAATAGTGCTACTATGACACTTTCCCTGATAGCTCAGTTGGTAAAGAATCTGCCTGCAGTGCAGGAGACCCTGGTTCTATTCCTGGGTGGGGAAGATCTTCTGGAGAAGGGATAGGCTACCCACTCCAGTATTCTTGGGCTTCCCTTATGGCTCAGCTGGTAAAGAATCCACCTGCAAGGTGGAGACCTGGGTTCGATCCCTGGATTGGGAAGATCCCTGGAGAAGGGAAAGTTTACCACTCTAGTATTCTGGCCTAGAGAATTCCATGGACTGTATACTCCAGTGACTATACTATACTATTTCCAGTGACTCAGTTCTTCATATCAGGTGGCTGAAGTATTGGAGCTTCAGCTTCATCATCAGTCCTTCCAGTGAACACCCAGGACTGATCTCCTTTAGGATGGACTGGTTGATTTCCTCGAAGTCCAAGGGACTCTCAAGAGTCTTCTCCAGCACCACAGTTCAAAAGCATCAATTCTTCGGTGCTCAGCTTTCTTTATAGTCCAACTCTCACATCCATACATGACTACTGGAAAAACCATAGCCTTGACTAGATGGACCTTTGTTGGCAAAGTAATGTCTCTGCTTTTGTTTTGTTTGTTTTGTAGCTTATTTTTTTAATTTTATTTTATTTTTAAACTTTACAATATTGTATTAGTTTTGCCAAATATCAAAATGAATCCGCCACAGGTATACCTGTGTTCCCCATCCTGAACCCTCCTCCCCCCTCCCTCCTCATACCCTCCCTCTGGGTCATCCCAGTGCACCAGCCCCAAGGATCCAGTATCGTGCATCGAACCTGGACTGGTGACTCATTTCATACATGATATTATACATGTTTCAATGCCATTCTCCCAAATCTCCCCACCCTCTCCCTCTCCCACAGAATCCATAAGACTGGTCTATACATCAGTGTCTCTTTTGCTGTCTCGTACACAGGGTTATTGTTACCATCTTTCTAAATTCCATATATATATGCGTTAGTATACTGTATTGGTGTTTTTCTTTCTGGCTTACTTCACTCTGCATAATAGGCTCCAGTTTCATCCACCTCATTAGAACTGATTCAAATGTATTCTTTTTAATGGCTGAGTAATACTCCATTGTGTATATGTACCACAGCTTTCTTATCCATTCGTCTGCTGATGGACATCTAGGTTGCTTCCATGTCCTGGCTATTATAAACAGTGCTGCGATGAACATTGGGGTACACGTGTCTCTTTCCCTTCTGGTTTCCTCAGTGTGTATGCCCAGCAGTGGGATTGCTGGATCATAAGGCAGTTCTATTTCCAGTTTTTTAAGGAATCTCCACACTGTTCTCCATAGTGGCTGTACTAGTTTGCATTCCCACCAACAGTGTAAGAGGGTTCCCTTTTCTCCACACCCTCTTCAGCATTTATTGCTTGTAGACTTTTGGATCGCAGCCATTCTGACTGGCGTGAAATGGTACCTCATAGTGGTTTTGATTTGCATTTCTCTGATAATGAGTGATGTTGAGCATCTTTTCATGTGTTTGTTATCCACCTGTATGTCTTCTTTGAAGAAATGTCTATTTAGTTCTTTGGCCCATTTTTTGATTGGGTCATTTATTTTTCTGGAGTTGAGCTGGAGGAGTTGCTTGTATATTTTTGAGATTGGTTGTTTGTCAGTTGCTTCATTTGCTATTGTTTTCTCCCATTCTGAAGGCTGCCTTTTCACCTTGCTAATAGTTTCCTTTGTTGTGCAGAAGCTTTTAAGTTTAATTAGGTCCCATTTGTTTATTTTTGCTTTTATTTCCAATATTCTGGGAGGTGGGTCATAGAGGATCCTGCTGTGATGTATGTCGGAGAGTGTTTTGCCTATGTTCTCCTCTAGGAGTTTTATAGTTAAGTAATGTCTATGCTTTTGAATATGCTATCTAGGTTGATCATAGCTTTTCTTCCAAGGAGCAAGCTTCTTTTAATTTCATGGCTGCAGTCACCATCGACAGTGATTTCGGAGCCCCAAAAAATAAACTCTGTCACTGTTTCCATTGTTAATCCATCTATTTGCCATGAAGTGATGGGACTAGATGCCATGATCCTAGTTTTCTGAATGTTGAACTTTAAGCCAACTTTTTCACTCTTCTCTTTCACTTTCATCAAGAGGCTCTTTAGTTCTTCTTCACTTTCTGCCATAATGGTGGTGTCATCTGCATATCTGAGGTTATTGATATTTCTCCCAGCAATCTTGATTCCAGCTTGTGTTTCATCCAGACCAGCATTTCCCATGGTGTACTCTGCATATAAGTTAAATAAGCAGGGTGACAATATACAGCCTTGATATACTCCTTTCCCAATTTGAAACAAGTCTGTTATTCCATGTCCAGTTCTAACTGTTGTTTCTTGACCTGCATATAAATTTTTCAGGAGAGAATTAGGTAAGGTGGTCTGGTATTCCTGTCTCTAAGAATATACCACAGTTTGTTGTGATCCACACAGTCAAAGGCTTTAGTATAGTCAGTGAAGCAAACTTAGATGTTTTTCTGAACTCTCTTGCTTTCTCTATGATCCAGTGGATGTTGGCAATTTGATCTCTGGTTCCTCTGCCTTTTATAAATCCAGCTTGATCATCTAGAAGTTCTTGGTTCATGTACTGTTGAAGCCTGGCTTGGAGGATTTTGAGCATTACTTTGCTAGTATGTGAGATGAATGCAATTGTGTGGTAGTTTGAGTATTCTTTGGCACTGCCTTTCTTTGGGGTTGGAATGAACACTGACCTTTTCCAGTCCTGTGGCCACTGCTGAGTTTTCCAAATTTGCTGGCATATTGAATGCAGCACTTTCACAGTATCATCTTTTAGGATTTGAAATAGCTCAACTGGAATTCCATCACCTCCACACTCTTTGTTCATAGTGATGCTTCCTTAGGCCCACTTGACTTCCCATTCCTGGATGTCTGGCTGTAAGTGAGTAATACACAATCATGGCTATCTGGGTCATTAAAATATTTTTTATACAGTTCTTCTGTGTATTCTTGCCACCTCATCTTAGTATCTTCTGCTTCTGTTAGGTCTATACCATTTCTGTCCTTTATTGAACCCATCTTTGCATGAAATGTTCCCTTGGTATCTCTGATTTTCTTGAAGAGATCTCTAGTCTTTCCCATTCTATTGTTTTCCTCTATTTCTTTGCATTGATCACTGAGGAAGGACCATTTATGTGTCCACACAAATATTTTAAGAGCACCTTTCCAAGCCCCAAAACCTATTTGGAGAAACTTGACATCTTTATAGTATTGAATCTTCCGATTTGTAAGCACAGCATTCTGCCGGGGACCAGCCCCGGCTGAACCAGGGTATTCGAAGGAGAGACGGCGTAGGCGAAGATCAGGAAACAATTGCTTAATTAAACGTTAATTAAGGATATAAAGAGTAATAGAATGAGGATAGCTCAGTAAAATTCAGTGAAGAAAAGAGGCTGAAATAAGGATAGCTCAGTAGGAAAATTCACTGAAGAAAAGAGACTGAATAAAATTCCAAAGCAGGGAATTAATGTCACCTACGAAGGCCGCAGGCGTCCTCCCGTTCTCCCGAAGGAGAGGAGACACTAAGGCCTCCCCGGTCGGATCTTAGAAGCCCAGGCAAAATTAGTAGGCTTGACAAGCTTCCCTGCCTCAGAGGAAAAATTCAGCTAGAAGGTGAAAGAAAGAACGACATGGGGACACCAAATTCCGGTGAACAAAAGGAGGTACTTTATTTTCCAAAGCAGTTTTATACCTTAAGTTGTGCATAGAGGATAATGGGGGAAGGGGTAGAGGCATGCAAAGACAGCAGTTCCTGATCCTTATCGAAGTCAGGCTTTCAAACTTATCATATGCAAAAGTTTAGGTGATTTACATCATCTTCTGGCCAGGAAGCCTGTTAACATTTTAAGAAACTTATTTTTCTCTAAAGGTGATTATTTTAAAGTCAGGCGCCAGCCTCCAAAAAGCATTGGAGAAAGTTGCATTCCTATAGGGCAAAGGTGAGGTGGGCTCAATCAAGAAAAGAATTAACTCAAGGGTCCAAGATTACAAAGATTGAGGCGACTGCTTACATTTCTATACACCCATTATATCAATCAATACACCGCCAAGGACACAGTAGGTAAGGGATATGGAGACTTAGCAGCAAACATTGGCCCAACAAGTGAAAAACCCTTCACCAATACAATTTCTAATCAATCTTTTAACTACTCAAAGGAATCTGTGTTTAGACAGTTTAGAACATCTCCTGCCTCTCACAGTTGGGAGGCTCTGAACAATCACATGTTGCCGGAAAAAACCTATTCAGGCAGGCTAGAGGACTTCCAAAGGAGTTTGTAGGTTGAAACACTGTCACACCCAAGAATTATTAACTGGAGCTGTAAGCTAACTCTTTTTTCAGAGAGAGGTAGTGGGGGACAGCCCCCCGTAAAGTCAGAGGTGTAGGTGACAGCACAAAGCAGAAAGTAGGCAGACTCTGGTTTTGGGGGTAGATTGCTCGAGGATTTCCAGGGAGACTCCTGAGGCTTGATCCCGCCTTTGCGTATGCCGAGCCTCCTTCCTCATGACCTTTGTCATGGGCGGAGTTCCTCACGCTGGCTACCGGCAGTGATAGAATTCCAGTTGAGCTATTCCAGATCCTGAAAAGTGCTGCACTCAATATGCAATATGCACTCAATATGCAATATGCCGGCTCCCGGCAGCATTCATTTTGTTTATGTCTTCTTTATTTGTAAAATTTTGCTAGACTTGATGCTATTATAGATAGTGGGCTTGGAAACTTTTTTAATTTTTAAATTACTAGTCTCTGGAATACAAGCAATTGATTTTTATATATTGAGCTTGCATCCAGCATTTTACTTCTAAGAATTATAATAGTTCAGGTTTGGATTGTTTAGGATTTTCTGATTACATAGCAAGCCATCTATCAATTTCACAAATAATGTCTTAGTTGTTCCTTTCACGTTCTTATGCATTTCTTTTTCTTAAATTTGTTGCAGTACTGAACAGAAGTATTATTACCTTGATGCTATGTTGTGTGCAGTTTAGTAAGAGTTCTCTGCTTGACAGAAACTAACTCATCAATAACTCATTATTTTTAACAGTAAGTTGTAATATTATCTTCAATAAATACCAAATACACATTTATATCTTTTATGTATGTAAAATTTTATGTTGTAAGATATGTCATATTTAGTTTTTATTTATTTATTACTTTTTTCCTAAGTAAAATCCTGCTGAACTCAGCACAGTCATTGACAGGTTCAATATGACTCATTATTGGGGCTTCTAGTACCGCTTCACTGTAACTCTATAAGCAAAGATGTTTTAATAGTCCCATCTCATAATTGAAGCCCAACAGAGGCAATTGAGAATCAGACAATTTTAAGAGTATCCTGAAGGTCACAACATAAGTAAGTGGTGGAGCTGGGACAAGCTCTGGCAGTCCACCCTGGCTCCTCCCTTTTAACTGTGATGGCTTAAGTCCTCCACATCTATTTAGATAAGACCATCTACATATTTACAGGCTTCTCTGGAGGCTCAGATGGTAAAGAATCTGCCTGCAGTGCAGGAGACCTGAGTTTGACCACTGGGTCAGGAATATCCCCTGGAGAAGGGAATAGTTACACACAATATTCTTACCTGGAGAATTCCGTGGATAGAGGAGCCTGGCAGGCTATAGTCCATTGGGTCACAAAGAGTCAGACACGCTGAGGGACTAATACACACACATACTGTATACATTCACATGAAAATACTATGTGAACCTGTTAGCAAGGTTTGCTTTAAATTGTTTTAAATAAGTATTTGGTTTTTCAACAGAAACTTTTTCTTTTTTAAATTTTTAATTGGAGGATAGTTGCTTTACAATGCTGTGTTGGTTTCTGCTAGACAACAACGTGATCCAGCCATATGCATACATGTATCACCTCCCTCTTGAGCCCGGCCCTCCCACCACCCCCTGTCCATTTCATCGCAGAGAAGCAAGCTGAGCTCCATGTGCTATACAGCGTCTTCCTGCTAGCTAGCTGTTTTACACATGGTAGTGCATGGCAACCCACTCCAGTATTCTTGCTTGGAGAATCCCATGGACAGAGCAGAGCCTGGCAGGCTTTATAGTTCACAGGGTCGCAAGAGTCAGACATAACTTAGCTACTAAACCACCACCACCACTGTGCACATATGTCAATATTACTCTCTCAATTTGTCTCACGCTGTTTTCCCCCTGCTGTGTCAAAAAGTCCATTCTCTATGTCTGCATCTCCATTTTTCCAGATTCTATACATATATATATATGCATTAATACATGATATTTGATTTTCTTTTTCAGACTTGCTTCACTCATATAACAGGCTCTAGGTTCATCAACCTGAGTTCAACTGACTCAGAATTTTTTCCTTTTTTATGGCTAATTGTATATGTGTATATATGTCATATATATGTACCACATCGTCTTCATCCATTCATCTGTCGTAGAATATAGGTTGTGTCCATGTCCTGGCCATTTTAAATAGTGCTGCAATGACCACTGGGGTGCATGCAGCTTTTTCAATTATGGATTTCTCAGGGTCAATTCCCAGTAGTGGGATTGCTAGGTCACACATGACATTTTTATTTCCAGGTTTTAAAGGAATCTAAAAGGAGAAGATTTTAACCCAACCCCATGCCAACATGTGGAGAAGTGAAGGCTGTGGCCTGTGTAGAAGTTAAGCAGAATTTCTTATAAGAGTTTTTATCCAGAATCCTGTTTCTGCATGCTTTGCTCTGTATTTATCTGTCTTTATTATGGGCTTCCCTTGTGGCTCAAAGGTAAAGAATCTGCCTGCAACGTGGGAGACCTGGGTTCAATCCTGGGTTGAGAAGATCCCCTGGAGGAGGGCATAGCAACCCACTCCAGTATTCTTGCCTGGAGAATCCCATGGACAGAGGAGCCTATTGGGCTACAGTCCATGGGGTGGCAAAGAGTAGGACGTGGCTGAGCAACTAGGCACAGCACAGCATATATTCAAGGAAGTTAGGTCCCTCACCACTTTTCACTTTCTCCTTTCTCAGCCCCATCCTTCCACTCAACCAGAATCCTTCCACCCCTACCTTACCCTATGCATGAGCCAGCACTTTGGTAAGCTGGCCTGACAAGGAGAGAGATCTGGCTTCACTTTATAGTAAAACATCACTAGAATCCAGAGCCAACACTGCATTATTTTGTCAGTGATGGCGCCCGGATGCATGCAGTCACTACAGGAAGCTTCCATTGTCTTATGTTCATGATTTCACAAGGGTTATGATGGATGTCTAACCCTTCCTTTTGCTGCTGTGTAATTATAGACAGAAATAACCACAAGTCTGAATTACAGCAGTGTAAGAGTGACATGCAAGGCAAATTAGGTAATTTTAAAGTAATTTCTTTGTATGTGAGGTAAAAGGAAGAATCATAATAAGATCTTAGTGGGGATACTTGTGCATGTAAAGTACTTTTTGATGGAGACACATCTTATTTAGAATTCTGATCCTACAGAGAACCTTTTCCTTCTATTGATGCAAGGGGCCAGGGTGGGAGGGAACTGATTGTGGGTGCTGACCCTGGGTTAGAGGGAATATGTTGATTGCCACTAGCATATTGACTGATCTGCTTACAATTCTTATAAATTATGTTTGCATAATTGACCTGGTAAAGACTGAAAGACAGTTGACCATAACAGATATGTAGATACGTCCTAGGAGATGATGGCAGATTTGCTAGCCAAGTGAACGAGGACCATGGTGATTCTGTGTCATCTATTAAGTAGCCTGTGCATGTTCTCAGGCTTCCCAGATAGCTCATTGGTAAAGAATCCAGATGCCAATGCTGGAGATGCAGATTCGATCCCTGGTCCAGAAAGATCCCCCAGAGATGGAAATGCAACCCACCCTGGTATTCTTGCCTAGGAAATCCATGGACAGAAGGGGCCTGGAGGGTTACAGTCCGTAGGGCCACAGTCCGTAGGGCCACAGAGTCAGACACAACTTAGTGACTAAACAACCACAACACAAGCACAGCTTTTCAGGGCGCGGGAAGCCCGTGCAATGTTCTCCTCTCAATGCACGACACTGCTTTTCATACAATCACATTGTGAGTTGCTTTTATAGCCTTCTTGCCTTTAAGAGTCCATTGCAACACTTTAATCTTGGGCATTTAAACCCAATTCATTTCTGTATCTGACTTAATAAGTTATAATTCTAGGGCAAATCCAAAACAGAGGTTTACTACCTTTCTCCTGTTTTTCTTATAAATGTCCACTGTGTTTGAACAAGTTTCAGGCTTTTTCAAGGAGCCTTAGACAATAACTTTATTATTTTCCACAAATTGGATATATCAGCCTATTAGCAGTGGGATTGCTATTTCTGTCATCAGCAGTTTAGCCTGGTACTAAATGTTCATAGATTTCTAGTTAATTAAAAGAAAACTCAAATTTCTATTCAGTTACTAAATTTACATTTCTCTGATATAATTGTATATGATTTTAATCGTCAATGTTCATTTAAACCAAACAGGCATGTGGTATTTAAATAATTTATAGATAGTACCTAATTGTGAAAGTACAAAGTGTTCAATCAGCTATAAGATTCAGAGCTCTGGTCCTTCTTTACTAGAAATCTTTTAATTTCAAAGTTCAAAAAGAACAAAACCATTTTCTGATTTTTGACTCATAGACCAACACTTTGTGGAAGCTGAATTTAAGTTTGCTCTCATTTCCAGGATTCAGCTTTTAGTCATTGGTAACAGCATGTGAGGAAGGACAAAAGGTGACACAATACAAAATATATCAAGCTCACCACAAAGAAAAGGTTACCATGTCGTATGGGGTTGGCCAAAAACCCAAACAAACATTCTGCCAATCCACTTTGTTTTCTTTTTAAGGATTTGCTGAAAAACTGTCATGTTTTAGAAAGTGATATGTGTATAGAATTGAAAATGTTTTTGAAATTTAAGCCTTTTATGCTTTCTGTTTTACTGTGTTCTTAATAAAGATTTACAGAAATCCTATTCTGACTCCTTTACGATACTGGGCACCTTCACATACTTAAGAGAAGTAATATCTAATCATCACAAGAACCCTGCACCCTAAATATTCTTTTATCCTCATGTTGAAGGTAAGGAAATCGTGCCTCGGAGATTTTTAAGTGTTTATCCAAAGGCTCATATCTAACAAACAGCAGAGGCAGGATTTTAACCCATATTTAAAATTTTAAGTCTAATGGCCTTTCATTCATATGACATTCAGATATTAATGTAGATAAGTAATGCCTATTGACTTGAGTACTGGTTAAGCGTCTACTGCATGCCCAACACTGAGTGAGGAAATGGGAAAAAAAAATACATATTTAGCTGGAGATATCAGTAATCTATGGAGAAGGAAATGGCAACCTACTCTAGTATTCTAGTCTGGAAAATCCCATAGAGAGAGGAGCTTGGCGGGTTACAGTGCATGGGATCACAAAAAGTCAGACAACTTAGCAGCTGAGCACATAACTAATCTAAACGATAGCATTTCTAAACTGAGTGATTTTAAATATACCTGGTATATTTCATTAAAATATATGTGGTACACAACCTCCATATCCATTTGTCCGCTGATGGACATCTAGGTTGCATGAAGCAGGGCACTCAGAGCTGGTGCTCTAGGACAACTCAGAGGGATGGGGTAGGGAGGGAGGTTGGAGGAGGGTTCAGGATGGGGGGACACATGTACACCCATGGCTGATTCATGTCAATGTATGGCAAAGACCACCACAAAATTGTAAAGTAGTTAGCCTCCCCAATTAAAATAAATTAATTAATTTTAAAAATATATGTGGTATATTACAGTGGCTCAGACGGTAAAGCGTCTGTCTGCAATGCAGGAGACCCGGGTTCAACCCCTGGGTTGGGAAGATCCCCTGGAGAAGGAAACGGCAGCCCACTCCAGTATTCTAGCCTGGAAAATCCCATGGACCACGGAGCCTGGTAGGCTACAGTCCATGAGGTCGCAAAGAGTCGGACACGACTGAGCGACTTCACTTTCACTTTCACAGTGGTTTAGTTTAGACATTTTAAATAACATTTTCTCTGTTGACTGTTTGATAACTATTAAGTTACTCTCCATATGACTTAGACCATGATACTGTTAAATAATGATCAGTAATGTAAGACCTGTTGATGACATTGTTGTTTTCATTCTGTGTGATGCTTACCAGTTAGTTTTTAAATAAAAGAGATGTGTGTGTATGTGTGATATCACAGAATGTTTTGACAGTACTTTTCTTCTTGCAAAATATACCCTCTAATAATTAGGTTTCTAAAATATATATTGCTCTTACAAGAAATTGAAGGATTTCTTTGTCTTTGGTCCTGCGTGTCCAGAGAAAGAGGCAGCACACATACAGGACTGGAAACCCCAACTCCCTCCATACGCCAGGTCACTGGGCTAGAGACGCTGGAGCGAGGTGTGGATTTCCCACCTAAAACAATTCCGTTAGCCCAGAGCTCACCCCACACTCGACCACCGTGTCCATCCTGTCCTAACTGATATCACAGAATCAAAACAACCCCCCAGGCAAAGGCGCCCAGTCCAAGATATGCCTCCTCCCAGAATTAATCTTCAGAGCCTCAGCCCTTTGCAGGTCACCTACACAAAATGCTTCTCTATCTTGAGCAAATATTCACTTTATGTATTAAGGGAAAATTCATCTGCCTATCCTCTCTGGTCCAAGACCATTCTTTTCTTTTTAAAGTATAGTTGTTTTACAATGTTGTTGTGTTAGTTCCTGCTGTATAATATGTGAATCAGCTATATGGATACATATATCTGGGCTTCCCAGGTGGCTCAGTGGAAAAGAAACCACTTGCAAAGCAGGAACGAGACACAGGTTCAACCCCTGGTTCAGGAAGATCCCCTGGAGAAGGAAATGGCAAGCTGCTCCAGTATTCTTGCCTGGGAAATCCCATGGACAGAGGAGTCTGGCAGGCTACAGTCCACGGGGTCATAAGAGTCAGACACAACTTAGCAACTAAATCACCAACCAAAACCATACATATATCCCCTCCATCTTGACACTTCTTCCCCCAGGACTGAGCTGTGCTTCCTGGACTGCACAGCAGCGTCCCACTAGCTAGCTGCTTTACACATTAGGTAGTCTGTTCGTGTCAATGCTGCTCTCCCAGTTGGTTTCAGCCTCCCCTTCCCCTCTGTATACACACGTCAATTCTCTACATCTGTGTCTCTACTCCTGCCCTGCAAATAGGTTCCTCTGTGCCATGTTTCTAGATTCCACATACATACAAGCATGTACAGTTTTCTTCTTTGTCTCTTTCTGACTTATTTCATTCTGTATTTTGATTCTGCCTCTAGCATGTAGATGTCATCTTACCTTTATTATGTAATTAATTCTGCTAATCTATAACTACGTTTCTAAGTCATCAATTCTTGGCTTTTAATAAGGCAAACTAAAGTGTTACATTCTGCCTACTACTTCCTGTCCCTGTGTTCTATGACAGATGGCCTTTATTTTTCTGAATCACAGTTTTTTGTAAATAAGAATACTAGTGTTTCCTCATGGATATCAGAAGATTCAATGCTTAAGATGGCCTTAATTTTTTTTTTTTTTTTTTTTTTATTATAAAGCATCCATTGCTTCCAGTTGGAGACGGAAATGGCAACATACTCCAGTATTCTTGCCTGGGAAATCCCATGGACAGAAGAGCCTGGCGGGCTATGGTCCATGGGGTCCCAAAGAGTCAAACATGACTGAGCACACATGTAGCTTCCTGTTGTTGATAATAATCTCAGTGTCTCAATTATATACAGTATGTTTCCTTCTTTAAGTATAAATGAAACAATGGGAAAGAAAAAATGTATAGATTTACTCTCTACAAATAGAAATAATATTGACAATTTTATGAAAACATCCTTTCTAATGTCATGAAAGTATCTTGCTTTAAGGAAAGATAACATGTTAGCGAACTTATAAAAGTTTTCTGAATGTAAACGATTTTCCTAGAAAATCTAAATACCTGTAATCACACCTGCTGTGTGGCACAAAGGAGGAGGAACAGAATGTAAGTCTGATAATGACCAAAAAAAAAAACCTCATCACAATTTTAGATACAGGAAGCCCTTGGTTTATGGGCATCAACCACTTGGCTAGTCTGTATTTAAATGAATACCAATGGTCATCAATAGACTTTAAACACTAGAAGAGCCCAGAAATGGTATGAGAGACCTTGATAGGTTTTTAGAAATTCCATTATATTTCAGTGAGAGTTCCAACTGTTTCTCAGGAACACCACTTACTGCAATTGTCTGTGGAGAAGGCACTCTTCAGAGCAGAGTGGAGCTGTAGCAGCCAGCAAAAAAAAAAAAAGGGGGGTCATGCAAGAGTAAATGAAAAGGCTAATGGCCAACTGTGTGGGCTCTCTCCACAGCACTGAAAAGTGCAGCATGGAATCAAAAACCAGACTCTTCTTCCAGCTTTCATTAGCTGCTTCACAACTTAAAGGGCTATGTGATTTCTTTCTGTTCTGGCCAGAGGGTTGCACATTTTCAGAGAACCCCATCTGCTAGAGGAAGTTTGCAAGTCTTAAAACTCTGGTCATGTCATATTTTCTGCAGAGTCAACTTTCCTAAGGACAAGGATGTGCATGAGTCCACAGTCACTCAGTCGTGTCTGCCTCTTCTACTACCCCATGGACTGTAGCCTGCTAGGTTCCTCTGTCCATGGGATTTCCCAGGGAAGAATATGGGAGTGGGTTGCCATTGTCTACTCCAGGGGATCTTCCCAACCCAGGGATTGAACCCACATATCCAACATTGTCAGGCATATTCTTTACCACTGCCACCTGGGAAGCCTAAGGAAAAATAACCAGATCAATTAAATCACATTCCTGTGTAAATCGATACAACCACTATAGAAGACAGTGTGGAGATGCTTTAAAAAACTAGGAATAAAACCACCATGTGAGTGAGTAAAAGTTGCTCAGTCGTGTCTGATCTTTGCAGCCCCATGGACTATATAGACCTCCAGGTTCCTCTGTCCGTGGAATTCTCCAGGCAAGAATACTGGAGTGGCTTGCCATTCCCTTCACCGGAGGATGTTCCAAACCCAGGTCTTCCACATTGCAGGCAGATTCTTGACTCTCTGAGCCACCAGGGAAGCCCAAAACCACCATGTGACCCAGCAATCCCAGCAATGAGGCAAATACCCTGAGGAAACTGAAATTGAAAAAGACACATGTACCCCAATGTTAATGGCAGCATTATTACAATAGCTAGGACATGGAAACAGCCTAGATGTCCATCTAGATGTCCTAGATGAATGGATAAAGAAACTGTGATACTTTTACACAATGGAATATTCAGTTCAGTTACTCAGTCATGTCTGACTCTTTGCAACCCCATGGACTGCAGCACACCAGACTTCCCTGTCCATCACCAACTCCCAGAGCTTGCTTAAACTCATGTCCATCAAGTCAGTGATACCATCCAATCAATCATCTCACTCTCTGCCGTCCCCTTCTCCTCCCACCTTCAATATTTCCCAGCATCAGGGTCTTTTCCAATTAGTCAGTTCTTCCCATAAGGTGGTCAAATTACTGGAGCTTCAGCTTCAGCATCAATCCTTTCAAAGAAAATCAGGACTGGTTTGATATTCTTGCTGTCCTAGGGACTCTCAAGAGTCTTCTCCAACACCACAGTTCAAAAGCATCAATTCTTCTGTGCTCAGCTTTCTTTACTGTCCAACTCTCACATCCATACATGACTACTGGAAAAACCATAGCTTTAACTAGACAGACCTTTGTTGGTAAAGTAATGTCTCTGCTTTTTGACATACTGTCCAGATTGGTCATAACTTTTCTTCCAAGGAGCAAGTGTCTTTTAATTTCATGGCAGCAGTCACCATCTGCAGTAATTTTGGAGCCCCAAAACAAAGTCTCACTGTTTCCAATGTTTCCCCTCTATTTGCCATGAAGTGAAGGAACTAGATGCCATGATCTTAGTTTTTGGAATGTTGAGTTTTAAGCCAACTTTTTCACCCTACTCTTTCACTTTCATCAAGAGGCTCTTTAGTTCTTCTTCAGAGTCTGTCATAAGGGTGGTGTCATCTGGATATCTGAGGTTATTGATATTTCTCCCAGCAATCTTGATTCCAGCTTGTGCTTCTTCCAGCCCAGTGTTTCTTATGATGTACTCTGCATGTAAGTTAAATAAGCAGGGTGACAATATACAGCCTTGATGTACTCCTTTTCCTATTTGGAACCAGTCTGTTGTTGCATGTCCAGTTCTAACTGTTGCTTCCTGACCTGCATACAGATTTTTCAGGAAGCAGGTCAGGTGGTTAGTATTCCCATCTCTTTCAGAATTTTCCACAGTTTATTGTGATCCACACAGTCAAAGGCTTTGGCATAGTCGATAAAGCAGAAACAGATGTTTTTCTGGAACTCTCTTGCTTTTTTGATGATCCAGCAGATGTTGGCAATTTGATCTCTGGTTCATCTGCCTTTTCTAAACCCAGCTTGAACATCTGGAAGTTCACGGTTTTTGTTGAAGCCTGGCTTGGAGAATTTTGAGCATTACCTTACTAGCATGTGAGATGAGTGCAATTGTGGGGTAGTTTGAGCATTCTTTGGCATTGCCTTTCTTTGGGATTGGAATGAAAACTGACCTTTTCCAGTTCTATGGCCACTGCTGAGTTTTCCAAATGCATATTACTCAGCCATAAAAAGGAAGGCTTGTGATTCACTTCTAATGATGTGGATGAAATTAGCGCCTATTATAGAGAGTGAAGTATGTCAGAAAGAGAAAAACAAAAATTGCATATGCATAAGTATATGAAATCTAGAAGGAGGGCACTGATGAAATTATTTGCAGGGCAGCAATGGAGACACCGACATAAAGACTTATGGACATGGGGTGGGGGGGAGGAGAGGGTGGGGTGTATGCAGAGAGTAACATGGAACACACATTACCATATGGAAAATAGATAGTCAATGGAATTTGCCGTCTGACTCAGGGAACTCAAACTAGGGCTCTGGAACAACCTAGGGGGTGGGATGAAGAGGAAGGTGGGAGTGAGGTTCAAGATGGAGAAGACATTGGTATACCTATGGCTGATTCATGTTGATGTTTGGCAGAAACCAACACAATTACTGTAAATTAATGATTCTTCAATTAAAAATTAATAAATTTAAAAAGAAAAAAACTCACATTCCTGTCCTAATTCACTAAAATTATCTATGAGTAAAGAACTGACTTTGAAAACTGGAGCTAACATGTTACTTTAGTTTGACAGCTGGTATGCAATTTAGCTTATGAGAATCTGTCTGCTTCTTTCTTAGTCAATATGATAGACTTCTTTAACACTATTAGCATGAATGGATTCTTAGAATCTCTACAATGTAGATTTTTTTTTCAGAATTCAGGATTATTCTGTCTATTGGAACATTCTATCTAATGTGTATGTAAACACGTCTGTGATTCCTAAGCAATCTGTTTATTTGTTGCTTTCTCAGAGGTAAGCCTCAAACAGTCTTGACAACTAACACAGTTTAAGCAAAACTTTCTGAGAGTGATCATTTCAACTGCTCTTGAAGTACTCAGAATACCCAAAATATTTCCCTATACTACCAGTTGCTTCATGGTCCAGACAGTAAAGAATCTGCCTGCAATGCAGAAGACCCAGGTTCAATCCCTGGGTTGGGAAGATCCCTAGAGAAGGGAATGGCAACCCACTCCAGTATTTCTTGCCTGGAGAATTCCATGGACAGAGGAGCCTGGGGAGCTACAGTCCATGGGGTTGCAAAGAGTCAGACAAGACCGAGCAACTAAAGCACACATTAAGTGCTGTGTTTTGTTTCTCATGTGCTTTTGTATTTTTTCTTTTCTGTCTTTTTTAAAAATATATATTATCATCAGTCATCAGGTACTTAACTGAGAGTCAAATATAATAGCAACCAGATTAGTCCAAATGGGTAAAAATCTACCAAAAAAAAAAAAACTAGTGAATTCCTGGAAAGCCACTTAACAGTAATGATTAAAGCAGAACCAGTTACCTCACTTGTCTTGCCCAGTGCAAAACAAAAATATAAGACTCTTTCATCAAAAGATAAGAAAAAGGGATTCCTAAAATTCTTTTTTCAATTAAAACATTAACATTTTCCTTTCTTCCACTGGTACCAGTGATGGCAGTTTTTTACTGGCTATTTATACCCCTCATGCCTCAGTATACTTTCTAAACAGGTACAGACCCTTGCAGGCCCTGGGGACCCTTGCCCCCAACCTGGTGCTTGCCACCCACAGGCTGACACATCCTCCCACCTGACTCCCTTGTCAGGGGACAGTGGCTGGCTGGCCCGACCCAGTCAAGCCAGTCTTCGCCCTGCCTTGGCTCCCACCAGAAGCCGGTGGGTGAATGATGCCCAGGATGGGGACCTCTGCCAAAGGCTTTACTCAGGACCTGAATCTAAAAGTCCCAGCCTTGCTGGGTGACCCACGGAGTGCACAGTGGTACCGCCAGCCCGGGGATGAGGAAGAATCCTCTTCTAACTAGGCATACAGAAATAGTTTATTCGTTCCAGCGACTCTGCCACTCAGAATTCAGCTTTGGAGCTGGTCTAAAATTTCTGCAAAAAATTAGCTAAATAAACTCATTGCTTCAGCATGACACTTTGTTTTACCCTGCAGAAATGTGTCAGCCAAGCCAATCACCTATGTTCCACAGATGTAACTATGAATTACTGTCATTGTGCTCAAAAATCTTATCCATTCTCAAGAGATGATTTTTATCACTCACAATATTAAAATGATATGTATTTGAACAATTTGTTCTTGTTGTTTAGTCACTCAGTTGTGTCCAACTTTTTTGCAACTCCATGAACTATATAGTTCCCCAGGCTCCTCTGTCCATGGGATTTCCCAGGCAAGAATACTGGAGTGCGTTGCTATTTCCTTCACAGGATCTTCTCAACCCAAGGACTGAATCTGCATCTCTTGTATTGGTAGGCAGGTTCTTTACCAGTTAGCCACCAGGGAAGCATTTGAACAATAGCCATATCATTATATAGTTTCCTGAGTGATTTTAGACAAGACAATACATATTTGATACAAATATTTCAGTACTTTGGTTTTTAAAATGTGTTATTGTATATGAATCAATCAGCAAAGACCATATTCTGGAAAATTTTAAGAAAGAAATATCTCCCTAATTCCTTCACAGAATGTTCTTGAACAGTTTCAGCACTCATGGAACACTCACAGAAGGCTTCATGGGAGAGGTGGCACTCAAGTTGAACCCTGAACAATTATGAGATTTTGACTCATCAACAGGGTTACAATTCAGTGTACTAGTAACAGATAGTGCGTTTGTGTGGGTTTTGCTGTTGTTATACAGGATGTAAGATTAGTTATGAACAATCTGTATTGGAGAGTTCTAAAAAGGAAACAACAATAAAAAGTCTGAATATACTGAGGCTACTGTGTTTCAGAAAATAATGGAAATCAGATCATACTAACCTATTGGAACCAAGATAGTAGAAGACCTTGACAAGGACCCCAAAGTGGCTATATATAAGCAAAAGGGGCCACTGATTATTTTATACAACTTTTTCTAGAAAGCCTCATTGACACATGCTGTGTTGTGCTAAATAACCTCAGTTGTGTCTGACTTTACAACCCCATGGACTGTAGCTCACCAGGCTCCTATGTTCATGGGGTTATCCAGGCAAGAGTACTGGAGTGGGTTGCCATTTCCTTCTCCAGGGGATCTTCCCAACCCAGGGATTGAATAAGTGGTCAGTAAATGGTTCATGGACCAGTTTAGGGCTGGGGAGGACCAAGTCAGGGAAATAAATGAGAAGACTCTGCAGGAGATGCAGATTACTCACATCAGAATGAGGGGCAGCAGTAGAGATGAAAAGGGTAACAAACATGCAAGACATAGACCTTCAAGGAAAAAGGATTAACATTATATCACTGGCTACATTTAGATACCTAAGAAAAATGAAACAGAACAAACAGCAAGACTTCAAACCATGGTGAGCAGAAGACGCCCAGATGGAGAAAAGCATCTCCTCAAGGTGGTTCTGAAGTGTCAGTGGAATAATTTAAGGAACAGATATTCAATGCCATCGGTTTCTACTGAGAGTAATATAGGTACATATGGATATGGATATAGATCTAGATATCATATAAAAATTCAAAGAGTCAAAGCAAGGTCCAGAACTCAAAGTATAGAAGGAACTATACTTCCCTTCTAAGAGTGAAAGTCAGAATTATCATTCCACAAGCTGGACTATCAAATTTGGGATGTAGGGGAGCATATAAAGATGCTGCTGCTGCTGCTAAGTCGCTTCAGTCGTGTCCAACTCTGTGCGACCCCAGAGACGGCAGCCCACCAGGCTCCCCTGTCCCCGGGATTCTCCAGGCAAGAACACTAGAGTAGGTTGCCATTTCCTTCTCCAATATAAAGATGATGTCTATATAAATTACAATAATAGTCATAGAAGTTAAAAACACCTAGAAGTATTGTTATGTGAAAAGGAATCAATGAAAGCTGTCTTAGAGGCCCCAAAGATGGAACAGAATTACACAGGCATATACCCTGAGAAAACCATAATTCAAACAGACACGTGCACCCTAATGTTCAGATCAGATCAGATCAGTCGCTCAGTCATGTCCGACTCTTTGTGACCCCATGAATCACAGTACGCCAGGCCTCCCTGTCTATCACCAACTCCTGGAGTTCACTCAAACTCACGTCCATCGAGTCGGTGATGCCATCCAGCCATCTCATCCTCTGTCGTCCCCTTCTCCTCCTGCCCTCAATCCCTCCCAGCATCAGGGTCTTTTCCAATGATTAGTCAACTCTTCCCATGAGGAGGCCAAAGTATTGGAGTTTCAGCTTAAATGGAATGTTACTCAACCACAAAAAGGGATGAAAATGGGTTACTTGTATAGACGTGGATGGACCTAGAGTCTGTCACACAGAGAGAAGTAAGTCAGAAAGAGAAAAATATCATATATTAATGCATATATGTGGAATCTAGAAAAATGGTACATATGAGCCTCTTTGTAGGGCAGGAATAGAGATGCAGATGTAGAGAATGGATTTGTGGACACTGTGGAGAAAGGAGAGAGTGAGGCGAATAAAGACAGTAGCATCGACACATATACACTAATTGTGTACAACAGAGAGCTAGTGTGAACGTGCTGAACAGCACAGGGAGCTCAGCTTGGTGTTCTGTGATGACACAGAGGGGTGGGATGGGGGAGTGGGAAGGAGACACAAGAGGCAGGGGATATATATATATATGTATACACACAGCTGATTCATATTGTTGTACAGCAGAAACTAAAATAATTTTTTAAAGCAACTTCTAGTCCAACTTTCAAAAAAAGAATTAAAGGTGTAATCCAGGGAAGATTTTTTTTGTACCTGAAAAAGCTCAAAGGAGAGGGGAAATATTACCTAAACGACTTCATTCAGAGACCCTTAGATTCACCAGAACTATATCATCAGGGTCAGAAAGACAATCTGTAATGGATATTGGTGAAGGTTCCCAAACTAGGAAAACTGTACATAAATGATTCTTTGTCTTTCCTAACAGGAGTACTTTCTCATCACTGCAACTTATCCCCATCAACTGCACCACCACCCTTATCAATATATATGATCATTATTATTAGCAATCAATTAATTTATATAGATCTGCTACTAAATTTCCACCAACTGCTGTTGACATGGGAAAAAGCAAGGGTGAGTGGGATGGATTTTTTTTTATGTTTCAACATTCTTTTTCTCTTCACTCAGCATAATTCTGCTAATCTGGAAAAATATTGGCACTACTGCTAAAGAATCTGCCTGCCAGTGCAAGAGAGGCAAGAGACATAGGTGTGATGTCCAGGTGGGGGAGATCCTCTGGAGGAGGAAATGGTAACCCACTCCAGTATTCTTGCCTGGGAAATGCCATGGACAGAGAAGCCTGGCGGGCTACAGTCAATGGGGTCGCACAGAGTCGGACAAAACTTAGTAACTGAGCACACATGGAAGGGAAAGATCAGCCTCTCTACTTCAGTGTTTTCAACCCTATGTCAGCTTGCAACAAACCACCAGAGAAAAGGAGGGTGGCAGGCCTGGGCTGGTGTCAGAAGATGATGCATCATTCCCAGCTCAGCCCAACCGCACAACCTTCTTCCAATAATTTCACTATTAGGAAAGAAGTTAGATCTGACAATTCCTGATGTCCTTTCAAATTCTGAAATTTCATAAACAGTTGAATTAGCCTACCACAGTCATAACTAAATGAACCATGTGCCATAATTGGAGATACATTGATAACTAAGCCATATGTTCTATCCATGGTCCCAAGTACTGTTTAAAATGCTTGATAGGTATCATCCCATTTATTAATAATTCTTATGCTATCACTGTGAGCTGGATGTCAGTATCTTCATTTTAGAAATCCACAACCTTGGGTAGAGAGCTGTTAGGTGACTTGGCAATGATCATATAGCGAGTCATGGCAAGAGCTATGACTTAGACCTACCCAGTACATGAGACTTCCCTAGTGCTCCAATGGTTAAGACTCTACTTCCAACGCAGAGGGCTTTGGTCCCTGGTCAGGGAACTAAGATCCCACATGCTGCACTGTGAATTTGGGGGCGAAAATAAATACTAGGCCCCTCAACCCAGGCAGCCCAGTACCACTCCATGATATTAAACACTATGCTATTGCTGGGAAAGAGAATTAAAAACAAAATCTCCTTTAAACTCAGAAAACCTCTCCACAAAGATGGTGGAGGTTTAGTCACTAAGTCGTGTCTGACTCTGTGCAACCCCATGGACTGTAGCCCGGGGCTCCTCTGTCCATGGGATTCTCCAGGCATGAAGACTGGAGTGTGTTGCCATTTCCTTCTCCAGGGGATCTTCCCGACCCAGGGATTAGTGCCTCGAACCCATGTCTCCTAGATTTCAGGTGGATTCCTTATCCCTGAGGCACCAGGGAACACTCCTCCACAAAGGTGGGAGGGAACAAAACAGTTTTTCTCTTGGATAACTATTAAATCAGAATGTGATGGGCACCAAGGCAAGTCTCAAAGGAGATTCAAAGACAGAAATCCCACCCTTTTATTACACAGACAGTACAGGACTCAATGGTTTCACTTACAGTTTTTTGACTTTACCGTGTAAAAGTACTGCACATTTACTAGAAACCACACTGTGAATTCTAGATTTTGCCCTTTTCCTCAGCTGGCGATCCAGGGTATAATACTCTTGTGATGTTGGGCAGCTCCCACAGCCCAACAATCATAAGGGTCAACAGCTGAATCACCTACCACCATTCTATTTCTCACTTCCAGTACAAAATTCAATAAATTACAGATGATATTCAACACTTCATGATAAAATAGGCTTTGTGGTAGTTAATTTTGCATGGCTAGAGGCTAACATAAATGTTGTGAGCACATTTAAGGTAGGCTGGGCTAAGCTGTGATGTTCTGTATGTTAGGTGTACTCAGTGCATTTTAGAATTAATGATATTAATTTATGATATTCAGTTCATGATGGGTTTATTGGAATGTAACTCCATCAAGGAAGAGCAACGTGGTCAACAGGTGTGATCCATTATATCAAGTTCTCAGGACGGACAGTAATGAGCATTCAAGATATGACAGTACTATTTGGCATACACACAGCTCATTCTAAATCTGCTTGGTAGATGGGGTGACCACTGGTGTTAGCCACTTGACTTTATATAAAGGAAAAGTCACCTTTCCACCTCTTTATTACAGGAGGCAGTTACAGAGCTAGCTGTTCTTCAAGGCTAGGCTTCTGCCTTCAAGGAATCTGGAATGTTGAGGGCCTTATCCTTCCCATGATTGCATTTTCAAGAGCTATTTTTCAGATCCCTGATAAAGACATTCCTGGGTCTTGAAGCTGACAAGAGACTTATTTAGCTTTGGAAAAGATTTGGACACATTTCAAAGAGACAGAGAAGATGCTCTTAGGAAAGGCAGGGGACAGAGAGATGGGTTGGCAAGGGTCTCCTCCCTCATCTCTCACGGGCAGAACTAACCCTCTTATTTTTCTGTTTTCCTTGACACTGTCCACACCACCAATACTGGAAATGGAGAAGCTATCCAGAAGTGTGCCGCCTGCTTCCCCATTCTGTCAGAAAGACATTAAGGGAGAGGCTGCAGGTGAGGGTAATACATTGCCCAGATGATACTATTACTTTGCACTTGTAAAGAATTTTGCATGTTACAAAGTGCTAGCATGTATATATTTTTTTGGATTCTCACCACCCTGTGAAAATGATAAAACCACCTTCCTTTTGTTATTTTCTATTCCTATTTTTATGCAAAAAACAGATTCAGGTGAGTAAGGGTAATGACTGTACTATCCACTTAACACATTTTTTAAAGCTAAAATTATTATAAATCATATTACCAATATGGAAGCATTTTAAAATGTATACACTGGAAGAAGAAAGAATTCAAGACGGAAATGCAAGTTCCTTAGGGATCTGTCACACATACATAAGTGGAAGTACATACAAGCAGGCATGACTCTCCACCTAGGGGTACAGCCAGGCGCGCCCCTCCAGGAGACGGCATTCCTAGCTCCAGGGAGTTGTGCCCATGTTGCCATCCCCTCCAACAGCTCTTGGAAGCTGCTGTTTCACGTGGCTCCTGACAGTCAAGGCTGGTTTCTTCCTCCACAGGACTCAGGAGGAAGGTTTTCTGGAACTGGATTGAGATCCATTCTCTCTCCTTGCCTCTTGCCCTCTCTGGTTTTCCTGATCCAATCTCAATCCTAATGCAAGGTTATTAGTATCATCACTATGTTAAGTTTTCACACGGTGGCTCCCTGTGTGGGGCTTCCCAGGTGATGCTAGTGGTACAGAATCTGCCTGCATGCAGGAGATGCCAGTCTGATCCCTGGGTTGGGAAGATCCCCTGGAGTAGGAAATGGCAACTCACTCCAGTCTTCTTTCCTGGAGAATCCCCATGGACGGAGGAGCCTGGCAAAATCAGACACAACTAGTCTTCAGTGTTCTCTTCCTCTCTGACCACCTCATATCCCCACACAGTCCATACCACCTGCCACAGTCCACATTCAGACTCACTTGTCATCCCACACAGCTGGGACTGTGCCTCGGGGGAGGACAGTTGGATGGGTGAGCAGAATACCTTTTAAAGGAGTAGTTTTCATTCTCTGGGACTTGCCTGGTGGCTCAAATGGTAAATAATTTGCCTGCAATGCAGGAGACCTGGGTTTGATCTTCAGGTTGGGAAGATCCCCTGGAGGAGGAAATGGCAACCCATTCCAGTATTCTCGCCTGGAGAATCCCATGGACAGAGGAGCCTGGTGGGCTATAGTCCACGCGGTGGCAAAGAGTCAGACACAATTGAGTGGCTGACACTTTCACCTTATATTCTTTCCTTCTCCTACCATACATATGTTTTATCTCCCTCTTCATCTAAGAAGAGGATTTATGAAAAATGCAAATATTTTCCCCAGAAGATCCTTCTGTTATTTTTTAAAATGTGACCTACTTTCAATAAAATCAGGTTATTTTTGCTTTTCTGACATGCATAGATCTTAATGATTCTTCAAGCATCTTGGCTCTACCAAATGTGCAGTGAGGAGGTAAGCCGTAGCTGTGGAATCATACTGTGAAGCAATAAAACCTCAACACATACAATCAGAGGCCTGTGAAATCTAGCTAGAAATCTGTTACATACTACTCAAGGGATTCTTGAAGTTTTGCATTCCTGAGATTTTGATTTTTGTTCATTGAATCATGAATTATACTCATGCAAAAGTCCTCCAGATTTATCCCCAACACTTCTATCAGTAAATGTATAGTCACAGAGGGAGACAAGATTTATGCGTGCCTGTATGGTCTGCCACTTACGTATGTATGATATATCTTTGCTGAACCTGCATTTCCATCTTGAATTCTTTCTTCCTACAGTACATAGTTTTTAAAATGCTTCAATATTGATAATGCAATTTATAATAATTTTAGTTTGAAAAAATAAGTGTTGCATGGATAGCACAGCCATTACTAAGTATACAACTGGGGAAGTAATGAGGACCCAGTTAGGGAATACGACAATGCCATGGCAGTTCACAGTACCTGAGGCTACCAAGTTCCCTTCTGTACATCACTATGTAATTTATCATACTACTCATGGGAGCTGTGAAGGAGAAACAGGACGATGTGTGGGAGGAGCGAAAGCAAGTGAACCAAAGTGCTACTAACTTTGTGCCAGAAGATAGAAGTTATAATCTCCCAGCCTCTCTGCTCTCCATTTGGAAAGAAATCTGCCCAGTTAACCCCCATAGTTCCGCTATATGCCAGCCGAAGAAGCCTGTATGGATCTCTGCAGCCTGTGCACTGAGTTCCCAGACAACCCTGGAATCGGAGGACTCCACAACTCTGACCCCTCCCTTATTCCAGACATGAAAGCCTGAACTTCTAACCACAGTCTTCTGCCTTTGTGTTTCTTTCCTCAGGTTAAACACCTGGAGAGCAGGACCACTTAGATCGTAGCGTGGAGGCCAGCACACAGTGGGCCTTTGGTAGAAGGGTGGTAGGTGGACGAGTGAAGACATCAATGAATTGGTGTACATGTTGACCTGTATTCACTCTGCAGGTTTATCATTAGAGCTGTGACCCTAAACTGTTTATAGATCAGGGATAAACCTGCAGACTGCATAAGAGTGGCAGAAGGACCAAGCCTTTTCATAACAAGCTAAGTAAGTTGTACAGATGAACCTATTTGCAGGGCAGGAATAGACATGCTGAGGTAGAGAGCAGCCCTGTGGACAAAGGCGGGGAGAGGAGAGGCTGGGATAAACTGGGAGCGGAGCATTAACATATATAGACTACCACGTGCAAAATAGCTACCGGAAACTTGCTGTATAGCAGGGAGCTCAGCTTGGTTTCTGTGAGGGGTGGAATGTGAGGGGTGGAATGGTTGGGGGGCGGGGAACGGAGGTCCAAGAAGGACAATATGTATGTATACATATAGCTGATTCGCTTCACGGAACAGCAGAAACTAACACAACATTATTAAAAAAAAAAAAAAAACTCCAATAAACAAAAAGAACGAGACAAGATCTATATCACACTGGTTTAAAATAAGCTTGTTACAATAGCAACAGGAAGAAATAATAGTACTCACTATGTATTCAGTACCTATAATGTGTGAAATGAGGTGTATGTCTATTGAGGCCCAGGGATGGAACCCAGGTCTCCTGCATTGCAGGCAGATTCTTTACTATCTGAGCCACCAGGAAGCCCCTAAGGAGGCATAATGTCCTTATAATACATTATTTAAAGTATATGTTTCAAATGTATATTCATAAGGACACGGAACCAGGGATTACCTGGAGGCTCAGCTATAAAGAATCTGCCTAAAATCAAAGAGACTTGGGTTTGAGATGTGGGTTCGATCCCTGGGTTGGGAAGATCCCCTGGAGGAGGAAATGGCAACCCACTCCAGTATTCTTGTCTGGAGAATCCCACAGACAGAGGAGCCTGGTGGGCTGCAGTCCACAGGCTCACAAAGAGTCGGACACAACTTAGTGACTAAACCACCACCACTATCACCTTTGTGGAGAGGTTTTCTGGGTTTTCTAGATGTCTTAAATGCATCTTTATATGTGCCCAGAAACACACAGACCCACACACACACATATAATGTGACAACCTTGAGAGTGGTCTTGGAGGGTGGACATTCTGTGGATGATGAAACGAGTCTCACAGAAACAGAGCGATTTAGTCCCACATCTCCACAGGACACAGGTCCTTTCTAACGTGATTAGATTAGAAAATTGCAGGCCCTTAACAGAGCCATGTTCCACCATAGGACAAATCTACTTATTTATATAGCAAAATTTTATTGAGACCTGACCATGTTCCAACATCTATGCTAGCTGGAAGGAAACAATGTTGATAAAACAACAACAGGATTTCTTCCTCCTGAAAGATGACTGCAGAGCCCATAATTGCTGCTGCCTCTGACCTCCAGCATCCGTCTAATACATCAACCTGGGTGAGAACTGCTTTCTGGGGGTAGCTCCCAGCCAGATCTCTTTCTTTCCTGTTTCCTTCACACATATTTTGTGAAGTTCAACAAGGTTTGTTTTGAACAAACGAATCCCTTAAAAGTATGTTAAAAGTAGGAGGCTTCATATGATCCAGCAATCCCTCTCCTGGGTATATACCCAGCACACATACTAAGTTGCTTCAGTTGTGTCCGACTCTTTGTGACACTATGGATTATAACCTGCCAGGCTCCTCTGTCCATAGGATTTTCCAAGCAAGAATACTGGCTGGAGTGGGTTGCCATTCCCTTCTCCAGGGGATCTCCACTACCCAGGGATTGAACCCATATCTCTTATGTCTCCTGCATTGGCAGGTGGCTTCTTTACCACTAGCACCAATTGAGAAAACCATAATTCAGAAAGATACATGTACCCCAATGTTCACAGAAGCACTGTCTACAATAGCCAAGACATGGAACCAACCTAAGTGCCCATCAACAGACGAATGGATAAAGAAACGGTACATCTATATAACGGAATATTCCTCATCCATTAAAAAGAATGAAATAATGCCATTTATAGCAACATGGATGGACCTAGAGAATGTTATACTGAGTGAAGTAAATCAGAAGAGAAAAACATGTTGCATATTAACATACATATGGAATCTAGAAAAATGGTATAAGTGACCTTATTTGCAAAGCATAAATAGAAACACAGATGTAGAGAACAAATATATGGATAGCAAGAGGGAGCAGGGGTTGGGACGAATTGGAAGATTGGGATTGACACATGGATACTATGTATAAAAGAGGTAACTAATGAGAATCTACTATATTGCACAGGAAACCCTACTTAATGTACTGTGGTGACCTGAATGGGAAAGAAGTCCAGAAAATGAAGGGATATATATGGATATGTATGGCTGATTCATTTTCTGTACAGTAGAAACTAACAACATTGTATAGCAACAAATAAAAACTGATATAAAAAGAAAAAAAAGTAGGAGGCTTCAATTTTGTGAAATTTTCTAGGGAGTGCACTGAATCTATAGATTACCTAGGATAATATGGTCATTTTAACAATATTAATTCTTCCTATCCATAACCTGGTGTATCTTTCCATCTGTTTGTGTCATCTTCAATTTCTTTCATCTGCATCTTATAGTTTTCTGAATACTGGTCTTTTTTTGATGGAATGCAAAATGGGATTGTTTCCTTAACACAGTATTGACCAGGGGATTTTTGCAGAAAGTAATGACTGGCTGTAATATGTCTCCAGTCAAAAATGTGTTAATTTCTCTTTCAGACAGTTTGCTGTTAATGTATAAGAAATGCAACAGATTTCTGTATATTAACTTTGTATCCTGAGGTTTTACTGAAGTCACTGATGAGCTCTAGTAGCTTTCTGGTAGCACTTCTAGGATTTTCTATATATAGCATGATATCATCTGCAAATTGTTGACATTTTTACTTCTTCCTTTTTTTATCATTCAGTTTAGGTCAGTCACTCAGTCGTGTTTGACTCTTTATGACCCCATGAATCACAGCACGCCAGGCCTCCCTGTCCATCACCAACTCCCGGAGTTCACCCAAACTCATGTGCATCAAGTCAGTGATGCCATCCAGCCATCTCATCCTTGTCATCCCCTTCTCCTCCTGCCCCCAATCCCTCCAGCATCAGAGTCTTTTCCAATGAGTCAACTCTTCGCATGAGGTGGCCAAAGGATTGGAGTTTCAGCCTCAGCATCAGTCCTTCCAAAGAACACCATGGATTGGTTTCCTTTAGGATGGACTGGTTGGATCTCCATGCAGTCCAAGGGACTCTCAAGAGTCTTCTCCAACACCACAGTTCAAAAGCATCAATTTTTCAGTGCTCAGCTTTCTTCACAGTCCAATTCTCACATCCATACATGACCACTGGAAAAACCATAGCCTTGAATAGATGGACCTTTGTTGGCAAAGTAATATCTCTGCTTTTAACATGCTATCTAAGTTGGTCGTAACTTTGCTTCCAAGGAGTAAGCATCTTTTAATTTCACGGCTGCAATCACCATGTGCAGTGATTTCGGAGCCCCAAAAAATTAAGTCTGACACTGTTTCCACTGTTTCCCCATCTATTTCCCATGAAGTGATAGGACCAGATGCCATGATCTTGCTTTTCTGAATGTTGAGCTTTAAGCCAACTTTTTCACTCTCCTCTTTCACTTTCATCAAGAAGTTTTTGAGTTCCTCTTCATTTTCTGCTATAAGGGTGGTATCATCTGCATATCTGAGGTTATTGATATTTCTCTCAGGAATCTTGATTCCAGCTTGTGTTTCTTCCAGCCCAGCGTTTCTCATGATGTACTCTGCATGTAAGTTAAATAAGCAGGGTGATAATACACAGCCTTGACGTACTCCTTTTCCTATTTGGAACCAGTCTGTTGTTCCATGTCCAGTTCTAACTGTTGCTTCCTGACCTGCAAATAGGTTTCTCAAGAGGCAGGTCAGGTGGTCTGGTATTCCCATCTCTTTCAGAACTCTCCACAGTTTATTGTAATCCACACAGGCAAGGCTTTGGCATAGTCAATAAAGCAGAAATAGATGTTTTTCTGGAACTCTCTTGCTTTTCTGATGATCCAGCGGATGTTGGCAATTTGATCTCTGGTTCCTCTGCCTTTTCTAATATCAGCCTGAAAATCTGGAAGTTCGCGGTTCACGTATTGCTGAAGCCTGGCTTGGAGAATTTTGAGCATTACTTTACTAGTGTGTGAGATGAGTACAATTGTGTGGTAGCTTGAGCATTCTTTGGCATTGCGTTTCTTTGGGATTGGAATGAAAACTGACCTTTTCCAGTCTTGTGGCCGCTGCTGAGTTTTCCAAATTTGCTGGCATATTGAGTGCAGCACTTTGACAGCATCATCTTTCCGTATTTGAAAGAGCTCAACTGGAATTCCATCACCTCCACTTGCTTTGTTCGTAGTGATGCTTTCTAAAGCCCACTTGACTTCACATTCCAGGATGTCTGGCTCTAGGTGAGTGATCACACCATTATGATTACCTGGGTCATGAAGATCTTTTTTGTATAGTTCTTCTGTGTATTCTTGCCACCTCTTCTTAATATCTTCTGCTTCTGTTAGGTCCATACTATATCTGTCCTTTATCGAGCTCATCTTTGCATGAAATGTTCCCTTGGCATCTCTAATTTTCTTGAAGAGATCTCCAGTCTTTCCAATTCTGTTGTTCTCCTCTATTTCTTTGCACTGATTGCTGAGGAAGGCTTTCTTATATCTCCTTGCTATTCTTTGGAACTCTGCATTCAGATGCTTATATCTTTCCTTTTCTCCTTTGCTTTTCGCTTCTCTTCTTTCCACAGCTTTTTGTAAGGCCTCCCCAGACAACCATGTTGCTTTTTAGCATTTCTTTTTCTTGTGGATGATCTTGATCCCTGTCTCCTATATGATGTCACAAACCTCAGTCCATAGTTCATCAGGCACTCTATCTATCAGATCTAGTCCCTTAAATCTATTTCTCACTTCCGCTTTATAATCATAAGGGATTTGATTTAGGTCATACCTGAATGCTCTAGTGGTTTTCCCTACTTTCTTCAATTTAAGTCTGAATTTGGCAATAAGGAGTTCATGATCTGAGCCACAGTCAGTTCCTGGTCTTGTTTTGTTGACTGTATAGAGCTTCTCCATCTTTGGCTGCAAAGAATATAATCAATCTGATTTCGGTGTTGACCATCTGGTGATGTCCATGGGTAGAGTCTTCTCTTGTGTTGTTGGAAGAGGGTGCTTGCTATGACCAGTACATTCTCTTGGCTAAACTCTATTAGCCTTTGCTCTGCTTCATTCTGTACTCCAAGGCCAAATTTGCCTGTTATTCCAGGTGTTTCTTGACTTCCTACTTTTGCATTCCAGTCCCCTATAATGAAAAGGACATCTTTTTTGGGTATTAGTTCTAAAAGGTCTTGTAGGTCTTCATAGAACCATTCAACTTCAGCTTCTTCAGCATTACTGGTTGGGGCGTAGGCTTGGATCACCGTGATATTGAATGGTTTGCCTTGGAAACAAACAGAGATCATTCAGTCATTTTTTAGATTGCATCCAAGTACTGCATTTTGGACTCTTTTGTTGACTATGATGGCTACTCCATTTCTTCTTAGGGATTCCTGCCCACAGTAGTAGATATAATGGTCATCTGAGTTAAATTCACCCATTCCAGTCCGTTTTAGTTCACTGATTCCTAGAATGTCGACATTCACTCTTGCCATCTCCTGTTTTATCACTTCCAATTTGCTTTGATTCATGGACCTAACATTCCAGGTTCCTATGCAATATTGCTCTTTACAGCATCGGACCTTGCCTCTATCACCAGTCATATCCACAACTGGGTATTGATTTTGGTTTGGATCCATCCCTTCATTCTTTCTGGAGATATTTCTCCACTGATCTCCTGTAGCATACTGATCATATACTGACCTTGTGAGTTCCTTTCAGTATCCTATCATTTTGCCTTTTCATACTGTTCATGGGGTTCTCAAGGCAAGAATAGTGAAGTGGTTTGCCATTCGCTTCTTCAGTGAACCACATTCTGTCAGACCTCTCCACCATGACCTGTCCATCTTGGGTGGCCCCACATGGCATGGCTTTTTTTTTTAATCATTAGGGAAATGAAAATCTAAATCACAATGACAAAGCACCTCACATCTGTAAGAATGGTTATCAGCAAAAAGAACAGTAAAGCAAGTGTTGGCGAGGACATGGAGAAAGGGGAACCCTCCTACAGTGCTAGTAGGAATGTAAATTGTTGCAGCCACTGTGGAGACAGTATGGAGGTTTCTCAGAAAACTAAAAATAGAACTGCCATATGACCCAAAAATTCCACTCCTAGGTATATATCTGAAAAAAATGGCAATACTAATTCTGAAAGATACATACACCTCAGTGCTCACAGCAGCATTAATTACAATAGCCAAGATACGGAAGCAACATAAGTGTCCATTAACAGATGAATAGATTAAGAAGACGTGATACATATATACAGTGGAATATTATTCAGCCTTAAAAAAGAATGAAATCTTGCCTTTTACAACATCAGGGATGGACTTAGAGAATATTATGCTAATGGAGTAAGTCCAAAAGAGAAAGGAAATCCTGTATGATATATGATATCACCTACATGTGAAATCTAAAACATTAAACGAACTAGTCAAGACCCTGATGCTGGGAAAGATTGAAGGCTGGAGGAGAAGGGGATGACAGAGGATGAGATGGTTGGATGGCATCGCTGACTTGATGGACATGAGTTTGAGGAAGCTCCAGTAGTTGGTGATGGACAGGGAGGCCTGGCATGCTGCAGTCCATGGGGTCACACAGAGTTGGACACGCCTGAGTGACTGAACTGAGTCAATAAAACAAAAAAGAAACAGACTGACAGATATAGAAACAAACTACTGATTACTAGAGAACAAATCAGTAGTTACCAGTGGGGACAGGGAAGGGCGAGGGGCAACATGGGGTCAGGGGTTAAGAGAAACTACTGTGTACAAAATAAGCTACCAGGATATATTGTATGACACAGGGACTATAGTCAATATTTTATAACTATAGAGTGTGACCTTGAAAATAGTGATTCACGTTGTTGTACGCCTATAACATAATCAGTTCAGTTCAATTCAGTCCCTCAGTCATGACCAATTCTTTGCAACCCCATGAACTGCAGCACACCAGCCTCCCTGTCCATCACCAGCTCCCACAGTCCACCCAAACCATGTCCATTGAGTCGGTGATGCCATCCAACCATTTCATCTTCTGTCGTCCCCTTCTCCTCCTGCCCTCAATATTTCCCAGCATCAGGGTCTTTTCAAATAAGTCAGCTCTTCACATCAGGTGGCCAAAATATTGGAGTTTCAGCTTCAACATAAAATATACTTCTATAAATTTTTTAAAAAGTAAGAATCTTCATTTAAATCACAGGGCTTTATAGACTTTTCAACTCAACTTCAGCAGTTTTTTTTCAAATTGTGGTAAAATACACATAACATAAAATTTACCATCTTAACCATTTTAAAAAGTACCATTCATTGGGATTAAATACACTCACACGGCTGTGCAACCATTACCACATCCAGAAATACTTTTCATCTTTCAAAACTGAACCTCCCTGTCCTGCACCCCTGACTCCTGGCAACCGCAATCTGCTTCTTGTCTGCATGCACTTGACTCATCTAGGAACCAAGGCAACTTCCATAGGAAAGCCATCCATTAGGGAACGTCGATGGGGTTTAGCTCTTGCCAACTTGGTCACATGTGTCCCATTTGGATTTAGTTGCCTCTCATGGGTGGGAGTGTAAGCAGCAGCTCAGATACTAGCTTTGTGGGGGGGGGGGGGGGGGGGTCCATGGCCACCATACGCTCATGACAGCCCCCAAGTCAAACCCAGACTTGGTACCAGTATTGACAGGACTGAGACCAGGACTCCAGTTCAGACCTGTCAGAAGCTGCTGTCTGAGCCAGCTCTTTCTTCATTATGCCAGACTAAAGATGCCTCCCTGTGGCTGTTCATTTATTATGAGTAAACTTTTCTCAAACTCAGCTTGCTTTTCAAAATATAAGTCCTCACGCTCTTCTCTATAAGTCTCATGTATGGATTTGAGAGTCAGTCTGTAAAGAAGACTTGAGCACAAAAAAATTGAGGCTTTCAAACTGTGGTGCTGAAGAAGACTCTTGAGAGTGACCTGGACAGCAAGCAGATCAAACCAGTCCATCCTAAAGGAAATCAACCCTGACTGCTCTTTGGAAGGACTGATGCTGAAGCTCCAATTCTTTGGCCACCTGATACAAAGAGCCAACTCGTCGGAAAAGACCAGGATGCTGGGAAAGATTGAAGGCAGAAGAATAGGGCAACAGAGCATGAGACGGTTGGATGGTATCACCAACTCAGTGACACAAGTGATATGGACGTGAGTTTGAGCAAGCTCCAGGAGACAGTGAGGGACAGGGAAGCCTGGCGTGCTGCAGTCCATGGGGTCACAAAGAGTCAGATATGACTTAGTGATAGAACAACAACAATAAAAAGTACTTCATCAAAGAATAAAGATCTGAGGAGTACCTTTCAATTATAAGTTCTGTCAGTGGGATTATATATACATATATATATATATATATATATATATATATATATATATATATATACACACACACACATACATACATATATATGTATGCACTGATATATATGAACTGATTCATTGGTTTCTATTTTTATTCCCCGACCATCACATGAAAAGTTTAGGAGTAACTCAGCTCTCTTTGTATCACTTCTTATTTCATCCTGAAGGCAGTCTCACTTATACTTTCCGTCTTTTTTTCTTTCTCCAGAACTAATAATGTGATCTGATCTCTCTACGACATTTTTTATTCAACTGAGCTATAAAAATCTCTAGTGCTAATGTCTGTGACCCTATAGCTCTTTGTCTCCTTCACAACGAAGATAGAAGAATCACTTTTCATCTGGGGAAATCTGTATTTCTGCGTTGCCTCTTGGTATTTAAGCCAGCTCCCCACTGAGCTAAGTCAGCCTTCCCAGAAGCTCATCTGTCATTCTCAAGTGCCCTTGCTCTTGAAGTTGGCTTGATGCTCTGGCAGTAAAGAGCTCCTGTGCAGTGCAGGTTACAGGGGATTAACAGTCACTTGGGATAGGGCTTGTCCTGCTGTCTTGGAAATAATGACTTTGCCTGTCTGCCCTAGATAACACAGGGGAAATGGCTGCTGTATTCATCCACAGAGGATGTGAGGACCCCAAGTCAAATCACTCCTAAAGAATCATTCTTTTGGAAGCCCCATAAGCAACTTCTGGTGGTTTTGGTTTTGAATGCATCATCATCCAGAAAGGCGCAACAGAAATATGCTCCGACCTTAGAACTTCCTTGGGGAAATATTTTAATTTTTCCAAAGCTCTTAGAGTTTAGCAATAAACTTCATAAAAGATAAACATAAAATCTGCAAGTAGGAGACCTCCAGCACTTGAGGTGACCTGTGTCTATTGATGGAAATCACTGCACATTTACATAATAAAATGGGCTATTCATGGACAAATTAACTGTTTATTTAAGAGAATGAAAGTCAGGACAGTGATATTAACAAGATTTTTACAAGAATGCCTACTGTCAGTGTTCACAAATGATTTTAAGCCAAAATACCTGGTACCTGGTTTAATTTTGGTGTCATCTGAAGTTTAAATTACATTTTAGTGATCCTTGAGACACCGTTATCCAGGAAAATGCAATTTCAGTCTCTATAAATTTAAACAAAGTAAAAATTCAATGATTGCGTTTCTATTTATAACATCCTTTCCTAAGTCCTCACTGCCTTGCTAATACAGAAGAACATATTTTAAAAATACAATACATATTATTATTCATATTTCTGTTTATATTGAGACTTAGTTTGCAAGTGTCTCCAGGAACTAGTATCAAAAAAACTGTTACATCTGTCAATAATGAGAAAATCCAAAGACCTCTGTATCTTCATGTACATATATTTTTGGTATTTTTCCCAATAATGTTATTACATTTGTTTGTGTTTTTTTTGCCATACCACATGGCTTGCAGGATCTTAGTTTCCCAACCAGAGATCAAACCCATGTCCCCTGCAGTGGAAGCACAGAGTTCTAATCACTGGGGAATTTCACTAATAATGTAATAATGAGCCTTTCTCCAGGGGATCGTCCTGACTCAGGAATCAAACCGGGGTCTCCTGCATTACAGGCAGACTCTTTACCAACTGAGCTATGAGGGAAGCCTGAATTTAGGCATACTGTTTTTAAAATAAGTTTTATAGTATAAAATATTAACATTCAATCCTTTCAGGTTATATCAACTTACTAAGTAGATATTGAACTATGAGGTAGAAGTTCTGTTGTTGTTGTTGTTTTTATTATTTTTAATTTTATTTAATTTTTAAACTTTACATAATTGTATTAGTTTTGCCCAATATCAAAATGAATCCACCGCAGGTATACATGTGTTCCCCATCCTAAACCCTTCTCCCTTCTCCCTCCCCATACCATCCCTCTGGGTCGTCCCAGTGCACTAGCCCCAAGCATCCAGTATCGTGCATGGAACCTGGACTGGCATCTCGTTTCATACATGATATTTTACATGTTTCAATGCCATTCTCTCAAATCTTCCCACCCTCTCCCTCTCCCACAGAGTCCATAAGATTGTTCTATACATCACTGTCTCTTTTGCTGTCTCGATATTTTATTTCTAAAGCCAAGTACATTGATTTCAATTTCCTCTTTGTAAATAGTATAGCTCTAGGAATTTTGACAAATGCTTAGTCATGTAACCACCCCCCCCCTCAAAACTGACATATAGAATATTCTTATCATGGAAAGAATTTTCTTCATGCCTCTTGCGGTCAGATCTTTCTCCCAACCCCACACCCTGGAAATCACTGATGTTTTAAAATTTATACTATTGGACTTCCTTGAAGGTCCAGTGTTTAAGACTCCAGACTTCCAATGTGGTGAGGGGCATGGGTTCAATCCCTGGTCAGGAAATTAAGATCCCACAAGCCTCATGGTGTGATCAAAAAAAAAATAAATAAATAACAAGATTATTGGAAAAAATAAAACATATATGATCCCCGAATAATTCTTAAAAATTCATGCTATTATTAAAGTGGGCATTATGACTAGTTTCAAGGCTGATGAGTACTCTGTAGGGGGTAACTCACATGAGTTTTGCACACCTATCTCTCCCCAACACTCTAACCCCAGTCCCACTCTGCTGTGATGCAGCTTAAACTTGCTGGCCTCAGTCTCTCCATGAGAATATCTGCTACCTCATGTATTTTTTGTGGTTTAATTTCACTTCTTTGACCTTAGACATGCCACTCAGATTTTCCCGATCCAGGGATCAAACCCCAGTCTCCTGCATCACCTTCTCCAGCCATGTGTACAAGCTACTTCTGAGTAATCAACTATCTAAGCAATAATATAGATATATTTTTAAGTACAGAAGTATTAAAGGCAGGCTAGCAATCAGACAGACCGTGGTGTAAATGCTGGGAATGAGGGTACCTGGCCCACCATTTCACCTTCCACTGCAGAAGACATGGATAATAACAATTTGGTAAGTATTCCGCCAGACTTTCCATCTATGGATACCATGTGTAAACAGAATGCAGAAAGAAAAAGAGAAATGCGAAATTTATAAATTGCTCTTTTAATTCAATGATTTGTCATAAATATCTTTCTGTGTCAGTAACATTAGACTTATACATTCCCTTAATTACTGAAGAGTTTCCCACAGTACAGTCCCCACTGCCCAGCCCTTGGGGTATTGTTGCTCTACAATGCTGTGCTAGTTTCTGCTGGATGGTGAAGTGAATCAGCCATATGTATGCATATATCCCCTCCCCTCTGGATTTCCCTCCCATGTAGGTCACCACAGAGCATGGAGTAGAGTTCCCTGTGCTATATAGTAGGCTCTAGTTATCTTCCATGACTCACTTCCTAGAGTAATGAAAACAAAAATAAAGAAGTAGGACCTAGTGAATCTTAAAAGCTTTTGCATAGCAAAGGAGACTGTAAACAAGATGAAAAGACAACCCTCAGAGTGGGAAAAAATATTTGAGAATGAAGCAACTGACAGATTAATCTCCAAAATATACAAGCAGTTCATGCAGCTCAATATCAAAAAAGCAAACAACCCAATTAAAAAAAAAAAAATGGTGGAAGACCTAAACAGACATTTCTCCAAGGAAGACATCCAGATGGCCATAGTACAGTTTTGCCATAATTAACATTAGTGATGAACATGTGGGTTTGCCTCAATTTTTTTCCTCCATCCCAGATACACATTATACAACTGTATGAATATTTGGAGTTGTAAAGATCCCAAGAGGTAATTGTTGTTACTCATCATCTGAACACTTAAAATATGGGAAGGTCTTGTCCATTTGCCTTCTGAAAGGGAGATACTGGTTCTCTTCCCATCCGTATTGTGAGAGTTCCCACTTTCTTATCCCCTTCCCAACAAAGGATGTGCTGTGTGCTCAGTTGTGTCCAACTCTTTGCAACCCCATGGACTGTACTCTGGCAGGATCCTCTGTCCATGGAATTTCCCAGGCAAGCATACTGGAGTAGGTTGCCATTTCCTTCTCCAGGGGATCTTCCTGACCCAGGAATTGAACCCATGTCTTCTGCATTGGCAGGTGGATCCTTTACCACTAGTGCCACCTGGAAAGCAATAAAGGATGCCATCAATTCTTTCCATTTTAGCCCATCAGTTTGGGAAAATACAGGATATCACTATTGTATAAAGTCAGAGCTTCCTCATGACTAAGGAGGCTGACATCTGTTAGAAGTTTGTTAGGGACTTGTGTTTACTCCTCTGTGAAGGCTCAGAACCTGATCAGCGACTAGTTATGCTGACTGGGCTATGAGCCTTTGCATCATTCATTTAAAGAATTCCTTTGCATTTTATGAAAATCAGTGCTCTGTTATACATACGTTACAAATATTTTGTCACCATCTTCCTTCCTCCTTTTAAGTTTATTCAAGCATCAGTGAGTCCATTATTCATGTTTTTCTCAAGAGCAGGGATTCTCAGTTCATGCTACAGATTACGATCATGGTGGAGCCTTCATAATGAGACTGCAGTCTGCCCCTTACCCCCCAAGCACAGGTTCAAGTTCACTTTTTTGGGGTGACCGTGGAGCACAGTCCCCCAGGCGATGCCAATATACAGACCGAGTTGACAAGCAGTGAGTACTGTGCATACAGATCACTTGGGGGCTCGGTTGAAGCACAGGTCCTGGGATGAAGCCTGAGACTCTATATTTCTAATAAGCTCCCAGGAGATGTGCACACCACTGGTCTACAGTCTCTATGGTGAGTAGCAAGGATGTGTGGTGTCTGGATTTTGGTTCTTGCTAAAGAAGACTTTCTCTGCTCAAAATTATAAAACTTGATTTTATCCTGTATTTTTTCTAATACTCTTTATAATTTTTTAGAGATCACAAATCCACCTGGATTTTCATTTTTTTTAACAATAGAGATCTAATTTCTATTTGTTTTTAATCAGAATCAAATTGGACCCACCTCATTTAATGGGTTGATACAATTCAATATAATATATTCTTGTTTTTTTTAAGTCCCCAGAAAACTCAGACTTGAAAAAAGTATAATTTTTGATTATTTAAATAATGCAGAGTCTAATTTTTTTTAATTTATTTTGTTTTGGGAAGGAACCTATACCCTGAAATTAGTTTTAAGACCAAGGATTTTTTCAGTACTGTGTGCTCTTTATATTTCAAATATGTTTATTTTCCTCACTTAAATATGATTTAAAATTCAATGCCAAATTTAAAAAAAAAAGCATGGAGGATATGATCATAAGTCTGAGTTTCCATTTTTAATCAATGTTTGTTGACACCAGAGGGTCCAGTGACAGGCTCATTTGGGAGCAGTAATTCAGTGGTGGGAATGCTGTTTGGGAGAACTGCATTAACAGGAACCATCTTCTGCTGAACTCAGGGCACCAGGTCTTCCTTCCAGCACTTTATGTGTACCATAATACACAAATAAACTACAATAACTTGAGGATTTTCAAGTGATTCTACTAGGATGTCAATGAGGCTGATATGTATAGGGTAAACAGTGGAATTGCTTTGTACCTAATATTTAATGCAGGAATGATAGGAGAAATTCAAATATATAAGAGTTCAAATAACAGAAGCTGGTATATCAGGTGTATAAATAAAAAGGAAAATGGAAAGAAGGAAGTCTTATAACCTAAGTCAAATTATCTCACTATGTAAATACTTTTTTCTAAAGAGATAAATGATTATTGAATAAATGAGTTGTGCAGCAGCATGAATTTTCCTAATTTAGCCTGGCTATTTTCCATTATGATATTCTAGCAGGAATAAATCTCCATTGAATAATCTAGCCCTTGGGAACTCAATAAATATGTGTCTTTTTTTTTTTTTTTTTCCAGTACAGCTCACAGCTCATTTAAAGAAATTGGTCACCAATGCTCAGCTCCATATTTCATGTATTTTTAACAAAATGCAATGTCTTGAGCTGGAGATTCAGTCTCCTTTGGTATCTGAAACTGTTTTGTTTAGAATTTCTGGAGCTAAGTAATTAACGTCTATAGCCCAAGATTCTTGGTGTTCAAAGGACAATAGCTTTTGGGGTTAACAAAGTAAAAGTATTTTTTTCTGTTAACCTAGAAATATTGCTAGCTCCTTGGAAGAAAAGCTATGACCAACCTAGACAGTGTATTAAAAAGCAGAGATACCACTTTACAAATAAAAGTCCATTGAGTCAAAGCCAAGATTTTTTCAGTACTCATGTACAGATATGAGAGTTGGACTGTAAAGAAGGCTGAGCACCAAAAATTGATGCATTTAAAGTGTGGTGCTGGAGAAGACTTTTAAGAGTCTCTCGGACTGCAAGGAGATCAAAACAGTCCATCCTAAAGGAAATCAACCCTGAATTTTCATGGGAAGGACTGATGCTCAAGTGGAAGCTCCAGTACTTTGGTCACCTAATGCAAAGAGCCGACTCATTGGAAAAGACCCTGACACTGAGAAAGACTGAAGGCAGAAGGAGAAGGGGATGATAGAGGATGAGATGGTTGGATGGCATCACCAACTCAATGGACAAGAGCAAATTGAGCAAATTCTGGGAGAGAGTGAAGGACAGAGAAGCCTGACATGCTGTAGTTCATGGGGTTGCAAAGAGTTGGACAGGACTTAGCAACTAAACAACAACAAGGAAATATTGCCCTTTAAATATTCAAGAAAAGAGAAGTTAATATTGAAGGTTTTCTATCATACAATCTTTATTCCAGAAAACACTGATGTTTTCATTTACTAGAAATAATGAAGCCCATAATTCATAATTGTTTTGTTTGTTTAATATCAATATTGAATGACAAAATAAGTTTGTAGGATCAAAATATATCAACTTCTCTTTTGTATGAAGTATTTCATGAGATGTATTTCTAAATCTATCAGGCACCCCTTTCTGAAAAACTTAGGTGTCCAAGTTAATCTAAAGACTCAATTTTTAAAGTAAAAAACAAAACAAAACAAAACAAAAAAACCCTCTATCCTTTTCCCCTCAATCACATGAGCGGTAAGGCAAATGTCACTGTAACTTCTGGGTGAAGTTGCATCATTAACTTCCTTCCATCATTAACAAACTTCCTTCCTCAAGGTTTTATTATCTTGGATTAAATACACAACACCAGTAAAGCATATGAAACAAGTGTGTTTTAGTGTGCAAACCAGGTGTTGTCGGCACATTTCTCAAAAGAGTAGACTGCCTTCGCTGAGGTCAGCATGTATTTTCCATCGTTTTCTATCATTAACAATTATTGAACAGTTGTGTATATATCAAGATGTTCATGCTCAGTCACTAGGTCATGTCCAGCTCTTTGCAACTCCCATGGATATAGTTCACCAGGCTCCTCTGTCCAGGCAAGAACACTGGAGTGGGTTGTCGTGCTCTCCTCCAGATCTCCCTGACTCAGAGATCTAACCCATGAATTCTACATTGGTAGGCAGGTGCTTTACCAGTAGTGCCACCCGAGAAGCCCAAATTTTCACTAATACAAGTTATGTGCTTCTATTAACAATATCTTCCTGACTATACAGTGTAATATTAAATGAAATACACTTAGAATGGAAGACATTGCTGCACAGCTCTGAGATATCCTTAGAAGCTCTGCTGTTGCCTTGGTTTCCCAAAGGAGCAGCTTGAGCTCAGCTTCTTACGTCTGTCCTGCCCTTGTTCTAAATGTCATGACCTCTAATGGTCCATTCCCAAGTTTCTCTCTTTCCAATTGCAGTTTTCAAGTCTCCATTCTGATTCACCTTTGGATCATTCTAAAACTGAAAGTATTTAAAAATTAGACTTACCTCATTCGTAGTTGCTGAGTCATGTCCAACTCATTGCAAACCCATGGTCTGTCCATGGAATTCTCCAGGCAAGAATACTGGAGTGGGTAGCCGTTCCCTTCCCCAGGGGATCTTCCCAACCCAGGGGTCAAACCCAGGTCTCCTGCATTGCAGGCAGATTCTGAGCCACCAGGGAAGACCCTATACTTCTCATCAATGCACTACATATCTTTCTTCCAGTTCTAATGAATTATTTTGACAAATTGGTATGGCAAAGATGTCAATTAGGATCATTTTGTTCTTTCCTAAATGGATGTTGTTGTTGTTGTTTTTAAGCATCCTATAGGGGTCTAGTGAAAAAGGAGAGTGGAAAAGGTAGCTTAAAACAACATTCAAAAACTAAGATCATGGCATCCAGTCCCATCATATCATGGTAAATATAAGGGGAAAAAGTGGAAACAGTGACAGATTTTATTTTCTTGGGCTCCAAAATCACTGTGGCTAGTGACAGCAGCCATGAAATTAAATGATGCTTTCTCCTTGGAAGGAAAGCTATGACATACCTCAACAGCATATTAAAAAGCAGAGACATCACTTTGCTGACAAAGGTCTATAGAGTTAAAGCTATACTTTTTCCAATAGTTGTGTACAGATGTGAGAATTATATCATTAAGAAGGTTGAGCACTGAAGAACTGATGCTTTTGAACTGTGGTGCTGGGGAATCTTAAGACTCCCTTGGAGAGGAGATTAAACCAGTCAGTCCTAAAGGAAATCAACTTTGGCCACCTGATGAAAAGAGCCAACACTGTGGAAATGACCCTGATGCTGGCAAAGACTGAGGGTAGGACTGGAGAGCGGGGCAACAAAGGTAAGATGGTTAGATAGCATCCCTGACTCAATGGACATGAGTTTGAGCATCTCTGGGAGATAGCGGTGTACAGGGAAGCCTGGCGTTCTGCAGTTCTTGGGGTTGCAAAGAGTCAGACACTACTTAGCGACTAAACAACAACAACACAGGGAACTAGGCATATTAACAATAGAGGTCACAGTACTGTTTTGCATCTCCAATTAAAATCCTTTTCTGAATTAAAAAATTATTTTAACTGAAGTGTAATATATACAGAAGAGTGGTCAAATGATAAGATTTCATCTCAATGAATCATCATGTGGTAACCAACATCCAGGAAAAGAAATATTTTCATTTAAAACACACTACACTAAATTTCCCCATATTAAGCTTCTTATTATGGGAATCACACTATGTATGCTCTTTTGTTATACAGTTTGCTAAACATCGTGAAGATCATCCATGTTGTGAGCACTGCTGTCACACCTTAATTCTCATTTCTCTACAGGAATTCATTGTATGACTATTCCACAATTTGTCCAATTAGTTCTACTGTGGACAGAAATTTGGGTGGTTTCCAGTTCTTAGCTATGCTGAGTACTGCTGCTGTGATCACCCTGTAATTTCTTTGGGTGCACAAGTACATGCATTTCTGGAATTGCAAAATTACAGGATGTAGCTGTAGCAAATTTAGGAGGCAACAGTTGCCAAACAGTTGTTCCAAATGGTTGTAGCAATTGACATTCATACCAGCAACCTTTGATGATTCCTTTGGCTGCAGACTCTTACCAGCACTTGCTATTGCCAGTCTGATTCAGTTTATATTCTATCATACACCTGCAAAAACAACTAATTTTCATGGCTTTTCCCCCAATTTTTACTAATAAATTTGAAGTTTTTTCATATTTTACTAGTCAAGAATACTCATTAGAGAATTTTTTTTTTAGCCTGAACAATCAACAGATTTATTTTGCTCTAAACTGTAAGCTTAAAGGATGCCTTTAAATGTTGAAATATTATAGACTCACTAACATTCTTTCAGTTGTCTTAGTATTTTTACTGTAGAAGTCTAAGAATGGTGATATAAAATCTCCTTGTACCTATTTATCTGGAATCTTGCAATTTATAAACACTATGATGTTTTAGCTCTTTATAAAGAATTCACCTGGCAATGCAGGAGACACAGGTTTGATCCCTGGGTCAGGAAGATCCCGTGGAGAAGGAAATGGCAACCCTCTCCAGTATTATTGCCTGGGAAATCCCATGAACAGAGGAGCCTGGCAGGCTGTAGTTATCACACGGTCCCAAAAGAGTCCAACACTGCTTAGCAACTAAACAACAACAATAACCACGTACCATTCTTCACTGCCATCATTTTACAGATAGTAACTGATTTAATTGTCATGGCACCACTATGAACCAAGTACTATTATTAGATTCCTTCTACAGAGGAAGAATTTGACGTGCAGGGAGATGAAATAAGTTGGCAGGTTTACCATGCTATAAACAATCCCCAGGTTTTATTAAAATACCAGGAATTATACTAGAATAATACATACAGATATATTTTTAGAATAACATCTATAGTGAGAGCAAGTTTGCAATAATTTAAAGACATGTACACTGAAGATTTATACTATACTTAACATTTTCTTGATGTAAAAATGATTTTTTCCTGTGTTGCTATAACAGAATGCAACCCAGGTTGATTAGGACTCTAATGAAACACTGTGAAATAAACAAATATGTTTTAAAATGATTTTTAACTCTGAGACTGAGTAATTTTTTCTACATTAGTTTAATGAGAATAGTGAACCTTTGAAATAAGTATGAAAATATGGAAAATGTTAATGATCTTGAATTGCACATATTTTGTGCTCTAAACGACATTTCTGGCTGCTAAATGTTAATTTTATTATGCACGGTGCATGATGTAGGTGAGTTAATGTTGCCAGGGAACTTTTAGTGTCTAGACATTTTCACTTTTGTGTATTTAAGTTTGCAAACTCAACATTTATGTTAATATACCTTCTGGCACTTAATTAAGTTTCATCCCATGATTTTAAACTTAAATGTGCTTTAATATAGACTACTGCATTATTTTCATCTTGCACTCCATCCCTTCTTGATGCTTACAATAGTAATGTAGTATAATAAGGCACTTCACCATTCCGAGGAGACTTGAGTGCAAAATAGCCTTAGAACATCTTTAAACATTTTAATGAACACAATGTTATTATCCTTGGTAGGATCACCTTTCAGCAGAGGGGACATACGCTCACCCTAAAGATACAGATGTCTTAGGTCAAAGAGTAAAACTCTCTCCCCATGTACTAGACACACACCTATCCCTCTAACTAAGGTTGCCTAGTTCGACATGTAAACATAAGAGACATCCTGTTAAATTGGAATTTCAGAGTAACACTTTTGTATAAGTCAGTCAGATCAGTCGCTCAGTCGTGTCCAAAGTTTTGCGACCCCATGGACTGTAGCACGCCAGGCCTCCCTGTCCATCACCAACTCCTGGAGTCTACCGAAGCTCATGACCACTGAATAGGTGATACCATCCAACCATCTCATCCTCTGTTGTCCCCTGCTCCTCCTGACCTCATCTTTCCCAGCATCAGGGTCTTTTCAAATGAGCCAGTTCTTCGCATTGGGTGGCCAAAGTACTGGAGTTTCAGCTTCAGGATCAGTCCTTCCAATGAATATTCAGGACTGATTTCCTTCACAATGGACTGGTTGGATCTCTTTGCAGTCCAAGGGACTCTCAAGAGTCTTCTCCAACACCACAGTTCAAAAGCATCAATTCTTCAGCGCCCAGCCTTCTTTATAGTCCAACTCTCACATCCACACATGACTACTGGAAAAACCATAGCTTTGACTACATGGAACTTTGTTGGCAATGTCTCTGCTTTTGAATATGCTGTCTAGGTTGGTCATAACTTTCCTTCCAAGGAGTAAGCGTCTTTTTTTTTTTTTTTTCTAATGCTTGTTTTTTTTTTTAATTAACTTTACAATATTGTATTGGTTTTGCCATATATCAACATGAATCCACCACAGGTATACACATGCTCCCCATCCTGAACCCTCCTCCCTCCTCCCTCCCCATACCATCCCTCTGGGTGGTCCTAGTGCACCAGCCCCAAGCATCCAGTATCGTGCATCGAACCTGGACTGGCGACTCATTTCATATGTGATATTATATATGTTTCAATGCCATTCTCCCAAATCATCCCACCCTCTCCCTCTCCTACAGAGTCCAAAAGACTGTTCTATACATACATCAGTGTCTCTTTTGCTGTCTTGTATACAGGGTTATTGTTACCATCTTTCTAAATTCCATATATATGCATTAGTATACTGTATTGGTGTTTTTCTTTCTGGTTTACTTCACTCTGTATAATAGGCTCCAGTTTCATCCACCTCATTAGAACTGATTCAAATGTATTCTTTTTAATGGCTGAGTAATACTCCATTGTGTATATGTACCACAGCTTTCTTATCCATACATCTGCTCATGGATATCTAGGTTGCTTCCATGTCTTGGCTATTATAAACAGTGCTGTGATGAACATTGGGGTACATGTGTCTCTTTCAGTTCTGGTTTCCTCGGTGTGTATGCCCAGCAATGGGATTGATGGGTCATAAGGCAATTCTATTTCCAGTTTTTCAAGGAATCTCCACATGTTCTCCATAGTGGCTGTATTAGTTTGCATTCCCACCAACAGTGTAAGAGGGTTCCCTTTTCTTCACACCCTCTCCAGCATTTATTACAAATGGGACCTAATTAAGCTTAAAAGCTTCTGCACAACAAAGGAAACTATAAACAAGTGAAAAGACAGCCTTCAGAATGGGAGAAAATAATAGCAAATGAAGCAACCGACAAACAACTAATCTCAAAATTATACAAGCAATCCTACAGCTCAATTCCAGAAAAATAAATGACCCAATCAAAAAATGGGCCAAAGAAATAAATAGACATTTCTCCAAAGAAGACATACAAATGGCTAACAAACACATGAAAAAATGGTCAACATCACTCATTATCAGAGAAATGCAAATCAAAACCACTATGAGGTACCATTTCACACCAGTCAGAATGGCTGTGATCCAAAATTCTATGAGTAAGCGTCTTTTAATTTCATGGCTGCAATCACAATCTGCAGTGATTTTGGAGCCCCAAAAAACAAAGTCTGACACTGTTTCCACTGTTTCCCCATCTATTTCCCATGAAGTGATGGGACAGGATGCCATGATCTTAGTTTTCTGAATGTTGAGTTTTAATCCAACTTTTTCACTCTCCTCTTTCACTTTCATCAAGAGGCTCTCTAGGTCCTCACTTTCTGCCCTAAGGGTGGTGTCATCTGCCTATCTGAGGTTATTGATATTTCTCCCAGCAATCTTGATTCCAGCTTGTGCTTTATCCAGCCCAGCATTTCTCATGATGTACTCTGCATATTAGTTAAATAAGCAGGGTAACAATATACAGCCTTGATGTACTCCTTTTCCTATTTGGAACCAGTCTGTTGTTGCATGTCCAGTTCTGACTGCTGATTCCTGACCTGCATATAGGTTTCTCAAGAGGCAGGTCAGGTGATCTGGTACGCCCATCTCTTTCAGAATTCTCCACAGTTTATTGTGATCCACGCAGTCAAAGGCTTTGGCATAGTCAATAAAAAACAGAAATAGATATTTTTCTGGAATTCTCTTGCTTTTTTGATGATCCAGCAGAAGTTGGCGATTTGATCTCTGGTTCCTCTGCCTTTTCTAGATCCACCTGGAACATTTGAATTTCACAGTGCACATATTGCTGAAGCCTGGCTTGGAGAATTTTGAGCATTACTTTGCTAGCATGTGAGATGAGTGCAATTGTGCAGTAGTTTGAGGATTCTTTGGCACTGCCTTTCTTTGGGATTTGAATGAAAACTGACATTTTCCAGTCCTGTGGCCACTGCCGAGTTTTCCAAATTTGCTGGCATATTGAGTGCAGCACTTTCACAGCATCATCTTTCAGGATTTGAAATAGCTCAACTGGAATTCCATCATCTCCACTAGCTTTGTTTGTAGTGATGCTTCCTAAGGCCCACTTGGCTTTATATTCCAGGATGTCTGGCTCTAGGTGAGTGATCACACCATTGTGATTATCTGGGTCATGAAGATCTTTTTTGTACAGTTCTTTTGTGTATTCTTGCCACCTCTTCTTAATATCTTCTGCCTCTGTTAGGTCCATACCATTTATGTCCTTTATTGAGCCCATCTTTGCATGAAATGTTCCCTTCGTATCTCTAATTTTCATGAAGAGATATCTAGTCTTTCCCATTCTATTATTTTCCTCTATTTCTTTGCATGATCACTGAGGAAGGCTTTCTTATCTCTACTTGCTATTCTTTGGAACTCTGCATTCAAATGGCTATATCTTTTCTTTTCTCCTTTGCTTTTTGCTTCTCTTCTTTTCACAGCTATTTGTAAGGCCTCCTAAGGCAGCTATTTTGCTTTTTTGCATCTCTTTTTCTTGGGGATGGTTTTGATCCCTGTCTCCATCTGGTGGCTCAGACAGTGAAGCATCTGTCTACAATGTGGGAGACCTGGGTTTGATCCCTGGGTCGGGAAGTTCCCTGGAGAAGGAAATGGCAACCCACTTCAGTACTCTTGCCTAGAAAATCCCATGGATGGAGGAGCCTGGTGTCCATGGGGTTGCAAAGAGTTGGACACGATTGAGCGACTTCACTTTCTTTCTTTCTTTCTTCCTTTTTTCCTTTGCTTTTTGCTTCTCTTCTTTTCACAGCTCTCTGTAAGGCCTCCTCAGACAGCCATTTTGCTTTTTTGCATTTCTTTTTCTTGGGGATGGTCTTGATCCCTGTCTCCTGTACAATGTCATGAACCTCCATCCATAGTTCTTCAGGCACTTTGTTTGTCAGATCTAGTCCCTTAAATATATTTCTCACTTCCACTGTATAATCATAAGGGATTTGACTTAGGTGATATCTGAATGGTCTAGTGATTTTCCCCACTTTCTTCAATTTAAGTCTGAATTTGGCAATAAGGAGTTCATGATCTGAGCCAGTTAGCTCCTGGTCTTGTTTTTGCTGACTGTGTAGAGCTTCTCCATCTTTGACTACAGAGAATATAATCAGTCTGACTGGTGTTAGCCATCCGGTGATGTCCATGTGTAGTATCTTCTTGTGGTGTTGGAAGAGGGTGTTTGATTTGACCAGTGCATTCTCTTGGCAAAAGTCTATTAGCCTTTGCCCTGCTTCATTCTGTACTCCAAGGCAAATTTGCCAAATTTTTATTATAAGTACACTCCCAATATTTCATGAAACATACTAAAAAAAATCTATTTGCATATCTGCAATTCAAATGTAACTGGCTATTCTGCATGTTTATCTGGCAGCTCTACCCTCCACAAGAGCTCAGGAGAAGAGCACTGGCCCATCAAGTCAACTACTGCCACAGGTTTCCTAAAACGTCTTCTGTTTTGTACTTACTCAATAAATGAACATCATTTTTTAGCATTAGTATAGCCTGATAGCCTGTGGTGCTAGAGAAGACTCTTGAGAGAAGACCCTTTCTAAATGTAGTGCTGGAGAAGACTCTTCAGAAAAAGAGAGCTCTGAGGTGACCTCGAAGAGTGGGATGGGAGGGAGGGCCAAAGAGGAGGGGATCAGATCAGATCAGATCAGGCGCTCAGTCGTATCTGACTCTTTGCGACCCCATGAATTGCAGCACGCCAGGCCTCCCTGTCCATCACCAACTCCCGGAGTTCACTCAGATTCACGTCCATTGAGTCAGTGATGCCATCCAGCCATCTTATCCTCTGTCGTCCCCTTCTCCTCCTGCCCCCAATCCCTCCCAGCATCAGAGTCTTTTCCAATGAGTCAACTCTTCCCATGAGGTGGCCAAAGTACTGGAGTTTCAGCTTTAGCATCATTCCTTCCAAAGAACACCTAGGACTGATCTCCTTTAGAATGGACAGGTTGGATCTCCTTGCAGTCCAAGGGACTCTCAAGAGTCTTCTCCAACACCACAGTTCAAAAGCATCAGTTCTTCAGTGCTCAGCTTTCTTCACAGTCTAACTCTCATATCCATACATGATCACTGGAAAAACCATAGCCTTGACTAGATGGACCTTTGTTGGCAAAGTAATGTCTCTGCTTTTGAATATGCCATCTAGGTTGGTCATAACTTTCCTTCCAAGGAGTAAATGTCTTTTAATTTCATGGCTGCAGTCACCATCTGCAGTGATTTTGGAGCCCCAGAAAATAAAGTCTGACACTGTTTCCACTGTTTCCCCATCTATTTCCCATGAAGTGATGGGACCGGATGCCATGATCTTCGTTTTCTGAATGTTGAGCTTTAAGCCAACTTTTTCACTCTCCACTTTCACTTTTATCAAGAGGCTTCTGAGTTCCTCTTCACTTTCTGCCATAAGGGTGGTGTCATCTGCATATCTGAGGTTATTGATATTTCTCCTGGCAATCTTGATTCCAGCTTGTGTTTCTTCCAGTCCAGCGTTTCTCATGATATTCTCTGCATAGAAGTTAAATAAACAGGGTGACAATATACAGCCTTAACGTACTCCTTTTCCTATTTGTAACCCATCTGTTGTTCCATGTTCAGTTCTAACTGTTGCTTCCTGGAATATATGTATACACATAGCTGATTCACTCTATTGTACAACAGACACTAATGCAACATTGTATGGCAACTGTATCCCAATTTTACAAATGCCTGTCCATCCAGAGGTGCCATTAACAAAATGGAAATGCACAGCACAGACTAGGAGAAAAATGTTTGTAGTATCCCTATCTCATGAAAGATTGTTATCCTGAGTATATAAAGAATTCTGTGAACTCAATAATAAAAAGATAAAAGACTTGTACAGAATAATAAGAACAATGGACTAAAGACTCAAGTAGAAACTTCACAAAAAAGGTATATAGAGGATCTAAAAACAAGAAAATTTATGTAATACCACTAGTCATCAGGAAATTGCAGATTAAAACCATAATGAGATACCACCACACACATACCAGAACAGTCCAAACTACAAAAACTTACAGTGTTTATTGCTGACAATGATTTGAAGCAATGGAACTCCTCACTTATTATTGGTGGGAGTATAAAATGGTATAATTACATTGAAGAAAAAAATAAAACCAACCTAGCAGGTTTTTTAAAAGTGTTAAGCATGTATCTACCCTATGACCCAGAAAATCCACTTCTAGATATTTATCAAAATGAAGATAGATATCTATGGGGGGGTGGGGGGAATTTGCACTAGAATGCTCTTTTAGCAGCTTTAGTTATAAAAACCCCAAACTAGACTGCTGCTGCTGCTAAGTCGCTTCAGTCGTGTCCGACTCTGTGCGACCCCATAGACGGCAGCCCACCAGGCTCCCCCATCCCTGGGATTCTCCAGGCAAGAACACGAGTGGGTTGCCATTGCCTTCTCCACCCAAACTAGACACAACCTAAGTAATCAAAAGTGGAAGAGTGGATAAAGAAATCATGGTATGTTTGCATAACGCAGTGCTACCTAGACCGTGTAAAAGGACTGAAACACAGCATAACATGGATGGATCTTACAAACACTTTGCTAAACAAAACCTCATTCACATGGAGTTCTGTAACAGGCAAGGACTAAACGATGATGGAAACCAAGCAGTCTTTGCCTTTTTGTCATGTATATATTCTGAATTATTCCAAAGGTCAAGAAAACAATTTTTGAAAGAAAATCTTATATTAAATGATGGTACATATTTGTCAGAACTCATTAATCTCTCTACATATTAACATAATCAGGAATTTCACTGCATGCAAATTAGACTTCAATATGAAAATAAATGGAAAAGAGGTTGTAATGTCATCTCTCAGTTGCCAAGAAGAGAATTTGATTAAAACTATGACACACATTTGTGTTTCCTATAATAATATTTAGAGTTGGGGAGGGATTTGGAAATGTTTCTAAATTCTACCCTTTTACACTATTTCTCTGGTCAATGGAGAAATGGAGATTTTTTGCAATGGAGAAATCCTAAATGGCTTGAGATCATGCTTGCTTAGTTACTCAGTCATGTCTGACTCTTTGCGACCCCATGGACTGTAGCCCATCAGGCACCTCTGTTCATTGGATTTTTCAGGCAGGAATACTGGATTGTCATTGTCTCCTCCAGGAGATTTTCCCAACCCAGGGACTGAACCTATATCTCCTGTGTCTCCTGCATTTCAGGCAGATTCTTTACCTGCTGAATGAGATTATAGAGCTAAACAAATTATATAAATTCCCTTAGATTATAATTAAGGTGATGAAGATGATGGTGAATTTAAAGCAGTTTGAGGGCACAGGTGATGAAATTATATAGTTCTGTGGAGACCTTTTACTTTTATGTGGTTGACTGGGCTTAATTTTCAAATGGATGAATGAGCAGATAAACTCTGCTGCTGTTCCAAAATCCAATGTCTTTCAAAGTTAGGGTGCTGCTGAATTGTCATTCTTCTCATGAGACCATCACAATCTGGATGATGATTTCTATAATATTACCGTAAATTCTCATAATCTGTGAATATGACTAATGTTCCTTAGAATCTTTGCTGTTGTTCAGTCCCTAAGTCATGTCTGACTCTTGGCGACCCCAGGGACTGCAGCACGCCAGGCTCCCCTGTCCTTTACTACCTCCCAGGATTTGCTCAAACTCACATCCATTGAGTCGGTGATGCCATCCAATCATCTTGTCCTGTGTCATCCCCTTCTCCTCCTGCCCTCAGTCTTTCCCAGAATCAGGATCTTTTCCAATGAGTCAGTTCTTCTCATCAGCTGACCAAAGTACTAGAGTTTCAGCTTCAGCATCAGTCCTTCCAATGGATATTAAGGACTGATCTCCTTGCCACCCAAGGGACTCTCAAAAGTCTTTTCCAGCACCACAGTTTGAAAGCATCAATTCTTCTGCGCTCAGCTTTCTTTATAGTCCAACTCTCACATCCACACATGACTACTGGAAAAACCATAGCTTTTATACTCTATAGACCTTTGTCAGCAAAATGATGTCTCTGCTTTTTAATATGCTGTCTAGGTTTATCATAGCTTTCTTCCCAAGGAGCAAGTGTCTTTTAATTTCATGGCAGCAATCACCATCTGCAGTGAGTTTGGAGCCTAGGAAAATATGATTTAAAATAGTAATAATATTTTTGCATTTTCTAGGAAGTTATAGGTCTTTACTCTTGTCACTGAATCTAGCAGTACCAATTAATTGAAATGCTTTCAGATATCTAAGCTTGATATTTTTCTTAAAATGGATAAAAATAATTGTTATAAGTGATCAAATTTTTAAAATTCTACCCAAACCTAATCACACTGATTTTTAAGGAATATACAGTCATGACAGTGGTAGCCATTTCTTTCTTTCATCACCTGTTCCTAAAATGGCCCCATGTAAGATGTTATGTACTTGATGCCAGTTTATTACTCAGAAGTACATTCTGCTTCATTCACATAAGTAAATTTTGATATTCAAATATAGTAAAGGATAAGATTATGAATACCATACTCATCTAGAATCAGTAAATGTATATTTTCCAACTTGCAATTAACATTCAACTCACATCCTGATTTTAGAGAAACTTTATTAAGATACTTCAGTTCAGTTCAGTTCAGTGGCTCAGTCGTGTCTGACTCTTTGTGACCCCATGAATCACAGCACGTCAGGCCTCCCTGTCCATCACCAACTCCCAGAGTTCACCCAAACCCACGTCCATCCAGTCAGTGATGCCATCCAGCCATCTCATCCTCTGTCGTCCCCTTCTCCTCCTGCCCCCAATCCCAGCATCAGGGTCTTTTCCAATGAGTCAACTCTTCGCATGAGGTGGCCAAAGTACTGGAGTTTCAGCTTTAGCATCATTCCTTCCAAAGAAATCCCAGGACTGATCTCCTTCAGAATGGACTGGTTGGATCTCCTTGCAGTCCAAGGGACTCTCAAGAGTCTTCTCCAACACCACAGTTCAAAAGCATCAATTCTTCGGTGCTCAGCCTTCTTCACAGTCCAACTCTCACATCCATATATGACCACAGGAAAAACCATAGCCTTGACTAGACGAACCTTTGTTGGCAAAGTAATGTCTCTGCTTTTGAATATGCTATATAGGTTGGTCATAACTTTCCTTCCAAGGAGTAAGTGTCTTTTAATTTCATGGCTGCAATCGTACAGAAATGCAGCCATCAAAATTTCAGACTCAGTCAGTACATCTGTGACATCCTCAAGACTCCTTTCTGACACTAACACTTTGTTTAAAAGAACCAAAGTTGTGATTGGTAGCATCTGCAGGTAGCTGTGAATTGAAGAGAAAAACGAGTGCAAATAAACTTAAATCGACCTTGAGCCATCCTGTATATTTATATAGAATTCTCTCACAGAATCTCTGAGACTATCCCTTGATAACTGCAGTATAAGTTAATTTTTAATTATTCTCTTTGGTTTTTCATTTTTGATTTTACTTTTTCTCAGTTAAAATTACTGTAATAAAAGAAAATATAGAAATTGTCAGCTTTTTTTCTTTAAAATTTATTTTATATTTTTTGCCCATAACAGTGACTTTGGCATGTGCTTGCAATTTCACACTTTTTGCTTAAATAAATTCATGACCATTTCTTGATACTTCATCAGTGGGAAGCAAGATAGGTTATAATTTAGACCATGAGGTAGGAAAACTATCTTGTTCAGAAGTTTATCTGTTGATGTTTCAGAATAATAAAATTTGTCATTAAAAGTATTTAATGAAATACTTAAATCATTAAGTATTTCAGATTTCAGGGTTTCAGGGTGGGTGATGTAGACAAAAAGTTTACTAAATGCATATGTACTTTGTAAGATTTTTTAAAAGATGGGATTATACACATGATAGAATCAAGTGATGATAAAATGACTAGTAAAAATAAAATAGGAAATTTAAAATTTTTTACAGACTTTAAGTCCTTATAGAGGGAAAGTTGCTACGATTTTCACATGTAAATAATTGAAATGAAATAAGCTCTTGTATGCTGCCTCCCCAATCTCCAAGTCTTTACCTCTTTTTATTTTCACAACAACTTCATGAAGTAAATATGTTTGATTGCTTCATCAGAAGGTAATACTAGTATTACCTTTATTTTACAGATGAGGTGAAAACACAAGCCAAGTTCACAGAGCTAAGAAGTGGAAGGAGACAGGTCTGAACCCTGGCAACCTGGGTCCTAAATCTGGGGTCCTAATTCCTACCCTCTGTTTTTTAACTGGATTCATTGTTGTCAATTAAGGGAGGCGAGTTGAAGACTTCTAGCACCATGGACTAATTTGCTCAACCAACAAGTCTTATGCAATGCCTACCACGTGTTGAGTATTATTTCTTCCAGTCATTTACCAGTTATTGAGTAGTCATTATTATTATTATTGAGTAGTCATTTCATTTAGACTCCTCTCTGCCCCCATTCTTCTAGCCAGTATAGACCATCTCTCTAGGCAGGCTGGCCGTAATGCTCAGTCAGAAAAGTATTTTGAAAAGAAAAGCTATTCCATTCCCTCCATCAACACACTATTTCATTGAATCTCAAAACTTGTCACATTTTAGAATCACCTGGAAAAACTTTTAAAGTTCCAGTATTCAGGCTGTGTGTCTGTGCGCTTAGTCACCAAGTCGTGTCCAACTCTAAAACCTCATGGACTGTAGCCAACCAGGCTCCTCTGTCCATGGGATTCTCCAGGCAAGAATACTGGAGTGGGTTGCCATTCCCTTCTTGAGAGGATCTTCCCAACCCAGGGATCAAACCTGCATCTCCTGCATTGGCAGGCGTGTTCTTTGCCACTGAGCCACCTGGGAAGCCCATTCAGGCTGCACACCACACCAAAAAAAAAAAAAAAAAATCTCTTGGGGTGATACTCAGGCATTACTATTTTTTATAGCTACCCAGAAAATTCAGTCTGAGGCAAACTTTGGGAGCCACTGTGTTAGAGAATTATTTTAATTAGTAAACTCTGTAGAATAGCCCCAAATGCTCCATTACCAACATGAATATTAATGCAAAGTATAAGTGTTAAATTATCTGAATTGGTAACATTCCCTAGCAGTGAGGTCAAGCAAACTGTGATTCTGATTTCCACTGGACTATTTCACAGCTTGGTGACCCTAAGAAAATCACATGTTATGAACCTCAGTTTCCTTATCTGTAAAGGGAATAGGATAGTAATTATCCTCTCTGAATTTTAATAAGAATTAAATAGGAAAACTAACATGAAACCAAAATATTCTGCCCTCCCAACCTTCAACTAAGGCACTTGCTGATGTTAATTGTGCTAAAGCATCAATTAGCTTGATTCCCTGATCTTTTGAATTTTCCTGGGAAGCTCTCATGCATGACCCATAGGAGCTCCCTTGTACATTTCCCTTCCTGCCCCTCCCCCTGCCTCATTGGAAAAGATCCTGACACTGGGAAAGATCGAGGGCAAGAGGAAAAGTGGGCAGTAGAGGGTGAGATGATTAGATAGCATCATCAACTCAATGGACATGAGGTTAAGCAAACTCTGAGAGACAGTGGAGGACAGAGGAGGCTGGTGTGCTGTAGTCCATGGGGTTGCAGAGTCGGACGTAGCTTAGCAACGGAACAACAGCAATGTTCAGGTAGAGTTGGGTAGTCTCCAACGTGACTGACACATGCTGATTTATTTAACCCACAGTACTATTATGATCCCCTTAGATACTAAGACACACAGATGTTAAGTAACTTGCACAGATATTAGATGGTCAGTCTGTGATTCTCAGACAAATTCATAGCAGATTCCATTCAAAAGCATGGAATTAACTACCCATCTATAATGATTCTTAGTCACAGTGAGAAGTGTTAGTCCTACTCTAACCCCTTAACTCCCTGTCCCATGCATCCTCGTCCTTAGAGAAGAGGTATCATGTGTCTGATCCTTCCCCTTAGGTCACCACAGGGCACTGAGTAGAGTTCCCTGTGCTACACAGCAGGGTCTCATTAGTTGGGAGATTGGGATGGACATATATATACACAACTATGTCTTTCTGTTTTTGGTAAGGTTCCTATAGTATGCGGGCTTCCCTGATGGCTCAGAAGATAAAGCGTCTGCCTGCAATGTGGGAGACCCAGGTTCGTTTCCTGGGTCAGGAAGATCCCCTGGAGAAGGAAATGGCAGTTCACTCCAACACTCTTGCCTGGAAAATCCCATGGATGGAGAGGCTGATAGGCTACAGTCCATGGGGTTGCAAAGAGTCGGACATGACTGAGCGACTTCCCTTTCACTTTCCTATAATATGTGGCTATCACAGGCATGAGTAGGAAGCTGAAGAAGAGGCTCTGAAGAAGAGTGGCGAGCTGGAAGGCCAGCCCACCTCAAATATGTGCCTGTGCCAGTGAGGACAAGTCACCGCCCCTTTCAGACTCTACCGAGTTGAGCGGCATTGTCCTGTGCCCATTAAGCTGGGAGCTTTTCCTCCCACCAAAGAATGGAATTCTACTTGGGTTTGGCCTAGGCTTCTGTGTGTGCAGCTTGGGCACTCAACAGAGGAATGGCCAGAAGAGCAGCAGCCAGAAATACCCTAACATGAGCAAGAGGGCATTTCACACCCTTATGTCTTTCTATATTTCCATCCCACCACGGCGGTCAACTTGTTGGTGTGCCATTGAGCAAGCACAGAGGCGACTTCAGAAAGAAGTGGCATCCACAGAGGGCATCATTTGATGCTTCTGATTATTAAAATCTTTTGTAAAAGAGAATCTTTTGCTAAGCACTCAGGCTCCTAACAACCTTGCACTCTTGGCCTATTCTAAAAAGACCTCCAAGTAACATTTCCCCAAATCTCCTTTTGTTGCCTGCAAGACCATGACCTACCAACCAAATATTTAGCTGCCACGTGCGAATCAGTGCACATCTGTGTCATCAAACACATAAAGTACATGATCGGATACACTGCTCAAAGTTTTGTCACTTGGAGACAGTCTCTTGGAGTTTCAGAGACAGCCTTCAGTGGGCTGTCATCTGTGTAATCATCACCACTTCAAAACCAAGGGCCATATGCTCTCCTAATCTACACTCTAACTTTCACATAAGAAGCACATTACGACTGTGCATTCAACTGGCACCGCATTTTAATAAAGATACACCAAGATTCCACTTTTAGTTTTCAACTACACTATCCTTATGCTAGAACAAATAATATGCTACTCCTTCTGGGTAGGCATGAAAATCCATGTTTCTCTGGATGAGTTTGTATGACATGTGGATTCTGTCACCTTTTTTCTTTACATTCTCCAATGTAGTTACAATTGGCCAGCCTTGTATCTCCTATGTCTCTACCTTATGCCCTATATCCTATTTACATTGATAGCCATTCTTTCTGGCCAAGACTTCCTTTCAGTACACATTTCATTACAGATAATGTCAAGTTGAAAAAATTAGTAAATATTTAGTCCTGTGAGACATGGAATACCAGTGCCCCAACTTCTAAAGATAATGAAACTTGCTGCCCTGAAACATAACCAGGTTACATACTTCATCTCAGACTTTTTTTTCCAGATGCATTGCCCACCCTCAGACTGTGATTATGTCCATCAAAGTCTGGGGTTTCTATTGAAGACAGAATAATCCATTCTAGATAGTTTAAGCTCAAAAGGATTTATTTATTTAGATTATAGGGTTAGTATGAAGAAACATGCTAGATGTTACATTCCAGGAATTATTTCCCAACTTAAGAGAATTCAAGCCTCTGTCATGATCAGAAAGCTGGAGTCAAGAATTTTCCACCACAACTACCAACTCTGGAAAAGTATTGTGTCTGCCTTGATCAAGAATTCTGCTTCCTCAAGAAATACTCTGCCAATTCAGGAATTCACCAGCGCATGTCCCTGCTCCATCATCATGCTAATCTGGATAGATCATCCACGTCTTTATCTTACAAAAAGGCAGTTTTTCTTCTTCGCATCAAATTCAGTCGCAAATCAAAGCCTTGACTATGCACATCTAATTGGAGAAATCTACGCTAAGCATGCTACTCTATAGCTGAAGCAGTCTGACTAATGCAGGGTTTTAACTCCAGCTGCTATAGTATGCAGAGAAGGACGTTATGGTGGGTTACAGGTAGTGAGTGGGCTGACCCATTATCTCTGCTCTACCTCTAGGTAATGCCTCTTCCAGATTTTGTTTTCACTTTATTTTTTCAAATTATTTTTTTTTGGCTATGCTGGGTCTTCATTGCTGTGTGCAAGCTTTCTCTAGTTGCGGGGCTCGGGATTCTCATTTTGGGGGCTTCTCTTGTCATGGAACATGGGCTCCAGGCTGCGTGGACTTCCAGAGTTGTGGCTCGGGGGCTCTAGAACTCACAGGATTAGTTGCTCTGTGGCATGTGGAATCTTCAAGGACCAGGAATCACACCTGTGTCTCCTGCATTGGCAGGCAGATTCTGAACCACTGAGTCATCAGGGAGGTCCTGTGTTTTCATTTTAGAAAGGTCATCCTGGGGTTTAGCTGGAGACAGACTCTCATGCTGCAGGACTGGATGCTGTAATACTTCCTGGACATCCTCGCCATCACCCAGAAGTGATGACTAGCATCTAAACTCAGCTGGTGGTGGATAAAGAGGAGGGGCTGGCTACCAAACATGATGAGTGAATTCACAAATGTCTTGCTTTACCAAATGCTGAGGGTAACAGAGAAATGACTCTAGCATGATCCTTCGGACAGGAAAATATAATGTACCACTGCTACTGCCTAAAAGATGAAGATCAAACTCTTCAGGGTAACAAAAGGTCACCAAGAAATATATGAAATGACTTGGTCTACCACAGAAGCTTTTAAGGCTTAATTATCATTTATGTTAAAGTGTCAGAAGGTAAATACGTCTTTAGAAAATCTTGAGGTTTTTTATTTAATTTATGATTCTTCCATTTTGAAGAATATTACAGTTAACATAGCCTGTAAGATATTTTGGCTATTTATTAAGTCTTTAAAATTTCTTTTTACTACTATTTATCATCATTTTTTACTATCATTCTTAGTTTCTACACTTAAATTTGATAGTGTTCAATGCACCTTATGCACCAGGAAGTTTTGAAACTATGTATTTAGAATCTAGAAAGATGTTACTGATGACTTATTTGCAGGCAGCATTGGAGAGGAAGACATAGAAAACAGACTTGTGGACACAGTGGGGAAGGAGAGGGAGGGATGAACCGAGAGAGGAGCATGGAAACATATGCATCGCCACATGTAAAAGAGAGAGCCAGTGGGCATTCTCTGTATGACTCAGGGAACTGAAACCTGTGCTCTGTGAAAACCTAGAGGGGTGGGAGGGGGATTCAAGGCGAAGGGGGGACGTATGTATACCATGTTGATGTATGGCAGAAATCAACACAATATTGTAAAGCAATTATCCTCCAATTAAAAATAAATTAATTTTTTTTAAAAAGATGCATCAGGAAAGGTCTCACCAGGAAGGTGTCACCTGAGCAACGACTTGAAAGTAGAAAGAGAAGAAGCCAAGGAGATGGGGTGGGGTGAAGAGCCTTCCAGGAAGAGGGAAGTGTCCCAAGGGTGGAAGTTGTCTAATACAGGAAAAGCAAAAAGGCTGGGGCAGAGTTAGGGTAAGGAGCAATACAGAAACAAAAAAAGAAAAGAAAGTAAAATAAGCATTAGTTTTCATCTCAAGGCATGGCTGTGTGTTGTCAACAATCACTACTACAACAGTCAGACCTCCATTTTTCATGTTTTGAGGAAAATATAATTCTGAATTTATGACTTAGAGTTCTAGCTATGCCATTGGCAAATGAAGATAGCAGAATAAAATCGAAGATATTTACAGAGGCTCATCCCTTCGAATATGCTTCCATGATTGAATTTACCTCAGTCCCTAACCATTTGCTGTGTTGGAAGTGGAAAGCATCTATATATTTCACATGATGAGAGAGGAACAAAGTCTCTACAGATCTACTTCATTTTGGACTTCCTCAATATTTGCAAATGTGTTTGTCTCGTGATTATAATCTTGTTCTTAATGCTATAATCTATTTGTTTTTCTCTGATGATATTTAGATTCCCTTGTGGTTAACTCTGCTTCATTAAGTTTTATTTTCTATTGTTAGACCACATTGTCTATCACCCTGTAGTTTTAAAAGAGTCATTATATTTTCATTCTTTAAGAAAATCTCATGGTTCTTTCCTTTATGGAGAGTTCTGATTTCTGTTGGTAATACAGACAAGTAATTAATACTAAATTACAGAATTAATTTGATATTCCCAAAGGAAACATGCTATTATATTTCTGAGCAGTTGTTTTTAACCCATACATGGTTCAGTGACGGTGCAGAGGGGAAAAAAGGAGAGAGAAATAGCTAATATAGCACATCTTTCCCATTTATCTATAAAGTCTATCCAGTGGGAAAAAGATTTCATATATGTGACCACTGACCAAGAAAGAAATACAGAAACTGAACACTAAGTGAATTTATTACCTAAAGTTTCACTCGGATTGCCATGCCCAGGACTTCCAAAACTATACTGAATAACCTTGGTGAGAGTAGGCACCCTCGTCTTGTTCCTGATCTTAGAGCAAATGCTTTCAGTTTTTCACCATTGAGAATAATGTCAGAAAAACAAATATTGTACATTAACACATGTATATGGAATCTAGAAAAATGGTGTTGATGACTCTATCTGCAGGGAAGGAATGGAGATGCAGACATAGAAAATGGACATGGGGACACAGTGGGGGAAGGAGAGGGTGGGACAAATTGAGAGAGTCACTGACATATACTCACCACCACGGGTAAAACAGACGCCTAGTGGGAAGCTGCTCTACAGCACAGGGAGTCCGGCCTGGTGCTCTGTGATGATTTAGAGGGATGGGACGGGTAGGGGAGAGGGAAGCTCAACAGAGAGGGAGCTGATATATGTGTAATTATGAGAGATTCACGTTGCTGTATGGCAGAAACCAACACAACATCGTAAACCAATTATCTTCCAATCAAGACATAAATTAAAAAAATAAAAAGCCGGAAAAAAGTTTTACTCAGTTTTACTCCCACTATTTTCCAGATGGATATTAAAGCAAATTAGAAAGATGTTCAAAACAAGCAAGTTCAGTTCACTTCAGTTCAGTCGTTCCGTCGTGTCCGACTCTTTGCGACCCCATGGACTGCAGCATGTCAGGCTTCCTTGTCCATCACCAACTCCCAGAAGCTTGCTCAAACTCATGTCCATTGAGTTGGTGATGCCATCCAACCACCTTACCCTCTGTCACCACCTTCTCTTCCTGCCCTCAATCTTTCCCAGCATCAAGGTCTTTTCCAATGAGTCAGTTCTTCACATCAGGTGGCCAAAGGATTGGAGCTTCAGCTACCAGTCTCCTTTAGGATGGACTGGTTGGATCTCCTTGCAGTCCAAGGGACTCTCAAGAGTCTTCTCCAACAGCACAGTTCAAAAGCATCCATTCTTCAGCACTCAGCTTTCTTTATAGTCCAACTCTCACATCCATACATGACTACTTTTTGCCAAAGTAATGTCTCTGCTTTTTAATATGTTGTCTAGGTTGGTCATAGCTTTTCTTCCAAGGAGCAAGTGTTTTTAATTTCATGACTGCAGTCACCATCTGCAGTGATTTTGGAGCCCCAGAAAATAAAGTCTGTCACTGTTTCCATCGTTTCCCCATCTATTTGCCATGAAGTCATGGGACTGGATGCCATGATCTTAGTTTTCTGAATGTTGAATTTTAAGCCAACTTTTTCACTCTCCTCTTTCACTTTCATCAAGAGGCTCTTTAGTTCTTCTTTGCTTTCTGTCGTAAGGGTGGTGTCATCTGCATATCTGAGGTTATTGAATTTCTTCTGGCAATCTTGATTCCAGCTTGTGCTTCATCCAGCCTGGCATTTCTCATGATATACTGTGCATGTTAGTTAAATAATCAGGGTAACAATATACAACCTTGACGTACTCCTTTCCCAATTTGGAACCAGTCTGTTGTTACATGTCCAGTTCTAACTGTTGCTTCTTGACCTGCATACCGATTTCTCAGGTGTTAATAAGCAGGTTAGTATAAATTAAAAGTTGAATGAAAATAAATTTAGGCCAAGTGGAGGCAAGTATACTCTCATGACAACCTTTGTTTTTGCTTCTGGTAAGTTTGACATTTGACAGCACTGTAAAGAAGAAAAAGTCAGGGACTTCCCTGGTGGTCCAGTGGTTAAGACTTCACCTTCCAACACAGCGGGAGATTTGATAGATCTCTGGTTGGGGATCTAAAATTCCCCCATGACTTGCAGCAAAAAAAAAAAAAAAAAAAACAGAACTTGAAACAGAAGCAGTATTGTAACAAATTCAGTAAAGACTTAAAACAGTAAACCAAGTCAATCCCATCATTCTTAGTAACCAAAAGAACAAAACAAGCCAATTGTGTAGAACAAAGTTTCTCTGAATTAAATCAGACAGGAGTTTCTTTGGTGGATTTGAGAACATCCTTGAAAGTCATCTGTGTAGATGAAAAGACAATTTTCATCCTAAAGGGAACTGCTTAAAATAACAGACTAGAGGTTGGTGGGAAGGTCCCACAATAAAACTGAAATAAAATTGCTTACAATTTCTATTCATAACATAGTCAAATATGTGGAGGAAAATACTGACGACCTAATAAATTAGGGTCTTAAACCCAGCAACCTGGCAACATAAGGAAGTATGGCCAAGAGGAAGTACTCTCAGCTCATTTTTCCTCCCTCATCCTTATTTTCTGGTTCAGCTAAGAACCTGTTCTGCCCTGTTCACACCCCCAGCTACACTTACATCTATACTATCGGTCATTTTTTCCCCCATAATTTTTACTTAATCGAACTTGAAAGTGAAAGTCGCTCAGTCATGTCGGACTCTTTTGCGACCCCAAACAGTCCATGGAATTCTCCAGGACAGAATACTGGAGTGGGTAGCCTTTCCCTTCCCAACCCAGGGATCAAACCCAGGTGTCCCACACTGCAGGCGAATTCTTTAATAGCTGAACCACAAGGGACAACAGAAATAGACTCACAGACTTAGAGAATGAACTCATGGTTGCCAGGCGGAAGGATGGTGGGAAGGGATAGTTAGGGATGGACATGTACACACTGCCACATTTAAAATGGATAACCAACAAGGACCTACTGTACAGCACAGGGAACTCTGCTCAATGTTATGTGGCAGCCTGGAGGGGAGGGGAGTTTGGGGGAGAATGGATCCATGTATATGTGTGGCTGAGTCCCTTTGCTATTCACCTGAAACTATCACAAAGTTGTTAATCAGTGATACCACAATACAGAAAAAAAAGTTTAAAAAAAATAGTTTTATGGGATACAAGTCCACCATCTTTTTGGTCTGCTGGATTTGCAAATAAAGTTGCTGTTCCTTGGCACCCTCCCCCCACCAAAGAAAATGTTTTGTGCATATTTCACCCTGGCATCACCTGCTAGGAAGTCCTACACATGAATGGTGGCAAACGGCCAGCGCCTGCAGCTCTGTAATTATTCTGGTCCCCTGGCATCAGCTGTTGCGGGGTACTTTTGTCCTTGCCAATTCCTCCTTCTTTTTCTATGAAACAGCTGTACTGAGGTATAACAGATGTGCATGAAACTGCACATATTTAAAGTATACAATTTGATGAGTGTAGGCATTTGTAATCACCTGTACAACTATCACCATAGCCAAGATAATTAACATATCCGTCACCTCCAGAAGCATCCTGCTGCCCCACGCAGTTTATTTATTTATTTTGAGCAATGCTGTAGACAAATGTGGGTCTCCCTGGTGGCTCAGATGGTAAAGAATCTGCCTGGCAATGCAGGAGGCGAGGGTTCGATCCCTGGGTTGGGAAGCTCCCCTGGAGGAGTCATGGTAACCCACTCCAGTGTTCTTTCCTGCAGAAACCCATGGACAGAGGAACCTGGTGGGCTACAGTCCATGGGGTCACAAAGAGTCAGACATGATTAAGTGACTAGCACTTTCACTTTCATTATCACAGACAAAATGTACTTGACAGACATCTACTGAACATCCCATGCAAAGGTAACAGAATACATTCTTCAGTACATACAGGACATTCTTCAGGATAAATTACAAGTTTCAACAAACTTAAGAATATTGAAATCATACCAGCTGACTTTTCTAATCACAACAGAATGAAACTAAATCAACAAAAGAAGAAAAACTGATAAATTCACAAATATGTGGAAACTAAACAATCCATACCTGAACAACCAATAGGCAAAAGAACATTCCCAAAAGGGGAAATTAGAAAATTTCTTTGTTGAAAACAAAAACACAACATAACCAAACTTACGAGACATAGCAAAAGCACTACTAACAGGGGAAATTTGTAGTAATAAATGCAGTAACAAAGAAGAAAGTTCTCAGACACATAAGTTAATGTTTCACCCCAAGGAACTAGAAAGGAACACATCAAGCTGGAATTTAGCATGAAGATGGAAATAATAAAGATCAGAGCAGAAATATGAAATGGAGACCAGGAAAAAGGACAGAAAAAGCCAATAAAACTAGGAGTTTGTCTTCTGAAGTGATCAACAAAATGGACGAACATTTATCTGGCACAAGGCAAAAAGAAAGAACACTCATATAAAGTTAGAAATGACTGGGGCTCTGTAATAACCGAGAGGGTTGGGAATGGCTGGGAGATGGGAGGAAAATTCAAGACGGAGGGGCATATGTACACCTATGGTTAATTCATGTTGATATATGACAGAAATCAAATCAATATTGTAGAGCAATCAATTAAAAATGAATTCTTATTTAAAAAATTAGGAATGAAAGAGAAGGTATTACAACTGATGCCACACAATTAAAAAAGGATAAGAGACTGCTGTGGTTTCCAAAAGGAAGTGGGTGATCCAAAACCAGCAGATGTTGCCAGCCCAGGTCTTAAAAATGCCCCTGATGGAAGGAAGAGTCAGGGTTAAGCAGGATGGGAGGAATGAGCCAAGAAGAGCAGTATTTTCTTAGGATTTCAATCCCTCAGGCTTAAAAGGCTTCCACTGAATTCAAGAAACTCAGCATATGCTAATCCCAATTGCATATAAAACAGCTAGCTAATGAGAACCCACCATTCAGCAAGGGGAGCACTATTCAGTGCTCTGTGGTGACCCAAATGGGAAGCGCATGCGTGTGTGCTCAGTCATGCCTGATTCTTTGTGACCCCATGGACTGTAGTCGGCCAGGCTCCTCTGTCCATTCGATTCTCCAGGCAAGAATACTGGAGTGGGTTGCCATTTCCTCCTCCAGGGGCTCTTCCCGACCCAGGGACCAAACCCGTATCTCCTGCATTTCCTGCATTGATAGACTGGTTCTTTACCACTGAACCACCAGGGAAGCCCAAGTGAAATCCAACAGAGGGGATATATGTATATGTACATATGTATATATTTGCCAACATCTGCTGGATTATAGAAAAAGCAAGGGAATTTCAGAAAAACATTTGTCTCTGTTTCACTGACTATGCTAAAACCTTTGACTGTGTGGATCATGACAAGCTGTGGAAAGCTCTTAGAGAAATGGGTTTACCAAACCATCTTACCTGTCTCCTGAGAAACCTGTATGTAGATCAAGAAGCAACAGTTAGAACTCTGTAGGGAATGACTGATTGGTTCAAGATTGAGAAAGGAGTAGGACAGGGCTGTCTGCTGTCACCCTGTCTATTTAACCTATATGCTGAGCACATCATGAGAAATGCCAGGCTGGATGAGTTAAAAGCTGGAATCAAGATAGGCAGGAAATATCAACAACCTCAGATATGCAGATGATACCACTCTAACTGCAGAAAGTGAAAACAAGAGCCTCTTTATGACCGTGAAGGAGGAAAGTGAAAGAGCCAGCTTAAGACTAAATACTAAACTGAAAAAACTAAGATCATGGCATCCAGCCCAATTACTGCACAGCAAATAGAAGGGGGAAAGGTGGAAGTAGTGAGAGATTTCCTCTTCTTGGGCTCCAAAATCACTGTGGATGGTGACTGCAGCCATGAAATCAGAAGATGATTGCTTCTTGGCAGGAAAGTGATGACAAACTGAGACAGTGTGTTGAAAAGCAGAGACGTTATTCTGCCAAAAAAAAAAAAGGTCTGTATAGTCAAGGCTACGGTCTTCCCAGTGGTCACGCGTGGTTGTGAGAGCTGGACTGTAAAGAAGGCAGAGCACCTAAGAATTGATGCCTTTGAACTGTGGTGCTGGACAAAACTCCTGAAAGTCCCTTGGACTGCAAGGAGATCAAACCAGTCAATCTTAAGGGAGATCAACCCTGAATATTCACCAGAAGGACTGGTGCTGAAGCTCCAGGATTTTGGTCATCTGATGCTAAGAGCTGACTCATGGGAAAAGTTCCTGATGCTGGGAAAGACTGAGGGAAGAATAAAAAGAGAGCTTCAGAGGATGAGATGACTGGATGGCATCACTGATGCAATGAACATAAACTTGGGCAAACTCTGGGAGATGGTGAGGGAGAGGGAGGCCTGGCATGCTAGAGTCCACAAGTCGTAAAGAGTCAGACGTGACTGAACAACAACAACATGTGTATATGTATATGTGTATGCAACAGAAACTAACACAACACTGTAAAACAACTCCACTCCAATCAAATGTTTTTTTTAAAAGAAACTCAAAATAGTTGGGGGAAAGGTAGAACCACTATTATTGTTGGACTGAAGACAAAACGTCCATCATGTTTCTTTTATATATTATGGAGGCCTCCTTTAAATAATTCAGGACCACATGAAAAAAATTATGGGACAGGTTTTTATGGCCTCTAATAAAACACTGTCATCATCTGTTTCTTGGAAGCAGCGTGCCAGGCCTTTTATTCACCCACAGACAGCATTAGTTTCTCAGGCATGTTTGCAGTCCCTGCCTCTCTCACGGCCTCTCTCTGCTCTACATGGCTCATCCCTCAGCATCCTACCTCCACCCCCATGAACTGGCTCTTCTCTCTGACTGTCAAAATTCCTATGGATTCTCGCCCTGTTCCGCAAACACTGGCTGAATCTCTGGATTGACCTGCGCTTATTTCTCCCTGCACTGAATGGTGGCCGTGGCAAACGCTGTATGTACCTTGCTGACCAGTCACCATGTTGTTGCTACGCAGTCGCTAAGCTGTGTCTGACTCTCTGTGACCCCATGGACTGTATCCCACCAGGCTCCTCTGTCTGTGGAATTTCCCAGGCAAGGAGACTGGAGTTGGTTGCCATTTCCTCCTCCAGGGGATCTTTCCCACCCAGGGATCAAACCCGCATCTGCTGCAGTAGCAGGCAGATTCTTTATTGTCTGAGCCACCAGAGAAGCCCAGCAACCAGTCATTAGATGCCACCAAGTCCGTCACCTCTGTTCTCTGCAGGCCCATCTCCCTGCCAGTCTGTGCTCTCTGTTCAATATGGACCCACAGACACAATTTCTGTCCACAGTATAGCCTTCCTGGCATCTAGTCTTCATGTCCCCTCCATGTGATGCTTCTAAAAGGTAATAATGCCAATGATGGCGAGCATTCTACACAGCCAGAATGCTAAGGGCTTCATGTGGATTGCTGTACTGAACTCTAAAACACAATCAGGAAAGAATGATTATCAATCCCCTTTTATAGATAGGGAACTAGGACTCAGAGTAGTTCTGTAACTTAACCAGGGTCACACCGTATTAATAATTAAGTGCATGTACCTGAGATTCAAGTCTGACCTCAGACCCTGAAGACTAAATCTCTGCTGTGTATTCTTCCTCTCACTCTTGAAGATCATCATAGCTCTCTAGGTAAAAGTGTCTGAGAAAGTCTCTTCCATGTGACTCTCAAAGCCTTTCCTGTCACCCCTTAAACTCCTCTGTCTCTGCATAATCTAAGGTGCAACATGGCAAGCCAATTACTCTTTTCCAAATTATCTTCATTTCCTTGTTTCTGGTCTGTGATGCATGCTGCGGTTCCAGGTTTTCCTAATAGTTTGTCTGAAAAACTCATGAGCTGTTTTCTTGGATTGGCCAAAAATTTCACTCAGGTTTTTCCATAAGGTGTTACAGAAAAGTTACCACACTTTATTCATAGGTATTAGTCTAAGTTTTATCAAAACCTTGCTAAAGTCAAGGTGTGTTGGACTGGTTGCTCTTTCCCTGATTACTAAGTCTTCAGTTTCTTGAATTTAATCTTTCTAATTGGGTTTCGTCTTAACTCTGGTTAATGAGTAAACCAGGTCCTATGACACAAGTCTCTCTACCTCTCCTTACTAATATCCCAGAACTACTCAAGTTGAAGCTGATGTTTTCTTTTTACCCCATTATATCACTCAATAGAGCAGAGTTTAATTACCATTAAAAATCACTGGAAGTGTTTATCCAGATAGGTTATTTGTCAAATTTGATTCTCCTTAAAAGGAAAAAAAAGTCTCCTTTTAGATGCAATTCACTAAGCATTGATGAAAAATAAAAACAATTATAAATTGAATTTCCATGCAAATGTGGCCTTTTCCCTCTTCTGCATGAATGCACACTCATCAAACTACTAGGCTTTACTGTTGACACAGTGAAATAAACAAAAATAACCATGTTCAGATTGTGTTGCTACTGGCCAAAATTCTTTTTTCCTCACAAAAGTTTGTAAAGGTCATTAGAATGTAAGAAAAGTTTGGATTCCCTACTTATCAACAATGTGCGAGTGATTCTCATAAACATTCAATTAGGTTTTTGAAGACATAGATTCATATTTCTATCAACTATTGAGAAAACTATTGCTGAATGTCTCACAGCTAAGGGCTTGAAGCCATTGTGGCACCTCCCTGGCAGTCCGATGATTAAGGCTTTGTCTTCCAAGCAGGGCATGGGAGTTCAATCCCTGGTTGGGGAGCAAAGATGTTGTATGACTTGTGGCCAAAAAACCCCAGCATAAATGATAGAAGCAATATTGTAACTAATTCAACAGAGACTTAAAAAAAATTCCCCATCAAAAACAATCTTTAAAAAAGAATTATTTCACTAAATTATTATAATAAACAATTAAGTGGTATGGTAATCTGTAGGAAACATTAGCTAAGCTTCCCTCTAGGCTTCACCTCCATCGAGTCCTCTTCTGAGTGTTGACCTATCCGAGACTCAGCCTCAGATAAAGGTATGTGCAGAACCTTTGCAGAAAGTTCATTGGCTATCTGTTTTACACACGGTAATGCATATGTTTCCATGCTATTCTCAGGATGGAAACTCACATGTGGATAAGCCATGGTCCTCAAGAATGCCTGGGGACTGGGACGATACACGTCGCATTTTCAAGAATGTAAAATGTTTTATTTGGTGCATAATCTAGCACTATTGAAACAACCTCAGTTTCAGGATTGCAGCCAATAATACCTTATGAAAGTAAGCCGGCATGATTAGTTTAAGGAATACTCACATTCCAAGGATGGTCCTGAAACTGAGCTACCAGAGCAGAGGACACAGCCTCTCCTTTACTGGAATGTAGGCTTCCCATGCTTTCCACCACCATACCACGTCTCACACTCACAGTACAATTTCACATGTCTAACGAGAAGTAGCTCTGGGGGGAAAAAGTAAGTTTACTTTTAAAATATCATAATTGCTCCCTCTTTCAATATGTTTTAAAAATTTGTATTGGAATATAGCCAATCAACAATGCTGTGATAGTTATTAGGAAATTTATAGCAGACAAAAGGAAAAGCCTTTAATAAACAATATGCAAAAATAAAATTAAGAGAGAATGATGGCTATAAAGGAGAAATTAAACTAATAAATAGCAATATCAAAACTGAAACAGCTTTCAACAAAAAGAAACTAAGTAGCTTAACGGATTTACAGACTCATGTTTCAGTGATGGGGTTAGATCCAACAGATATAAATTATAATTGAACAGCAGGGAAAAGAATAGCTGAATCCATCTACCCTCTTTGCATTTTATCTAAAATATACGGAACTATGCATCTCCTATTTCTGTTTCTACTTCTTTGTGTTTACATGAAAAAATACTATATTTTTTTCTTTTAAACATAAGAGCTTCATTGAGATTTAATTCACATGCAATACAACTTATCCTTTCAAAGATACAATTAAATTTAAAAACTGTATTCACAGAATTATTCAACAATCACTACAACTTTTGAACATTTTCATCATCCCCCAAAGGTGGGGGGAAACCTATGCACATTAGCAATCACTCCACTCCCCTCTCTACCCCATCCCTAAGTAATCACTAACCTACGTCTCATCTCTGTCAATTGGCCTATTCCAGAATTTCATAGAAATGAAACTGTACAATATGTTATCTTTTGTGACTGGCTTCTTTCATGTAGGATAATGTTTTCAGGCTCATCCATGTTGTAGCATGTGTCAATACTCCATTTCTTTATATTGCTGAATAATATTCCATTGTGTGGATGTACCACACATTATTTATCTTGATCCACTCATCAGTTGATAGACATTATGGTTGTTTCCACTTTGGGGCTATTATGAATAATGCTGCTTTCAGTATTTACAAATTTTTAAAAACTTTTTATTTTATACTGAAAGTGAAAGTTGCTCAGTCATGTTCCACTCTTTGCGACCCCATGGACTATACAGTTCATGGAATTCTCCAGGTCAGAATACTGGAGTGGGTAGCCTTCCCCTTCTCCAGGGGATCTTTCCAACCCAGGGATCAAACCCAGGTCTCCCACATTGCAGGCAGATTCGTTACCAGCTGAGCCACAAGGGAAGCCCAAGAATACTGGAGTGGGTAGCCTATCCCTCCTTCAGGGGATCTTCCTGAACCAGGAATCAAACCGGGGTCTCCTGCACTGCAGGTGGATTCTTTACTCACTGAGCTGTCAGGGAAGCCCATTTTATACTAGAGTACAGCCAAAGAATGATGTGATAGTTTCCTGTGAACAGCCAAGGGACTCAGCCATACATATGCATCCATTCTCTGCTCAACCCCCTCCCATCCAGGCTGCCACAGAGGTCCCTGTGCTCTGCAGTGGCCCTTGTTGGTTATCCATTCAAAATATAGCAGTGTGAGTGTACAGATTTTTGTGTGGATGTGTTTTCAGTACTGCAGATTACTGAAGAGGTGTACACGTGTATAACCATACACACTTTGCATGGAAAGACTCCTCATTTTTCTGATGACTTGCACTATGGAGAGGACACGATACTGGGGGCAGGGGGCCATCACCACACTGTGCGCCCACACGTCACTCATAACAAGTGCAGACTCGGGCGTGGGGAAGAAAAACTCCTTAGCGGATTCCTAGCCTTGCCAATTCAAGTCTTCATTCATGAAATATTTATTAAGCATGCAGCATATACTATTACTAATTAACTCCAGAAATATTTTTGAGTTAAATTATTAAAAGTTAAATGAGCTAACTTATTAAAGTTAGCATCACCTTTACTTGTTTTTAGATTCAAGCTTATCCACTTTTAATGAGTTTTACTTCTGGCAACCAATGTTGTAGTAGCAGTAACACCTCATTTTTATTGTTCTATTGTAGGTCAGATATTTCACAATCATAGTGAAATGCCCATCTGTTACTTAGGGAATTGGAGGGGTATGTACTTTCATGTAGCTAATTCACATCAACCATTCACCAGTCCCTTCTGGTCCTGTGAGATAGTCCTACTTGTATAAATAAGGAAACCAGCCCAGAGAATTTAAGAAGACTGTCCTGTTCACCTGACCAGCAAAGACAGAGATATCTGAAAAGAAATCGGACTCCAAACCCACATAATGAGCTTTCCACAAATTCCTCCTGCCTCCCTGCTGCTATGAGAGACTCCCAAACTGCCATGACATCTGGATCTGTTTCAAAATGTTAGTAAAACCTCAGCTTACTGGGGCTTCCCAAGTGGCTCAGTGGTAAAGAATCTGCCTGTCAATGCAGAAGATTCAGGTTCAATCCCTGGGTTGGGAAGATCCCTTGGAGAAGGAAAAGGTAACCCACTCAAATACTCTTGCCTGGAGAATTCCATGGACAGAGAAGCGTGGCAGGCTACAGTTCGTGGGGTCACAAACAGTCAGACATGACTGAGCAACTAACACTTTCTCAGCTTATTATTCCCTTTTCTAATATGTTGGCTGTAGCATTGCCCTGGTAGCTCAGTGGCAAAGAATCTGCCTTCCAATGTAGGAGACGGGTTCGATTCCTGGGTCGGGAAGATACCCTGGAGAAGGAAATAGCTACTCACACCAGTATCCTTGCCTAGAGAATCCCATGGACAGAGGAACCTGGTGGGTTACAGCCCATGGGGTCTCAAGAGCCAGAAATGACTTAGCAACTAACCAACAACAACAAAGCATTGCCCCGGTTGCCAAATCACGATCTGTGATTTTGATTACATAGTTTCCTGACATGAATTTCCAGCTGCGCCTCTGTTATAACTTTTAAAGTAGTAACCTGTTTTAACCACACTACCTCTTAAAGACACTACCTCATTTAGAAACTGCTTCTCCAAACAAGGACTCAGCATTTCACATTTTGTCAATTTATGCCCGTGAGTGCTTGGATGTCATTTTATGTCACTTAATTCATCAGAATTACAAAAATGAGTTTCAAGGCGATGCAGAGTTGCTGGTGGCAGGTCCCACAAACCTGAAACTGGCATCTGTGGTCTCCATTCTCAGTGCCATGCGCTGTTGAGAAGGGGTTTTTGTTTCTAACAGATACCTAGATTCAAGGAACCCTGACATGATGTGTGACCATCAGAACTGAATTTTGTGGTGTCAGGAGTGTGTTACCCCACTTAAATTAAGCAAGGTCTTGGGTAGAGGGAAAGATGTTCTTTTGTAGGCTGACCTACTTTTACAATGGTTTTTAACCACGCAGTGGTTCCTTCACAGTACACATCATTATCAATGACATTGTGACTTAATCTATGGAAACACAGAACTTTCCAGTTCTGTAGACTCTTGTTAAAGAGTGCTTGTCTGTTCTGATTAGTGTTCAATTAATCTACAGTGTACAACTAGACTGCCTGCTTTAAAATGATGAAACTAAATAGACACACATACTCACAGAGAATCAGTAAATATGGTTTCCATTACTGGTGCATGCGCGCATGCTCCATTGTGTCTGACTCTTCGGTGACCCCCATGGACTGCAGCCCACCAAGTTCCTTTGTCCATGGATTTCAGAGGCAAGAATACTGGAGTGGGTTGCCACATCCTCCTCCAGGGGATCTTCCCGACCTAGGGATTGAATCCTGTCTCCTGCTTTGGCAGGCAGATTCTTTCCCACTGAACAACCAGGGAAGCTCACTACTGGTAGTTCTAGTCAAGGCTGATGTATTTACTCTGGCCCCTGATGCGAGGAGCTGCCTCACTGGAAAAGACCCCGATGCTGGAAGGGATTGGGGGCAGGAGGAGAAGGGGACGACAGAGGATGAGATGGCTGGATGGCATCACAGACTCAATGGACATGACTTTGAGCAAACTTTGGGAGATAGTGAAGGACAAACTAGCCTGGCGTGCTGCAGTCCATGGGGTCCCAAAGAGTGGGATGTGACTGAACAACTTAACAACAACATGTTTACTCATTTAATTAAGTACTCCTGTTTTAGAAGATTTGAAAAGAAGAACTAGGCAGACGTTTTGCTAATTTTTCTCCATTTTTTAATGATAGCTGTGTGCTCTTATGATCCTCAGTTCAGTTCAGTTCAGTCACTCAGTCATGTCCAACTCTTTGCGACCCCATGAACCGCAGCATGCCAGGCCTTCCTGTCCATCACCAACTCCTGGAGTCCACCCAAACCCATGTCCATTGAGTCGGTGATGCCATCCAACCATCTCATCCTCTGTCGTCCCCTTCTCCTCCTGCCCTCAATCCCTCCCAGCATTAGGGTCTTTTCCAATGAGTCAGCTCTTCACATCAGGTGGCCAAAGTACTGGAGCTTCAGCTTCATCATCAGTCCTTCCAATGAACACCCAGGACTGATCTCTTTAGGATGGACTGGTTGGATCTCCTTGCAGTCCAAGGGACTCTCAAGAGTCTTCTCCAACATCACAGTTCAAAAGCATCCATGCTTCAGCACTCAGCTTTCTTTATAGTCCAACCCTCACATCCATACATGACCACGGGAAAAACCATAGCCTTGACGAGATGGACCTTTGTTGGCAGAGTAATGTCTCTGCTTTTGAATATGTTATCTAGGTTGGTCATAACTTTCCTTCCAAGGAGTAAGCGTCTTTTAATTTCATGGCTGCAATCACCATCTGCAGTGATTTTGGAGCCCAAAAAAATAAAGTTTCTCACTGTTTCCATTGTTTCCCCATCCATTTGGCATGAAGTGATGGGACCAGATGCCATGACCTTAGTTTTCTGAATGTTGAGTTTTAAGCCAACTTTTTCACTTTCCTCTTTCACTTTCAACAAGAGGCTTTTTAGTTCTTCTTTGCTTTCTGCCATAAGGGTGGTATCATCTGCTTATCTGATGTTATTGATATTTCTCCCAGCAATCTTGATTCCAGCTTGTGTTTCTTCCAGTCCAGTGTTTCTCATGATGTACTCTGTATGTAAGTTAAATAAGCAGGTGATAATATACAGCCTTGACGTACTCCTTTTCCTATTTGGAACCAGTCTGTTGTTTCATGTCCAGTTCTAACTGTTGCATCCTGACCTGCATATAGGTTTCTCAAGAGGCAGGTCAGGTGGTCTGGTATTCCCATCTCTTTCAGAATTTTCCACAGTTTACTGTTATCCACACAGTCAAAGGCTTTGGCATGGTGAATAAAGCAGAAATAGATGTTTTTCTGGAACTCTCTTGTTTTTTTCAATGATCCAGCGAATGTTGGCAAATTCATCTCTGGTTCCTCTGCCTTTTCTAAAACCAGCTTGAACATCAGGAAGTTCACGGTTCATGTATTGCTGAAGCCTGGCTTGGAGAATTTTGAGCATTACTTTACTAGCGTGTGAGATGAGTGCAATTGTGCGGTAGTTTGAGCATTCTTTGGCATTGCCTTTCTTTGGGATTGGAATGAAAACTGACCTTTTCCAGTCCTGTGGCCACTGCTGAGTTTTCCATGGTCCTACATTATTAAAAAAAAAAAAAAAAAAGTTAATACTTTAAGATATATACTCACTAGGATTTTAAAATTACAACATGCTCTCTTGCAGGATTCCAATTCTCTGAATTTCTATGAATATGTAACTGTAGTCTTTTCAGGGTATCTCTTGGCTTTTTGGTTTAGCAATTTAAACTCAGTTTGCCATTAACATTTCAGAAACCAAAAAGATATACACTAGCCAAATAAATGTGGAAACAAACAGAACTTTAACATACAAATTTCTTCAGTGACATCCAATACATACTGCACTCACCTCTATCTTTATAGTTAATGGCGTGGGTTAACTTGCTCCTAGTACTGGGTGACGGGGAGCGGGGGAGGTTATTCCAGTTACTTTATTTGTCCATAGAGCGTTTTGGAGAAAGTCTCCCATGAAACGTTCAGTTTATTGCTATTGCCTTTACCCCCTCCTGACAAGCTGAACAAACGTGTTCCTTTCTGTTGCTGTTGCTAAGGCTGGAGGGTGATGTTTGTGGAAGATACTCAGGTTGCCTCCTGAGGGTTCCCTTTTTAGGACTTACACATCTGGTTCAGACTGTCCTCTCCCTTTACAAAGTTTTATTCTGTGTCATTCGTGTTGACCTCTGTGACATTTCTTATTATCTTAAAACTGTTGGAGCCTTACTATAATGCTTTTGGCTCAGCAGTAAAGAATCTGCCTGCAACGCAGGAGACTTGGGTTCGATTCCTGAGTCAGGAAGATCCCCTGAAGGAGGAAATGGCAACCCACTCCAGTATTCTTACCTGGAGAATCCCATAAACAGAGGAGCCTGGCAGACTACAGTCCATGGGGTCGCAAAGAGTCAGACATGACTGAACTGAGTACATACAATGATTACACATAGGTGACCGAGCTTCTCTGAGTTTTAACCTTATCTGTAAGATATGAGTAAAAACATCTGCTTCCTCGAATCATTGAGGGGGTGAAATAATACACATGAAGCACTGAATAAAATACCCGATACATTCTAGACTTAGGAAATAGAGTCTAAACTGTATGACGTGTCCTCAAAACACTAAAAATACAGTTGGTGTCTAATCCAGCAATCCCTCTCCTGCACATATATCCAGACAAAACTCTAATTAGAAAAGAAAGCTACATGCACCCCGATGTTCAATAGTACACTGTTCACAATAGCCAAGACATGGACACCATCTAAATGTCCATTGACAGATGATTGGACAAAGATGTGTACATATATACAATGGAATATTACTCAGCCATAGAAAAAAAATGAAATAATGCCATTTGCAGCAACATGGATACATCTAGAGAGTATCATACTGAATGAAGTCAGAGAAAAATAAATATCATATGATATCACTTATATGTGGAATCTAAAATATGACAAATGAATTTTCTAACAAACAAAAACAGACTCACAGATACAGAAGGGAATTGTGGTCCCAAGGGAGAGAAGAGGGTGTGCAAGGGGAGGACTGGGAGTTTGGGATTAGCAAAGGCAAGTTATTACATATAGGATGGATAAAAAACAAGGTCCTACTGTTGTTTATATACATATATACAGGGGAACTATATTTAAAATCTTATGATAAACCACAAGGGAAACCATATGTATAACTGAATCATTTTGCTATAGGTTAGAAATCAACACAACACTGTAAATCAAGTATATGTCAATACAATTTTTAAAATGGTTTCTATTATAAATTGTATTACTACAAAAAGGCTTCATGAAGAAATTGTTTCCAAGGAGATTGAGGAAAAGTTCAGGATAACCACTGATGCAATGCCAGAACAGAAGTTTCGTACATGGAATTTAAAGTGGCTGGTTGTCAGTATGGGTTTGGCGGGTCAGAGCACCCTTGCTTCAGGGACACACAGGTAAAATGTGGGCTGGAGAGCACACCTGAGCAAAGCAGAGAACAGCGTGCATCACAGTCTTGTCACTGGCGATGGCCTGTCAATCCGCCTGTATGTCCAGTCAGTGGCTGGAGACAACGCCAGAACCAGAGAAGGCCAGTAGGAAGGGCTATTTCCTCAGGCTCCAGAAAGGCCATTTCTAACAGCTGGATGATTTGGACAAGTCTAATTTTCCTGGGTCATCTAAAACAACTGTTGAATGAATATTTTAATCTCTCTTCCCAAGGAAATAGACAATAGGAAAGTCATTTTGGGTGGGCTTTCACCACAATCAACTCTGAAAACTAGGTTTCTGAGAATAAGTTAAGAGATCATGAAATTTAGTGACAGGGATTCAAACTCCAAAAGACATGAAATTATGCATTTCGGTGATCCCTTTGTACGTTTCCTCTCCTGCGTTCGAAATAACAACCCATCTTACACTGATCTGCTTCTGTTTTCAGAAAACTGATCTGCACACAATGACTGCCAAATATACAACTGTTCTCTTTAAATGAAAGTGAAAAGTGAAAGTTAGTCACACAGTCATATCTGCCTCTTTGTGATCTCATGGACTTCAGCCCGCCAGGTTCCTCCATCCATGGAATTCTCCAGGCAAGAGTACTGGAGTGGGAAGCCATTCCCTTCTCCAGGGGATCTTCCTGAGCCAGGAATCAAACCTGGGTCTCCTGCATTGCTGGCAGATTCTTTACTGTCTGAGCCACCAGGGAAGCCCCCAAATGAAGAGGTCCCCAAAGACCTCATCTTTTTTGAGTTTCATTTTGTAATCTCGAATGCCTTTCTCTGGTTTTCCAGTATGTGCACCATGGTTTTCTTTTGGTTGGTGGTGGTCTGTGGTTAACTTTATCCTCCTTTGGTGGTTTCTCCTGGTGGCTATTTACATGGATCCCCAAAACTGGGAGAGAAGTATGTCAGGGCTGTATACTGTCACCCTGCTTATTTAACTGCAGTCCATGGGGTCACAGGTACACAACTTAGGGACTGAACGACCAAGGACATTTCATAATGGAGACTTCTGCTTGCCACGTGACCCAAGCAAATGCAAGCTGCCTCTGCCTTCGTGTGGTCTCAGTTCAGGAGATGAACCTCTGAGTTAATCCATGCCAGGCACCAGGAGTCAGTCTCCTCTCATGATCTCAGATCCTAAGGATTACAAAAAGTCACAGGTATTAGAAAATGTCAGTCAAGATCAATCAATCCATATAAACCCCTCCCCTCCTCCCAAAATAATCACAGCCACTGACACAGGATACAGGAGTCTGCCATGTTACAAATAATATGCTGCTCTTTTAGTTCCTGGGGAAGAAAGCCGTAGCGAGAGCATGGCAAAGATAGAAGCATTGCCCTCTAATTTTATGGAGCTTTCTTCTTTCTACAGAAAGAAGATAGATGATAGGTAATATTATCCTAGACATAATATTATCCTAGATACATATCCTAGATATATCCTCCTAGATAATATCCCTTTGAACACATTTTCTTCTGAAGAGACTGAAACTGACACAGGTGATGCTACTGTAAAACACTGTCCACCCTCATTCCATATCCTGGGGCTTCCTCAGTGGCTCAGGAATAAAGAATCCTACGCAATGCAGGAGACAGGTTTGATCCCTGGGTCAGGAAGATTCCCCTGGATAAGGAAAAGGCAACCCACTCCAGTATTCTTGCCTTGAGAATCCCATGAACAGAGGAGCCTGCTGGGCTACAAGTCCATGGGGTTGTAAAGAACCAGACACAACTGAGTGACTGACCGCATACAAACACACACACACACTCAATACAATACGTCGTAAAAATTCCGATGTCATAGAATGGCTGATTGTGTCTTTTATAAGGAAAAAAATGATGATTTCTCACAAAAGCTAAACATGATTTTATTCCTAGTGCCTGTTCACTTATAAAACTAAAACCTTTTGTGCAGTTGCTAAATTATCAGTTATTGAAATAATGGGGTCTTTTCACCACACTTGATTTCAGATTTACCAGGCGGCTCTGGACATGGCATCTTTCTATTAAATAACGTAAGAATAAAACACAAGATATGTGTTTTTCAGCCCAGGCTTCTGGTCTCAAAAGCAGCTTATGATATAGTATTAGAACCACCAATATATGTTTAAATACTGCTACTATGTTTCAGTTCTTTGCATGCATGCAAAGTCACTTCAGTCCTGTCTGACTGTGATCCCATGGGCTGTACCCCACCAGGCTCCTCTGTCCATGGGGATTCTCCAGGCCAGAATACTGAAATGGGTTGCCATGCCCTCCTCCAGGGGATCTTTCATATCCAGTGATCAAACCCACATCTCCTAAGTCTCCTGCATTGGCAGGCAGGTTTTTTAACACTAGCACCACCATGCCCAAAGAATAGAAATGTCTCTAGATACTGCCTCAAATTCATCCCTTCATGTTTGCAATAGCAAGGGTAACTTGGGTGGTTTTTATACAAGAAATACGTCTATGTGTTTAATTATTTACTCTGACCAAGAGCTCACTTATTGAATGACCTGATGGCTAGATTTCCTCTGACACTCCATGACTTCACAAAATCCTTAAAGAATCATTTTTCTCCACCAAATTTTAAATTAATTTTATTATAAACCAGCACATTTTTACATTCTCACTTAACCAGTATCTATACTGGGTTAGTCCCTCTGATTCTCCTTATGGATATGGTGATTACATATTAGTGACAAAGAAATGCAAACTTCCATGAGCCTGTTTTAATTAAGGCAAATGATGACTGAGGTTTTGAAACACTGTAATCAAAGGTATCTCCTTGAATGACAAGGAAGTGATACACATGTTCCTTAGCATTCTTCAGAAAACTGCTGATGACTTGATTTTACACCCAGTTATAGAAAATCAACTGGCTTGAATGTGAGGATATGATTTTGTAAAACTTAACAACTAGCATTTTCACAGAGATGCTGATTAGAAAGTGAACTTTTTCTTGGTGGGGAAAATTTTAACTTCAGCACATTCACATTATGTTCAGTTCAGTTCAGTTCAATCACTCAGTCGTGTCCGACTCTTTGCGATCCCATGAATCACAGCACGCCAGGCCTCCCTGTCCATCACCAACTCCCGGAGTTCACTCAAACTCATGTCCATTGAATCGGAGATGCCATCCAGCCATCTCATCCTCTGTCGTCTCCTTCTCCTCCTGCCCCCAATCCCTCCCAGCATCAGAGTCTTTTCCAATGAGCCAACTCTTCGCATGAGGTGACCAAAGGAGTGGAGTTTCAGCTTTAGCATCAGTCCTTCCAATGAACACCCAGGACTGATCTCCTTCAGAATGGACTGGTTGGACCTCCTTGCAGTCCAAGGGACTCTCAAGAGTCTTCTCCAACACCACAGTTCAAAAGCATCAGTTCTTCAGTGCTCAGCTTTCTTCACAGTCTAACTCTCATATCCATACATGATCACTGGAAAAACCATAGCCTTGACTAGATGGACCTTTGTTGGCAAAGTAATGTCTCTGCTTTTGAATATGCTATCTAGGTTGGTCATAACTTTCCTTCCAAGGAGTAAGCATCTTTTAATTTCATGGCTGCAATCACCATCTGCAGTGATTTTGGAGCCCAAAAAAATAAAGTCTGACACTGTTACCACTGTTTCCCCATCTATTTCCTATGAAGTGATGGGACCAGATGCCATGACCTTAGTTTTCTGAATGTTGAGCTTTAAGCCAACTTTTTCACTCTCCACTTTCACTTTCATCAAGAGGCTCTCTAGGTCCTCACTTTCTGCCATAAGGGTGGTGTCATCTGCATATCTGAGGTTATTGATATTTCTCCCAGCAATCTTGATTCCAGCTTGTGCTTCTTCCAGTCCAGCGTTTCTCATGATGTACTCTGTATATAAGTTAAATAAGCAGGGTGACAATATATAGCCTTGACGTACTCCTTTTCCTATTTGGAACCAGTCTGTTGTTCCATGTCCAGTTCTAACTGTTGCATCCTGACCTGCATATAGGTTTCTCAAGAGGCAGGTCAGGTGGTCTGGTATCCCCGTCTCTTTCAGAATTTTCCACAGTTTATTGTTATCCACACAGTCAAAGGCTTTGACATAGCCAATAAAGCAGAAATAGATGTTTTTCTGGAACTCTCTTGCTTTTTCCATGATCCAGCAGATGTTGGCAATTTGATCTCTGGTTCTTATGCCTTTTCTAAAACCAGCTTGTACATCAGGAAGTTCAGGGTTCACGTATTGCTGAAGCCTGGATTGGAGAATTTTGAGCATTACTTTACTAGTGTGTGAGAGGAGTGCAATTGTGTACACATTATGTACTCCTCAGTAGAGACAGAAATCTGTTTGTGCAGTGATATCAAGAAGTTTTGCTACTTTTCATGATTTAGAGGCAAATCAGGCAGGTTGAGTGTGAACTTCACACCAGGTTATTTTATATAATATAGCCTCAGTATATACTCAAACTTTGTTCAACTTGAAGATTTTATCCACATTTCTGATGATATAACAAATTAAATATTCAGAGAAACAATGAAAACAGTGACAGACTTTATTTTCTTGGGCTTCAAAATCACTGCAGATGGTGGCTCCAGCCATGAAATTCAAAGACACTTGCCCCTTGGAAGAAAAACTATGACAAACCTCGACAGCATATTAAAAAGCAGAGACATCTCTTTGCCAACAAAGGTCCAAATACAGAGCTATGGTTTTTCCACTGGTCATGTATGGATATAAGAGTTGGACCATAAAGAAGGATGAGCGCTGAAGAATGGATGCTTTTAAGCTGTGGTGTTGGAGAAGACTCTTGAGAGTCCCTTGGACTGCAAGGAGATCCAACCAGTCCATCCTAAAGGAGATCAGTCCTGGGTGTTCATTGGAAGGACTGATGTTGAGGCTGAAACTCCAATACTTTGGCCACTTCATGCAAAGAGCTTACTCATTGGAAAAGACTTTGATGCTGGGAGGGATTGGGGGCAGGAGGAGAAGGGGATGACAGAGGATGAGATGGTTGGATGGCATCACCGACTCAATGGGTATGGGTTTGGGTGGACTCCAGGAGTTGGTGATGCACAGGGAGGCCTGGTATGCTGCGGTTCATGGGCTTGCAAAAAAGAGTTGGACATGACTGAGTGACTGAACTGAACTGATGCTCAATTCTAGGACCCTTAACTGGTAACCTCATCAACAACCCAAGAACAAGACAGAGTGGAAGAAATTATCCAGCATGGAAGCACAGAAAAATTTAAGGCAAACTTTCCAGTTTTTCATCCATCTGTTTTCTTGCAAATTTAGTCTTTGTTTCTGAAATGAGATTTTCCAAGTCTAATCCTTTCTGCCACCTCTCTTCCCACATCTACCTCTTGTCTGATGATCTCAGCTGTGGGTCTTTATTATTGTGATTTATGCTGTTCTTCCATACTACCATTTTCTTAACTCCTTTTAGATTGTGTTGAAACATTACATTTCATTTTCATCTGTTTTTAGGGTCCATTCTTTCTGAAAAACTTCCATTGTCTCTAACAGAAACTGTTCTCCTTATATGCTCTCTTGTAACAACTGTAGAAAATTTTAATGACTAATAACATTTGTTTATTCATGTTTAGCAAATGTTTGTTGAAGGACCTGAATCTGTGTAAGGACCTAGGATATAGGAGGAAATGAGAGATAAGCTAAAACATAGAGTGAAAGGAGAACAGAGACAAATAATTGCAATAAAATATGAATAATTGATATGAAGGGTCTGTGGAAATACCACTAGAAAACGTTAGCTTGTTGAGGAGATTTAGAGAAGATTTCTCCAAAGTTCTGGGCTAGCCAGGTGACACAGTGTTAAAGAATCTACCTGCCAATGCAGGAGATGCAGAGACATGGGTTTGATCCATGGGTTGGGAATGTCCTCTGGAGAGGAAATGGATACCCACTCCAGTATTGCTGTCTGGAGAATCTCATGGACAGAGGAGCCTGGCAGGCTACAGTCCATGGGGTCACAAAGAGTTAGACACAACTGGAGTGACTTAGCATGCATAAGCCTGAGACACAGTATCGCAGAGAGGTCTGAGGTGCTGCTCCCAAGAGGTAAGGGAGGAGCCAGGATATGTAAGAGTTTTTGCAACAAAGATCAAGTAATTATAACATCAACAGATTACCATTAATTAAAGAAAACCAGACATCTCAAGTTAAGAAATTTAGTGATTTTCGACTAATGGGAAGATACAAGAGTCAGGATGACTGAAATCATTCCTTTGAAGTACACCTCAGCTCTCTGGGACAGCATCCTGTTCTTCATCCTGAGTCTCTTCAGGGTGCATTTGGGGGCGGGGAGCAATGTAGAGACTTGATGGCTACATGATCCTTTGTCTACTGCTATGACTGCAATATTTTTCATTCCAAACAGACAAAGGTGGGAAAATATCACATAGAAACTGCCTAATTAAAAAGTGCTCCTACAGGGTGGTGACTCCATTTGAAGAGAAGGGACAGATAAGGAATATTAAGAGATTTATTTGCTGTGATGAAATGGACAGAGCTGTCAAGAAAGACTACTAGATTTCAGGTTTTTAGCAATAGATTTAAGGGGAGCTATTTATGAAAATAGGGAACATTGAACTGGCACTGGTTTCGGAGGAGAAATAATGAATTCCTTTTTGAATGAGTTGAGATTGAGGAACAGAAAACCATCCAAGTGAATCTGTAGCTGGATTTACGATTCAGAAGCTCAGAAGGTAAATTTGAGCTGGGAATATAAGTGTGGGAATTATCACTAAGATGCTAATTGAGCTTTCAAACTGCGGTGCTAGAGAAAACTCTTGAGAGTCCCTTGGACAGCAAGGAGATCAAACCAGTCAATCCTAAAGGAAATCAACTCTGAATATTTATTGAAAGAGCTCAGGCTGAAATTCTTGCAGGGTATTTTGGAGAATCTCTAGGAAGACATTGAGGGTGGTGGGGAGGAATGCATGAACACAGTTTAGCTGTCAGGAATGGTGACTAAACCAATGAGATTAGTCCAAAAGAAACTTCAAACTGCTTAATTCATTCTGCATCCTTGTTTAAATCAGAAAACAATGCACTTTTAAGACAGCGATTGTTTAAAAGAGTGTTTAAGCACTTGCTATTGTGCAGGGATGTTATATGAACTTAACAACAGACAGTACTTTAGCATGGAGGCTAAGTTGCTCTCCTATCCTGTGAATGGATGTCCACTCTGGGGAGATCAAATGTCAGCCTAAAAACATCTCTTGATTCCTTGCTGCAAATTTGACCTTCAAATTTGGAAGGCAGACCTCACAACACTTTGTATGGAAATTAACAAGGTCATTTTACAATATAAGATATTTTTGTTGTTGTTGTTTAGTTGCTAAGTCCTGTCTGACTCTTTGCGACCTCATGGACTACAGCATGCCAAGCTTCCCTGTCCCTCATCATCTCCTGGAGTTTGCTCAAACTCATGTCCATTGGGTTGGCGATGCCATCCAAACAACTCATCCTTTTCTCCTCCTGCCCTCAATATTTCCCAGCATCAGGGTCTTTTCCATGAGTTGGCTCTTCACATCAGGTGGCCAAAGTATTGGAGCTTCAACATCAGTCCTTCCAATGAATATTCAGGGTTGATTTCCTTTAGGATTGATTGATTTGATCTCCTTGCTGTCAAAGGGACTCTGAAGAGTCTTCTCCAGCACCAAAATTCAAAAGCATCAATTCTTTGGAGCTCAGCCTTCTTTAGAGTACAACTCTTAACATCTGTACATGACGACTAGAAAAACCATCATGCTATCACTATACAGACCCTTGTCAGCAAAATGATGTATCTGTTTCTTAACAGGCTCTCTAGGTTTGTCATGCAACATAGATTGTAACATAAATATAGTATAATGTAATGTATAGTGGAGAAATTTATTTTAATAAGCTACAAGGTTATCTCTCTCAAGTGAAAAATTAGTGTAACATCTATAGGCTTAGAAATTTAAAAAAAAAAAAAAAGAATGCGTGCAGGTGCAGAACAGAATGTGTGTAGGTGCAGAAATATCTGTGTTCTGTGAAAAATCTGAAAGAAACCTGTGAAGTCTCATGTTCTCATAAGAACACTAACAGAGATGATGGAGGCTCGAGCATCTGGACCTTGCCCCGAGCTGTGCAAATGCTACTTAGGAGATGAATGTTAAAGGACCGCTGGCTTTGAGGTTGCTATAGAAACAACAAAGACACAGCACATACATCCCTGACTTGTGACATGATCTCCTCATCCCAGTTCCACCCCTTCCTGTCCTTCCTTCACAACATAGCTGAGCAATCTCTGTTAAACATAGACCTTATCTGATCTTGCCACATTCCATTAGTGATGGCTCCCTGTTTAGGAGAGAATCAGAATTCCTGTGACTCATAAGTGCTCTTCAAGTGGTGTCCTACCAACTTTTCTCACCTGACGTCATCACCACCCAAACACACCCTACATTCAATGGTAACAGGAGTTGGCATCTCTCAGTAGCACATGTACCCTGCTCAGACCTTCCACACCCACTTTGTTCCAGCTCATGGTTTCCCCTTTATCTTCCCAGGCCTGGTTCAAGCAATGCCTCCTCCAAGAAGCTTTCTGTGAAACATGACTGCTCTCACCACCCACTCTCATGTGTGTGCAAGAGTATGAACGTGTGCATGTGTGTGCACATGCATCAAGTCCACACACACAAAACTGCATTTTATTACCTATCGCCGTCATTCCCAGGTGGCGTAGTTGGTAAAGAATCTGCCTGCCAATGCAAGAGATGTAAGAGACTCGAGTTCAATCCCTGGATCAGGAAGATTCCTTGGAGAAGGAAATGGCAATCCACTCCAGTATTCCTGCCTGAAGAATCCCATGGAGAGAGGAGCCTGGCAGGCAACAGTTCATGGGGTCACAGAGAGTGGGACATGACTGAACATGCACACACACACATAGACCGATCACCAAGCCCATGCTTGACTATGGCATTTATCCAAGAAATTATAATTACCCAATTCTCATTTCCTTGTAGATCATGAACTACTTGAGGTTTGGTTGGTCCATATAGTAGGTCCTCAAAAGGTATTTACTGAATATTTAGGTGAATAACTGATTGACAAGGAAACCAAAGATTGGGTTGATACTAATAGACTTTGGCTGACCAAGCAACCCAGCATAGTGAAAACGCTTATGCAGGGGGGAGGATACATTGGTGTTTTTTTTTTTTGTTTTTTTTTTTTTAAGAAGTCCCTTGCTGCCCTCTGTGTCCAAATGCAAAATAGTACTACCCTCCCCTGCTGCTCCCAAAAGGTAGACTAGAGTAGACTTATTCTAGTTCTCACCAAGATTCTCCTGTCACAGCCAATTTTGTCTATTATTTTTTTATTTCAAAAATAAAATAGCACGTGGCAGAGATTCATCACAAAGACCTCATAATCATGGCTCGCTGTGGACACCTAAGAGAAGTCCCCCAGAAAGTGTCAGTGAAAACTATAAGGTTGCCTTCATGTTGGGTGTCTTTATAATGATCTTCTCAGAGATCACTCTAGACAGCAAAACAGTAAGTGGCTACAATGTGTAAGTCATAAATGAATGCTACCAAAAAGTTCAGCAAAAACTACTCTCCAAATATGTGGGAGTACACTTTCAGGGATGTCACTAAGTCACTTCTGACTCTGTGACCCCATGGACTGTAGCCCCCCAGGCTCCTCTGTCCCTGGATTCTCCAGGCAAGAATACTGGAGTGGGTTGTCATTTCCTCCTCCAGGGGATCTTGCTGACCCAGGGATCAAAGTCAGGTCTACTGCACTGGCAGGCAGATTCTTTACCATCCGAGCCATCAGGGGAGCCCTGATATACAGGGAACCTAAAAGTTCTGTATCTCTAACTACTGAGACAGGTTTGATGACCAGCTCTAGAAAATTGTAACTCTATAGTTCTCATCACAGCAAAGAGAGTGATCTAGAAAGTAGACAGGAGTTTGTGTTGAAATGCAGGTATATTAGAAAAAGCATTATTTCTAAGTGAATATAATATGGGCATGATTTGAAATATGTATTACTTGTAAATAAAGAGTTAAAGATTCCGTCTAGACATTTGGCTATTTTATCTAATTTAGAAAGTTATACCTTCTTTCTGGCCTATTTAAAAATCTTCATGGAACTTTAATCACCTGTGTTTGTCTTACATTTAGGCACCCAGTGAGTAATAGTCAAGTCTTACTAAACTGAGCAGGGAAAAATTCTTCATTTCTTTCTAATTGTCAAGGCTAGTCAAACCAACACTGCTGCCGCTAAGTCGCTTCAGTCGTGTCCGACTCTGTGTGACCCCACAGACGGCAGCTAGTTCTAAGCTCCCAAAAGTGGATACACCTTAGATTTTTTTTACCTGTGTGTATATAAATTTTACCAGTTCTTAAAAACTGAAAAACTTGAACTTAATGCTTCTGCTTTATTTTTAATTAAAGGCTATTTTATTGGTATATGATCACTTCACAGGGAAAGGTAAATTGGGCATTGACTGAGTTCCCAATCAACCTCTTAGATAATTTACAACAATCTCACAATCTTTTTTAGGGGAAAAGAGGCGTCATTTGAGACCCAGGATGCGGAGGCTCAGAGAGGTTAAATAACTGAGCCAGCCACCAATGAATCTGTAGTCACGGTCTGCGTGTTTACCTCCCAGAAAGAGAAACGTGGCTCTCACTGAAAAAAACAGCAGTTTATTCATGAATCTAAACTCTGCAGTCTGAAAAATTAAATGCATGCCACTCAATTCTGGTGGTATGCAACAGAATATTTTCCTGTATCTCTTTACTATGTTTCCAGATAATTTGCAGATTAGTTTAAATGCATGTCTTAGTACGACATTGTTTCCTGTCCCATTTTATTAACTCTGAATGCCTTTCTGTGCGTCACTGCCCACGATCTCTCTTTCTCTAATTGTACTGTCTCTTTTGCAAAATTTACTGCTTCTGAGAATGTGTGTAACAGACACATTTTTTACCCTGTGTAACTCTAGATGAAATGTCTACCATCTAATAGTGCAATCAGATCTGCCCTTCTAAGCCAAAGAGCAGTGGAGGAAGGGAACCTGGAGGCCCATGGCACCTGTCCTTCTTGCTACTTAGTAATGCATCTTTGCACAAAACAGGTGTTTTGTTTAAACCTGTCTCAACTCCAGTTGCTCACTCTCCTCCACCTCCAATCACTCATCTCTCTTTTCTGACCTAACAGTTGGTTAATGGGGAAAATATGACCCAGGTGCCCATGTGCTGCCTTTTAAAAAGGCAATAAACCATCAGAATTGGCTGACTTCCCATCAAAAACTTCTCAACAAACTTTTGCTGAAATGGCAGCAGGCAGAGACCTTAGCAGATGGACTGTGGATCCACATGCCCATTTGGGGACGCTCACAAGAGGGAAACCCACGTGGCTTTTGCCACTCATTTATCATTTCCACGCCTGTAGCAGACCCACGGAAAAAAGGTATTCTCAGATGTCCCCAAATTACATCCTCTGAAATCAATTTCAGTTACCACTTAGTGATTTGGGGTCAGTATCTAGCCTGCAAGGTGGTCCTTTTGGGGTCTCTGTCCATAAATAAATCTCCCCCTCAATTTAACAAAGACAAAGCTCTCAATGAACTCTGTTCAGACTGAACACAGTATAATTTACTTTTCAATTTCACACCCAAAGATTCTGTAATGGGGGGAATGTAGGCGGTTAAGTTTGCAGTCATACCAAATGGGTTTTTAATATTTAAAATCCATCTGTTTACTTACAAAGAGTAAATGCCTGGAAATGAGGCTTCTGAAATGCAAATGAAGAGCTGCAAGACTTATTTCTGCTTGGGAAAACTCAATGCTTTCCTGACAAAAGGGAGTCATAATAGCTCCTGTGGAATCCAATAATATTACAAATGATGTTTGATCCAATAGTGCATGATATGTGTACGGGGAAATCTGTGGTCTCTTGTTTGCTATGACTGCGTCATGAAATGCTTCACGAATGTGTGGAAAGAGAGATTCACATTAGCAAGGCATTTTGAAAACTGACAGCTGAAACAATTCCGGGATGTCTTGGCTTCTTGAAACAGCTAAACAGTCAGTCAGTGTTTCAGAAAAAGCAGTGTAATTTCTATTGCTGCTCACGGAGGACCACTGTGAAGGTACGCCTCTGCTGTAATAGGTTTAACCAGGATTTAGCCTCATTCTTTGTTATTGTTGCTTAACGTTGAGAAATCAAAGTTGACTTTTAGGAAGTCACTGTTCTCAGTACATGATTTCATAAAGAATCACAATAATACAGTTTTTAATAAAGTATGCCCTGGTGGTAAAGAACCCGCCTGCCAGTGCAGGAGACATAAGAAACATGGGTTTGATCTTTGTTGGGCAGATCCCCTGGAGGGCACAGCAACCCACTCCAGTGTTCTTGCCTGGAGAATCCCATGGACAGAGGAGCCTGGCGGGCTGCAGTCCATGGGGTCACACAGAATCAGACACAACGGAAGCAATTTAGCACACACATTAATATCCAAAAGTTAAAAATTGCTAGGTCTGTAAATAAATGTTATGATGAAATTTTCAGATAATCTGCTATGCCTTCAGTAAAAGTTACTAGCATTAAAACTCAGCCAGATACACCCTGATTGGTAGCTTTTCTCAGAAACCCTTAAACATTGTTATTTCACTACCTAATAGAGCAAGGGGCTTCCCTAGGGGCTCGGACAGTAAACAATGTGCCTACAATGTGGGAGATATGGGTTCAATTCCTGGGTCAGGAAGATCCCCTGGAGAAGGGAATGGCTACCCACTCCAGTATTCTTGCCTGGAGAATTCCATGAACAGAGGAGTCTGGCCGACTATGGTCCATGGGGTCGCAAAGAGTCAGACACGACTGAGCAACTAACACAATAAAAACAATAGAGTAAGACCATCAAATCTGAATACCCTTTGTTTAAATAATCCCCTTTTGGTTCTTGAAAAATGATATGATACTTAGCATGACAGTGATATTGACCACTGTCTTAAATCTCCAAGTATATAATGGCCAATCTGATAGACATTCATTTCTCATTCATATAAAGTCCCAAACCAGTTTTCCTGATTGACAGAAAATTCATTTCCCAGTGGCAAGTTACTTGCTTGTCGGAACCAATGCCTCTTCCGTCTCATGACTCCATCACCTCCATCGTGTACCACTTCTCAACTCTTTGACTTGGAAATGATTCAGGACACTTCACTCTTTATTTTGCAGTTGAATAGTAGTCCCATAGGTGCAAGGGGGCTGGGAATGGTGTCTGTTAGACAAAAGATTCCTAGGAAACCCTGCACCCTGAAGGGGCAGCAAGACCCTTTGCAAGACAATCCTTCATTCTCTGGGAGGGAGGGCACTCCTTCTTCAATTGTGGTCTCTTCTGCATTACAATCTGGGCTTCCCAGGTGGCACTAGTGGTAAAGAACCCACCTGCCAATGTGGGAGACACAGGTTCAATCCCCGGGTCGGGGAGATCCCCTGGAGAAGGGAATGGCTACCCACTCCAGTATTCGTGCCTGGAGAATCCCATGGACAGAGGAGCCTGGTGGGCGATAGTCCATGGGATTGCAGAGTCGGACATGACTGAACAACTAAGCAACACATCAGATAATGTACGTGAATGTTAATATGATGTGAGATTCCTGGTAGATAATAACTTATACATTCTATCAAATGGCAGACGCACTGATCCCTAAGCCTCCCGTGCATTATTTCACCATCCTTGAAACAGCTCTTAAGAGAAACTGAAGTGACACCACTCTGAGGTAGATGAATATCCTGCCTACTATGGCAGCAGAACGGAGAAGGCAATGGCACCCCACTCCAGTACTCTTGCCTGGAAAATCCCATGGACGGAGGAGCCTGGTAGGCTGCAGTCCATGGGGTTGCTAAGAGTCGGGCACGACTGAGCGACTTCATTTTCACTTTTCACTTTCATGCATTGGAGAAGGAAATGGCAATCCACTCCAGTGTTCTTGCCTGGAGAATCCCAGGGACGGGGGAGCCTGATGGGCTGCCGTCTATGGGGTCGCACAGAGTCGGACATGACTGAAGCGACTTAGCAGCAGCATGGCAGCAGAAAGTGTTTGGTAAAGCGAGATTTTACTCCATTAAAAGAAAAAAAAAAAACCTTTAAGTGTTTAATGTTAGGAGTCAGACATTTTAACTTATATCAATGACTATTTCTTTATCTCCACTCATGGTAACTCTTCTATGACATATTTGTACATCATCTTTATCACTTTTATGGCAAGACCTCCATAATGTCTGAGAAAGTCTTTACTGTAATACTTTTGCTCAAAACTAGTTTTTCAAGTGTAAAGTGTTAAATCCTAGTTCTACTTTGATGCTAAATATTTACTATCTATGTAAATTTCAGAATTTTATAGATTTCAATTTTCTTTTCCACAGTCCTACTCAATTTAGTATATCTTCTTACATATTAAAGAATAATTTTATTTGCCAAAGGATCTCAAAACATGATTACTTTTAAAAACAGCCTCTTGTGGGGTTTTTGTTGTTGTTGTATTTAGTTGCTAAGTCACGTCCAGCTCTTTGTGACCCCATAGACAGTAGCTGGCCAGGCTTCTCTGTCCATGGGATTTCCCAGGCAAGGATACCGGAGTGGGTTGACATTTCCTCCTCCAGGGGCTCTTCCTGACCCAGGGATTAAACCCACATCTCTTGTGCCTCCTGCACTGGCAGGCAGATTCTTTATCACTGCACTACCTGGGAAACCCATATTATGTTTTAATTTTATCCAGATTTTAAAAATCAGATATAAATCCAGTTTATTTATATTATAAATCAAAGCAGACATATATATTTCATATCACTGGGGAAATACCATTTTTTGACTATTTGTGGGTTTGGGATAAACAATATTCCATGGAGAAATCACAGGACAGTGTTAGAAATGCCCATTTTCATACCTTTTTAAGTGAGACTTTTAAGAAACATGAGTCATTATAAACTAAGCGTACCTACTTCTCCTGAAGTCCTTGGGGACCCTGGCCTCATACCACTGACATACGAAGGCCTGTGAATAGGAATCAATGATTCAATCTGGTGAAAGACCACATTTAAAAAACCCTGTATACATACTCCCTATCTAGACATTCCTCTGGTCCAGACCAACAGAGAGAAAGCCTAGCTAAGAGAGAAATATAGAGCATGCTGTTGCTGTTTAGTTGCTCAGCCATGTCTGACTCTTTGCAACCCCATGGACTGTAACCCACCAGGCTCCTCTGTCCATGCAGTTCTCCAGGCAAGAATACTGGAGCAGGTTGCCATTTCCTCCTCCAGGGAGCTTCCCAACCCAGGGATCGAACCCACATCTCCTGCATCACAGGTGGATTCTGAGACACCAGGGAAGCCCATATTTAAAGTATACATTTAGGCTAATAAAGTGCATGAAAGGAAGGTAACAGCAGAGTTCATAAATGTCTTTAGTGATGAATCGACTGCAAATTAGTTTTTCCATGTCCCATCAAAATGCCATCCATCTTTCTACCTAGCTACCTACCTTTCTACCTAGCTACCTACCTACCTCATTATGTGTGTGTAGGTTTGGGGAATAACAAGTAAACATATATAGAACATATTGTTATTCAAATTTCTACAGAATTATTTTTCAGTTGAGTACTTTTATTTGAGGCAAAATTTACATAATTATCACTGAATTGGGTTTTATTTTTTCAGTACTGACATTGCTCTTTCATAAAATGAAAAACAGCAATTGGAGCAAATGTATAATTTGCAAAAATTATCCTCTTTTAACCTTGTGTGAAAACTCCAAAAATTAATTGCTTAAGTCAATGCTAACCATTTAGCAAAATGAATGAGATTATTAGCTACTCAAATATTGCCTGATTTTATTCACGTTCTAAGGTATTGCCCCATTAGCATCCACCCACATGGGCAGGAATCTCAAAAGTAATGAATTTGTCACCAGGGCCACTGCTGGGGTGTGACACTGCCTCTGTTCTCTGCACACTCTTATCCAGTTTTCTTTATTGTAACATGATTGCTTGTCATCCGATTCTACAAATTACATTATACCAAGTTACTGTAGTGAAGCCTGTTACAAATCAAAATCCTTGTTATCTCTATACTGGAGTTAATATAGTTGTTCTTTTTGTTTCTTACCAACCCTGGAGACATACATTAGGAAACACTTCAGGCTCAGCATCTTCCGTGCCATTCAATAATAGTTATTTGTGCTTTGCTAGAGGTAGAAGAGAGCTTACATTATCTTGCTTTGGGCGAAAACTATGTAGCAATTACAGTGCAGGCCAGAGTTCAAGTTTTCTATGAAGTAAAATTCTGGTCAGGAAGGATTTGATAATCTAAATAAACCAGTGCCCGCAATTTGAGTCACTGAGACCTCACAACAAGGGAATATCCACATTCAGTCAAGTTTAATTTGTTGAAAACATAGCATGGAGACAGGGCTTTGAAGCCTTTCAGCACACATTCAGAGAACACTAGACTATCAATAAGACTGCTTCAGTGCAGAGACGCTAATTAAGCCACACAAAAAGCATCTGATCATTCTTTACTGTTCTATTAACATGTCCCCTTCCTCCACAAAACTTACGAAAGCCCCAGGCAATCAGAGTCCTAGTTTGAATGCTGCTGTCTTTATTTTATTTTAAGGTAGGATATTTGGGTCACATTTCAGTTGTGAATGTTGGAGAAAATTTTGCTCCTTCAAATGTTCTGTCTCCATAGCATTTTCTTCCATTGTCAAATAATCACATCTGTCATGACATCACCACCTTTGGTATTTAGGAACAGAAGGCAAATTCCCTGGCCTGATTGCATGAAAAAATGATCTCTGGCTGCACAATATATAATTTAAACAATAGAAAAGCTGCTTCTTCTTTGAAACAAACAGACCATCTGCTTTGGCTAAGCTAAACAGATTTGAAAACAGCAAAATTCTAAAATGCGTGGTCCAGACATACCGACTGTGGCTATTTTTTTTTCCTTGAAACATCAGCTGAGACACCTGTCTTTTTTCCCTAGAAGTTTGAAACAAGTGACATCTCTATACTTTTCTTGGGGCTTCCCTGGTGGCTCAGATGGTAAAGAATCTGCTTGCTGTGCATAAGACCTGGGTTCGATCCCTGGGTAAGAAAGATCCCCTCAAGAAGGGATGGCTACTCACTCCAGTATTCTTGCCTGGAAAATCCCATCGACAGAGGAGCCTGGCAGGCTATGGTCAATGGAATTGCAGAGAGTCAGATACAACTGAACAACTAACACTTTCTTGGGTTTCCCTGGTGACTCAGATGGTAAAGAATCTGCTTGCAATGTGGGAGACCTGGATTCGACCCCAGGGTTGGGAGGAAAATCAAATGACACACCCTTCTTTTTTTTCCTTAGAAGTTTGAAACAAGTGACCTCTCTATAACACTCATAATTATTTCTTGCTTTCCAAATTCCAAGTGGCTCACATCCAACGGCAAAGTAGAATGAGGATTTGGAAGATAGCTGCCATGAGAAATAGGCTGTGGGCTGCACCGTGCATGCCAGGCTCTTGATTACCGCGCTAAGTAGCCAGAAACCCATCATGCAGAGCCCAAGGCTAGTTTGGCCCTTTCACTTGTAAGAGACACAGAGTGAACAATCAACAGCTAAACGCTCTGTCTCCTGCAGCACTCAGCATTTATTCCTTCAAGTTTTAGTCACTAAGTCATTTCCGACTCTTCTGCAACGCCATGGACTGTAGCCCACCAGGCTCCTCTGTCCATGGGATTTCCCAGGCAAGCATACTGGAGTGGGTTGGCATTTCCTTATCTGTGGGATCTTCCTGACCCAAGGATCAAACCCGGGTCTCCTGCATGGCAGGCAGATTCTTTACCATCTGAGCCACCAGTATTTCTAAGTTTCATGGAGGGGTTTCAATAGTTTTAAATAATTGGATACCTACCATCCTTTTAAAAAATAAATACTTGGACAAATTCTTTTTTAAAATCAATCAGAAATCTCACAGTTTTTTCTTCTTCCTTACTTATGCTTTTGATTCCAATATCCTTATAAATTTTTTGCTTATAAGCCTATTGTTTATCCTACTACCTGCAACAAAAATATATTAGTCATTAACATTTATCACTTTATCAACATTTCAAATTGATCCTTTTTTAATGTTGTACCACAGTAAGACTCAAGTTTTTCAACTAACATTGTGTTGAACTGAGTCATCCATGGATTTTTCATGCTAGAATACTGGAGTGGATTGCCATTCCCCCCTCCAGGGGATCTTCCCCACCCAGGGATTGAACCCATGTCTCCTACACTGGCAGATGGATTCTTTAAGGTTGAGCTGAATCCACCTGCCAATGCAGGAGACATAAGAGACACAGGTTTGATCTCTGGGTGGGGAAGATCCCCTGGAGGATAACATGGCAACCCCCTCTAGAATTCTTGCCTGGAGAATCCCCATGGACAATCTGGCAGGCTACAGTCCATGGGGTTGCAAAGAGTCAGACATGACTGAAGTGACTTAGCACGCACTGGTGAAAGTGAAGTCGCTCAGTTGTGTCTGACTCTTTGCAACCCCATGGACTGTAGCCTACCAGGTTCCTCTATCCATGGGATTTTCCAGGCAAGAATGGAGTGGGTTGCCGTTGCCTTCTCCAGGAGATCTTCCCCACCCAGGGATTGATCCCAGGTCTCCTGCATCATAGGCACACGCTTTACCATCTGAGCCACCAGAGAAGCATGAATCGTAAGGAAGAATAAAAACCACACCTTTCTTTTGTAATGCAGAATGACATTTGTGAAAGGGAGCCATCTAACAACTGCTGTGCATCCTAAATGGGTGATTTTATTTATTTATTTTTTTTATAATGGATATTTTATTTTATTTTATTTTTTAATTTTATTTTATTTTTAAACTTTACATAATTGTATTTGTTTTGCCAAATATCAAAATGAATCCATCACAGGTATACATGTGCTCCCCATCCTGAACCCTCCTCCCTCCTCCCTCCCCATACCATCCCTCTGGGTCGTCCCAGTGCACTAGCCCCAAGCATCCAGTATTGCGCATTGAACCTGGACTGGCATCTCGTTTCATACATGATATTTTACATGTTTCAATGCCATTCTCCCAAATCTTCCCACCCTCTCCCTCTCCCACAGAGTCCATAAGACTGTTCCATACATCAGTGTCTCTTTTGCTGTCTCGTACACAGGGTTATTGTTATCATCTTTCTAAATTCCATATATATGCGTTAGTATACTGTATTGATGTTTTTCCTTCTGGCTTACTTCACTCTGTATAACAGGCTCCAGTTTCATCCACCTCATTAGAACTGATTCAAATGTATTCTTTTTAATGGCTGAGTAATACTCCATTGTGTATATGTACCACAGCTTTCTTATCCATTCATCTGCTGATAGACATCTAGGTTGCTTCCATGTCCTGGCTATTATAAACAGTGCTGCGATGAACATTGGGGTACACATGTCTCTTTCCCTTCTGGTTTCCTCAGTGTGTATGCCCAGCAGTGGGAATGGGCGATTTTAGAAAATAAGTATGTATTGAATTTGAAGTCCTGGAAATTCTCTTAAAACCATGGGCCCAATTAACCTTAGTACATGGGGCTCATGAACACACCAGCTCTGGCAAGCCGGTTAATTCCAGTGGATCTGTGGTTTCTGTGCTACTAGACCAAACAAATTATGTACTGCTCCTTTATAAATGCAGATTTTATGTAATTAATACAGTGCAATGGAAACCTTATTTTGGCATCATGTATCATGTTACATCACTGGTGCATCACAAGAACATCAAACCAGTCAATCCTAAAGGAAATCAACCCTGAACATTCACGGGAAGGACTGGTGCTGAAGCTGAAGCTCCAATACTTTGGCCCCTGATGCAAATAACTGATTCATTGGAAAAGACCCTGATGCTGGGAAAGATTGAGGGAAGGAGGAAAAGAGGGTGACAGAGGATGAGATGGTTGGATGGCATCACCGACCCAATGGATATGAGTTTGAGCAAGCTCCGGGAGAGAAGGAAGGACAGGGAATCCTGGCATTCTGCAGTCCATGGGATCGCAAAGAGTTGGACACGAATGAGCAATTGAACGACAACAAATCATCCTTACAAAATGTAAAACTCTCAACACATGGGGGTTCTTAAAAAAAAAGGACTCTCATGTGCAAAAGAAAAATTAGACAAGATGGTTTGGATGGCCTAACTTGGTAAAGAAATTTGGAGTACAGCTGAGTTAAGAATAAAACTCTTCTTGTTCCATATTCTATCATTAACAAACAACAATTTATCTCCATTAATCATCTAAATATTAGTCCAATTGTATGAAAGTGAAAGTTTCGAGTCTTTGCAACCTATGGACTATATAGTCCCTGGAATTCTCCAGGCCAGTATACTGGAGTAGGTAGCCTTTCCCTTCTCCAGGGTATCTTCCCTATGCAGGAATTGAACCCAGGTCTCCTGCATTGCAGGCAGATTCTTTACCAGCTGAGCCACAAGGGGAAGCCCAATCCAATCATATACTGATCTTTAAAAATTTTAAGATACAGTTATGACTTCTTGAGAACGTTTTTCCTTTCTTAGCATTTTCACTATTTCTCTTCTGTAAAGCTCACTGTAGCCCTACCATCTGGCAAGTGTGTCTGGTGCCCGCAAGGAGGATCATTAACTCTGCTCCTCTCAGAAACGCAGGTGTGGTTTATCTGAGCGTGGCATCACTAAGCTAGAAAACATTACTTCCCCATTTAGCCACTGCCTATAATGGATGTGTTCCTTCTCACCCAATTTAGCAGCTAATTAAAGTGTCTCTAAAAAGAAATCTCTTTTTCCTTTTCTGAAAGAATTTTCTATTAAAAGTTTGGGACAATACAAGGCAAAATTTGAAAACAACAAAATCAACAGGGAAAAAGACACATTGGATAAAAGACTGTTAGGTGAAATATACAAAGAACTCAAAGTCAATAGTAAGAAAACAAACTACCTGTGTAAACAAAAAAAAAAAAAAAATAGGCAACACCCTTAACGGACACTTAACCAACGAAGATATACAGATGGTAAATAAGCACATAAAAGATGCTCCAGTCATATGTCATCAGGGAAATGCAAAGTAAAACATAGTAAGACACCACTCTACTGCAATCAGAATGAACAGTTCTGAGAATGCTGACCACACCAAATGCTGGCAAAACTGTGGAGCAACAGGAAGTCTCATTCACTGCTGGTGGGGCTACAAACAGGAGCAGCCACTTTGGAAGATGGTTGGCAGTTGCTTAGAAAAACTAAACGCACTCTTACCGCACTACCCAGCAATCCTACTCCCTGGTATTTACTCAAACGAGTTGAAAACTTATGTCCACACAAATATCTGTGTTTGTAGCAGCTTTCTTCATAATGGTCAAAGCCTGGAGGCAACTACAATGGCCTGCAGTATGTGAACAAATAGATAAACTGTGTTACATCCAGACTGTTGTTGTTGTTTACTTGCTAAGCTGTGTCGGACTCTCCGTGACCCCATGGACCGTAGCCTGCCAGGCTCCTCTGTCCATGGAATTTCCCAAGCAAGAATACTGGAGTGGGTTGCCATTTTCTCCTCCAGGGGGTCTTTCTGACCCAAGGATCGAACCCACATCTCCTGCGGCTCCTGCATTGCAGGTGGATTCTTTACTGCTGAGCCACGAGGGAACCTTACATCCAGATAATGGAGTATTCCCATTAGGGCTAAAAAGAATTAGACTATCAAGCCATGAAAACACATGGAGTAAACAAACACATATTTCTAAGTGAAAGCTCTGAAGATACTAAATAATGTAAGATTCCAAGTATATGACATCCTGCTGCTGCTGCTGCTGCTGCTGCTGCTGCTAGGTTGCTTCAGTCGTGTCCGACTCTGTGCGACCCCATAGACGGCAGCCCACCAGGCTCCCCCATGCCTGGGATTCTCCAGGCAAGAACACTGGAGTGGGTTGCCATTGCCTTCTCCAATGCATGAAAATGAAAAGTGAAAGTGAAGCTGCTCAGTCGTGCCCGACTCTTAGCAACCCCATGGTCTGCAGCCTACCAGGCCCCTCCATCCATGGGATTTTCCAGGCAAGAGTACTGGAGTGGGGTGCCATTGCCTTCTCCATATGACATAATAGGGAAGGCAAAATTCTGCAGACAATAAAAAGATCAGGTGGCTACCAGCAGTGAGAAAAGGGTTGAATAGGCAGGGCACAGAGGACTTACAGGGCAGCAAAAAATATATGGTATGATACTATAATGATGGATCCCTGCATTGTACACTCATCTAAACCCATGCACTATTCAACACCAGGAGTCAACCCTAAAGCAAACTGCAGACTTCAGGAGAGTATGGTGTGTCCATGTAGGTTCATCAGTTCTAAGAAACATACCATCTGGTGGGGAGGTTGATAATGGAAGAGGCTATGCATGTGTGCAGGTAGGGATATATTGAAAAACTACCTATATTCCTGCTAATTATGCTGTTAACCTATTTAAAACAGCTCTCAAATATAGTGTCTAAATTTTTTCTTTATGGTTAAGAGATAAATTTCTAAAGTCTTTCCTGGCTCTAATGCCTTAGGAGAGATGTTTTAAAAATTTGACCACCCTATTTTTTTCCAGTAAAACAAAGTGGTATATGATGGGAAATATCATTAAAAAGTTGTTTTCCTATTGAAATACATTTGGTTTATAGCCATGATAGAGTAACTAATACTAGCTTTATCTTTCTGCCATTTAAAAATAAAACCTAGAGAACTGGACAAATACATGAAAGAGTTTCAATAATGGAAACAGGCAGCCCAGAGCTGTGATCCTGAAAAAGGGACTAATGGGGTGAGTTCATTGTTTTCTGCCTAGAAGCCCATTTAGAACCACAGTGAAGGAAAGGGAGATCCTGATACAGTACAGAAGGTTTGCTGGACTGAAGGAAGATGGATCAGGGTTAAAGGAGATCAAAGTGACTGATATCTAAGGAGTAGCATAACGGAGAAAAAGAAACAACTGTGCAGAGAAAAGCCCCCCAGAATCCGCATAGAGGTTCTTGTGAGTATTTTGCCAAATAGTCAGCTGATATACATATATTAAAAAACTAACATATGACTCTACAATCCCAATCCTGGACATTTATCCAGAGAAAATCGTGGTTCAAAACAATACATGCACCCCAGTGTTCATGGCAGCACTGTTTACAATAGCCAAGACAAGGAAGCAACCTAAATAACCATGAACAGATGAGTGGATAGAGAAGATTTGGAATATACATACAATGGAATATTACTCAGTCATAAAAAAGAATGCCATTTGCAGCAACACAGATGGGCCTGGAGATTATCATAGTAAGTCAGACAGAGAAAGACAAATACCATATGATATCGCTTATGTGTTGGATCTTAAAAAATGATACAAATGATTATTTACAAAACAGAAACAGATTCACTGACTTACACAAAGGACTTCTGGTTACCAGGGGGGAAGGTGGGCGGAAGGGATAGAATGGAAGTTTGGAATTGACATGTACACACTGCTGTATTTAAAATGGACAATCAAGAAGAACCTACTACATAGCACAGGAACTCTGCTCAATGCTCTGTAGTAACCTAAATGGGAAATTTTGAAAAAGAATAGACACATGTATATGTATAACTGGATCACTTTGGTATACACCTGAAACTACCACAACATTGTCAATGAACGATACTCCAATAGAAAATTTAAAAACAACTTAATTCTAAGCAAACAGCAACTATTAATTCTAGGGCTCAGTCAGGGGAACAATTGCCAAGATGGCAGAGGCATAAGAGATATTCGCACTTGGCCAACTGAAGTGGATAAAACCTCATTAAAAATGCAGGCATTAGGACAGACATGTCAAGGAGTTGCAAAGGCAACTCCAAACTGACTATATTAAAGCTTAAAAATCAGCCTTGAAAATGTCAAGATGGTCCCCGAGTGACTTAAATATCTGCCAGAACAAAACCTGCTCCTTGGTAAAGGAAGACAACAAAAATTAAGTTACTTGTCAATGTGAAAAGCATAATATCCATCCAATTAAAAATTATTAGAAATGTGAAGATACAGTAAATTGTGATTTATAGTCAAGAAGAACATTAGTTAATAGGATTAAAACCAGAAAGATGCAATTGGCAAAAAACAACTTTAAGACAGATCAAGAAGGTTGATGCTATTATTCAAATATTCTGTATCATTAAATTTTTTGCCTATTTCTCTATGAAGTACTGATACAAGAGGATGTCATCTTCAATTATAACTGTGTATTTACCAGTTTTTTCTTTTGCTTCTGTTGTCTTATTTTTCTTATGTGTATTCAAGTTGTGTTATTACGTACACACACATTTAGAATTGTTATGTCTCCTTGATTAATTGACCTTTCATCATTATGAAATATTCTTATTTATGTCAGCTGATATTTTTTATTCTAAAGTCCACTATGCTTGATATTAATATAAATACTCTGGCTTTCTTAGGATTTGCTTTTTGTATGTCAAATCTTTTTGCATCTGTTACGTTAAAGTACAATTCTTATAGACAATATATGGTTTATTGCTTTTTTTTTTCCTTGTGTCCAATCAGATAATCTCTTTTAATGGGAGTATTTGGACAATTTTCATTTAATATAAAATTCAGTCTGGTTTAGTTTAAAACTACCCTCTTAACATTCTGTCTTTGATCCAGCTGTTCTTTATTCCCTTCTCTTTCCCTAACTTCTTGCAGATTGAGTGTTTTCATATTGTCTTTTCTATTGATTTATGAACTCTTCAATTTTGTTTACTTTTATAGTTTTAAACTTTAAATACAGTTCTTTGATTTATCACAGTTTATTTGGAAGTAGTGTCTTGTATCAGTATACCTAAAATAAGGCCCCTCCCATTTTACAATAGTTGCTATACATTTTACTGCTTCCCACTCATTTTAGAAGACCAACGTTATCCTTGATTCTAAAACTAGGCAAAAACATTATAAGTAAGTAACACTCCAATTTTCCTCATGAATATATTGTGTTGGCCAAAAGTTTTGTTCAGCTGGCAAACTTTTTGGCCAATCAGTTCAGTGCACTCACTAAGTCGTGTCCGACTCTTTGCAACCCCATGAATCGCAGCACGCCAGGCCTCCCTCTCCATCACCAACTCCTGGAGTTCACACAAACTCACGACCATCGAGTCGGTGATGCCATCCAACCATCTCATCCTCCGTCGTCCCCTTCTCCTCCTGCCCCCAATCCCTCCCAGCATCAGAGTCTTTTCCAATGAGTCAACTCTTTGCATGAGGTGGCCAAAGTAGTGGAGTTTCAGCTTTAGCATCATTACTTACAAAGAAATCCCAGGGCTGATGTTCTTCAGAATGGACTGGTTGGATCTCCTTGCAGTCCAAAGGACTCTCAAGAGTCTTCTCCAACACCACAGTTCAAAAGCATCAATTCTTCGGTGCTCAACCTTCTTCACAGTCCAACTCTCACATCCATACATGATCACTGGAAAAACCATAGCCTTGACTAGATGGACCTTTCTTGGCAAAGTAATGTCTCTGCTTTTGAATATGCTATCTAGGTTGGTCATAACTTTCCTTCCAAGGAGTAAGCATCTTTTAATTTCATGGCTGCAGTCACCATCTGCAGTGATTTTGGAGCCCAAAGAAAATAAAGTCTGACACTGTTTCCACTGTTTCCCCATCTATTTCCCATGAAGTGATGGGACCAGATGCCATGATCTTAGTTTTCTGAATGTTGAGCTTTAAGCCAACTTTTTCACTCTCCTCTTTCACTTTCATCAGAGGCTTTTTAGTTCCTCTTCACTTTCTGCCATAAGGGTGGTGTCATCTGCATATCTGAGGTTATTGATATTTCTCCCAGGAATCTTGATACCAGTTTGTGCTTCCTCCAGCCCAGCGTTTCTCATTATGTACTCCGCATATAAGTCAAATAAGCAGGGCGACAATATACAGCCTTGACGTACTCCTTTTCCTATTTGGAACCAGTCTGTTGTTCCATGTCCAATTCCAACTGTTGCTTCCTGACCTGCATACAGATTTCTCAGGAGGCAGGTGAAGTGGTATGATATTCCCATCTCCTTAAGAACTTTCCACAGTTTATTGTGATCCAAATGGTCAAAGACTTTGGCATAGTCAATAAAACAGAAATAGATGTTTTTCTGGAACTCTCTTGCTTTTTTGATGATCCAGCAGATGTTGGCAATTTGATCTCTGGTTCCTCTGCCTTTTCTAAAACCAGCTTGAACATCTGTAAGTTCATAGTTCATGTATTGCTGAAGCCTGGCTTGGATAATTTTGAGCATTACTTTACTAGCAAGTGAGATGAGTGCAATTGTGCAGTAGTTTGAGCATTCTTTGGCATTACCTTTCTTTGGGATTGGAATGAAGACTGACCTTTTCCAGTCCTGTGGCCACTGCTGAGTTTTCCAAATTTGCTGGCATATTGAGTGAAGCCCTTTCTCAGCATTATCTTTTAGGATGTGAAATAGCTCAACTAGAATTTCATCACCTCCGCTAGCTTTGTTCGTAGTGATGCTTTCTAAGACCCACTTTACTTCACATTCCAGGATGTCTGGCTCTAGGTGAGTGATCACACCATCGTGAATATCTGAATGGAGAATTCAAAAGAATAGCAAGGAGAGATAAGAAAGCTTTCCTCAGTGATCAATGCAAAGAAATAGAGGAAAACAACAGAATGGGAAAGACTAGAGATCTCTTGAAACAAATTAGAGATACCAAGGGAACATTTCATGCAAAGATGGGCTTGATAAAGGACAGAAATGGTATGGACCTAACAGAAGCAGAAGATATTAAGAAGAGGTGGCAAGAATACACAGAAGAACTGTACAAAGCTTTAGTTCAGTTCAATTGCTCAGTCATGTCAAACTCTTTCTCATCCCATGGACTGCAGCATGCCAGGCTTCCCTGTCCATCATAAATTCCCAGAGTTTACTCAAACTCATCTCCATCCAGTCAGTGATACTATCCAACCATCTCATCTTCTATCATCCCGTTCTGCCCCCACCCTCAATCATTCCCAGCATCAGGGTTTTTTCCAATAACTCAGCTCTTCGCATCAGGTGGCCAAAGAATTGCAGTTTCAGCTTCAGCATCAGTCCCTTCCAATGAACACCCAGGACTGATCTCCTTTAGGATGGACTGGTTGGATCTCCTTGCGGTCCAAGGGACTCTCAAGAGTGTTCTCCAATACCACAGTTTTAAAGCATCAATTCTTCGGTGCTCAGCTTTCTTTATAGTCCAACTCTCACATTCATACATGACTACTGGAAAAACCATAGCTTTGATTAGACAGACTTTGCTGGCAAAGTAATGTCTCTGTTTTTTAACATGCTGTCTAGGTTGGTCATACCTTTTCTTCTTTTAATTTCATGACTGCAGTCACCATCTACAGTGATTTTGAAGCCCAAGAAAATAAAGTTTCTCACTGTTTCCATTGTTTCCCCATCCATATGCCATGAGGTGATGGGACCAGATGCCATGATCTTAGTTTTCTGAATGTTGAGTTTAAGCCAACTTTTTCACTCTCCTCTTTCACTTTCATCACTTTCATCTTTAGTTCTTCTTCACTTTCTGCCATAAGGGTGGTGTCATCTGCATATCTGAGGTTATTGATATTTCTCCCAGCAATCTTGACTCCAGCTTGTGCTTCATCCAGTCTGGCATTTGAATGATCCACACTGCATATAAGTTAAATAAGCAGGGTGACAATATACAGCCTTGACGTACTCCTTTCCCTATTTGGAACCAGTCTGTTGTTCCATGTCCATTTCTAACTGTTGCTTCCTGACCTGCATACAGATTTCTCAAGAGGCAGGTCAGATGGTCTGGTAATCCCATCTCTTGAAGAATTTTTCACCATTTGTTGTGATCCACACAGAGACTTTGGCATGGTGAATAAAGCAGAAATAGATGATTTTCTTGAACTCTTGCATTTTCGATATTCCAACGAATGTTAGCAATTTGATCTCTGGTTCCTCTGCCTTTTCTAAATCCAGCTTGAACATCTGGAATTCATGGTTCACGTACTGTTGAAGCCTGGCTTGGAATTTTTGAGCATTACATTTGCTAGGGTGTGGGATGAGTGCAATTGTGGGGTAATTTGAGCATTCTTTGGCATTGCCTTTCCTTGGTATTGGAATGAAACTGACCTTTTCCAGTCCTATGGCCACTGCTGAGTTTTCCAAATGTGCTGGCATATTGAGTGCAGCACTTTTACAGAATCATCTTTCAGGATGTGAAATAGCTCAATTGGAATTCCATCACCTCCACTAGCTTTGTTCATAGTGATTCTTCCTAAGGCCCACTTGACTTCCCATTCCAGGATGTCTGGCTCTAGGTGAGTGATCACACCATCATGATTATCTGGGTCGTGAAGATCTTTTTTGTACAGTTCTTCTGTGTATTCTTGCAACCTCTTCTTAATATCTTCTGTTTCTGTTAGGTCCCTAGCATCTCTGTCCTTTATTGAGGGCATCTTTGCATAAAATGTTCCCTAGATATCTCTAATTTTCTTGAAGAGATCTCTAGTCTTTCCCATTCTATTGTTTAAGTCATTTAAAAACATAAAAGTGTTTAACACAGTATATTTCATAATATATTAATGATGCCTTTTTAAAAAAAATTTAAATCTGCTCTTGAAAAGAAACAATTTTCACAAAAGAAAGAGAGACACACTTGGGAAAAATTAGTAAAAAATATACACAACTAAATCCTTGAATTCATAATATATAAAGAATTCTTAGATTAGGAGAAAAATAACTAAGTATGGGGCAAAGATTTGTTCAGATGCTCCACAAAGAAGACATACAAATGGCCAATAAGCATATGACAAGATACCCTCCTCCATTATGAGTCAGTGAGGAAAGGTATTAATACCACAAGAAGATGTCAATATGCACACATTCATCAATTAGATGCTCAGTTGTGTCCAACTCTTTGCAATCCTATGGACTTATCCTGCTGGGGCTCCTCTATCCATGGGGTTCTCCAGGCAAGAATATTGGAGTGGGTAGCCATTCCAATATTGGAAAGACTTAATTTAAAAGGACTCACAGTAGCCAGTGTTAGCAAAGATGTGGAGCAACTGCAACTCTCCACATTGTCCATAGGAATATAAAAATTTTGCACCCTCTTTGGGAAAAACCTAGGCAGTTTCTTCTAGAAAGTTAAATACTGTATATACTTACTCTGTGGTTTAGCAAATAGACTCACAAATATTTACCCAAGAGATATGGCAATATGTATATACACAAATACTAAGACTCAATGGTTTCCTGTACCTTTGTCCATTATAGCCCCAAATAGAACAATCCAAATACTCAAATGTGAAAAAATAAACTGTGGTATTTTCATGGGACAGAATACAACTCAGTAATATAAAGAAACAAACTGCTGATACATGGAACTGTGTTGATAAACATCAAAATTATTAAACCATTCTGCTAAGGAAATCAGACACATTGTTTGACTCCATTTAAACAAAACTCTAGATAAACAGACCTAATATATAGTGTCAGAAAGTAGATAATGGTGGCGAGGGCCTATGACTTTTGTAGACTTTTTGTAGGGCTATGACTGTTGAGCCAAGGATCAGGATGTTGATTGTCATGAACAAGAGGCTTCTTGTCAGAGTGATGAAAGTGTTTTACAGTCTTCATTTGACTGTACAACCATGTATAACTATATAACCATGGTGATTATACAAGCCCACATTTCACGTGGAGGGTAATTTACTGTATATAAGTTAGTCTTCAGTAAAATTGACTTAGAATTTTATCTAAGATCATGGCATCTGATCCCATCACTTCATGACAAATAGATGGGGAAACAATGGAAACAGTGACAGAGTTTATTTTGGGGGGCTCCAAAATCACTGCAGATGGTGACTGCAGCCATGAAATTAAAAGACGCTTGCTCCTTGGAAGAAAGGCTATGACCAACCTAGACAGCATATTAAAAAGCAGAGACATTAATTTGCCAACAAAAGTCCATCTAGTCAAAATTATGATTTTTCCAGTAGTCATGTATGGATGTGAGAGTTGGACCAGAAAGAAGGCTGAGTGCCAAAGAATTGATGCTTTTGAACTGTGGTGTTGGAGAAGACGCTTGACAGTCCCTTGGACTGCAAGGAGACCACAGCAGTCATTCCTAAAGGAAATCAACGCTGAATATTCATTGGAAGGACTGATGCTGAAGCTCCACTACTTTGGCCACCTGATGCTAAGAGCCAACTCATTAGAAAAGGCCTTAATGCTGGGAAAGATTGAAGGGAGGAAGAGAAGAGGACGACAGACAATGAGATGGGTGGATGGCATCACTGACTCAATGAGCATGAGTTTGAGCAATCTCCAGGAGATGATGAAGGACAGGGAAGCCTGGTGTGCTGCAGTGCACGGGGTAACTGAACAACTACCCAGAGGTGGGCCAAGCATACTTAAGGCTGTTAACAAAGACATGGCCCAAACCAGCAATAATCCCTGTTAAAGCAAATTGCTTTCTTTTGGACAATTTGCCAGTGATAAGAAAATTTCTGAAAGCCTACAAACAATAAATGCTGGAGAGGGTATGGAGAGAAGAAAATCCTCCTACACTGCTGATGGAAATGTAAATTGGTAACAGCCACTATGGAGAACAGTGTGCAGGGTCCTTGAAAAACTAAAGATAGAGTTACCATATAATTGAGCAACCCCACTCCTGGACATATATACAGAGAAAACCTAATTCAAAAAGGTACATGCACCCCAGTGTTCATAGCAGCACTATTTACAATAGCCAAGACACAGAAGCAACCTCAATGTCAACTGACAGATGAATGGATAAAGGAGATGTGGTGCGTGTGTGTATATATGGGATACACACAATGGGATACTACTCAGCCATATAAAAGAATGAAATATATTGCCATTTGCAGCAACATTTATGGACCTAGAGATGATCATACTAAATAAAGTAAGACAAAGAGAAATACATTTCTAATATGTGAAATGTAAAAAAAAAAAAAAAAAAATGTGCTTATTTACAAAACAGAAATAGACTCACAGAGGTAGAAAACACCATGTTACCAAAGGGGAGGAGAGGAGAGAGATAAATTAGAAGTTTAGGATTAAAATATACACACTAGTATACTTTCATGCATTGGAGAAGGAAATGGCAAGCCACTCCAGTGCTCTTGCCTGGAGAATCCCAGGAACGGGGAAGCCTGGTGGGCTGCCGTCTATGGGGTCGCACAGAGTCGGACACGACTGAAGCAACTTAGCAGCAGCAGCAGCAGTATATTTAAAACAGATAACCAACAAGGACCTACTGTATACCACAGGGAACTCAATATCTTCTAATAACCTATAATGGGAGAGAATATAAAGAAGAATATATATGTTTATACAAAAAACACATGTATTATTGAATCACTTCACTGAAACTAACACAAGATTATAAATCAACTATATTTCATAACAATTAAAAAAAGAGCTCTGGAAAATAACAAATAAACAACAATGTAAACAAACTTAAAACTATCAGAAGGGAAATTTTACCTTAACACCAAGAATGACAAATAATATTAATTACATCATAATATAATGATATAATTTATAATATAACTGAGGAGTCTGGCATGCTATATATAGTCCCTGGGGTCAAAAAGAGTCAGCAATGACTTAGTGACTGAATAGCAACAATATTAAAGAAGATAGAATTTATAGGATTTTATCCTCCTACACCATAGTCACACCAAACCTTTTCTATCAGTTTACTATGAAGATATACTTTTTCACATTTACCTGATTTCTATATAGTGGTGCTTGGCTCCTGATGGCGTTTCTCTGTCATCACCTTTCTCTAGTTAACACACTGTGACGACTTGGATTGCCTACAGAACTCACCAGGACCAGGAAGGAAAGTAAGATGCAGACCTTGTTTGCACTTACTGGTTTTTCTGTTCTGTAACCACAGAATGCATCACCCGGTCCCTGAAAATCTTATAAATATAGGCCCCCCTTTGAAAGAATAAGCGGACCTTGTAGATGGTCAAGATAAGTGCCTCATTAGCACTATATATAAAAGCCAAATTCTTGTCCCGCCGCGTGGTGAATTAGCAACATCATGCTCTGTCAAGAAAGATTACCATAATGAGATTTCTATCATTCTTCATGCTGCTATAGGATGAAAGGTATGGAAACTGGAGAACAGAAGATGAATGGGAAACAGGATAACTTTCTTTCAAAATTCTAAGGGCTAAAGCAAAAAGAGCAGACTCGCTTTAAGTTGCTCAAGGGTATATATATATTGATTTTTGTTGTTGTTCAGTTGGCTCAGTTATGTCTGATTCTTCTATGACCCCGTGAACTGTAGCCCGCCAAGGTCCTCAGTCCATAGGATTTCTTAGGCAAGAATACTGGAGTGGGTTGCCATTTCCTTCTCCAGGGAATCTTCCTGACCCAAGGATTGAACCTTTGTCTTCTGCATTGCAGGTGAATTCTTTACCACTTAGCCACTGGGGAAGCCGCATATATATTGATATACGTATGCTATCTACTACACTAAATATATATTAAAAATATATAATATATATTTAAAAATATACACTGTGCCACATGGAAAGCTCCACTAAACAGGAATATTTAGGCTTAGTATTAAAAAAATTAAATACTAAAAATACTAACTAGAGCTGCCCAAGAAGGAAACAGACTTAGGTCAATGGAAAAAAAAAAAAAAGACATTATCTCAGAAGAATTTAAGCAGAAATACATTCATTTGCTGAAGATATTTAAAGAAAAATTATATCCTGTGTAAAAATGATCTTTAGGGCCCGTGAAATTGGAACTTCTTTATTGCATGGTAATATGCTGATTTTAAATTTAAAGGGAACAAAATTAAGATATGATTGAATACCAGCTACATAGCTTTAACCTTTGAAATATGAACAATTTTCCAGACAAGTTCATCATTTTCTGGTGAAGATTTTCTTGATCTTCTGTAAACTCTAGCTTAACAATTTGGTCTCTTTCCCTCATCTTTAGAGCTTCCCAGTTGGCGCTAGTGTTAAAGAACCTGCCTGCCTGCAATGCAGGAGACATAAGGGACATGAGTTCAATCCCTGGGCCAGGAAGATCCCCTGGAGAAAGGAATGGCAACCCACTCCAGTATTCTTGCCGGAGAATCTCAAGGACAGAGAAGCCTGGGGTCGCAAAGAGTCGGACACGACTGAATCGACTTAGCACACACACTCACAATTTGAGAGTCCTGAGAAGCTTCACTGGGCTTTTGTGGTGGCTCAGTCATAAAGAATCTGTCTTCCAATGCAGGAAGACACAAGTTGGATCCCTGGGTCAGAATATCCCCTGAAGAAGGGAACGGCAGCCCACTCCAGTATTCTTGCCTAGAAAATCTCACGGACAAAGGAGCCTGGCAGCCTACAGTCCATGGGGTCATAAGAGTCAGACACAACTTAGCAACTAAACCACCACCCTCAAGAGCTTCAGTCTCCATATGAGTGAATAGCTGCAGTTTCTAAGATATTTTTAAGTTAAAAGAGCATTTTTGCTCTAGACCCCACACATTCATCTCCAATAATGATTCTGAGAAGCAAACACCTTTGCTCTTTCTGAAGTCCTCCCAGTAGGAGGACCACAGACCCCATCTTTTTGTTTGCAAATAATTCTCTTCAGGAAATTTGGACAGTGAGAAATCAGACACTTTGTAACCATAAAAGCACAACTTCATTCAAAAAGAAAGTAAATTTGAAAAAAATGGGATAAAAGCATGTTATAGGCAGGATGGATTGTACCAAAGTCCCTGATGGTACCTTGAGTATCTATGGATCAAGCCTGGGTAGTGGCCTTTCCGCTTTCCATAGGGGGTGAACGGGAATACAGATTTGTATGATACGGTACTTAATTATTGGAAAAGTATGACTACTGTGTAGCTTTAAGAAGGCTTACATTATGTTTTCTTTTTTGTTGTTGTTCGTATTTTTGGATAGCCATTTTAATATTGAAGATAGAAGAAGAAGGTTTATGTTCTTGTATCTCCCTAAACATGCTTCACCCATATCTATCCACACCAATACTCAACAAACATTTATGGATTATCTGTCTTTTCTACACATAATGATAGTCTTTTTGGGGAGATAATGAAGAAAAGGATGTTACCTTGACAAGGAATCAGAGTAATGGCGTGAGGTAGATGCTGTAACAAAAGATAACAATACACTACAAAATCGGAATGACCTGGGGGAGTAACTTTAACTTCCTGTTGAGGACTTCCAGGAGGTCTCCAGGTAGAAGGGAGAAGGCAGGACATTCCTGGCAAAGCAAACATCGCGTGCAAGGGCAGGAAGAGGGCGAAGGGAGAGCGGGAGTTCGGGATAAGACTGACAGTTTAATGTGGCTGAAACACCAGCTGTGAAGTGGAAAGAGGACTTGGGAGCGAGTCAGGAAAGGCCAGGCTGGGACTGGCCTGGTGACTCATGATAAAAGTTTGAGTATACAAAGGATCCTATGAAAGATGGGGAAATAGCCTGTGTGTTTAAGGTAAGAAATGATAGTTTTAGAGATTTCAGAACAATAGCTAGTAAGAGTATACTGGGTCAGAGTGACCAGAATGTGGACACAGGAAAGAAGAGATAGGGAGTTTGGAATGGACGTGTGCACACGCAACAGGGACCTACTGTCTAGCACAGAGAACTCTTCTCGGTGTTATGTGGCAGCCTAAATGGGACAGGGGCATTTGGGGGAGAGTGGATACATGTATATGTATGGCTGAGTCCCTTCCCTGTTCACCTAAAACTATCATAACATTGTTTGGCTATACTCCAGCATAAAATAAAAAGTTAAAAAAAAAAAGAGAGAGAGAGGCTATAGCAGCGGTCAAGGAAGTGAGAGATGGCCAGGGTCTAGCTCACTGTCAGTGCTGCTGACTAGACACAGAAATCCAGTATCAGAAGGTTATCATCCATAGAACTGGCCACTTGGGGGGCTTGGAAGAGGAGATTAGCATGGACACCAGCATGATCATGATGCTGTTTATTCCTCTAGGAGACGTCAGTGGAGGAACACATTCTGTGCATGTGTGCTATGTCACTTTATCATATCCGACTCTTTGCGACCCTATGGACTATAGACCCAGGCTCCTCTGTCCACAGATACTCCACAGGCAAGAATAGTGGAGCAGGTTGCCACGGAGGATAACACTTAGGGAGAACCAATTTGGTATATACTTTCAGTTTGAGGAAGCAGTGGCTCCCCTGGTGGACATACCTGGATGTCATACATGGGTCATAGCTAAGGAAGGGAATCATGGCCCAGATTTGGGAAGCACCAACCTACAAATGACACTGATGCCTCAGACACATTTGTGATCACCTGGAGGAATGAATATAGGGCTTCTCTGGTGGCTCAGACAATAAAGAATCCGAATGCCAATGCAGGAAGCCTGGATTTGATCCCTGGGACAGCAAGATCCACTGGAGGAGGAAATAGCAAACCACTCCAGTATTCTTGCCTGGAGAAGCCCATGGACAGAGGAGCCTGGTGGGCTACCATCCATGGGGTCACAGAGTCAGATACAACTTAGCGACTGAATGAATGAACAAAGGAAGAAAATAAGAGGAAAATGGGTGTTTGTTTTTTTTTTGTTATATTTTGAGACTACATTATGATCTAATCCTGGCTTTGGGAATAGATGATACAGCTCTTCTGAAATCATGTCTATTGAGATTTGCCCTCCTCCATCTCCATACAAAATTGCCAGGAAGTGTCCACTCCTTCAGAGGAGTTACTTTTCTTTTCAAGCTGAAGGCTCACTGTCCATAGCCCGTTTTAGCACAAACAGTTTTAACCTCTTCTTGTAACACAGCTTGGCACACTTTGGCAGCCCATTGTTTTCTGTCAGAGCAGAATCGATACCAAGGCAACGCCAAGTAAGACATGCCCAGCTAGAAGCTGAACTGTCTGCATCTTGGTTTTCAGGCTCCTTGGAAGCAGCAGGAAGGCTTCAGTCTCGACTGCAGTGTAATAGTGTCCCATCCATGCACCTATTCTTTTATCGTCTCTTCACCTCTCCTAAGGTCCCTTATCATCTTCAGTTTCCCCACGATGTTGGCAGGTATGCCCGAGATGGAGATGGAGCCTCTGGTTGCCCACAGACAATGTAACATCTTCTCCATAATTTCCAATCTCATGTTTTTAAACTTGAGAGGATAAGGATTCTGCCTTCCCTAGAATGTGTGTAAAATGCCTTGGACAAAATAGGCTTTCACCAGTGTGGTAAAGACCCTGCCTGCCAATGCAGGAGACTTAAGAGAGAGACACAGTTTCAATCCCTGGATCAGGAAGATCCCCTGGAGGACGGTACGGCAACCCACTCCAGTATTCTTGCCAGTGAAATCCTATGAACAGAGGAGCCTGGTGAGCTATGGTCCATGAGGTAGCAAAGAGTTAGACACGATGGAAGTGACCTAGCATGCACAGTGATGGTTATGTCATGGGGAGAGAGCAGGAGAGATAGAGAAAGTTGAGAGTGGGCATGAGTGTGCTAAGTCACTTCACTCATGTCCAGCTCTTTGCAACCTCATGGACTGTAGTCCACCAGGATCCTCTGTCCATGAGATTCTCCAGTCAAGAATACTGGAATGTGTTGCCATTTCCTTCTCCATGGGATCTTCCCCACCCAGGGATCAAACCCAAATCCCTTATGTTTGTTGCATTGGCAGGAGGGTTCTTTACCACGAGCACCACCTGGGAAGCCAAAACGCTCAACTCCTTGGGGCTTTAGTTTATCAGTAAACAGAAAAAACGCGATCAAACTTACAGTGCTTCAGGGAAGTAGAGGTCGTGTGCATGTGCGAATTTGTATAAGGGTGCAACGGACACAATTAACAGTGATTTAAGAAAACCTTCACTGATTTCACATGCATAAAGTCTACAGCAACAACAATAAAAATGCAAGGATGGTTTGAGCACAGGAAACCAGTGCACTAGGCTAACATAAAGGCAAGAGGAAGCGCTGTCAGTTAAAGCTGCTGCTGCTGCTGCTGCTGCTGCTGCTAAGTGACTTCGGTCGTGTCCGACCCTGTGTGACTCCATAAACAGCAGCCCACCAGGCTCCCCCGTCCCTGGGATTCTCCAGGCAAGAACACTGGAGTGGATTGCCATTTCCTTCTCCAGGGCATGAAAGTGAAAAGTGAAAGTGAAGTCACTCAGTCGTGTCCGACTCTTAGCAACCCCATGGACTGCAGCCCACCAGGCTCCTCCGTTCATGGGATTTTCCAGGCAAGAGTACTGGAGTGGGGTGCCATTGCCTTCTCCGCAGTTAAAGCTAGCTTGCCCAAAATTCCTCCTGCAAGCTACTCTTAAGGCATGTTGGCAAAACATTTTGGGCATCCCTACCTACTTAGGACCCTGAGAAGGGATGACCTCACTCCTCAGCCTCATGAGAAACAACTGGCTGGGGTTAAATGGGACCACCGACAAGGAGTCTTTCATACAGGAGTTTTCCAGTGTTAAAATTTAGCTGTCCTTTTCCTCATTTTTCCCTCAGTTAAGGATACACTCATAATAAAATGATAGTTGTCACTAAAACCATATCAGATGCAAACAGGAATTTTTTTGTGTGAGTGAGGTAGGTACTATTTTTTTTTTCCCAATTAGAGGTTAGTTGCTCTACAATGTTGCATGGGTTTCCACCATACATCAACATGAGTCAGCCATAGGTATACACATGTCCCCTCCCTCCCACCTCATCCCACCCCTCTAGTTTGTCACAGAGTCCCCTGTGACAAATAGCAACTTCTCATTAGCTATCTATTTTACACATGGCAATGTATTTATTTCAGTGTTACTCTCTCAATTCGTCCCACCATCTCCTGCCCCTGCTGTGTTCATAAGCCTGTTCTCCATGTCTGAGTGTCTATTGCTGCCTTGCAAATAGGTTCATCAGTACTATTTTCCTAGATTCCATATATAATATATGCATTAATATAGGACACTTGTTTTTCTCTTTCTGACTTACTTCAGTGTCTATAACAGGCTCTAGGTTCATCCACCTCACCAGAACTGACTTGAATGCGTTCCTCCTCTTTATGGCTGAGTAATATTCCACTGTGCATGTGTTCCTCGTCTTCTTTATCCATTCATTTGTTGATGGACATCTAGGTTGCTTCCATGTCTTGGCTATTGTAAATAGTGCCGCATGGACTTTGGGGTATATGTGTCTTTTTGAGTTATTATTTCCTCGGGGTACTGGGATTGCTGGGCCACATGGTAGTTTGTTCCTACTTTTTAAAGAAATCTCATACTGTTCTCCAGAGTGGCTGCATTGGTAAAAGGGAATTCTTCATCTATTCTCAGTGACTTTTAAGCATTTTTTAAGCTTCACAATACTTTGCTTAGTTGAAATATTATCAGGAAGGCTAATATGTAAAATGACAACAGGCAGAGCTTCTCTAGAAGAAGGATGGCGGTCCCAGGCTCCCTGGCCTTCCAGTGCCCAGCACGTCCCCTCCCCACAGCGACAGCAATGCTGCAGTCTCACCTCTGGTGCTTCCTGGATGGAATAGAGCCTTTGTAGAGCTAGTCCACAGGTATCCATCTTCCATGGGTACCAGACGCTATGCCAGGCACGGAAATCCACATAGATGGCAGAAGAAGCCCCCTATGTATATAAGGCTTATTTCCTAGGACAAGAGACAGACAGAATGAGGGGAAAGACAATAAAATGAAAAATTAATGGGGGGCGGTGAATTGTGAGATTGAGACTGACATATATACACTACTATGTATGAAATAGAGAACGAATGAGAACCTACCGTATAGAACGAGGGGAAAAAAGGTCCAGTCTGTCTGTAGGGCATACATTAACCTTAAGAGTGCATTCCAATATACATTAGTGCAAATACTGTTTGATTCCACTTATGTGAGGATCCTAGAATAGTCAAATTCACAGAGTCAGAAAGTATAGTAGTAGATGCCAGGGCCTGGGGGTAGGAGGCTGGGGAAGGGGGCATGAGGATACAGAGTCTAGTGCAGACTGTAGCCCACTGGGCTCCTTTGTCCACAGAATTTTCCATGCAAGAATACTGAATGGGTCTCCACTTGCTTCTCCAGGGGATTTTCCTGACCCATGGATCAAACATGGGTCTCCTGCATTGCAGGCATTTTCTTTACTGTCTGAGCCACCAGGGAAGCCTTGTGCAAAGAGGGGGGTTTTATCCAAAAGGAGAGCAAGGGGGAACAGCAGGAAGCAGGGATGACTGGATGTGTTTAACAGGCAAGAGCTAGGTCCTCCAAGGCCTTGAAAACCGTAAGAGACAGATTTTATTCTAGGTGTCATGGAAGAACCTGGGAGAGAATTTTGAGGGAACGCCTAAGTCATGATTTGGTTTATACTTTAAAAAAAATCACAAAAGTGAGAGTTCCTCTTGTGGCTCAGTGGTAGAGAATCTGCCTGTCAATGCAGGGGACATGGGTTCGATCCCTGGTCCAGGAAGATACCACATGCCGCAGAGCAGCTAAGCCCCAGGCACCACAACTACTGAGCCTCTGCTCTGCAACAAGAGAAGCCAGCACAATGAGAAGCCCTCACACGGCACCCACAAAGTAGCCCCTACACTAGAGAAAAGGCCTGCATGGCGATGAACACCCAGCACAGCCAAAAATTAATTAACTTAAAAAAAAAAAAGAAAAACAGATCACAGAAGTGAGATCTTACTCATAGAACCAAAGTCTAGACTTACTATTGACAAAATATAGGCTTTGTAATTATTACACCATTCTTGAGGTTGGGGCATCATGTTTTCAGAATACTTAAACACCACGCCAAAAACAGTACACGGAAGCCCTGAACGGGAACAAGGTTCACTTTGGCCCCCCTGCTCTTCTCTTCCACTCCTCGGGGTAACTTTTTTCTCTTTCTGCGGGAAAACTAGGATCCCTCCCAACACCAGTTCGTCCCAAGCAGCAACTTTATCAGAGTTTATTCTCAACTAAGCTGGACTCTCTCTAAAGGAATTTCATTACAACTGCCAAGAATATATGATTTTTCCCTATGATTAAGTCTGAACTGTAAACAAATTTCCCATGTTCAGTAAAAACCTAGATATCCCACCTTTTAAGATCCTTGAATCTCCTTCTCTCCACTTCTCTCCCCTCCCTCCTCTCCCCACCCCTCACATTCTTTTTTAACTATTTAAAGCAATGATAGGTAGATCACAGAGGATCTGAATCCAATTTTCTGTAGAAGAAAATTTCTCTGCCTTTTTTAGTATATTCATCTTTCTTGGATCTATGGAAGAGCTAAATTCTAAGGCTCCAAATACCCAGGGATGAAGCTTGAACTTAGACTGTGGTTCATCAGAGCTGTTCAGACCATTAACCATCACTTCTCATTATTCCTGTGTTTCAGCTAACAGCTACCGTATTAAAAGTTCAATACAGTAAAGAGACACAAATTCTTAATCATTGAGGTCTAGCAGAACAATGTATTTTTCACAACAATACAAATAGGTTGTATTGTATAGTTTGACATGTATGTATGTGTGTGTTAGCTGCTCAGTCACGTCCAACTCTTTGCAACCCCATGGACTGTAGCCTGTAGCCCCACCAGGCTCCTCTGTCCATGGGATTCCCCAGACAAGAATACTGGAGTGGGTAGCCATTCCCTTCTTCAGGGGATCTTTCCAACCCAGAGATCGAGACCCTGGGTCTCCCAAATTGCAGGCAGATTCTTTACCATCTGAGCCACCAGGGAAGCATTTTCAAATATTAGAAAGGAAAATTTAATAACACTCAGGAAAGACGTACCACGTAGTACTTTCTACAAAATACAGCGCTGATTTTATTGAACCATAGACAGGTACATAAAACCCTGGTTGTTGAGACATCAGACCTCTGCTAATCAGGTAGGCTCTTGTTCTTAGAAGATGCAGGAAGCGCTGCCTGCATTGTCAACCTAACAAGGCAGATGATGTGGATCAATTTGTACCGTCCTTGACTTTCTGCTTCTATTAGAATTCTGAAAGATCATTAGCCACCTCTGGGATATGTTTGATTAATGGGTTCGGTTCAACAAAAAAAAGGTGAGGTCAACCATGAGCAGAATTTTATTTTTAAAAAGGTATTCCGGGAGGGAACGTGTGTTTTCAAAACTGCAGTGAAAAGCAGTTAGTTTCTCAGGAGCGTTTTGGCCCACGCCACAGAGCATTCTGCCCGGAGGGCCTGGGAAGCCTTTCAGTCACTGGGCCAGGACCTCTGGGCCGGGTGTCAGCTCAGCTGCCAGGACTGGCCAGGTCTGGGCCAAGCTAGGACCCCTCACCGCATGCTGCTAGGAAATGAGATCACCCGTGAAAACAGATAACTCCAAAGCTTGGCTCACTTCTCACAGTGACCCACATTTTTCCTTCACAAGAGAGAAGGTGAGACACACCTCTGTTCTTTTTACATGACACACCTTCTCATGTTTAGCTCTTTCATTAAAAACACCTCTTTTGCTCTTTTCTGTAACACAGTTCTGCTCTTTTCTATAACAGCTCCCCTCCCCTCGCTTCCACCTAGAAAAAGCTGAGACAACACTCTGAGAAAAAGATGTGTTTTAGTTGCCAACATGAGAAGGTGGCATCTTTTTAAACCACCACCCACTTACTCCCCTAAGTGTATCATCCATATCAATGAAGCTAATTTTATAAACTGAAGATGCTCTTTCTATTAAGTTCTCCTCCAAATGAAAGCAGCGAGCTTCATTCTATTTATCACCCTGCTCTTTACAATTAGTTTTATGATGGATGGCGAGAATACTAATGCTATAAATCCAGTCTGCAACTCTCCCAAGGCTACTGACAGTTATTAATCCCTTGAGGAGGACTGAAAATATGCTATATAACAAGTCAGTCTGACTTGTAACCTCCACTGCAGAACTGTTTAACCCCCCACACTTAGATTCACGCCACAGGTTTTTTAACAAGATATGAGGATCTAAAATAATCAGTTTCCCAAAAGTAAGGCAATGCCTGAGCATTGAGTAAAATCAGACAATTTCTGATCCTTTAATACAGCCATACAATATCACTGGCTATTATATACAGGATGAATAAACAATGAGGTCCTATCGCATAGCATGGGAAACTATTTTCAATATCCTGTGATGAACCATAATGGAAAAGAATATTAAAAACTGTGTGTGTGTGTGTATAAAACTGGGTCACTTTGCTGTACAACAGAAATTAACAACATTGTAAGCCAGCTATATACTTCAATAAAATAAAACAAAAGTAGCAAAAAATAAAAACAAATACCACTGGCTGACACTGGAGACTCACCTTCATTTCTTTAAATAAACACCTAAAATATGTCATGAAAAATGAGTTTATGTATCAGAAACAGCTTAAAAATATAAAGTGCCTGAATTTTGATCCAGTGTCTGGATCAAACTTTAAGAAGAGCTCTCTGCTACCATCCTCTGCTCATAACTGGTAACATCGATATTTGGCCTTTTATAAAGATTTGGAAAGTCAGACATGAGCCTCCTACATTAGAGGACAAGAAATTTCAGTTAATTACAGGTAGTTGAGAAAATGTTCCTTATTTAATCTGTCACTCAACCCTTCTTTCTGTTGTAACCAAGTTTTTCTTTTCTTTTTTTAATAACACCCATTTGTTTTTATTTGTTCCTGCCTATTTATCAAAGTGTCACTGATATTCTATGTAGAGCTTTCTATCACATATGAATCTATGTTTGCCTAATTGGTACACATTTGTTTCATGAGACTTTGATCTGAGAAAAATCACATTTATTTTCCCAAATAAAATTGTATTTGGTTCCATTCCCAAGCAGCAAAATTGTCAGTCTCTGTCTTTTTGCAAAACTTCCTTCCCCTACCACTCCTGGAGTTCTATGAGAAGATCTGGAGAAGCACAAAGACTGGGAAGATCAGGAAACATCTGGTCTCCAGGACAACACGTTTCTCATCCTTGCTTGTTCTTGACAAATCCCAGTGTTTCAGTTGAAGGTGGGCAGCCCTCAATCATGACTTCCATGTCCTCTGACCCAGTCTTTGTCACTGAGGATGCTCCCAGGGCATCCCAGATGGAGGGTCTCAGAGTCCATCCCTTGTCAACCAGACACCACATCCCTCAGTACCCTGAATCTTTGCAAGTTTCTTTTCATGAACAGGATCCAGTGTTTCAGGGAACCCACCAGCCTTCCATAACATCCTTTTTTTTTCCCTCAGCAAGAAAGAAGAGTTGTTCTCCAAGACTCTAGTATTTCAATCAGGAGACATCTTTTTTTTTTTTTTTTTTTTAATATAATTGCTTTACCCTGTTGTGTTAGTCCCTGCTGTACAATGAAGTGAATCAGCTGTAGTGCACATACATCCCCTCCCTCATGGGCCTCCCTCCCATCCCTTCCATCCCACCCGTCTAGAACCTGCTATGAAGCACAGGAAGCTCAGCTCAGTGCTCCCCGATGAGACCTCTTAATATTCACTCTCAGGAAACAATAACTGAGGCCTCCAAGTCTCAAAGTTCCTGGCTGTTTAGTAGAAGGGAAGGTAAAATATTTCCTCCTTTTGGTGAGACTGAGACATAGCTATCTGCTGGATTGGGTTGTCCTGAATCAGTAAGTAGGCACATAGATGATAGACAGACAGATACATAGAGTTACACCATTATATGGAGTTACATGGATGATGTGTTAGTCACTCAGTCATGTTCGACTCTTTGTGACCCCAAGGACTGTAACCTGCCAGGCTCCTCTGTCCGTGGAATTCTCCAGGCAATACTGGAGTGCGTTGCCATTCCCTTCTCCAGAGGCTCTTCCTGACCCAGGGATTGAATCCAGGTTTCCTGCACTGCAGGTAGATTCTTTACTGTCTGAACCACCAGGAAAGCCACAACATGGATGATAGGAATAACTGACAGATGTGTGTGTGTGTGTGTGTGTCTGTGATTATATTGTTTGGGTATAGATTGTGTGTGTATGAATTCTGTACTTGATGAAGAGACAGGAGAAAGAGAATTGGCATGTGTTTTTAACAATAAGGTCTTTTGTAATAACATTTATAACAGCATCTCAAGAATGAAAGAACTCAGATAATGAGGCTACTATATAGCGAGCTTTAAAGGTGACTGATTTACTCATCCTTGACTTTCCCTAGATCCTGTCTGGGCTCCCAGACATAATAGATATGCAAAAGAAAAAATGTGTTTTAACTTGAATTGAAATATAACCCCCAAAGTGGGTATAACCTTCAGATGATCAAACAAATATGAAGACATCTTTTAACAGCAAACAAGAGATCAAGTAAGTACAAAATACTATAAGAAGTCAGTAATTCCATTTTTGCCTAACAACCCCTCTACTGCTACCGTAAGGCTGGGATGCACATGGCCTGAACAAGTTGTTCCCACATGCACCTCTAGATCAATTATTCATCTTTCCATCTGGAACCAAGTCTTACATCTGCCCTTCTTTCTCCAAAGATCCCCAAGTCAGGCATATACACAGAGAATGAAGCCAGGCAAATGGGTAAACAGAATAATAAATGGATAAACAAAAACCCTTTTTATTATGAGGTATTTGCATCCAATCTTAATGTACCCTCTGAGTGAATTCAATTGGCAGCCTTTCTGCACCCTTCAGGCACCCTGGTGGGGTTACAAGTGTCACAAATATAGAAGTAAAACTAATATAATGAATCCCATTGTCCCCGGTAGCCAAAAGGATGGGTTTGGAACAGGCAGTGTCCCTGGGCTGTCACATGAGCCAACAGCAGACTTCTCTATAAATGCCGAGTGCCTGGGACATTTCATTTTCTGCTATGATATGGTAGGGAAGGGATTCCCAGGTGGCTCAGTGATAAAGAATCTGCCTGCCTATGCAAGGACCCAGGCTCAATCCGTGGGTCAGGAAGATCCCCTGGAGAAGAAAATGTCAACTCACTTCATTATTCTTGTTTGGAGAATCCCATGAACAGAGGAGCCTGGCAGGCTATGGTCCATGGGGTGGCAAAGGGTTAAACATGATTGAACACGAGTGCGATGGTAGGGAAAGTGTCGGGATGCTATATATTTGATGATGATGAAAAGAGATTCTGAAGAGGAACTTCCCTGGTGGTCCAGTGTCTAAGACTCCTTGCTCCCAATGCAAGGAGCCCAGGTTCAATCCCTGGTCAGGGAACTAGATCCCACATGCCACCACTAAGAGCTCTCACGATAACTAATGATGCTGCCTGCCGCAGCAAAGATCAACAAGCCTGCGTGCTTCAACCAAGACCAGGTGCTGCCAAGTAAGTAAAGTAAATATACATTTTCTTTAAAAAGGAGATTCTAAAGAAAACATGCAAGGAATCAAGGCATAGTTTGCTTTCATGACAACTGTCTGTTCTTACTCATGTTCCACTGACCAGACATAGTTTGCCTTCATCACAACTATTTATCCTATTTTCAGTCATGTTCCAGCGCCCAGTGACATGGTCTAGTGAATGCCCTGGAACCATTCAGTGTTTTCTTTGATAATACATTTAGCAGAGAAGAAACCCCTCTGAATTTCCTCTATGGGACAGTGAAAGTCACGGCGAACAAGCCCTCCTGAACACCTGAGTATGATTTAAACAATTATATGTAAGATCCTCATAACTGCTATCATTTGCATGTATATTTCATTGGTTTTCCCCATGCTCTACACCTAAAAAAATGTTCATTTTGATCTGTTTTTGAATAATATCCAAATTACCAATGGATTCATTTTTGAATGGCTTAGTAAATCTTACTCTCTCTTCAGGCTATAAGTAAGAAGTCAGGAAAAGCAAGACATTGTTTAAAGATACTAGAGATTAAAAAGAGGTTTAGAGATAAATGCAGACTGGGGCTGAATTATAACAGCAGTTCCCCTTCAGTGGTCCAGTCCACAGGAAAGCAGTATTCTGTCCTACATCCTCTCACCTTGGTGCCAGGTTGACAAACAGCACATCTGTCCACTGTGAATCGTGGGTAGAAACTTCCATGTGTTCACAGGTAATGCTGTCCTAGAACTGCTGTTGTTTATTTAAATCATGTCTGACTCTTTTGTGACCCCATGGACTGTAGCCGGCCAGGCTCCACTGTCCACGGGATTCTCTGGGCAAGAGTACTGGAGTGGGTTGCCATTTCTTCCTCCAGGGGATCTTATCGACCCAGGGATCAAACCCACATCTCCTGCATCTCCTGCATTGCAGGCAGATTCTTTACCACTGCACCACCTAGGAAGCCCTACTTCGCTATTCATCTGGGCACTTATTTGCATAAATAAATGTCTTTTCATTTCTGTCAATCCCATCATTCTTTCTAAAATATCAAATTGAGGGTTTTTCCCCAAACAGTGTGTTCATATCTTCAGAAAGAACCACTGACTGGGAACTTTGTCATAGGCTTTCAAGTGTGTAAAATTTCAGGTCTAAGGCTAATACAACACTATCATATTTCAAAAAACTTCATCTCATTTTTGTGGTTATTGAGGGCTGACACTCTTGAGGCTGCTCTGGATATCTTCTATCAGCTTTGTTTTCTACTGTCTGGTTGGTTGAGCTCTGAAGTGAAGTTGCAAGTCTGAATGACTGTCAGATAACATAACCATTCCTGGAATGTCTATACACACACATATACTTTGGATACAAATTCCTGTGTGAGCTTCATCTTTTTCTTAGGCATCCAAACTATGAGGTGCACATGTCAAAGGAAATCTTTTTGGCAAATGATGATGCCACTGAAAGAGCAAAGAAAACTCTCTCCTATGTGTAGGCAATTATTTCTACTTTCCAGGTGACACCTCTGGGCTGCAGTTGTAAACATGTCACTGGCCTCTTCAAAGTCACCTTTTCCTTTCATAATAACATGCCATTACCCTGGGTATATTTTTTTCGAAGGCACTATGATATCCTTCATGTTCTAGTCCACACTTACTGAAAAGAAAATACTAGGATTGTTCATGGTTTATATAAATTTTGCTAAAATTACCTAAAACTATATAATAATTTATGTGCAATGCACAGAGAGGATTAAAGAAAAGGAAGAAACAGAGAAAACTTCTAGTACAAAAGGATTTGTTTTGTGTTATTTTTAACCATGGGGGGTGATTCATTGAGCTTCCCAGGTGGCTCAGTGGTCTGGAACCAGTGTGCCAATGCGGGAAACTCAGGTCCAATCCCTGGGTCAGAAAGAGCCTCTGAAGAAGGAAACGGCAACCCAGTTCAGTGTTCTTGCCTGGGAAAACCCATGGACAGAGGAAAACCCATGGTGGGCTACAACCCATGGGCTTGAAAAGAGTCTGACACAACTTGATGACCATGACAATAATCAACGGTGACAATGATTCATTAACATGAAAAATCTTGCCTAATGGACTGAAACACTTGGGGAGACCTACAGTATATTTTCAAATGGTGATTTCTAAAATAAATCACACTGCACAACACTCCAAAAAATGTTTTTAAATGTTTGTGTTTTTTCATTCTGTGTAGCTTATGATAGCTCAGATTATAACTTCTAGGGTTATAGTGCTGTATTTAGTAGGGAACGCATGTGGAAATACTGTTTATGCTAACAGGGCAAAAGTTCATATCATGTGAGCACAGGAAGACAGAATTATATTGGCGACTTTTCATCATACAAACTTTAATATCAATATTTATTTATTTTTGCTGTGGACCATGTTTAAAGTCTCTATTGAATTTGTTCCAGTATTGCTTTTGGTTTTTATGTTTTGGTTTTTTGGCCCCAAGGCATGTGGGATCTTAGTTCCCAGACTGGGGATCAAACCTGCATCCCTACATTGGAAGGTGAAGCCTAAATCCTGGGCCACCAGGGAAGTCCCTAACATCACATTAAAGATTGTTACAGAAGCTACAAATAGTTCTCTCTCCACCTAACTTTCTCCAGTGGTTATATGCTGCTGCTGCTGCTAAGTCACTTCAGTCGTGTCCGACTCTGTGCGACCCCATAGACGGCAGCCCACCAGGCTCCCCTGTCCCTGGGATTCTCCAGGCAAGAACACTGGAGTGGGCTGCCATTTCCTTCTCCAATGCATGAAAGTGAAAAGTGAAAGTGAAGTCGCTAATTGAAGATTTTGTTGAATGAGAGTTTTCCCTATTCCTGGCCTTTAAATGAGAATTCCACACTCTTCCTGTTTATTGAGTGAACTCTGAAGTCTCTGCAAATATCAGAACCTGTTCCAGGACATGGCCACAGACACTATTCCCTTGATGAAGGCTCAGTCTTCTACTTCAGGTTCCTGAGTCAAACTCTGGCCCCTTGTAAACTTTTTAAAAATTAATTTATTTTAATTGGAGGATAATTACAATATTGTGATGGTTTTTGCCATACATCAACACTGAATGGATAAGGAAGTTGTGGTACATATACAGAACAGAATACTCAGCTATTAAAAGGAAGACATTGAGTCAGTCCTAATGAGGTGGATGAAACTGGAGCCTGTTATACAGAGTGAAGTCAGAAAAAGACAAATACTGTATATTAACACACATATATGGAATTTAGAAAGACGGTAATGACAATCCTGCATGCAAGGCAGCAAAGGAGACACAAATGTAAAGAACAGACTTTTGGACTCAGTGGGAGAAGGCGAGGGTGGGATGATTTGAGAGAATAGCACTGAAACATGTATATTACCATGTGTAAAACAGATGACCTTGCAGACTTCCTGTAAGACTTTCTCACCATCCAGCTCCATGTCGATTATCAGTGGAGACAGAACGTCAACTGCAGAACCCTCTACTGACCTCACTTGTCATGATACACCTTGTCAGGAGAGGGTGCTCCTGAACCAAGGGATGCAACTCTTTTTGTTGAACAAGCTCTAGAACAGGAACTGTCGTCAGAAAGGTAGAGATGGAGAAGACTTAGGAAGGGGAGAAAACCGGGATTTCACTTTGCTTTACTTCCAAATAATAAATTCTTTAAATAGTTTTGCAATTTGGGCAACTTTGGAGAAACCTCAAACAAGTGATCCATCAATTTGACTGTTTTTTTGTTATTAAAAATTTTGTTCACATAAGAGCATGGAACATCTTAAACAAAGACAGCAAAAGTATCTGTTTGAACAGTATGAAGGGTCCTTAAAAAGCTAAAATTGGAGCTTCCATGTGATACAGGGATCCTACTCCTGGGCATATATCTGGAGAAGACCATAATTCAAAAAGATATACACATCCCAACGTTCATAGCAGCACTATTCACAATAGCCAAGATACTAAAGTAACCTAAATGTCCATTGGCAGATGAATGGATGAAGATACGATACATATACAGAATGGGATATTGATCATCCGTTTAAAAGAATGCAATAATGCCATTTGCAGCAACATGGATGCAACTAGTGATTATCACACTAAGTAAATCAGACAGAGAAAGGCAAATATCGTATCATTTGTATGTGGGATCTAAAAAAAAAATAATACAAATGAACCTATTTACAAAACAGAAACAAACTCACAGAGAACAAATTTATGGTTACCAGGGAAAGGGTGGGGGAGGGATAAATTAGGAGTCTGGGATGGCCATGTATACATAGAGGTATTTAAAATGGGACATCCAACAAAGAATGACTGTATAGCACAGGTAACTCTGCTTAGTACTGTGTAATAACCTAAATGGGAAAAAATTTGAAAAAGAATATGCACACACACACACACATAACTGAATCACTCTGCTGTACACCTGAACCTATCACAACTTTATTAATCAACTATATCCCAATCACAACTTTATTAATCCACTATACCTCAATATGGGCTTCCCTGGTGGCTCAGTGGTAAAAAGTCCACCTGCAATGCAGGAGACCCAGGTTCAGTCCCTGGGTTAGGAAAATCCCCTGGAGAATGGAATGCCAACCCACTGCAATATTCCTGCCTGGAGAATTCCATGGACAGAGGGGCCTGGTGGCGACAGTTTATGGGGTCACAAAGAGTCTGACATGACTTAGCAACTAAACAATAACAACAAATGCCCCAATATAAGATAAAAATTTTAAAAATATCTCTGAGTTCTCTATCCTTAACATAGAATAGGTAGAAAATAAACATACAGGCTCATTCATCCAGCCTTGGTCCACTTTTGCTTTTGAGTTTGTTACCTCTTTTCTCTCTCAAGTGCTTCCTTTCTACTCTTTTAGTCAGCCCCCCTAGATCAGGAGCAGATGGGCACCAAGACAGCTCTGTCCCCCAGTAACACACCAGAAGAGAATGACCCCTGGGTCTCCCAAAGCCTTGTCCAGAGCATGCATCCATCTGGTCTTAACTTTGCCAAGTTCACTTCATTACAATTTGACCTGATTTATCCATTCTTCTCTGGGTAGTGACCATTTGGAAGACACTGTATTAGGTACTGAATAAAAGATGAAGTTTTTTAAAGCCTGCTTTCAAGATTCCAGCCACCCAGGAAGATGAATAAGTGTGTAGTAAAAAAACTGAAAAAGAAATTAGAATGTAATAAATGTCACAAATAACACTCCAAGTGTTGAAAGAAAGCTTCAAGGAGGGAAAGATTACAATTGATTGGGGACATAAATGTGCAAATAAATATAAAAGAAATTAGAATTTGATCGATGCTATGAATAAGGTACAAAATGCCATGAATGTTCAGTATGACTAATGGTGGTCAGAAAGGTGGTGGAACTGTGTTCCTAATTACACTTCTATTAACAAATGAAAGAGTCTAACCTAATTCTGATTGCCCGATCAGTGTTGTTGACCATCATGCTACGCATCCTCTTTTTGTGTATATTTTCTGATTTAACTCTAATAGTAATACTTGGAGTTATATTTCCTTGTTCCTATTATATTTCAGACGTGAGGAAACTGAGGCACCAATGGGTACAATAACTTGCTCTAGTTTATAAGGATGTTTCCTGGGACCTCAGGTGTCTACTCACAGCCTATTATCTATCTAGCATGCACTACTTGATCTAACCATGGATGCTTCTGAGGTACCTGAAACCTGCTCTAAGTGGTGACAAGCTTCACACTGCAATCTCATGTACACTGTTAACTGTGTAAACTTCTTCTGGCCTCCAATCAATACATCAGATTCTAGCCGTCATGAAACAATGAGAAATGGCTGTGAACACATGAAGGTAACTGCTTTTACAGCAGTGTTCCCTGAACTTTTGACTGTGTTACAGTTTCTGAGAGAAAAAAATCTTTTCTATCTCCTTAAAGGAGAGAATAAAATGAAAAAGCTATAAACCTCAGGCTCCCTGTTCTTTAGGCTCAAGAAAGTCGAGAAATCAAAGTCCCAACTTTATTTAACTTAAAATCCTCTCTCCCACATGAGGCTGAGCACTTTCCCATTTCCCAAAGTGTTCATCAATTACCTACTGTGTACAGAGCTCTGACATGTTTCACTAAGCAGAGGTAAAAATAAATGACTGATACACTGGACAAATATACAATGTATCAGTTGTGATGATACATATAAATAGATACATTTATTTCTCTCAGTCAGTTCAGTCCCTCAGTCCAGTCCTACCCTTTGCAACCCCATGAATCACATCACGCCAGGCCTCCCTATCCATCACCAACTCCTGGAGTTCACTCAAGACTCATGTCCATCGAGTCGGTGATGCCATCCAGCTATCTCATCCTCTGTCGTCCCCTTCTCCTCCTGCCCTCAATCTTTCCCAGCATCAGAGTCTTTTCAAATGAGTCAGCTCTTCGCATGAGGTGGCCAAAGTATTGGAGTTTCAGCTTCAGCATCAGTCCTTCCAATGAACACCCAGGACTGATCTCCTTTAGGATGGACTGGTTGGATCTCCTCGCAAGACTCTCAAGTCGTCGGCTTTTTTTGGGGGCGTGTCCAAAAGTAATCAGTTTATTTTTTTTCTTTTTTTTTAACTTTACAATATTGTAGTGGTTTTGCCATACATCAAAATGATCAGCCACAGGTATACATGTGTTTCCCATCCTGACTCCTCCTCCATCCTCCCTCCCCATACCATCCCCCTGGGTCGTCCCAGTGCACCAGCCCCAAGCATCCAGTATCGTACATCAAACCTGGACTGGCGACTTGTTTCATATATAATATTATACATGTTTCAATGCCATTCTCCCAAATCATCCCACCCTCCCTCTCCCACAGAGTCCAAAAGACTGTTCTATACATCAGTGTCTCTTTCGCTGTCTCGTATACAGGGTTATTGTTACCATCTTTCTAAATTCCATATATATGCATTAGTATACTGTATTGGTGTTTTTCTTTCTGGCTTACTTCACTCTGTATGATAGGCTCCAGAAGACTCTCAAGAGTCTTCTCCAACACCACAGTTCTAAAGCATCAAGTCTTCGGCGCTCAGCTTTCTTCACAGTCCAGTGTAAGGCAAAATCTCCTTTTAAAAATTGTCTTAAGAATCCATGTTATGCTGCAAACTTGGGAGAACATAGAAGAGAGCCAGCTGGCCTTATTTTTTCTTAATTTTTATTGGAGCACAGTTTCTTTACAATGTTGTGCCAGTTTCCACTCTGCAAAAAAGTGAATCAGCTACAAGCATACATGCGTCCCCTCTTTTCTGTATTTCCTTCCAATTTTGGTCACCACAAAATTGTGGTCACCACAGAACTGGGACCAAAAATTGTGTTTAGTCACAACACAGAGCACTGAGTTCCCTGTGCTATAGGTTCTCATCAGTTATCTCTTTTGTATATAGCAGTGTATACAAGTCAGTCCCAATCTCTCGGCCCATCTCCCTGACTTTTCCCCTTGGTATCCAGACATTTGTTCTCACAATCCAGTATTAACCTAGCCATAAAAAGGAACAAAATTGGGTCATTTGTACAGATGTGGATGGACCTAGAAGCTGTCATACAGGGTGAAGTAAGTCAGAAAGAGAAAAACAAACATCATGTATTAACCCATATATGGGGAATCTGAAAAAAATACCGGTATAGACATTGTCATTTACAAAACATAAGTAGAGACAACTGGCCTTTGAAAGTCAAGATTTGTGTACAGAGGTGACAAGCTAAAGTTGGTGAATCCTTGGCATGTATGGAGTAGCCTGAGAGATCCCACTTGGCTGGAGCACAGAGCCCAAGGAATGGAGATATGAAAGACAAGACTTGGGAAGGCATTGCTGTGGGACTGTTATACTGAAGATACATGGTTATACCAATGACATTTAGTGTAACTCAGGAGGCAATAATGAGTTATTCAACGTGCTAAAGTGAATGGTGAAATATGGCAACTAGATTATAGGGAAGAACAGAATAAGGAAAAATGAAAACAAGGATATTGTTATAAAGCTCTATTTCAGCAAGAAATATTGAAGGTTGTAGCTAGTGTGACTGAAGTAAAATGGAAGAAGAGGGAAGGAAGAAGGATGAGAGGAAATAGGCAGGAGAGGAAGAAGGTCAAGATGGCCCCAGGGGTCTGATTAGATGTGAGGAAAAGAAAATAGGGAAAAGCCAAAGAACGAATACTAGTCTCAAATAGAAATGAGTACTTTTTATCAGAGAATAAATCAGCCTACTAGTTCTTAGAAATTTTGAGTTTGAGATGGTAGCTATATATTCAGTGGAGATATTTTGGAATAAAAGTGTGAAAGTGTTAGGGGAACAACTTTGTCCAACTTTGTGTGACCCCATGGACTGTAGCCTGCCAGGCTTCTCTGTCCATGGGATTGTCCAGGCAAGAATTCTGGACTGGGTTGCCACGCCTCCCTCCAGGGGATCTTCCTGACCCAGGGATTGAACACACTTCAGCATCTACTGCACTGGCAGGTGGATTCTTTACCACCAGCACCAGTGGGCTTTGAACAAAATGAGTAAACTCTGTTTTTTCTGAGTTTCCCATTACATTGGCAAGAGAAGAAATGATCCAAGCAAATCTTAGTAATATTCTCTTATTCTAAAAATAAACATAGAATATTATAAACTTCTATAAAGAAAAAAAAAGTTACAAAGAAAAAATAATATCAGAACCTAAAACCAGGGATTCCTATAATAAAACCAAGATAAACATCACCTGTGAAAACAAATGAAAGGTGATTTGGAATAACCAAGATACATCAGAAAGTATACCATTCACATGCATGGTGTGAAGTCACTTCTGTCATGTCTGACTCTATGCGATCCCATGGACCACAGCCCACCAGGTTCCTCTGTCCATGGGATTCTCCAGGCAAGAATACTGGAGTGGGTTGCCATTTCCTCCTCCAGGAGATCTTACTGACCCAGGAGTCAAACCCAGGTCTCCTGTGTTGCAAGAAGATTCTTTACTGTCTGAGCCACCAGAGAAGCCCATATCATTCACATTCACAAATTTTATCTCAAAAGAGAATGTGTGTGCTCAGTGGCTTCAGTTATGTCCAACTCTTTGCAACCATATCCATGGAATTCTCCAAGCAAGAATACAGGAGTGGGTAGCTGTTCCCTTCTCCATGGGATCTTCCCAACCCAGGTCTCCCATATTGCAGGTGAATTCTTTACTATCTGAGCCACCAGGGACAAAGAGTTAACTCCCTCACAGACAACAGATTATTCTGCTTAACAGAGTAGGGAAGGGAAAGATCATCAGGAGATAATGTAATCAAAAAGTATGGTTCAGTTCAGTTGCTCAGTCATGTCTGACTCTTTGCAACCCTGTGGACTGCAGCACATAATGGACATTAACTTGAGCAAACTCCCAGGAGATAGTTGAGGACAACAAAGCCTGGTGTGCTGCAGACCATGGGGTCGCAAAGAGTTGGACATGACTTAGCGACTGAACAACAATAATAAAATGAGGCCCTTGGCGGTGATGGCTTCCCTGTCCATCATCAACTCCCAGAGCTTGCTCAAACTCATTTCCATTGAGTTGGTGATGCCATCCAACCATCTTAACCTCTATCATCTCCTTCTCCTCCTGCCTTCAGTCTTTCCCGGAATCACACAACTATTAACAAAAAGGAAAGTGGGATAAACAGTAAACTATTCAAACCAGCAAACAAAACTAAGAAAATAAGTGCTGAACACAGATTCCATCATTACACTAAATGTAAATGGTTGGATATTCTTATCAAGGAAGAAAGCCCATCAGATTGTGTTAAAACACAAAACCCAGATATGTCCTGTGTGGCAAAAAATATTTAAGATTTAAGAAGTGAGGAGTAAAAGGAGATATGACAAACTAAATACAGGCAGTGCATTTTGCTTGGTTGTCTATATACCTCACATAAACTCTACACAAAAATATTTTAGCCATGAGCTGACAAAGTCTTATGAAACAACAATAACAACTGAAGGGTGGAATCTGGGAACAGATAAGTTAGTGGTAACAGAATCTGGACCCCAGAAAAGGAAAGTAAGTGTTAGTCGCTCAGTTGTTTGTGACCCCATGGACTGTACCCTGCTGGGCTCCTCTGACCATGGAATTCTTCAGGCAAGAACACTGGAGTGGGTTGCCATTCCCTTCTCCAGAGGATCTTCCCAACCCAGGGATCGAGCTCAGGTTTCTTGCATTGCAGGTGGATTCTTTACCATCTGAACCACCAGGGAAGCCTAGGGACCCTGGAAAGTAAATTGTAAACTAGCAGTTGAGAAAGCCAAGAAGCAACTGCTATGTTACTTCAGAATGCTCAAAAGTCTCAGAAATTAGAACCTTGGAGTTCTCTCTGAAGATGATGGTAAAGGAGACAGAGATTGAAATAAGGCAGAATATAAAATAAGGATGGAATCACCCACTCAACGGACATGAACTTGAGCAAACTCCCAAGAGATAGTTGAGGACAACAAAGCCTGGTGTGCTGCAGTCCATGGGGTCGCAAAGAGTTGGACATAACTTAACAACTGAACAACAACAAAAAAATGAGTTCCCTGGAGCCCCTCCTGCATTCCATTCTACTGCTCTCAACTATGACTGTGGCTAAATATTATTTTCCTTGATGACAGGACCACAGAAGATCTCTGCATTGGTGGGAATCAGGCAGAGTTCAAGGCAGGGAAATGTACTGAAGAGAGAAATGTAAGATAAAGGTGCACCTACTGGAGGCTGAGAACCTCAACTGGCGTATCTGTGAGGTTCCCAGAACTCTGATCATCAGCCCATTGTCCTTCCGACAAAAGAAGTATGAGTCATTTTTTGAAAACCCGGCACATCCAGGAAGGGACTTAAACACATTCGTGTCACCATCTCAGCCCATAAACAAGTGAGACAGATCTCTTACAGTGAAGCTTAAAGTTGAAAAGCTCCACCCATTTGCTCAGAACTTCCATTCACCCTCTGTTAACATTAGCAGACATGTAGGAATGGCAGAAATTCACAGGATGTCTCTAGCATGAAAGGTAGAGATCAAAGGAAAACTAAAACGATATCTTTTCTAAAGAAAGCACTCAGCTTTCTTTAGAAAAGAAACTGATGTTTTGAACTGTGGTGTTGGAGAAGACTCTTGAGAGCCCCTTCGAATGTAAGGACATCAAAACAGCCAATTCTAAAGGAAATCAACCCTGAATATTCATTGGCAGGACTGATGCTGAGGCTCCAATACTTCGCCTACCTGATGTGAAGAACTGACTCATTGGAAAAGACTCTGATGCTGGGGAAGATCGAAGGCAGGAGAAGAAGGGGACAATAGAGGATGAGATGGGTGGATGACATCATTTACTTGATGGACATGAGTTTGAGCAAGCTCTGGGAGTTGGTGTTGGACAGGGAGGCCTGGCATGCTGCAGTCCATGGGGTCATAAAGAGTAGGACCCAACTGAGTGACTGAACTGACTGAATCCAGAGGAAAAAACTAAAAACAATCTCATATCTTCAAAGAAGAGGCAAGAAAAGATATTGTATAAACAAGAAAACATGCCATAAAAAAGATGTCAACATATAAAGAATGAAATTAGAACACTTCCTAATACCACACACAAAGATAAACTCAAAATGGATTAAATACCTAAATATAAGGCCAGAAACTATAAAACTCTTAGAGGAAAATATAGGCAAAACAATCCTTGACATAAGTCACAGCAAGATCCTCTTTCACCCACCTCCCAGAGTAATAGAAATTAAAACAAAAATAAACAAGTGGGACCTAATTAAACTTAAAAGCTTTTGCATAGCAAAGGAAACTATAAACAAGATGAAAAGACAACCCTCACAATGGGAGAAAATAATTGCAAATGAAACAACTGACAAAGGATTAATCTCCAAAATATATAAGCACCTTATGCACCTCAAGCTCAATACCAGAAAAAGAAACAACCCAATCAAGAGTGGAAGACCTAAACAGACAGTTCTCCAAAGACATACAGATAGTCAACAAACACATGAAAAGACCTTCAACCTCATTCATTATAGGAGAAATGCAAATCAAAACTACAATGAGGTTATCACCTCACATCAGTCAGAATGATCATCATCAAAAAATCTAGAAACAATACATGCTGTAGAGGATGTGGAGAAAAGAGAACATTCTTGCACTGTTAGTGGGAATGTAAATTGATACAGCCATTATGGAGAACAGTATGCAGACTACTTTAAAAAAACACACAACTAGGAATAAAACTACCATATAACCCAGCAATCCCACTACTGGGCATCTACAATGAGAAAACCATAATTGAAAAACACACATGTACCCAAATGTTCATAGCAGTACTATTTACAATAGCCAGGACACAGAATGTCATCATTCAGTCAGTTCATCAGTCAGTCAGTTCAGTTGCTCAGTCGTGTCCAACTCTTTGTGACCCCATGGACTGCAGCATGCCAGGCCTCCCTATTATCACCAACTCCTGGAGTTTACTCAAACTCTTGTCCATTGAGATGATAATGCCATCCAACCAACTCATTCTCTGTCATCACCTTCTCCTCCCACCTTCAATCTTTCCTAGCATCAGGATCTTTTCAAATAAGTCAGGTCCTTGCATCAGGTGGCCAAAGTATTACAGTTCCAGCTTCAACATCAGTCTTTTCAATGAATATTCAGGACTAATGTCCTTTAGGATGGACTGGTTAGATCTCTTTGCAGTCCAAGGGACTCTCAAGAGTCTTCTCCAACACCACAGTTCAAAAGCATCAATTCTTTGGTGCTCAGCTTCCTTTATGGTCCAACTCTCACATCCATACATGACTAACTGAAAAACCACAGCTTTGACTAGACGGACCTTTGTTGGCAAAGTAATGTCTCTGCTTTTCAATATGCTATCTAGGTTGGTCATAACTTTCCTTCCAAAGAGCACACATCTTTTAATTTCATGGCTGCAGTCACCATCTGTAGTGATTTTGGAGCCCAAGAAAATAAAGTCTGCCACTGTTTCCACTGTTTCCCCATGTACTTGTCATGAAGGGATGGGACAGGATGCCATAATCTTCATTTTCTGAATGTTGAGCTTTAAGCCAACTTTTTCACTCTTCTCTTTCACTTTCATCAACAGGCTCTTTAGTTCTTCAATTTCTGCCATAAGGGTGGTGTCATCTGCATATCTGAGGTTATTGATATTCCTCCTGGCAACCTTGATTCCAGCTTGTGGTTCAAACAGCCCAGTGTTTCTCATGATGTACTCTGCATATAAGTTAAATAAGCAGGGTGACAATATACAGCCTTGACATATTCTTTTTCCTATTTGGAACAAGTCTGTTGTCCCATGTCCAGTTCTAACTGTTGCTTCCTGACCTGCATACAATTACTCAAGAGGCAGGTCAGATGGTCTGGTATTCCCATCTCTTGAATTTTCCACAGTTTACTGTGATCCACACAGTAAAAGTCTTTGGCTTAGTCAATAAAGCAGTCAATAAAGATGTTTTTCTGGAACTCTCTTGCTTTTTCAATGATCCAGCGGATGTTGGCAATTTGATTTCTGGTTCCTCTGCCTTTTCTAAAACCAGCTTGAACATCTGGTAGTTCACAGTTCACGTATTGCTGGAGCCTGGCTTGGAGAATTTTTATTCCTTTGCTAGCGTGTGTGTGAGATGAGTGCAATTGTGCACTAATTTGAGTTTGAGCATTCTTTGGCATTGCCTTTCTTTGGGATTGGAATGAAAACTGACTTCTTCCTATCTTCTGGCCACCGTTGTTTCCCAAATTTGCTGGCATATTGAGTACAGCACTTTCACAGCATCATCCTTTAGGATTTGAAGTAGCTCAACTGGAATTCCATCACCTCCACTAGCTATGTTCATAGTGATGCTTCCTAAGGCCCACGTGACTTTCCATTCCAGGAGTCTGGCTCTAGGTGTGTGATCACACCATCATGAATATCTAGGTCATGAAGATCTTTTCTGTACAGTTCTTCTGTGTATTCTTGCCAGCTCTTCTTAATATCTTCTGCTTCTGTTAGGTCCATACCATTTCTGTCCTTTATTGTGCCCATTTTTGCATGAAATATTCCCTTGGTATCTCTGATTTTCTTGAAGAGATCTCTAGTCATTCCCATTCTATTGTTTTCCTCTATTTCTTTGCAATGATCACTAAGGAAGGCTTTTATCTCTCCTTGGTATTCTTTGGAACTCTGCATTCAAATGGGCATATCTTTCCTTCTCCTTTGCTTTTCACTTCCCTTTTCACAGCTATTTGTAAGGCCACCTCAGACAGCCATTTTGCTTTTTTGCATTTCTTTTTCTTGGGGATGGTTTTGATCCCTGTCTCCTGTACAGTGTCACGAACCTCTGTCCATAGTTCATCAGGTACTCTATCACATCTAGTCCCTTAAATCTATTTCTTAGTCCCACTGCATAATCATAAGGGATTTGATTTAGGTAATGCCTGAATATATTCTAGTGGTTTTCCCTACTTTCTTCAATTTAAGTCTTGTTTTTGCTGACTGGATAGAGCTTCTCCATTTTTGGCTGCAGAATATAATCAATAGAATCATTATAATCAATAGAATCAATATAATCAAAAGAATATAATCAATCTGATTTCGGTGTTGACTATCTGGTGATGTCCATGTGTAGAGTCTTCTCTTGTGTTGTTGGAAGAGGGTGTTTGCTATGACTAGTGCATTCTCTTGGCAAAACTCTTTGCCCTGCATCATTCTGTACTCCAAGGCCAAATTTGCCTGTTACTCCAAGTGTTTCTTGACTTCCTACTTTTGCATCCAGTCCCCTATAATGAAAAGGACATCTTTTGGGGGTGTTAGTTCTAAAAGATCTTGTAGGTCTTCACAGAACTGTTCAACTCCAGCTTCTTCAGCATTACTAGTTGGGGCATAGGCTTGGATTCCTGTGATGTTGAATGGTTTGCCTTGGAAATGAACAGAGATCATTCTGTTATTTTTGAGATTGCATCCAAGTACTGCATTTCGGACTCTTGTTGATCATGATGGCTATTCCATTTCTTCTAAGGGATTCTTGTCCACAGTAATATATATATTGGTCATCTGAGTTAAATTCACTCATTCCAGTCCATTTTAGTTTGCTGATTCCTAAAATGTTGATGTTCACTCTTGCCATCTCCTGTTTGACCACTTCCAATTTACCTTGATGCATGGACCTAACATTCCAGCTTCCTATGCAATATTGCTCTTTACAGCATCAGACCTCGCTCCCATCACCAGTCACATAAACAACTGGGTGTTTTTTTTTTTTTGCTTTGGCTCCATCTTGTCATTCTTTCTGGAGTTATTTCTCCACTGATCTCCAGTAGCCTACTGGGCACCAACTGACCTGGAGAGTTCATCTTTCAGTGTCCTATCTTTTTGCCTTTTCATACTGTTCATGGGGTTCTCAAGGCAAGAATACTGAAGTGGTTTGCCATTCCCTTCTCCAGTGGACCACATTTTGTCAGAACTCTCCACCATGATCCGTCCATCTTGGGTGGCCCTACATGGCATGGCTTATAGTTTCATTGAGTTAGACAAGGCTGTGGTCCATGTGATTAGATTGGTTAGTTTTAGATGTCCATCAGCAGATGGAAAAAGAACTTGTGGTATACACACACACACACACACACACACACACACACACACACACTGGAATATTACTCACCCATAAAAAGGAACACATTTCAGTCAGTTCTGATAAGGTGGCTGAACCAATAACCTGTTATACAGAGTGAAGTATGTAAAAAAGAGAAAAGCAAGTTTTGTATATTACACATATATATGGAATCTAGAAGAACTGTATAGATGAAACCACATGCAGGGCAGGACTAGAGACAAAGAGAACAAACTTTGGACACAGTGGGGAAAAGAGAGGGTGAATGAACTGAGAGAGTAGCAGTGACCTGTACATACTAGAATGTGTAAAATAGGTAGCTAATGGGAAGTTGCTGTATAGCACAGGGAGTTCAGCTCTAATGACAACCTAGAGGGTTGGGATGGGATGCGAGAGGGGTTTGTGGGAGTTTCAGGAGGGACAGAACATGTGTGTACTTGTGGCTAATTCACATCATTGTATGGCAGAAGCTAACACAATATCCTCCAATCAAAACTTTAAAAAAGAAAAAAATCAAGGGAGGCTGTGAAAGCAATTAAAAAAAAAAAAGATGTCCAGAGAATAAAAAGGATATCCTAGAAATTTAAAAAGTAATATTTAAAATGGGAAACTCAATGGAAATTTTAGGGGAAAAAAAGATAAAATATCCCCAAAAATTAGAGCAAGAAGGAAAAAAGAAAATAAGGGGACAAAACATAATGAGAATAGCCCAAATTTCCAGATATTCCAATAATAGGGACTCAAGAAAGAGGAGATGGTGCAAACAGTTGTGTATACAGTAATTTAGAATTTTCCACAGCTAAACTTTCCAAATAAAAGAACCCATCAAATGCCCAAGACAGTAAATGGACACAGACTCACTCTAAAACACACCATCTTAACATTTCAGAAGAGACAAAGAGAAAATTATATCAGGTTTCATTGAAGGAAGTAAATGGATCACATACAAAGGACTTGGAGAGACTTCCAGATTTGTCAAGAACAACATTGGGAACTACAAGATCATTCTAAAGAAGAGTCATCTCCCACTTAAAATTCTATGCCAATTACCTGTCAGCTCTAAGGGTAAGATAAAGACATTTTCAGACCCACAAATTCTCAGCTATTTTTCACAAACACTGTTCCAGAAAGCTGCTGGACAATGTGCCCCTCTGAAACTAAGAAGATAAATCAGAAAAATGGAATGCATGAGCTCTCTGAACAGGAGAGCACACTGAGGAAACAGTCAAAAGAAATGCCCAGAGTGAGAGTGAAGGGAGATGCCCAGAGGACAGGGTGCGATGGGTACCAAAGGAACCAGCTCACATGGTGCAGGTCTGCAGACTCTGTAAAAGGTTTCTTCAAGATCAGTTTGATGGGGAGAAGATGTAGACAACTGACAAAGATTTTTTAGGCTGAACAGTAAAATGTACCTATGCTCTTGAATAAAGTGTTAGTCCCTCAGTTGTGCCTGACTCTTCACAAACCCATGGACCATAGCCAGCCAGCATCCTCTGTCCATGGAATTCTCCAGGCAAGAATACTGGAGTGGGTTGCCATTTCCTCCTCCAGGGGATCTTCCCGACCCAGGGATCAAATTCGAGTCTGTTGTGTCTCCTGTATTGGCAGGTGTGTTGTTTACCCATTGAGCCATCGGGGAAGCCTCACTATTTCCTCTTTAAGCTGCCTGTTGCTGTTCAGTCGCTAAGTCATGTTCAACTCTTTGCAATCTCAGGAACTGCAGCACACCTGTACACAGAGTATAACCACACATATGTGGTTTTCATAAAAATTAAAACTTATATTGAAAAAAAGAAGGAATAACAGGAGGGAAGAAGGGAAGGAGGAAAAGAAAGATGAAGAGATAAGAGAAAATGGAAACCATCTGGAGGCCAGGATGGCTATGTTTTGATTAAATGATTTGAATGTTAATGTTCAAGGTATCCAACAAGGTGCAGAATAATGTCATTACCAAAAAGAACAAACTTAAGGTCATACTTTGCAATCTGTCTATTTGGTATGATTGTATTCAGCTCTTCAATTCTCTTCTTTTTCTATAGGAAAACCTAAGTAACATTCCAACTTTCTCACAATAAATCTAACTGGTTTCCACCAGGACCAAATTGGAAGACAGTGTGTCTTCCAGGGGTGTCCACTCACATAAAGCCTTTCAATTATTCTAGCATTCTGTGCAAACTGGATATGAGTCTGGAAGGCATATTTTTTCATTATTTCAGATTGGACCTAGGTCCAGTTTAAGCCAGTCTTTAATACTGTCAATCCTCCAGATAATTCTGACCTTACCATTATTTCTCAAATCTTACTCATGAGACATTTTACTCAGCAATTACATTTTCACATGTATTTTATTTCATCTATCTATAGCAAAATAACTATAGATAATTAGAGTTCATCACGGACTCTATAAATTTAAAATACTGTTTCCAAAATTTCCTAGGTAGCCCTGCAGGGGAATCCATACTTTATGGAAATTAGCCAATATCATCAGAAATATGATTCCTATTTTAAGAATCTGCATGTGTCATTTGGTTAACCAGTACCCCTTTGCTTACAAGGACATAGTCTTTGAGCTTAAGCATGCATGTGTGCTCAGTCGTGTCTGACTCTTTGCGACCCCATGGACTATAGCCCGCCAGGCTCCTTTGTCCACAGGATTCTCCAGACAAGAATACTGGAGTAGGTTGCCATTTCCTACTCCAGGGGATCTTCCCAACCCAGGGATCAAACTCCAGTCTCACGTGTCCTACATTGGCAGGCAGGTTCTTTACCACCAGCGCCACCTGGGAAGCAGCAAAAGCATAGATGTAGACAGATGAACAGATGGACAGACTATCAGAAATTTTTCTTGAGTGGGCCAAGGGAGATGCATGATCAAATGTAGAGAAATTTTACACAGATGCTGTAAGGAAAGGCACCCTCTGTTTTTCTAGTCTCCTGATTTCACATTTCTGTCTCTTGTGGCATAATTACTTTGTTTTTTTGGCTGAGAACAGCTTTCTCTGCTTTCCAGCCACCTGGCAAAAGATGTTTTCCTCCAGTTCTTGAACAATCTGTGGATGGGGAATCTGTATAGGCTTATTACTTCTGGGGGTCCCAATTTCAAATCTTAAAAGAGCAACTGACCAAGGCTGAAACCCACATAGTATAAGCATTGGCTCTAGAGTTGATCCCTTGAAGATGAAGAGTCATTTCTTTCTCAGGGAGGGAAGGCCTCCATCAAGGATACAGGCACATGTCTACTACACTGCAAATGAAAGCAATTACATCGCATGATAGTATTTTTAATACATTCTAATTCATCACTGACATCCCCTGTCCACATCCAATAATACTGAGTCTGTCTGTAAATACCTATGAAATTACACTGCAAGTGTTGCTAAGTCACTTCAGCTATGTCTCACTCTTTGTGACCCCATGGACTGTAGACCACCAGGCACCTCTGTCCATGGGATTCTCCAGGCAAGAATATTGGAGTGGATGGTCATTTCCTTCTCCAGGGGATCTTTCCAACCCAGGGAACGAATCCGTGTCTCCTGTGTCTGCTGCACAGCAAGTGTATTCCTTACCACTGAGCCACCAGGGGTAGCGATAAAGCCAACTGAGGGAGTTACACTGTGAGTGTGTGTACACTTGTGTTTTCTAGTGCATATGCATTATGATTTACTGTGAAAGGTCTGGATTCCACGTAGGTGAGTCTCAAGTCTCATTTGAATTGATGCTGACTTGTCAGCGATGCCTCAGGTCGAGATCCAAGCCTTCATTTCCCATATGAATTTTAACATTGCTGTGGACTGCACATGTATTCACTCCAACATGATCGTGCAGGACCTGCTCCAAGTCAGAAAGCACGCTAACTAGACTACCGCAAACACGACGTGGTGAGCAAGAACCAGAGACTATCTTCAGATAGCTGACCATTTCAAGGGAAACTTGAAAACACTCTAACCTCTTTAGGGAAATAATTTACAGTTACTGAGTTTGGGTGCTTCCTCTGTTCTGCATAGTGTATGCGAACCATCTCTTCTGTTTGAGAACATACCACAAGAACTTGACTCTTTGCCCTGAACCTTTCTTCAACCAAACTGGTGCTCTTTGTGGGGGAACTGATGGTCTCCACAGCTGCTGGCAATGGCACCCCACTCCAGTACTCTTGCCTGGAAAATCCCATGGACGGAGGAGCCTGGTAGGCTGCAATCCATGGGGTTGCTAAGAGTCGGACACGACTGAGCGACTTCACTTTTACTTTTCACTTTCATGCATTGGAGGAGGAAATGGCAATCCACCCCAGTGTTCTTGCCTGGAGAATCCCAGGGAGTGGGGAGCCTGGTGGGCTGCTGTATATGGGGTCGCACAGAGTCGGACACGACTGAGCGACTTAGCAGCAGCAGCAGCACAGCCGCTAGCAAGGCAAACACTGTCCAGCCCTGACCGTGGATACTGTCAGCATCTCTGTGTGAACACCTGTACTCCATGCTTCATGGTTAATACCATTCTCTGTTGTACGCAGTGCTTCCAAAGTGAGGCTTTTGGAAGCTTTTCAATCTTTAATATGAGACAGCAAAAGAGACACTGATGTATAGAACAGTCTTTTGGACTCTGTGGGAGAGGGAGAGGGTGGGATGATTTGGGAGAATGGCAGTGAAATATGTATAATATCATATGTGAAACGAGTTGCCGGTCCAGGTTCGATGCATGATACTGGATGCTTGGGGCTGGTGCACTGGGACGACCCAGAGGGATGGTACGGGGAGGGAGGAGGGAGGAGGGTTCAGGATGGGGAGCACGTGTATACCTGTGGCAGATTCATGTTGATATATGGCAAAACCAATACAATATTGTAAAGTTAAAAAATAAAAGGAAAAAAAAAAAGAAAACAGATTCCATAACCAAGTAAATGTCCTAAGCAGAGAATAAAAACCATTCTTGCCAGTTCTTAGGGATAAAATGCTTTTTAAAAATCCTTGAATTAAAAAAAAAAAAAACTTATTTGGTCCAGTTTTCTAATGTCACTGACCTAGAGCATCAGAAGGTGTTTCCCCCTACTGTAATATATGCCACAAAGATTTTTTTAACTTTTTATTGTATATTGGCATATAGCCAATTAACAATGTGATAAGTTTCATGTGAACAGGGAAGGGACTCAGCTATACATATAGATATATCCATTCTCCCCAAACTCCCCTCCCATCCAGGCCATCAGATAACATTGAGCAGAGTTCCCTGTACTGTGCAGTAGGTAGCTGTGGTTATCCATTTAAAATATAGCAGTGTGTTCACATCCATCCCAAATTCCCTAATTATCCCTTTCCCCCCACCCCCCGGCAACTGTAAGTTCATTCTCTAAGTCTGTGAGTCTATTTATGTTGTAAATAAGTTCATCTGTATCATTTCTTTTTAGAATCCACATAGGATATCTCTCTTACTCTGACTTACTTCACGCAGTAGGACAATCTCTAGGTCCATCCATATTGCTAAAATGTCATATTTCATTCTTTGTAATGACTCGGTTATACTCCACTGTATATATGGACTACATCTTCTTTATCCATTCCTCTGTTGACAAACATTTAGATTGCTTCCATTTCTTTATGCCACAAAGATTCTTAGACCCACCAAGAGAAGTGTGACCCTTCTCATCCACCCAATCCCTCCCCTGCACACAGACACTTCCCCTCCTCCACAATCACTGCTTTCTGTTCAGAAACACTGTGAGTATCACCATGTGTGCAATGGAGTGTGTGTTTTGTTTTGTTCTGTTAACTTGTAGTGATCCATAAGAAGCAAGTTTTTCAGTACAGGGTAAAAAACAAACTGATTTACTTTTCCACAAAAGTCATAATTTGAAGGATTTCTAAAATTCCTAAAAGAATAAAGTTATAATTTATGGGCAAATATTGCTTATCACTAAACATTAATAAATCTTGTTAGTTTTGTGGCTCTAAAAGCACAGACTTTGATGTGAGCATACGAATTGAATTGAGATATGAGATTATAAAGTTATTTGTTATTTGTTATTAATACTCTTAATAGGTGGGGTTGGGGGGTAGAAGGGAGGCCCATGAGGGAGGGGATGTATGTACACATATAACTGATTCTCTTCACGGTACAGCAGTAACTAATGACATCGTAAAGAAATTATAGCACTTTTTTTTTCTTTAAAAAAAAAAAAAGCACTCCAGCAAAATACATTTTGAGACCATAGCCTCTGTGTGGCAATCAAAGTTTACTACCTTTGTTTCTGACTAAAGCTTCTAATCACATTTTGGTCTGTGATTAAAAAGTCCAACATTGAAAATTCAGCAATTATCAGTGTTAAACTTGGGGCTTTCTACCATTAAAATCTTTGCTGCTGATAGACCATCAATGCTTTGATGGATGATCATATCAATGAAAAGAATGTTTTTATTCCCCGTGGATGTGGATATAAGTGAAGCAGGAGCAGTGGGGATTTTGACACTGATGTAAAACATTTCCTATTCAATAAAACTCTGTGCACCTGGGAAATCAATTCTTGCTCAGCCTGTATTTATTATGACACTCTCTGACTTATGTTTTATGGATTCAGAATGAGAAAATCATTAAAAATTGTACTTGTCACATTAGAGGATCATTTAAAATTATACTCCTCAGGGACTGTTTTTAGCAATGTGCTGAAAGACCTCCTTTGCTGACCATCTTGTCTTTACACATGATTTTCTGCAGCTAGCTAGAGAATGTAGGGTTCAAAACATCACTATTATTGAGATATCCTCCTCAGGCAGAATGTATTTTATCTCTGAAATTTTCTCCCAAATAGGAAGCTGTTTTTCTTTTTCTCTTTTTTATTCAATCTGCAAACAGGCTCTCTTTTTCTCAATTCAGTTTACTTACTGTCAGTCTTCTGCAGGTTTGCAGACATTTAAATAGAGAAAGTCTGACAGTTAAATAGCTAAAAGGACTCAACAAAATAAATTAAAAAAAAAAAGTCTTGGACCTGAGGCCAAAGAATCAAACCAAGTAAGACCGGGGTTTTCCAGTGAAAATATAACAAAACAGAAGTTCAGATATATGAATAGTTTGCCCTGGGAGAAATAAATTGTTCATGAACAGAAAGATGACATCCCAAAACTGGCATGAAGCTCAGAGGCATGACATCACAGGCTGACATATAATGTGAAAATGAGGAAATTGTCCAGCCTTACAATGATTTATTATTACAGTCAGACTTTCAGATGGTGGAGATTGATAAGTGATTATTTCAGGAACATAAGTTTAAAAAAAAAAACTATCAGAGATATTTATAAGAAATAACCTAAGTTTCACTCATGTTCATGAAATGAGCTAGATTTAGTTTTGTTTAAATGGTTTAGTTGCTTGGGGAATTTTGAAATCTTATTTCCATCTTATTTTATTTTAATGTATCTAAGAAATCTAAAATTCAAACCAAGGTTGTATCGGGTAAGGATATCAATATACACTTTATCTTTCCCTAACAGATAATCTCTAGAACATTTTTCCATCTAGAAATCATAATTACATCCATCAGTCGCTCTGGGGCAGTATCATCAAGCAGATGCTATATCTGCACGTCTGCCAATCACACTGCCACAGAAACTGGGGGAAAACCCAGCTTTACAACAGTTTGGTCTCTGAGCCACTGAAATAAACATCCTCTTCATGGCTATTTGTATTTAAGATAGTCATCCAATTGCCACATTTTTTTAATTAATATTTATGCTTTAATATAGCTCTACTTTGAAAATATAGCTCCAACTCAGTAAGAAAGGCTTCATCTAATTAAACCAAAACAAGATTATCTAAATTTGTGTATATATACGGAATAGAAAATACAATTGATATTTGAATAGAATATGTAAAAAAGTTGACCAAGAGAAAATACAATTATTTGGAAAACTAATAGGCCCTAATTGCAACATACAGAGAGGCAATACATATATAAAACCTGTATGCAAAATTTAATTGATATTTGCATAGAGTTATCATGTAAATGGAATGTTAACCAACAGAAAATAAAGTTCTTTAAGCATATAACAAGTACTGACTGCAAAAGAGTTTGGACTGTTTGAATGTATAGCAATTTTTTGATATTTTGAAGATATCTAAAAAGATAAATTTTTCACATATACACTAATGTCAATACTTTATACTATCCACAGTATGCATAATACATATATTATATGCAATACACTAATGTACACAAGCAGTGATATATGTACACTAATATCAGCCCTTATGTTTTTCTAAGGACCAACATCATGGTTTAACTACCTTTTCTTCTATGAACGATATAGTTCTAATGTTTTGCTAACAAAAAATTGTATCTAGTCAATCATTTCACCGAAGTAAAATTCCAGGAAAGTTCTTTTTCTAAAACTCATCTGTAGGTGATATTTTTGTGAAGCAAAATAAGTACTATTCATTTCAAGTCTCCCTCCTTGGATTCCAGTGGAATCTGTTTTCCTTATTGTACCATGCAAATAAAATGTGCACCCAAATATGAAAAGCAGAGGTCATTTGAGAAGCAAATACATCTTTCCAAAAAAAAACTGAAAAATTCTGAAAGTCACAATGATAAGGAAACATACCGAAATCCTTAACTCACTTCTATAAATCTAAGTCAATGTTTTGAATATTTTAAGTATCCAGATATATAGGGCATTCTATGATGGAATTATACATTCATTAACATTCAGGATTTGAATGGATTTAGATATTTACCCGAAGAAGGCAATGGCACCCCACTCCAGTACTCTTGCCTGGAGAATCCCATGGACGGAGGAGCCTGGTAGGCTGCAGTCCATGGGGTTGCTAAGGGTCGGACATGACTGAGCGACTTCACTTTCACTTTTTACTTTCATTCATTGGAGAAGGAAATGGCAACCCACTCCAGTGTTCTTGCCTGGAGAATCCCAGGGACGGGGGAGCCTGGTGGGCTGCCATCTATGGGGTCGCACAGAGTCAGACACGACTGAAGTGACTTAGTAGCAGCAGCAGAAACGGCAGCAGCAGTGATGTAAAAATGCTATAGTAGGGCACTAAAAAAAAGAAGAGAATCAAATTACAGAAATGGTTTTCTATGACTTTCAGGTGATGTTTTTCTTTATAAATTTATATAATTTCTGAAGTTTCTACAGTAGTTTTTTAATAATTTCATATTATCCAAAGGGTGATCAGCATTTTTTTTTAATTTTATTTTATTTTTAATCTTTACAACATTGTATTAGTTTTGGCAAATATCGAAATGAATCTACCACAGATATACCTGTGTTCCCCATCCTGAACCCTCCTCCCTCCTCCCTCCCCATACCCTCCCTCTGGGTCGTCCTAGTGCACCAGCCCCAAGCATCCAGTACCCTGCATCAAACCTGGACTGGCGACTTGTTTCATACATGATATTATACATGTTTCAATGCCATTCTCCCAAATCTCCCCACCCTCTCCCTCTCCCACAGAGTCCATAAGACTGTTCTATACATCAGTGTCTCTTTTGCTGTCTCGTACACAGGGTTATTGTTACCATCTTTCTAAATTCCATATATATGCGTTAGTATACTGTATTGGTGTTTTTCTTTCTGGCTTACTGCACTCTGTATAATAGGCTCCAGTTTCATCCATCTCATTAGAACTGATTCAAATGTAGTCTTTTTAATGGTTGAGTAATACTCCATCATGTATATGTACCACAGCTTTCTTATCCATTCATCTGCTCATGGACATCTAGGTTGCTTCCATGTCCTGGCTATTATAAACAGTGCTGCAATGAACATTGGGGTACACGTGTCTCTTTCCCTTCTGGTTTCCTCAGCGTGTATGCCCAGCAGTGGGATTGCTGGATCATAAGGCAGTTCTATTTCCAGTTTTTTAAGGAATCTCCACACTGTTCTCCATAGTGGCTGTACTAGTTTGCCTTCCCACCAACAGTGTAAGAGGGTTCCCTTTTCTCCACACCCTCTCCAGAATTTATTGCTTGTAGACTTTTGGATCGCAGCCATTCTGACTGGCATTAAATGGTACCTCATAATGGTTTTGATTTGCATTTCTCTGATAATGAGTGATGTTAAGCATCTTTTCATGTGTTTGTTAGCCATCTGTATGTCTTTGGAGAAATGTCTATTTAGTTCTTTGGCCCATTTTTTGATTGGGTCATTTATTTTTCTGGAGTTGAGCTGGAGGAGTTGCTTGTATATTTTTGAGATTAGTTGTTTGTCAGTTGCTTCATTTGCTATTATTTTCTCCCATTCTGAAGGCTGCTTTTTCACCTTGCTGATAATTTCCTTTGATGTGCAGAAGCTTTTAAGTTTAATTAAGTCCCATTTGTTTATTTTTGCTTTTATTTCCAATATTCTGGGAGGTGGGTCATAGAGGATCCTGTTGTGATGTATGTCAGAGAGTGTTTTGCCTATGTTCTCCTCTAGGAGTTTTATAGTTTCTGGCCTTACATTTAGATCTTTAATCCATTTTGAGTTTATTTTTGTGTATGGTGTTAGAAAGTGTTCTAGTTTCATTCTTTTACAAGTGGTTGACCAGTTTTCCCAGCACCACTTGTTAAAGAGATTGTCTTTAATCCATTGTATATTCTTGCCTCCTTTGTCAAAGATAAGGTGTCCATATGTGCTTGGATTTATCTCTGGGCTTTCCATTTTGTTCCATTGATCTATATTTCTGTCTTTGTGCCAGTACCATACTGTCTTGATAACTGTGGCTTTGTAATAGAGCCTGAAGTCAGGTAGGTTGATTCCTCCAGTTCCATTCTTCTTTCTCAAGATAGCTTTGGCTATTCGAGGATTTTTGTATTTCCATACAAATTGTGGAATTATTTGTTCTAGTTCTGTGAAGAATACCGTTGGTAGCTTGATAGGGATTGCACTGAATCTACAAATTGCTTTGGGTAGTATACTCATTTTCACTATATTGATTCTTCCAATCCATGAACATGGTATATTTCTCCATCTATTAGTGTCCTCTTTGATTTCTTTCACCAGTGTTTTATAGTTTTCTATATATAGGTCTTTAGTTTCTTTAGGTAGATATATTCCTAAGTATTTTATTCTTTCCGTTGCAATGGTGAATGGAATTGTTTCCTTAATTTCTCTTTCTGTTTTCTCATTATTAGTGTATAGGAATGCAAGGGATTTCTGTGTGTTGATTTTATATCCTGCAACTTTACTATAGTCATTGATTATTTCTAGTAATTTTCTGGTGGAGTCTTTACGGTTTTCTATGTAGAGGATCATGTCATCTGCAAATAGTGAGAGTTTTACTTCTTCTTTTCCAATTTGGATTCCTTTTATTTCTTTTTCTGCTCTGATTGCTGTGGCCAAAACTTCCGAAACTATGTTGAATAGTAATGGTAAAAGTGGGCACCCTTGTCTTGTTCCTGACTTTAGAGGAAATGCTTTCAATTTTTCACCATTGAGGATAATGTTTGCTGTGGGTTTGTCATATATAGCTTTTATTATGTTGAGGTATGTTCCTTCTATTCCTGCTTTCTGGAGAGTTTTTATCATAAATGGATGTTGAATTTTGTCAAAGGCTTTCTCTGCATCTATTGAGATAATCATATGGTTTTTATTTTTCAATTTGTTAATGTGGTGTATTACATTGATTGATTTGCGGATATTGAAGAATCCTTGCATCCCTGGGATAAAGCCCACTTGTTCATGGTGTATGATCTTTTTAATGTGTTGTTGGATTCTGATTGCTAGTATTTTGTTAAGGATTTTTGCATCTATGTTCATCAATGATATTGGCCTGTAGTTTTCTTTTTTTGTGGCATCTTTGTCAGGTTTTGGTATTAGGGTGATGGTGGCCTCATAAAATGAGTTTGGAAGTTTACCTTCCTCTGCAATTTTCTGGAAGAGTTTGAGTAGGATAGGTGTTAGCTCTTCTCTAAAGTTTTGGTAGAATTTAGCTGTGAAGCCGTCTGGACCTGGGCTTTTGTTTGCTGGAAGATTTTTGATTACAGTTTCAATTTCCGTGCTTGTGATGGATCTGTTAAGATTTTCTATTTCTTCCTCGTCCAGTTTTGGAAAGTTGTACTTTTCTAAGAATTTGTCCATTTCTTCCACGTTGTCCATTTTATTGGCATATAATTGTTGATAGTAGTCTCTTATGATCCTTTGTATTTGTGTTGTCTGTTGTGATCTCTCCATTTTCATTTTTAATTTTATTGATTTGATTTTTCTCCCTTTGTTTCTTGATGAATCTGGCTAATGGTTTGTCAATTTTATTTATCCTTTCAAAGAACCAGCTTTTGGCTTTGTTGATTTTTGCTATGGTCTCTTTTGTTTCTTTTGCATTTATTTCTGCCCTAATTTTTAAGATTTCTTTCCTTCTACTAACCCTGGGGTTCTTCATTTCTTCCTTTTCTAGTTGCTTTAGGTGTAGGGTTAGGTTATTTATTTGACTTTTTCCTTGTTTCTTGAGGTATGCCTGTATTGCTATGAACTTTCCCCTTAGGATTGCTTTTAAAGTGTCCCACAGGTTTTGGGTTGTTGTGTTTTCATTTTCATTAGTTTCTATGCAAATTTTGATTTCTTTTTTGATTTCTTCTGTGATTTGTTGGTTATTCAGCAGCGTGTTGTTCAGCCTTCATATGTTGGAATTTTTAATAGTTTTTCTCCTGTAATTGAGATCTAATCTTACTGCATTGTGGTCAGAAAAGATGCTTGGAATGATTTCTATTTTTTGGAATTTACCAAGGCTAGATTTATGGCCCAGGATGTGATCTATCCTGGAGAAGGTTCCATGTGTGCTTGAGAAAAAGGTGAAATTCATTGTTTTGGGATGAAATGCCCTATAGATATCAATTAGGTCTAACTGGTCTATTGTATCATTTAACGTTTGTGTTTCCTTGTTAATTTTCTGTTTAGTTGATCTATCCTTAGGTGTGAGTGGGGTATTAAAGTCTCCCACTATTATTGTGTTAATGTTAATTTCTCCTTTCATACTTGTTAGCATTTGTCTTACATATTGCGGCACTCCCATGTTGGATGCATATATATTTATAATTGTTATATCTTCTTCTTGGATTGATCCTTTGATCATTAAGCAAAAGAAAAGGAAGGATTCATTATCACCTTCCCCTGATATAAACATTCATAGCCTTTTGGAGTACACTGTCTCCCTAGGGTTACTTAGTTATAATTATTATCCTATCTATGTTCTTTATTAGGGTATTTTTTCTATTACTATACAACCTTAGGAATTGCCTTTTAATTAGCTTTTAAGTATTACATTAAGTATTTATCCTATATTTAACTAAGCATTTCCTATTTGATAAATAAAGAATGATTATGAATGCAAGAAGAGTTCTGTGCAGTTTTCTCTGTTCAAATTTTTCCTGTATTTTAAGATCAGGACATGTGAAATTTATCCAAGCATTCTGAGTTTTTAAAAACTGTTCTACACCCTCAAGTTGTTTATTTTCATATAGCATGGTCATCACCACCTTAAGGAAGAAAAATGCTCATGTGGCACCTTTACTTATTGGAATATAGTTGCTTTTGTAGTATTGTGTTCATTTCTGCTGTACAACATGTATACATATATCCCCTCCCTCCCATCCCCCGTTCCCAGCCCTCGAGGTGACCACAGAGCCCTCAGCTGAGCTCCCTGTGCTTTATAGACGAACCTATTTCTAGGGCAAGAATAGAGACACAGACATAGAGAACAGACAGGTGGACCTGGGGGAAGGGGAAGGTGGGATGAGTTGGAAGATTATTTTTTAATGACTGAAATATTACATAGTGTGTTATTTCCAGGAAAATTTGGTTTTCAGCATGTTAGGAGCAAAAAGTTGTGGAAAAATGCATTTTCCCGATTATTCCTTAATTAGCTCAGTGAAGAGCCATCAACATTGCTAACTAGTTGTGGGCAGGAAATGGAAATTCTCACAGGAAAAGTGCCTCAACAAGGGAACAGCAGCAGCGTTCATACAGTGGAGTCCTCACTGCAACAGCCTCTCGTCTTTGTGAATTAAAGCTTTATTAATTTGCTTATCATTTTTCCCATCAATGTATTCTATGGGTCCTCAAGGTGACATAGGTATACAGTTGCAAACATTGAAGACTTAATAATGCACCCCACTGTCAGAAGTTTGGTCAAAGATACTATTCTATAAACATATTTGTTAACAGTGAGACCCAACTGTAGTTTATGTGAACAAAGGGTATTTCAATAACCTGTAGCTCTACTGACCATCATCCACTGGCCTCACAAATGTGAAGTTCTGTGTCTCCAGTAGTCATACCAAACCACGCTGGAGATCTGAAAACGGTGGCCCAAACAGTTGTCACCATCCGTGTACATACATGGCTGCTGCCCTCTGGTATTTTCTAGGAGATGAGAGTGTTTACTAGCCTGCTTATTTTCCAGCCCAGAGGAGCCATCCAGTATAAAGTCCTGGAATCACCTTACCAGATCTGCAGGCTCAGTCAATCCTGTTCTTGGTTAAGAGGATGGGGGAAGCCCAGAGTGTCATCAGCAACCTGGCATTCAGTCCTCTTGCTGGTACATCACCGTACATTTTTGTGGATTCTCTGGTAAAAAGGTTTTGACATTTTCCTGTGACCCTATTTTTTTTTTTTTAGTACTTTATACTGGTTCCAGCAGTGACTCTTGGGTTTCTTTCCTCATACAGAATTACTACTTAGATGGTGCCACTTTTTCTGAGGAGAACTGCTCTAGAATTCACCTCTACCACTGTCGTGGATTTTATAACATATCACAGGTTAGCTGCAGGCCTGCCCAGGTCTTTCCTGGAGTCTAATGGCAGAGTTCCCAGTGAACAATGGGGAGACGATCTGAGCCCTTGACTGTCCCTTCCTGACCCCCAACATATCCAAAGCCATCTCCTGCCTGTCATTTTATTCCCATTGAAAGCTAGCATTCCTCTTTCCTTTTCTGGTTGTCCTCATTTTCTTCTTGGTCAAGCCAAGCAGCTTCACCACCCTCCATGGGTGTTAAATCATTCAATTCCAGATCACTCTTCAGGCAAAAGAGTCTTAAACCTGATAACTTGTCTAACCTAGCCTTCCCCAATCTCACTACCAACTACACCCTATATTCACCTCCAGTGCTTTGCAACAGGATCCCTCCAGTCCAAAAAAAAAAAAAAAAAGGTATCTGTTCTCTGGACTTGGGAAATCATTACACAGACTTTATGCTTCACTTTATGCTTCTCACCTGGAAATTTTCCTTCCTGCCCATAGGAAAAGGGTTTACGACCTAACACAAGACAGGCTGCCTGCAAGTGAAACATGACTTAGAGACAGATATTTTTATGGACCACACATTTCCAATTTTTAAATATTGGCCAGTTTTTATATTTTAAAAAATCCAGATTTCCATTTTCACTTGCAAACCAGAATGTCTGGTTATGCCACTCCCCTTCCATGAACAGAAGAACCTGGCGGGCTACAGTCCATGCAGTCACAAAGACTCGAACATTACCAAATGGCTAACACTTTCATGGATAAAGAGTTCATAGTACAATTACTATATTAAAATCTAGAGAAGTCATTGTAACACATTACATTACAATGTATGCAATAGCAGAGGCTATTGCAAAATCACAAAAGGCACTGAAAGAAAATCTCTGGACACTAGATGTATTGCATTCAAAGGGCTACCTTCTCCACCAACATCATTTTAAAAAATGGCTAACAAAGTTAATGAGCAATATCAATTTGCTTTCTTTTAAGAGTATCATCAGAGAAGGCAATGGCACCCCACTCCAGTACTCTTGCCTGGAAAATCCCATGGACAGAAGAGTCTGGTAGGCTGCAGTCCATGGGGTCGCGAAGAGTCGGACACGACAGAGCGACTTCACTTTCACTTTTCACTCACATGCATTGGAGAAGGAAATGACAACCCGCTTCAGTGTTCTTGCCTGGAAAATCCCAGAGACAGTGGAGCCTGATCGGCTGCTGTCTATGGGGTCGCACAGAGTCGGACACAACTGAAGCGACTTAGCAGCAGCAGCAGCAGCAACAGTATTATAAACATCTATGTCATTATTTTAGGATGCTAACTCCTAGAAGTCAAAACTGTAATTTTGCATGAATTGTAAAAATGTCTGCCTCAATCATCATGAAGCACTAATAAATCAATTCCACACATTAGAAGGTACTAAAAAAAAGATTTTTTTAAAAATTTCTAACATTATTTATCTGCTTATCTCAAAGAAATATTTTTGGATATTTGGGTTAAGTGTTCAACTCGATCGATGTTGTCTAGATCAGTTGCTATAGCTATCAGTTTTTTTGGATTATTTCTCAAATATACTGTGATCTATTCACTTAAAGTGAAAGTGAAAGTCACTCAGTTGTGTCCGACTCTTTGCAACCCCATGGACCATATAGTCCATGGAAGTGTCCAGGCCAGAATACTGGAGTGGATAGCCATTCCCTTCTCCAGGGGACCTTCCAAACCCAAGTATTGAACCCAGGTCTCCCGCACTGCAGGTGGGATTCTTCACCAGCTGAGCCACCAGGGAATACCAAGAATACTGGAGTGGGTAGCCTATCCCTTTTCCTGTGTATCTTCCAGGAATCGAACTGGGATCTACTGTATTGCAGGCAGATTCCTTACCAGCTGAGCTACTAGAGAATCCCCCTAGTCACTTAAGATGGACTCCAAATAAGTATTTTGAACTGTCTCAGTTTAAATTTCTGGAATGTAAATGTAATGTTAGGATTATTACTACAATCAAAATCCTATCAATTGAGATAAATCTTGAGATTTAGTGTTCGGGGTTTAATAAAGACAAGATCTACTCATCTTAACTTTGACCAATTTAGCTGTCTGTCTTCCCCCTTTAACTTCAACTTTTCAAATATTGTGTTGGCTAATAAGTTCATTCATGTTTTTCCATAAGAAGTTACTGAAATGAAGTTACCCAAATGAACTTGTTGGTCAACCCCAACGTTTGAAAAGAAAACTCTTCCTCAATCACTCACAAATTCAGTAATTTCCTATATGTGAAAATGTTCTCTGATTATTCACATGACTTAATTGCTTCATTTTTATGCCACCCTCCTCCCTGAATGTCCCTCCACTTGATAAAATGCCCTGTAAAATGATTAGATACGATAAACGTACAAAATTACTCCCTAATCATATAGTGTATCTGAGGAACCTATACTTCTAACACCAGCATTGGTGTAAAAAACATGAATTTCACATTTTTCGAAAAGAATTTTTCAGCCCACCTTTCAAGTACTGTCTTCACCCAATACAACGTTCACTCAGGACTCAATCCTTTTCCTGGCATGGAGACCCTAAGGACTAAGGCATCATAGAGTCACTAACTTATCAGCCGCCACTTGCTCTTATGCAGAACTTCATGATACTACATTAACATCAAATTCACTATTGCAGAAATCATCCTATCATTGGAAGTGATTGATAGTGATAAGTCTGCTATCAATGAGAAAGCTTAACAATGACAATGTTTTAATCATTGATAACTACACACCATCTTATTCAGTAAACAACTGAAAACAGATACTTGTTAGAGTTTGTACTGACTGATAATGCCTCAGACACCAAAGATGTCCATGTCATAGTTCTTGGGAATTTGTGAATATGCCTTAGAAAGCAAAGGGAATTTTTTTTCCAAGATTTTTTTGTTGTGGACCAGTTTGGAAGTCTTTATTGAATTTGTTACAATATTGCTTTTATTTTTATGGGTTTTATTGTTTTTTCGGTTCCAAGGCATGTGGGATCCTAGCTCCCCAACCAGAGATCAAACCCACACCCCCTGCATTGGAGGATGAAGTCCTAACCACTGGACCACCAGGAAGTCCCCCAAAGGGACTTTATAAAGATGATTTTGTTAAGGATCTTGAGATGAGATTAGCCTAGATTACTCAGATAGGCTCCAGGCAATCACAAGAGCCCTTATAAGAGGGAAGATTCTTTGAGAGTCCCTTGGACTGCAAGAAGATCCAACCAGTCAATCCTAAAGGAAATCAGTCCTGAATATTCATTGGAAGGACTGATGCTGAAGCTGAAACTCCAATATTTTGCCACCTGATGTGAAAAACTGACTCATTGGAAAAGATCCTGATGCTGGGAAAGATTAATGGCAGGAGGAGAAGGGGACGACAGAGGATGAGATGGTTGGGTGGCATCACCAACTCCATGGGCTTGAGTTTGAGTAAACTCTGGGAGCTGATGATGGACAGGGAAGCCTGGCATGCTGCAGTCCATGGGGTCTCAAAGAGTTGGGTATGACTGAGCAACTGAACTGAACTGAAGAGGTCAGGGTCAGGGAAGGCAATGGGGTGATGGAAGCAAAAGTCAGAGTGATGGGGAACCAGAAGACAAGAAGAGCAGGCAGCCTCTAGAATGTAGGAAAAGCAAGGGAATGAATTCCACCATACAGCCTCTAGAAGGGACACAGCCCTGCCAACCCATTTTGGATCTCCAGCTTCCATAACTGTAAGAAAATAAGTTTGTATGGCTTTAAGACATAAATTTATGGCAATTTGTTACCACAGCAATAGGAAACTAACATACTTCTTAGCCAAGTGCTCCTGGTAAAAAATGTGTTCACGTAAGAGGATTCTTGAGTATGGGATAAAAGATGACTTTTATTTATTCTGAAAGACATTTATTGAAGAACATAAGACTTTTTTCCCCTTCTTCCTAATATTTAACTTTTCCCAACCCTGGTAAACCTTTCAGATATTAGATGGTTAAGAAAGTAGTAACATAAATATGCTTTGATTCAGATTTGTCAGGGGTACTTGAACTAGTAGAATATATTTCCGAAAAATTATTGGATCCTAACACCAAAAAACTGAATATATAGTCTTAAATGTTCTTGAAAAGATTTATTTTCTCCATTAATTAATGGCTAATTTTTTCATATAAGTATTCACAAATATTTATTATGCTATTATTAACTCTTCCTAGGCTATTATTATTTCATCCTAAGCTTAGTAAATTTTGGTAATCAAGGATTCAAAACTTTGTATAGAATCATAGAATCATGTCAAATAAGAATCACACAATTGAGATATTTGTAAATAGTATAAAATGCTATGAGAAATTTACTTTAAGACATTATCGATAGGGGTATTGCATTTCTAGGAGAAGGCGATGGCACCCCACTCCAGTACTCTTGCCTGGAAAATCCCATGGATGGAGGAGCCTGGAAGGCTGCAGTCCATGGGGTCCCTAAGCAATTTCTAGTTTATTAAAATGAAAGCATGGGTATTTAATTTTCCCAAGTATTCAATAAGACTGCCTGTCAAATTAAAAACATATCAATAAATTTTACAAAGTGATGAAACAATACAGTCATTTAACACCACTGGGCATCCTCACAGACTGCATGAACATTCATCTCAAGGGCAGATTAAAAAGCAACATGACTTACTGTATCATCAGAAATCTGACATGTATACACTGCTATATTTAAAACAGATAACCAATAAGGACTATTGTATAGCACTGCTCAATGTTATGTGGCAGCCTGGATGGGAGGGGAGTGTGGAGGAGAATGGATAATGTGTATAGATGGCTGAATCCCTCGCTGTCCACCTGAAACTACACAATGCTGTTAACTGGCTATACTCCAATACAAAATTAAAAGTTTTTAAAAAAGGCAGAAAGAAATCTTAAGCTCTGTATCTGGCTGTATTGCTACACACATTCCTGAATCCACTAGAAGTAATCTCTCCATGGCCTTAAGTAGCACTGTTTAGGTTTGTGTGCAGGGAAAAAAAAAAAAAAAAAAAAACTCAGTTCTTCTGCCTCTGTGTCTCCTTGACTGACACTATTACCACACTCAGAATGCTTCAGATAGTGTGTGTGCGCATGCAGGTTTTTCCATATCAAGAAAGTTGGGACACCAGCTGGGTGTACTGCAATCTAACTCCATCCTGACACTGTCTACAAAGATGGCACAGACCCCTCAGGGAAAGGACTCAGTCCTGTAAGACTCCTCCACTGACGATGCCAATGGTGGGTCTCAGGTCTCCAGGTTACCCATCACTTCCATCTGACTTGGCTACAAACTGGAGGTTCCAGTGACCTCCCCAACGGCTTTGATGATTTGCTAGAGTGGCTCACAGAACTCAGGAAAACATTTAAGTTTACCAGTCCGTCAAAGGCTATGATAAAGAACAAGGCCTTCCCTGGTGGCTCAGCAAAAGAATCAAGTTGCTAGTACAGGAGATGTGGGTTCTATCCCTAGATTGGGAAGATCCCCTGGAGAAGGAAATGGCAACCCACTCCAGTATTCTTACCTGGAGAATCCCATGGACAGAGGACTGGTGGGTTACAGTCCATGGGGTCGCTGAGTCAGACACCACTGCGTGACTAAACAAGAACAAACGATAAAGAACACAGATGAAGAGACCAACAGGACTAGGTCTGGAACGGTTTCAAGGTTGGGGGCTTCTGTCCCCGTGGAATTGGGGTGCATCACTCTCCTGGTACTAGAAACATTCACTGACCTGAAAGCTCTCTGAACCCCATACTATTGGGATTTTTTCAGGGCATCCTCAAGTAGGCATGATCCATTATTAACTCCATTTATAGCCCCTCTCCCCTCTCCAGGGAATGAAGAGGAGGGGCTGAAAATTCAGAGCTTCTAACCATATCTTGTTCTTTCTGGGGACCAGCCCCCATGCAGGAGCCCACCCAAAGTCACCTCATTCAAACAAAAGACACTACTGTCACCTAGGATACGAAAAGAGGCTTAGGAGCTTTGCATCAGGCACAGGGCTGAAGACCAAACATTAGAACAAAAAGCGTTCTTGATATTCATCACTTAGGAATGCAGTCATAATTCTGAGTACTAGCAGTTAGGGCTTCAACATATAAATTGGGAGCAGGGCACAATTCTGCCCAGAAGATATGGTCACTCCAAAATCTTTATCTCTGATCCAGGCTTCTCTCCTGAAGTCCAGATTCATATATTCAATAGTCAGGACAGCACTATTTGAGTATCTTAGAAACAGCTCAGAGTCATCATGTCCAAAACAGAATCCCTAAAGTCTGTCTGAAAGCTGCTCCACTGGCAGCCATCACAACCTGCTCCGTGTCAGGTCTCATTTGCTCCACTCTACCACCTTGTTATTGCCCTGGTTAAAAAAAATAAACACACACACACAACCATCTTGTTATCAGTCTTGACCCTCCCTTTAATAGCCCACCTCCATTCCACCCACTTCCTAATCATGTGACTCTAGTTTCAAAATATTTTTTGTTGTTCAGTCACCAAACCGTATCCAACTCTATGACTCCATAGACTGTTAGCACATCAGGCTTCCCTGTCCCTCACCATCTCCCGGAGTTTGCCCAAGTTCATGTCCATTATATCAGTGATGCCATCCCACCATCTCATCCTCTGTCAACCTCTTTTATCTTCCTCTTCACAACTACCATCATGAACTGAGCTCCCATCACCCCCTGCCTGGATTCCTGCAGTGCCTTCCTAAGAGGTGCCCTCTCTCTGCACTTGCCTCTTTAGTTTCTGTTATCATCACGTAAGTTAGAGTGATTCTTTTCAGACATAAGCCAGACTACCTTAGGGTATGCTCAAGACCCTTCAATGGCTGCACATTCCAAATAAAAGCAGAAGTTCCTATAATGGACTACAAGGCCCTGCATGGTCTGGGCTATACTCCATGCCCGGTAACTCTGACCAACTTCTGTTCTCATACTGGTTCATACAACTTCAGCCAAACTGGTCTCCCCATATTTCTCAAACACCCCAGCCATGCTCTGGTTTAGTGCCTTTGTGCTGGCTACTTTCTCCCTACAGCTCTTTTCTCAGATATCTGCATAGCTAGTTTCATCCATTTCTTCCAGACTTCACTAATATCTCACACCAATGAGACCTTTACTGACAATTCTATTAAATACTGCCCCTGAGCTCTGCCAACCCCACCCCATCACCTTCAACCTGGACTTTCCCACTGTTCCTGGCACTGATTCCCATTTATCATTACCTAATTTATTTCATTATATTTATTCTTGTCTTCCAAAAAGCCTGGAATCACTTTTCCAGTTCCATAGTGCATGGATTTTATTCATCTTCATCAATATATCCAGTGCCTAAGGAAGTGTCTAAGACTACATAGATGCTCAATAAATATATGAATATATGAGAAAATGAATAACAAGTTTCATGCATTTTATTTTCTTGAGCCTCAGGTCATTTATTTCTTAATACAAAGGCAAATTATATAACTTCTGTTGCCCACTCCAACCAGCAAAATTTCACTGAATGATCCTATACATCTTGCTTAGGAAAAAAAATTAATAGTTATATAATAATCCAACTTTATACAATAGATAAATTTTGCTATTTAAAATATTTTTAAAAGATTCTTTTCAAAAAAACAAATTACTGCTGATGCAGTACATAATATTCATGTGGAGCCTCATGATACAGAATTGGGGAGGAACAGTCACCCAAACTGAAGTGTTTGAGGTCTCTGTCAATTGAAGGTCAATGGCAAATGAAGATAAAGCATCTTGAAAATGATCACATAAATCAATAAGCAAATAACTTTGATTGCAAGTATGATTTAATTAATTATAGGGGCACATCTGTTGCATTAATCATGTTAAAATCTGAAAAGAATTTAAATAGAATATGGTAATTTAGGAGACATTGCCTTTAAGTAAACTTTTAAAGAATATATACATACAGATAAAAGTGAAAATCATGTATTTACTGTTTGATGAATTTTTCACAAAATGAATATATTCATGAAACTATGACTCAGATCAAGAATCAGAATATGACCAGCATACCAGAGGTTTCACCAAAGTCATTGTCCAACCACTCCTTCCCCCAACCCCACAGATAACCACTATCCTGACTTCTAATCCCAGTTTCATGTGTTTGTATGTTTTATATATATAATCATGTGTGTACTCTTTAGTGTCTGGCACATTTGTTTACTATTCTTTGTAATATTTATTCATGTTATCGCGTATAATTAGAGTTCATTCATTCTTTGATCTGCACTAGCCCACACTATAGATACACCACCACTTATTTTCATATTGTTGATGGACATTTGGGTTCTTTCTAGGTTAACACTGTAATAAGACAGTGTTGCTGTAAACATTCCTGCACACATCATTTGGTAAACATTTCTCCTGAGCACCAATCCTGAAGTGATCTTCCTAGTTGTAAAGTGTGCTGCTCACCTCCTACAATGATGGTAGGTATGCAAGTTGGTGCAGCCACTATGGTAAACAGTATGTAGGTTCCTCAGAGAACTAAAAATAGAACTACGATATGGTCCAGCAATCCCACTCTTGGCCATATACCCAGACAAAGCTCTAATTCAAAAAAACACATGTACCCCTGTTTTCATAGCAGCACTATTCACAATAGCCAACACATGGAAACAACCTAAATGTCCATCAGAGACATGGATAAAGAAGATGTGATACGTATATACAAGGGAATATTATTTAGCCATAAAAAACAAACTAATGCCGTTTGCAACAACATAGATGGACTTAGAGATTATCATACTAAGTGCAGTAAGCCAGAAAGACAAATACCACTTACACGTGGAATCTAAAATATCACACAAATAAAATTGTTTACAAAACAAACAGACTCACAGAGAACAGACTTTTGGTTGCCAGGAGTGGGAGGAGATGAGGGAGAACAATGGACTGGGAATTTAGGGTTGGTAGAAAGCAATGGCACCCCACTCTAGTACTCTTGCCTGGAAAATCCCATGGATGGAGGAGCCTGGAAGGCTGCAGTCCATGGGGTCGCTAAGAGTCGAACACAACTGAGGGACTTCACTTTCACTTTTCACTTTCATGCATTGGAGAAGGAAATGGCAACCCACTCCAGTGTTCTTGCCTTGAGAATCCCAGGGACGGGGGAGCCTGGTGGGCTGCCGTCTATGGGGTCACACAGAGTCGGCCACAACTGAAGCGACTTTGCAGCAGCAGAGCAGCAGCAGATGCAGACTATTACATTTAGAGCAGATACAAAACAAGGTCCTGCTGTTTAGAATGGAAAGGTATGCTGATATGCAATCTTTGTAAATATCTCCAAACTGTTTTGAAGAAAAAAATTTTACCCAAAGATCATGAAGATATTGTCTTATGTTTTCATATACAAACTGTATTGTTTTGCTTTTAACACTTAGGTAGGATTATGATCTGTAAATAATTTGCATATTATATAAAGTAGAAATCCAGGCATATTTCTTTCTATAAAGATGCCTAATTGACCCAGGGTTACTTTTTGAGAAGGTTATCTTTTCTTAAAGAAAGAGTAGCATCTGTTTTTGAAAATGCTGTGACTCTATAAGTGGGAGTATTTTCTAACTCTAATCTGTCCCATATGTTCAATTCCACTTTTTTGAGGGATTCCAGCTTATTTTTCCCCTACTGACACACAAAAAAGTAAAGGAAATAATACAGGATTAAAACTGTGAAAGTAGTTTATTGGTACAACACATGTACACAGAATATCTGGATAAGAAGACAGCCTACAGTGAGGACACATGTAAATTACGCTCGTTTGTGGCTTCATTTGAATCATTAAAAATGAAAACTCAAACAAAACTTGCAGGAATATCCTTTTGCAACCATTTCCTAAAGTAATGGAAATAAACACAAAAACAAACGAATGGGATCTAAATGAACGTAAAAGGTTTTGCACAGCAAAGGAAGCCATAAACACAACAAAAAAAAAACTACAAAATAGGAGAAAATATTTTTGCAAATGATGCAACTGACAAGGGCTAAATTTCCAAAATATACCAACAGCTCATATAACTCAAAATCTAAAAAACAGTCTGATCAAAAAATGGGCAGAAGATCTAAACAGACATTTCTCTAAAGAAGACATACACAGGGCCAAAAGCACATGAAAAGATGCTCAACATCACTAATTATTAGAGAATTGCAAATCAAAACCACAATGAGGTCATCACCTCACACTGATCAGAATGCTGATCATTAAAACGTCTACAAATAGCAAATGCTACAGAGGGTGTGGAGAGAAGGGAACTCTCCTGCACTGTTGGTGGGACTATTAGCTGGTAACAGCTCCTATGGACAACAGTAAGAAGGCTCCTTAAGAAACTAAAAGTAGAGCTACCATATGATCCAGCCATCCCACTCCTGGGCATATATCCAGAGGAAAACACGGTCCAAAAGGATACAATGCACTCCAATGTTCACTGTTTACAGTGAAATATTTATAGCAGCTATGACATGGAAATAACCTAAAATGTCCATCAACACAGGAATGGATGATGAAGATGTGGTACATATGTGTTACACAACTGGTTACACAGCCCTCCATTTGCAGCAACATGAATGGAACTAAAGATCACCGTACTAAATGAGGTAAGCCAGAGAAGGGCAAATACTGTATGGCATCCCTTATACATGGAATCTTAAAAATGATACAGCTGAACTTATATACAGACGAGTAATAGATCCACAGACATAGAAAACAAACTTATGGTTACCAAAGGAGAAAGTGGAGAGAAGGATAAATTAGGACTTTGATATTAACATATACACACTACTATATATAAAATGCTGCCTCATAAGTGGAACAATTGTAAACAATCTGCCTGCCAATGCAAGAGATGCAATAGACCTGGGTTTGATCCCTGGGTCCAAAAGATCACCTGAGTAGGAAATAGCAAACCACTCCAGTTTTCTTGCCTGGAAAATTTCATGGACATAGGAGCCTGGCAGGCTACAGTCCATGGGTCACAAAGAGTTGGACATGACTGAGCATGCACACACATCCCTCTATATATATAGAGAGATATTATATATATATATATATATATATATATATATATATATACAGATAGATAGATAATCAGCAAGGACCTAGTACATAGCACAGGGAACTATACTTAGGTTGTAACACAATATTATTACTTTGCACACAAAGGTCCATCTAGTCAAAGCTATGGTTTTTCCAGTAGTCATGCATAAATGTGAGAGTTGGACTATAAAGAAAGCTGAATGCCAAAGAACTGATACTTTTGAACTGTGGTGTTGGAGAAGACTCTTGAGAGTACCTTGGACAGCAAGGAGATCAAACCAGTTAATCCTAAAGGAAATCAGTCCTGAATACTCACTGGAAGGACTGATGCTAAAGCTGAAGATCCAATCCTTTGGCCACCTGATGCAAAGAACTGACTTATTGGAAAAGGTCCTGATGCTGGGAAAGACTGAAGGGAGGAGGAGAAGGGGATGACAGAGAATGAGATTATTGGATGGCATCACCAACTCGATGGACATGAGTTTGAGCAAACTCCAGGAGTTGGTGATGGACAGGGAAGCTTGACATGCTGCAGATCATGGGGCCACAAGGAGTCGGACACAACTGAGCAACTCAGCTGAACTGATATGGGAAAAAAAATCTGAAAAAGAACATTATATATGTATATAAACTAAATCACATTGCTGTACACCTGAAACTGATAATATACTATAAGTCAACTATACTTGAAGGAAGGAAGGAAAGGAGGAAGAAAAGGCAAACATGCTACATGAGTGCCATTCCAGTAGAATACTATTTGCTCCAGTACCACAAGTCTTAGTATCTATAAATTTATACCATCATTATATGTTGCAATTTAAACCCTCCAATTTATTTTTTATCTTTCAAGACTGTCATGGCCACTCTAGGTATATCATTATAAATTTTAGAAACACCTTTTCATATTCTGCAAAATTTTAAAAGGCTTGGTTTTGACTGTATTAAACCTATAGACAGCTTTGGGGATAACTGGTAGTCCTCTCTAAACTATAAACATATTTATATCTTTACTTTGTCTCAGCAATGTCTTGTAGTTAACAAGTATAGAGGACATCATAACTTTTGTATTTATTCCTAAATAGTTATATTTTAACAACATTGTGAATGGTGTTTGTTTTCTTTTCTACTTGTTGCTAACTTATAGAAATAGTTGATTTTTATTTATTGTCCTTGTATCCAGCTCTGTTTTTTCTTTATAAAGTACTATATTTTTCTTTATGTTTAATTTTGTTATGCATATTTAATGAATATTTTAGTTTATTTTACCATACATATACTAACATGCTTGTAATAAAGTCATTTCTTTTATAAACTGTCTTCATAGACTTTCAAATATCAGAACAACTGTCTTTCAGAAGAAAAAATTCTACAAATTGCTCTTCAACAAATAAAGCTGTGAAATACTATGTTGATAGCTTAAATCAATCACTGTTTCACAACATGCTATTAATAATTAGGAATTCAAATTGCCATTTTAGACTTCCAACAAAAGAACCTTTCTAGTAAATACAAATCTTGACATGAGAAAATTACAAAGAAGAATTACTCTTCATGAGTATTCAAAATCAATTCAAGTTAACTTATCCCTTGGGGAGTAAGGATGACAATGAAAATCAGAATTTTGAGTGATCTCTTACTAGCACAATGATATGTAAGGATGAAACCAGAGCTCTAAACCCACCCTGAAGAGGCTTCACCGGTGGGGCCAAGTCAGGAGGAATTTCAGTTCACTTCAGTTCCTCAGTTGTGTCCTACTCTTTGCGATCCCATGTAACCCCATGGACTGCAGCACACCAGGCTTCCCGGTCCATCACAAATTCCCAGAGCTTGCTCAAACTCATGTACATCAAATCAGTGATGCCATCCAACCATCTCATCCTCTGTCATCCCCTTGTCCTCCTGCCTTCAATCTTTGCCAGCATTAGGTCATTTCCAATGAGTCAGTTCTTCACATCAGGTGGCCAAAGCACTGGAACTTCAGCTTCAGCATCAGTCCTTCCAATGAATATTCAGGACTTATTTCCTTTAGGATGGACTGGTTGGATCTCCTTGCAGTCCAAGGGACTCTCAAGAGTCTTCTCCAACACCACAGTTCAAAAGCATCAATTCTTTGGTGCTCAGCTTTCTTCACAGTCCAACTCTCACATCCATACATGACCACTGGAAAAACCATAGCCTTGACTAGATGGACCTTTGTTCTCAAAGTAATGTCTCCACGTTTTAACATGCTGTCTAGGTTGGTCATAACTTTTCCTCCAAGGAGCAAGTGTCTTTTAATTTCATGGCTGCAGTCACCATCGGCAGTGATTTTGGAGCCCTCCAAAATAAAGGCTGTCACTGTTTCCACTGTTTCCCCATCTATTTCCCATGAAGTGATGGGATTGGATGCCATGATCTTAGTTTTCTGAATGTTGAGTTTTAAGCCAACTTTTCACTCTCCTCTTTCACTATTATCAAGAGGCTCTTTTGTTCTTCACTTTCTGCCATACGGGTGGTGTCATCTGCATATCTGAGGTTATTGATATTTCTCCCGGCAATCTTGATTCCAGCTTGAGCTTCTTCCAGCCCAGTGTTTCTCATGATGTACTCTGCATATTAGTTAAATAAGCAGGGTGAAAATATACAGCCTTGACGTACTTCTTTCTCGATTTGGAACCAGTCTGTTGTTCCATGTCCAGTTCTAACTGTTGCTTCCTGACCTGCATACAGATTTCTCAGGAGGCAGGTGAAGTGGTCTGGTATTCCCATCTCTTTAAGAATTTTCCACAGTTTGCTGCGATTCACACAGTCAAAGGCTTTGACATATTCAATAAAGCAGAAGTAGATGTTTTTCTGGAACTCTCTTGCTTTTTCCATGATCCAGCAGATGTTGGCAATTTGATCTCTGGTTCCTCTGCCTTTTCTAAATCCAGCTTGAACATCTGGAAGTTCACAGTTCATGTACTGTTGAAGCCTGGCTTGGAGAATTTTGAGCATTACTTTGCTAATGTTTGAGATGAGTGCAATTGTGCAGTAGTTTGAATATTCTTTGGCATTGTGTTTCTTTGAGATTGGAATGAAAACTGACCTTTTCCAGTCCTGTGGCCACTGCTAAGTTTTCCAAATTTGCGGCATAGTGACTGCAGCACTTTCACAGCATTATCTTTTAGGATTTGGAATAGCTCAACTGGAATTCCATCACCTCCACTAGCTTTGTTCATAGTGATACTTCCTAAGGCCCACTTGGCTTCACATTCCAGGATCTCTGGCTGGACTTAACCCTTGTTTAATCACAACACAAGGTATTCTCAGGGGACATCTGGGTATTCAGGGTTAATCATTTTCAATTATTCCCAGTTTTACCCACTTCCACCCAGACCTAAAGTGCCAGGTAGGTTTTACAAGAATCATGTCTGGTGCGGGGCTTCAGGTGGCAGAGCAGAATCAGAAATTCCCTCTGGCTTTGCAATATGTTCCCTAAAATGTAATATAAAAGAAACGGATCACAGCTAAACCTCAGGTCTGATTACAAAATGACTCGGAGTCTTCATTAATTTCATCACAGGCCAAAGGTTTCTTGAATTTCTACTCATCCTCTTCACATCACCACTGGGGGGTGGGAGAGGTTAGGGCAGGGGAGGAGACTCCGTGTATACACTTCTCTCCATGCCCTGGTAAAAGTGGTGGGTCTTTCATTCCATGCTGAGCCTCACTCTAATATTTCAGAAGTGAAGCATTCCTCCTGTTTTACAAACTGATTTCTCAGCAAACCCTGTCTGGTCTGCTAGAGCTTCATGGTTCCTCTAGCTGTATAACTTCAAATGCATTGCCTAAAAGCTAATAAAGCTGGTGGGCTTCCCTGGTGGCTCACTGGTAGAGAATCCACCTGCCAATGCAAGAGATGTGAGTTCCATTCCTGGGTCAGGAAGAGCTCCTGGAGAAGGAAATGGCAACCCGCTCCCATATACTTGCCTGGGAAATCCCATGGACAGAGGAGCCTGGAGAACTATAGTCCATGGGGTCACACGACTGAGCAACTGAACAAACACAACAAAAATTGTTCCATATATGCGTTTCAGTAGCCTGAACCACGGACATCATCATCTTGTGTGTATTAACTCAGGAGAGTTGTCTGACTTTTAACTGTAGATTCAGTGACTAAACAATGATAATAATGCTGAGCACCCCTTTTTCCACCACAGTTCCAGGATATATAACAAAGATTTCACAAACTGACTCATGAAAAAAAAAAAAAAACCCAGATCACTTCTTCCTGATCCTTTTTTCAAGGAAGTGTTTTTTCCCTGATTACTGAAAAGTAATCTTGATGCACAGAAGCAGCAACAGGATTATTTATTGAATGTACCCTAGATGTCATACACTTGTCAGGGAAATGCCCATTGTTCAATATCTGAAACAAAGGCTATGGTCACTTCTTGTCAGGCAAAGACTATGAGACTGTTTATGAGCAAACAGCTTATCTTACTGGGTTGGGGAAGTTCTTGCTCTGAGATTGGTGAATTTCTGGAAGTGGGTGTGTCTAGGGACTGCTAGCCATCTGTGTAGCTGGGTTACTACAGGCAAACTGGCTGACTTACTGACTTCTAGGAGCTGAGTTACTAAGTCACATTGTTGCTCTTCAGTCACTAAATCCTGTCCAACTCTTTGTGACTCCATGGACTGCAGCATGCCAGCCTTCCCTATCCATCACTAACTTCTGGAGCTTGCTCAAACCCATGTCCATTGAGTCAGTGATGCCATCCAATGATCTCATCCTCTGTCGCCCCCTTCTCCTCCTGCCCTCAATCTTTCCCAGCATCAGGGTCTTTTCTAAGTGACCTAGTTGCTGCTAATTGACATTAAGAAGCATGAGGCTATCACACTGATCAGTCAAGTTTCAGAAATTCAGTTGGAAAATGAGTTGTCATTTATCAGTGAGGATAAGTTTAAAATGTTATATGTCATTTATGTGTTTTATTTCACAAAATCCTAAGAATATAAGTCAAAGTTTTCAGTTTATACGTGGAAAGATTAAAGTTTAGCCCATCTAAGTCGTGTGACTCATAAAACTAGGACTAAGATTTAAACGAGGATTTCAAACAATTTTACAATTAGTATTAGAATAGTCTTAAAGCTAGGATTAAAATCATTTTAACTCTGAAAGAACGTGAACTTATTGGAATCCTGTGTCTCTGTTCATTCAGTAAACTATACCTACATGCTGAATCATCGTGGAGGACGATGCTACAAGCTAAGCATACAGAACAGACAAATGCTTGTCCTCTTCAGCTGACATGCATGCTGTCTTCCACTGATATTTGAATTCTGCCCTTTCCTCTTGCCTACTTCAAGATGTCCTCTGGTAAATAACCAACAGAATTAGGTCATTCTTTTCCAAGTCACTGGTCATTAACTTTTTGTCTTCACTGGGGGCCTGGCCTTTACTTTTCCCCTCATCCCTGGAAAATCAGATTTACACATTGTGGCTGCACTTAGCTTAGCCAGCCAAAGAAGATGGAAATTACAGCTCCAAGTTCTAATTGAGTGATTGGCAATTTTCTAAGAGCAATTTGACACCCATTTTTCAGGTGCACCAAATGTTTATTTTTACCCTGTGCTTTAATATGAGCTACATCTTTTTGCCCCAGAAAACTTGACAGAAGGTGTTAACTTGTATTCAAATCCAAAGTTTATGTTACAAGTCACATTCTCAAATTAGTTTATTCTGAACAAACAGAGAAGAAAACCTCAATGAATGGCAGTTTGAGATGCTCAAGTGTCACTTAAAGAAGTGTGTTTTATAAAAAGGGCCGGGGGAAGAGGGTAAAGCAATTTCACATGGATTATAGTAGTCATGGGTGGGTGTGCAGCCTTCCAGCTCCCAGGTTGAATGCAATCGTAAATGAAACCTTTAGAGACAACATTCAAAGCATTAAACTAACTGATTAGGTTGAGGAAACAAACATAAAATTCATTTTAAAAAGAAAACTGCCTTAATAAAAAAAGTGACTTAACTAATTATCCAGTGATGATGTGTTCTTTGTTTAAAAAATTCACAAATGGCTCAGAGATGATAAAGAAACTGTAGCGTTGTATGTGTCTGAAGAATGCCTATAATTGTTTCCTGGATAATTAGAAACAATGCAGTTCTTGTAAAGTATTGCTTTATCTATTAAGTGATTTATATAATTATATGCACTTAGTTCAGTCGCTCAGTCGTGTCCGACTCTTTGCAACCCCATGAATCGCAGCACACCAGGCCTCCCTGTCCATCACCAACTCACGGAGTTCACCCAGACTCACGTCCATCAAGTCAGTGATGCCATCCAGCCATCTCACCCTCTGTCGTCCCCTTCTCCTCCTGCCCTCAATCCCTCCCAGCATCAGAGTCTTGTCCAATGAGTCAAATCTTCGCATAAGGTGGCCAAAGTACTGGAGTTTCAGCTTTAGCATCATTCCTTCCAAAGAAATCCCAGGGCTGATCTCCTTCAGAATGGACTGGTTGGATCTCCTTGCAGTCCAAGGGACTCTCAAGAGTCTTCTCCAACACCATAGTTCAAAATCATCAATTCTTCGGCGCTCAGTTTTCTTCACCGTCCAACTCTCACATCCATACATGACCACAGGAAAAACCATAGCCTTGACTAGATGGACCTTCGTTGGCAAAGTAATGTCTCTGCTTTTGAATATGCCATCTAGGTTGGTCATAACTGCACTACATGAATTAAATACTGAGAGTAGATGTGTGGTTATTTCAAATGTATTGCTAAGAATCTATGTTTTTAAGTTAACAAAATGAAACATTTATTTGGCAAAACAGGATGGTCTTATTGGAGAAGTAAATGGCTACCCACTCCAGCATTCTTGCCTAGAGAGCTACAGTCCATGGAGTCACAAAGAGTCGGACATGACTGAGCAACTGAGCATGCACATACATACTATTGCCAGGATGAACATATATTTGACCATATTGTATATATTTTTATTTTATAAATTAAAGGCTTTTAGGTAAACTGCTTTACTAGGCAGTCAGGTTCTGTACAAAGCACGCCGACACAACTTACTGTCTAGCCTGAGACCTGCCACAGAAGTAAAGACGTTTGTAGAGCATTCCTGCTGTGTGACATTGTACAGGCGGTAGTGATCAAGACCAACCCCAAGAAAAAGAAATGCAAAAAGGCAAAATGGCTGTCTGAGGAGGCCTTACAAATAGCTGAGAAAAGAAGAGAAGTGAAAAGCAAAGGAGAAAAGGAAAGACACACCCATTTGAATGCAGAGTTCCAAAAATAAGAAAGCCTTCCTAAGTGATAAATGCAAAGAAATAGAGGAAAACAATAGAATAGGAAAGACTAGAGATCTCTTCAAGAAAATCAGAGATACCAAGGGTATATTTCATGCAAAGATGGGCTCAATAAAGGACAGAAATGGTATGGACCTAACAGAAGCAGAAGATATTAAGAAGAGGTTGCAAGAAGACACAGAAGAACTGTACAAAAAAGATTTTCATGACCCAGATAATCACGATGGTGTGATCACTCACCTAGAGCCAGAAATCCTGGAATGCAAAGTCAAGTGAGCCTTAGGAAGCATCACTATGAACAAAGCTAGTTGAGCTATTTCAAATCCTAAAATATGATCTTGTGAAAGTGATGCACTCAATATGCCAGCAAATTTGGAAAACTCAGCAGTGCCCACAGGACTGGAAAAGGTCAGTTTCATTCTAATCCCAAAGAAAGGCAATGCCAAAGAATGTGCAAACTACCACACAATTACACTCATCTCACATGCTAGTAAAGTAATGCTCAAAATTCTCCAAGCCAGGCTTCAGCAATATGTGAACTGTGAACTTCCAGATGTTCAAGCTAGATTTAGAAAAGGCAGAGGAACCAGAGATCAAATTGCCAACATCCATTGGATCATCAAAAAAGCAGGAGAGTTCTAAAAAAACATCTATTTCTGCTTTATTGACTATGCCAAAGCCTTTGACTGTGTGGATCACAGCAAACTGTGGAAAATTCTTAAAGAGATGGGAATACCAGACCACCTCACCTGCCTTCTGAGAAATGTGTATGCAGGTCAAGAAGCAACAGTCAGAACTAGACATGAAACAATAGACTGGTTCCAAATAGGGAAAGGAGTACATCAAGGCTGTATATTTCCACCCTGCTTATTTAACTTATATACAGAGTACATCATGAGAAATTCTGGACTGGATGAAGCATGAGCTGAAATCAAAATTGCTGAAAGAAATATCAATAACCTCAGATATGCAAATCACACCACGCTTATGGCAGAAAGCAAAGAAAAACTAAAGAGTTTCTTGATGAGAGTACAAGAGGAGAGTGAAAAAGTTGGCTTAAAACTCAACATTTAGGAAACTAAGATCATGGCATCTGGTTCCATCCCTTCATGGCAAATACATGAGGAAACAATGGAAACAGTGACAGACTTTATTTTGGGGGGCTCCAAAATCACTGCAAATGATGACTGCAGCCATGAAATTAAAAGACACTTGCTCCTTGGAAGAAAAGTTATGACTAAACTAGACAGCATATTAAGAAGCAGAGACATTACTTTGCCAACAAAGGTCCATCTAGTCAAAGCTATTGTTTTTCCAGTAGGCATGCATGGATGTGAGAGTTGGACTATATAAAGAAAGCTGAGTGCTGAAGAATTGATGCTTTTGAACTGTGGTTGGAGAAGACTCTTGAGAGTCCCTTGGACTGCAAGGAGATCCAACCAGTCCATCCTGAAGGAAATCAGTCCTGAATATTCATTGGAAGGACTGATGTTGAAGCTGAAACTCCTATACTTTGGTCACCTGATGGGAAGAACTGACTTATTTGAAAAAACCCTGATGCTGGGAAAGATTGAAGGCGGGAGAAGAAGGGGATGACAGAGAATGAGATAGTTGTATGGCATCACCAACTTGGTGGACATGAGTCTGAGTAATCTCCAGGAGTTGGTGATGGACAGGGAAGCCTGGCGTGCTGTGGTCCATGGGGTCGCAAAGAGTCAGACATGACTGAGTGCCTGAACTGAACTGATAGCTCATTTACTCTGCTGCACAGCAGAAACTAACAACATTTTAAAGCAACTATACTGCAATAAAAATGACTTTAAAAAGAAATTATATAAAGTCAAAAAAAAAAAAAAAAACTCATGATTCCCATGATTAAGTCTCAAACTTAAAGTTTTCATACTCTAAACCGAAGCTCTGTCTTGATGTTTATCTCTGAGCCCATTTGGGTTCACCCAACTCATATTCAGATCAGGGCCAGCAGGGTTAAGGGGACACCCCTGCTCCCCTCTCCAAACCTGTCCCCACTGACAGTGCTCAGGAAAGTATTCTGCTTTCAAAGAGACCACTTGAGTTACTCTATTGAGTATTTTCCTGGGTCCAATCTATAAAAACATATATTAAGTTAACCTTAAAAATTAATTCCAGTACACCTAGTTGCAGACAAATACTGTTTGTTTCCACTTGTATGAGGTATCTAGAATAGTCAAATTCATAGAGTCAGAAAGTACATTGGTAGAGTGGTAGGGAGGGGGAATGGGGAGTTGGTGTTTAATGGGGACAGAGTCCCAGTTTAGGAAGGTAAAAAGTCCAGGAGATGGATGATGGTGACATTTGCACAATGTGAATTTACTTAACACCACTGAACTGTACAGTTAAATATGGCTAAAATAGTATGTTTTATATTGTGTGACTTTGTGGCTCAGCAGTAAAGAATCCACCTGCAATGTGGGAGACTCAGGTTCAATCCCTGGATCAGGATGCTTCCCTGGAGAAGGGAATGGTGACCCACTCCAGTATTGTTGTCTGGGAAATCCCATGGACAGAAAAACCTGGGAGGCTAAAGTCCATGGGGTAGGAAAGAGTTGGACATGACTGAGGGACTAAACAATAACAAACCACAATAAAGATAATTTTTTAAAGTTATCAACTGAATATATAAACAGCAAGAAGCCAGATTGCCACTACTGAAAAAGCAAAGCCCAAAACCATACAGCTTAAAAGAACTATCCAAGGGCCTAGAAGAAAATCTAATTCCTCAAAGTAATATTTTTTTAATGAAGTAGACTATAACAGAATTTCTGATTGCCTTTAATAAAATCAAGGAGGTCATTCCATCTATTAAACAAGAATACGTCAGGAAAAAGAAAGTTCCAAGAATAAAAATTTCAACAGAACAAATACAGTTCAATCATTATAAGCTTCAAAAGCTCAGGATGCTATAGAAAAATAAATCTGAATAGATGCCTACAATGTGGAGGGAATGTAAAGAGATGCTTTCTAATGTCACAGACAACAATGGACATTTAGAGTAGAATGTAGAGAATTGCCTTTGAATGGCAGGATTGCCAGAGAATACAAGAAAGCAGAGAAATGAGAAATGATCATCAAAATATAAAATAAAGAGATGAGCTACATTAAGCAAATAATTTCTGATTGCATCTGAAGAAATGTAGGTAGTTAGACTCTAGCATGGAAGCAAGTATGGCATTCTAATGTGAACTGTGATATGAGTAGGTACTTTTTCATGAAGAAGAAAGAAAAGGGTTTCAATTTTACTATATATATTTTTGTTGTTGTTGTTGTTGTTGTTAATATATGTGGTGTTTTGTGTGCATAGTTGTTGCTGTGTAGTGGTGTCCAACTCTCTGTGACTCCATGGACTGTAGCCCACCAGGGAAGCCCCAAACCAAAGCAAATCCTTCCCTGAAGAGCAAAGCTTCTGTCTAGACCCAGAGCAACTCTAAAACAGACCCTCCCACACTGAGTCTTAGAATCTAGGAAAGACAGAAGTTAAAACATTTCTCTGTATTTCACAGGACTGCTGGAGAAGCCACCTACGTTATGCTGAAGGAAGGTCCTTAGGCTGACAATCAGGACTATTTTTCCTTCTGTCTCCAGAGTCCATCTGTGACCTATCATATGAATTTTACAACAGTCAACATCAATCCCCAAACTTTTTAGAGGTGTGGAGGTCAATCACAATTCCAAAATGTTTCCTCAAAAAAAGAAGGCATGGTTTAAAAGTAAAACAGAGGATCCTAGACTGTGGTGCTGGGTTAAGAAAAGTGTCTCTTGAAATGGGATTCTTTTGCTGAGACTTGAAGGACATGTTACAATTGTTTGAAATTAAAGGAAGAGAAATCTTTCTGGGAAAGACAGCATATGTGAATGACCTTGGGTGAGAAAGAGCTGTTCCAAGAGAGGCATTGGGTCCACAGCCCCAGGATCAAGTGTGACAGTGCTACAGAAGAACCTGTGGGCACAGATGTGCACCAGAGGATGAAGAATTCCTTACATTCAGTTAAAAAACATCGGCCTCTGTTTCAGAGCATGGATTTTCATGAGGGTAGATAAAGGTTTAGATTTCCATTCATTTCAACATGTCCTCATCAGTTCAATTCAGTTGCTCAGTCGTGTCCAACTCTTTGTAGTTGGACAGTCCCCATGGACTGCAGCACGCCAGGCTTCCCTGTCCATCACCAACTCACAGAGTGTGTTCAAACTCATGTCCATTGAGTCGGTGATGCCATCCAACCATCTCATTCTCTGTCATCCCCTTCTTTTCTGGCCTTCAATCTTTCCCAGCATCAGGGTCTTTTCCAATTAGTCAGTTCTTCACATCAGGTGGCCAAAGTATTGCAGCTTCAGCTTCAGTCATTCCCATGAATATTCAGGACTGATTTCCTTTAGGAATGACTGGTTTGATCTTGCTGTCCAAGGGACTCTCAACAGTCTTCTCCAACACCACGGTTCAAAAGCATCAATTCTTTAGCATTCATATTTCTTTATTGTCCAACTCTTCCATGCATACCTGGCTAATGGAAAAACCATAGCTTTGACTAGATGGTTCTTTGTCAGTAATGTCTCTGCTTTTTAATATGATGTCTAGATTGGTCATAGCTTTTCTTCCAAGGAACAAGTGCCTTTTAATTTCATGGCTGCAGTCACCATCTGCAGTGATTTTGGAGCCCCCCAAAAATAAAGTCTCTGTTTCCATTGTTTCCCCATCTATTTGCCATGAAGTGATTGGACCAGATGCCATGATCTTCGTTTTCTGAATGTTGAGTTCACGTTCACTTTCCTCTTTCACGTTCATCAAGAAGCTCTTTAGTTCCTCTTTGCTTTCTACCATAAGGGTGGTGTCATCCCTATATCTGAGGTTACTGATATTCCACCCAGCAATCTTTATTTCAGCTTGTGGTTCATCCAGTCAGCATTTCTCAGGATGTACTCTGCATATAAGTTAAATAAGCGGGTGACAATATCCAGCCTTGATGTACTCCTTTCCCAAATTGGAACCAGTCCATTGTGCCATGTCTGGTTCTAAATGTTGCTTCTTGACCTGCATACAGATTTCTCAGGAGGCAGGTGAGGTGGCCTGGTATTCCCATCTCTTGAAGAATTTTCCACAGTTTGTTGTGGTCCACACTGTCAAAGGCTTTCGTGTAGTCAATGAAGCATAAATAGATGTTTTTCTGGGATTCTCTTGCTTTTTCTATGATTCAATTCAAGAATAAATACCCATTTTTAGAAGAGGAGGCGCAGGTAACTGACTCTCTGCTTTGTTCTGATTTACCCAGTGGCTCTGTGGTGGTTACTATAGATAGAATTATGTTTAATTTTGAGGGGTAAGCTCTTGTTTTCAGCTGAACCATTATCTTCTTGCAGAAAACAAATCAAAAATAAATCTTCCTAGAGTTCTCTCATGGTGAAATCGTTCTGAACTTCAGCTCACTCTTCCCATGAGCTGTAGTACTGAACTTTCTACTTTAGGTATTATCTTACTAGACTATTTTTTTTTTCTTATTTAGATCAAATTTCATTGAAATAAAAATTTTTTTACTGATATTGAATTCTCTGATCAGTTTCCTTGCAGAATCTTCAGTGCCAGCCATTTAGAAATTCTACAAGAGCAATCTGACATTAAAATATTCTGAACTGCAGGCTGAACTCCCCCATTCATGTGAGCTGTCACTACTGTCTGACTCTGATGATCAGCAGACTATGTCAAGCAGAGCTGTCACTGACTTTAGGAAAACAAGCAAACCATTTAATCATGCAGGGTCTGAAGCAAAGTTGGGAATAAAAATCACAACAGTTTTCCCTTCTCTTGTTTCTGATACTGAAGCCAAATAATATAGGATTATAGTGCCTATTAAAACACATATTGAATGTTTTACTTATAAATGTTTCAGAGTCTGTAACTATTTGTCATAATGTCTCCATAGACTACATTCTATAATTATACCCATTTTATAGATGAATACAATAAGATATTGTGAGCTTAAGCAATTTTCCCAAGTGAAATGTCTAGTAAGGGACAGACCTTACACTTGGGCAGCCTACGTTGAAGAGCATTATTTTCATAATGCTATGACCATCAATACCATTCTATAATAGATATATTGCAAACTGTAGGTTTTTATTTGGTTTTATTTAACAATAGGAATTTGAAGAAAACATTGTATTTGCTTTTATTTAATACCATCAGAAATCATTTCCTATTAGCTTAAAAAAAAAACCAAAACTCTTTAGTTCCAACTACCATGGAAGAATTCAGGGTTGTGGTGTATGTATGTGTTTTTAAGACAATGACTTCTTAACATCCCCATGTCTATACTTATTAATTTGGGTCATTCTCACAGCCATCAAATCCAATGACCCTTCTACTGTGAGCTATTCTCATCAGCCTATTAGGAGTGAGCATTTATTTAGTGCCTACTATCCATCAGAAATTATAATAAATGCTTTAACTGATCCTTACTCCTCACATCCATCCTCTGATTAAGCATATTTATTATCTTCTTTTTATAGATCAGGCTTAGAGTACATAACTTGTTCAAGGTCACAAGGACAGACTGACACTAAAAATCTAATGTCTTCTGCCCCAAAGCACGTAAACATATATTTTCTTTCTCTCTTATAAAAAGAGGAAGCTTCAAAAATAATATTCCAAACATGTGTCAAATCTTCTGCATCATACTTTTAGAACTATATAGTCTTGGAAATCCCATTTTCCAGCATATACTTTCTAAATGTTTTATTCTTATCAAACAACTTTTGAAAGTGTATCAGCATCTGCATTTTTCTAACACTGGGTAGGGAAACTGGTTTCAAATTTCACTAGAGGAAATAATTGCAATTAGCTCCTTTCCTCAAAGAGAAAAAGGAGGAGGAAGAAAAAAATGTCAGAAAAAGAAAGAACTGTAACCATTTGCTGATTTTACTGTGGATTCATTAGCCATTAGTCAAAAACTAACTGATGCTTTCAAATTGTGGTGCTGGAGAAGAGTCTTGAGAGTCACTAAGAAGATCAAACCAGTCAATCCTAAAGGAAATCAGTCCTGAATACTGATTGGAAGGATTGTTGCTGAAGCTCCAATACTTTGGCCACTGATGGGAAAAGCCAACTCACTGGAAAAGACCCTGATGCTGGGAAAGATTGAGGGCAGGAGGAGAAGGGGGTAACAGAAGATGAGATGGTTAGATAGTATCACCAACTCAATGGACATGAGTTTGAGCAAACTCTGGGAGATAGTGAAGGACAGGGAAACCCAGAGTACTGCAGTCCACAGGGTCGCAAAGAATAGGACGCGACTTAGCAACTGAACAAGAAGTCAAAACTAGATGGTAGGATACACAGTATTAAAAATGCACCATGTAGGTGCATTGGGTCTTCTCCTTGAGGAAACTGAGCAAATAATATCCACACTTAAGACACTAGTGGAGTGAATGAATGATTCAGAGGACAGAGGAGATTCAGAGGAGCCCCTTCCTAGACACACCTCCCAGCTTCGTAAGCATTACTCTGCACCTTGTGTTCAATGAACAGACACTCTGTCTCTGAGAGGAAGACAAAGTATCTTCAGATCAGATCAGTCACTCAGTCGTGTCCAACTCTTTGCAACCCCATGAATCACAGCACGCCAGGCCTCCTTGTCCATCACCAACTCCCGGAGTTCACACAGACTAATGTCCATCGAGTCAGTGATGCCATCCAGCCATCTCATCCTCTATTGTCCCCTTCTCCTCCTGCTCCCAATCCCTCCCAGCATCAGAGTCTTTTCCAATGAGTCAACTCTTCGCATGAGGTGGCCAAAGTATTGGAGTTTCAGCTTTAGCATCATTCCTTCCAAAGAAATCCCAGGGCTGATCTCCTTCAGAAAGGACTGGTTGGATCTCTTTGCAGTCCAAGGGACTCTCAAGAGTCTTCTCCAACACCACACTTCAAAAGCATCAATTCTTTGGCACTCAGCCTTCTTCACAGTCCAACTCTCACATCCATACATGACCACTGGAAAAACCATAGCCTTGACTAGATGAACATTTGTTGGCAAAGTAATGTCTCTGCTTTTCAATATGCTATCTAGGTTGGTCATAACTTTCCTTCCAAGGAGCAAGCATCTTTTAATTTCATGGCTGCAGTCACCATCTGCAGTGATTTTGGAGCCCAGAAAAATAAAGTCTGACACTGTTTCCACTGTTTCCCCATCTATTTCCCATGAAGTGATGGGACCGGATGCCATGATCTTCGTTTTCTGAATGTTAAGCTTTAAGCCAACTTTTTCACTCTCCTCTTTCACTTTCATCAAGAGGCTTTTGAGTTCCTCTTCACTTTCTGCCATAAGGGTGGTGTCATCTGCATATCTGAGGTTATTGATATTTCTCCCAGCAATCTTGATTCCAGCTTGTGTTTCTTCCAGTCCAGTGTTTCTCATGATGTACTCTGCACAGAAGTTAAATAAGCAGGGTGACAATATACAGCCTTGACGTACTCCTTTTCCAATTTGGAACCAGTCTGTTGTTTCATGTCCAGTTCTAACTGTTGCTTCCTGACCTGCATACAAATTTCTCAAGAGGCAGATCAGGTGGTCTGGTATTCCCATCTCTTGAAGAATTTTCCACAGTTTATTGTGATCCACACAGTCAAAGGCTTTGGCATAGTCAATAAAGCAGAAATAGATGTTTTTCTGGAACTCTCTTGCTTTTTCCATGATCCAGCAGATGTTGGCAATTTGATTTCTGGTTCCTCTACCTTTTCTAAAACCAGCTTGAACATCAGGAAGTTCACAGTTCACATATTGCTGAAGCCTTGGAGAATTTTGAGTATTACTTTACTAGCGTGTGAGATGAGTGCAATTGTGTGGTAGTTTGAGCATTCTTTGGCATTACCTTTCTTTGGGATTGGAATGAAACTGACCTTTTCCCGTCCTGTGGCCACTGCTGAGTTTTCCAAATGTGCTGGCATATTGAGTGCAGCACTTTCACAGCATCATCTTTCAGGATTTAGAATAGCTCAACTGGAATTCTATCACAAAGTATCTTACTACTTCACTATGCCAGTTAGCCCAGATGGGCCACTAGTGACCAATGGACTATTAATTATTTTTAAATAAGAGATCTGAAGTGCAAGCCCGAGACCCTAAGCATTCCTCAAAGTTCCACTCTTAATTCTAAAAAATAACATGGGGGAGGTTCACAGCTCTTTTTCCTTTTGAGACTTGAGCAGGGGTACACTGTGCTCTGTAGTGAGTGGGGAGGCATGTCTTTGCTCCACAAGTTAGTTATAAGCACAGACAGATCCATAAAACAGTGTTATTGAGTTAAATGAGAATGGTTGATGTTACTATGGAGTTTTTAATTATGAATGGCAGGCCACCCAGTCTTTCCTTTCTGTTTCTTCAAGCTTCTGGAAACACACACAAAATCTACTCTGCTGACTTATACCTAGCACCAGTGCCACCCAGGATCAGAGTCGGTCATTACACTTTGGTCCCAGATAACCCATCCTGAGGGGGTCTGGTTGTGGCTCCTGATAATTAATGTTGATTCCACAGAAGGGCAGTTACACAGCATACAAGAAATCCATCTTCTAAAGGTCAGTGAAAGGTAGAGGCAAGAAGTCAAATAAGTCAAAACCATAGATGTTAGGTTTTGTTTTTATTTTAAACCCATCAATCTTTGTGAGTTGTTGGTTTTTCTTTTTTGCTTTTGAAAGGCATAGTAAAAACATCCATACTTTATTTTTTTAATTTATTTATTTTAATTAGAGGCTAATTACTTTACAATATTGTATTGGCTTTGCCATACATCAACATGAATCCGCCATGGGTGTACACGTGTTCCCAATCCTGAACCCCCACCACCTCCCTCCCCATCCCTCTGGGTCATCCCAGTGCACCAGCCCATGTATCCTGTATCCTGCATCAAACCTGGACTGGCGATTTGTTTCTTATATGATATTATACACGTTTCAATGCCATTCTCCCAAATCATCCCCCACCCAAATACTTTAATATGAGTATTGTCTGAAAGTGAAATCTCTTGGGCTTGTTATAATTAGAATAGGAAGTTTTTTTTAAAGTTTCAGGTCCCATCACTTCATGGGAAATAAATGGGGAAACAGTGGAAACAGTGTCAGACTTTATTTTTCTGGGCTCCAAAATCACTGCAGATGGTGACTGCAGCCATGAAATTAAAAGACACTTACTCCTTGGAAGGAAAGTTATGACCAACCTAGATAGCATATTCAAAAGCAGAGACATTACTTTGCCAACAAATGTTCATCTAGTCAAGGCTATGGTTTTTCCAGTGGTCATGTATGGATGTGAGAGTTGGACTATGAAGAAGGCTGAACGCCGAAGAATTGATGCTTTTGAAGTATGGTGTTGGAGAAGACTCTTGAGAGTCCCTTGGACTGCAAGGAGATCCAATCAGTCCATTCTGAAGGAGATCAGCCCTGGGATTTCTTTGGAAGGAATGATGCTAAAGCTGAAACTCCAGTACTTTGGCCACCTCATGCAAAGAGTTGACTCACTGGAAAAGACTCTGATGCTGGGAGGGATTGGGAGCAGGAGGAGAAGGGGACAATAGAGGATGAGATGGCTGGATGGCATCACTGACTCGATGGACATGAGTCTGGGTGAACTCCGGGAGTTGGTGATGGACAAGGAGGCCTGGCGTGCTGTGATTCATGGGGTCACAAAGAGACGGACACGACTGAGCGACTGAACTGAACTGAACTTAACTGAAGAAGAGAATTGGCTTTGCTTAGAAAATACAGCATTGGGGAATTTGGGAGAACTGTACATTAGGGAGAGGGTGGAGCTGACACAGGGTGGGACCTGGGACTCTCTGCTGCAATATTTGTAACTGGACAAGCATCTGCCTGAGCAACAGATACAAAGAAACAACAGAGGAACTAAAAATAACTGTGTGATGTGTAGTGGGGATGAATTATGGACAATGAGATATAAAGAGACCAAAACCCCAAATGTCACTTTTGAGGGGTGACACAGCACCCTGCGTGCAGCACCACCAAGGGGGCGGGCAGAGCACCTAAGTCACCCCTCTGGTCAGACCACTGATCCACCCCCAGGCTCACCCCATCCAAGGGAGCTCACTCTCCGACCCCAATGGAGTGAGCAAGGGTCCCAGCAAAGAAGTGCCTGAATTTCTCACCTGGTCTTACCAGCTTACTAAGGATCGCAAGAACTCGAGTCGGTAACCACTGGATAACTCCCAGCACCCAGCTGTCACCTCCCTCCAAGACAGGGTCACGAGCCTGCAGAAGCACTAACTGGAGCATGAGGGCGTGGCCGAGCAAGAGAGAGGCTAGCAGAGCTGGAAGAAAGAAAGTCAAAGCCACATTTGATGAAGTCTGAGGGAAGAGCAGATTTGCATGGGTCCCCAACCTTTTTGGCACCAGGAACTGGTTCCATGAAAGACAATTTTCCCGTGGATGGGCATGGGGGGCTGGTTTGGGGATGATTCAAATGCCTTACATTTCTACTATTATTACATCAGCTCCACCTCAGATCATCATTCATAAGATCCTGGAGGTTGGGGACCCCTAGATCAAGGGAAACTGTGACCTGAATAGGTGAAAAGCACTGTGCTACCATTCCACAAAGCTGGCTGAACTCAGAAGTGTCCTGGTGGGCACCATGCGAAGGAGCCTGCCTTTCCAACTTGGGAAAAGAAAAAGGACATCAAAGCCAGGAATGGCCTCTTGAGAATCCCCAATGAAAAAGGAAGGGCACCCAGTTTTCCACCATACTTGGATGGGAGTTTGAAGCAAATTGCACTGAAATCTAAAAGGACAGGGTGACTCCAGCTAACCTTTGGGTTTTGTCATATAGGTTTGAGTCTATATAAAGATGATTTAAAAGTTCTGGCAAATCTCATATTGCAAATGGCAGAGGCACTGACGGTGACACAGTCATCTCAGCTATAAAAAGCACCAGAACAGAACAGAACAAACATGGCTTTTAGCCCTGGTTACATGACCTACAGCAGATATGTCAGTGACAAGTCATTTAAATTCTGCTTGCTTTTCACCTTAAAAAACAAACCCACACAACTCATGTTTAGAAGACTTGACATGACCATGCAATTCAATAATTAAGAGGAGGATGACTGGGAGAAACAGAAGGTGTTTAATAAATAACAATTCCAAATATTCATAAAATGCTATTGTGTGACGTTGTAAACAGCATAGATGTATTAGATAACAGAATCACATCCCAGCCACGTACAAATCCTCTGAAGCAGACACTCTAATTTTCTCAGTTCACAAGGGAAGAAACCCGAAGCATAAATCTCAATTTTGCATCTTTAAATGTCAAGCTTTTTTTTAACACTATTTTTGAAGTGTCGACTTGGCTAGGCAACAACAGTCCTCAGTCACTCCAGGCCATACCTTATAATCTAAGATGCCACTGTGAAGGTGTTTTGTAGAAGTGATCCTAGTCCATAACAAAGTGATATTAATTGAGTACAGGTGATTGTCTCAGATAATCTGAGTGGGTCAGGGTCAGTCAGTCTCAAGACCTTAATAGAATGGAAACTTCCCTGGAGAAGAAAGTCCACCCTTGGACAACAGTGTCCACCCGCCTCCAGGAGTCCTTAGCCTGTCCTCCCTGAGGGCTGCCCTGCAGATTTTGGACCCTTGTCACCAACCCCAACAAGTGCACAAGCCAATTCCTTGCAACACATCTCTAAATCTATATTTCTCCAATTAGTTCTGCATCTCTACCTGTTTCCTGACTGATGTTCACACAAGACCCATGAAGTCACCCCCAGACTAGTCTGTTCCCAGTTCCTTGAGCCTCAGCCCTCCTTTTCTTCCTCCCTTCAACATATTAAGGAACAGGCAGCAATATGCTGCTATCAAACATGTTGTTTGTTTAAACGCCTGTTTCATGAACCAAGCCAAAATCACCAAGCAGGTTTCCAACTACACAAGACTACAGATTTTGAGCATTATGAAAACCACCCCTGCCTCTCCTCTTCCATCACATGTGGTCCCCGACATGGATGCCATCCTCTTGCCCTGGGATGTCGTATGACAGGAAGGACCTCGGGAACATCTTCCAGGTTTAATGTTGGACCACATTTCCATCACATCACAGAACCAAAGCTTTAGACAAGGAGGCATATGCTTCTCTCCCTCCAGAGGCCAAAGGCATGAGGTTTCATGCCCTTCCAGGGTCCTTAGCATCGCTCCTCACAGCTGTCACCTGAGACATGGACCTCAAGGAAGGAATCTCACCTCCAGAGGTGCAGTGCTCTCACCGAAGAAGTGAGGGTCGCCGTGATCCCAAAGTCCTCACACTTTGCTCAGCAGCCTGCCTTCTGCAGGGTTGACTCACAGACCCCGAGTTTCAGCAGCTACTAGTCATTCACAAGTCAGAGAGAGCACGGGGACCCTGCAGAGGCTTGTGAAGGGAGCCACCAGCACCCAGAGTTCCGGGTCTACTAACTGCCCCCTTCTCCTTGAGCACTCTTGGCATTCACATTTATCATCAGAACCCCTCATTAGCATGCTATAAATTACAGCAGAAAATTAAAAGGCACATGAGAGGAAGGGAGAAATATGCATACTACTTAAAATAAGATGGTAATTAGCTTATCCTCGTCCCTCTGAGCCGGGGGTGCTGGCTGTTTGAAATAAGTGCCAATAACAGTGCTAAATGAACTCAAGACGCAAGTGAATACTAAACTGACCTAATTTAGAGATTTCCAAACTGGTTTATGAAGGTAGTTACTATTACCAGGGAGACTGGAATCCTTAAATATGCAAAAGGTGAGGGAGAGGGCTAATTTTATGAGTCAACTTCAGGATGCCAGGGCACGGTGCCTAGATATTTAGTCCAACATTATTCTAGATGTTTCTGTAAAGGTGGTTAACATTTAAATCGGTGGACTGTGAGTAAAGCACATTGCCCTTGTAACATGGATGAACCTCATCCAATTAGCTGAACTTCTAGAACAAAGACCAACCTTACCTGAGTAAGAATGAGCCCACGCAGCTGACTGGCCATCTCTGGAGTCCAGCTGTAACTCTTCGCTGAGTCTCCCAGCCATCAGATTGTGGATTTACCAAGCTTCCACAAACTCATGAACCAGTGCCCTAAAATAAATCCCTCTCTTACACACACATGAAAGTGAAAAGTGAAAATGAAAGTTGCTCAGTCGTGTCCAACTCTTTGCGACTCCATGAACTGTAGCCCGCCAGGCTCTTCTGGCCATGGGATTTCCCAGGCAGGAATACTGGAGTGGGATGCCATGCCCTTCTCCAGGGGATCTTCCCAACCCAGGGATCGAACCCAGGTCTCCCTCACTGTGGGCAAATTCTTTACCAGCTGAGCTACCAGGGAAGCCTTCACAGTCTGTAAGCTCCATTTCCCGACAGAACTCCCCCTAATACAGTGAGTAAATTGACAGCATTGGAAATGACCAGGCGAGCCTTAGAAATATAAAACATGGGAACCCAGCTGCACTCATAGACCAATTACTGCTTTCGCCAAATATCTTAGCTGACGTTTGTGACATGTTAGCGCACCAAAAGGAACGGTCCTTATAAACACATGCAAATACACAGCCACCCTGCAGGTAGAGCTCTGAGGAGGACCCTTCCCCAAAGCGTCCCACCTCCCCGCAACGGCCCAGTCCGCTCAGGTTCCTATTAACAAAATCCCGCAGACTGGGTGGCTTATAAAGAACAGCAATGTATCACTCACAGTCCTGAAGGCTGCATGTCGGAGATGCTATCTCAGCAGTTGGGTTGCGAGTGAAGATCCTCTAGGTCACCAATGGCCAACCTCTTGCTGCGTCGGCACAGGGAAAAAAGAGGGAGCCATTCTCCGGTGTCTTTTATGAAAGAGTTAATCCCTGACGAGGGCTCCACCCCCATGCTTGTGACCCTCCCAAAGCCCCGCCTCCTCGCAGCATCACATTAAGGCATTTTGTTTCAACATATGAACTTGGGGAGACGTATACATTCAGACAACACCACCTTCCAAAGAGTGCATGCTGATTCCAGGGCTGAAAACTGCCAAACTCCAGCAAAGTTCCTGTGCTCCTGGGACTTGCCTAGAAGGAGGAACAACCCCTAGAAATCTGAGAAAGCAGCCATTTTTAAGTCCAGCTGATATTTATCAAACACCTTCATCACACGGAGATAATACATAGTCCCTGGTGTGGTGGAACTCAGAGTCTGAGAAGTGGATGCTCAAATAATCATGTGGATGAAGGTTTAATTACAAGGAGGCGCTAGTGGTGAAGAACCCACCGACCAATGTAGGAGACACAGAAGACGCGGGTTCAATCCCTGGGTCGGGAAGATCTCCTGGAGAGAGGGAGGGCAATCCACTCCAGTATTCTGGCCTGGGAAACCCCATGGAAGCAATTTAGCTGGCATACACACACAAACTAAGAGCAGTGCTCTAAAGGATACCCAGTTGTTCGCCAGAGTAGAACAGAGGCACGGAGTCCTCTGAAACCTGGCTGCAGAGTGAGACATGCAGACCAGCAGCATTGACACAGCCTGGGAGCTAGTTAGGAAAAAAGGATCTCTGGCCCCACCCAAACCTGCCTGTTAGCAACTCCTCCAGGTGATTCACATTCATGTTAAACTGAGAAACGACTGGCTTCAGGGACCAAAAAAAATTGTTTTACTGTGGATGGAACATTGGAGCTGAAATCTGAGCATTTCTATGGAAGGGTGGAGACTATAAAGAGCCCTGAGAGAATTTTTTGAATGATGGAACTGTTCTATATTTTGATTGTGGTGGTAGATACATGGATGTATGCATTTGTCAACACTCATCACAAGGCACATTTAAATTGGTGAATTTTATTTTATGAGCTTCTCTGATGGTTCAGCGGGTAAAGAATCTGCCTGCAATGCAGGAGACACATGAGATGTGGGTTCAATCCCTGCGTCAAGAAGATCCCTGGAGGAGGAAATGGCAACCCACTCCAGTATTCTTGCCTGGAGAAGTCCATGTACAGAGGAGCCTGGCCAGCTACAGTCCATAGGGTTGCAAACAGTTGGAGATGACTTAGTGACTAAGCAAAGAGACACACATCACACAGCACATTTAAACTGATGAATTTTATGTTATATAAATTAATCTTCAATAAAGCTTTAGGAAAAAAATAAAAAGAAAAAAAGGTAAACAGCATTTATTTCTATGCAGCCATCACTATTGCTAACAAGCAAACATTTCCAAGTCTTTTCCCTCGCATCTTGAAGGACTGTCCTCTCCTGTCCCCCTGAAGTTGGATCTGGGCAAGTGATGCTCTGGCTAGTGAAACATGACCAGGAAGGCCCCGGGTCATTTTGGGGTGGAAGGTTGGAGAACCAAAACATGGTTTGCCATTCTTTTTCTGTCATGGTTGTCAGTATACTTGTGGTTTCATAGTCAATAGGAAACCTAAATCAGAAACGTCAATGTACCTGAAGCAAACATGTAGCTTGCATGACTGATAAGCTAAGTTCCTGAGATAACCTGGCATGACCAAAATCAACCATTAACTCACGCCTTTGCTCATGCTAGATGGTAACCTTTTTGAAGGCAGGGAGCATGTCTACCTTCCTCACCATAAATCACAGCACATGGAACTCAGTGTACTCAAAAGCGATTTACTGAATGAATGAATGAATAAATAAATATCATTATTTTCATGTGATTTTACAGTTTCTATTTGTATTCTACTTTACAAATATAAAAATATAATGACTTTCTTTGTGTTTTTAACAAACATTTTAATATATATACTTACCTATCAGCATAAAGAATTAAATAGTACCCACACCCTTATAGGGCTTCCCAAGTGGTATAGTGGAAAAGAATCTACCTGCCAACACAGGAGACACAGGTTCAACTGCTGGGTCCGAAAGATCCCCTGGAGAAGGGAATGGCAACCCACTCCAGCATTCTTGCCTGGGAAATCCCGTGGACAGAGGAACTCAGTGGGCTACAGTCCATGGGGTTGCAAACAGATGTACACGACTGACATCTACACACACATGTATTCCCTTTTACCTCCCAGGCTATAATTTAAGCTCAGATTTTTAACAACTGCCCCCTTCCCACACACTCAGGTTTTGTTGATTTTTATTTTAACAACTAACAATTTTATACCCTAAGGTTTAGTAATTTTATTTTACAACTCTCATTTTTTTAATTTATTTATTTTATTTATTTATTTATTTTTTTACTTTACAATATTGTATTGGTTTTGCCATACATCAACATGAATCCACCACGGGTGTACACATGTTCCCAATCCTGAACCCCCTCCCACCTCCCTCCCCATACCATCCCTCTGGGTCACCCCAGTGCACCAGCCCCAAGCTTCCTGTATCCTGCACCGAAACTGGACTGGCGATTTGTTTCTTATATGATATTATACATATTTTAATGCCATTCTCCAAAATCATCCCCCCACTCCCTTTCCCACAGAGTCCAAAAGACTGTTCTATACATCTGTGTCTATTTTGCTGTCTTGCATACAGGGTTATCGTTACCATCTTTCTAAATTCCATATATATGCATTAGTATACTGTATTGGTGTTTTTCTTTCTGGCTTACTTCACTGTCTATAATAGGCTCCAGTTTCATCCACCTCATTAGAACTGATTCAAATGCATTCTTTTTAATGGCTGAGTAATACTCCATTGTGTATATGTACCACAGCTTTCTTATCCATTCATCTGCTGATGGACATCTAGGTTGCTTCCATGTCCTGGCTATTATAAACAGTGCTGCGATGAACATTGGGGTACACATGTCTCTTTCCCTTCTGGTTTCCTCAGTGTGTATGCCCAGCAGTAGGATTGCTGGGTCATATGGCAGTTCTATTGCCAGTTTTTTAAGGAATCTCCACACTGTTCTCCATAGTGGCTGTACTAGTTTGCATTCCCACCAACAGTGTAAGAGGGTTCCCTTTTCTCCACATCCTCTCCAGCAGTTATTGCTTGGAGGCTTTTGGATCACAGCCACTCTGACTGGCGTAAAATGGTACCTCATAGTGGTTTTGATTTGCATTTCTCTGATAATGAGTGATGTTAAGCATCTTTTCATGTGTTTGTTAGCCATCTATATGTCTTCTTTGGAGAAATGTCTATTTAGTACCTTGGCCCATTTTGTGATTGGGTCATTTATTTTTCTGGAATTGAGCTGCAGGAGTTGCTTGTATATTTTTGAGATTAGTTGTTTGTCAGTTGATTCATTTGCTATTATTTTCTCCCATTCTGAAGGTTGTCTTTTCACCTTGCTTATAGTATCTTTTGTTGTACAGAAGCTTTTAATTTTAATTAGATCCCATTTGTTTATTTTTGCTTTTATTTCCAATATTCTGGGAGGTGGGTCATAGAGGATCCTGCTGTGATTTATGTCAGAGAGTGTTTTGCCTATGTTCTCCTCTAGGAGTTTTATAGTTTCTGGTCTTATGTTGAGATCTTTAATCCATTTTAAGTTTATTTTTGTGTATGGTGTTAGAAAGTGTTCTAGTTTCATTCTTTTAAAAGTGGTTGACCAGTTTTCCCAGCACCACTTATTAAAGAGATTGTCTTTTCTCCATTGTATATTCTTGCCTCCTTTGTCAAAGATAAGGTGTCCATAGGTGTGTGGGTTTATCTCTGGGCTTTCTATGTTCCATTGATCTATATTTCTGTCTTTGTGCAAGTACCATACTGTCTTGATGACTGTGGCTTTGTAGTAGGGCCTGAAGTCAGGCAGGTTGATTCCTCCAGTTCCATTCTTCTTTTTCAAGATTGCTTTGGCTATTCGAGGTTTTTTGTATTTCCATACGAATTGTGAAATTATTTGTTCTAGCTCTGTGAAAAATACCATTGGTAGCTTGATAGGGATTGCATTGAATCTATAGATTGCTTTGGGTAGTATACTCATTTTCACTATATTGAGTCTTCCGATCCAACTCTCATTTTTTGAACTCATTCTTAATATATGGAATTTGTGTGTACAAACTCAGCCATGATTAGACTTAACAATAAGTCATGCATTTCTCGCTCACAACTGTTTCCTCTTTTCTTGAGCTCTTTTATTCTGATTCATTTGTTGTTTGCAATACCTCCTCAAGAATTTTTTGTTTGGAAAAAAACACACAATGAATAATGTGTTTCTGAATTCTTCCATGTCCAAGTTTAAACTTCCTTTGCATTCACATGAGAGTTTGTTTAGATATTGAAATGGAGTCATGCTTCACTTGCCTCAGAAAACCATATAAATATTCTATTTCTTTCTGGAATTTAGTTTTAGGGATGAGAAATCTGACATCTGGTTGATTGTCTTTTCAATGTGGTAGACTAGGGGGGTAGCCCTCCCAGGGTACCCTCCCAAGTCCATCCACTCTTGTCTACAAGAGCTCCAGGGCTCCACTTTAAATGGTCAAGTTTAGAGAAACCTTTTTTGTTGAGCTAACTGTCTAATGAGAGACACTTTTCAATGTGGATGGACTGTGGGGGTAGCCCTCCTTATTTGAAAGCATTTGAATTTTATTTTCTTTATTATTAGAATTTAGAAATTGCATTGGCTTCCCTGGTGGCACAGATGGTAAAGAATCTGTCTACAATGCAGGTAACCCAGGTTGGATCCCTGGGTTGGGAAGATCCCCTAGAGAAGGAAATGCCAACACACTCCAGTATTCTTGCCTGAAGAAAACCATGGACAGAGGAGCCTGGCAGGCCACAGTCCATCAGGTCGCAAAGAGTCAGACACGACTGAGCATGCACGCATGCAGGCAGGACCATCTCAGGAAACACTGTGTCTAGCTTCTTAGGAAAGCCCCTCTCCCCAGCCCTTTGCCAGTGCTGAATTACCTGATGTAGACCCTTCCCCAACATCCCCCTCCCCCAGGAAATCACAATGTCTTCTTCTGAAACCAAAATCCCTCAAAGACTGGGACCTATTGATGAGATAAACTTTCTCCCTGCCCAATTTTTGCCCTCATGTGTCTTGGGTCATTTAAATGGGATTTAGAGAGTGAAGGCACATGTGTAAGTTTAAGTCTCTCTCTAGAAACCAAAGGGCGGTGGGGGTGGTGGGGGAGGGGGGCAGATATGAGACAAACCATTCTGCCCCTGAGAATTACTGCCACTGATACATTTCTCAGTACTACATCCTCCACCGGGAACATGAAGGGAATGGAATTGAATGAATTCTATTTTGAAAAATGAATTGAATATGACTGTTCACAAGAGTCCCAGGGCTCCATTTTAAATGGTAAAGGTTACAGAAACCTTCTTTGTTGAGCTAACTGTCTAATGAGAGACACTCCCAGCACTGGAGTCTCAAGTGGTTTCTGAGGATGCTACCAATAGAAACCATGTAATTGGAGGGTGTCATCATCAAAGGTCCTGAAAAGAGAAGGATCAAGTGGCGGGCAGAGATTAGGCCATGGAGAGGCTTCATTTAAAAGCTGAGAGTAAAACCGCAGTCCTTTCATCATTACTGTAAGGAGACTTCAGACACACCCACCTTGGCTGGCAGAACCCTGGTCCATAAGGTAAAGAGTATAGGTTTATCTTCTGCTAGGTTTACTTCATTCCTAATCAGCTGCACAGCTTCAAATTAGCTTTGCTGTTTGTTGGCCTCTCTCAGCCATAAAAGTGTCCTTTCTCTCTTCTGATAGTAGAGTGCCCCATCTAAAGCAACAGGAAAAATTTCCCACTCAAAGGCTGCCTCCGCCTTCCCCTCTAACCCCACTTCAAGACATTCATCACACGATTCAAAGGGAAGCGAAAATAAGCTTCCCAGGTGGTGCTAGTGGAAACGAACCCACCTACCAATGCAGGAGATGAAAGAGAGTTGGGTTCGATCCCTGGGTTGGGAAAATCCCCTGGAGGAGGGAATGGCAGCCCACTCCAGTATTATTTCCTGGAGAATCCCATGAACAGAGCAGTCTGGTGGGCTACACTCCATGGGGTCACAAAAGAGTTGGACACGACTGAAGTGCCTGAGCACACACAGCACAAAAATAAGCCAGGGGAGTGCAGGACACCTTGCAGGTTGCAGTTTCCAACCTGAGAGGGTCTGCAGGGTGGAGCCACAGGGATGATGTTCAAGGGCAGCTGGGAAGCCTGAAGTTCAGTCCACACTGGACTGATGTCCTGCATTTGAGAACACAGACTCAGAAAGTGGTGGCATTAAAGTCTAAAATATTCCGGGGGGAGGGGGGGGGGTGGACGGTGGTGGGAATAAATTTTATCATATAACTTTAGATCTATTATTGGATATTGAGCATTAAGATGTTCTGAGATATTCAAAATCCATCATTTGATGCAGGGAACCCAAAGCTGGTGCTCTGTGACAACCCAGAGGAGTGGCAGAGGGATATAAAAGGAAGGGGACATATGTATACCTATGACCATTTTCAGGATGATGTATGGCAAAAACCATTACAATAGCATAAAATAATCATCCTACAATTAAAAATAATTTTTAATGGAAGAAAATATACAGTAAGTACTAGAGAGTGAAAAATCAAAAATCTGTTATTTGGAGTGTTGCACCATTGAGTATGAATCTGACACCATGAACACCTGGCTGTGTAGAAACATGTGTGAGGGTCATGATTCCTGAGATCAAGGCTCCAAATGGTGATAACTGGTTTCTTTCCTCTAGTTCATTCAACTTCTGTTGTTTCACCCACATGGTGCAAGATGATGAGTTTAACTTTCCTGTTACTCTCTAATGAAATAATTAAGAAAAATAAAGATTTCTCCTAAATTTTATGTTGGCTGCTTGGCTTGAGCTTTGGAAGAGGTCCAGGAAGTCTGAATTCTCATGAGCAGACCTGGACAAGACTGTATTCTAGTTGTCCAAAGAGTTCATTTTCATTTTAATAAAGTTGTCTTGTGTATTGAGTTTTGGAGTCCTACAGACCCAGTTCAAATCATGACTCTAGAACTTCAGTTCAGTTCAATTCAGTCATTCAGTCGTGTCCAACTCTTTGCAACCCCATGGACTGCAACACACCTGGCCACCCTGTCCATCACCAACTCCCAGAGTTTACTCAAACTCATGTCCATTGAGTCATTGATGCCATCCAACCATCTCATCTTCTGTCATCCCCTTCTCCTCCTGTCTTCAATCTTTCCCAGCATCAGGGTCTTTTCTAATGAGTCAGTTCTTCCCATCAGGTGGCCAAAGTATTGGAGTTTCAGCTTCAGCATCAGTCCTTCCAAGGAATATTCAGGACTGATTTCTTTCAGGATGGATTGGTTGGATCTCCATGCAGTCCTAGGGACTCTCAAGAGTCTTCTCCAACACCACATTACAAAAGCATCAATTCTTTGGTGATCAGCTTTCTTTATAGTCCAACTCTCACATCCATGCATGACCACTGGAAAAACCATAGCCTTGACTAGACGGACCTTTGTTGGCAAAGTAATGTCTCTGCTTTTTCATATGCTATCTAGGTTGGTCATCAGAGAAGGCAATGGCACCCCACTCCAGTACTTTTGCCTAGAAAATCCCATGGACAGAGGAGCTTGGTAGGCTACAGTCCACGGGGTTGTGAAGAGTCAAACACGACTGAGCAATTTCACGTTCACTTTTCACTTTCACGCATTGCAGAAGGAAATGGCAACCCACTCCAATGTTCTTGCCTGGAGAATCCCAGGGATGGGGAAGCCTGGTGGGCTGCAGTCTATGGGGTCGCACAGAGTCGGACACGACTGAAGTGACTTAGCAGCAGTAGCAGCAGCAGCAGGTTGGTCGTAACTTTTCATGGCTGCAGTCACCATGTGCAGTGATTTTGGAGCCCCAGAAAATAAAGTCTGTCATTGTTTCCACTGTTTCCCTATCTATTTGTCATGAAGTGATGGGACCAGATGCCATGATCTTACTTTTCTGAATGTTGAGTTTTAAGCTAACTTTTTCACTCTCCTCTTTAACTTTCATCAAGAGGCTCTTTAGTTCTTCTTCGCTTTCTGCCATAAGGGTGGTGTCATCTGCATATCTGAGGTCATTGAAATTCTCCTGGCAATCTTGATTCCAGCTTGTGCTTCATCCAGCCCAGCATTTCTCATGATGTACTCTGCATATTAAGTTAAATAAGCAGGATGACAATATAATACAGCCTTGACGAACTCCTTTTCCTATTTGGAACCAGTCTGTTGTTCCATGTCCAGTTCTAACTGTTGCTTCCTGACCTGCATACAGATTTCTCAAGAGGCAGGTCAGGTGGTCTGGTATTCCCATCTCTTTAAGAATTTTCCAGAGTTTGTTGTGGCTCATGAATCAAAGGCTTTGGCATAGTCAATAAAGCAGAAATAGATATTTTTCTAGAACTCTTGGTTTTTCAATGATCCAATGGATGTTGGCAATTTGATCTCTGGTTCCTCTGCCTTTTCTAAATCCAGCTTGAACATCTGGAATGTTCATGGTTCACATACTGTTGAAGCCTGGCTTGGAGAATTTTGAGCATTACTTTATTAGCATGTAAGATGAGTGCAATTCTGCGGTAGTTTGAGCATTCTTTGGCATTGCCTTACTGATTATGTAACTATGAGTGTACAAAGTTCACAAAAACTCAGTTTTATAATAAATGAAAAGTTTATTTTTTTTATTATAGAGAAAAGTTATCTTATCATTGGGTTGTCATAGGAATTACAGGTCATATTGCTACCATGCATAGTATGACAGAGAATACTAAACAACTAAAAAAGTAACATGTTCGTTTTAATTTTTATTCTAATATTTTATAATAATTTCCATAATTTATAATACTTCACTCATATCATTTTAATTAATCTCAAAATATCCTTGTGAGTGTAAAATGTCATAGGATTTATTTCATGTCTTTAACTGATCACAAGGAAGGCAAAAAAAAAATCATTATGGGTGTTTTTCTAATTGACTGGAGGTAATTTAAGATAGCATCACCAACTCAATGGACATGAATTTGAGTAAAGTCTGGGAGATAGTTGAGGACAGAGGAGCCTGGTTGCTGCAGTCCATGAGGTCGCAAAGAGTAGGACAGTAGTTAGCGACTGAACAAGGGCAGCAATTTTAGACACCAGGGCACGTTACAGCTTTATTACAATGAAAATATTTTACTTTTTAATTGCTTTCAGGAACTTGAGTGTGTGAGGGCTGGCTGACAGAAGCTTGACTTGCCTTTGAGAACTCCTTGGACAATTAGAATACAATCCTGTTTAGGTCTACTAACTGAGGGTTCAGCACTATCGGTCCTCCTGCTGCCTGATTTTCTGTTGAATTTAGCTCAGCATGATTTAGCAACCATAAAAATAAAGGTCTGCTCATTTCTTGCTGTTATTGAAGGCTGACCTGCACAGTAATACTCATTTACCAAGATACTACTTTCCTATTTCATAAAAATACTCATTTTGAGAGTTACCAAAGATAATCTACCTCAAGATACAGCTTTATATGAATTTTCTTCTGAGAAAATGAACACAGCACTCATTTAAATGGTCCACCAAGGGCCAGGCAGCTGTGTATTGATGCTTCGGGAGACCGTGTGCATGCCAAGTTGCTCAGGCACGACCAACTCTTTGAGTCTCTAGGGACTGTAGCCTGCCAGGCTCCTCTGTCCGTAAGATTCTCCAGGCAAGAACACTGGAGTAGGTCACCACTCTTTTCTGCAGGGGATCTTCCCAACCCAGGGATCGAACTTACATCTCTCACGTTTCCTGCATTGGCAGGTGGGTTCTTGGAAAGACTACATTCTAGAATAATTTTTAAAAAGAAACCTTTTAGTTGAGGATTTTGTGTGTGTTTTGCCAGTTCAGCAGTCATTTCTTTTTTGTTATGGCCAAGTTAAATTATCACAGAATTATATAATGCTAAAACTTGGCAGAATTTAACAGCCCATGTAATTCAAAGATCATCATTTTGCAGATTAAAAAAAAAAAAAAAAACAAATCAGAACTGAAGTGCAAGAGGTTAACTGTGTGGCCCAAGGCCACCCAACTAATATATGGCACATGCTCAAATTCCTTTTTTTTTTAATTCCACAAATATTTCCTGAGTTTTCATTACATTGAAGGCACTGTGCTCAGTACCGGGCAGATAAAAATATGAGTAAGGAATCACTGAGCCCTGGGGGAACATTCTCCAACTCCACTTTCTTAATTTTTAGTGCTTTCTCCCTCTGAACCCTGAGGCATGTGCATCCCAAAAGAAGAAAGACCGTCCATCCTCAAACCGGATTCCTTAATAGCAGCTGAAGTTTAAAATCTCAAGTTAGATACTTAGCTCTAAGAAGTAGAAAGAGAGAGAGAAATTTTAGATTGGCCTGAAGTAATGTTTTTAAATAGGAAAGTATATGATAGTTTGTGACCCAGAAAAAAAGTAGAACTTGCTTAGCCCAGGAGGCTCATTTTAAGTTAAAATTAAGTCATGGTCTGATACTTTTAAATTAAAATTTTACTACTTAGCCATGTAAAGTATTTGATTTTTGAAAAGACTTCCTAATAAAGTAATTAACAAAAAAAAATATACAAGGACATTTATAAAATGTGGAGAGAGATGAAGAAGGACATAGCCAACTTTAATTCCTTGCCAGTCTTATTTTAAATTACATATTGCTGTCTCTGAGAGAGGAAAAAATGACTTCTCATTCCCACATTCCTAGTCAAAAAAAAGTCACAAAGCAACACAAAATGGTCTTGGCCACAAATATTTGTTGCTCTAAGGATGTGAAAACTCAACCATCTGTGACTGGACTCTTCAAAGGGCTGATGAGTACCACTCTCTGGGGCCGACATCCCATCACCCAGGTAACTGATTCTTACTGTATTTTGGTCTCAGGCAAACTGAGCAAGTAATTTTCTCCTTGGTTCTGCTTTATTATGTGAAACACAAAGAATGTCCTTAAAAATATGGGTTATTCATATGTTATCCTAACAGGCCCTGCTCTCCATCTGACTCATAAAGTTGATGGGCACCCCTCAGCCTGGAACTGACAGGGCGAGGCGGCTGCCAGCATCATTTCACACATTGACACGCATTGTGTTTTTATATCTTTGGTCACTTTCTGTTTTCTCTTGAGTGATTTCTATGTGAGCAACTGCTTAGAATTTAGTCATAAAGAACCACTTGAATCAAACATAGGCTCTCAAATGTGACCCTTAATTTCAAAGTTAATAGATATTAGGTAACTGGGCTGGGGGTGGGAGGAGCTGCTAATGGTTTTGAGTTTAAGAGGATGAGCTGAAAAGGTGCTGTTGACTATGCCAAATATGATGGGCATAGTCAGTTACACCCGTCCCATTCTGGTTCTACTTCAGAGTTCAATTAAACACCTGAAGTGCTAAATATAACCTATGCAAGCAATGGTTTGGCTCACAGGATCAGCTTGTTATTTTCTTGGAGATAATCACTTGCTCTAGCTAATTAAGTGTCTATCTCTGAAAAAAAGCTGATTTTTCCAACAAATAACTAAAAAAAAAAAAAAAAAGTCTCCAAGTTTACTGCTCCACGAAATTAATCAGCTCTTCAGAAGAGAACATTTTTCTACATCCATGTTTAATGACTAGTCGATGTGTGTTAATTGCTCTTCACATAGTGAGAGTTATTTAGGGTTAATTGTATAATATTTTAACATGTGGAGACTTGTGATTGTGTTGGCCTTTGACCCAATTCAACACTCCTTGATTTTTAATAGCACTCTTTACTTCTCTTGCCACTTTTTTGAGGACATCTTCACCTTCAAGAAAGGGAAGAGGGGAAAGGGGGAGGAATGACTCAAGCAGTTCACTTTAACAGCTATTTATTGTGCCTCCATCATGCTCAAATTTAAGGGCAGAGTAGGGCAGCAAACAGTAGCTCCTGGTTCTGTCTCTAAGGAGTTAATGGTACAGTCATAGGAGCTTCCTCTGATGTCTCAGATGGTAAGGAATCCACCTTCAATGGAGGAGACTGGGGTTCGATCCCTGGGTCAAGAAGATCCCCTGGAGGAGGGCATGGCAACCCACTGCAGTATTCTTGCCTGGAGAATCCCATGGACAGAGGAGCCTGGTGAGCTACGGTCCACGAGGTCACACAGAGTCAGACACAGTGAGTGACCGAGCAGAGCAGAGCACATAGTGGCTCTACAGTGTTTTGTTAGTTTCCGCTTCTTCTCTTTCCTGCTGTGTTCTTCTGTGGTATCACTTTCAAGTCCCCTGAGTTCATTCCTGAGAGGGGTCTTTAATTCTAGGTCGAATGGTTTTTCCAGTGGTCATGTGTGGATGTGAAAGTTGTATTGTGAAGAAAGCTAAGCGCCGACGAATTGATGCTTTTGAACTGTGGTGTTGGAGAAGACTCTTGAGAGTCCCATGGACTACAAGGAGATCCAACCAGTCCATCCTAAAGGAGATCAGTCCTGGGTGTTCATTGGAGGGACTGATGCTGAAGCTGAAACTCCAATATTTTGGCCACCTGATGCGAAGAGTTGATTCATTGGAAAAGACCCTGATGCTGGGTGGGATTGGGGGCAGGAGGAGAAGGGGACGACAGAGGATGAGATGACTGGATGGCATCACCGACTCGATGGACATGAGTTTGAGTGAACTCTGGGAGTTGGTGATGGACAGCGAGGCCTGGCATGCTGCAATTCATGGGGTCACAAAGAGTCGGACACGACTGAGCGAATGAACTGAACTGAATGGGAGCACATTCTCTCATAGAGAAACAGGTGGTTTTTCAGTCTCAAAAGGGAGTTAGAAAATGGTTTCAGTAAAAGCACAGACAGTAAACAATGTTGGTTTTGTGGACATATAGGCTTTGTTGCTAAGTTGCTTCAGTCGTGTATGACTCTTTGTGACCCAATGGACTGCAGCCCGCCAACCTCCTCTGAACACGAGATTCTCCAGACAAGAATACTGGAGTGGGTTGCCATGCTCTCCTCCAAGGGAGCTTCCCAACCCAGGGACTGAACCCTGCATCTCTTACTGCATCGGCAGGCGGGCTCTTTAGCACTAGTGCCACCTCCAGTTATGGACAAAATCTGAATTTTGAGGAAAGTTCACACGTAATAATGGATTATATATCTTTTGATTCTTTTCACCCACTCCAGTATTCTTGCCTTTATGTTTCTAGATTCTGTTTCTGTGAATATGTCATTTTTCTCTACCATGATCTGGTTGCAACTACTAACTATCCTGACTCTATTACTGGATCTACTATTTTCATCTTTATTAACTCCTGTGCATAGTTGCTATCTGTTGTGTTATTCAATTTTGACAGCTGTCCCAGTTGGTATAGATAAGAACACCAACATAGAATAGTTAATAACCTGGTTTTAGAGATTTGAAATTTGCTAAGAGACTAGATCTTATGTTCTTACTGCAAAAAAAAAAAAATTGTAATGATTATGAGGTAATGCTGCTGCTGCTGCTAAGTCGCTTCAGTCGTGTCCGACTCTGTGCGACCCCATAGATGGCAGCCCACCAGGCTCCCCCATTCCTGGGATTCTCCAGGCAAGAACACTGGAGTGGTTTGCCATTTCCTTCTCCAAGGCATGAAGATGAAAAGTGAAAGTGAAGTCACTCAGTCGTGCCCGACTCTTAGCGACCCCATGGACTGCAGCCTACCAGGCTCCTCCATCCATGGGATTTTCCAGGCAAGAGTACTGGAGTGGGGTGCCATTGCCTTCTCCATTATGAGGTAATAGATGTGTTCATTTCTTTGATTGTGGTAATCATCTCACAATGAATGTATACATACATCAAATCATCATGTTGTACACCTAAAATATATACCATTTTCATTTGTCAATTATACCTTAGTAAAGCTGGGTGAAACAAGAAAACCAACACACAGAGTTAAGGACTTTGCCCAAGATTACACAATTTTTAAGTGGAAGATACAAGATTCAAATCTATTTGAATATGGTACACCACTTCTCCTGAAAAAATGTATATGACTTCTATTGTTGTTGCTGTTGTTCAGCCACTCAGTCATGTCCAACTCTTTGTAAAGCCATAGACAGCAGCACACCAGGCTTCCCTGCCCTTCACTGTCTCCCAGAGCTTGCTGAAACTCATGTCCATTGAGTCGATGATGCAACCATCTCATCCTCTGCTGCCCTCTTCTCCTCCTGCCCTCAATCTTTCCCAGCATCAGGGTCTTATATCTTCTCTCAATAATTTATTTTTTTCTTGGGTTTTCCTCAAACACAACTATCTATTAATATGATTACTTTCTCTTTTTCACTGCTTAGGGCCATCTTTGAAGCTTAGTTCTGATAATTCTCATCTAATTATATTTTCCCATTATAACTATGTATTGACTTTTTAATCATCGTGATAGGTAAGATCAAAGAATCACTTAGCATAGTTTAAGTTTATTAATTTAATTCTTAAAATCTGTACTAATTAAAGTGGATTCATAATAATAATGGCAAATATTTTTGAGCTAGGCTCAGCAAAGAGTCTTTACATATGTTTCACTCTTTGCTCATTTAATCTTTATTATTCCTATGAGATGAATAGTATTATTTTCTCCTTTTTAGAGCTGAAAACTGAATTACAGAGAAACTACACTGCTTACCTAGGATTCCACAGGTAATAAATGGAAGAACCAAAATATGAACAAAGCCAACCTGACCTCAAGTCTATGCTTTATTAAGCTAAAGTACAAAGTAATCATAACAAAAATAGTAATAGAGGGACTTCCCTGGGGGTCCAGTAGTTAAGACTTTGCCGTCCAGTGCAGGGGATGTGAGTTCGAGCCCTGGTCCTTGAGCTAAGATCCCACATGTCTCTCTGCCAAAAAAAAAAAAAAAAACGAACATAAACAACAGAAGCAATATTGTAACAAAGTCAATAAAAACTTTTAAAATGGTCCACATCAAAAAAACTTTAAAAAATTAGTAACAGTGAAAGAAAGTTAGAAAGAGAGAGAGGAAGTGCAGGAGGAAGGAATTTAAAAGTGTTAAAAGCTGTACTGGAAAGAAAACTTAATCGAGATTTAAGAGATCAAAATACGAGTTTTTAACCAGACGTGAATTTAGGCAAGACTCTTTTTTTTTCCTTTTTGTTTTAAATTTTATTATTATTATTTTTTACTTTACAATATTGTATTGGTTTTGCCATACATCAACATGCATCCACCACAGGTGTACACGTGTTCCCCATCCTGAACCCTCCTCCCACCTCCCTCCCCATACCATCCCTCTGGGTCATCCCAGTGCACCAGCCCCAAGCTTCCTGTATCCTGCATCGAACCTCTTTATCATCTTTTGTCCTGTTTTCCCTTTTCCCTCTGTACACTGAGTGCTTGAGTCTAGGCAGCTCCATGTTATCTGTAATTTTATTATTCTATTTTTTCAGAAAACTTCTTCTCCTCCTTATTGACAGAAAAGCACTTCTGAGACCTTAGACTTGATCATATAAGCCCTCTTTGATTATTTAAAACCTGCACTACTTAAGTACAATCAAAGACTGTCAAAACAGATATCTTATGTCTGGCATGGATTGAAATGTGTGATTCCCTGAGGAATGCAGGGGTTACCTGAACACTAATCAGCTGAGACAAAGATTCTAGAGGTGCACAAGCATCTCACTGCAGAATTCTAATCAGCCCTGGCGGGGCGCTTCCAGACAGAGGCAACAGCAGGATGAGAGAGGCCACGGAGGAGCAGACATCTTCCTGACAGAAACTCTAGCCTCAATCCCACCTCAGCCAGTGTCTCTTCTGATTGGAGACACCTGTGTGTCTGAATGTGTCTGTATCTCTAGGCTCTGAACGGAGCCTTGGCTTCCTCGGGGCAGGTCTTGAAAGGTAATGGCAGAAAATCAAGCAGCATGAATAGATTTTTAATGCCTGGCAAATAACGCAAACTTCTTTTGCTTATTCTTTTTTATATTAAAAGAGAAAACCAAAGTTCTTGAAGTCTCTGGGATCCTTTGTAGTATTCTTACTTTTGTTATTTCACTTTCTTCGGAAAGACCAGATTGTACTGATCTAATGGATTTCCACTCTATGACATGTTTTAGATCACTTTAATCAAGATGAATTAAAAACAAGTAGTGAAGTCTGGGATCAACATGTACACACTGCTATATTTAAAGTGGATAACCAGCAAGGACCTACTTTTCAGCACAGGGAACTCTGTCCAACGCTATGTGGCAACCTGGAGGGGAGGGGAGTTTGGGGGAGAATGGATACAATATATATATACGACTGACTCTCTTCGCTGTTCATCTGAAACTACCACAGCATTGTTAAGTGACTATACTCCAATACAAAACAAAAAGTTGGTTTTTTTTTTTTTAATAGTGAATGATATATTTCAGTGTCTTAAGGCAAATGCTGTTTAGTACATATAATAGACAGGTGTGCTCAGTAGCTTCAGTCATGTCTGATTCTTTGTGACTCTATGGACTGTAGCCTACCCAGGCTCCTCTGTCCATAGATTCTTCAGGCAAGAGTACTGAGGTGCGTTGCCATTTCCTCCTCCAGAGTATCTTCCCCACCCAGAGATCAAACCAAAGTCCCCTGTGTCTTCTGCATTGCAGGTGGATTCTTTACCTGCTGAGTCATTTGGGAAGCGCCCCCCCCAAAAAAAAATATATATATATATTACACAAAAGTATTTGTATCTATAAGCTTTGAACAATATCCTGTAAATAATGAATGATAATTAAAATAGCAAAATTAATAGCTTATATTGGTACAAATGGAGAAGGCAATGGCACCCCACTCCAGTACTCTTGCCTGGAACATCCCATGGACGGAGGAGCCTGGTAGACTGCAGACCATGGGGTCGAGAAGAGTTGGACATAACTGAGCGACTTCACTTTCACTTTTCACTTTCATGCATTGGAGAAGGAAATGGCAACCCACTCCAGTGTTCTTGCCTGGAGAATCCCAGGGACGGGGGAGCCTGGTGGGCCGCCACCTATGGGGTCGCACAGAGTCGGACACAACTGAAGCGAATTAGCAGAAGCATTGGTACAATACTTTATAGTGTATAAATCATTTTCCTGACTGTCATTGTATTTCTTAGCACAGTTATTTGTGGGTATATTATTATTCCTATGTCACAGTTGAGAAGAGTGAGATTCAGGGTATCAAGTAATTGTCACAAGAGCACATACCTCTCAGGTTTTGGGACAAGGACTGGAATGTAAAGGTTTGGATGGCACGTATCCTTCCCATGAGACCACACTGGCCTTGGAGGGAGAGTACCTGTGGATCACCTAGCCCTTCTGATACGATATCCTCTACTCACCTCAGGGGGACTCTAACCTGGCGGCTCTCCGGCACAGAGCATGTCTCTCTTCATGCTTCAGTACATTTCCCCAGTAGAGCTTCCCCTGTTTTTATGCCCTGGAGGGAGAAGATTGGGAAAGATTCAATTTTACAAAATTAGAACTCTCAGAACAAACAAAGTTTGTGTGAGGAAAGGGAGGAAACTCAACATTTGGGAAACAGAGGTAGAGAATCCAGAGACTTCTGTGGTGGTCCAGTGGCTAAGACTCTGCACTCCCGATGCAAGCGTTGTAGTTCCAATCCCTGGTCAGGCAACTAGGTCCCACACACCACAACTAAGACCCCGCACAGACAAATAAGTATTTTTTTAAAAAAGAAGACGTATAGAATCCATAACCAGGTAGATAATAACCAAGCTAGAGAGATAAAACATGGACAGATAGTATGTAGACTATTGACTGACGGAATTAGTCTATTTTATGATTTAGGATAATGAAACAAAAACCAAATTGAGATCTAATTTTAGATGCTATAAATGCAGCTTTACAAGAATAGTAATCTTAGCATTTTTTGAGAATATAGAATTTATTTCATTATTTTTACGTGGCAAATTCTGTGTAGAAATTGGCATCATGTACAAGAAACCAATGGAATGTAACACACATAAAATCCAGGTGATAGAATATGCAAGAGTGAAATCAAGGATCCGATTATAAACAGCCACGTGTCTAGAAGAGATTTTGTAAAGGAATTGGGGCTAGAGTTTTCAGTATTCATATAAGGAATTTAGGTTAGAGGAGAGCAGTTAAATTTGAATTTTAGATAAACAAATACTTTTTCAGTGTAAATGTGTTCCAAGTGTTGTGTCCTGCATTTTACTGCTAGGTCTGACTGTCCTGTTTTGGGCCAGTGAAGCTGGGATGTGCTAGCAGGTACCAACTACGCTTGTGCAATGAGTGACACAGGGCCAGTGCTTTCTCCCCGTGTGGAAGCGCCTTTATCAATGGCTTTGGTGACATTTAAAATCCCTTTAACCTGGTCAATTCCATGAAGTTCTGCAGATAGAGATTTTAGTTTGATATCCTGCCTGAATGTGTTGCCCAAGAGCTAAGAGAAGGACAGACTTACTTGGTGGTCCAGTGGCTAAGACATCCCTTCCAGGGAGTGTGGGTTTGCTCTCCAGTCAGGGAGCTAAGATTCCATGTGCTTCGTAGCCTCCCCCTGCAAAAAAAAATAATAATAATAAAACAGAAGCAATGTTGTAACAAATTCAATAAAAAGTCTTTAAAAATAATTCACAGACAAAAAAGGTCTTTTTAAAAAAGAGAGATAAGAGAAGGAAATTAGAGAAAAATATTTGAGCCTCTTTTACAATAAAGTTGATATACATTATGTTACCTTTAATTTTTTTTTTTAAGACTACTCTGTTTTTTGTTTTTTAAAGATTCTTTTACATGAACTATTTTTTTAAATCTTTATTGAATTTGTTACAATATTGCTTCTTATAATATTTCATGTTTTGCTTTTGGCCATGAGGCATGTGGGATCGTAGCACCCCAACCAGAGATTGAATCAGTATCCCTGTGTTGGAAGGCAGTCTTAACCACTGGACCACCAGGGAAGCCCTGCCTTTAATTCTTAAAACTCCTACCTATATGATAGGTATATCTAACCCATTCTGGGCTTCCCATGTGGCACTAGTGGTACAGAACCCGCATGCCAATGCACAAGACATAAAACAAACAGGTTTGATCCCTGGAAAAGGGCATGGCAGCCCATTCCAGTATTCTTGCCTGGAGAATCCCCATGGACAGAGGAGCCTGGCAGGCTGCAGTTCATGGGGCCACAAAGAGTGGGACGTGACTGAAGAGTGGGACTTACCACACATGCAACATGCAAACCTATTCTACAGTGGGAAGAAATAAGCCTCAAAGAGAAAACTAGTTCCCTAGAGTGTGAAACAGGACCAAGGGCCTGTTTCCTATGCTTCTTCCTCTCAGGAGCTCAGCTTCAGTGAGAAATGGAGGTGTGTATGGAGAGATTCTAGCCAAAGAAAGAGACCTAATCCAGCCAAACATCAAACACGATCAGAGCCAGACAGGACCCACAGTGAGGCTGTGGCCTCCGCCCTGTCCTCCAGGGGGCGCTGTTGTTTCTCGGCTCATCATAATGTGTGTCCCGATCACATCCTCATTGCTCGGCAGAGATCAGATCCCAGAGATGAGAAGACTTCATTCTCGTTTCTTTGCGCGTGCTTTACTTGGTGACGGAAAATGATCCATCATGTCCCCGTTAGGCAACATTGAAAAACTTTGGCCACTGGAAACGTTTGCAGCCAACATGAGGATGTCCCTTGTTGAAACCAATGTGTCAAACTGTGTAGGGTATATTTCATTTAACTCTCCGAACTCAAAACCCTTCTTACACTGACCCTTGAAAAACAATTTGCATTCATTCATTTTTAAATTAAATCATACTTACGTAGCTTTTTAAAATTTTTATTTTTTTCTGAGCTGGGTCTTCATTGCTTCGTGGGCTTTTTCTCTAGTTGTGGCAAGCAAGAACTACCCTCTCGTTGAGGTGTGTGGGCTTCTCACTGCCATTGCTTCTCTTGTTGCAGGAGCACAGACTCTAAGCACGTGGGCTTAGTAGATGTGGCTCCCGGGGTCTAGAGCACGGGCAAGACTACCCAAGTGGGTTGCCATTTCCTTCTCCACATTCTACCATATTTTAAATTCTTAACAAGGTGTCAAGCGTTTTCAGTTTCCGACTTTCTGTAACTTCCATACATTTAGCCACTCAAACACCACTTCAACTTAAAGTTAGAAAATTTTGCATCTTCTGATGCCAGACTCATTTTCGGAAAAAGCTTCTTGTATTTTAAGTACTGCAGGGCTCTACTTGCTCTTTTGCAGGTGTTTAGGATAACGAAGTGGAGAAGGTGATGGCACCCCACTCCAGTACTCTTGCCTGGAAAATCCCATGGACAGAGGAGCCTGGTAGGCTGTAGTTCATGGGGTCGGTAAGAGTCGGACACAATTTAGCGACTTCACTTTCACTTTTCACTTTTCACTTTCCTGCATTGGAGAAGGAAATGGCAACCCACTCCAGTGTTCTTGCCTGGAGAATCCCAGGGATGGGGGAGCCTGGTGGGCTGCCGTCTATGAGATTGCACAGAGTCGGACATGACTGAAGTGACTTAGCAGTAGCAGTAGCAGGATAAGGAAGACAGCTCCAGGTTGAGGGTGTATTCTGAGGATCACATTTCTAAATGATGAAGCTCACTCAGGGCTGATACTCCCCCATCCTCTCCTCATCTACCCCTGCTAGAGACTCCACTGTGGGGCTCGCATGTTGAGGATTTTTACTGCTGACTCTAAGATTTTTCTCAGTATGCCGATGCCCAACACACTGGTCAGAGTGTAATAAACTCTGAGTGTACTTTCATCTACTCTGTTCAAAGCACTGTGTGAAGTTCAGTCTAGGAAGACCTTGTATTTAATGAGCATTCATAAGATTTTTGCAGTATTCAAAAATGACAGGATGATCTATGTCCATTTCCAAGGCAAACCATTCAATATGACAGTAATCCAAGTGTATGCTCCAACCAGTAATGCTGAAGAAGCTGAAGTTGAACTTGTAGGTTCTGTGATGACCTACAAGAGTTTCTAGAACTAACACCAAAAAAGATGTCCTTTCCATTATATGGGACTGGAATGCAAAAGTAGGAAGTCAAGAGATACCTGGAGTAACAGGAAAATCTGGCCTTGGAATACAAAATGAAGCAGGGCAAAGACTAACAGAGTTTTGCCAAGAAAATGCACTGGTCATAGCAAACACACTCTTCTAACAACACAAGAGAAGACTCTATACATGAACATCACCAGATGGTCAATACCAAAATCAGATTGATTATATTCTTTGCAGCCAAAGATGGAGAAGCTCTATACAGTCAGCAAAAACAAGACCAGGAGCTGACTGTGGCTCAGATCATGAACTCCTTATTGCCACATTCAGACTTAAATTGAAGAAAGGAGGGAAAACCACTAGAGCATTCAGGTATGACCTAAATCAAATCCCGTATGATTATACAGTGGAAGTGAAATTAAAAGACACTTCCTCCTTAGAAGAAAAACTATGACCAACCTAGAGAGCATATTAAAAAGGAGAGATATAACTTTGCCAACAAAGTTTTGCCTAGTCAAAGCTATGGTTTTTCCAGTAGTCATGTATGGATGTGAGAGTTGGACTATAAAGAAAGCTGAATGCTAAAGAATTGATACTTTTGAACTATGGTTTTGGAGAAGATGCTTGAGAGTCCCTGGGACTGCAAGGAGATCAAACTTGTCTATCTTGAAGGAAATCAGTCCTGAATATTCATTGGAAGGACTGATGCTGAAGCTAAAACTCCAATACTTTGGCCACCTGATGAGAACTGACTCACTGGAAAAGACCCTCATGCTGGGAAAGATTGAAGGCGGGAGAAGGGGACGGCAGAGGATGAGATGGTTGGATGGCATCATTGACTCAATGGAAATGAGTTTGAGCAAGCTCCAGGAGTTGATGATGGACAGAGAGGCCTGGCCTGCTGCAGTCCATGGGGTTGCAAAGAGTCAGACATGAGTGACCTGAACTGAAGATTCTTGAGTGTTATCTTATACAAAATATTATAACTAGCACTTTAAGCAATCTTATGAGACAAAAAAAATATCCCCTTTTTACACATGAAGTAATCAAATCCAGAGAAATTAAACAGCATGCCTAAGACTATAGAGGTATTGTTGATAAAATCAATTTCTAAACCCAAGCCTCTAACTCCCAAATCAAATTCTGGGATATAAAAAGCCCTAAAAAAAGAACACATCAGCTTTCCACATCCTAGGATCTGATTCAGTAACATAACCAGACACATGAAAGTAGATTTATGCTTATTAGACTGTTCTTTATAACAGTGGAAAAAACCTGAATTCCCTTCAATTTGAAACTTATTAAAGGAATGCTACTTTCCATGGAAAACAGAACATGAGATAGTCATTAAAATTATGTTGTAAGTTTATATTTACTGGCATTAAAATTCTATGATGACCTGTATCAAAATTGCTGAAATAAAAAATAGTGATAACATCAATTGCTGGTGAGGATGCAAAGAAACTGGATCACACATATGTTGCCAATAGGCATGAGAAAGTAATTTGGTGTTTCTTACAAAACTAAGCATGCATTTACCCTAACAATCTAGCAATTGTACTTCTGGGCATTTGTCCCAGAAAAATGAAAAGTTCCATTCACACAGAAATCTGTGTGTGGGGCTTCCCTGGTGGCTCAGTGGTAAAGAATCCACCTGCCAATGCAGAAGATGTGGGTTTGATCCCTGAACTGGGAGGATCCCACATGCCACGGAGCAGCTAGCCCATGCACTGCAACTGTTGAACCTGTGCCCTAGAGTCCATGCACCCCAACAAGAGAAGCCACCTCCTCACATGAGGTGGCCAAAGTATTGGAGCTTCAGCTTCAGCATCAGTCCTTCCAGTGCTAATTCATTAATATAGTATTTATCTCTATAAGTGTGTCTCCCTGACAAAATTTTTACCTCCTATAGCACTGAAGATATTGTCTTGAACATATAGTGAGCAGTCCACAACTGCATTCTCAAAAGTTTCAGATGTAAAGGTGAACATGCTATGGGAAAGCACAAGGGGCAGAAAAGTGGAGAAAATAGGAGGACAGAAATGGAAAAAAAAAATTTAACAAGATTCACATAGGTGTAGTTTTGAAAAACCCAGGTAATGAAATAGCAAAGCAAGTCCTTTAGTACAGTTTGTTCATCAGTTTAAAATATAACTAATCATTGGTATTTGCTCACTTGTTTTTCATGGGTATTTCTACTCGATTACAATGTCTCAATGGCTAAAATCAGAGCTTGTGCCAAGACAGCACTCAAGACAGCTTTTTAGAAAATGTAGTCCCATTTCATTTAGTCCCAGTCTCTTTGTGCATTCACCAGTTTATTCACTCTTATAGAAACATCTGTTATGGCAACTTAACCCAAAGAGCTGACTCTTTGGAAAAGACCCTGATGCTGAAAAGATTGAGGACGGGAGGAGAAGCAGGTGACAGAGGATGAGATGTTTGGATGGGCATCACCAACTCAATGGACACGAGTTTGAGCAAACTCTGGGAGGCAGTAAAGGACAGGGAAATCTGGTGTGCTGCCATCCATGGGGTCGCAGAGTCGGACACAAGTGAGTGACTGAACAGCAACAATCCAAAGGCACAAAGAAAGGACAACACTGGAATGAGGAGCAGAGGAGCTAGAACAAAGCGCAGAGTCTGTAACTCTTAGCTGTGCTGTGCAGAAAGCCTCATGGTCCAAAATAAGGGACTGAAAACTCTTCTCAGCCACCTTCCTACAGTTCTCAGAACGACTCTTTTTTTTTTAAGTATTTGTTTCTTTATGTATTTGTTTATTTTTGGTTGTGCTGGATCTTCATTGATGAGCAGGTTTTTCTCCAGTAGCAGCAAGCAGGGGGCTACTCTTTAGTTGTGGTGTGTGGGCTTCTCGCTGCGGGGGCTTCTCTTGTTGCAGAGCTCTGGCTCTAGGGCCAACAGGCTTCAGTAGCTGCAGCTCCCAGGCTCTAGAGCACAGGCACAGTAGTTGTGGTGCACAGATGGTAAAGAATCTGCTGGCAATGCAGGAGACCCGGGCTCGATCCCTGGGTTGGGAAGATCCCCTGGAGAAGGGAATGGCTACCCACTCCAGTATTCTTGCCCGGAGAATTTCATGGACAGAGGAGCCTGGTGGGTCTCATGAGCTCATAAAGAGTTGGACAGGAGTAAGTGACTAGCACTTTCATTTTCACAAGCTTAGTGGCTCTGCAGCATGTGGGATCCTACTGAACTAGGGATTAGACCTATGTCTTCTGCACTGGCAGGAGGAGTCAGACCAATTCTTTTGTCAGCTTCTCATCCACCAATCTTCCGACCACCCCCTCCACTGCTTCATATCTTAAAATACTAGGTGAGATTAAATTCTATTTCTGAGCCTACAATGACATAAAGTGTTTTTTAACTTTGTGGTTGTTGTTTAGTTGCTCAGTTGTGTCCGACTCTCTGCAACTCCATGGACTGCAGCATGCCAGGCTTTCCTGTCCTTCACCATCTCCCACAGTTTGCTCAAACTTAGCCAGGCAAGTTTTTTTAAAAGATAACCAGCAGATTTCATGGCCTGTAAAAGAACAGGGGACTGGGGTTGGGGTGGGGAGTCTACTTCTGTCCTCATATCTTGTCTCCACCCCTTGGCTCCAGGCCAGTCCCAGGTACAGGCAATCAACAGGTAATCTGCCTTGGGAGGCTCAGATGCTCCTTGCCATCTGGCAGAGTCAGTAAACACAGCACTATCCTTGCTAAGGTTTCCCCAAGGAGATGACATCAACTTACTCCATGGGACAAGCCTGACTGATATTCATGATGATTATACCATCTCATGTCAGATATGTCTGGTAGGTGGCTCAGATGATAAAGAACCTGCCTGCAATTTGGGAGACCTGAGTTCAATCCCTGGGTTCAGAAGATTCCCTGGGGAAGGGAATTGGCAACCCACTCTGTATTCTTGGTCTGGAGACTCCCATAGAGAGAGGAGTCTGGTAGGCTGTGGTCCATGGTGTCTCAAAGAGTCAGACATGCCTGAGCAACTAGCACTTTCACTTTAAAGTAAGATATAAGTGGCTTCCCAGTGGTTCTAGTGGTAAAGAACCCTCTTGCCAATGCAGGAGACAAAAGACATGGACTCGATCCCTAGGTCGGGAAGATCCCCTGGAGGAAGGCATGGCAACCCATTCCAGTATTCTTACCTGTAGAATCCAATGGACAGAGGAGCCTTGTGGGCTACAGTCCATAGGCTCACAAAAAGTTGGACATGACTGAAGTGACTGAGCATGCACACATGTCAGACATGATCCTGTGGAGATAAAATTTCCATGAGCAAATCAGTCCTCATCTCGAGGGGAACTGAGAGGAGGTCATCATGCCCCCCTGATCGCAGGCACCCACTGCCCCATCCACTAGCCTGCCAGCCTACCCAGTGCACCAGCTGCCTCCTCTGAGTGAGGATGCATGGATGGATAGACCCTCCGGGTCCTGTCCACCCAGGTCCCTCCCTCCTCCAGCGTGGTCCTACAGCATCACACAGCCTGAGTGGATACTTAAGTCCCACCACAAACCAACTAGACTGGAGTCTTCATTTTAACTAGGTGGGAATGCACACCCAAGCACGAGAAGCCATGCCCTGACCTGCTGCAGAGACCTGTTCTGCCACACTGTTTTCTCCAAAAGAATATACATGCAAAGATGATATTCTGGCAACATATTCATTAGATGTGAAGGAGGAAAGCAAGTTACCTAAATGATAGTTTTAATAAAACAGGGTGCACAAGCTAATTTCTCTAGAGAAGACCTGCAAAAACTAGAAGTGAATAATATATATTCTTACTCTTCTTTTAACTGATTAAAAATTTTTGCGCTGAAGTCCTAACCAACTGATACAGAAAGAGGACACATCATTCTGTGCTATCCTTTGAGTTTCTATGTCCCTCTAGAAATGAATTTTTTTCTTCAAAGGATCCAGCTGCATATGCATTTTTCAATGCACTTTAAATCATCTATATTTTGTTTGATTCTGGGCTTTTCCCCTTTGTGGTCAAGATAATATTATTTGTGCTTCCTTCACTTTCAACCCTACATACATAATAAAAAAATAATAATATAACTGGTTCTTATAAGAATTTCATATTGGCATGTTATCATCAGCTCCATGGTGCAGGTAACATCACAGTACTCCTTTTCCAGGTAAGGGGCTATGGCTCTGAGAAGAGTGAGGATCAGTCCAGTGTGATGAAGCCAGTAAATAAATGACAAATTCTATACTGCATAAAGCCAGTTTTGCTGACTATAATTCAACACATGGGCTTCCCTGGTGGCTCTGCAGTAAAGAACGCAGCTGCTAATGCAGGAGACGCAAGTTTGATCCCAGGGTCAGGAAGATCTCCTAGAGAAGGAAATGGCAACCCACTTCAATATTCTTGCCTGGGAAATCCCATGGACACAAGAGCCTGGTGGGCTACAGTCTACAGGGTTGCAAAAGATCAGACATGACATAGCAAGTAAACAATAACAATAAAAAACTCAATGAATGTAAGAATTTTTTCTATCAAGCCAGAATCGACTGAAATATAAACTCCTTTTATTTTTCTTGGTTCTGTTGATTCTTTTCTGCTTTTAAAATATCTTTGGAGGTTTAATGAGAAGCAGTTGATATACATCATTGTATAAGTTTAAAGTGTACAACATGATGGTTTGATTTGTATATATTGATCCTAGGTGGCTCAGTGGTTAAAAAGAACCCTCTGCCAATGCAGGAGATGCAGGAGATGCAGGTTCAACTTTCTAACACCATACACAAAAATAAACTCAAAATGGATTAAAGATCTAAATGTAATACCAGAAACTGTAAAACCCCTAGAGGAAAACATAGGCAAAACAGTCTCTGACATAAATCACAGCAGGATCCTCTGTGACCCACCTCCCAGAGTAATGGAAATAAAAGCAAAAATAAACAAATTGGACCTAATTAAACTTAAAAGCTTTTGAACAATGAAGGAAACTATATGCAAGGTGAAAAGACAGCCTTCAGAATGGGAGAAAATAATAGCAAATGAAACAACTGACAAAAAACTAATCTCAAAAATATACAAGCAGCTCATGCAGCTCAATCCCAGAAAAATAAATGACCGAATCACAAAATGGGCCAAGAACTAAACTGACATTTCTCCAAAGAAGACATACAGATGACTAACATACACATGAAAAGATGCTCAACATCACTCATTATCAGAAATGCAAATCAAAACCACAATGAGGTACCATCTCTCGCCAGTCAGAATGGCTGCGATCCAAAAGTCTACAAGCAATAAATGCTGGAGAGGGTGTGGAGAAAAGGGAACCCTCTTACACTGTTGGTGGGAATGCAAACTAGTACAGCCACTATGGAGAACAGTGTGGAGATTCCTTAAAAAATTGGAAATAGAACTGCCATACGGCCTAGCAATCCCACTGCTGGGCATACACACCAAGGAAACCAGAATTTGAAAGAGACACATGTACACCAATGTTCATTGCAACACTGTTTACAATAGCTAGGACACGGAAGCAACCTAGATGTCCATCAGCAGATGAATGGATAAGAAAGCTGTGGTACAGATACACAATGGAATATTACTCAGCTATTAAAAAGAACGCATTTGAATCAGTTCTAGTGAGGTGGATGACACAGGAGCCTATTATACAGAATGAAGTAAGTCAGAAAGAAAAACACCAATACAGTATATTAACGCATATATATGGAATTTAGAAAGATGATAACAATGACCCTATATTCAAGACAGCAAAAAAGACACAGACATAAAGAACAGACTTTTGGACTCTGTGGGAGAATGTGAGGGTGGGATGACTTGAGAAAACAGCATTGAAACATGTATATTACCATATATGAAATAGACCGCTAGTCCAGGTCTGATGCATGAGACAGGGCGCTCAGGGCTAGTGCACTGGGACAACCACTAAATGCTATAAAGTAATTGGCCTCCAATTAAAATAAATTACTTAATTAAAAAAAAGTAAGATGCAGGTTCAGTAAGTGAGTCAGGGAATCCCCTGGAGGAGGGCATGGCAACCTGTTCCAGTATTCTCGCCTGGGAAATCCCATGAATAGAGGAGCCTGACAGGCTACAGTCCCTGGGATCACAGAGTCAGACATGACTGAGCATGGACACAAGCATGTGAAGGGATTAGAGTAGTAGGTTTAGCTAACATCCATCAGCTGATGCTGAAATAATAATAAGAAAAAACTGTTTCCTTGGGATGAGCACTCTTAGGGTTTTATTCTGTTAACAACTTTCCTAGATGATACCATGTAGCAGTATTAACTACAGTTATCCTGCTGTTCATTAATCCCTAGTACTTACTTATATTATACCTTAATCTTAGATATTTTAAACAGAGATCTGTATTTCACGGAGTTTTGCTTTTAGTCTAACTAAAACACAAACACTCATACGCACACAAACACACATACACACACAACTCCCAAGACCTTGAACGTGAAACGTGCATCTGCCATGTTTGATAAGAGATGCTCTGTGAGTCAGCCTGAGTGGTGCCTTCCAGCGAATGGAGAGTTAACCTTGTTAATCACGCCTTGAAGTGACTAAACTTTACCTTTCAGGATCCTGCCAACAGATACATTTTAATGCTAAGATAATTTCTGACTGCATTTTGGAGAAAATAGTTTTAACACTTGGCAGACTGCAGAGATCATCAGTTTCCATTTCTCCTCTGGGCTGGGGGAAAGCCCTGAGGAGGACACCAAAGTGCAGGCTAGCATCAGGATTATAAATATTCTGCTCTCGGCTGCCTTTTTAAAGGCAGAAAATGTGGGATTTACATCTATCAATAAGCTCTAAATTTATGCTGAAGCTCCAATACCTTGGCCACTGGATGCAAAGAGCCAAGTCATTGGAAAAGACCTTGATGCTGGTAAAGATTGAGGGCAGGAGGAGAAGAGAGGATGAGATGGTTGGATGGCATTACTGACTCAATGGACATGAGTTTGAGCAAACGCCAGGAGATAGTGAAGGACAGAGAAGCCTGGTGTGCTGCAGTCCATGGGGTAAAAAGGAGTCAGACATGACTGAGCAGCTGAACAACAACAATGTTTACTCAAAGAAAGTGGATATATGATCTGTCATAACTATCCTTCTTAAAATTATTTTGGTATTTAGAATGGATGGTAAATGTGTTCCCAGAAACAGGATGCATTGTAATAATGTTTCCTGGAGATAATTCTCTTTTCATTCACCAGACTTTGAGAATTACTTACAAAATTTCATGACCTGATGAAAAATTAATATGACGTTGTAGTCTACCAAAGGGGAAAGCCCCCATAAATAATGCACAGGGCAAACTGTCTTAGGACTAGCTAATAAATTTAGATTTGTACTAAATTATTAACAGAGAGGCAGCTTATGTGATTCTGTGATTTTGCTCAAGTTTGCAATGTTTCTGTTTTAATGGATTTGGCAATGGATTCCTTTCTGCAGTCCAAAGTGAGAAACTATGGGAATAAGTTGAGGATATTGAGAATGAGTTGAATTTTGACATTTACCATCACTGGGGGAAAATATCTCCTAGAAGTTCTGATTAGAATTCTGCAACAGTATGAACGATGTGCTGTGCTCTTCACTGTCATGGGCACTCTGCATTGAATGTTTCTGGTGCAGGGTTAATCTCACAGTGACCTTGAGGGGCAGGTCTTATCCCACCCTAGCCAATGCTGCTGACTGGATAGACTGTCCTCAGAATAAGGAATGCAGGCATGGGACCATTATGACACTCACCCTTCAGCCTCAAATGCTCTCTTCTTAAGAGGAGGAAGAAATCAACGCCTTCTGGATGGATTGATCCTCCTCTCAAAGAATTGAAAGCTCACCTTCTGGACAACCCAGAATTTCCCATTTTCTAAATATCCTGCCCATAATGTTTATGGAGGGATGATGCCTAATTCCTCAGCAGATATCTCCTAAACAAAAATGCACCTCTGTGAGATATTGCTTCATACCTGTTAGCATGGCTTTTACCAAAATGACAGGAGGTGACAAGTGTGGGTGAGGGTGTGGAGAAAAGGGAACCCTCCTACACTTGTGGTGGGAATGCAAGTTGGGGCAGCCACTGTGGAGAACAGTATGAAGGTTCCTCAGAGAACTAAAAATACAACTACCATATGATCCAGCCATTCCACTTTTGATCTTTATCTGAAGAAAATGAAAACACCAACTCAAAGATGTATGCATCCCCATGTTCATTCAAGCATGATCCACAATAGCTAAGATAACAGAAACAACCCAAGTGCCCATCGATAGGGGAATGTATAGAAAAGATTCAATACACATAAACAATGCATACGAGTCAGTCATAAGAAAGGAGGAAATCCTGCCATTTGTGACAACAAGGATGGGTCTTGAAGGTACTATGCTAGGTAAAATCAGCCAGAGAGAGAAAGACATATAGTACATGGCCTCACTTATATGTGAAATTTTAAATAACAACAATAATAATAATGAAGTCAAACTCAAAAGAGGCAAAGTAGAATGGTGGTTGCCGAGGGCTTGGATGTGGGGGAAATGGAGTATAAGCTTTCAGTTAGAAGGAGAATACTTTCTGATAAAAGTACAAACTGTAATTATGGCTAACAATACTGTATTGTATTGGTTGACCAAAAGGTTCACTTGAATTTTCCTGTAACACCCTATGGACAAACCTGAATGAACTTTCTGGCCAACCCAACATATTTGAAATGTGCTACAGAAGCAGATCTGAAGCATTCTTACAGAAAACCAAAAAAAAAAAAAAAAAAATTCAGACAACTGTGTTAGGTGACCATATAAGATCGTCACATTGCACACTGAATAGATACCATTTTGATCCTCAATTATCTGCCAATAAAGTAAGTATCAGGGGAGTATGGACTCCTAGTAACAGGACCGGTCTCTCGTGTCTGTGCCCAGCTCTCTGACCCCAGTGTTCCCTTTCCCTGTGACGGCTGCACCACTGGATTGGGGTGCAACTCTCCTCCCATCAAGGATGCCCACCCTGTGAGCGGCTCCCTTCCCAAAAGACAGCTTCTCTCTTTGTGTGCACGCTTTGCATGTACTCATATATGTCCGTGTCCTGTAGGGCAGACACACACACGCCTCTGCTGGTGTGAGCATCGTGTGTGCACAGTCACAACCCTCTACTCTGCGGTGTCACAACGGTAGCTTGAAGTCAGTCCTGCCGCAGGTATATACACCACGGGAACTGGCGCACTGGAGGTCATACACCCACAGCCACCTCCCAGAACTCTCTGTTCCATATGCTCTGTAATTACTGCGGTCAGGATGCAGTCACAACTGAACTGGTACAGGATGTATGTTTATTACTCATAGTTATTATTACTATGAAAAAGGTAAAATGTATAATATCATGGAACGAGAACTAGATCAGGACTCAAAGTAGTTTTCTATTCTTTGAATTTCAATTTCCAAGCAAACCTGAACAAGCCATTTTACTTGCTCAACATCAATAAAATAGAAAACTCACCCTAGCTAATTCAGAGGATTGCAGCAGCATGGAAATGTGCTTGGTTCTGTGGAAATTTTTTAAATGTTAGAGGTCAAAGTACTTTCTTATTTTTAAGAAATTTTAAGAAAATATTATCTTCAGTATTTTCAAGTCACTCACATCTCTTATTCTATATGCGGAGAAGGCAATGGCACCCACTCCAGTACTCTTGTCTGGAAAATCCCATGGACAGAGGAGTCTGGTGGGCTGCAGTCCATGGGGTCACAAAGAGTCGCGCATGACTGAGCAGCTTCACTTTCACTTTTCACTTCCATGCATTGGAGAAGGAAATGGCAACCCACTCCAGTGTTCTTGCCTGGAGAATCCCAGGGACGGGGGAGCCTGGTGGGCTGCCGTCTATGGAGTCGCACAGAGTCGGACATGACTGAAGCGACTTAGCAGCAGCAGCAGCAGTGAGTAAATTAACAATAGCAAACCCTCTCCAACTATATCCACTCAAATTAGTGTCTTTGGCTGTTAGCTGATGAACCAGTTACAAAGCCCCTTCATTTTATCAATTATCTTTCAATCAGCACTGTTCTTAATTTTTTTATAACATTTATTGAAGTATGTTCATGCTAAGTTGCTTCAGTTGTGTCCAACTCTGCATGACCCTATGGACTGTAGCCCACCAGCCTCCTCTGTCCAAGGGATTCTCCAGGCAACAATACTGGGGTGGGTTGCCATGTCCTATTGTCCACCTGTTATGCAGGAGACCCAGGTTCAGCTCAAGGGTCAGGAAGATCCCCTGGAAAAGGAAAAGGCAACCCACTCCAGTAATCTTGCCTGGAAAATCCCATGGATGAAGGAGCCTGGTGGGCTGCAGTCCATGGGGTCACTAACAGTCGGACATGACTGAGCGACTTCACTTTCACTTTTCACTTTCATGCATTGGAGAAGGAAATGGCAACCCACTCCAGTGTTCTTGCCTAGAGAATCCCAGGGATGGGGGAGCCTGGTGGGCTGCCATCTACGGGGTCACACAGAGTTGGACACGACTGAAGCGACTTAGCAGCAGAATTTGACAAAAAAAAATTATAAAGTGTCTTCAAAGATGTAAAGTCTATCTGTGAATAATTTAAGAGAGCTCAGATGAAGAATTAATGGTGACAGAATATTAGAAATTAAAGCATTATAAATTAAAATTTCCTCCATGATTTGTTATTAATCATGGAGGACACTTTAGAAATACTATGGTAAAAATCTCAGTCAGGAGAAAAGTAACAAAAACATTCAATTAAGTGGAATTAATTTAGCTCATTTTTCTAAGGAAAAATATCAAATAAAATTAAGCTCAGAATGAAATTTTGATGTAAGCTGATTGTTGATTTGTCTTGGTGACACTACAGACTTAACCTCAAATGCTATACCCTCTAAAAAATTCTCATTTTGATATTGAGAATGATGACCCTTTGTATTCTTTGAGTTTAAACTTATTTAACTGACAATTTGATCTTTCCTATGTTCAAGATACTATGCCAGGCCCAGTGGGGAATGTAAAAGCTAAAAAAAGGAAGCTCTTCCCGCACTACAACAATGTATAATAGAATGGTAGGTTTAAATGTGCTGAATCAGTACACCCCAAGAAAAATCAAGCAATATTCATATGATGGTCATTAACAAATTACTTTCCATAAGCTTATAGAATTTTATATTCAAATCAGAAATGTATCCATTTTGTAGCACTTTTCCTGGAATCAGACAATCTTATTTTTAAAATTATTTTTAAAGTCATGTGTAAAAATCATACAATATTGTTTAAATTTGAATTCCCTTTAACAAAGTAAGAATGAATTGGACTTGGGCTCAGTGGTAAAGAATTCATCTGCCAATGCAGGAGATGTGGGAGATGTGGGTTCAATCCCTGGTTTGGGAAGATCCCCTGAATAAGGGAATGGCAACCCACTCCAGCATTCTTGCCTGGGAAATCCTATGCACAGAGGAGCCTGGTGGGCTACAGTCCATGGGGTCACAGAGTCAAACACAACTGAGCGACTGAGCATACAGGCAAGGTTGAACTACTTTGAAAACATTTCAGACAAAAGACTTCTTCTTTTGTTAATTAGCTTTTTTAAAAAATTAATTTGCTTATTGTAATTAGAGCATAATTACTTGACAATATTGTGATGCTTTTTGCCATACTTCAACATAAACTGGCCACAGGCACACACGTATCACCCCCTCACCCTGAACCCCTCTGCCACCTCCCTACCCACCCCATCCATTTTTGTTCCCTTCATTCACTTTTCATGGTAAGTAACAGACCTAAGAAACTCCTTCCCTAACTTTCATGCTCTACAAAAAGATGCCAGAATATAAACATGTTAGATAATGAGAAAAATGCAGTATTCTAAATAAGTTGTTAAATGGAAGTTAGGAGTGTCCAGGACATGCCCCTAATATTTTATCATTAGGGTCTTCAAAGCAATATCTATAGTCTTCCACAGTATAGCCTTTGGGGTCATCAGAAATCTGCAAAGGACCATGATGTTGACCCAGAATGACACCTCCAAAGTCAAGGATGCTGATTAGCCACTCCTGTACATAAACAGGAGAAAATCAAACAAATGAAAACTGTACTATGAGAGCTTAACATCAGGAATGATGCTGTGCATGGAGTATCAATACTAGGATCGGCTGGGGTGTCCATAAAAGTGCAGAGTATCTTCCTAGTTAATTAGAAATAGATCACATTCCCTCTTCCTCTAACTCAGAGTGATCATTAAGGCCCAGCAGCATCTACCTAATTTTTAAAATAGGTAAAATTTCAGTTCTGAAATTGTTCATAGATTATAAATTATGTTAACTGTTCAAATTAGGGAGTGGAGTTTATTCCTCCCACTCCTTCATCCCACTTACTAATAAGTCATGAAATTCTATCTCTCTTTCAACTGTCTCAGGAATCACTTTATTTGCCCCATCCCCCTACACCACTGGCATGGTTCCAATCAAGAATATGGTCATTCTCTGCATCTGGACAAACCCAGCCACCTCTTGGCAGGGTCCCTGACTCTGCTATAAACAAAAACACAAATCCAGTGTCTCTCTATCTACTCTCAATCAAAGTTTGTTGTTCAGTCACTAAGTCGCGTCTGACTCTTTGCAACCCCATGGACTGCAGCACGCCAGGCTTTCCTGTCCTTCACCATCTCCCAGAGTTGCTCAAACTCATGTCCATTGAGTCAGTGAGATCATAAAACCATCTCATCCTCTGTCACCCTCTTCTCTTCCTGCCCTCAATCTTTCCCAGCATCAGGGTATTTTCCAATGAGTTGGCTCTTCTCACCAGGTGGCCAAAAGTATGAGTTTCAGCTTCAGTCCTTCAAATGTATATTCAGGACTGATTTCCTTGAGTATTGACTGGTTTAATCTCCTTGCTGCCCAAGGGACTCTCATGAGTCTTCTCCAACATCACAGTTCAAAAGCATCAATTCTTCAGAGCTCAGCCTTCTTTATGGTCCTACTCTCACATCGGTACGTGACCACTAGAGAGGAATAAACTCTTTACCCGCTCCATCAAGCTGTTCCCCAGCTGTTCAGCTCCCTGTCACCATTGTCCTTCTGCACTCAGAGTTCCTGCCTTGGGGACACACTCAGTCCTCCTGCGCTTTCCCCAAGATGGCTCACCCTCTGCCTCCAAGGGCCCCACAGAGCCTCTGACAAAGCTGAACCCTTGCAGGTCGGAGATCTGGATTCATTTCCCCTCCTGTGAAGCCTGGGAAACTTCCTATTTTAAATCTGACTCCACTGTGCCCCAGGCTACTGTTCTCTTCCACTCGAACGACAATCCCTCTGTGACTCTGAGTGGCACCATTTTCATTCCGTTCAAACGCTCTCACCACCCCCTATCTGCAAATCAAACTGGCAGAGAGGCCTCCTGGGAGCGCCACTATTTAGAATACTAATGATACAGATACATTGTTTAAAGATTCCTCTGGGAACCAAAGCCTCTTTTTAACAAAATTGGTCTGTGCACAGAGGGCTCCAAAGAAGTGGAACCTGAGTAGTCAGACAAGACAGGTCTCAAGCTGCTGTGCTGTTTCTGTAAAAGACGTTTCAGGGCTGAGCGTGAAGTGGGGAGGGAAAGCCAGACACCTGTTGAACCTGCCAGAGAACCTCAGGTCTCCAAGCAGAGGCTGGAACACCACCAGGAAAATGAGAGCCCTCCCTGCAGCGCTCAGACCTCATCCTTGGTGAAAGTTACTTCCCCGATGGAGAGACCCACCCAGTCTCAGGAAAGCCCCTCATGTTGCCATCAGCTGGCAGGAGGCATGTGTGTCATTACACCCTTAAGCTTTTGTAGTATTTCTTTTCTTTTTTTTTTTTTTTTTGGAATATAATTGCTTCACAATGTATTAGTTTCTGCTGTACAGCAGAGTGAATCAGCTACATATACACATATATCCTCTCCCTCCTAGACCTCTTGTGCCCCCATCCCACCCCCTAGGTCATCGCACAGCACTGAGCTGAGCTCCCTGTGCTACAGAGCAGCTTCCCACTAGCTGTCTATTTTACACATAGCACTGCATACATGCCGATCTTAATCTCCCAATTCATCGATCCATCCCACCCTCCCCTTCCTCCTCTGTGTCCACAAGTCCATTCTGTATGTCTGTGTCTCGATTCCAGCCTTGGAAATAGGTTCATCTGTACCGTTTTCTCTATATTCCACGTATATGCATTAGTATACCATATTTGTTTTTCTGACTTCATTCTGTATGACAGACTCTAGGTCCATGCACATCTCTACAAATGACCCTATTTCATTCCTTTATATGGTTCAGAAATATTCAATTGTACATGTATAACACATCTTCTTTATCCATTCATCTGTTGTTGGACATTTAGGTTGCTTCCATGACCTGACTATTGTAAATAATGTTGCTGTGAACACTGGAGTCCACGTGTCCTTTTGAATTCTGTTTTTCTCTGGATATATATCCAGTAGTGGGACTGCTGGGTCATATGGTGGTTCTATGTTTAGCTTTTTAAGAAACCTCCATACTGTTCTCCACAGTGTAGTATTTCTACCACCAGTGATCAAATCAAATCAAATAGGTTGAATGTGAAGGAAAGAATTATTTCTACTCTTTTGAAACTACATTGATAGGATACACTGAATATTAGTCATTCTTTGATGGTTCCAAGGTGTTCTATGTTCATAATAATGGTTACCAATTACTTTAGAAATCACTAGAGTGTCATGGAAAACATACTACCTAACTGACCTTGGTCATTTGCTAGTTTAATAACCTTTGGCCTCTCATGCTTGCAATTCATCATCTGGAAAATAAACATAATTTTATGTACCACGTGAATTTTTGCAAAGATTAAATCAGATCATAAACAGCTCCTTAGAGCATAGTTGAAATCTTATAAATGCCTGTACCCTTTTGCTTCTTCCTTTTTAATGTAGATATAGAAAGTGTGAGGTCAAAGGCTCAAAACAGCCTGCTGCCGCTGCTGCTGCTAAGTCGCTTCAGTCGTGTCCGACTCTGTGCCACCCCATAGACGGCAGCCCACCAGGCTCCCCTGTCCCTTGGATTCTCCAGGCAAGAACACTGGAGTGGGTTGCCATTTCCTTCTCCAATGCATGAAAGTGAAAAGTCAAAGTGAAGTCGCTCAGTCATGTCCGACTCTTAGCGACCCCATGGACTGCAGCCTACGAGACTCCTCCATCCATGGGATTTTCCAGGCAAGAGTACTGGAGTGGGGTGCCATAGCCTAGTACTAGACAAAATATATAATAAGTAACTTTACCAAATCCAAAAGCAATGAGAAAAGACAGGCATGGTTTCATGACACAAATGGAGGTAGGGTATCTTGTGTGTCATCGTCTCATTCATTTATCAACATTTATCATTATCTCACAGATTTGAAGATTTATCTTTTTAGGTTAATGACTTCCTGACCACACATGCTATTCCTCTCCTGATGTTGTTCTGTTGATCGTAACATTTTAAATTCTTCCTATCTTCCTATTGTAGATTGTGAGATCAAATGGAAAGGAAGACAATTTTGAGCCATGGCATCATATTTCTGAAAGTACTTATAGATACGACCCCCTCGCAGGTCACGGTGAGGTCTGTTGTCATTGATTCCTCCTTGTCAGAGGTTTCATTCTGCCAGATTCATCTCCACGTTATTTAAATGTTCATATTTGATAGAGTGTGTTTTCTTTGCACTTTGTTTTTATTATCAGTATGTTTCTCCTCAAGGAATTATAATCTTGCACAATCTCCCCAAGTCATTAAATTTCTTAAAGGCTTCCTTCCTGGACATTAAGACTCCTTTGTCATCTCTAATGCATTATTCATTTTTTGTTCTTGAGTCGGGGATAATGAGTGTCACTTGATCAATACCAAGAAAACTCTGTGCACCTCTCCTAACTATACCTCTGAATTTCCAGTGGCCTAATGCTTCTGCAACCACTAATTAGGATGTCTTCCTATTTTCCATCATATAAAACCTGAGAAGACATTCAGGGTTTTGATTTTTCTCTTTACAAATCACTCTCACCCTTAATTCTTTCTATCCTTCAGGTCAAACCTTAAGAAAAGATTTCATACAATTCGAAAAGTTTGAATAACAAAATTTTATTTGCCTCAGAATAACAGAGGTTTCATCTACCTTTTAGGCATTTCCAGTTTGGGTGCTTTGTGTTTTTGTGTTTTGTTTTCCCCTGACTGCTTTCTATACCACAGATGAAGTGGGAACAGTGCCACCTCTGCAAATGCAGTTTCGTTTTCATGAAAAAGAAAAATGAGAGATTATACATATCAATAATGATTCCCATAGTATCTAGAAAAGATGTACTTATATGACTATTCTATATTCAATAATTATGTCTTTCATTTGTGTCCTCTGGACTACATAATTTAAATTAATTTAAATAATTTATTTTTAAAATTAATTAACAATTACTTTTAAAATAAGCAAATTAAAAGTAACTCTATATCCAACTGGCTTAATGTACAAAACAGTGGTTCTTTAAAAATCTTTATGTCAGGACTCTAAATCATCAAAAGTGTCACTCTCACTTTTTTGGTTAATGATTATCAAGGAAATTAAGATTTTCCAAATTCCTTTTTTTAGAGCAAACTGTATTAAAAAGCAAGACATTACTTTGCCAACATAGGTCTATCTAGTCAAGGCTATGGTTTTTCCAGTAGCCATGTATGGATGTGAGTTGGACTATAAAGAAAGCTGAGCGCCGAACAATTGATGCTTTTGACTGTGGTGCTGGAGAAGACTCTTGAGAGTCCCTTGGACTGCAAGGAGATCCAACCAGTCCATCCCAAAGGAGATCAGTCCTGAATATTCACTGGAAGGACTGATGCTGAAGCTGAAACTCCAATCCTTTGGCCACCTGATGTGAAGAGCTGACTCATTTGAAAAGACCCTGATGCTGGGAGGGATTGAGGGAAGGAGGAGAAGGGGATGACAAAGGATGAGATGGTTGGATGGCATCATGGACTCAATGGACATGAGTTTGGGTAAACCCTGGGAGTTGATGATGGACAGGGAGGAGTGCTGTGGTCCATGGAGTCACAAAGGGTCAGACACGACTGAGCAACTGAACTGAACTGATATGAATAAGATAATAAAAAATAATACAGCCCCCTCCTCAGAATTTCTGAGGACTCTAACCATTGTATATATTCATTTAGCCCAGTTTTGAATGTAAATAAGTTCATTTGTATCATTTTTTTAAGATTCTGCATATAGGTGATATCATATGATACATGTCTTTCTCTGTCTGACACAAGAGACAGGGGTTCAATCCCTGGGTTGGGAAGATCCTCTGGAGAAGGAAATGGCAACCCACTCTAGTATTCTTGCCTGGGAGATCCCATGGACAGGAGCCTGGCGGGCTACAGTCCATGGAGGCGCAAAGAGTTGGACACTGACTGAGCAACTGAGCACAGCACATGTATTAATAGATATATTAATACAGAGAGCTTCCCTGGTACCCTAGACAGTAAGATCAACTGCTTGCAATGCTGGAGACCTGGGTTCAGTCCCTGGATTGGTAAGATCCCCCAGAGAAGGAAATAGCAACCCGCTCCAGTACTCTTGCTTGGAAAATTCCATGGATGGAGGAACCTCATAGGCTACAGTGCATGGGGTCACAAAGAGTCAGACATGACTGAGTGACTTCACTTTCACTTTTCTTTCATGTATACAGATTGTTTAAACACAGAATTAAATGAGTTCCTCATATCATACACATGTACACATAAGGTCCACTCCAGTACAGGCATTGTCACAGCTTTGTGATTCAGGAAGAGAAATGAGTTCATCTTATAAATTACCTTCTCTCAGTGTCTTCAAAAAGAAGAAAAATGTAGCAAGTTTCTCCTTGAAGTAAATCCACAATAAAAACTGGCTAACAGGAAAAAGCCCACAGAAGACTCTTAAGTGAAGGACTGAAATGCCAAATCTCAAATGCTATATCCAAGAAGGAATAAGACGGATGTTAAAATCGTGGAGGACATAATGATGAAGAGTTATGTAGCAATCGATTTACCGTGAACATGCAAATGGGCACTTTAAGTTATGTTCCAATAGATAAGTTGAGTGCTTTGGACCAGTGGTAAAATTCAAAGGAAATGTATGAAACAAATTTTTGTTTATTTGCTTTTTCCCAGTAAAGATTATTCTCTTCTGAAAAGGGTGACCCAAACACTGATAAGAAGCAGTGGATGCCCATGACAGAATACAAGCATGTAGAGAATCTAAATGAATCCAAGACTTTGAAACAAACTGCATAAAAGATTACTGAGCAAATTTACAAAGGATACCATCGGACTCCAGTCACAGATCCATCCATAGGAAGTCATCAGGGATAGGAGAAATACTGGAGGGATAAAACCGATTGGTGCAGTTCTGAAACATTCACCAAACATCGGTTTACACAAACTATTATATACAGGATGGGTGACCAACAAAGTCCTACTTATTGCACAGAAAACTATATTCAATATCCTGTGATTAAACCATAATGGAAAATAATACAAACAAATGTGTGTATATATATATTTGTGTGTGTGTGTATATATATATGTATAATAATCACTTTGTTGTACAGTAGAAATTAACACAACACTGTAAATCAACTATATGTTGTGAAAGTTTTAGTCACTCAGTCATGTCTGACGCTTTGCAACCCCATGGACTATAGCCCACCAGGCTTCTCTGTCCATGGAATCCTCCAGGCAAGATTACTGGAGTGAGTTGCCATTTCCTCTTCCAGGGGATCTTCCTGACCCTTGAGCTGAACCTGGGTCTCCTGCATAGCAGGTGGACAATAGGGCATGGCAACCCACCCCAGTATTCTTGCCTGGAGAATCCCTTGGACAGAGGAGGCTGGAGGGCTACAGTCCACAGGGTCATGCAGAGTTGGACACAACTGAAGCAACTTAGCATGAACATACATCAATAAAATAAGTTATAAAAAAAAAAAAATTAAAAACAGTGCTGGTTGAAAGATAATTGATAAAATGAAGGGGCTTTGTAACCTGGTTCATCAGCTAATGGCCAAAGACACTAATTTGAGTGGATATAATTGGAGAGGGTTTGCTATTGTTAATTTACTCACTACTCATGCACAGATGCAGTGTTGATAGCTGTCTGCCAGTTGGTCCAGGGCTCCAGAGTGTGTGTGGTTTATCTGGTGATGAGAACAGAGACAAGGTCAGCCTTGCCTCCCACAGTCCAGCCTCTAGGGGACAACCAGCTGGCCTTACCCAAGGGAACAGGGGGGTTTCCTAATCTACTATTTTGCTTCCTGCAAAAACTATTACACTGACGGTGTCTAGTCAGGCCTCATTGCTTTGAAGAGAAGACTTTCCACACTGCTTTACTAAGTCAAACAAAGCAAGTAAAAATGGTTTCTAAACAAACAGGGTTTTTGAAACATCAATTTGAGATATCCCATGGTCTCTTCCTTTACCTCAGACAAGCAGGCTACCTGTAGAAGGAGCGGAACTGTGCTTGGTTTTAGCAGACAATGTAATAGTCTGTTAATTCCATTGGTTTCCCACAGGAAGGAAAGAAGTGTTACATATGGGGCTCCTGGAGCCTGAGGCCTTACAGAACCTATCCCAAAAGCCTTTACCTGAGAAATAGAAATCTATCAATCTGGCTTATGTAAACAGATTTTACCTTCTTTTAGAGATGCCATGGGTATCTTTTTATCATATCATTCACCCTATTTATTGATACATTTTCAAAAAAGATTGAAGATGTGTTTGTTGATTCCAATTAGATATATTAGCTGTTCAGTACTATTTTCCTTGGTGGGGAATTGTGTCTAAGAACAGAAGGTAAGAATGATGCGCCTATACTCAGATCTCAGATACTCACACATTGGTGAAGCTGGGTCATTAGTCACATAGACAATTCAATTTAATATAGAGAGTGGTCAGGGCTTCCCAGGTGGCGCAGTGGTAAAGAATCTGCCTGCCAATGCAGGAGACACAGGAGACTTGGGTTGGATCCCTGGGTCGGGAATATCTCTTGGAGGAGGAAATGGCAACTTGCTCCAGTATTATTGCCTGGAGAATTCCATGGACAGAGCCTGGTGGGCTACAGTCCATGGGGCTGCAAAGAGTCAGAGACGAAGTGACTGAGCATGCAAGCACAGCATACAGAGAGTAGTTGCTGTAAGTACTGGAGCTGGAGAAGGCAATAGCACCCCACTCCAGTACTCTTGCCTGGAAAATCCCATGGACAGAGGAGTCTCATAGGCTGCAGTCCATGGGGTCGCTAAAAGTCGGGCATGACTGAGCGACTTCACTTTCACTTTTCACTTTCATGCATTGGAGAAGGAAATGGCAACCCACTCCAATATTCTTGCCTGGAGAATCCCAGGGACAGGGGAGCCTAGTGGGCTGCCAACTATGGGGTCGCAGAGTCGGACACAACTGAAGTGACTTAGCAGCAGCAGCAGCAGCAAGCAATCAAACAACTGAAATTGATTCAGGCTAAGAACTTGATTTCCTAGAAGACCATTGTGTTTCTCACAGAACCTAGAGAAGAAAACAGCATCCAGGCTTCCACGGCAGGAACCAAGGCAGATCTGCGTCTCTCATCAACAGGAAACTGGGCATCCTGACATCCAGAAGACCTCTGAATACACAGGACTCTTCCCAAGCTCAAATGCCCAGGAAAGAAAATCTTGACTGGGCTTGAGTCAAGCTTTGAACCTTAGCTCTGCTAAGGGCAAGAAGCAATCTGAATTGACAATCTCATTAGCTCATCAAAGAATTGAGTTTCCCTAAAAGAAATCATCGCTAGATCTCCTTCCCAGAAGGAAAAACAAAGAACACTAGGCAAGCAATAGTAACAGATATCCACTGCAAAGAGTGCCCTTTAAAACAGATTCACTGTATTTCTAGTTTGAATTTTGTACACTAATAATATAGGTTCTAATTCTTGAACTGGGTGACAGATTCATAGTGGTTCCTTTTTCATGGTGTAAATAAAGAAGAATAAATTACAGCTAAGTATTGACCAATGATAGCCATGTGTTATGAAATGACAATTATGATTTAATAGCATGCTATAAATCTAAGGAGCAAAAATAAACAGAATAAAATAAACAAACTCCAAAATGCTATCCTTAACAATCATAGAGAAAAATCCAAACAGAGCAGGTATGCTTTGAATACTTAGGTCAATATATTTATTGCTCTCTCTGGATAACAGCATGAAAAGTAATGAGATCATCAATTAGGCATCAGTCAGTTCAGTTCAGTTCAGTCACTCAGTCATGTCCGTCTCTTTGTGACCCCATGAATCGCAGCACACCAGGCCTCCCTGTCCATCACCAACTCCTGGAGTTCACTCAAACTCACGTCCATCGAGTCAGTGATGCCATCCAGCCATCTCATCCTCTGTCGTCCCCTTCTCCTCCTGCCCCCAATCCCTCCCAGCATCAGAGTCTTTTCCAATGAGTCAACTCTTCGCATGAGGTGGCCAAAGTACTGGAGTTTCAGCTTTAGCATCATTCCTTCCATAGAACACCCAGGGCTGATCTCCTTTAGAATCGACTGGTTGGATCTCCTTGCAGTCTCTCCTAATTCAGACTCCCCCACCACACTGTCGGGCTTTCTAGACTTCTCAGTGGTTGAGAATCTCCCTGCCAATGCAGGAGACACGAGTTTGATCCCTGAGTTGGGAAGATCCCCTGGAGAAGGGAAGGGCAACCCAGTCCAATATTGTAGCCTAGGAAATCCCATGGACAGAGGGTTGCAAAGAGTGAGACACAACTGAATGACTGAGTGACTGCATCATTAACTCACAAATTACAAGTTTATCGGAGCCATTCAAGATTTTCAGCTCTTATGTATCAACATTGGAATCAGTTAGTCAAATTTAACATACACACACATGTGCACACAAAACATATTGGAACTTTTATTGGGATTGTATTGAACACATGGATCATTTTCAGAAGACTCAACATTTGTGGGATTGATTTTCTATTCTGTTTATTTTCTATTTCTATTCTATTTAATTTTCTATTCTATTCTATTCTAGCCACATCTCTCTTCACTCAGTCTCATCCCATTTTGTCCTACCTCTCAATTCATTGTCATTTTCAATATAACTCTGTAACATCTGTACTTTTCTATATAGAAAGTGAAAGTGAAAGTCACTCAGTTGTGTCCCACTCTTTGGGACCCCATGGACTATACACTCCATGGAATTCTCAAGGTCAGAATACTGGAGTGCGTAGCCTTTCCCTTCTCCAGAGGATCTTCCCAACCCAGGGATCGAACCCAGGCCTCCCATATTGCAGGTGGATTCTTTACCAGCTGAGCCACAAGGGAAGCCCAAGAATATGGAGTGAGCAGCCTATCTCTTCTCCAGGGGATAAACTGGGGTCTCCTGAATTGCAGGTGGATTCTTTACCAACTGAGATATCAGGAAAGCCCTTTCTATACAGAACCCACTGCAAAATAGCTGTTAGATTTATCCCTAAGGTGCTAAATAGCTTGTGCTGCCATGATAAATGGTGTCTTTGCCTTTAATTTGTTCTTTCTAAATATGTCACTTGTGCATGCGGTTAACTTTTGCACAGTTAACTATCTGGCTAAATTCTTCTCTCATTTCTAGTTATTTGCCTCTTTAGTCTTGCTTGTTTTATGTATATAAGCAAATCATTTTCAAAGAATGACAGTTTTATTTCCTTTTTTCAAATCTTCTGCTTTAATTTTTTTTAATTGTTATCACACTGACTAGATTATTGCACAGACCAGAATATAAGAAAATGTTAAAAGCAATAAAGCAGTGAAAATAGGTATCTTTGGTCCTAAATTTAAAAAGAATGCTACTTACAATTTTCTATTTAGAATAATGCTTGTAAACAATCAGTTTAAGAAAATGAGTTTAGATTACAAGCTTCCTTTATATCACGAATGAGTGTTGAATTTATTGCAAGTTTTTCTACATCCATTGAGATGATCATATGACTCAGTCTTTCAATCACTGTGGTCACTGAAAATAGTAGAATTTGCAGAACGATCCATACTTACATCTTCAGGGCAACCTCAATCTGGACACAATATAGTGATCTTTTTATACACTTTTAGTTTGGGATTATAAATATTTTATATTATAAAATTATATCTATCTTCATAAGTAAAATAGGTTTGCAATATTTTTTATCTCATCTCTGTTTTTTTTTATATTTTTTATTTTCTGGCTGTGCTCCATGGGGCATGTCGGATCTTAGTTCCCTGACTTGGGACTGAACCCTTGCCTCCTCTGCTGTAGCAGCACAGAGCTTTAAGCCCTGGACTATCAGGAAAGTCCTTCGTGTCTGGCTTTGATATCAAGATTAAATCAGTCTTTTACAATGAAAGGGAGTGATTAATTGTGAGATGCTAGTGGCTTAATGTGGCTTAATCACCCACTCCAGTGTTCTTGCCTGGAGAATCCCAGGGATGGGGAAGCCTGGTGGGCTGCCGTCTATGGGGTCACACAGAGTCGGACACGACTGAAGTGACTTAGCACAGCAGAGCATATAGTGGCCTAATCTTTGCAAATGTGGTAGAACTGACTCATAAAATCACCTAGGAGGGATGTTTTGTTTGCAGGAGATGTTTTGAAATAGTTATAGGACTATTTGGTGTCTTACTGCTTTTGGAGCCAGTTTTGAAATTTATTCTTTCTCTAAGATTTTGTCCATTTCATGAAAGATGGATCTCTCTCTCTCTCTCTCCTCCTCCTCCTCCACCCTGACCCCTAATCTGTCTTGTCAATCTCAACTAAGGTTTTCCTTTTTCTTGGTCATTTACAAACCAACTTTGGAAACTGTTGAGCTAGTCTATTTTCTTTCATTGTTATCCGTCTGCCATTAGCTACTTCCTTTCTTTAGGTTTATTTGTATTTCTTTTAAGAGCTTGAAGTTGGACATTTATCTCATTGATTTTCAGCTTTTGTCTTTTTCTAATATAATCATTTAAAATGACAAATTTCCACTGAAACTCTACTTTTGCTGATGCCACAAATTTTTGTAAGCAATTTCTTTTTCATTTTCATCCGTTCTAAGTGTCTTTAAAATTTCCATTAAGATTTCTTCTTTGACCCATGACTTATTTTAAATGCATTTTTTCATTCTGAAATATATGGAGATGTATTGACTGATTTATAATAACTTTTAACTTAATTGCTCTGAGGTTAGAGAATATGTTGTCTATGACCCTATTCTGTCAAATTTGTTAAATCTGATTTATGGACTCATATAGTACCAATTAGGTTTTAATTAAGAAGATGTGTATTCTCTATTTATCCAATAACTATAAAAAATCAAATATACAAAAGCAAGTCCTGTATTTGTATGTCAGGTGAACGGCACAGCCGGGCTACTTGGAACTCGTATACGTCTGTGGGTTTCTTCTCTGCTTTATTGATCAGGAACTGATAAGATTCTCTTGAAATTTCCTTCTATGGTAGTGTTGTTGAAAATTTCTGCCTGTAACTTCCATCACATATTTCCCTTATATTTTTTGAGGCTATATCATTAGATACAGTTACAAGTTTTACATCTTCATGGTGTGTTGGAACTTTTATCATTAAGTAGTGGGTTGCCTTTGTCTTAGAGCTGACAATAGTCATTGCGTGTGCCGCAAGCTAAGTTGCTTCAGTCATGTCCAGCTCTTTGCAACCCTATGGACTCTACCCACCAGCAGGGATTCCCCGGCAAAATACAGCACTAGGTTGCCGCTTCCTCCTCCAGGGGATCTTTCCCACCCAGGGACTGAACCTTTGTCTCATACATCTCCTGCATTGCCAGGTGGGTTCTTTACCACTAGCGCCATCTGGGAAGCCCAACAGTCATTACAAGTTCTGCTTTATGGGCCTGGGGTCTATTTGACTGACAGATCTTTTTACTATCCTTTATTTTCCACTTTTCTGAGCTTATACTTTAGGTATCTCCTATAGGCAGCACCTGGACAATTGTTCAATCTGATCTGACTATTCCTTTACTTTAATTGGCAAAGTCACTTTACCTCTGACTATTGACACATTCAAACTTCTTCCTTCCACTATTAACTTTTTTGGTCCTTTCCTTCTGTTTTGTCTATATTTCTTTTTTTTTTTAATTTTATTTTATTTTTAAACTTTACATAATTGTATTAGTTTTGCCAAATATCAAAATGAATCCACCACAGGTATTTCTTTTTAAAGATTAAATTATTGTACTGTATGTTTATTTCTTCCTGTTCTTTCTCCTATTACTGTGGGTTTATACATTTTATTTCTTGCTATTTCAGTGGTTACCTATGGCATATAATCTATGTAAGAGGAAACATTCTAACTTAAATAAGTTGGACACCTCTCTCAAGGAAAACAAACTCTCGAGACAGTGTTAATCATAAACTATCATTGTTCAATATTTTCATTCTATCTTTTTAACCTTCTAATATTCATTATTTCATACAGGCTGTTTTTGTTTGCATTCAGAATTTGTTTGCCATATTGTACTTAATGTTTAGATTTCCGCATGCATTACAAGTTACCTTCTAAGATCATTTTTCTTCTATATAAAGTGTGCTATTTACAGCAGCTCTCAGGTGATATATTCCAACAAGTCTTTTTTGGTGTTGTGTTGTTGTTGTTGCTGTTAAAATTTCTCAGTCCTCATTCTTGAAAGGTTGTTTTGCTGGATACAAACTCTAGTCTGACATTTATTTTCAATCAACATTTAAGGATATTATTCCACCACCTTCTGGCTTCTTAAAATTGCTGTTGAGACGATCCTTTTACTGTAATTGTCTTTTTGTGTTTATTTTTACTCATGATTTGTTCTTTCTCTCTGGCTATTTTAAAGGAAGCTTGGCTTTGTCACTCTGCAATTTCACTATTCTGTGTCTAGACACGAATTTCTTTTTATTTGTTCTCTTTGAAATGCACCATGCTGCCCAGAGCTGTGGGTACATGGATTTCTTGGACTATGATGGCCAATGCCTTTTTTTTTTTTTTAAACTTTACATAATTGTATTAGTTTTGCCAAATATCAAAATGAATATGCCACAGGTATACATGTGTTCCCCATCCTGAACCCTCCTCCCTCCTCCCTCCCCATACCATCCCTCTGGGTCGTCCCAGTGCACTAGCCCCAAGCATCCAGTATCGTGTATCGAACCTGGACTGGCAACTCGTTTCTTACATGATATTTTACATGTTTCAATGCCATTCTCCCAAATCTTCCCACCCTCTCCCTCTCCCACAGAGTCCATAAGACTGTTCTATACATCAGTGTCTCTTTTGCTGTCTCGTACACTGGGTTATTGTTACCATCTTTCTAAATTCCATATATATGCGTTAGTATACTGTATTTATTTTTTTCCTTCTGGCTTACTTCACTCTGTATAATAGGCTCCAGTTTCATCCATCTCATTAGAACTGATTCAAATGTATTCTTTTGAATGGCTGAGTAATACTCCATTGTGTATATGTACCACAGCTTTCTTATCCATTCATCTGCTGATGGACATCTAGGTTGCTTCCATGTCCTGGCTATTATTCCTTAAAAAACTGGAGATAGAACTGCCTTATGATCCAGCAATCCCACTGCTGGGCATACACACTGAGGAAACCAGAAGGGAAAGAGACACGTGTACCCAGTGTTCATCGCAGCACTGTTTATAATAGCCAATGCCTTTTAAAATCCATTTCCTCTTGCTCTTGTTGTTCAGTCACTAAGTCATGTCCGACTCTTTGCAACCTCATGGACTGCAGCACGCGAGGCTTCCCTGTACTTCACCATCTCTCAGGTTTGCTCAAACTCATGTCCACTGAATTGGTGACGCCATCCAACCATCTCATTCTCTGTTGCCCTCTTCTCCTCCTGCCTTCAATCTTTCCAGCGTCAGGGTCCTTTTCAATGAGTCAGCCCTTCACATCAGGTTGCCAAACTCTCTGCTTTCTCTTGATTATTTGGACCTCAAATTAGATATAGGTTATACTTTCTCATTTTATTTGCCATGTCTTTTAATCTTTCTTTAATGATTTCTATCTCCTTTCTCATGGAGTATTACGGATAAATCCCTCAGGTAATTCTTCCTGTTCACTAATGTCCTTTCAACAGTGTCTGTCCTGCCATTTTCCTGTATGAAGATTCTGCTGTCAGCAACTGTATTTCTCACATCTTAATACTCTGCTTTAAAAAAAAAAAAAAAAACTGTCTTTGCATTCCTGAAATTTTTGTGTTTAATGGTCATCTTTTTAATTGTATTCTTTATTTCTTTGAGCATTCAGTACAGAGCATCTTAGCATTCACTACAGAGCTTCTTAGCATTTACTACTTAAACATTTCAACATCTGTAGATCTTCAGGGTATAAAGTTGTTGTTTTGTGTTTGATTATCTCTGTTGTGAGTTTACTGCTCCCCACTGCTCTTGTTCTGTGTCAACATCTGCCATCTGTTACAAATTCTTCTGGTTTCTTCTGATGATGAAAATTCTTCGAAAAACTCCTCAACTTTAAAAACGCAGGGGATTCCCTGATGGATCAGTGGTAAAGAATCTGCCTGCCAATTCAAGAGACACGGGTTCGATCCCTGGTTCAGGAAGATCCCATACGCTGCAGAGCAACTGACCCTGTGTGCCATAACTACCGAGCCTGTGATCTTGAGCCCAGGAGACACAGCTACAGAGTCCCCGGGCTGCAACTACTGAAGCCTGTATGCCTTCGAGCCCAGGTTCTGCAACAAGGGAAGCCACCACAACGAGAAGCCTGAGCACTGCAACCAAGAATGGCCCCAGCTCACAGAAACTAGAGGAAGCCCGCATGCAGCATCGAAGGCCCAGCAGAGCCAAAACTAAAACAAGTACATACAATTGCTTAAAAAGAAACTTACTCATATGGTCCCACCAAGCACGTGTGGAGTATTTATAACACCAGGAGCATAGCCAGGGCAACTCAGAACCCACTGGATCAGCTACATTTACATGTCTCTTGAAATCGCTTGGTAGCCCCGCTGCTGACGGGTTTCCTGTCTCCTCAGAATCTACCTACCAAAGACAGATGAAGTCACATCCAGCACACCCATCAAGGCATAGCTGAAATAATGCACCTGTGTTAAAACCACATGAGAGGAGTGGCTTTCAGAAGTCTAGTCAAGGTTAACCAGTTATAATGGCCGTTCACAAAACATTTTAGAGAACTGGTGTTAAATACAAAATTATTCTTCTGGCACCTCTGAGAATCATAAGGAAGACTTTCTTAAGATAGCATTGAAACATGTGTATTATCATATGTGAAACAGATGGCCAGTCCAGGTTTGATGCATGAGACAGGGTGCTCAGGGTTGGTGCCCTGGGATGACCCAGAGGGATGGGATGGGGAGGGAGGTGTGAGGGGTTCAGGATGGGGAACACATGTACACCCATGGCTGATTCATGTCAATGTATGGCAAAAACCACCACAATATTGTAAGTAATTAGCCTCCAACTAAAATAAATAAATTTTTTTTTAAAAAAAGGAAAGAGAAATAAAATAAAATTTAAAAAAAGAACTGCTGTGCTGGGCCCATGACCATTGCAATACAAAGAAAGATTGGTTTCAATTTCAAATACAGCAAAGACATCTAGGGATCTACAGCCAGTGAGCAGAAGGAACAGTATAATGGGTGGAAAATCACTAAGAAGGGGCTCTCCTGCTGGCTCAATGGTAAAGAATCCGCCTGCCAAAGCAGCAGACAGAAGTTCAATCCCTGGGTCGAGAAGATCCCGTGGAGAAGGAAATGAAAACACACTCCAGAGTTCTTGCCTGGGAAATCCCATGGACAGAGGAGCCTGGCAGGCCACAGTCCATGAGGTAGCCAAGAATTGGACATGACTAAGTGACCAAATAACAACAATAATAATTACTTAGAGGAGACTTCAAGGGTAGGGGGATTCTTGCCAAGGGTGATCAGACATCAAGGGTGGGGAGATTCTTAGTGAACTGACTGAGTAGAATTTTTGCTACAACCTGGCTGTGCTGACCCAGCAAGACTGGGTCCAAGGTGAAGACTTCGTCACCAAAAGGACTCAGGGGAGACTGGCTGAGGTTTGATCAAGTAAAGAATCTTCATCACTGGGCTTGCACTGAAGATGTATCATTCTTCCCACTCTCAAAGAGAAAGTAACTTCCCATAGAAGAGTTTTTAAGCTCACAGTCTGCGTCATGCCTAGGTGTTTTCCTACCAAGGTACGAACAAAAATTTTCTTTGTTGTTGCTGTTCAGTCACTCAGTCGTGTCCAGTCTTTGCAATCCCATGGACTGCAGTGTGCCAGGCTTCCCTGTCCTCCACTGTCTCCCTAAGTTTGCCTAAACTCATGTCTACTGAGTTCTGACGCTATCTAACCATCTCATCCTCTATCACCCCCTTCTCTTGCCCTCTATCTTCCCCAGCATCAGGGTCTTTCCAATGAGTCAGCTCTTTGAATCAGGTGGCCAAAGTATTGGAGCTTCAGCTTCAGCACCAGTCCTTCCAGGGAATATTCAGTGTTGATTTCGTTTAGGATTGACTAGTTTCATCTCCGAGTTTTTGGTTCAGGACTGCAGCTCTAACACCAAAGCCTGGGTTCCAATTCTGGTTCTGCCATTTTCCAGCTAAATAACCTTGGGAAAGGACTTAACCTGACTCTGCCTTAAGTTCCTTGTCTGCAAAATGAGAAGAGGAGTAGTGTCCCCTCCCAGGGGAAGTTTGAGAGTAAATGAGTTAATACAAGTCAAGGACCTGGAGAAAGATTGAGGGCAAGCGGAGAAGGGGGCAACAGAGGATGAGATGGTTGGATAATGTCACTGATTCAATGGATGTGGGTTTGAGCAAACTCTGGGAGATAGTGGAGGACAGGGAAGCCTGGCATGCGTCAGTCCATGGGGTCAAAAAGAGTTGGACTCAACTGAGTGACTAAGTTTAGTTTTTTAAGCTTTTGATTGTATTCCTTTATCAACCTTTAGGGTTCCTCTAAGCTTTGGTCTATATTCCTCCACTGGTTTTAATGAAAACATCTAAGTCTGAGCATATCTTAATTTTATAGCTTTGGGTGAGCCATACAAAACAAGCAACACGTTTCTGGAAAATCTTCATCTAACTTTTCTTTCTTCACAACCAATACACTTCAAATTCTTTAATTCTTATTCTACAGAGACATTCAGGTACCATATTCCATGACCAAGTATGACTTAGGGATCTCAGCTTCCACCCCAAGTAGGGTTTTAAAGCCTTTCTTCTGGTGGAAAAATTGCAGAGCTCTTTAAAATCATTCTTCTGAATAGTTTCCTGTCTTCTTCTGTGGCTTCTAGGCTGTGTATGCATTACTCCTTCATTTTATGGTTTTGCAGGTGTTTTCAAGACATGTAAGTATGTGGTCATCTGCCCTCATGAGAAGCCCTACAGCCCCTCCTCCCCGCACCTGTCAGGCCCACCAGGGCTCAGCAATGCTCTGATTCCCCTGATTGAGCAGGAGCGGACACAGTCCTTGTGACACGTGAGTGCATGCTAAGTCACTTCAGTCATGTTCCACTCTTTGTGGCCCCATGGACTGTAGCCCACCAGGCTCTTCTGTCCATGAGATTTTCCAGGCAATAATATTGGAGTGGGCTGCCATTTCCTTCTTGTGGGGATCTTCCTGACCCAGGGATCGTGCCCACATCTCTTAAGTCTCCTGCACTGGCAGCTGGGTTCTTTACCACTGGGAAGTGCCCTGGGAGACACACTAGTGCTGAGAAGGGAAAGGCTGGCAGATAGCAGTGAGAGTGAGTAAAGGGAGATCATGGTACACAGGGCTTCTCAGCCAGCCCTAAGAGTCCGCTGCATGTCCTCTAGCTCAGAAAACTGCCTTCAAAGACAGTTCATTCTCAATCAGCCTGACTCTCCATGATCTCCCTTTAATAAACCCAGAAAAAAAGGGACTTGCATGAGAAACAGCTGAGGCTGCACTCAGCCCAGGGATGAGACAGACAGTTCAGAGACTGCAGGCAGATGAGCTTTGGTTTTGATGTGTCTATTCTCTGAAAGGCCTGTGCTGTCAGCAAGCTGGGCCATCAGTCTGGACAGGCCTCCACCTCCCATTGCCCTGTGCAGCCTAGGGTGAGGCTCTGCCTCCACAGACACAACATAGAGCCAGTGGTAACTGTATACCACACCATTGTACAATGACAAAATTAAACCAGAACGTATTAGGGGGCTAAGTGTGTGAGAAAAGAATAAGACAATAGGAGTTCCTGGAAAAGACTTTTGAGAGTCCCTTGGACTGCAAGGATATCAAACCAGTTAATCCTAAAGGAAATCAACACTGAATATTCATTGGAAGCACTAATGCTGAAACTGAAGCTCCAATACTTTGGCCACCTGATTCAAAGAGCTGACTCAATGGAAAAGATCCTGATGCTGGGAAAGATTAAGAGCAAGAGGAGAAAGGAGAGACACAGAATGAGATGGTTGTATAGCATCACTGACTCAATGGACATGAACTTGAGCAAACTCTGGAGATAGCGAATGACAGGGAAGCCTGGCATGCTGCAGTCCATGGGGTGAAAGAGGGGACATGACTGAGCAACTGAACAACAATAGAAGGATTAGAAAAAAAATGAGAAAACTAACCAAGAACCTACCTCTTGAGAAACCTATATGCAGGTCAGGAAGCAACAGTTAGAACTGGATATGGAAAAACAGACTGGTTCCAAATAGGAAAAGGAGTACGTCAAAGCTATATATTGTCACCCTGCTTATTTAACTTATATGCAGAGTACATCATGAGAAATGCTAGGCTGGAAGAAGCACAAGCTGAAATCAAGATTGCCGGGAGAAATATCAGTAACCTCAGGTATGCAGATGACACCACCCTTATGGCAGAAAGTGAAGAGGAACTCAAAAGCCTCTTGATGAAAGTGAAAGTGGAGAGTGAAAAAGTTGGCTTGAAGCTCAACATTCAGAAAACAAAGATCATGGCATCTGGTCCCATCACTTCATGGGAAATAGATGGGGAAACAGTGGAAACAGTGGCTGACTTTATATTTTGGGCTCCAAAATCACCGCAGATGGTGACTGCAGCCATGAAATTAAAAGGTGCTTACTCCTTGGAAGAAAAGTTATGACCAACCTAGACAGCATATTGAAAAGCAGAGACATTATTTTGCCAGCAAAGGTCCATCTAGTCAAGGCTATGGTTTTTCCAGTGGTCATGGATGGATGTGAGAGTTGGACTGTGAAGAAAGCTGAGCGCCAAAGAATTGATGCTTTTGAACTGTGGTGTTAGAGAAGACTCTTGAGGGTCCCTTGGACTGCAAGGAGATCCAACCAGTCCATTCTGAAGGAGATCAGCCCTGGGATTTCCTTGGAAGGAATGATGCTAAAGCTGAAACTCCAGTACTTTGGCCACCTCATGCAAAGAGTTGACTCATTGGAAAAGACTCTGAGGCTGGGAGGGATTGGGGCAGGAGGAGAAGGGGACGACAGAGGATGAGATGGCTGGATGGCATCACTAACTCGATGGACGTGAGTCTGAGTGAACTCCAGGAGTTGGTGATGGACAGAGAGGCCCGGCGTGCTGCGATTCATGGGGTCAAAAAGAGTCAGACACGACTGAGCGACTGAACTGAACTGAACCAAGAAATTGCAAAGAAGATTGATAGGTGTGACATATACAATGTAAAGGGGAGAAAGTATAAGTGCTACTGACCAGAAAAGAAATGGTTGCACCACATTTGACAAGCAAAGTGCTCATATGTGTACTTATTTGCTCAGTCGTGTCTTTGCAACCACAGCGACTGTGGTCTGCAAGACTCCTCTATTCATGGGATTTCCCAGGCAAGAATCCTGGAGTTTGTTGCCATTTCCTCTGCAGGGGATCTTCCCCAACCAGGGATCAGACCCACACTTCTAGCATCTCTTGCATTGGCAGGCAGATTCCTTACCATGAGTGCCACCTGGCAAGTCAAGAATCCACCTACAGTGCAGGAAATGAAACTTTGATCCCTGGGTGGGGAAGATCCCCTGGAGGAGGGGAAGGCAACCCATTCTAGTATTCTTGCTAGGAAAATCCCATGGACAGAGGAGCCTGGTGGGCTACAGCTCATGGGGTCACAAAGAGTCAGACACGACTGAGCAACTAACACATATACAACACAAATTGATCATGAGGAAATCAGAGATGTGTTTTTAAGTGTAAGAATTTTTGTAAGAGTTTTATTTGTACAAGTAAAAATTTGTGTGTTGTGTGTGTGCTCAGTCATGCCCAACTCTTGGTAACCCAATGAACTGTAGCCTACCAGGCTCCTCTGTCCATGGGATTTCCCAGGCAAGAATACTGGAGTGGGTTGTCATGCCCTCCTCCAGGAGATCCTCCCAACCCAGGGACTGAACCCAGGTCTCCTGCTTCTCCTGTACCGCAGGTGGATTCTTTATTGCTGAGCAATCTGTAAACATCCAATGGCACTTGTTTTCCAATAGACATTAAAGAGAGGAAGGCTAGAAATGAGGAGAGTCTTTCATAGTGTGGGGGTTCGCACTGCATTAACTGCATCTCTGCATCCCCTCCAGAGCTCCTGCAGAGAGCTGGACCTGTTCTGCATCTCAGGGCCGTAGTTCAGGCAGCTGTGAAGAGTCCCCATCAAGGGTGGGCATCACTGACATGACACCAGACACATACAACAACATGCAGTCTGCTCCCTGCCACCAGGTGGGTGGGGGCGCTGAACAAAACCAAACTCTGCTGTATTAAAGATGACCCAACGAATGTCAAGCAGTATGCACCTTGTCAGGTACGAAGTGCCTGACACACTGGCTGTCTCGAATTAATCACTATTCTATGCTGGCCTTTGTATTACTATATTCTGAATTGCCTTTCAACCACTGTTTCTCATAGAATCATCATCTTAATTTATCAAAGAGGGATTAAAGAAAAGTTGTTCTCCAGGAACATAGGATGAGTGAAGTGAGGCAGATGATACAGAAGTGGGAAATGGGCAGGACAGAATCGACTTTGCAGACCAGTGGGATCACACAGGTTCCATTAGTTTGGTTATAGTTCAATGGTTTACAAACAGAACCCCTCAAAATCCTGGAGGAGGAAATGGCAACCCACTCCATTATTCTTGCCTGGAAAATTCTGTGGACAGAACAGCCTGGGGGCCTACAGTCCATGGGGTCGCAAGGAATTGGACCCAACAGAGCATAAATGCATGATCTATGAACTCCTTCTGGTTTCAGATTTATAGAGAATATATCACTATTTCAAGAAATAAAACATACTTATGGACCTACTATTTAAAGCCAGATTTATTTATTTTATTTTTTAGGCTGTACAGTGATTTAGACTGGCTCCTTTATCAGGCAGAATGCAGAAACACTCACTTGGACATTATTCTCTAGGAAAGTGGAGAGGAAGTGGGGTGTGTGTATGTGTCTACATAGAAGAGCCAAAGTTACTATGTTTCTGTGATCTCTCTGTTTCTATTAGAATGAGAAAGATCAGTGTACAGGTTCTATATACAGCAGACAGAGATCCTGAACTAAGGATGAAAGGAAACAAGGTCTGTGAGAGCATTTTGAGAAGTACAAGGTATTCTCCAAATGTAAGCAAGTAGCACTCTTGTTATATTATTGTTGTTACGGTTATTACTGCCATTACTTATGAGTAACCAAAGGAAAGTAAACAGGTCTTTTTGTATTCACAGAACAGTTGGTCAGGCATATATTTTTTTAACATTGTAGTACACAGTTAATTCCATTATAGAAAGACATTTTAAATGAACATTTCTTTTCAAATACAGAGCTTAATTCACTTTCTACTTTTCTAATGGCATGCCTGTGTGCTCAGTCATAGTCGTGTCCAACTCTTTGTGACCACATGGACTGCAGCCCGCCAGGCTCCTCTGTCCACGGGATTTTTCAAGCAAGAATACCGGAGTGGGTTCCCATTTCCTTCTCCAGGGGATCTTCCTGACACAGGGATCAAACTTGTGTCTCCAATGTCTCCTATATTACAGGAGGATTGTTTTACCACTGAGGCACCTGGAAAACCCTTTCTAATGGCAAAGATGACTAGACAGTCTTGTCTGTGGCCATTTTCATTGATAAATCAGGCCCTGTTCCTGGTATCAGGCTTGAGCATCTCTGTAGAAACTACATGATAAATGAATGCCATATGACTTTGTGAGTTACTCTAAACAAGCTCAGGATTCTGTGCTGTGCTTGTCACTCAGTCATGTCTGACTGTTTGCGATCCCATGGACTGCAGCCCACCAGGCTCCTCTGTCCATGGGAATTCTCCAGGCAAGAATACTAGAGTGGGTTGCCTTGCCCTCCTCCAGGGGATCTTCCCAACTCAGGGGTCAAACCCAGGTCTCCCCATTGCAGGCAGATTCTTTACCATCTGAGCCACCAGGGAAGCCCGAGAACACTGGAGTGGGTAGTTTATCCCTTCTCCAGGGGATCTTCCCAACCAGAAATCGAACTGGGGTCTCCTGTACTGCAGGCAGATTCTTTACCAGCTAGGCTACCAGGGAAGACCCCCAGTGAATTTCCACACTATCTCTTTGTATGGATGATGATTTTCTTTAATGACAAACTGAGACAGTGAGCCCACAAAAATTGCTAATACTTAGGACTTTATCCACAGATTAGCATTTAGGCGCTGTGAATGGCCCCTACAAAGAGATCGTGTGGAAAGTCAGAACTATTCCAGGCCAGTTATTCACAGCCAGAACCATTGCTCCCTCCCCCACCTTCACCCCAGCTTTCAGGACACTGGCCATCCTTGGACACATTTTTGATTGTCACAGCTACCAGGCAGGTGCCAGTGGCAGTGAGTGAGGAGTGTGTAGAAGCTGAAGAAGGGTTCTAGCACCCACCACACATCACACGCAGGACAGCCCACAACACAGAGCAGTGTGCAGAAGCTGGTCCCAGATGTCAGCACAGTGTCTTCAATACCAAAGTCTGGCTGATGGACCCGCTGCCCATCCTCCAACACCAGGTCCATGACAAGATAAGTAGCTTGCATCAGAATATAAACCAATGATGTCCCAGAGCAGTCCAGCTGACACTGTTCACATGAAGACTTTCTCCATGAAGGAAATGATACACTGATACACATTTTGATATAAGCACCTTGTCTTCAGGATGACTGGCACTTTGCATAGGCTTGCTGTTGCCCTCATGCTTAGTTGATCAGTCTTGTCTGACTCTTTGTGACTGTCCATGGGACAGAAGAAGTCCAATGGACATCTCCTGTGTACCTCACGTTGCAGGAGGATTTTACCCACTGAGACACCAAGGAAGCCCTAAACGTCTGGCCTCCAGTTCCCAGTGGCCACTCCTGTTCATCTTTCTTGATTCCTATAAGCTGACCTATGGATTTTCAAGGATAGTTTCCTGGACCCATGGCTATATTCCTGAGAAGTCTTCTCCACACTGAACATTTTTTTCTGTACCACATCTAGGAACAAAGATCTCAGATATGCTTAAACTTACCAAACCAGAGGTTACATATTTCCATGGCTACTTCTCTTTCAAATAAATTTTTATTTGTATGACATTTAACTTGTTTGCCATAGCTTTTGCATTTTTCGAGTGCATAATTTTAATCAGTTTCACTACAGAAAATGCAATTTAATAAAATTAACTTTACTGTCCTTTAAATCTTCCATGAATGTTGTTGTTTAGGTGGTAAGTTACATCCCCATGGACTGTAGACCATCAGGCTCCTCTGTTTGTGGGATTTCCCAGGCAAGAATACTGGATTTTATGAATTTTCTGAATAGAATTAGTGCTGAGTTCACCAAAGTTCTCATATGCTATGTGTTTTTACATATTAAAACGCATCTAATCAATATCTGCTGGTATAAGTGATTACAAAATCATGGTTCTAAGTAGACTCCAATTGCAAAGTTTTGTGAGTGTCTCCATATATTAGTTTTTTAATAACTAAATCCCTGGGTCTTAACACCAATGATATCCTACCAGCCTTATACATTAATGACTCATTATGTGAAAATATATCACTAAATTACAAGAAATCCAATGCCATTTAATTTCAGTAGCCAAAATAAACCTTATCCAAAAGACTTTATAAATTTAAACCATCATATGAAACAGTCTAATAACACTAACAAGAGATTTACTTCAATAAGAGGCAATGTGCTAGAAAGAGTTTGCCACTTAAATATTCATGGCACCACAAGGAAAGCTCTATTTACTGTACCCGACTCAAATTTGATCCTCATTATGTTGCATCAAAGGCCATTTCCTAGAGAATGAGCATCAGGTGTTCAGTGTGCAAAGCCAGCCCATATGAGCTACAGCATATATTGGTCAAAATGAACAATAGAAAATTGTAGAGAATCAATAAAGATGCCAGATGAACACCAACTGATGGGTTGTTAGGAGAAGAAAAAGAGGAATCCTTGCTGTAGATTTGTGTGTAGGACCTACACACATTTGAAAGTCCCAACTGAATGAAAGACAGCATACAGGCTGCCGCATAGTGTGCGCTGTGTGCGGTGCCAAGTGGCTTCAGTCATGTCTGACTCTTTTTGACCTTGTGGACTATAGCCCACCAGGCTCCCCTGTCCATGGGGAATCTCCAGGAAAGAATACTGGACTGCGTTGCTGTGCACTCCTCCAGGGGATCTTCCCAAACCAGGGATTGAACCCACGTTTAAGTCTGCTTCGTTGGCAGGTGAGTTCTTTACCACCGAGCCACCGGGGAAGACCCATTGCGTGTACACATGGATGTGACCCACCATGCAGACACTGCAGTCTAACACACAAAGGCTTGGAGAGTGAAGTGTTCATGAACCCTAACACCACAGAGCTACTCATTTACTAAATGATATCCTGCTGACTTGGATTTTTTCTAAAGAAATCTTAAAAGCCCTCCAAGAATATACCTGAAAGCAGAGAAGCCCTCAGAGACACTAAAGGACAGATAAACCACAGTAAAATTTCCTCTAGAGATTCAGTGCATCTGTCTCTCTGTGTGTGGCGTGTCCTCGATTTTTTGTTCTGTAGATTGATTTGCCAAATTCATAACAAGAAGTGAATGTCAGCAGTTGCTCAGTTGTGACAGCCTTTAAATTTATACAACCACAGTTTCAAGATTACAAATGTAAGCAACATGGCTGTAGTGTTATAGTAAGAATGTTTACACCTACAAAAATCAAATGTCTTATATGCATATATTCAAGTGGTTGAAAAGAAAGTTTATGGCCTGTTAGAAACTGAGAAAAAGCAGATCTATTTTTCAGGCACTTAAAGAGAATCTGCTTCTTCATCCTGATGCTTCATGACTTAAAGAAAAATGAAGTTATTTTATTTTCTCTATATCAACATTTTCTAGTTTATATATCATTATGCCATACTTGCAAGAGTGAAAAAAAAAACATGCAAAAGGCAAGCTTTAAATTTTAAAACACTCATCTGTAAACCTGGAAGAAAGTCATTTCTCAAAGGACTCCCATATATGTCTCTGCAGTCAGCATGTCGGGTGTGGTCTTCCTTGGTGGCTCAGTGCTAAAAATTTGCCAGTGATACCGGAGACCTGGGTTGGGAAGATCCCCGGGAGAAAGAAATGGGAACCCACTCCAGAGTCTTGCCTGGAAAATTCCATGGACAGAAGACCCCAGCCGGCTACAGTCCATGGGGTCGCATACAGTCAGCCACAACTGAGCGACTAACACACAGTGGACAAATGGCCAGAATTCTCTCCTTTGAAAGGCAACAAAAGAAGTTACCCCCGTGGGCTAATTTTTGTGTCGCTCCTGAATAATATATACATTTAAACCATGGGTGAGCACAGTTTAGGAAAGAAATGCTAATGCGAAGTTGTGTCTCTTTTGTGACCCCATGGACTGTAGCCCACCAGGCTCCTCTCTCCATAGAATTCTTGAGGCAAGAATAGTGGAGCAGGTTGCCATTTCCTTTTCCAGGGCATCTTCCCAATCCAGGGATCAAACCCTCATCTTCTGCACTGCAGGCAGATTCTTTACCTCGGAGTCACCCAGAAAGACTTAGAAAAGAAACTAGCACTCGATTTAGCTCCATCTGCTTTCATGAAAAGGAGACATATTCAAAATGCATCAGGTCTGTCTGCATGCCCAAAACTCAGATCCAAGCAAGAATTTTTCAAAAACACGCAAAGTAGAAAAAATATTTTAAAGTCAGAAAAAAAGCCCATGTTTCAGTCTATGGCTTGTCCTTTATTTCATTAGGTGACCTAGAACAATCACATTATAGCTTGACCCTCAATGTTCTCATTTGTAAAATGGAGGATATTTTCAAAAGTAGAAGGTAGTTGAAACAATGTTCATGATGAACCTAGCCCAATATCAAGCACACATTATTTAAAAAAAAAAAAAAACTGTAGTCTTTTCCTCTGTAGAGCTATAAGGACAAAGTGCTATGAAGATTTCACAACATCTAAAGACAACTGGAATAGTATACCTGATTCAGGAAGTGTGCTGGGGCGGGGCGGGGAGGCAGATTGCCAAATCCACAGATTCAAGATATATTTGATGTCAAGGCTATGGTTTTTCCAGTGGTCATGGATGGATGTGAGAGTTGGACTGTGAAGAAAGCTGAGCACCAAAGAATTGATGCTTTTGAACTGTGGTGTTGGAGAAGACTCTTGAGAGTCCCTTGGACTGCAAGGAGATCCAACCAGTCCATTCTAAAGGAAATCAGTCCTGGGATTTCTTTGGAAGGAATGATGCTAAAGCTGAAACTCCAGTACTTTGGCCACCTCATGCGAAGAGTTGACTCATTGGAAAAGACTCTTGATGCTGGGAGGGATTGGGGGCAGGAGGAGAAGGGGATGACAGAGGATGAGATGGCTGGATGGCATCACTGACTCAATGGACGTGAGTCTGAGTGAACTCCGGGAGTTGGTGATGGACAGAGAGGCCTGGCGTGCTGCGATTCATGGGGTTGCAAAGAGTCGGACACGACTGAGCGACTGAACCAAACTGAACTAAACAGTTAGCTCAGTTGGTAAAGAATCTACTGGCAATGCAGGAGACCCTGGTTCAATTCCTGGGTCAGGAAGATCTGCTGGAGAAGGGGTAGGCTACCCACTCCAGTATTCTTGGGCTTCCCTTGTGGCTCAGCTGGTAAAGAATCTGCCTTCAATGCAGGAGACCTGGGCTGGTAAGATCCCCTGGAGAAGGGAACTGGAGAATTCCATGGACTGTCCATGGGATCACAAAGAGTAGGACACGACCGAGCTACTTTCACTTCACAGTTATTACAGGGCTTCCTTGGTTTAGTGGTAAAGAATCCACCTGCAATGCAAGAGACTTGCAGGAGACACGGGTTTGATCCCTGGATCCAGAAGATCCCCTGGAGGAGGAGACGGCAACCCACTCAGTATTCTTGCCTGGAGAATCCCATGGACAGAGGAGCCTGCTGGGCTACAGTCCATGGGGTCACAAAGAGTTGGACACAACCAAGGGACTCAACAAAAGCTGTTATACATAAACAGTGTTTATAATAAACAACAGTTACTATAAATAAACAATTTGTCAGGAGGTTTTTCCATCTGGAATATCAGAAATGAAAACTTCTGTCAAATCAATATAAATGAAAATAAAAATGACTGACCATTTTACCTTTTTAATCAAACTGAAGATGTAGACAGTCCTATCAGATCTGAACAGCCCAACTCAGTGTGTCCTTCCTTACTGATGAAGAATTGAAAACAGATTTCACCTGTCACTGCTGCTGCTGCTGCTGCTGTGAAGTCGCACAGTCAAACATGACTGAAGCATGTCTGACTCGGTGCAACCCCATAGACGGCAGCCCACCAGGCTCCCCCATCCCTGGGATTCTTCAGGCAAGAACACTGGAGTGGGTTGCCATTTCCTTCTCCAATGCAGGAAAGTGAAAAGTGAAAGTGAAGTTGCTCAGTCATGTCTGACTCTTAGCGACCCCATGGACTGCAGCCTACCAGGCTCCTCCGTCCATGGGATTTTCCAGGCAAGAGTACTGGAGTGGGTTGCCATTGCTAGCCAGTCTCAATTAAAATATTACTTCTAATGTTTCTGCCTCTCATTTCTAAAGAAGTTTACCTTTTCTTATTTTTATCCTTCTCATTTTTAATTCGAATACAGTTAGAATTGTTGACTATCATAGGCTCTAAATGTTGCCTGTTAAAATAGAAATGGCAGAAGCAAATAGACATTTCTCCTTTTTTATGTCTCTATGTTCAGGCATTATGAAAATGCATCCGGTAATAGAGCGATGAGTGAAAAGGATGGTATAACAATTTGACAGATGGAAGGACACTTCTAAGATGCTTTGTGAATTTAAAATGCTGTGGCACAGGGTCTTCCCTGGTGGTCCAGTGGCTCAGCTTCACCTTCCAGTGCAGGGGTGTGGGTTTGATCCCTGGTCTGGGAGCTAAGATCCCTCATGCCTTGGTCCAAAAATCCGAAACATAAAACAGAAAAAATACTGTAACAAAATCAATAAACACATTAAAAATGGTCCACATTAAAAAAATGCTATGGCATAAATATCACTTATATTAGTCCATAATCACATCTGAAAAAAGGGCTTCCCAGGTGGCACTAAGTGGTAAAGAACCTGCCTGCCAATGCAAGACATATGAAACATGGACTCTATCCCTGGCTCGGGAAGACTCCCTGGAGGAGGGCATGGCAATCTACTCCAGGATCCTTGCCTGGAGAATCCCATGGACAGAGGAGCCTGGAGGGCTACAGTCCAAGGTGTTGCAAAAAGTTGGACATGACTGAAGCAACTTAGCACACACACACACATCTGCAAAGATTCTGACCCCAAAGAATCATGGATTTTATTTTCACTACATCTTTCTTGTGGAGCATCTGCTCCACAGTGATAACTCTAAGAAACTACATACTTGGGAGATGAGGCTAGAGAATAGAGAAGGGGGGAGAAAATGAAAGAGAAAGGGAATTTCTGTAAAGCCACTAGTAGCCTCTGAAGCAATTTCTCAGCACAAAAACCAGGAAGAAACAAACTTTCTCAAGTATTAAAATTACACTTTCTGCAAAAATAAGATAAACTTTGAAACAGAAAACAAGTTTCAAAAGACTTATGGAAATCATCAGGTAATTTCAACCTTCAGCTTTCCCCAGAATCTTAGAGAAAGACTATATAACCAGGTGTCCCTGGATGGTGACAGCCTATGCAATGTTGCAATCTGCACAACTCTGTGACCTGGCGGGACAGAATCATTAAGGCTTTACAATCGTGGGCCACATTTAACAATGGGTTGTACTACGCTCCTTGTCAGCCCAAACGAATGTTCTGAGTAGAAAAACACAGTAAATGACTGTCATTAGATTCACCCAAATCAATACTTTATTTGGTCTTTCAGACACAGGTGCACTAAACAACACTCGGTCTACTTCTCGTTACCCCTAATCAGGTACTGCGTATGCAACACAGCTCCAGAGGTGGGATAATGAAGTTGTATTAAGCCTTATTCGGAGACTGTACTGCCAGCATCATTAGGGCTTTGCTAAACAGGAGAGTTTTGTTGCTTAGTAACACAAATATTGCAGTGGAGGTGTCAGAGGCTATTTTTCGTTCTCTGAAATCCTGACTCCCTAATTCACTTTCAGTCCTGCATGTATCAGAGTTCTGATTAATGAGGTGGCTCCTCTCTGACAGTGCGATCAGCCTAGCTTTTGTTCACCTAGCAAGGTGCAAATCAAATCTCATTTGTGTGCAAAACCTTTGTCTTCAGTGAATTCAACTTGTGTTTTCACCAGCTCCCCCACCAAAACTGAAAGCACCAGCATCCCAACCCCAAGTGCATGCGTGCTGTGTGCTCAGCAGCTCCGTCGTGTCTGACTCTTTGCAACCCCTTGGATTGTAGCCCACCAGGCTCCCCTGTCCGTGGGATTTCCCAGGCAAGAATAGTGGAGTGGGATCTTCCTGACCCAAGGATTGAACCTGAGTCTCCTGTGTCTCCAGCATTGCAGGCAGAGTCTACTGATGAGCCACAGGGGAGCCCCACAACCCCACAGTCCAGGTTTAATTGACTAGAAACCCCCTGAAAAAGGGAAATGCATTTCTGAAATGAAACTCAAACGTGACCAGAAATAAATAGGTCTGATAGGTACATATGGGCAACAAATAGCAATGGTAAGGTAAGTCCAATACGTAAGCCTATACTGCTTGCTGCACGACCAGCCAATCAAGGGATGAGCTGTTGGGGCAAGCAGTAGTGATTTGATTAGGAAAGGCAGCAGACCAAGAAGAGGGTGGACTAGTGTCTCAGAGAACCATCTTGCCTCGGCTAGTTCCTTTCATAGAACAAAGAAGGAGAGGCGAGGGGGTAAAGTAAGAAAAGGCGATGGTGGTAGTTTAGTCATCAAGTAGTGTCTGACTCTTGCGACCCCAAGGACAGTAGCCCGCCATTCTCCTCTGCCCATGGAATTCTCCAGGCAAGAATCTTGGAGTGGGTTGCCATTTCCTTCTCCAGGGGATCTTCCTGACTCAGGGATCAAACCCAGGTCTCCTGCATTGCACACAGATTCTTTACTGACTGAGCTATGAAGAAAAGGTGATGCATTGTGGCAAAAATTTCCTAGTTCCAGCCAGACTCAGGAGGGGATGTGTCAGTTTCTTTTTTCCCACAGTCACTCAGAGCAGGGTCCAGTCAGGATGTTTCCTGAAGCTAAATAAAAGTAATTTAGCTTAACAAGCTGCGGTCTCTGGGGTGACACAGAGTCAGACAGGACTGAAGCGACTTAGCAGCAACAGCAGCAGCTTAACATTCAGGCCTGGGAGGCAGGGTTCCCAGAGATGGGCCATTATGTATACTTTAAGCTTATCAGCAACATCCCTTTAGTGATGCACTTGTAGCCAACACAATAGAATACAAAGGTTAAAGTAAAAGAAACAGATCCAATATGGATTTGTTCTTCTTAACTACAATACCTCTTCTTAGATAAGTATTCTCAAAGCATTTATAAAGTTGGACAAAACTTTACAATATTTTTTTAATTTTAAAAAAAAATCCCTCAGATGTATCTCTTGATATCACTGAGACACTTCAGTATAAAAATCAATTCTACACCTTCATGAAAAAAACCTAACTGGATCTTCTGTTTCTCTCTCTCTCTCCTATCTCCACTCCACCTGTCTCATCCTCATTCATTCTCTCTCTTTGATGTAAAAACACACGTGTGAATATACACAGGAAAATGCAAGAAGAAAGAAATAAGAGATCAGAAAACATAAAAATTCTTTCTTATTGAAGTATAGTTGATTTGCAATATTGGTATATAGCAAAGTGATCCAGTTGTATATTTTTAAGATTATTTTCCATTATGTTATTTAAAGATATTGAATATATTGGGTTGGCTAAAAAGTTCACTCATGTTTTCTTATGTTTCTTATGTTCACTATCTTATAAAAACCCTGAATGAACTTTTTAGCCCACCCAATAATTCCCTGTGTTACACAGTAAAGCCTTCTTCCTTATCTACTTTCTATAAAGTAGTTTGTAAATCCCAAACTCCTAATTTATCCCTCCCCTTCCGTTTGGCAATCATAAGTTTGTTTTCTATGTCTGTGAGGCTGTTCCTTTTTTGTACATTGGTTCATTTGTATTACTTTTTAGATTCTACATATAACTGAGGTCATATAATATTTATCTTTCTCTGCCTTAGTTTATTTAATATGATAATCTCTAGGTCCATCCACGTTGCTGCAAATGATGATATTTCATCCTTTATATGGTGATACACCACACACACACACACACACACTGCATCTTAAACCAATCATCCTGTTGACGGTCACTTGGATTGTTTCAATGTCTTGATTATTGTGAATAATGCTGCTATGATGCTCATATCTTTTCAAATTGGAGTTTCATTCTTCTCTGGATATATGTTCAGGAGTGAGATTGGCGGATCAAACAGTAGCTAGATTTTTATTTTTTTAAGGCAGCTCCACACCACTCTCCATAGTGGCTGCACCGATTTACATTCCCACCAACTGTGTAGGAAGTTTCCATTTTCTCCACACCCTCTCCAGAACTTATTATTTGTAGACTTTTTGATGACAGCCATTCTGACCAGTATGAGGTAATTTTTGGGGGGGGGGGCATAACTAAAATTGAACTCTAAAATTGGCTCTAGCTTTCTGATCAGCCAAGACAAAAAGGAAACATCAGTGTTCTCTGAATAAATGCCATGCCAATTTTAATGAATAACGGCTTTTCCCAGAACTAAAAGTAAGGAGAAATTTAGCAGATATGTTGGAAAGTCAACACACGCATTAGCTTCCTGTTGCTGCCATAACAAATTTAACTCAAAAAACAGTTCAAACTTGGCTTAAAAACAGCTCAAACTTATGGTCTTGCATGGTGCTAGGTTAGCAGTCTGACCTGGGTCTCACTGGGCTAAAATCAAGATCCTGTCAGAGACCTTCTGAGCTTAGCGCAGACCGCAGAGGAGTCCCTTTCTTGCCTGGACAACTTCCAGAGGCTGCTGTCGTTCCTTGACTCATAAATCTCATCCCCTGTCTTCAGAACCAAGGGGGTTTTATCTCCAACCAGCCTTCTATAGTTAAATTTCCCTCTCTCCACAGCCAGGAAGGACTTATCGTCCTTTAAAGATAGATGTGGTTACTCAGGAAACCCAAACAGGGGCTCTGTATCAAACTAGAGGGGAAGAATAAGGAGGAAGATGGGAGAGAGGTTTAAAAGGGAGGGGATACATGTATACCTATGGCTGATTCATGTTGAGGTTTGACAGAAAACAGCAAAATTCTGTAAATCAATTATCCTTCAATTAAAAAATTAATTAAAAAAAGAAAGATCCATGTGATTAGATTAGGGCTTCCCAGGTGGCTCAGTTGGTAAAGAATTTGCCTGCCAGTGTAGGAGACATAAAAGACATGAGTTCCATCCCTGGGTCAGGAAGATCCCCTGGAGAAGGAAATGGCAACCCACTCCAGGATTCTTGCCTGAAAAACCCCATGGACAGAGGAGCCTGACGGGCTATAGTCCACGGGCTTGCAAAGAGTCAGACACATCAGAGCACACGTGCACGCAGGTGGTTAAATTCGGCTGGCAGGTAATCCAGCATAAGTGCCCCTTCTCACTGTCCTTAACTGAATCATGTCACCTCACCCATTCACAGCTGCTGGGATGAGCATACAGACATTATTCTGTCAGTTAGGAGGACCTCACGTCATAGACCTAGGTTGGAATATTGCTCCCCACAATTACAAGCAATGTGGCCTCGAGGAAACCATTTAACTTCATGAGCCTCAGTTTCTTCATCTGAGGAAACTGCAAAGTCCATTTGCTTTGGCTATCAGAGAGTGAAGTGGCAGGTTTAATATTCTTTTTGTGGAAAATCAGCAGCCTGACATAAAATGTTCTTCCAGAAAAAGAATCATATTTCTTGAACGACTAAAGGACCCGCGAACAAGGTCAGACATTTTCTCAGCAGAGCTCTGGGTCTGGCCAAACGCCAGAACAAGCAGCCATTTGAAACACTGAAGATGTAGATTGAACTGTTAAAATCATATGCATCTCATCACGGGAAAGCTTCTATAGAGCAGATGTTGTTGTTTAGTCATGTCTGCTTCTTTGAGGCCCCATGGAATAGTCGTTAAGTCATGTCTGCTTCTTTGAGACCCCATGGAATAGCGCCCACTAGGTTCCTCTGTCCTTGGGATTTTCCAGACAGGAATATTGGAGTGGGTTGCCATTTCCTCCTCCAGGAGATCCTCCTGACCTAGGGATCAAACTCATATCTCCTGTGTCTCCTGAACTGAAGGCAGATATTTCACCCATTGAGCCCTAATGGGAGAGCTTCATGGAGGAAGCTGTAAGCATGCAGATACAGTAATGAACAGAGGACCAAATACTCTAATAGAGCTTAAATGTTTGTAGGGATTATGATTGTAATTGTACCTATATTATAGGGTTACTGGGAAGATGAAATTACAAAAGTATGAAATACCCTTAGAAGATTGCCTAGCACATTATAGAACTTCAACAATAATTATAATTTTTATAATTTTATATTTAAACTTTATATTTTATTTAAATTTTATATTCAATGTAAATTAATTTGTATCTAGTTATTTTAATTAATTTTATATTTAATTGTATTTTATACTTTTATAATATTTATATTACTATTATTATTATTATATGAGAAGGCTTCCCTGGTGGCTCAGATGGCAGGAAACTAGAGTTCAGTCCCTGATTCAAGAAGATCCCCTGCAGAAGGGCGAGGCAACCCACTCCAGTATTCTTGCCTGTAGAATCCCATGAACAAAGGAGTCTTTCGGGCTATGGTCCATGAGGTCACAAAAAGTCTGACACTACTAAGTGACTAAGCACGTAATCCTCACATTACATCAGAATATTATATCCTGATAAAAGTGCATGATCACATAATCAAATTAGGGTAACGAAGTGAAGAATAGGAAAGTTCTTGACACCCAGGTGTAAAAATAATGAAAGCTTACCTTGATTCATCCAATGTAATACACACTTATTGAGAAACTATTATATGCTAAGTACTGTTCTAGAAGTTTTATATACAGAAGTGATCAAAAAAAATGTAAAGTGTCACAAAATATTGTTTATCGGGTGTAGAAAGTGCATTTCATTTGTAAGAGTCCCTTCTTCTGTGAGCTTAACTGACAAGTCAGGCCATGATCAGATGTCTGTCATTTTCATCAAAGACTTCTTTTTTAATATATCTGTGAACATACACTTGATGCAATCATTTTCCAAGAGAGACAGAAACTTGATAAACAAGGATCAGTGGTTCTGTCAAAGGAGAAATAAATTGCACACAAAAACCTGATAAACCATGGAAAATTACAAAACATGCAAAAATGATGTTAAAAGTATTTCAATCAAAGAATACTTATGTTGCCTCATCAGTTCAGCTCAGTTCAGTTGCTCAATCATGTCTGACTCTTTGTGACCCTATGAACCATAGCACACCAGGCCTCCCTGTCCATCACCAACTCCTGGAGTCCACCAAACCCATGTCCATTGAGTCCGTGATGCCATACAACCATCTCATCCTCTGTCATACCATTCTCCGAAACTCAGTCTTTCCCAGCATCAGGGTCATTTTCAATGAGTCAGCTTTTCGCATCAGGTGGCCAAAGGACTGGAGTTTCAGCTTCAACATCAGTCCTTCCAATGAACACCCAGGACTGATCTCCTTTAGGATGGACTGGTTGGATCTCCTTGCAGTCCTAGGGACTGTCAAGCATCTTCTCCAACACCACAGTTCAAAAGCATCAATCCTTTGACACTCAGCTTTCTTTGTAGTCCAACTCTCACATCCTTACACGACCAATGGAAAAACCATAGCCTTGACTAGACGGACCTTTGTTGGCAAAATAATGTCTCTGCTTTTTAGTATGCTGTCTAGGTTGGTCATAATTTTCCTTCCAAGGAGCAAGTGTCTTTTAATTTCATGGCTGCAATCACCATCTGCAGTGATTTTGGAACCCCAAAAAATAAAGTCAGCCACTGTTTCCACTGTTTCCCCATCTATTTCCCATGAAGTGATGGGACCAGATGCCATGATCTTTGTTTTCTGAATGTTGAGCTTTAAGCCCACTTTTTCACTCTCCTCTTTCATTTTCATCAAGAGGCTCTTTAGTTCTTCTTCACTTTCTGCCATAAGGGTGGTATCATCTGCATATCTGAGGTTATTGATATTCCTCCTGGCAATCTTGATTCCAGCTTATGCTTCCTCCAGCCCAGCATTTCTCATGATGTACTCTGCATATAAGTTAAATAAGCAGGGTGACAATATCCAGCCTTGAAGTACTCCTTTTCCTATTTGGAATCAGTCTGTTGTTCCATGTTCAGTTCTAACTGTTGCTTCCTGACCTGCATACAGGTTTCACAAGAGGCAGGCCAGGTGGTCTGGTATTCCCCTCTCTTTCAGAATTTTCTACAGTTTACTGTGATCCCCACCCCATAGTAAAGTTTTTATTTCTTGGATACCATTCTCTGTTGGGACTTCCCAGGGAGATCAGTGGTAAAGAATCTGCCTGCCAATGTAGGCGATGCAGGAGACTCGAGTTTAATCCCTGCCTTGGTAAGAGCCCCTGAAGGAGGAAATAGCAACCCACTCCAGTATTCTTGCCTGGGGAATCCCATGCACAGAGGAGCCTGGCAGGCTATAGTCCACGGGGTAGCAAAGAGTCAGACATGACTGAGCACTCACACACACATACCATTCTCTGTCACTGTAATTTATGATTTTTGACCCAAATTCCCCCTATTTCATAGAAAAACTTTGCCATGCTATTGTTTTAAGGAACTACTTTAATAATCCACAGATCTCTTCCATCTCAGTTTGTCTGCAAAAATCCCTACTGTTGAAACCATGCATCCACAGTCCACCATTCTAGTCCCATCTTTTCAAGAGCTTCCCAATCTAAGGAAGCTATCTAAGAAAATTATTCACAAGCTAAAAAACACATCTAGGAAATAATCATAGAAAATGTTCTCCACTAATAAATTCAAATTAAAACTATGAGGCCTGATTTTTACCTCATAAATTAGCACAAACAAATTGTGTTTTTGTAAAGATAATTCCCAGTACTATCAAGGAAGCAGTTAAATGGATAATCTCATCTTGCCAGTGTCAGTGTTAATTGGCCTTTAGGGTAGAAATCTGACAAAGTGTATCACGTGCTATTAATTTTTCCATATTTTTTGATCCATTAACATAATTTTCTGGAATCTACCCTTGTTTAGAATAAAAGCACATGCATGAAAATGTTTGTCACACCATCATGTGTGCTAATAAGATTAGAAATAATCTAAATGTAAAACAATGAGAGAATTGTTAATAAATTATGGCATATTATTCAACCAATAAAGCGTGAAAGATTTTTCACATAGTTTTTCTAATATACTTCACTTATACTCCATTTCATTCCAAAAAGCATCTGTGGGAAAGAGACTCCCGGACTTAAGAGAACCAGGGGCATTCTCTAGGACTTATGGTCACCAGGAGGGGAAGGATGTGGCAAGGGATAACTAGGGAGTTTGGGATGGACACATACACACTGCTATATTTAGAGTGGATAACCAACAAGGACCTACTGTTCAGCACAGGGAACTCTGCTCAATGTTATGTTGCAGCCTGGATGGGAGGGGAGTTTGGGGGAGCATGGATACAGTATATATATGACTGACTGTCTTTGCTGTTCACCTGAAACTATCACAGCATTGTCCATGGGCTATACTCCACTCTAAGGGAAAAAAGTTAAAAAAAAAAAAAAAATTGGAAAGACAATGCTGAAGCCACCATGAGAACTGAGATGTCTTCTATTAAGCCAGACATTTAAAAGATATGCCAATATGTTTAAAAATATCACTCTTGCTGGGGGGAAGATTGAGAGGAAGGGATAGTTAGAGAGTTTGGGATGGACATGTTCACGTTGCTTTATTTAAAATAGATAACCAACAAGATCCTACTGTACAGCACACGGAACTCTGCACAGTGTTATGTGGCAGCCTGGATGGGAGGGGAGATGAGGGAGAGTGGGTACAGGCCTTCAAAGCCCTACTTGATCTAGAAATCTTTTAGACCCACTGTAATAGAAGGGATAAGGTACCATTGGCCTGCTATGGGGAGAGCCACGGTCTTCCCCTCAGCCCTTCCTGTGACGACAGCCCTCCCCTCACAGGTCTGAGGGCCAGTGTGGAGATCTGACCAGCTGCCTATTCTGGTTGGGCAAGCCTGCGTCTGACGGCTGACCTTCTGAACTGACTGCTAAGGAGACACAGGTTAAATTCCTTTTATCCTCTGACCTCCATAAGGACCCATTTGGATGGATATCCATAGTGCCATTATGGGTCCCCAGAAATTAAGGTTACTTCCAAGTCAGTGACTGAATATCAACCAAAGGTCTGGTAAACTCCCTTTCTTATAGGTGGTGGGGGCGGTGGTTTAGTCACTCAGTTACATGCGATTTGTTGTGACACCATGGACTGTAGCCCACCAGGCTCCTCTGTCCATGGGGTTTTCCAGGCAAGAATACTGGAGTGCGTTGCCATTTCATCCTCCAGGAAATCTTCCTGACCCAGAGATGAAACCCGCATCTCTTGTGTCTCCTGCATTGGCAGGCAGATTCTTTACCACTGTGCCACCTGGGAAGCTTCCTACGTGTGTTGTTATAATAAATAGCCACAAATCCACTTTAAGAGAGACTTGGAGAAAGTTTTAAACTATGTACATATGATAATGCTGCATAGCTCTGTCTCAAAAAGACTAAGGTCAGTGAGCTAAGTCTAGAAAACGAGTAAGAGAGTAAACTCTCCAATGTGTTTATTTGTATCGGGATTTTGGCCACAGATCCAGAGGATTTTCTGCTATATGAATAAAGTAATAATATTCATATTATTTGTAATGGGCTTGTGCAGTCTTTTAGCCCCTTAGGACAAATTAGTCACTTCTCAAAATGTCTGAATGTCAAAATATTCTGATTTCCACTTTAGCCCTCATGCCCATCATGGTCATTGTATCACCTCATCTATGAGGTCAAGGACTGACACTTGACCCCAGCCATTCCAGAATTCCACCATCCATATTGATGTCATGGAGCTAATCTCAAAGGTACCATTTCAAAGTACAAAAGAATAGTTTTGGGTGTTTTTTTTTTTTAATATGTTTGTGTGTATGTGTTCAAGCAACTTATTTTAGAAAACAAACACACGCTTTTTTATCTTTGTTTCAAGCAACATATAATAGGGGAACTGTCTATGCTGTTCAATATTGCCATAGCATGTTATTTAATTTTAATATAATGATCCATCATCTTTCCATGTGTGCATGCTAAGTCACTTCAATCCTGTCTGACTGTTTGAGACATATGGACTATAGCCCTCCAGGCTCCTCTGTCCATGGGATTTCCCAGGCAATAATACTGTAGTGGGTTGCCATTTACTCCTCCAGGGGATCTTCCTGATGCAGGGATTGAACCCAAGTCTCTTGCATCTAATACTGGTGGTTATAACTGGGTGGGGCTGGATAGATCGAAGGTAACTGTTATTTTCCCAAAATTTATAAACACATATTACTGGGGGTTTTTTTTTACCTGATATTTTATTAATTGGAGGATAATTGCTTTACAATTTTGTGTTGCTTTCTACCATATATCTACATGAGTCAGCCATACGTATATCTATATCTCTTCTCTTCTTAATTCTCCTCTCACCTCTCACTGTACCCCATCACCTCTAGATTGTTACAAAGCACTAGGTTGAGCTCCCTGTGTCACACAGCAAATTCCCATTTGCCATCTATTTTACTTATTTTTTTTTGTTAAATTAATTTATTTGTTTTAATTGGAGGCTAATTACTTTACAATATTATAGTGGTTTTGCCATACATTGACATGAATCAGCCCTGGGTGTACATGTGTTCCCCACCCTGAAGCCCCCTCTCACCTCCCTCCCCATCCCATCCCTCAGGGTTATCCCAGTGCACCAGCCCTGAGTGCCCTATATCATGCATCGAACCTGGACTGGAAATCTATTTCACATATGGTAATATACATGTTTCAATGCTATTCTCTAAAATCATCCCACCCTCACCTTCTCCCACAGAGTCCAAAAGTCTGTTCTTTATATCTGTGTTTCTTTTGCTGTCTCGCATATAGGGTCATTGTTAATCATCTTTCTAAATCCCATCAGATCAGATCAGTCGCTCAGTCGTGTTGGACTCTTTGCGACCCCGTGAATCGCAGCACGCCAGGCCTCCCTGTCCATCACCAACTCCCGCAGTTCATTCAGACTCACGTCCATCAAGTCAGTGATGCCATACAGCCATCTCATCCTCTGTCGTCCCCTTCTCCTCTTGCCCCCAATCCCTCCCAGCATCAGAGTCTTTTCCAATGAGCCAACTCTTCACATGAGGTGGCCAAAGTACTGGAGTTTCAGCTTTAGCATCATTCCTTCCAAAGAAATCCCAGGGCTGATCTCCTTCAGAATGGACTGGTTGGATCTCCTTGCAGTCCAAGGAACTCTCAAGAGTCTTCTCCAACACCACAGTTCAAAAACATAAATTCTTTGGTGCTCAGCCTTCTTCACAGTCCAACTCTCACATCCATACATGACCACAGGAAAAATCATGCATTAATATACTGTATTGGTGTTTTCCTTTCTGACTTACTTCACTCTGTATAATAGGCTCCAGTTTCATCTACCTCATTAGAACTGATTCAAATGTATTCTTTTTAATAGCTGAGAAATATTTCATTGTGTATCTGTACCACAGCTTTCTTATCCATTCATCAGCCGATGGATATCTAGGTTGCTTCCATGTCCTAGCTATTGTAAACAGTATTGCAATGAACATGGGGATACACATGTCTCTTTCAATTCTGGTTTCCTCGGTGTGTATGCCCGGTGGGACCATGTATGACCATGAAGCAGTGGGGCTGCTGGGTCATTTGGCAGTTCTAAATTTCCAGTTTTTTAAGGAATCTCCACACTGTTCTCCATAGTGGCTATACTAATTTGCATTCCCACCAACAGTGTAAGAGGTTTCCCTTTTCTCCACACCTTCTCAGCATTTATTGTTTGTAGATTTTTTGACAGCAGCCATTCTGACCGGAATGAGATGGTACCTCATTGTGGTTTTAATTTGCATTTCTCTGATAATGAGTGATGTTGAGCATCTTTTCATGTGTTTGTTAGCCATCTGTATGTCTTCTTTGGAGAAACGTCTGTTTAGTTCTTTGGCCCATTTTTCGATTGGGTTGTTTATTTTTCTGGAATCGAGCTGCACGAGCTGATAGATGGAGAAATAGACTATGTTCATGGATCAGAAGAATCAATATAGTGAAAATGAGTACACTACCCAAAGCAATCTACAGATTCAATTCAATCCCTATCAAGCTATCAATGGTACTTTTCAGAGAAGTAGGACAAATAATTTCACAATTTGTATGGAAATACAAAAAATCTTGAATAGCCAAAGCAATCTTGAGAAAGAAGAATGGAACTGGAGGAATCAACCTGCCTGACTTCAGTCTCTACTACAAAGCCACAGTCATCAAGACAGTATGGTACTGGCACAAAGACAGAAATATAGATCAATGGAACAAAATAGAAAGCCCAGAGATAAATTCAAGCACCTATGGACACCTTATCTTTGACAAAAGAGGCAAGAATATACAGTGGAGAAAAGACAATCTCTTTAACAAGTGGTGCTGGGAAAACTGGTCAACCACTTGTAAAAGAATGAAACTAGAACACTTTCTAACACTATACACAGAAATAAACTCAAAATGGATTAAAGATCTAAATGTAAGACCAGAAACTATAAAACTCCTAGAGGAGAACACAGGCAAAACACTCTGACATAAATCACAGTAGGATCCTCTATGACCCACCTCCCAGAGTAATGGAAATAAAAGCAAAAATAAACAAATGGGACCTAATTAAACTTAAAAGCTTTTGCACAATGAAGGAAACTATAGGCAAGGTGAAAAGACAGCCTTCAGAATGGGAGAGAATAATAGCAAACAACATATAATAATAGCAACTGACATCCATTTTAAATATGGTAGTGTATATATACAATGGAACATTAGAAAGTGTTAGTCTCTCAGTCTTGTCTGACTCTTTGCAACCCATGGATTACCCACCAGGCTCCTCCACCCATGGAATTCTCCAGGCAAGAATACTGGAGTGGGTTACCATTCCCTTCTCCAGGGGATCTCCCAAACCCAAGGATTGAACCCCAGGTCTTCTGGCTTGCAGGTGCTTTCTTTACCAACTGAGACACCAAGGAAGCCCCATAATGGAACATTGCTAAACTATATAAAGAACACATTTGCATCAGTCCTAAAGGGGTGAATGAACCTAGAACCTAATATACAGTGTGAAGTAAGTCAGAAAGAGACAAATATCACATATTAACACATACATTTGGAATCTTAAAGGATGGTACTGATGAACTTGTTTGCAGGGCAGCAGTGGAGATGTAGACATAGAGAACAGACTTTTACTATTTTTATAGTCAGAAAAATATACCACAGAAGTGTGAGGACAAAAAGTATCATCACATTGGGGTAGAGCCTCCCATTCCTGTAAGTGAGGAGTTAGCAAAGCTGGTTAGGGTCAGGTGTCCTAGCCTGTGACCTAAGGCAAGGCCATGGCAGTCACCGTAGGAAGAGAGGATGGATATTGAGGAGGTGAAAAAAGTAAAATGACTGGGTTGATGCAGCGGATGAAGACTGGAGCAGAAATGAGAGAAGGGGAATTTTCTAACCTGAGCACCTGCATGGGTAGCCACACCTGCCACCAAGATGAAGAGAGAAGATAAAAAAAGAAAAAAAAATGTGGTTTCCAGTATGGAAGACTTGGGTCTCTGGGAGATTTCAATGTGGAGCTCATCAGTACTCAATTTGAGAAACAGAAAAAGTGTGGAGTGTTGAAAGTTCATGGTCTTTGGACTGAGGCATTATGGTTTTAAATTCTATAGCTGCTGCTTACTAACCATGTTATAAAAAACCACAGGCCAAGTATTTCTCTCAGCTTCTGTTTCTCATCAATAAAATGAGGATAATTAAATAATAGAATTTTCCTGATGTTTGTGTGATAAGAGAAATAGCACATGTAAGCAGTTAGCAAGAGCTTAGGAAACCTGTAATAAATATATTGATGTTATGCATCATCATTATTATTGCTTGCTGTGTGATGTTAGGCAGATGGATCAATTTCTAAAAGCCTCAGGTTTTTAATAAACTGGAGATAATAAAATGTACCACACAACTGAATTGATCCCTAAATGAGCCGATGCCTAACTCAACGCCTACTCCAAAGTGGTCATCATGCCAAGCATGTCAATTTGTTTTCAGCCCTTATCATTATTATTGTGGTGATCTATTCAAACTCACTAGTCACCAAAGTATGAAAATGAAACATTGACATATTCTTGTTTGCCAAGTTCAATGAACTTTTTAATATTTTAATTGGATACATTCCCTTTTTACAGTGTGTGGGTAGTAAATGGCCTTTTTCTCAGCTTTCAGAAGGGTGTTGGCTTTTTGTTAATGTATTTAAAAGTTTTCTCATTAGATTATTTATAGGATTAGTTAATTTTTGTAGTTCTTATCCACTTAATTAATCTTTTCATTTTTTTTATGATGCTTTCTTAAGGACACAGATTTTTAAAAAATATTTAATCCTATCTACTATTATTTTTCTTTGTGACTTTCCTTATTTTTATGTTTAGAGCATCCTGGTTCACATCAACATACAATATTGCCTAATTAACTTTTTTATAGTCATTTTAATTTTTGTAGTAATTATATTGTTAGCTAGAATATTTAAACCATGGAAAATACAGTTAGTTGTTTGAAGCAAGGTGAGATTTTATTTGCTTCAGATTTTTCCAACTAGCCCAATTTTCTCAATATTTATGTTTTGCAATATCTATCCCTTTCCCCATGTATCTATGATGCTTCTTTTATTAAAAGCTAGTAATAGTATTTTATTATAGTATAATATCTAATAGTATCTTTACACTACAATGTGTTTCTAAGCATTCAACTTGGTTCTGACAATTATAAAATGTCACGTTGGTTGTAAATTATTACATTTTAAGTGGCTGGGAAGTGAAATCCCACATCTCTAATCTCCTCCCAAAGCCTTCCTCTTCAAAGGTTTACTGGCTCAGAGGGCTTCCCTGGTGGCTCAGGTGGTAAAGGTGGTAAAGAATCCACCTGCAATGAAGGAACCCCAGGTTTGATCCCAGAGTCGGGAAGATTCCCTGGAGAAGGAAATGGCAACCCACTCCAGTATTCTTGCCTGAAAATCCCTGGGCAGAGGAAACTGGCAGGCTACAGTTCATGGGGTTTCAAAGAGTCAGACACAAATGAGCAACTAACACTTTCACTTAGTTTTTGGCGTATTTATTTTGAAATTAAATTTTCAAGTCTTCTACTGAGTTCTAACACCCAATTCCCAATTAAATATAGCTTGACTTTGTAATTTTCAATGTGGGAAGAACTGGCATCCTAATATTTTTTTCAATCTTTCCTTGCATGAACATGATATATATTTTTTCATGTCTTCTATAATTCTCACGATATTTCAGAAGTGTAATTTATGTAGACCCCAAGCTTCCTGTTGTTCAGTTGCTCAGTCGTGTCCGACATTTTGTGATTCCACGAACTGGAGCCCGCCAGGCTCCCCTGTGCTTTACTATCTCTTGAAGTTGCCTAAACTCATGTCCATTAAGTCGGCAATGCCATCCAACCATCTCATTCTCTGCCACCCCCTCCTCCCTTCAGGATCTTTTCCAATGAGTCAGCTCACTGGGAAAAAAAAAACAACAAACTTTTTACTTAGTTTTACTTAGAGTTGGTATACTCCTTGGTATATGCTTGTCATTTTGTGAATAAGATCTTTTCTTTACCAACAAATACCTGTAAATGATTATCACTAGCCTTAGAACAGTCTACGGAAGTTATGTCTGCATTATAAAATGGTCTAGCTGGTGCTCCCTGGTTTTGTGCATCTTGACACCTTTAAAAAGTCATAACAAGAGTTGGAATTTTAAATCTGCAGAGTTTTGCTTATGCAGAAGGCTATGAAATAATAGTTCCATGTATTCATCTCAGTTTGCTCCTCAAGAACATGTCCTCAACCATATTTTGCTGTAAAAGGTACATTCTTTTCAAGGAAAACATGTGGATCACCACTCAAGATGCTATGTGTTAAGGTGTGTGGTTCCCAAATGAAGTCTTCCATCTAATCAGAAATCCCTTCTTTCTTTTCTAATTCATCCAACCTCCCTTCTTCTCAATACATCACAAGGCAGGTGTCCTGCCTGCCACCTCAGATAACATCACATGACCATCCAGAAGTGGCTGGCAGGCCCTGTCAGCCATCATAACTCTCAAGGAACAGACTCCTGCATGGACACGCCAGTCCCTGGACTCTGCAGGAAATGCTCTCAGATCACAGTGCTTCTACCTCACCATCTACTTCACTCCTGCAACCTGTAACTCTTCATTTTACTTTCTTTTACATCCTCCAAAGTATAATCTCATTGTCTTAAATATTTTCTCTATGTACACTGAGAATCACAGTAATTGGTGTCATAATTTTTTCTTTTATTTTCAAACATACTTTTGAAAAATCAAGAAAAGGGAAGTCCATTTTACTTACCCATGTTTTTGCTCTTTCCTTCCTCTGTTTTCTTTCGGGAAATTCCAGGATCCCATCTATTAGCATTTCTTTCCTGTTCAGAGAAAAGAGCTCCCTTTAGACATTCTGTTAGGATAGGTTGTGTGTGTTATTCACTCAGTTGTGTCCGACTCTTTGCAACCCCATGTACTGTAGCCCGCCAGGCTCCTCTGTCCATGGGATTTTCCAGGCAAGAATACTGGAGTGGGTTGCCATTTCCTTCTCCAGGGGATCTTCCCAACCCAGAAATCGAACCCAGGTCTCCTGCATTGTAGGCAGATTCTTTACTCTCTGAGCCACCAGGGAATAGGTTCGCTGGTGACAAATTCCCTTAGTTGAATTGAGAACTTAAGTGTTATCTGAATAATCTAGTATCTAGGAATATACCTCCATAAGGAAAGAGTCCCTCCAGCTACAAATCGTTGGTGCGGGCTGTGGTAAAGGAAACATAAAGCGGTACAATCTGAAGAGGTGGCTTATATTTGTAAATAATTACTTATGGGTCTTATTTGTGACACACAGCATCTTCCTTGCACCATGTGAGATCTTTTCGTTGTGGTGCACAGGCTCCTAAGGGTGTGGGCTTAGTTGCTCCAAGGCATGTGGGATCTCAGTTCTCCCACCAGGGATTGAACCCACATCCCTTGCATTGCAAGGCAGATTCTTAACCACTGCACCAACATGGATGTCCCTGGAATGGTGGCTTATGACGACAGAACTTAAATTTCCTAGTTCTTTAGAAGCATCCTAAATAAGGGAGAGAATCAATGAAGAATACTTGGTCTGCTCACCATAGGCTGTAATACACTGTCACATACTGGGTTTTGATAGCCTGATTTTATACCAGGGCTTTACTTTTTAATCATGTACAAGCAATATAAATATAATTAGCACAGTACTTCACAGAGAATGAAACAGAAGGGTGAGAAAACATTACTAATTCACTTTTCAAAAGCTGTTGAGATTTTCAAGTAGTACTGAAAGCATAAATGAAACCCATTGTGATTTTAAGTTTAGGCAATTAGGTCAAAGGCCAAATGGAATTGAGGCTTATCTTGTATTATTTGAGGATCCTGTATATAAAATTAGATGCTTATATTAAGGGAGTGGGTAATTGTGGACTTAAATAGTGCTGCTGCTGCTGCTAAGTCGCTTCAGTCGTGTCCGACTCTGTGTGACCCCATAGACGGCAGCCCACCAGGCTCCCCGTCCCTGGGATTCTCCAGGCAAGAATACTGGAGTGGGTTGCCATTTCCTCCTCCAATGCATGAAAGTGAAAAGTGAAAGTGAAGTCGCTCAGTTGTGTCCGACTCCTAGCGACCCCATGGACTGCAGCCCACCAGGCTCCTCCATCCATGGGTTTTCCAGACAAGAGTACTGGAGTGGGGTGCCCTAGGGAGAAAAAAATCTCAGCACATCCTAGTTGAAGAAAATACTGATCTTAAAGATAGTAGGAATCTACATGGAACATATAAAAATGGTATGATGAATATATTTGCAGCAAAGGAGTGGAGACGCACATGTAGAGAAAGGACATAGGAACACAGGGGGAAAGAGAAGGTAGCATTGACATATATACACTACCATGTGTAAACATAGATGGTGAGAGGCTGCTGTGTAACTCAGGGAACCCAGCCTGGGGCTGACTTTATATATATATATATATATATATATATATATATAATTATGACTGATTCACCTTGTTGTATGGCAGAAACCAACTCAACATTGTAAAGCAATTTCTTCCAATTAAAAACCAACTGGGGCTTCCCTGGTGGCTCAGATGGTTAGAATCCACTGCAATGCAGTAGACGCAGGAGATCCCCTGGAGAAGGGCATGGCAACCCACTCCAGTATTCTTGCCTGGAGAATCCCATGTACAGACGAGCCTGGTGGGCTACAGTTCACAGGTCACAAAGAGTCAGACACAACTGAGTGACTAACACTTTCACTACTTTCAAAAAATAAAGTTAAAAAAAAAAAGACAGCAGCAATGATTTCACTAAATTTTCTGTCATTTTGTCAGACCCTGAAAAGAACCACATGAACCCAGAGCCAGGAATTCCTTAGAATCCTTGTATCCTGCCAGAACCACAAGGGAGGTAGTGACAGTTTTAGGAAGAGATGTCACAGTCAGGGGTGATGTGCCTGAGCCTTCTGAAGTCATAAACACTGTGCAGGCTGGACCCACATCTTCAGAATTCACAGAGTATCCCTGGCCAACCAGCCACCACTGGCCACATCCACGGAACACAAAGGCCAGTGCTCTGTTTAATGCACTGTCTGTGATTTCCAATCTTTCTTAACAACTATAAAAATCAGCTGGAACAAGGAATACCAGGACCTCTAGTTTAGAAAGCTCCATCTACTGATTTTGCTAACAAGTTATTATTAACTGGTTAAATTATTCTGTGGAAGGTACAAAGTCATACATGCTTATACTTCTCATAAGCTTGCAAGAGTTCTGTCATTAAATAAAAAATTCAACATGGAAAACCAACTTTATTAGATTAATGGGCTGTTTGGTAGCCCTCAGTGGAATAAGTAATTATTTTAAGTAAGCCACAGCAATTCAATCTTTAAAAAGAAAGAAAAAGAAACACAAAGCCCACAAGGAGGAACTTGCCAAAACCCCACGAGTGAAAACTTGCCAAAAACCTTATTGTGAATGATGTAAATAATATATCAGTTTTGATAAGCTTGTTTAATAATGTTTGCTACAAAAACATATATATTAATCATTTTCTGTCTCATTGCATAAACAACTAATTATCTGGATATACAAAATGTCTGAATGCTTATGGTGTTTTTTGATAGAACTGAATGTGATTATAAAAGTAATATAATGGAAAAAGAGAAGTGATTAAATATATCCATCATATTTTTAAAATATAGTTAACATTTAAGCATAGTCCCTTTGTTTTCTCCTAAAAGCACTGTACATTCAATTTTGCACTGCAAATTTACTTCACATTGAAAAGTATTATTCCACATATATACATCATTCCAGAGCCATTACTTTTCGTGGTGATGATGTCTATACAATGAAAGCAACATAATTCATTTAACCATTCTTTACTTTTTTATTTAAACTATTTACAATTTTTACAATTATGTTTTTAGAATATTTAATGCAGTACTTCAGGAATATAATTTCTTCCATATGTTGAATGATTTAACTCAAGTATTTCTAAAAGTGAATTAACTGTGTTCAGTATTATGAAAAACTTATAAGAATTTGGATACATTGCATAATATATTCTTACTAGTTTCATGATTATAAACTATGTATTGCTCATTTTTTTAATTAAAAGTTCACTTTTTATGAGCAATGTAAGGAAATACATACTTGTAATCTAACGCACAAAATATACATTTTTAACATTTTGGCATGTATCCTCCAGTTTTTTTTTCTGTGAATATATCCTTTTTCTTAAAATTAGGAACGTATACTAAATTTAGTCATCTCCATTCCATAATTTTCATTACTATGACTATTTTAATGCAATCACAAGGATCACGAAATTTTAAATTAAATTTAATCACTGATTGTACACATGAATACAGAAAGTCTATTCACTCCCTTGTCGCTGGATATTTTTACTTTCATTCACTCCCTTATTATTGGATATTTAGGTTATATTGACGCATTTTCAATTATATAAAATTGTGTGATAAACATTTTCTCACATAAATCTTTGATGATATCACTTGAGGAAAAGGTGTTAGGATTCTTAAACTGTATTATCAGTATTTTGAGACTTGATATATTTCTCAATATGTTGTTCAACACTGTTACTATGTGGACATTCTAAACAGTCTTCAGTGATTACTCTTTGGGTATCACTGGATACCACTGGGTATATTATAGACGAAATCAGAGCCATATAATTCTCCATCAAAATAAAGTCTCTATATCGGTTTCCTAAGGCAGTTTAGTGTCTAGAGCAGGCAAACCAAAAATACTGCAAGATTTAGTATGTTCCATAATTCAACTAACAAACAAAAAACAACCTGTGTTTAAATCAGAAAAGAAGAGTCGTGGAGGATCTAGTGATGTCCTCACCTATGAAATGACAATGCACAGTTCTCAAAGGCCAATAAGAAGAGAGAGATGAGACAGAACTGGGGAGAGAGAAGAGATTTGGACTGAATAGAAAAATACTTTTACAACATGAGCACACTGGAATTTTATACCAAAAAAGGGGGGGGGAATAAAATAACATTTAAAGTAAAAATCTCTAAAATTTGAGAAATCAATCAAGAGCTGGGTGAAGTATTTTAGAGATGTAAGCATTTATACCAAACTTCTTCCATATTCTGGATATTTTTACTCTGACAGTCATTAACAATGACTATAAATCTTCATTTTCTAATATATACATACATAAACATGAAAGAATATAAAATAGATCTTTGTTCTTGGTTTTCAAATGACTATTTATATGTTACCAGGCGATGGCACCCCACTCCAGTACTCTTGCCTGGAAAATCCCATGGATGGAAGAGCCTGGTAGGCTGCAGTCCATGGGGTCGCGAAGAGTTGGACACGACTGAGCGACTTCACTTTCACTTTTCACTTTCATGCATTGGAGAAGGAAATGGCAACCCACTCCAGTGTTCTTGCCTGGAGAATCCCAAGGACGGGGGAGCCTGGGGGGTTGCCATCTCTGGAGTCACACAGAGTCGGACACGACTGAAGCGACTTAGCAGCAGTAGCAGAATCAACAGCATCTCCTATCTTAACTTTAAAGTACAAAACTGACCCATTTTTCTAAATGAATGGTTTTAACGATTGTTGTATTTATACTTCTTTAGCTGACAGAATCCAACTGTGGCACAGTTAAGGGACAGAATTGTATATTCTACTGTGGCACTCACAACAGAAACTGAAGAAGCCCTGTCCCCAACACAAAAATAATGGAACAGCTAAAAGTGCCATTAATGGGAAGGGGAGAGACTGGCAAGAAAGGCATACATTTTTGCGGCCCCTACACTCTTCAGTGTAACCCTTGTGGGGTCACAGAACAGACTCAAAACGGTCATGAAAGTGAAAGTGTTAGCTACTCAGTTGTGTCTGACTCTCTGCGACCCCATGGACTATAGACCCCCAGGCTCCTCTGTCCATGGGGTTTCCCAAGTAAGAATACTGGAGTGGGTAGCCACGCCCTTCTCCAGGGAATTTTCCTGACACAGGGATCGAACCCAGGTCTCCAGTATTGCAGGCAGGTTCTTTACCATCTGAGCCACCAGGGAAGCCCAGGGTCATCAACATTTTTAGTCTGGCCTTTGCAGGTCTCCCAAGATTGCACTAGGACTTTTATTTCAATTGAGCTGAGTTGACTTTGGTAAACTATTCACTAGATACCTTTCATCTTCTGCTACTTGTCTGTGATATATTCTTCCTGTGCCTTGTATTAATCACTTCCATTGCATTTTCCTCAAAATTCTTATTTTTGAGTCTAAACCACTAAGTGACATTTAATTTGGTCTAAGTATTAACTAGGGTGAGATACAGCATATATTTTCTGTTGGGAACCAACGAGAAAGCAAAAGAGTTTATCAATTAGATCCTAAGTGTAAGCATTTATTTTTCGTATCTATCGATAATTAGTAAGCCACAAACTCCCTTATAAACAACAGAGAGATAATAATAACACAGGCACACACCCTAAGAACTCTGGAAGGTCAGCAAAGCAAGCGCTTCTGGTTTAAGTCTTTGTGTGCTCAGTTGCGTCTGACTTTCTGTGGCCCACGGACTGTAGCCTGCCAGGCTTCTCTGTCCATGGGATTGTCCAGGCAAGACTACTGGAATGGCTTGTCATTTCCTACTCCAGCGGACCTTCCTAACCCAGGGATCAAACCTCCTTCTCCTGAATTAGAGGCGGATTCTTTACTAGTGCCACCCGATTTAAGTCTTTACTGCTGCTGCTGCTAAGTCGCTTCAGTGGTGTCCAACTCTGTGCGACCCCATAGACAGCAGCCCGCCAGGCTCCCCCGTCCCTGGTATTCTCCAGGCAAGAACACTGGAGTGGGTTGCCATTTCCTTCTCCAATGCATGAAAGTGAAAAGTGAAAGTGAAGTCGCTCAGTCGTGTCCAACTCTTCCCAACCCCATGGACTGCAGCCTAGGAGGCTCCTCCGTCCATGGGATTTTCCAGGCAAGAGTACTGGAGTGGGGTGTCATCACCTTCTCCGGATTTAAGTCTATGTTCAGCTAATTCCAGAGTTTACAAAGCTATGAAAAGGCACGTTGACAAAGTGGACTGGAATAGAAACAAAATCAAAGGTTCACAATCAACTAAAAGTTCTAATATGCTGCAGTTGTTAAAGCATCTATAAACATGCAAATTAAAAACAATAATCATCGAAACACTGCTGACTTTTCTATTGCAGGTATAGGAAATAAGATGAACCTACAGTTACAAATTTCTTTTATGAAGATTATAAAAAGTCAGTGACAAGGCTGTTGAATTCTTAAAGAATAAATGCCTTCTTTAGAAGAAAGACATATTTGTACACTTTCTGTAGGAACTAAAATGAAGTTGACTTTTTAATTTCCAAGTCATTTGCATTAAAAATGAATTGGCAAAATATTGAGAGATGCATTCTCATCTGGATATAACAGGTTATTGTAAATTATTAAAACTGACCAACTTTCATTTTAGAAATGTGTTTCAGAAGTATTTTTTTTAATTAAATTGCCCTTTGTTGAGCTATTACTAGAGTACAGGGATATGTGTGTATTATCTGCATCTTTTTTCTTAGCAAAAATCTTGAATAGGTTCCAGTTTCACCATTTTTTCCATTAATTTTTACTTGACCCCGAAAAGAAAGTGTTGGTCGCTGCTCAGTCATGTTCGACTCTTTGTGACTGCATGGACTATAACCTCTGTCCATGGGATTCTCCAGGCTAGAATACTGGCATGGATTGCCATTCCCTTCTCCAGGGGATCTTCTTGACCCAGGGATGGAACCTGGTCTCCCGCATCACAGGTAGGTTCTTTACCATCTGAGCCACCAGGGAAGCCCCTTGACCCTGACAGTGTAAAAAACTTATAAGCATTAATCTTAGTGCACCTATGGATCCAGCCTTTGTTGTATATTGGGTGTTGGCACTCTGTCTTGTATAGGAGCTAATGTACAGTTTTGTAGGCTGGTCTTCACACTAAGAAGAAAAGTTATCATTTTCCTTGACCTCGAGGTTGTGCAAGCACTTTGTACTCTGGAATAGAATATTCATATCCCTGCCCCTTCCCTGAACATTCTAGACTTTAATAAAATTTATATGCAGAAGATAATGTATTAAGAAGCTGCCCAGACTTTAAACTGTTCCCAAATGGGTGCTATGGCTGGGCAACAGGTAGGAGGTAAGACTGATGGGACTGTCCCCATTTTACTGGTGAGGAACGGGGGCTCAAAGAAATTCTGAGAATTACCTAAAGTCACACAACTGGGAAGCACTAAACTCAGATCCTGAACTATCCAACACCGACCTCTCAGCTCCATTCACCTACCAAGTAGGAACAATAGCTGAATTCAACATCATCACTTAGAATGATGCAAACAACATGCAAATCAGGACATCCATGAACTCCTTAGAAAATATCAGGTGACATGTCACAAAGCATATAATAAACATTCCATAAATATTAATTCTGGGGATATTTCCCCCACAAACTGAACACACACAAGTGATCTGCCTCCTCACTCTGAAACTAAGTGTTGAGGCAGTATGTCCATGTTTTTTGTTATCTTTTCATTGTGTTTTATATAATTCTTGATAAGTTATAAAAATAGAAAATGTTACAGAGCATAATTAGGACAAATGCACATGTTCTACCACTGTGGTTGCTGACAATGACAAAGATCATGTCATGCTTATATAGACTTGTTTCTATTGGAGTGTAATTGCTTTAAAATGTTGTGATTCACAGTGAAGTGAATCAGTCGTATATATATACGTGTATTCCCTGCCTCCTGAGTCTCCCTCTCTAGGCGAGCTGAGCTCCCTGTGCTATACAGCAGCTTCCCACTAGCTGTCTATTTTACACATGGTGGTGTATATGTTAATCCTACTCTCTCTGTTTGTCCTACCCTCCCTTCCCCTCTCATGTCCACAAATCCATTCTCTGTGTCTGTGTCTTTATTCCTGCGCTGCAAATAGGCTCATCCATACCATTTTTCTAGATTCCACATATATGTGTTACTATACAATATTTGTTATTCTCTTTCTGACTTACTTCACCATGTATCAGACTCTAGGTTCATCCACATGATTAGAAATGACCCAGTTTCTTCCTTTTCACGGTTGCATATACACAGACATTTTTAGATGAACAAACAAACATTACACACAAATTTGAAATACCATTTGAGCCCCTCTCATCCACAACTTGTGTTTATTTCCTTCTCTCCCAAGAGTTAACCAGTATCACAGAAGTACAGTGTATGTACTTCTGGTCTATTCTTATGTTTATACACACATACACCTATACAGCCATGAAAAATACAGGAGAGAGAGGTGTAGAATGTGTTTAAATTTTACATAAACATTGTTACACTGCACTTACTATACAACATGTTTTTTTTCATTCAACATCATAGTTGAGAACTATCCACGTTCCTATCCATCAAAATGTATTGCTTTATACATTCTAAAAAACCATTCCTTCGCTGATGGATATGGCTACCAACTCCACTATTCTCACCTGGAGAATCCCATGGACACAAAGAACCGGTCACACTGACTAACACTTTCATTTTCACATTTACTTATAGCCAGTTAATCAGGGAGGCTCAACTCTTTCCCGTAAAATCAAGTGTCAGTAATGGAGCCATTGACCTTCATCTGTACCCCCATCGACCTTCTTGTCCCATAGCCACAGGAAGTGGAATGGTGCAGAGAGTAAAAGGAGAATATCCCTGGGCCATCCCACCAGCCTAGATTGAGAGAGACACTTCTCCTGTGCAGGTAAATAAGAGAGCTGTGGCAGGAATGACCCGTGTCACCAGCAGTTGTGTCCTGTGGGGGGCGTGGAGTTTGAGACCCCTGGACCTCTTCAGGGGAGGCCTGGCTAAGTGATTGTTCCGGACGATGAAATGGAAGCCAAGAATTCTTCATGCAGGAAGGAAGACACCACGTTGGCTTTCACCTGTTGGATCCATATGAATGGCTGGGCTCCTCAGGGCATAATGGTTCCATGAAAGATCCACCACATGTTCTCACTGATGTAAAGCTGGTTGGTGGATTGCTTTCTACAACAAGCGTGTCTCTTGTCACTCAAGAAAGATTGTGGTCAACAATCCCATTCCCCATCAGGGTCTCCTCCCCCAGGCACATGGAGGGGGGATGTCTGGGCTTCTTCTCAGAGTCACGGGCCCCACTGGGCTGTCTCTTCTGGAAGAACTGACTGGGCACATCCAGCTCTGATGGGCAATGCCAGGTCCTATCTTAGGCACCATACACTGTGGGAATGAGTTTCTCTCGGTCTCTCACAGAGAAAATGGATAGCTTCTCTTTACACATCTTGTGCTCTCTGAATAGTGTGAAGTCTGTCTCACCTCACAAGCCTCTGCTTGTATCAACTTAGAGGGTGGTGAGGAGAAAGGACCAGTTATGGAAGTTGGAATCCCTCAGTCCACCTATAGGAAGGTCCTGGATCCAAATTCAGTGGCTGCTAGACTTTAACAAGGGCTGTTTGTTCAGATATACAGGCCTGCCACAGGAACCCTTGAATGTGTGTTCTTGTGTGGACATGGGAGAGTTTCCCCCAGAATATACCTCGAGGTAAAATTCTTGGGTCATAAGCTATTCCCACACACACCTGCCTGCTTCTCTAGAAAGGAGAACCTGAGTGAATCTATAGCTAGATATCTCATCAAATCTCAGAAAGTACCCTGTCAGCCTTGAAAAGTGAAAGTGTTGGTTGCTCAATCATGTCTGACTCTTTGAGGCCCCATGGACTGTAGCCCACCAGGCTCCTCTGTCCACGGAATTCTCCAGGCAAGAATACAGGAGTGGGTTCATTCCCTTCTCCAGGATATCCTCCCAACACAGGGATCGAACACAAAGTGAAAGTGTTAGTTGCTCAGTCAACTCTGAATCAAAGGAAGCTTCATGGTGGGATTGTACTTTGATTCTATTCATTTGCTTTCACAGGTTGGAGGATAATTTTGTTGTAAAACGCCATTCGGGAACCATTCTTAAATTCAGCATGGTCAGTATCTATATAATTGATGCTTTTGAATTGTGATGTTGGAGAAGACTCTTGGAGTCCCTTGGACTGCAAGGAGATCCAACCAGTCCATCCTAAAGGAAATCAGTCCTGGGTGTTCACTGGAAGGACTGATGTTGAAGCTGAAACTCCAGTACTTTGGCCACCTGATGCGAAGAACTGACTCATTTGAAAAGACCCTGATGCTGGGAAAGATTGAGGGCAGGAGGAGAAGGGGATGACAGAGGATGAGATGATTGGATGGCATCACCGACACAGTGGACATGGGTTTGGGTGGACTCCGGGAGTTGGTGATGGACAGGGAGGCCTGTCCATCTGTTCAGCAACTGAACTGAACTGAGTGTTCTATTCAAAATCAGAATCCAGAAAATTGAAGACTGTGTGTTATTTGGGATAAATGAATGGAGAGAAAACCATACTGTTTTCAAGGATGGTTGGATATCTATATATCCCACTTCTTAGAAAACACCTGAGGTCTTCAGTCTGATCAAGCTGACAGTATCAGGTGTAAAGTGAGATATCATTAAAGCAAGTTCATGAACATAAGCTGTCAGCTCTGCCAGACCAAGATGCGGGAAATAGTCACTGATCTTCTCTACCTTTCTAATTAAAAGAAATCCTCCCAGCCCTTGAGTAATCTATATGTGTGTGCCTGCTAAGTCACTTCAGTAGTGTCCGACTCTTTGAAACTCTATGGACTATAGCCTGCCAGGCTCCTCTGTCCAAGGAATTCTCCAGGCAAATATACTGGAGTAGGTTGTCATTTTTTTCTCCAGGGGATCTTCCTGACCCACATATCAAACACACGTCTCCTGCAGGATTCTTTACCACCACCTGGGAAATCTGAATAATTTATATAATTTCTTTAAAACCTATATCCCAGCCAGAAGGAGGAAATGTCAACCCATTGCAGTATTCTTGCCTGGGAAATCCCATGGACAGAGGGCCCTGGTGGGCTACAGTACATGGAGCTGCAAAGAGTCAGACATGACTGAGTAACTGACAATACAATGGCATCTTATGCAGCAATGAAAAGGAATGAAGTACTAATACTTTCTTCAATGCTGCAACATGAAGGGACCTAGAAAACTTATGTTAAGCGAAAGAAGCCAGACAAGAAAGGCCATATTGTGTACAATTTCACTTACATGAAATGAACAGAATATGCAAATTCACAGAGACAGGAAGTAGTTTAGTTGTTACTTGGGGTGGGGTGGGATGGAGGTGGGGCGTAATGGGTTGTTGTTCAGTCTCTCATTCCTGTCCGACTCTTTGCAACCCCATGGACTTCAGCACGCCAGGCTTCCCAGTCTTCTACCATTTCCCGAAGCTTGCTCAAACTCATGTCCATTGAGTCAGTGATGCCATCCAACCACCTTATCCTCTGTTGGCCCCTTCTCCTTTTGTCTTCAATCTTTCCCAGCATCAGGGTCTTTTCCAATGAATCAGCTCTTTGCATCCAGTGACCAAAGTATTAGAGCTTCAGCTTCAGCACCAGTCCTTCCAATGTATATTCAAGACTGATTTCCTTTAGGAATGACTGGCTTGATCTCCTTGCAGTCCAAAGGACTCTCAAGAGTCTTCTCCTACACCACAATTCAAAACCATCAATTATTCAGTGCTCAGCCTTCTTTATGGTCCAATTCTCATATCCATACATGACTACTGGAAAAACCATAGCTTTGACTAGACAGACATTTGTCGGCAAAGTAATGTCTCTGCTTTTATTTTTTTTTTTTTGTCTTTCTCTGTCTTATTTATTTTATTCAACATAATATCCTCCAGATACATCCATGTTGGTACAAATAGCAAAATTTCAAATTCTTTTTTACGGCTGAGTAGTATTCCGTTGTATATATACACCACTTTTTCTTTAACCATTCATCTTTTGATGGACCCTTAGCTTCCATAACTTGGCTATTGTAAATAATGCTATAAACATTGGGATACATGTTTACTATTTTGGATTAATATATTCAGTATTTTAAAATACATATCTAAGGATAGAATTGCAGATCTGTTTTTAGTTTTTTGAGGAACCTTCATACTATTTTCTATAGTGATTACAATAATTTACATTCCCACAAATAATGAACAAGTTGTCTCTGCTTTTAAATATGCTGTCTAACACAGTTCAGTCGCTCAGTTGTGTCTGACTCTTTATGACCCCATGAACCGCAGCATGCCTGACCTCTCTGTCCATCCCCAACTCCTGGAGTTTCCCAAACTCATGTCCATTGAGTCAGTGATGCCATCCAACCATCTCATCCTCTGTTGTCTCCTTCGCCTCCTACCTTCAATCTTTCCCAACATCAGGGTCTTTTCAAATGAGTCAGCTCTTCACATCAGTGGCCAAAATACTGGAGTTTCAGCTTCAACATCAGTCCTTCCAATGAACACCCAGGACTGATTTCCTTTAGGATGGACTAGTTGGATCTCCTTGCAGTCCAAGGGACTCTCAAGAATCTTCAACACCACAGTTCAAAGCATCAATTCTTCAGCACTCAGCTTTCTTTATAGTCCAATTCTCACATCCATACATGACCACTGCAAAAACCATAGCCTTGACTAGACAGATCTTTGTTGGCAAAGTAATGTCTCTGCTTTTTAATATGCTGTCTAGGTTGGTCATAACTTTCCTTCCAAGGAATAAGCATCTTAATTTCATGGCTGCAGTCACCATCTGCAGTGATTTTTGGAGCCCCCCAAAAATAAAGTCTGACAGTTTCCACTGTTTCCCCATCTATTTGCCGTGAAATGATGGGACTGGATGCCATGATCTTAGTTTGCTGAATGTTGAGCTTTGAGCCAACTTTTTCACTCTCCTCTTTCACCTTCATCAAGGGGCTCTTTAGTTCTTCACTTTCTGCCGTAAGGGTGGTGTCATCTGCATATCTGACATTATTGATATTTCTCCCAACAATCTTGATTCCAGCTTGTGCTTCATCCAGCCCAGAGTTTCTCATGATGTACTCTGCATATAAGTTAAATAAGCTGCTGCTGCTGCTGCTGCTGCTGCTAAGTCACTTCAGTCGTGTCCGACTCTGTGTGAACCCATAGACGGCAGCCTACCAGGCTCCCCTGTCCCTGGGATTCTCCAGGCAAGAACACTGGAATGGGTTGTCATTCTCTTCTCCAATGCATGAAAGTGAAAAGTAAAAGTGAAGATGCTCAGTCGTATCAGCGACCCCATGGACTGCAGCCTTCCTACATCCATGGGATTTTCCAGGCAAGAGTACCGGAGTGGGGTGCTATTGCCTTCTCCGAGTTAAATAAGCAGGGTGACAATTTACAGCCTTGACGTACCCCTTTTTCTATTTGGAACCAGTCTGTTGTTCTACATCCAGTTCTAACTGTTGCTTCCCTACCTGTATACAGGTTTCTCAAGAGGCAGGTCAGATGGTCTGGTATTCCCATCTCTTTCAGATTTTTCCACAGTTTATTGTGATCCATGCAGTCTAGGTTGGTCATAGCTATGCTTCCAAGAAGCAAGCATCTTTTAATTTCATGATTGCAGTCACCATCTGCAGTGATTTTGGAGCCCAAGAAAATAAAGTTTGTCACTGTTTCCATTGTTTCCCCATCTATTTGCCATGAAGTGATGGGACTGGATGCCTTGATCTTTGTTTTTTGAATGTTGAGCTTTAAGCCAACTTTTTTTTTTTTTAACGTAGTTGAGGAATTTAATAAAATTTCCCAGTAATTGATAGACCAACATAATTGACAGTTTAAATCAAATGGGCATATAGGTAACACTGCATCTAACAACCACAAAATTCAACAGTTTCAAGGGAGTAACATGTTCTCTGATCACAATGGAATTAAATTAAAAATCTATACCTAAAAAGTATAGAAAGAAGCCGTATTTTTGGAAATTGTAAAACATTTCTGAATAACATAGGTCAAAGGAGAAATTATACTAGTAATTTGAAAATATTTTGAACTGAATATAGCAATATAACAAATATATTGAATACTGCATATTAAGCCAACTTTTTCATTCTCCTCTTTCACCTTCATCAAGAGGCTCTTTAGTTCCTCTTCACTTTCTGCCATAAGGGTGGTATCATCTGCATATCTGAGGTTATTGATATTTCTCCCTGCAATCTTGATTCCAGCTTGTGCTTCATCCAGCCTGGCATTTCACATAATGTGCTCTACATAGAAGTTAAATAAGCAGGGTGACAATATACAGCCTTGATGTACTCCTTTCCCAATTTGGAACCAGTCTGTTGTTCCATGTCTGATTCTAGCTATTGCTTCTTGACCTGCATACAGGTTTCTCAGGAGGCAGGTAAGGTGGTCTGGTATTCCCATCACTTGAAGAATTTTCTACAGTTTGTTGTGATCCACACAGTCAAAGCAGTCAAAGGTTTTAGCATAGTCAATGAAACAGAAGTAGATATTTTTCTGGAATTGTCTTGCTTTTTCGATGAGCCAACAGATGTTGGCAATTTGATCTCTGGTTCCTCTGCCTTTTCTAAATCCAGCTTTAACATCTGTAAGTTCTCGGTTCACATACTTTTGAAGACTAGCTTGGAGAATTTTGAGCATTAATTTGCTAGCATGTAAGATGAGTGCAATTGTGCAGTAGTTTGAACATTCTTTGGCATTGCCTTTCTTTGGGTTTGGAATGAAAACTGACCTTTTCCCATAGTGGGAAGTGACTGTTAATGGGTGTGAGGCATTAGCAGTCACTTCCCATGTGGATGATGAAAATGTTTTGGAATTAATGTGATGACTGTACAACCTTGTGAATGCATTAACACCCATAACAGTATGCTTTTAAACAGTGGATTTGATGGTGTGTGAACTGAATCACAATCAAAACCAAGAACTTGCTCTGGTTCACAATGTTCTTATAGAAAATAGGAATTAAAACAGTGTGGTGTTGGCTCAGGAATGGACTGAGGGAAGTTTGCCTCAGTGGACTAACACATACACAAAAAATCTAATTCCCATGCTGAAGAGCAAAACTGAAGCATTCTTATTCTGTAGGTTTGCTTTTTAATAGCCCAGAAAAGCTGATTTGAGTCAATGGTGCTTCCAGTCATTCGGGCGCAGAAACACATGAGAGAAAAGGCCAGTCTAGGGCACTCACAGATTCGAATCATCAGCTCTCAGGGGCCTGCTCTGGATAAGTGTTCCTCCACTAATGAAACTGGCTTCTTGCCATTTCATTTAGCTTTTATCCAAAAAGCTGTTCAGTAATTGCCAGTGAAGGGAGAACAAAGACATAATAATAATAACCATGCCAAAGAAAAATGACTGTGTTAAACTTTTTTTTTAATGGTGATTTGAAACAAGATTTCCACTGGAACATTCTCAGCCCACTTCCTCACCTTTCTTATCTGCTTCATGCTTGTCTCTCTCCTACCTGCCCTATTATTAGCTCTTTTGGGTTGATTCAGATTATGAAAATTCCCTCTATGTAGACATTTTTTTAATTTAAAATAACTTTTTTCATTTTATTGGAGTATAATTGCTTTACAATGTTATCTTCTGCTGTACAGCATAGTGAGTCAGCCAACCTCTCTTAAGCATCCCCCCTTCTTCCTCCCATCCCACCCCTCTAGATCATTAGAGAGCACCAAGCTGAGCTCCCAGTGCTATGCAGCAGCTTCCCATTAGCTGTCTATTCTACACATGTCTGTGTGTGTGTGTATACATATATGTCAATGCTACTCTCCCTATTCATCCCACCCTCTCCTTCCACAGACTCTATGTCCACACGTCCATTCTCTATGTCTTCATCTCTATTCCTGCCCTGGAACTAGGTTCATCTGTACCATTTCTCTAAATTCCATGTATATGCATTAATATATGGTATTTGTTTTTCTCTGACTTACTTCACTCTATGAAACACTCTAGGTCCATACACATGTCTGCAAATGACCCAATTTCATCCTTTATAAGGCTGAGTAATATTCTATTGTGTATATGTACTACAACTTATATATCCATTCACCTGTCAGTGGACACCTAGGTTGCTTCCATGTCCTGGCTACTGTAAATAGCACTGCAATGAACATTGGGTACTTCTGTCTTTTTGAATTATGGTTTTCTCTCAGCCAGTTAGTGAGATTGCTGAGTCATATGGTAAATCTATTTTTAGTTTTTTTAAGGAGCCTCCATACTGTTCTCCATAGTGGCTGTATAAATTTTTGAATATATCTGGTGATGTTAATCACAGTTAATCAGGGATATGGGTGCAGTTTGTTGTTGCTGTTCAGTCACCAAGTCACATCCAACTTTTTGTAATCCCATGGACTGAAGCATACCAGGCTCTTCTGTCCACTGTCTCCTTGCTCAAACTCATGTCCATTGAGTCAGTAATGCCATCCAACCATCTCATCTTCTGTTGTCCCCTTCTCCTCCTGCCCTCAGTCTTTCTCAGTAGCAGGGTCTTTTCCCGTGAGTCAGCTCTTCACATCAGGTAACCAAAGTATTGAAGCTTCAGCTTCAGCATCAGTGCTTCCAATGAATATTCAGGGTTGATTTCCTTTAAGATTGACTGGTTTGATCTCCTTGCAGTCCAATGGATGCTTAAGAGTCTTCTCCAGCACCACTGTTCGAAAACATCAGTTCTTCAGTGCTCAGCCTTCTTTATGGTCCAACTCTCATATCCATACATGACAACTGGAAAAACCATAATTTTGACTCTACAGACTTTTGTCAGCAAAGTGATACCACCAAACTTGCACCAGAAAAACAAATGGATGATAAAACTTTACGTATTTCTAATATAGCCTTTGGGTGAGTTGGGTGTTGACAGCTTTGAATTCACACTTATCTGCTGATCAATAGATGTTTCCATCTTGCCTGCTCTGTCTTCCCCCACACACCTTCACTGAGAAGGTGGGTGCCTCTAGACATCTCTCTAGGCTTACCCAAGGCACCTCAATTAAAGACAATGAGGATGATCTTCAGGTTAGACTCAGACTTTCCCAACAAATGCATGCTTGCTCCCCCAAACAAAAACAAAGTGTAAAAAAAATAACTGTGGATATTTGTATGCTGCTAAGTCGCACAGTCCAACTCTGTGCAACCCCATAGATGGCAGCCCACCAGGCTCTCCGTCCCTGGGATTCTCCAGGCAAGAACACTGGAGTGGGTTGCCATTTCCTTCTCCAATGCATGAAAGGGAAAAGTGAAAGTGAAGTCGCTCAGCCGTGTCCGACTCCTAGGGACCCCATGGACTGCAGCCTACCAGGCCCCTCCGTCCATGGGATTTTCCAGGCAAGAGTACTGGAGTGGGGTACCATTGCCTTCTCCAGGATATTTGTATACATATAGCCAATTCACTTTGTTGCACAGCAGAAACTAATACAATATTGTAAAGCAACTATCCTCCAATAAAAAAATAATAATAATTTTGTATAAAAGAAAAAAGGCACTATATTTCAGAGGATAATTGTAGAGTTGTTTCAATGGTAACCTCAGAGGAAAAAGAAAGGAAAAGCACTCAGGAAAGTATTAGCTTGTATCACTAATGTGATGTGACAAGACAGCAGATATAGACCGAGAGAATGAAGGACTGGAAGGGGTTGTTAAAATCTGGAGGCAGACAGAACGACAGAGGACTTGAAAAAGCAGAAAAGGAAAACAGTTCCTCTTCCTGCCTCTGTGGCCTCTCCTGCCCATCTCTGTGTCTTTCTCAGTTTATTCAATGTTTTTTCAGCTTGAGCAGATTTTTTTTTTCACTGCCATATGTACAGTGGCTGTAAGAGAATTTGCAGGTTTTAGGCAAAAGAAAGTACTCATTCCCGGTGAAATTTTTGGATATTTTATAGAAAATCCCCCCAGCCCTGAAAACTATATTTGAGCTATTTAAGGTATTTTATGCATTCCATGTCTGTGTTGTTTAAAAAAAAAAAAAGAAAAAAGAAAAGCCCTTTTTCCCTTTTGTGGCTCCCTGAAAAAGTTTGTATTTTACATTAAATTTGCTTAACAAGTTTTTCTGTCTCTGTGGATGCTTTCAATAGCTCTAACAAAATGAAAAAAGAAAAGGCAATTTGAGGGAAGAACTTGAACAAAACAGGATTGAGAATATTTGTTTAATTGTTCAGATAATGCACAATGCCTTCAAAATTCCAAGATGAGATTCTAATTAAAAGGACCTTATAGAAGCATATTAAATACTTTTCTAGATGTATACATGTAAGTGTAGTAAGTTGCTTCAGTTGAGTCCGACTCTGTGACCCCACAGACGGCAGCCCACCAGGCTCCCCCATCCCTGGGAGTCTCCAGGTAAGAACACTGGAGTGGGTTGCCATTTCCTTCTCCAATGCATGAAAGTGAAAGTGAAGACGCTCAGTCGTGTCCCTCTCTCAGCGACCCCATGGACTGCAGCCCACCAGGCTCCTCTGTCCATGGGATTTTCCAGGCAAGAGTACTGGAGTGGATTACTCTTTCCTTCTTCAGGGGATCTTCTGGACCCAAGGATCAAACCCACAACTCTTGTATTTCCTGCACTGGCGGGTGGATTCTTTACTACTGCTCCACCTGGGAAGCCTTCTAGATATACAAAGACAGACAAAGCAGAAAAACCTTCATTTGCCCTTCCAATGTCTATAGTTGCTAAAGGCTCAAAAAAAAAAATTCTTTAAATGCAACTGTTGCTGGTCTAGAGTAACAATTTAGCTGTCAAGTAAAGAATAAATGCTTTCCATCCAAGGATCATGTTACAGCTCACAGACCCCACTAGAAGAGAATAATACCAAGAATAACTGCAGGATAACCCGCATTTCCCAAGTCCATAAATAATGCAGTAAGAGAGCATATTTGAAGAAGGAATTTATCGGCCATGGCTTCATCCATATGCAGTGGTGGGAATGTCATTCTGACTATTTTGCCTGGGGGGCATTTATATTCTGCTTAATGATTTACATACTGATGAGACTGAGAGAATCTAGAACTGTGTTCTCAGGCTTCACTTTTGCAACAGCGTACAGATGGCATATATGTACTTGAAACATAGTTAATAAATCAGAACTAAAGAATCTTGAAGCCACATAAAACATGCCCACTAAAAGCGAAACTAGGCTCTCTTTCAACTTATTTTATTTGTATAAGATGATAAACAACCAAAAGGATGCCATTTATCTCTTGGAACAGGAATGTAATGGGTCTCACACTTAACAGAATACTCAATATAAATTGATGGAAAAAGAATAAAAATCTATCAGTGAGGCCAGATGCTTTCATAATACATCTCTGTTTGATAGACCCAGGTGCAAAAGGATGGGGTAAAAAAAGGCAAGCCTTGCAAAAATGAAAACCTATATCCACAACATTCAGATCTTAGTTCTTTTTGCAAGTGGATTCTCAAACTTCCAGGCCATGCACCTCCATCCACTGCCCCTGCAATTCAGTTCAGTTCAGTCACTCAGTTGTGTATGATTCTTTGCAAGCCTGTGAACTGCAGCAAGCCAGGCTTCCCTGACCATCACCAACTCCCAGAGCTTGCTCAAATTCATGTCCATTGAGTTCGTGATGCCATCCAACCATCTCATCTTCTGTGGTCCCCTTCTTCTCCTGCCTTCAATCCTTCCCAGCATGAGGATCTTTTCCAGTGAGTCAGTTCTTTGCAATAGCTGGCCAAAGGAAAGCAGCTTCAGCTTCAGCATCAGTCCTTCCAATGAATATTCAGGACTGATTTCCTTTAGGATCGACTGGTTTGATCTCCTTGATGTCCAAGGATCTCACAAGAGTCTTCTCTAGCACCGCATTTCAAAAGAATCAGTTCTTCGGAACTCAGCCTTTATGGAACTTTATGGTCCAAATCTCACAACTATACATGACTACTGGAAAAACCATTGCTTTGACTAATGGACCTTTGCCAGTAAGTAATGTCTCTGCTTTTTAATATGCTGTGGGTTGAGCTTTTCTGTTAGCTGGGACTTCCCTATAGCTCAGATGGTAAAGAATCTGCCTGCAGTACAGGAGATCCAGGTTCAATCCCTGGGTCAGGAAGATCCCCTGGAGAAGGAAAGAGCAATTTGCTTCAGTATTCTTGCCTGGAGAATCCCTTGGACAGAGGAACCTGGCGGGCCACAGTCCATGGAGTCACAAAGAGTCAGACACAACTAAGTGACTAACACATACACACATGGGTTGGTCATAGCTTTTCTTCCAAGGAGCAAGCATCTTTTAACTTCATGGCTGCAATCACCATCTGGAGTGCTTTTGGAGCCCAAGAAAATAAGTCTGTCACTGTTTCCATTGTTTCCCCACAATTTGCCATGAAGTGATGGGACCAGATGCCATGATCTTAGTTTTCTGAATGTTGAGTTTCAAGCCAGCTTTTTCACTCCCCTCTTTCACTTTGATCAAGACGCTCTTTAGTTCCTCTTCACTTTCTGCCATAATGGTGCTGTCATCTGCATATCTGAGGTTATTGATATTTCTCCTGGCAATCTTGATTCCAGCTTATGATTCAGACAACCCCGTATTTCACATGATGTACTCTGCATATAAGTTAAACAAAAGGGTGACGATATACAGCCTTGACATACTCCTTTCCCAATTTGGAACCAGTCCACTGTTCTATGTCCAGTTCTAACTGTTGCTTCTTGACCCACATACAGATTTCACAGGAGGCAGGTAAGACAGTTTGGTAATCCCATCTCTTTATGTATTTTCCACAGCTTGTTGTGATCCATACAGTCAAAGACTTTAGTGTAGTCAATGAAGCAAAAGTAGATGTTTTTCTGAAATTCTCTTGCTTTTTTGATGATCCAATGGATCTTGGCAGTTTGATCTCTGGTTCCTGTGCTTTGAACATCCAGTTTGAACATCTGGAAGTTCTTGGTTCACGTACTGTTGAAGAATTTTCAAGAGGCTGTTTGGAGAATTTGGGGCATTACTTTGCTAGCATGTGAGATGAGTGCAATTGTGAAGTAGTTTGAACATTCTTTGGCATTGTCTTTCTTTGGGATTGGAATAAAAACTGAACTTTTCCAGTCCTGTGGCCACTGCTGAGTTTTCCAAATTTGCTGCCATGTTGAGTGTAGCACTTTCACAGCATCACATTTTAGGATTTGAAATAGCTCACCTGGAATTCCATCACCTCCACTAGCTTTGTTCACAGTAATGCTCCCTAAGGCCCACTTGACTTCACATTCCAGGATGTCTGGGTCTAGATGAGTGATCTTACCATTGTGGTTATCTGGGTTGTGAAGATCTTTTTTGTACAGTTCTTCTGTGTATTCTTGCCACCTCTTCTTAATATCTTCTGCTTCTGTTAGGTCCAAACCATTTCTGTCCTTTTTTGAGCCCAACTTTGCATGAAATGTTCCCTTGGTATCTTTAATTTCCTTGAAGTGATCTCTAGTCTTTCCCATTGTGTTGTTTTCCTCTATTTCTTTGTATTGATCACTTAGGAAGACTTTCTTATCTCTCCTTTCTATTCTCTAGAACTCTGCATTCAGATGGATATATCTTTCCTTTTCTCCTTTGCCTTTCACTTCTCTTCTCCTCAGCTATTTATAAGACCTTCTCAGACAACTGTTTTGCCTTTTTGCCTTTCTTCTTCCTGGGGATGGTCTTGATCACTGCCTCCTGTACAGTGTTACAAACCTCCATTCATAGTTCTTCAGGCACTCTTCTTATGTATCAGATCGAATCCTTTGGATCTATTTGTCATTTCCATTGTATAATCCTAAGGGATTCCCCTGAATGGCCTAGTGCTTTTCCCTACTTTCTTCAATTTAAGTCTGAATTTGGCAATAGGGAGTTCATGACCTGAGCCACAGTCAGCTCCTGGTCTTGTTTTGGCTGAATGTATAGAGCTTTTCCATCTTCAGCTGCAAAGAATATAATCAATCTGATTTCATTAGTGACTATCTGATGATGTCCTTGTGTAGGAGTCATCTTTTGTGTTGTTGGAAGAGTGTGTTTGTTATGACCAGTGCATTCTCTTGGCAAAACTCTGTTAGCCTTTGCCCTGCTTCATTTTGTACTCCAAAGTCAAACTTGCCTGTTACTCAAGGTATCTCTTGACTTTCTACTTTCACATTCCAGTCCCCTATGACAAAAAGGACATCTTTTTTGATTGTTAGTTCTAGGTGGTCTTGTAAGTCTCCATAGAACTGTTCAACTTCAGCTTCTTCACCATTACTGGTTGGGGCATAAACTTGGATTGCTGTGATATTGAATAGCTTGCCATGGAAACCAACAGAGATCATTCTATTGTTTTTGAGATTGTACCCATGTACTGCATTTTGGACTCTCTTTTTGACTATGAGGGCTACTGCATTTCTTCTAAGGGATTCTTGCCCACAGTAATAGATATAATGTTCATCTGAATTACATTCGCCCATTCCAGTCCATTTTAGTTCACTGATTCCTAAAATGTCGATGTTCACTCTTGCCATCTCCTATTTGACCACTTCTAACTTACCTTGATTCATGGACTTAACATTCCAGGTACCTGTGCAATATTGTTCTTTACCACATTGGACTTTACTTCCATCACCAGTCACACCCACAACTGGACAATTTTTGCTTGGCTCAGTCTCTTCATTCTTTCTGGACTTATTTCTCCACTCTTCTCCAGTAGCATATTGGGCACCTAACGACCTGGGGAGTTCATCCTTCAGTGTCATTACTATTTGCCTTTTCATACTATTCATGAGGTTCTCAAGGCAAGAATACTGAAGTGATTTGCTATTCCCTTCTCCAGTCGACCCCATTTTGTCAGAACACCACTCTGACCTGTCTGTCTCGGGTGGCGATACACGGCATGGCTCATAGTTTCACTGAGTTAGACAAGGCTGTTATTCAAGTGATCAGTTTGTTTCAGTTCAATTCAGTTCAGTCGTTCAGTCATGTTCGACTCTTTGCGACCTCATGAATCGCAGCATGCCAGGCCTCCGTGTCCATCACCAACTCCCGGGGTTCACTCAGACTCACGTCCATCGAGTCAGTGATGCCATCCAGCCATCTCATCCTCTGTAGTCCCCTTCTCCTCCTGACCCCAATCCCTCCCAGCATCAGAGTCTTTTCCAATGAGTCAACTCTTCACATGAGGTGGCCAAAGGATTGGAGTTTCAGCTTTAGCATCATTCCTTCCATAGAAATCCCAGGGCTGATCTCCTTCAGAATAGACTGGTTGGATCTCCTTGCAGTCCAAAGGGACTCTCAAGAGTCTTCTCCAACACCACACTTCAAAAGCATCAATTCTTCAGTGCTCAGCTTTCTTCACAGTCCAACTCTCATATCCATACATGACCACTGGAAAAACCATAGCCTTGACTAGACGGACCTTTGTTGGCAAAGTAATGTCTCTGCTTTTCAATATGCTATCTAGGTTGGTCATAACTTTTCTTCCAAGGAGTAAGCACCATTTAATTTCATGGCTGCAGTTACCATCAGCAGTGATTTTGGAGCCCCCCAAAAATAAAGTCTGATACTGTTTCCACTGTTTCCCCATCTATTTTCCATGAAGTGATGGGACCAGATGTCATGATTTTTGTTTTCTGAATGTTGAGCTTTAAGCCAACTTTTTCACTCTCCACTTTCACTTTCATCAAGAGGCTTTTTAGTTCCTCTTCACTTTCTGCAACAAGGGTGGTGTCATCTTCATATCTGAGGTTATTGATATTTCTCCCAGCAATCTTGATTCCAGCTTGTGCTTCTTCCAGCCCAGCATTTCTCATGATGTACTCTGCATATAAGTTAAATAAGCAGGGTGACAATATACAGCCTTGATGTACTCCTTTTCCTATTTGCAACCAGTCTGTTGTTCCATGTCCAGTTCTAACTGTTGCTTTCTGACCTACATATAGGTTTCTCAAGAGGCAGGTCAGGTGGTCTGGTATTCCCATCCCTTTCAGAATTTTCCACAGTTTATTGTGATCCACACAGTCAAAGGCTTTGGCATAGTCAATAAAGCAGAAATCAGTGTTTTTCTGGAACTCTCTTGCTTTTTCAATGATCCAGCAGATGTTGGCAATTTGATCTCTGGTTCCGGCTTGAACATCTGGAAGTTCACAGTTCATGTATTGCTGAAGCCTGGATTGGAGAATTTTGAGCATTACTTTACTAGCATGTGAGATGAGTGTAATTGTGCAGTAGTTTGAGCATTCTTTGGCATTACATTTCTTTGGGATTGGAATGAAAACTGACCTTTTCCAGTCCTGTGGCCACTGCTGAGTTTTCCAAATTTGCTGGCATGTTGAGTGCAGCACTTTCACAGCATCATCTTTCAGGATTTGAAATAGCTCAACTGGAATTCCATCACTTCCACTAGCTTTTTTGTAGTGATGCTTTCTAAGGCCCACTTGACTTCACATTCCAGGATGTCTGGCTCTAGGTGAGTGATCACACCATCATAATTATCTTGGTCATGAAGATCTTTTTTGTACAGTTCTTCTGTGTATTCCTGCCACCTCTTCTTAATATCTTCTGCTTCTGTTAGGTCCATACCATTTCTGTCCTTTATTGAGCCCATCCTTGCATGAAATATTCCCTTGGTATCTCTAATTTTCTTGAAGAGATCTCTAGTTTTTCCCATTCTGTTGTTTTCCTCTATGTCTTTGCATTGATTGCTGAGGAAGGCTTTCTTATCTCTTCTTGCTATTCTTTGGAACTCTGCATTCAGATGCTTATATTTTTCCTTTTCTCCTTTGCTTTTCACTTCTCTTCTTTTCACAGCTATTTGTAAGGCCTTCTCATACAGCCATTTTTCTTTTTTGAATTTCTTTTCCATGGGGATGGTCTTGATCCCTGTCTCCTGTACAATGTCACGAACCTCCAACCATAGTCATCAGGCACTCTATCTATCAGATCTAGTCCCTTAAATCTCTTTCTCACTTCCACTGTATAATCATAAGGGATTTGATTTAGGTCATACTTGAATGGTCTAGTGGTTTTCCCTACTTTCTTCAATTTAAGTCTGAATCTGGCAACACGGAGTTCATGATCTGAGCCACAGTCAGCTCCTGGTCTTGTTTTTGTTGACTGTATAGAACTTCTCCCTCTTTGGCTGCAAAGAATATAATCAATCTGATTTTGGTGTTGACCATCTGGTGATGTCCATGTGTAGAGTCTTCTCTTGTGTTGTTGGAAGAGGGTGTTTGCTATGACCAGTGCTTTTTCTTGGCAAAACTCTATTAGTCTTTGCCCTGCTTCGTTCCGTATTCCAAGGCCAAATTTGCCTGTTACTCCAGGTGTTTCTTGACTTCCTACTTTTGCATTCCAGTCCCCTATAATGAAAAGGACATTTTTGGGGGGTGTTAGTTCTAAAAGGTCTTGTAGGTCTTCAAAGAACCGTTCAACTTCAGCTTCTTCAGTGTTACTGGTTGGGGTGTAGACTTGGATTACTGTGATATTGAATGGTTTGCCTTGGAAATGAGCAGAGATCATTCTGTCGTTTTTGAGATTGCATCAAGTACTGCATTTCAGTTTTAGTTTTCTGTAATTGTGGTTTCCATTCTGTCTGAGTTCCATGGATAAGGATAAGAGGCTTGTGGAAGCTTCCTGATGGGAGGGACTAGTTGTGGGGGAATCTGGGTCTTCCTCTGATGGGCGGAGCCTTGCTCAGTAAAACTGCAATCCAATTTTCTATTGATGGGTGGGGCTGTGTTCCATCCTTGTAATTTGGCCACTTAACCTTACATATCAACTACTCTGTGGCCATGTATCCTCCTTGTTAATAATAAAAAATCTGGTGTCTCAAAATGATTGCTAACTTATCTCAAGTAGTTTAAAGTTCTAGCAAAACGAGACACATAGCATTCCCATAAAAAAAATAGAGGGAATAAATTCTATGTTTATTTCTTGAGAATACCCAAGAAATGAATTATTTTAATGAAATGTAAAGTATCAATAAAACAGAGTAGAATTTACATGTTTAACACATGCCCCCATCCTTTTTCTCTTTCTGGAAAATAGGTGCTCACTGTATGAGAAAGGATAATTCCTTTTTAGAATTAAAAGAAGTTGATTAATATACACATACCACTTGGGCTTCCGAGTTGGGACTAGTGGGAAAGAATCCACCTGCCAATGCAGGAGAGTTAAGAGATGCAGGTTCGATCCATGGGTCATGAAGATCCCCTGGAGAAGGAAATGGCAATCCACGCCAATATCCTTGCCTGAAAAATCCCATGAGCCAAGGAGCCTGGTGGGGCTAAGATTCATAGGGTTGTGAGAGGTTGTTGCTGGACCACGAAAGACACCAGGATTCTTGGCCTCTGGAGGAGAAGAATTCAATCCGGGGCCAGGGACAAGGCTTGATTGCTCAGAGCTTTTGTGTAATAAAGTTTTATTAAAGTATAAAAGGGATAGAAAAAGCTTCTGACATAGACATCAGAAGGGGGCAGAAAGAGTGCCCCCTCACTAGTGTTAGCAATGGAGTTTTATACTTTTAATTAGTTATTACAATGAATCAAAAGAACGACTGGAGGTTGTAAAGACACTCCCATAATTTACATTTTAAGATAACAGGATTAGCCAGAAAGTTTTTTCCCAAAAACTGCCCTCAAGCAGGATACATTATTGTTATACAATCTTAAGGAATGCAGAGGGAAAAAAAGTTTGTCCTTTCCTCCTCCTTGAGAATGCTAGACCCCTATCTCCTCCTCAAGAAGTGCAGACCCCTCTCTCCTTGGGGACCCCCAGACTTCTTATCAACCTGCCTATGAATTGACTCTCTCAGTTGCAAAGAATCAGACATGACTGAAAGCACTTAGCCCGCACGCACACACACACACACACACACCACTATATATAAGACAGATAACCAGAAAGGAACTACCATATAGCATAGGGAACTCGACCTGATAGTCTGTGATAACCTGTGTGAGAAAAAATTCTGAAAAAAAAGAAAAAAAAAATGAACATATATAACTGAAGAGTCCTTGCAGAAGAAAATGGAGACCTGCTCCAGTATTCTTGCCTGGGAAATCTTGTGGACAGAGGAGCCTGACAGATTATAGTCCGCAGCACCACAAAGAGTTGGACATGACTTAGTAACTAAAGAGTAAATAACTGAATCACTTTGCTGTGTGCCTGAAACACAACATTGCAAATCAACTATACTCCAATAAAATTTTAGAAACAAAAGTAAAAGGGAATTATTAAAAAGCATAAATTCATTTTTGGAGTTAAAGGTCTTTCCTAATATTTACTCATTTAGTCAATGGCGTTTAATATTTATAAAGCACAATACTAGAGTTGGAAGCATGTAAAAACGAGAGAGGTGTGAGCTGTTCTAAGGGAGGTCACTACTAACTGGGAGGAAGAGATAAACAATTACGTGCATGCACACTGGGATGGAATAAGTAGAGTAAGAAAAATACTCAAGAGCCATGCACTTCTTGGAGGAAGCACAGACTCCTTCAAGGGTCAGCATCCTTTCTGGGCCACAAGTTCTACAAAAAGCACAGGGTAGATGTCTTAGTCTGTTCAGGCTGCTATGACAAAAAGTACCCTAGACTGAAAGTCATATTTTTTTAAACTGGGGTATAGGTGCTTCACAATGTCGTGTTATTCATTTCTACTGTAGAGCAGAGTGAATATGCTATACGTGTACATATGTGCATGCGTGGGTGCTGAGTAGCTTCAGTCATGCCTGACTCTATGGACTGTAGCCCACCAGGCTCCTCTGTCCATGGGATTCTCCAGACAAAAATACTGGATCGGATTGCCATGCCCTCCTCCTGGGGATCTTCCTGATCCAGGGATTGAACCTGCATCACCTACGTCTCCTTCATTGTCAGGCGGGCTGTTTACCACTAGTGCCATCTGGGAAGCCCCATATGTATACATATATCCCCTCTTTCTTAAGATTCCCTCCCCACCGAGGTCACCACAGAACATTGAGTAGAGTTCCCTGTGCTACACAGTAGGTCCTCATTAGTTACCTATTTTACATGTAGTATCAATAATGGATACATGCCAGTCCCCACATTGGGATAGACTGCAAAGCTTAAACAGTAGGCGTTTCTCTCTCACAGTTCTGGGGGTTGGCAGTCCTAACAACAGATTCCGTGTCTGGTGAGAGCCTGCTTCCTAGTTCACAGATAGCTGTCTTGTCACTGTGTCCTCACATGGAAGAAGGGGTGAGGGCGCTGTCTTGAGTCTCTTTAATAAAGGCACAAATCCTATTCATGAGGGATCTACCCTCATGACCTCATCCCCTCCCAAAGGCCCCATTTCCAAATATCACAGGGTTGGGTTTCAACTTACAAATTAGGGGAGGGACACACTCACTCTGGGCTTCCCAGGGGGAACCAGTGGTAAAGAATCCACATGTCCAATGCAGGAGACACAGATTCAATCCCTGGCTTGGGAAGAGCCCCTGGAGGAGGAAATGGCACCCACTCCAGTGTTCTCACCTGGAGAATCCCATGGACAGAGGAGGCTGGCAGGCTGCAGTCCATGGGGTCACAAGGAGTCCATTACAACTGAAATAACTTAGCACACAGGCTTACTGCCTGCAGCAGTAGAGTGACTCGTGCATGGGGCCAGTCAATACTATCACCTGACTAGGGGACAGACTCCAAGGAGGACAGAAGTGATGGATAAAACTAGAGCCAATAGTTGGGCTCATTTACTGGACAGCTGACTAAAGAGTTTATATTTAATGATATAATAGGGTTGCTGGAATTAGCTAATGAAAACACAGGACACCCAGTTAAATTTGAATTTCAGGGAAATCTTTTTTTTAACTGTAAGTAGGTCCCATGCAACTAGGAAGTTCACCTATAACTTGGAATCCTGCCGTGTATCTGACAGCCCTGTAATACAGGCAATGGGGAGCCACTGAGGGTTGTAGAGTGGGGGAGTAGCAAACAAACAATTGAGATGGTGATTCAGAAAGACTGTTGTGAAACCACCAATGTGCTGCTCTAAAGTAAGAAGATACTTCAGGAAAGAAGAAAAGCAGTTTGAACTCAAGTGGCTGTGGTGAAATCAAAGTTGAGGGAATTCTGAAAGAAGAGGGAACAGGACCTAGCAGCTGAGAAATGTAAGGTGTAAGGGGACCCGTGAGCTCACAAGGACCACTGGTATTCAAGCCTGGGTGCTTGGAGATCTCAAAGTCATTGGCAGAAAGGCATCATGAAGGTGATACAGAAAATGTGAGTGGAAAGATAACAAGGTCTACTGATGACATTTTAAGCTGCAGGATCTGGAAAACACTTGAAGGACAGCTGTCCCAGGGCTTGGGAGAAATGTCAAAGCAAAGACAGCAATGTGAGACTGAGTGGCTTAAAGATGAGACAGAGCCAAAGGTCCTTTTGGCTTTCTGTCTTTATATTTAGCTTCTCCGTGACATGATGCTGATTCATTTTAGGAAAAAAAAAAAAAAAGAAGTTTACACCACAATCTGTCCTTGTATTTCTTTTTTAAAAAAATTATTAACTATGGTTGGATTGACCATGCTGTGTTAATTTCTGCTATGCAAAAAAGTGACTCAGTTATGCCTATATTCTTTTTCATTTTCTTTTCCATTATGGTTTATCTCAGATAGTGAATATGATTCCCTATGCTGTACAGTAGGGCAATTTTGTATACAGTAATTTGCATCTGCTAATGCCCAAATTCCCAGTCCTTCCCTACCCCACTCTCCTGTGCTTGTATTTATGGTAATAAAACAGCATTGCTGATATTTTCCAGGTGACTTGGGAGCAATGTTATAAGAAGGAACACTGAGCTTTTGGGATGGACAACCTGGGATTCCAATCCTGACTTTTCCCCCAGATTGTGTGACTTCTTACTCCATTCATTATTTAGCTTCTCTGACTCTCAGTTTTCTTACATGCCTAATATATACTCAAGAAGTTATAATAAGGAATAAATGGGGTTTTATAGACAAAAGATTGATTAAATATAACTCTGCCACATATTCATGGCTCAATGAATGATGGTTACTACTTTTATTGCTATTGAGGTTTTTCCTTCAATTATCAATAGTAATCAATAAAAACCTAACCATACTTCAAAGTTTAGGTTTGAAGAACTACTTACACTTGATATACTGTACTTATAAAATTATTTACTCTGCTAAGAAAAGTCAGTCTCTGCCATCAGGAAGATTCCATAAGTCTCTTATCCTTACCAGAGGGCATACAGAATGAAAGCCACAATTACAGAAAACTAATCAAACTGATCATATGGGCCACAGCCTTGTCTAACTCAATGAAACTATGAGCCATGCTGTGTAGGGCCACCCAAGACGGACATGTCATGGTGGAAAGTTCTAACAAACCAAGGTCCACTGGAGATGGAATGGCAGATTACTTCAGTATTCTTGCATTGAGAACCCTATGAACAATATGAAAAGACAAAAAGATATGATACTGAAGTATGGACTCCCAGGTCATTAGGTGCCCAATATGCTACTGGAGAAGAGTGGAGAAGCAACTCGAGAAAGAATGAACAGATGGTGCCAAAGCAAAAACAACACCCAGTTGTGAATGGGACTGGTGAAGGAAGCAGGGTTCGATGCTGTAAAGAGCAATATTGCATAGGAACCTGGAATGTTAGGTCCATGGATCAAGGCAAACTGGAAGTGATCAAACAGGAGATGGCAAGAGTGAATATCGACATTTTAGGAATCAGCGAACTAAAATGGACTGGAATGGGCTAACTTAACTCAGATGACCATTATATCTACTACTGTGGGCAAGAATCCCTTAGAAGAAATGGAGTAGCCCTCATAGTGAAAAAGAGTGTCCAAAATGCAGTACATGGGTACAATCTCAAAAACAACAGAATGATCTCTCTTGGTTTCCAAGGCAAACCATTCAACATCACAGTAATCCAAGTCTATGCCCCAACCAGTAACACTGAAGAAGCTGAAGTTGAATGGTTCTATGAAGACCAACAAGACCTTCTAGAACTAACACCCAAAAAAAGATGTCCTTTTCATTATAGGGGACTGGAATGCAAAAGTAGGAAGTCAAGAAACCCCTGGAGTAACAGGCAAATTTGGCCTTGGAATATGGAATGAAGCAGGGCAAAGGCTAATAGAGTTCTGCCAAGAGAACACACTGGTCATAGCAAACACCCTCTTCCAACAACATAAGAGAAGACTCTACACATGGACATCACCAGATGGTCAACACCGATATCAGGTTGATTATATTCTATGTAGCCAAAGATGGAGAAGCTCTATAAAGTCAGCAAAAACAAGACGGAGCTGACTGTGGCTCAGATCAAGAATTCCTTTTTGCCAAATTCAGACTTAAATTGAAGAAAGTAGGGAAAACCACTACATCATTCAGGTATGGCCTAAATCAAATCCCTTATGATTATACCATGGAAGTGACAAATAGATTCAAGGGATTAGATCTGATAGACAGAGTGCCTGAAGAACTATGGACGGAGGTTCATGACTTTGTACAGGAGGCAGTGCTCAAGACCATCCCCCAAAAAAGAAATGCACAAAGGCAAAATTGTTGTATGAGGAGACCTTACAAATAGTTGAGAAAAGAAGAAAAGCAAAAGGAAAAGGATAAAGGAAAGATATACCCATTTGGATGCAGAGTTCCAAAGAATAGCAAGGAGAGATAAGAAAATCTTCCTGAGTGATCAATGCAAAGACATAGAGGAAAACAATAGAATGCAAAAGACTAGAGATCTCTTCAAGAAAATTAGAGATATCAAGGGAACATTTTATGCAAAGATGGGCTCAATAAAGGACAGAAATGGTATGGCCCTAACAGAAGCAGAAGATATTAAGAAGAGGTGCAAGAATACACAGAAAAACTATACAAAAAAGATCTTCATGACCCAGATAACCAGGATGGTGTGATCATTCACATAGAGCCAGATATCCTGCAATGCAAAGTCAAGTGAGCCTTAGGAATCATCACTACAAATAAAGCTAGTGGAGGTGATGGAATTCCAGTTGAGCTACTTCAAATCCTAGAAGATGTTGCTGCTAAATTGCTGCACTCAATATGCCAGCAAATTTGGAAAACACAGCAGTGGCCAGAGGACCGGAAAATGTCAGTTTCATTCCAATCGCAAAGAAGGGCAATGCCAAAAAATTTTCAAACTATCGCACAATTGCATTCATCTCACACACTAGTAAAGTAATGCTCAAAATTCTCCAAGCCAGGCTTCAACAGTATGTGACCATGACCTTCGAGATGTTCAAGCTGGATTTAAGAAAGGCAGAGGAACCAGAGATCAAACTGCCAAGATCCACTGGATCATCAAAAAAGCAAGAGAATTTCAGAAAAATACCTACTTCTGCTTTATTGATTATGTGAAAGACTTTGACTCTGTAGATCACAACAGACTGTGGAAAAATCTTCAAGAGATGGGAATACCAGACCACCTGACCTGCCTCTTGAGAAACCTGCATGCAGGTCAGGAAGCAACAGTTAGAACTGGACATGGAACAAAAGACTGGTTCAAAACTTGGAAAGGAGTAAGTCAAGGCTGTATATTGTCACCCTACTTATTTAACTTATATGCAGAGTACATCATGAGAAAGGCTGGGCTGCATGAAGTACAAGCTGGAATCAAGATTGCCAGGAGAAATATCAATAACCTCAGATAAGCAAATGACACCACCCTTATGGCACAATGTGAAGAGGAACTGAACAGCATCTTGATGAAAGTGAAAGAGGAGAGTGAAAAAGCTGGCTTAAAACTCAACATTCAAAGAATGAAGATCATGGCATTCGATTCCATCACTTCATGGCAAATAATGGAGAAACAATAGAAACAGTGACAGATTTTATTTTCTTGGGCTCCAAAATCACTGCAGATGGTGACTGCAGCAATAAAATTAAAAGACACATGCTCTGTGGAAGAAAAGCTATGACCAACCTAGACAGTATATTAAAAAGCGGAGACATTCATTACTTTGCTGACAAAGGTCTGTCTAATCAAAGCTATGATTTTTCCAGTAGTCATGTATGGATGTGAAAATTGGACCATAAAGAAAGCTGAATGCTAAAGAATAGATGCTTTTAAACTGTGATGTTGGAGAAGACTCTTGAGAATCCCTTGGACTGCAAGGAGAAATCAGTCCTGACTATTCATTGGAAGGACTGATGCTGAAGCTGAAATTCCAATAGTTTGGACACCTGATGCGAAGAACTGACTCATTGGAAAAAACCCTGATGCTGGGAAAGATTGAAGGTGGGAGGAGAAGGGGACAACAGAGGATGAGATGGTTGGATGGTATCACTGACTGATGGACATGAGTTTGGACAAGTTCTGGGAGTTGGGGATGGACAAGGAGACCTGGTATGCTGCAGTCCATGGGGCCTCAGAGAGTCGGACACGACTGAGGGACTGAACTGAACTGAAGAAAAGTTAACTGTACATATAGACCAAACAACTGATAGAATAGCAGATGTGGCCAAACCAGTAAATGTTTCACTTATCTAAGTGAAAATAAACAATTTACTTTTATATTTGAATAGACAGTTGGTTATGGCACCATGTGCTAATAAGTTGCTTAGCCCTGTCTGACTCTGCAACTCCATGGACTGTAGCCTGCCAGACTTCTGTGTCCATGGGATTTTCCAGGCAAGAATACTGGGGTGCGTTGCCATTCCCTTCTCCAGGAGATCTTTCTCTCCAGGAATCAAACCTGTGTCTCTTAGGTCTCCTGCATTAACAGGCAGATTCTTCACCACAAAGGCCACCGGGGAAGCTTATGGCACCATGCTGCTGCTGCTGCTGCTGCTGCTGCTGCTAAGTCACTTCAGTCGTGTCCAACTCTGTGCGACCCCATAGACGGCAGTCCACCAGGCTCCGGCGTCCCTGGGATTCTCCAGGCAAGAACACTGGAGTGGGTTGCCATTTCCTTCTCCAATGCATGAAAGTGAAAAGTGAAGTCGCTCAGTCGTGTCTGACCCTCAGCGACATCATGGACTGCAGCCTACCGAGGATGTACCAAATAGTTTCCACAAATAAAGTTCTTGTCATTTCCAAAGTAACCTAAGTAGAACTAATGATCAGGTTGTAATTACTAGTGTACAGAACAGTTTGGGGGCACTAAATTGTATCATCATACTAACCAGATTAAGAATTTTAACTGTCTAGTTAGACAAACTCTGATTGGAGTTTGAAAAGATTTTTAGTGATTAATGGAAGGGATGAAGCAGTATTTTGCTAACTTTCTTCTATTTGTAATAAAATTCTTCAAAGCTTAGCTATAAGATCAGAGCAAAGGGAAAAGCTCATATAGTCACAGGAAGAAGCATTTTTGAAAACTCATATATATGTATTTCCAAAAGAAACTAAAATGGTCTGAAGGGTTAATTGAATCAAGCAACTGTGCACAATTAATTTCCAAACAGGAAATTTCTTCAAAACCATGACATAGTCACCAGGCATGAACTCTGTTTACCTAAGTGAACACTTACCCAGGATAATCTAGTGAAAACAACAAATACCAGTGGTTTTCCTAATTGAGGAGGTCAGTGATGTGAAATGGAAATGAGAAAGCCTTCATGAAGACGAAAGGGATTACATCTTCTGGAAGGTTCTGTGAATCTCAGGATACCCTACGAATACCTGCTGGTGTTGTTCTTCTCCTAAATGATGTAGTTGTCTCAAGTGGGTTGCCTCACCTGGAATTTCTGATCCTTGCAATCCACCCTCTACAAGACAGCATCATCAAGCTAGTTGTCCAAACTTTGCATCATGCCTCATTTTCAAGGATTCGCAGACACTTTCCACCCCCACTCCATGGAACGCAAACATCTCTGATTGCAACACAGGCTCAAGTTACTCTCTTTACCACATCACCCACCTTCTTGCCTAAATTTTCCCTGAGCCCTTCTAAACCATCAGTTCAATTCAGTTCAGTCGCTCAGTCGTGTCCGACTCTTTGCAACCCCATGAACCACAGCATGCCAGGCCTCCCTGTCCATCACCAACTCCCGGAATCTACCCAAACCTATGCCCATCAAGTCGGTGATGCCATCCAACCATCTCATCCTCTGTCATCCCCTTCTCCTCCAGCCTTCAATCCTTCCCAGCATCAGGGTCTTTTCAAATGAGTCAGCTCTTCTTATCAGGTGGCCAAAGTATTGGAGTTTCAGCTTCAACATCAGTCCCTCCAATGCACACCCAGGACTGATCTCCTTTAGGATGGACTGGTTGGATCTCCTTTAAGTCCAGGGGACTCTCAAGAGTCATCTCCAACACCACAGTTCAAAAGCATCAATTCTTCGGTGCTTAGCTTTCTTTATAGTCCAACTCTCACATCCATACATGACCACTGGAAAAACCATAGCCTTGACTAGAGGGACCTTTGCTGGCAAAGTAATGTCTCTGCTTTTTAATATGCTGTCTAGGTTAGTCATAACTTTCCTTCCAAGGAGCAAGCGTCTTTTAATTTCATGGCTGCAGTCACCATCTGCAGTGATTTTGGAGCCCAGAAAAATAAGTCTGACATTGTGTCCACTGTTTCCCCATCTATTTGCCACAAAGTGATGGGACCAGATACCATGATCTTCGTTTTCTGAATGTTGAGCTTTAAGCCAACTTTTTCACTCTCCTCTTTCACTTTCATCAAGAGGCTTTTTAGTTCTTCTTCACTTTCTGCCATAAGGGTGGTGTCATCTGCATATCTTAAGTTATTGATATTTCTCCAGACAATCTTGATTCCAACTTGTGTTTCATCCAGCTCAGCATTTCTCATGATGTACTCTGCATATAAGTTTAATAAGCAGGGTGACAATATACAGCCTTGACGTACTCCTTTTCCTATTTGCAACCAGTCTGTTGTTCCATGTCCAGTTCTAACTGTTGCTTCCTGACCTGCATATAGGTTTCTCAAGAAGCAGGTCAGGTGGTCTGGTATTCCCATCTCTTTGAGAATTTTCCAGTTTGTTGTGATCCACACAGTCAAAGGCTTTGGCATAGTCAATAAAGCAGAAATAGATATTTTTCTGGAACTCTCTTGCTCTTTCAATGATCCAGCGGATGTTGGCAATTTGATCTCTGGTCCCTCTGCCTTTTCTAAAACCAGCTTGAACATCTAGAAGTTCATGGCTCACATATTGCTGAAGCCTGGCTCAGAGAATTTTAAGCATTACTTTACTAGTGTGTGAGATGAGTGCAATTGTGCAGTTGCCTTTCTTTGGGATTGGAATGAAAACTGACCTTTTCCAGTCCTGTGACCACTGCTGAGTTTTCCAAATTTGCTAGCATATTGAGTGCAGTAAGTTAGCAGCAACATCTTCTAGGATTTGAAATAGCTCACCTGGAATTCCATCACCTCCACTAGCTTTGTTCACAGTGATGCTTCCTAAGGCCCACTTGACTTCACATTCCAGGATGTCTGGCTCTAGGTGAGTGATCACACCATTGTGATTATCTGGGTCGTGAAGATCTTTTTTGTACAGTTCTTCTGTGTATTCTTGCCACCTCTTCTTAATATCTTCTGCTTCTGTTAGGTCCATACCATTTCTGTCCTTTATTTAGCCCATCTTTGCATGAAATATTCCCTTTGTATCTTTCATTTTCTTGAAGAGATCTCTAGTCTTTCCCATTCTATTGTTTTCCTCTATTTCTTTGCATTGGTGGCTGAGGAAGGCTTTCTTAACTGTCTTTGCTATTCTTTGGAACTCTGCATTCAAATGGGTATATCTTTCCTTTTCTCTTTTCCTTTTCACTTCCCTTCTTTTCACAGCTATTTGTAAGTCCTCCCCAGACAGCCATTTTGCTTTTTTGCATTTTTTTTTCCTTGGGGATGGTCTTGATTTCTGTCTCCTGTACAATGTCACGAACCTCATCATTCATCCATAGTTAGAGGAATCTCCATCATTCCTCCTCCATAGTTCATCAGGCACTCTGTCTATCAGATCTAGTTCCTTAAATCTATTTCTCACTTCCACTGAATAGTCATAAGGGATTTGATTTAGGTCATACCTGAATGGCCTAGTGGTTTTCTCCACTTTCTTCAATTTCAGTCTGAATTTGGCAACACGGAGTTCATGATCTGAGCCACAGTCAGCTCCTGGTCTTGTTTTTGTTGACTGTATAGAGCTTCTCCCTCTTTGGCTGCAAAGAATATAATCAATCTGATTTCAGTGTCGACCTTCTGGTGATGTTCATGTGTAGAGTCTTCTCTTGTGTTGTTGGAAGAGGGTGTTTGCTATGACCAGTGTGTTCTCTTGGCAGAACACTATTAGCCTTTGCCCTGCTTCATTCCATACTCCAAGGTCAAATTTGCCTGTTACTCCAGGTGTTTCTTGACTTCCTACTTTTGCATTCCAGTCCCCTATAATGAAAAGGACATATTTTTTGGGGTGTTAGTTCTAGAAGGTCTTGTAGGTCTTCATAGAACTGTTCAACTTCAGCTTCTTCAGCATTAGTGGTCAGGGCATAGACTTGGATTACTGTGATAATGAATGGTTTGCCTTGGAAACAAACAGAGATCATTCTGTCATTTTTGAGATTGTATCCATGTACTGCATTTTGGACTCTTCTGTTGACTATGAGGGCTACTCCATTTCTTCTAAGGGATTCTTGCCCACAATAGTAGATATAATTGTCATCTGAGTTAAATTCACCCAATCCAGTCCATCTTAGTTCACTGATTCCTAGCATGTCAATGTTCACTCTTATCATCTCCTGTTTGACCACTTCTAGTTTGCCTTGATCCATGGACCTAACATTCCAGGTTCCTATGCAATATTGCTCTTACAGCATCGAACCCTGCTTCCATCACCAGTCCCATTCATAACTGGGTGTTGTTTTTGCTTTGGCTCCATCCCTTCATTCTTTCTGGAGTTATTTCTCCACTGATCTCCAGTAGCATATTGGGCACCTACTGACCTGGGGAGTTTATCTTTCAGTGTCCTATCTTTTTGCCTTTTCATACTGTTCATGGGGTTCTTGAGGCAAGAATATGAAATGTTTTGCCATTCCCTTCTCCAGTGGACAACATTCTGTCAGACCTCTCAACCATGACCCGGCTGTCTTGGGTGGCCCCACACAGTATGGCTTAGTTTCATTGAGTTAGACAAGGCTGTGGTCCATGTGATCAGACTGACTAGTTGTCTGTGACTGTAGTTTTAGTCTGTCTGCCCTCTGATCCCCTCTCTCAGTGCCTACCGTGTCACTTGGGTTTCTCTTACCTTGGACCTGGGGTCTCTCTTCATGGCTGCTCCAGCAAAGCACAGCCACTGCTCTTTACCTCAGAAGCAGGGCAGCTCCCCTTGGCCTGGCTCATGCGCCATCACAGCCGGCATGCTCGTGCACTTCTAAACCATAACACTTGCCAAAAACACTTGATGCTCACCTTGAGTAGCAGAAATTTAATTCTAGTAGTCCTTTAATATCAAGTCCATCCAGGTTCCTATTTATAAGTAAGCCAGACAGAGGAAGACAAATATCATATGCTGCTGCTGCTGCTGCTGCTGCTAAGTTGCTTCAGTCATGTCCGACTCTGTGCGACCCCATGGACAGCAGCCCACCAGGTTCCCCTGTCCCTGGGATTCTCCAGGCAAGAACACTGGAGTGGGTTGCCATCTCCTTCTCCAAAGCATGAAAGTGAAAAGTGAAAGTGAAGTCACTCAGTCGTGTCCGACTCTTAGCGACCCCATGGACTGCAGCCCACCAGGCTCTTCCATCCATGCGCTATTGCTTATATATGGAAGCTAAAAAAAAATTTTAATGACAGAAATGAACTATTATACAGAAATAGACCTACAAGACATAGAAAAAATTTATGGCTACTGAAGGCGAAAGGAGACAGTTTGGGACTGACATATACACATTTTACTATGTATAAAATAGATCAACAACAAAGGTCTACTGAATAGCATGGAGAACTAGACTCAATATTTTACACTAAGCTACAAGGGAAGAGAATCTAAAACAGAGTGGATATGTGTATATGTATAACTGATTCACTTTGCTCTACACCTGAAACCAACACAACATCATGAATCAACTATAATTCAATTAAAAACTATATTAACTTAAAAATAAGAAGAAAGCATCAAAAGAAAAAATAAACCATTCCTCTAAATAGAGCTGTATGTAATAAGATGGGGTTTAACAGTGCAGGCAATAGAGTCAAACAGCCAAAATGGCTCTGGCATTTTTTTAGTCTTCTCATCTGAAAAATGAGGATAAAATATAACAGTACTGTTTTTAGGGATTAAGTAAGAAAATATAGGTGCTTCCCTGGTGGAGCGGTCACAAAGAAACTGCCTGCCAACGCAGGAGAGGCAGAAGACCCAGGTTCAATCCTCAGGTGGGTAGATCCCCTGGAAAAGGAAATGGCTACCCACTCCAGTATTCTTGCCTGGAGAAACTCATGGATAGAGGAGCCTGGCGGGCTACAGTCCATGGGGTCACAAAGAGTTGGAGACGACTTAGCAACTGAACTACCACCACCACCAAGAAAACATAGATGACAAATGTGAGAAAGAGAAAGAAAGAAAATAGCGGAGCTCCTGTCACTAGTAGATAATCATCTCATGGTGCCCTAAAAATGGCAGCCACTCTTTAAAAAGACAAAACTCAGCAAAAAGGATAAAACTAGGAAATGCTACTGGTGACGCTGTCACTAAATCTTCTGCAAGGGCAGTTTAATCAGGACTGATAATAAGAATACTTTAGTCCACTTTGAACCCTTCTCTGTGCCCTGCTTTATTTCTTTCACAGTGTCCACTTCCACGGAAGACTGCTATCCTCTGTGATCATTTGTACACTGTTTGTCTCTTTCACCAAGTACTTTCAACCATCATTTTCACTGAGGAATCAACATTATTTCTGGCTGTGATCTCAAAGTGGTCCTTAGACCACCATCACTAGAAACACTTGGCATGTTTGTTAAAAAGATTCCAAGGCCCTTGCCAGATCCACTGTGTACAAATCACTACAGGATGAGTTTAGAATCTCTGAGTGAATCTTAAACACACTAAAGATTGATCGTCAAATTGTATAGGCTAAGAAGATAGAAAAAATGGGTTCAACTGCTTTTGGCAAAAAGAGTCACTTTTGATTTAAGTGGATTCAGAAAATTCAGCACCACTTACACAGAAATTTAGATTATTTCAAATGTAAATATCTGGGAAAGAAAGCTATGATAAACTTAGAGAGCATATTAAAAACAGAGACATCACTTTGCCAACAAACGTCTGTATAGTCAAAGCTATGATTTTTCTAATAGTCACGTACAGATATGAGAGTTGGACCATAAAGAAGGCTGAGCACCAAAGAATTGATGCTTTTGAACTGTGGTGCTGGAGAACACTCGAGAGTCCCTTGGACTGCAAGATCAAACCAGTCAATTCTAAAGGAAATCAACCCTGAATATTCACTGGAAGGACTGATGCTGAAGCTGAAGCTCCAATCCTTTGGCCATCTGATGTGAAGAGCCGACTCACTGGAAAGACCCTAATGCTGGGAAAGATTGAGCGCATGAAGAGAAGGGGGAGACAGAGCATGAGATGGTTACATAGCATCACTGATTCAACGAACATGAGGTTGAGCAAAGTCTGGGAGATAGGAAAGGACAGGGAAGCCTGGCATGCTGCAGTCCATGGGGTTGCTAAGAGTCAAGCAAACAACAAAAAATACCTAGGACTATAATTCTCTACCCTAGAACCTTTGAAACTCATCCACATGTCTGCTTATGGATGCGACCATTTGGCTTTGGGGTGATAAGAGGAGTTTTTAAAAATTAGCTAGAGATCTACTTTCTATAGATATGAAACTTCAGAAGTAAGAGCAAACACTCTCCAACTTTCTATGGCTCAAAAGGCTGGGGATTTTTACAGGAACATTGAGAAATTCAAGAAACTGTTATTTCCCTGTAGTTTCATAGACCTATTTCTCTATTCATACATCAAAACCACCAAGCGGATTACTGTAGTTTCGTAGCATGTCTTAAAACTAGGTAGCATAAGTCTTCCAACTTAGTTCTTCTTCAATACTGTGTTTTCTGCTTTAGATTCTTTCTGTTTCTATATTAATTTTAGGAAGAGTTAACATATTCCTTGGAAGGCCAGGAAATGGCCCTTAAAGACATCCAAGTCAATCCCTGGAACTTGGGAATGTTATCATATATGGCAAAAGAGATTGTATGGATGTGATTGAGTCAAGGATTGACTTGAGAAATTATGGTGGATTATCTAAGTGGGCCATAAATATAATAACAAGTATTTTTAAGAAGGAGATGGAGGGACATTTGACACAGAAAAGGAAGAGGTAATTTAACTACAGGACAGAGCTTGGAGTGATGTGGGCACAAGCCAAGGAATATGGAGGCAAAAAGGAGCTAGGCACAGCACCAAAAGGCCAAACCCTGGCACCCTGGGAGGAAGCAGCATGGCCAATAGCTTGACTTCAGTATGGTTAGATTCATCTCAGACTTCTGGCCTCTAGATCTATGAGATGATAGATTGTGTTATTTTAAGCCACTAAGTTTGTGACAGTTGTCGTTAGATTCATCTCAGAATTCTGGCCTGTTGAACTGTGAGATGATAAACTGTGTTATCTTAAGCCCTTAAGTTCGGGGTAACTGGTTATAGCAGCAATAGGAACCTAATGCATCATCGATTTTTTAAAGATTAGTGTTTTGATTGCAGTTGTGTTAATAATACATTTCAATCAGGGACTAATTGATTCTTTTTATTTTAAGGGTTATACTCCATTTATGAAACAGTGGCTATATTGCCTGTGTTGTCGACATACCTATGCAGCTTATTTTATACCTAATAGTTTGTACCGCTCACACCTCTACTCCTATAAAGCTTCCCTCTCCCCACTGGTTATCAAGTCATTTGTTCTCACTGTGAGTCTGCTGCTTTTTGTTATATTCACTAGTTTTCTGTCCTTTTATATTCTGTATATAAATTAAATCATTCCGTATTTGTCCTTCTGTGTCTGGCTCATTTCACTCAGTATAATGCCCTCCAGGTCCATCCATGTTTCCCCAAATGACAAGATTTCATTCTTTTATATGGCTGAGTACTAGTCCATTGTATATATGTACCACATATGCTTTATCCATTCATCTGTCAGTGGACACTTAGCTTACTTCCATATCTTGGCCACTGTAAATGCTGCTGCTATGAATATTGGGGTACATATATCATTTTGAATTAGTATTTTTAAGCAATGGTAAGTTTTCCAGTTCTTCAGTGAAGCACCTCCACTTACTTAAGTCCTCATTGGTTCTGAGCAATGTCCCATAGTTTTCAGTGTGTGTCATACACATTTGTCACGAAATATATTGCTAACTCTGATTGTTTTGATGCTACTGTAAACAGAATTTCATTATCTTATTTCCTAGTAAAAATAAAAGAGATTTTTCTGTTGACCTCAGATACTGAAATCCCAGGTCTTCTCTTTTAATGAAGCTCAATAAAACATAAAGTGAAGATTAAAAGGCTGCAAAGAATTTCCTCACCTAGATAACTAGAAATTCACACATAATTCTAGTTTTCTGGAAATTCTACATTTATTTGATCACCTCTTTAAATCTACAGAGAGGCCTGGTGTGCTGCGATTCATGGGGTCACAAAGAGTCGGACACGACTGAGCAACAGATCTGGTCTGATCTGATCTTAAATCTTTTATGTCAGTCTCTAATTCAGAGCTTATTGAGACAGAAACTGAACAGCATATCAGCAATTCTGAGCACAGGTCTGTAAGAGAGGCTGGAAGGCTGATGTAGAAGGTCCAATTCAGAAGATGATTACCTTTCAAGAGTGGTGCCAGAGACTTGAGACATTTAAGAAGAGATGGCTTCTTAGCAATAAGGCACTCTTTACTGATCACCACTAATTTGTAACTGTCAATTACCCTGCATCTCGGGCTCTGTCCTGGAAAACGCTTGTGACATTTTTTTTCCGCTTCATTCATAACAAGCATTTCAAAAAGTCAGTGTGTCTCATCTCTGTACTTTCTCCTCTAAAACCATAAAAATGGGTCAATACTCTCTTCTTTCTCATTAAGCACACACTTTCCTTCAATTTCCAAAGTTGGAGGATGGCTTTTCTTCTTCCTTCTGTATTGTTCTTTCTGGTGACAACTTAATGAATAAACTAATGTGAAGGCTAATCTTCGCCCAGGAAAATTGGAGAAAGTGTACTTGCCTCAAATGTTGAGCCCTGTGAAAACAGTTTTTATGTTTCCCTTTTTCTTTTAGGATGCTAGGAGGATGGAGAATGGAGGGAGGAGGGAGGAGACAGATGCTACAGATGATGCAGACGAATCTCAGACGTCTATGCCTGCGGCATGAGGCCTTTTCCTCCTCTCTTATGCACACCTGTTGAACTGATAACACCTGTCCTATGAAAAGGACAGGAAGTAGAGGTTTGGCGGTACTTAATTCCATGACAGACTCAAAATGACACATCTAAGACGTCACAAGAGTTTTTCTAGCAGAGTTTCAGAGGTACTGGGTCATAAACCAATGGAATCAGTTCCCCAGATACTCACCTGACCTATTCCCAGTCCCACTGCCAGTCCTTATCCGACTCTCTCTATCAGGCTAAGTCATCCTTTTCTCATATATGGCCATTATCATGGGTTAATGTTTATGCAAACATATGTGCACACAAGGGTTTTCCCCGTGAATATTTCTCATGAGAGATGACAAAACTAAAAAAAAAATCTTTTTAAAACTTTCTATTTATTAAAAAGTCAAGTTGAGTCAAAAAATAAGGGTAGAATTAAGAGAGGGCTATGATCAAGTAAATAGGCCTCTACAGGTGTGCCGTTATACCTTTATGTTAAATGCTGGGCTTTATTAGGGACCAGAGGACCACAGAGGTGGGGAAGGGTCATGGGTCAACTCACCAACATTATCACATGAATTAATATTACAAAGCTAATACAGATGTGAGAGTTGGACCATAAAGAATGTTGAGCACTGAAGAATTGATTCTTTCAAATTGTGGTGCTAGAAAATACTTTTGGGAATGATTCCCTTGGATAGCAAGGAGATCAAACCAATCAATGCTAAAGGAAATCAACCCTGAATATTCATTGGAAGGACTGATTAAAGCTGAAGCTCCAATCCTTTGGCCACCTGATGTGAAAAGCTGACTCATTGGAAAAGACTCTAATGCTGGGAAAGATTGAAGGCAAAAGGAGAAGATGGCAGCAGAGGATGAGATGGTTAGACAGCATCACTGACTCAGTTGACTCAATGAACATGAATCTGAGCAAACTCCAGAGATAGTAGAGGACAGGGGAGCCTGGCATGCTGCAGTCCATGGGGTCACAAAGTGTCAGACACAACTTAGCAACTGTTCAACAACAACAAATATGTGGCTTTCCAGTTGGCTCAGTGGTAAAAAATACACCTACCAATGCAGGAAACACAGGTTTGATCCCTGGGTCGGAAAGATTCCCTGGAGAAGGAATGGCAACTGACCTTGGTATTCTTGCCCAGGAATTCTCATGGACAGAGGAGCCTGGCAGGCTCCAGTCCACAGAGTAGAACACAACTGAGCACACGGACAAATCGTCTAGAAAGTTTTTCTAAAAACATGCTGGTAGGGATGTCACATTTGTTTCCCTTTCTTCTCAGCTGTTATTCAGATCTGGTTTTAATTTTTATTTAGTTTTCTTTTAGCTTTAATAGTCTGAATGAAGAGGCTAAGATCCAGACCCTGCTAGGAAGTCAGATTTGCTCCTTCTTCCAAACTTCTACATCACAGATCTGCCTTCATTAAAAACCCTCTTAATTGTCTCCCCTATCATTTGGTGGAGGACTGGCAGACTGCATCAACTGCTAGCTTGCTTGTACAGTGAGGGGCTGCTCTTCTGTTGTCATGAAGGTAGACAAGCAGAGCTCCCCACCTCCAGGGCTTTGAGTTCAGCCACTCTTGTCTTATTTTCTGAACTGCCCACCAATCTCATCACTGATGGAAGCAAACATTATTTTTCTCCATTCAGTGTTCCCAAGTTTCCCCTCACCTGTCTGCCTGCTAATAAATGGCATACTCTTTGAAGCTATGACTATTGATCAGTGGCCATCCTGGGGGGACAAAGCTGTTGTGCAGGAAGAAATCACACATCCTCTGGTATGAATGGCATTGGAGCTCCAGAAGGCACAGCCCAAGGAGTGGATGCATGCTTAGAGCCCGAATGTCTCAGTGGCCACATCGAGCAGACCAGCTGGGCCTCTTTCAAACACAGGGGGACATCAGACCTCAACTGAGCAGTCCTGTTCCACGTATAAAGGCAACAAGCCAGGGAACCAACAAAAATAGGTGTTGAGGCTTGCATGGCAGTAGTGCTTGGTTGGTATAAGTGAAATAATATTACAATCATCCACACTGCATCATGCAAAACAATTTTAAAGTGTCTAGACTAGCTAAGGAAATGTCTCCAGGCCTCAGTAATTTTTGTAATTTCCGGAGAATACATTGCAAGATGATTCAACCAGCCAGATCTCATTTGCTTTATTTGTTAATCTGAATGAACTGGTTGCTTAAAAATCTTAAACCTGCAAACTGAATTCAATGCACTGAATCTATTTCTAAGGGAAAGAAATAATTTTTCCTCTACCCTTCCAGATTTTTTGGCTTAGACACTCCTTATAATAAAAGAGGTTAACAGGAGAAGTATTAATTTTTTGTGTATGGGGGCCAAAGAAATGAAACCCAAAGAAGTGGCCAAAGCAGGCAGCCTTTGTACCTTCTAGATAAACAATAAATTTGTGAGTCATTTATAAGACAAAGAAGTGTGAGTCTGGGCAAAGAGATTGGAGAAGAAGTAACAGGCTTTTTATACAGCCTCCCTGGTCCGGAGTTTTCTATCTCTAATGATAAGAATGTCATTCTCCACCTTTCATGTGGGAGATTTATGTCTTATTTTCAGAAGGTCAGGGGAGGGTCAGAGTGTCCTTCGTGTACTCGCTGTTTCTTAAGTAACTTTAATTCAAAATCATATACCAAAGTGGCCGATTTGGGGGTGGCTTCCCTGGTAGCTCATACAGTAAAGAATCTGCCTGCAAGGCAGGAGACCCGGATTCTATGTCTGGGTTGGGAATGGCTACTCACTTCAGTATTCTTGTCTGGAGAATTCCATGGACAGAGGAGCCTGGTGGGCTAAGCCCATGGGGTCACAAAGAGTTGGACACCACTGAGTGACTAACATTTTCACTTCCACCTTGCCCTGAACCCCACCATCCTCATGTGGGTTATGACAGGGGAGAGAAAAACCTAAGACAGTAAAACTTACATGTCCAAATTTTTACTCAGATTTAACCCAAAACTTAAAAGTTCCTAACTACATTGATCTCTCCTATCAGAAGGCTAAAATACTTTCAGCAAGGAGAAGCCCCAAAGAAAACCTTGAAGGCACTTCTGAAAAGCAATGAAAACCTCGAAGGATAGCATATTATTTCAGTTAAAAAGAAAGATTCTGATATTTAAGATTTGATGTTTCTTTTCTCAGAGCTTTACTGCCTAGTTGCTTACTACTTAAAAAAATAATAATAATAATAATCCAAGAATAATCCTGAACCTTCCTTCCGTGACGACCCTTAAAATTATTGTTTGATTAACAGCTCATGCAGTCGTGAGGTGATGCCTAATTACATATCTATGTTTCACTCTATGTAGTGAAGTAATGGCCTGGCACATTCGTTTGAGAATCAGGAAATGAATGCCACTTAATAAGACATATGCCTCCCACATTTCCTTCTTTCCTTCCTTGTAAGCTTCAAAATATGCCTGCTTTAGCTGCTCAACAGGGAAAAATTTCTTGTTAAGTCCTGTCCTGTCATAGGACACTGCTTACTGCTACCAGTGGCCAAAGATTGTCTGAATTAGCTTTAAGAAAATCGTTCTCCACCGTCACAAACGCGGTCAGTAAATGTTAGTAATTGTAGCTCCCTACTGGGGGATTTTCAGCACCTTTAACCCACTGTGGACTAGGAGTTTGCCTATTGTAACCATTCCAAAAAAAAAAAAAAAAGCACTTTGCCTTCTTACAGTGCTGGTAATAGTTAGAGACCTGTGGGGTTTTCCTTTGATGCTTGCCTAGTCTTTTATTAACAAGAAAGGGACATTTGAGCAGGATAATCATGAGTCCAGAGATTTCACTCCAGCCACACATAACCTTCCAGACTCTCCCGCCAACACTGGAACCCGTGAGTACATGATGGGTTCCTTCCATACCCTCAATGCACAGAAGCCACCCCTCTGTGTCAATCATCAGGCTGGCAGTGCCCAGGCAGTAAGCTGTGTGCCAGTTCAGACTCCCTAGTGATGGAAAGGTGAGCACAAAGAAAAGTGTGGTCAGTACACACAAGACACCATGTTCCTGGACTTGATGTCTTCGCCTTGATTTACTGACCCTAATCACTCAGTTGTGTCTGACTGTTTTGCAACCCCATGGACTATTGTTCACCAGGCTCCTCTGTCCACAGAATTCTCCAGGAAAGAATACTGGAGTGGGTAGCCATTCCCTTCTCCAGGGGATCCTCCCAACCCAGGGATTGAACCTGGGTCTCCTGCACTGCAGGTGGCTTCTTTACTGTCTGAGCCACCAGGGATGCACATAACATACAGGGCCCCTGGGCAGTGGTTCTTAGATTCACGTTGCATTCATCCACTGCACAAATACTTCCTGTCTGGGTATACGCAGCAGTGAACAGAAGTGCATGTCCTCATGGAGCTCATACTCCAGGAGGGGAAACAGACAAGGAGGGAAGGAGTAAGAGTTCAGAGGAACAATTAAGCAGTTCAGGGTGAACGAGAAACACTGAGGCCCAGAAGCCAGGCAGGGGTGGGCAGGAAAGGCGTGTGCTTCCCATTTGGCTCAGAAGTAAAGAATTTGCCTGCCAATGCAGCAGACACAGGCTTGATCCCTGGATAGGGAAGATCCCCTGGAGGAGGAAATGGCAGCCCACTGCAGTATTCCTGCCTGGGAAATCCCATGGACAGAAGGGCCTGGTGGGCTACAGTTCATGGAGTCGTAAAGAGTCGGACATGACTGAGCGACTAACAGTTTCACTATTTTTTTCACTTATCAAACTATAGACAGAAAATTAAACCAAATATAGGAGAAAGGAAAAGGAAAGGAAGTACCCCAGAGTGCTAGCGTGGATCTGACACAACGTGCAGCCTTTACACAACAATTCAGGCTCTACAGCAAGGCGGTAAGGGGCCACAATTCAACACGTCAGCAGGAGGCTCCAACACCTCATTTACAGACTAGGAGACTGAGACCAGAGCCATCGAGTGGCATATCCATGGTCAAATGGGTCGTGGGGAAAAAATAGCCTGTGTGTGTATAATAAAGTCCAATTAATTTTATTTTTCACTGTTGTTATAAATTCCCCATATCATTCTTTGATTTCTCTAACCTTTCAGCAATTAGAATAATATATATTAAACCATGAATGATAATTTTTGCATAGAATTTGCCCTGCCCATAAAGACTGTATACTCTATTCCCAGATATTAAGGAAGGACATTTCTATTTTTAAGGGCTTCCCTTGGAGCTCAAATGGTGAAGAATCCTCCTGCAATGCAGGAGACCTGGGTTCAGTTCCTGGGTTGGGAAGATCCCCTAGAGAAGGGAATAGCAACCCACTGCAGTATTCTCACCTGGGAAATCCCATGGACAGAGAAGCCCGACGGGCTACAGTCCATGGCATCACAAAGAGTCAGACATGACTGAGCAACTGACACTTTCTTCCACACTTTGTATTTTTACTCCTTTTTGAGTTGAGATTTCTTAGTTTTCTCTTCCATTCATACCCCAGTCCACCATAGGAAAAATGCATAGTATAAATACACAATGTGTAACAGAAAAAAAGGAAGCATGCTGGGACAGCAAGGAAATAAGCCTACATTTTTCAGACGACAAGCAGCAGTTCACATTTGGGGGCACTCCTCTAGACAGACCCGAAAGCCGCAGAAGAAATCGTCACCAACAAGCGCGATAGAGCACAGACCACTTCACAGGCACTCTGAAATAGGTATCCTGGGAAATCCCTCTTGCCTTACATTTCTTCTTTATTCCTCTGTCGTATGTTTATTTTTCATTCCTGTCTGCTCACATCCACCACCTATTATAAATACCCTTTGATTCAACTGAATGTTTTTCTCAGATTAATCTGTCAAATTCCCATCAACAATATATAAAGTGTCAAACTGCTGAAAGCAGATGGGCTTTAAAAAAAAATTCTTAATGAGGAATGATAACAGGGCCCTAATGATCCGGTTCAGTTTCACCCTGTTTAGTCAGTCAATGCAGCACAAAGCTCAACACTTGTCTCTCAAGCGGCAAGTATGAGGAAAAATGCCAGGCCTCTGGCAGCAGCTGCTGACATTCTTATCCAGGGGCATCAGTTAATGAATCTCCAAGGTTATTTCCCAGTACAGAGTCTCTTTCCTCATCACATGGCAGAAACAGAGCAGGAGGAAGACCAGGATGCTCCCCAAACTCTGCCAGTGAAAACGTCTATTATTTAACTTGATGTTTTAAGAATCCTGGCATTGATTTCTATTTGTTGTTGTTGTTCAGTCACTCGGGTGTGTCCAACTCTACAACCCCAGGGACTGCACCATGCCAGGCCTCCCTGTCCTCCACTATCTCCTAGAGTTTGCTCAAATTCATGTTCATTGAGTCAGTGATCCATTCCAACCATCTCATCCTCTCTTATCCCCTTCTCCTGCCTTCAACTGTTCACAGCATCAGGGTCTTTTCCAATGATCTGGCTCTTCACATTAGGTGGCCAAAGTATTGGAGCTTCAGCTTCAGCATCAGTCCTTCCAGTGAATATTCATGGTTGGTTTCCTTTAAGATGGACTGGTTTGATCTCCTTGCTGACGAAGGGACTCTCAAGAGTCTTCTCCAAAACCACAGTTCAAAAGCATCAATTCTTTGGTGCTCAGCCTTCTTTATGGTCCAACTGTCACATCCGTATATGACTACTGGAAAAACCATAGCTTTGACTGGATGGACCTTTATTGGCAAAGTAATATGCCTGCTTTTTAATATGCTGTCTAGGTTTGTCACAGATTTCTTCCAAGGAGCCAACATCTTTTAATTTCATGCCTGCAGTCACTGTCTGTTTCTATTATCACCTAACAAATGATCACAAGCTGAGCATCTTGGACCAATACACATTCACAAGGTCACAGTTTCCATGAGTCAGGAGTCCGGCCACAGCTTGGCTGGGTCCTATGCTCAGGGTCCCCCAAGACTGCTGACAAGGTATCAGCCAGGCTAAAAATCTGCATCTGCAGGGTGACTGGAGATGAATCTGCTTCCAAGCTCATTCAGGTAGTTGGCAGAATGCACTGCCTACCAGCTGCAGCAGCAATCCACTGCCTTTTAGGCACCAGGGACCAGTTCCATGGGAGAAAATTTTCCCATGGACTGGGGTGGTAACAATGATTTGGGGATGATTCAAGTGCATTACATTTACTATGCGCTTTACTTCTATTTTTATTCTACTGTGACATATAATGAAATATTGATAATTATACACCTCATCATAATGTAGAATCAATAGGAACCCTGAGCATGTTTTCCCGCAACTAGATGGTCCCATCTGGGGGTGATGGGAGAGCTGATGGGAAGCCTCTGTACATATGGATAAAGCTTCACTCAGACGCTGGTTGCTCACCTCCTGTTGTGGTTCCTAATAGTTCACAGACTGGTCATGGTTTGTGGCCTGGGAGATGGAGGACCCTGACTTGCAGGACTTAGAGCTCCAGCTTTTTGCTGGCCACCAGCTGGAGGCAATGATAGTTCCTAGAGGAGACTAAAGTTCCCCAGCATCTGGGCTCCCCCACCATGGTTAATTGCTCCATGAAGCCAGCCAGAAGCATCTCTTTCAAGTATACTAAGATGAAGTCTCATATAAAGCAGTCTAACCATAGCAGTGATAATCCACCCCTAATAAGTTAGAACCTGGCTGGAGTGACTATAGTCTATGAGTTAGAAAGAAATCCTAGATTGTGATACAGTCAAAAGGAGGGGATATCACAAAGCTGTGAACATCAGGAAATGAGAAATGTTGAGGAGGTGGTCACCTTAGGGTTTGTCCTGAAACATTAGTTCTGAGACCAAGAAACCCTAGATAAGGGGAGGAAAGGAACATGGTTCACAGACAGATATGCTTGGCTGCAGATCCAGGCGCCATGTGAAGGTCATGGAGGAAACCCCACTGGTGCCCTAAGCACAGGGAGTGACCACCATGTTTCTGCTTAGCAAAATGCATTGATGGTAACACCTACCCTCAGAAAAGAGAAACTTGGCCATCACACAGTGCAGTTATATTTTGGAAAATGAAAACAGTATATCCTCTTGGTTTTCTGAATTCAAATTATCACCTCTTCTTTCAGTTCACTTCTTCAGTCATGTCCAACTCATTGCAACCCCATGGATTGCAGCACGCCAGGCTTCCCTGTCCATCACGAACTCCCGGAGCTTGCTCAAACCCATGTCCATAGTGTCGGTGATGCCGTCCAACCATCTCATCCTCTGTCATCCCTTTCTCCTCCTGCCTTCAATCTTTCCCAGCATCAGGGTTTTTTCCAATGAGTCAGTTCTTCACATCAGGTGGCCAAAGTATTTAAGTTTCAGCTTCAGCATCAGTACTTCCAATGAATGTTCAGGACTGATTTCCTTTAGGATTGACTGGTTGGATCTTCCTGCAGTCCAAGGTACTCTGAAGTGTCTTCTCCACCACAATTCAAAAGCATCAATTCTTCAGCACTCAGCTTTCTTTATAGTCCAACTGTCACATCCATGCATGACTACTGGAAAGGCCATAGTTTTCACTAGATGGACCTTTGTCAGCAAAGTAATGTCTCTGGTTTTTAACATGCTGTCTAGGTTGGTCATAGCTTTTCTTCCATGGAGCAAGTGTCTTTTAATTTCATGGCTGCAGTTACCATCTGCAGTGATTTTGGAGCCCCCCCTCCCAAAAAAACAAGTCTGTCACTATTTCCTTTGTTTCCCCATCTGTTTGTCATGAAGTGATGGGACTAGATGTATTGATCTTGGTTTTCTGAATGTTGAGTTTTAGGCCAGTTTTTTCACTCTCTCAAGATGCTCTTTAGTTCTTCTTTGCTTTCTGCCATAAGGGTGGTGTGACTTGCATATTTGAGGTTATTGATATTTCTCCCAGCGATCTTGATTCCAGCATGTGCTTCATCCAGCCCAGCGTTTCTCATGATAAGTTAAACAAGCAGGGTGACAATATATAGCCTAGACATACTCCTTTTCCAATTTGGAACATGTCTGTTGTTCCATGTCCAGTTCTAACTGTTGTTTCTTGATCTGCATACAGATTTCTCAGGAGGCAGGTCAGGTCATCTGGTATTCCCATCTCTTTAAGAATTTTCCTGTTTGTTGTGATCTACAAAGTCAAAGGTTTTACATAATTAATAAAGCAGAAGTAGATGCTTTTCTGGAACTCTCTTGCTCTTTCTATGATCCAACGGATGTTGGCAAGTTGATCTCTGGTTCCTCTGCCTTTTCTAAATCCAGCTTGAACATCTAGAAGTTCACGGTCACATACTGTTGAAGCCTGGCTTGGAGAATTTTGAGCATTACTTTGCTAGTGTGTGAGATGAATGAAGTTCTGCGGTTGTTTGAATATTCTTTAGCATTGCCTTTCTTTGGGATTGGAATGAAATTGACATTTTCCAGTCCTCTGGTCACTGCTGAGTTTTCCAAATTTGCTAGCATATTGAGTGCAGCAATTTAGCAGCAACATCTTCTAGGATTTGAAATAGCTCAACTGTAATTCCATCACCTCCACTAGCTTTGTTTGTAGTGATGCTTCCTAAGGCCCACCTGACTTTGCATTCCAGGATGTCTGGCTCTAGGTGAGTGATCACATCATCCTGGATATCTGGGTCATGAAGAACTTTTTTGCATAGTTATTCTGTGTATTCTTGCCACATATTAATATCTTCTGCTTCTGTTAGGTCCTGTATTGTATTGTTCTGTCCTGTATTGAGCCCATCTTTGCATGAAATGTTCCCTTGGTATCTCTAATTTTCCTGAAAAGATCTCCAGTCTTTTGCATTCTACTGTTTTCCTCTACGTCTTTGCATTGATCACTGAGGAAGGCTTTCTTATCTCTCCTTGCTATTCTCTCGAACTTTGCATTCAAATGGATACATCTTTCCCTTTCTCCTTTGCCTTTTGCTTCTCTTCTTTTCTCAGCTATTTGTAAGGCCTCCTCAGGCAACCATTTTTCCTTTCGGCATTTCTTTTTCTTGGGGATATTGTTGATCACTGCGTCTTGTACAATGTCATGAGGCACTCTCTCTATCAGATGTAATCCCTTGAATCTATTTGTCACTTCCACTGTATAATCAATCATAAGGGATTTGATTTAGGTCATACCTGAATGGTCTAGTGGTTTTCCCTACTTTCTTCAATTTAAGCCTGAATTTTGCTATAAGGGGTTCATGATCAGAGCCACAGCCAGCTTCCAGTGTTGTTTTTGCTGACTGTACAGAGCTTCTCCATTTTCAGCTGCAATGAATATAATCAATCGGATTTTTGTATTGACCGTCTGATGATATCCATGTGTACAGTCTTTTCTTGTGTTGTTGGAAGAGGGTGTTTGCTATGACCAGTGTGTTCTCTTGGCACAACTCTGCTAGCCTTTGCCCTGCTTCATTTTGTACTCCAAGGCCAAATTTTCCTGTCACTCCAGGTATCTCTTGACTTTGTACTTTTGCAATCCAGTCCCCTATAATGAAAAGGACATCTTCTTTGGGTGTTAGTAATAGAAAGTCTTGTAGGTCTTCATAGAACCGTTCAACTTCAGCTTCTTACTGGTTGGGGCATAGATTTGGATTACTGTGATATCGAATGGTTTGCCTTGGAAATGAACAGAGATCATTCTGTCATTTTTGAGATTTCACCCAAGAGCTGCATTTCGGACTCTCTTGTTGACTATGAGGGATACTCCATTTCTTCTACTGCTATATCACAGTAGTAGGTATAATGGTCATCTGAGTTAAATATACCCATTCCAGTCGATTTTAGTTCACCGATTCCTAAAATGTCGATGTTCACTCTTGCTATCTCCTGTTTGACCACTTACCTTGATTTCAGGTTCCTACACAGTATTGGTCTTTACAGCATCAGACTTTACTTCCATCACCAGGCACATCAACAACTGGGCATTGTTTTTGCTTCGGCTCTGTCTCTTCATTCTTTCTGGAGTTATTTCTCCACTCTTCTCCAGTAGCTTATTGGGCACCTACCATCCTAGAGAGTTCATCTTTCAGTGCCATATCTTTTTGCCTTTTCACACTGTTCATGGGGTTCTTAAGGCAAGAATACTGAAGCAGTTTGCCATTCCCTTCTCCAGTGGACTATGTTTTGTCAGAACTTTCACCATGACCCATCCATCTTGGGTGGCCCTACATGGCATGGCTCATCCTTTCATCAAGTTAGACAAGGCTGTGGTCCTTGTGATCAGTTTGATTAGTTTTCTGTGATTGTGGTTTCCATTCTGTCTGCCCTCTTGTTCTGATGGGTGGGGCCATGCTCAGTAAATCTTTAATCCAATTTTCTGTTGATGGGCAGGGCTATGTTCCCTCCCTGTTTTTTGTCCTAAGAGCAAAGTATAGTGAAGGTAATGAAGATAATGCTGACCTCCTTCAAAAGGTCCCATGCGTGCATTGCTGCACTCAGTACCCCAGGCCCTGCAGCATGTTACTGCCAACCCACGCCTCTGCCAGAGACTCCTGGACACTCACAGGCGAGTCTGGGTCAGTCTTTTGTTGGGTCACTGCTCCTTTCTCCTGGGTCCAGGCGTGTACAAGGTTTTGTTTGTACCCTCCGAGTCTCTTTCCCCAGTCCTGTGTAAGTTCTGGTGGCTCTATGGTGGGGTTCATGGTGACCTCCCTAAAGAGGGCTTATGCCACACCCATGTCTGCTGCACCCAGAGCCCCTGCCTCTGTGGCAGGCCACTGCTGACCTATACCTCTTCAGGAGATGCTCAAACACTCAAAGGCAGCTCTGGCTCAGTCTCTGTGGGTTCTCCCGTTGCACACAAGGTTTTGTTTGAGCCCTCCAAGCATCTCTGGCAGGTATGGGGTTTGATTCTAAATGCAGTTTCACCCCCTCCTACCATCTTGCTGGGGCTTCTCCTTTGCCCTTGGACATGATTTGGTGAGATCCAACATTCTACTGTCAATGGTTGTTCAGCAGCAAGTTGTAATTTTGGAGTTCTCGCAGAAGATGAGTGCACATCCTTCTACTCTGCCATCTTGTCCTACTTCTTCATCAAAAAGCTACAACTCCATCAGGCCATTTAAAACAAAATCAAAGTTAGTCACGGATGTCATGATTCTCATGGAGAAACATGCGAAGTTCAGGGTTAATTAGAGCATACACTATACTTGCTGAAATTGTACATATTTAATCATCTAAGTAAAAACTAATAATGATGTTTTTCCACCATTTATTTATTGTCATCACTTGCCTCTGTAAACCAGGGCTTCCCAACCCCTAGGATCTAATGCCTGATGATCTGAGATGCATCTGATATAATAATACTAGAAATAAAGTGCACAGTAAATTTAGTGCACTTGAATCATCCCCAAGCCATCCCCCTGCCCCCCTGGTCTTTGGAAAAATTGTCTTCCAGGAAACCGGTCGCTGGTGCCAAAAACCTTGGGACTGCTACCACAGTAAAGCATCAAAATATGGTTACAATTCCTAATTATATTCCAAAGCCTTTGTCTTTCAGATCAAGTTTTAAATACTTCCCCAAGAATCAGAGGAATGGACTTTTGGCAGATGACATTTTCAGTCTAACTGACAAGGAACTACACATTTCCATCCTCTTCTTAAAGTTAAATCTGGGTAGTAAGAATCCGATTTTAGATAAAATAGCAGCATTTTCCCCTTCATGAGGAATAAATTGAGAGTCTCTGTTTTATCATCACATTTGAAGGTCTTTCTAATAAGTGAGAACCTGACTGACCAATTTTTTCCAGGAAGAACAGCCTATTAGACAATTAGGCTTGTCCCCAGATCACTTATTTAATTTGTCCATCAAAGGGATGGTGTTAAGGGGCTCCTGGATATCTACATATTTTAATTTTAAATGTGTTGCAACTTGACTGTCTTCCCCACACCCACTTAATATTGGTAAATTACATGACTGAAAAGGGATTAATAGCCAAACTACATAAACAGCTCATACAATGCAACATCAAAAACAACCTGATTTTAAAATGGGCACAAGAATTGAATAGAATTTTTCCAAAGTGGAAATGCAAATGACCAACAGATACATGAAAAGGTGCTCAACACCACTAATCACCAGAGAAATGCAGATCAAAACCACAACAAGGTATCGTCTCACTCATGTCAGAATGGCTCTCTTCAAAGAGACCACAGGTAACAAATGTCAGTGAGGATGGGGGAAAACAGAACGCTCATACACTCTTGGTGGGAATGTAAACTGATGCAGCAACTGCACAAACAGAGGTTTCTCAAAAAATTAAAAATACACCTACCATGAGATGGCTGGATGGCATCACCGACTCGATGGACGTGAGTCTGAGTGAACTCCGGGAGTTGGTGATGGACAGGGAGGCCTGGCATGCTGCGATTCATGGGGTCACAGAGTCGAACACGACTGAGCGACTGAACTGAACTGAACTGACTGATGACCCAGCAATTCCATTCCTGTGTATGAAAGTGAAAGTGTTAGCTGCTCAGGCATACCTGCCTCCTTGTGGCCCCATGGCCTGTAGCCCGCCAGGCTCCTCTGTCCATGGGATTCTCCAGGCAAGAATACTGGAGTGGGTTGCTATGTCCTTCTCGAGGGGATCTTCCCAACCCAGGGATTGAACCCAGGTCTCCCACATTACAGGCAGATTCTTTACTGTTTGAGCTACTGGGGAAGCCCCATTCCTGGGTATATATCCAGAAAACAGAAAACACTAACTTGAAAAGATACATGCAGCCCAATGTTCCTAGCAGCATTATTTAAAATAGCCAAGGTATGGTAGCCAACCTAAGTGTCCATCAACAGATGAATGGATTAAGATGTTCTTTGCATACACAGAGAAGGCAATGGCACCCCATTCCTGTACTCTTGCCTGGAGTGTCCCATGGATGGAGGAGCCTGGTAGGATACAGCCCATGGGGTCACAAAGAGTCGGACATGACTGAGTGACTTCACTTTCACTTTTCACTTTCATGCATTGGAGAAGAAAATGGCAACCCACTCCAGTGTTCTTGCCTGGAGAATCCCAGGGACGGGGGAACCTGGTGGGCTGCCATCTATGGGGTCGCACAGAGTCGGACACGACTGAAGCGACTTAGCAGCAGCAGCACCTTTGCATACACACATACACATATACTCACAATGGAATACTACTCAGCCATAAAAAAGAATGAAATTTTGCCATTTGCAGTATCATGAATGGACTTGGAGGGTTTTATGCTAAGTGAAATAAGTCAGAAAACTACAAATATAGTCTTGTATCACCTATGTGTGGAATATAAAAACTACAACAAAGTAGTGAGTATAACAAAAGAAGCAGATTGACATAGAGAAAAAACAGTGGTTATCAGTGGGCACAGGGAAGGTGGGAGGCAATATGGGGTAGGGGATTAAGAGGTACAATCTATGAGGTATAAAAGAAGTAAGCTATAAGAATATATTGTACAATATGGGGAATATAGCCAATATTTTATAACAATAAATGCAGTATAAACTTTAAACATTGTATAAATTTTAATTTTTTTCTAAATAAAAATATCAAACAGCAACCATGTTGAGACAGGTAATATCTTCCCCTTAAAATGTTTGAGGCTAAGACTTCTTTGTTCATACATTAGACTGCAGGTTTCTGGGTCTGCATATGAATTCTCAGTGAATACTAGAACATATCTAATGTTTGCTGAAGTACATAGAGTCCTCCTATCCCTTCTCCTCACTGTCTAAACACAGGCTGATTCTTCATTGAAACAATAATACCAAAATGAGGTCTTGAATTTGCATAATAAATTATCCATATTTCTACATAGAGTATCATAAATAGAGTCCAGGTCCCTTATTTCCTTGGTGTCCTTTTCAACTGTCACAATACTTGTGTTCAGACACCTGCTTGTACCTTCAGCTTCAGGCCTTTTTATCAAAACGTTAATTGCACCAATTGATATCTTACAGGCAGAGTTTAGGGAACATACTATTCTATTTTTCATTAAAAGATTCTCTTGTACCAAATTGAGAAGGAACATGGGCTCTATTGCCAGACAGATCTGGGTTCAGATCCCAGCTCTGCCTCTTTGGGTTAGCTAATCTACCTCTTTGCTCCCAGTTCCTTCACCAGTTAAAGAAGAGACAAGCATAACCTACCCTGCGAATTGTTCAAAGGATGTACATTAATGTATGCAAAGCACCGTTTCTTTAAAGTACCAAAAAATGGCAACAGGATTTTTTCTCCACTCTGTGCACAGAGCTGGGCTCTTATTACTTCAGTGGAAATAAAAATGACTGAATCATGATTAAATAGTATGCCCTCTGGTTTTACTGAGGTCAGAAATGGGGACAAACTATATGAAGAATGCTTCTGCATAATTTTTGGCAAAACTGCCATTGAAATCCACTACTTGTAAAAGTGTATGTAGACCTTGGAAAACTCTAGTAATTTTCCTGGGAGTCTGGTCATAAAAATGATTATCTCCTACAATGCATTTCTGCTCTCTTTTATTATGGCGAGATCTATAAAGCTCACCCTATTTCCCCTTGGGAGCTGGTTCATCCAGACCAAGTGTTTGTTTGTCTGTTTATTTGTTTCTACAGAGTCAGCTTTATGCATTCACAGCATCTGAACACTAGATGCCAAAGGAGGTGGAACTGTCTGAAAACCATGCCTTAGCAATCGTCTATTTACTGAACAGTTCTAAGTCTGTTTAGATGTTAGAGAGGATTTGTTTCATAATTATTTGAGAAGTGAATAGACTATTAAGAATTATATTTGGTGCCTAAGTATCTACCTTTCATGATCCTTCATATACTGTGAATTAATGGAAGTGCTTCTGAAAAAATTGAAGGTTAATAAAATTGTGGTAGATCAGATCACTGGAGGGATTAGCAAGGGCTATTGCGTGTGTGCGTGTGTGCTAAGTTGCTTCACTCCTGTCCAACTCTTTGCAACCCTATGGACTATAACCCACCAGGCTCCTCTGTCATGAGATTCTCCAGGCAGTATTGGAGTGGGTAGTCATTCCCTTTTCCAGGGGATTTTTCTGACCCAGGGATCAAACCCAAATCAGACCAGGGAAGCCCAAAAGCTCTATTATTGCCTAATAAAGTGAAAGTTTTTAAAATTTCTGTAATAAATTTACTTTAATAATTTTTTTTAGTGTTTTCTTTTAAACAATATAAACTTATGTTTACTTTTTTTTTCATTTTATGCATGGGACAATCAATAAATTGATGGATTTTGAGTTGTATGTTTAATTCTATCACCAGCAGAGTTGTACAGAAGACAGAAGTTTCCGTATATTACTTCATCAGGGACATATTCTGGATTTTTTTCATACTTCATGCTTCTTTTCAAACAAAACCTTCAGTCTGACATTTTTCCTTATCAGTATTCTTAAATCTAATATAAAAATAACACAACATTGTTTCAATAGTGCTTAATTAGTGAAGTGAAACTCAGTCATGTACAACTCTTTGTGACCCCATGGACTGTAGCCCGCCAGGCCTCTGTCTATGGGATTCTACAGGCCAGAATACTGAAGTGAGTGGCTGTTCCCTTTTCCAGGGGATCTTCCTGACCCAGGGATCAAACCCAGGTCTCCTGCATTCCAGGCATATTCTTTACTGTCTAAGTCACCAGGGAAGCCCAGTGCTTAAGAACATACCAAACAGTGATTCTCATTAATAGTAGGACTATCAGGAATTTTTTGCAAACCACACATGTCAATGATTACCACTGTATGAGACTCCTCTTGCTGCTGTAACAAATCACCCTAGACTTAGTGGCTTTAAATAGCACAGCTTTATCATCTTACAGTTCTGGTGAGCAGAAGTCCAAAATGAGTCAGCGGGGCTCTATTCCATCTGGAAGCTATGGGAGAGAATCCACACTTACATGACTTTTCCAGCTGTGGATGCCTACTGCAAACCCCTCAGATCACAGCCCTGACCTCGATCCTCACATCCAAGTGTGTGGCATCCTTAAATTTCTCTCTCTCTGACTCTGCTACTGCTCTCTTTCCTTTATAAGGATCCCCTGACTACACTGAGGGCTTCCCTGGTGGCTCAGTGGTAAAGAATCCTCCTGCCAATGCAGGAGATGTGGGTTCAATCCCTGGGTAAAGAAAGTCCCCTGGAGTAGAAAATGGCAACCACTCCAGTATTCTTGCCTGGAGAATCCCATGGCCACAGGATCATCAGTTCAGTTCAGTTCAGTTGCTCAGTCGTGTCCAACTCTTTGAGACCCCATGAATCGCAGCATGCCAGGCCTCCCTGTCCATCACCAACTCCCAGAGTTCACTCAAACTCATGTCCATCGAGTCAGTGATGCCATCCAGCCATCTCATCTTCTGTCGTCCCCTTCTCCTCCTGCCCTCAATCCCTCCCAGCATCAGAGTCTTTTCCAATGAGTCAACTCTTCGCATGAGGTGGCCAGAGTATTGGAGTTTCAGTTTTAGCATCAGTCCTTCCAATGAACACCCAGGACTGATCTCCTTTAGGATGGACTGGTTGGATTTCCTTGCAGTCCAGGGGACTCTCAAGAGTCTTCAACACCACAGTTCAAAAGCATCAATTCTTTGGTGCCCAGCTTTCTTCACAGTCCAACTCTCACATCCATACATGACCACTGGAAAAACCATAGCCTTGACTAGATGGACTTTTGTTGACAAAGTAATGTCTCTGCTTTTTAATATGCTATCTAGGTTGGTCATAACTTTCCTTTCAAGGAGTAAGCATCTTTTAATTTCATGGCTGCAGTCACCATCTGCAGTGATTTTGGAGCCCAAAAAAATAAAGTCTGACACTGTTTCCACTGTTTCCCCATCTATTTGCCATGAAGTGATGTGCAGAGGATCATGGTGGGCTATAACCCATGGAGTTGCAAGAGTCAGACACGACTTAGCGACTAAACAACAATGATTTTATTGAACCTACCTGAATAATCCAGGATAAATCCCACCTTCCTCCACCCCCATTGAAAGCTTCTTAAATTAATCACTTTGGCAAATTTGCTTTTGCCTCATTCGGTAACATATTCAGAGATTCTGACAAGTAAGATGTGAACACACGGGGGGACCATTATTCTGTCTGCCACAGATAAGCCCACCAAATGGGCTTGTCTCTAAGAGCCACGTGAGAATGCATGAAGGGGCTGTGTAGTTGGAAAAAATTTCCAGGGAATTCTAAAATGTACCTCCTTTCCCCACACATGTCCCCACTGAGAACTTTCTTTCCTGGGAAAGAAAGTATGTTTATAATGTATTGATTCACAAGTTAGATGAAATGCTTGCTTCTTCTTACAGAAGTAAGAGTGATGTTTGCTATAGGAACCTTCCGGGAGCATGAATGGGGATGTAACCCCTGCCCATCTGATGCCAGTGACCATCACATTCCTTCTGAAACCAAGCACAAATCCAAAAGAAACCATCCTGTCTGTGGTACATATACACAATGGAGTATTACTCAGCCATTAAAAAGAATACATTTGAACCAGTTCTAATGAGGTGGATGAAACTGGAGCTGATTATACAGAGTGAAGTAAGCCAGAAAGAAAAACACCAATACAGTATACTAACGCATATATACGGAATTTAGAAAGATGGTAACGATAACCCTGTATGCGAGACAGCAAAAGAGAAAAAGATGTATAGAACAGTCTTTTGGACTCTGTGGGAGAGGGAGGAGGGGGGAGATGATTTGGGAGAATGGCATTGAAACATATATAATATCATATAAGAAATGAATTGCCAGTCCAGGTTCGATGCAGGATACAGGATGCTTGGGGCTGGTGCACTGGGATGACCCAGAGGGATGGTACGGGGAGGGAGGTGGGAGGGGCTTCAGGATGGGGAGCACGTGTACACACGTGGTGGATTCATGTTGATGTATGGCCAAACCAATACAATATTGTAAAGTAATTAACCTCCAATTAAAATAAATTAAAAAATAAATTAATTTAAAAAAAAAACAAGACAAGCTAAGGTGATTACCTAATGGGCAGATTTATAACTTTATTGCTAATGCCAGTACATCTCCAGAAGTGCCTATTTATACACATCTTCATTGTCAAGTAAATGGTGTAAGAGGAAACAAAACCCAGTGGAATACAAGAGTCTTAACCCCAGTAGTGGTTCAATCACTAAGTTACATCTGACTCTTGCAACCCCAGGGACTGTAGCCCTCCAGGCTCCTCTGTCCATGGAATTTCCCAGGCAATAACACTGGAATGGGTTGCCATTCCCTTCTCTAGAGGATCTTTCAGACCCAGGGATAGAACCCATGTCCCTTACACTGCAGGCATTCTTTACTGAGTGGGTATTATTCTTCAGTTCAGTTCAGTTCAGTCGCTCAGTAGTATCCTACTCTTTGTGACCTCATGAAACGCAGCACGCCAGGCCTCCCTGTCCATCCCCAACTCCTGGAGTCCACCCAAACCCATGTTCATGGTGTCGGTGATGCCATCCAACCATCTCATCCTCTGCCATCCCCTTCTCCTCCTGCCCTCAATCTTTCCAGCATCAGGGTCTATTCAAATGAGTCAGCTCTCTGCATCCCTAATGTAAAGAATAGAAACTCATAGGATAAAGTACAAGAGCTCTGAGAACTGGTAAATGAGGTAATGATAAGTAGAGACATAATAAGGTTATAAAAATTGAATTGAAAAAATATGCAAAAATCAGCTGAGTCAGAAAGAGCTTTGTAAGATGACTTGAAACTGAAGAAGTCCTTAGACTTTTCAACATATTTCAGTATTCATTATCTTATTAAAACTAGATTTATTCGACTGAAAGAAGAGAAAGCAAACAAGAAAAGGAGTTTCTATCATATGCAAAGAAAATCATCAATATGGAATAGAAGTGGGTAATATCTTGAAAGTTGGAAATTCTAGAAGCTTATTGGATTATAATTCTGATAACGAATTAATAGCCAAGACAGCTATTGAGGAAATTCTAATAAGTAAACAACACTCTTAATGGAATAGTTTCAGTACAGTTCTACTTGTAATTCAGTCTCTAAAAATAGTAAATTAACCTACAATGTTGACAGCAGTAATGCAGTAATATTTGGCTAAGAATGAAGTGGTCCACAGCAAACACAAGAAGGAAGTGAAATTATATCTTCAAATGATGAACATAAACCTACTAATTAGGGGTTCTCTTCATTTATGTCTACTTATTGACCCCCTAGAGATGTAGCAAGAATTTTCCCATGTAGCAGTAAAGAGAAACAAAATTTCTGTTCTGATGAGACATAGATCCTGTTGGAGAGAGAAAGGATAACCACAAAGAAAAATGTGTATCATGTGAGATGATCATAAGAGTTAACATGAAAAATAAAGTACACAGAGAACAGACAGTGATAGGAAGATGGTGCCTTTTTAAGATTGAATTTGTGTGAGTGCTACAAGAAACCTTTTTCTAAATAGTCTTCCAAAGAAAAATGTAGGCAGAAGGCATTAATCAGCTCTGATCACCTGTTTGGTTAAGACATGACTTGCACTCTCTAGAGCTTATGTTGACTGTATGTGGGTTTTTGTTGGTGTTTCTTGCAATTTATTTCCTTTCCAGTTGAGGAAACTTCTGGTCTTCAGAAATTAGTTCCAATCCATTAAGATTAAAGGTGATCAATGGGCCTGCTTCTGAAGAATGTCAGAATCGCTTAAGGGAAACCTCCTCTCACGTTCACCCAGTTAACAGTTTCATAGTTGAACAGAGAGGGAATTGCATGACTTGAATTCTCGAAGAAGAAAAAGTCAGTGACTCCAAAATAGGGCAAACCAGAGACAAGACACTAATGGGAAAAAAAAAAAAAAACACCAAACATGAGCTTCAGTGCTTTCTATCAGCTGGCTACTGCCAGCCATGACCAAGGAGCTACTTTAAGAAACCTCAGAAAACTTGAATCCTTTACAAATGGGAAACTCACGGTATTTTTCAAGAGTGAATATTTCTCTTTTTTATCTATAACCCTCTAGGTAGAAGTTTGCAAAATGTGAAGGTTTGGTCAATTTCACATAGAATATAGCATCACCATTCACCTTCTGGACCCATGGGTACAATATTTTTCTTCCCTCCTGTTTTAGGGACATGTTTAATCAATTTAGATATCATGTCATCAAAGAAAAAGGATTTTCTTGCCTCTAGTTTATAATATTCTTTAACATAATAAGTATCTGCTTGAGATTATTTTGTTCTTATTTTGCATTTTATTTGGTTTTGATTCAAACTGAGTCAGTCAACTCTTCTGCCCACAAGTGCTCTAACATTCATTCCAAAGGCACTGATTCTTTCTAAAACTCTCAGAGGCATATCCCTAACCTCAGTGACTGGTTTAACAAGCAGCAAACCTAAAAGCAGGGGGAGAGAGGTTCTAGAAGGGCAGAGTTTTCTGGGGTGTGCACAGTCCTTAATGTGGAAAAGACTTAAGTCTGCATATTTCATCTGAAAAGAGTATAAAAGAGTGAAAAGTAATGAAGGGTCAGAATTCCACTGGTGCAATGCAGGAGACCCGGGTTCGATCCCTGAGTTGGGAAGATCCCCTGGAGAAGGGAGTGGCAGCCCACTCCAGTATTCTTGCCTGGAGAACCCCATGGACAGAGGAGCCTGGCAGGCTACAGTCCATGGGGTTGCAAAGAGTTGGACACGACTGAAGCAACTTAGCACCCACACATATGACTAGTTATAGGACTACAGACAAGTCTTCTGTTCTCTCTGGGTCTCGTTAACAAACAATGAGGAGTTCTCTGACATTTTATTTGCTGATTGTTTCTTCAAAATGTCATAACTCTGATTTAAGTTCTCATCACTTCTTTATCACTAATACTACAGGAAACCTGTGCTTAGAACTCATGGCTGTTCTTATTGTGCACCAGATAAACTCCTTGTTTAATTCTGCACTACAGTGTCTATCACCACCTTGCCTAAGACAGCTTTTCAAACTAACGCCTAATGAATGAAGGGCCCACCACTGAAATACTAATCTAATTATTATTTCTTAAATTCTTCTTTCACACCACAGTGCCTTTCCACTTCTTAACTACGACAAAAAAAAAAAAAAGATGTCCCTCTTATATGTAGGAGGAGCTGTGAAAAGTGAAAGTGTTAGTCACTCAGTCATGTCGTACTCTTTGCAACTCCATGGACCGTAGTCCACGAGGCTCCTCTGTCCATGGAATTTCCTAGGCAAGAATACTGAAGTGGGTTGCCATTTCCTTCTCCAAAATAGATACACACACACACAGACACACACACACACACATATATATATATAATATAATTCCATATACTTAAAACATACCCTAGAAATATAGATAAACTAGTAACAGGGGGTACTTCTGGTAAGTAAAAACAGAGTACCAGAGGTATGAGATGTTATTTTACAAAATACACCCCTTTGTATTAACCAGTTTGCCTGTGCACGTATTACCCCCAGACCCCCAAAATACCAATATGCAAATGAAAATACTTAAGAAATCACTGTCACTAAAGGAGGAAAAAAAGAGAAGATGCAGATTATAGCCTGTTTCAGTGTCCTTAGTTTCCTCTGGATTCACATAATTGCATAGGTCAGCATTTTTTCTGCAAGGACCTTCCCACACAGGAGTTGTTGCTGTTTGGTTGATTGGTTAGTCGGTTGTTTCACTTCAGGGTGTGTTTCTGTAGTAAAGGGCCTTCTCAGGATGACTTAGGTCCTGGCTTGGTATTACTCCATTCCGCAACTTGGCCTTTCCTTCCTCCTCTTCATCTCTATAAATTTTACTCAACCGATTCAAGTTCCAGGATCCTGCCTTTTTCAGAACCCTTTTACCACTACTCCAAAAACCATCAATCAGTTCAGTTCAGTTGCTCAGTGGTGTCCAACTCTTTGCAACCCCATGAATTGCAGCACACCAGGCCTCCCTGTCCATCACCAACTCCCGGAGTTCACTCAGACTCATGTCCATCGAGTCAGTGATGCCATCCAGCCATCCCATCCTCTGCCGTCCCCTTCTGCTCCTGCGCCCAATCCCTCTCAGCATCAGAGTCTTTTCCAATGAGTCAACTCTTCGCATGAGGTGGCCAAAGTACTGGAGTTTCAGCTTTAGCATCATTACTTCCAAAGAAATCCCAGGGCTGATCTCCTTCAGAATGGACTGGTTGGATCTCCTTACAGTCCAAGGGACTCTCAAGAGTCTTCTTCAACACCACAGTTCAAAAGCATCAATTCTTTGGCAAATGAGCCCTATTCTGATGTATTAGAGGAGGAAATGGTAACGCACTCCAGTATTCTTGCCTGGAGAACCCCATGGACAGAGGAACCTGGCAGGCTACAGTCCATGGGGTCGCAAAGAGTCAGATATGACTTAGCATGTAACGACAACAACATTCTGACATATTAGGTATCTTCCTGTCTGAAAACTGACTGCCTCCTGCTGAGGCTGTGAGCTGCAAACCTCTGAGGACCGTGCCTGTGTCCTCAGCACTCACCGTATCATTGCCTTGCACCGTCTTGGTGTCACATTTCATTTGCTCATAGATCGTTCCAAGAGCAGCACAGTATTTCTAGTCCTGGCCTTACCTTGTTAATTTTTAGTGGTATTAATTACTGCTTAATAGCATTTCATTTGTCTTAGTTTATTCTCACTCTCATGAAATAGGTATAAAGGGCAGTCTCAGATTCGAAGCCAGGGAGGTAACACAGATTTTGAGAGACAGGCAGAATTTGCAGGCTAAATGATCTTTATAAAGTCATTAGAAAAAGTAAATCTCTCCTGGGAGTGGAGACTCAATAACTCTAGCAATGCAGGGCTTGTCTGTCCACTGAGAGTCGGGGGAAAAAAATCAAAGTCCTGTCCAGCACCATTTGCAACACACTGACTGACTGGGGTCCCTCCTTGGGAGAACTCCATCCAGTGTGAAAAACCCTGGGGCCAAGGAGATGCATCATTAGCAGGGAAAATATCTATCGTTGAGGGCACTCACGGAGATGCAGCCCATTCAAATGAAGATAAACAGGGCCAAACAAAAGAATTACAGGAGAAAATGTGTGGCTGGACTATCAGTAGAGAAGACCTAATGCGGCCCTTTATCACTACTTGTCACGCCCGAGACAGACTATAAAACACGATTCTGTCCTCGTCGCTCTCTGAGCCAACCTGTACCTTGGCAGATACTTGGCAGATTTCAAACATATGATTTATCGCCTTATTTAATCAAGACTGTGCAGGAAACAGTGCTTTTAAAAAAATAAATTATAAATGAGGTACTTTCATTTATTCTTAGGTACTGGATGATATATACATTCACATATCTATGTATGTACATGTGTGTACATATACATATAAAACTCCAAGAAACACTGTTTATTTCTTGCTAAGAAATTTAAACCAGCTTCTATTCCTTCTGCCTGAGAAAGAGAAATGCATGCAATTCTGCAGAATATAAATGCAGTCGTACAGTGTTTTTCAGTTTTCATTGTAATGGGAAAAAAAAAAAAAAAAAACCTGAACAGATTCTAATACTAAAAAATGACCTTGCTCTGGAAGTTGTTGGATAGGCCAGATGACTTCATTTGACTTTCCAATTTGCAAATGTATCTTACATTATCCTCGGAATGTCTTCTAAAATTGGGGGGAGCTCTGGCTTGACAAGAGAGGGGACTATATATCTAGCAAGTAAGCAAAATATCCTGGAAATACTATTACCCACTTTAAAATGATGCCTTAGCACATTAAGTTGAAATGAACTGTCTGTCGCAAATGCTAGGTTGTTGTCTTGCTGAGGGAGAAAAAGTCCTGTCTAGAGTTCAGTGGTAAATAGGCAATTCATTCTGACATAACGAGAAAAAAAGAAGTTAGCAGCCAGAGGTCATGGAAAGCAAAGATAGAAAAGACCTATTGGATCATTTTCCCCATTCCCCCAAGAGGACTGCTGCGTGATATCTCATAGGGCTCGATCCAGTTTCTCATTCAAGCAAAGGGCTCTCATCACTTCAGACATTTTTCCAAGACCCAGATCTTTTCTCATGAGCCCCACCTTCTTGGCTGTTATCGGCAAAGTAAGAATCTTAGAAATAACCTTGCAAGTGTGCATGGACAATGCTTTCTGCTCACCATCAGACCTGTCTGCCTCAGAACCCATTTCCTCTTCTCTGTTAGTGAACTTCAAAATTATGCCCTGGGACAGATTTTACTTTCTTGGGCTCCAAAATGATTGCAGAAAGTGACTGCTAGTCACAAAATTAAAAGATGCTCCTTGGAAGAAAAACTGTGATAAACCTGCTGCTGCTGCTGCTGCTAAGTCACTTCAGTCGTGTCCAACTCTGTGACCCCACAGACAGTGGCCCACCAGGCTCCCCCGTCCCTGAGATTCTCCAGGCAAGAACACTGGGATGGGATGCCATTTCCTTCCCCAATAGACGGCCTATTAAAAAGCAGAGACATCACTTTGCCAACATCTGAATCTTTGTCCTAACAGAAGAATCTCTCTCAAATAGAGTTCCTGCCTGTTTCAAAAGGTAAAAGAGCATGGGTTCTAGCACAATTCTTTGCATACAGACCCCTAGGACTACCCTGAATGAAGGAACGGAAAACGTGCATCTAGAAAAGATGGGAGGAGATGGAGACACAAGTCTAGACAATGCCCCCGTCAAATCCTGCCAAAACATAGGGTCAATCAGCAGACAGAAGCTGGAGGAGGGTGTGAGTCAAAGAAGGTTTGCTTTTTAAGAAAAGGGATATTAGATAAAGAGAAATACTGTATGACAACCCTTATATATGGAGTCTAAAAAGAAATGATACATTGTGTATATGTACCATGGCTTCGGGAGGGAGGGGAGGAGGAAGAGGGTGAGATGCATGGAGAGAGTAACATGGAAATTTATAATACTATATGTAAGATATAGCCAATGGGAATTCTCTGTATGACTCAGGGAACTCAAACAGGGGCTCTGTGACAATCTAGAAGGGTGGGGTGGGGAGAGAGATTCGAGGGAGGGGGCATGGGTGTACTGATGGCTGATTCTTGTTGATGAACAACAGAAAACCACAAAATTTTGTAAAGCAATTATCCTTCAATTAAAAAAATAAAGTGGCAAAAAATAAAAAATAAATTATACAAATGAACTTATTTACAAAACAGAAACTGACTCACAGACTGAGAGAAGAAATGTGTGGCTGGGGGTGGGGATGGGGAGGAGGGATATTTAGGGAGTTTGGGAGTGACATGTACACACTGCTATATTTAAAATGGATAAACAACAAAGACCTACCATATAGCACAGGGAACTCTCCTAAGTGTTGTGGCAGCCTGGATGGCAAGGGAGTTTGGGGGAGAATGGATTCATGAATATGAATGGCTGAATCCCTTTGCTGTCCACCTGCAACCATCACAGCATTTGCTGTTGTTTAGTTGCTACCCCAATGGACTGCAGCACACCAGGCTCTCCTGTCCTTCACTATCTCCTGGAGTTTGCTCAAATTCATGTCCATTGAGTTGGCGATGCCATCCAAACATCTCATCCTCTGTCACCCCCTTGTCCTCCTGCCCTCAATTTTTCCCAGCATCAGTATCTTTTACAATGAGTTGACTCTTTGCATCAGGTGGCCAAAGTATTGGAACTTCAGTTTTAGCATCAGTTCTTCCAATGAATATTCAGGGTTGATTTTCTTTGGAATTGACTGGTTTGATCTCCAACACTCTCGAGTCTTCTCCAAACCACAATTTGAAAGCATCAATTCTTCACTGCTCAGCCTTCTTTATGGTCCAACTCTCACATTCATACATGGCTACTGGAAAAACCATAGCTTTGACTAGACGGACATTTGCCATTTGTTGGCAAAGTAATGTCTTTGCTTTTTAATATGCTATCTAGGTTTGTCATTGCTTTCCTTCCAAGGAACAAGCATCTTTTAATTTCATGACTGCAGTCACCATTTGCAGTGATTTTGGAGCCCAAGAAAATAAAATCTGTCATTGCTTCCACTTCCCCACAATGTCATTAATTGGCTATACTGCAATTTTAAAAAGGGATATCCTAATGTTTTCGGCTTCAAGACTGAATGACTTAGTGAAGGACCAAAGATGAAGATGCAAGGAGGAGACGGGACGGCTACAGAGCCACGTTTGTGAGCAGATGAGGAAGGACAGGATCAGGGCACAAGGGGAGAGGCTGGTCTGACATGCGTGCCCATAGAGTTTGTTCTCTTTATCAGGAGAGAAGGGGGAGGTGCCAGCAGTTTGGTGATCTGATGGTGAGAGCTGGGCTCAGTTCTCCTTCAACAAAGAAGAGAACGGATTTTACGGCCATTCAAGTCCCTGTGGCTCCTCCAAATGCTTTGGCTTCCACAGCCGATGAAGACAGGTTTTCAGTCTATTCTAATGACATAAGTTTATTTAGCCTTTCACTTCAACAGGCTTCTACCCTATGAAGCACTGGTTTCAGGTCTTGGAATTTCTTCTAAGGAAAACTGTAGCTTCAGAATACACTTATTCACAAAATATTCATTATATATTATTTATAATAGTCACACCTGTAATCATGTAAACCAACAATATGGAAAAGTGACTGCATGTTTAAAACAATAAGGTAAGAACATGGGAAATTTCAGTGTTAAGATTTAAAAGAACATGTAGGCTCTAAATAGAAGCACAAAAGGTAAAGGAAAATGTGAGCAGGGATTTTTTTTCCCTCAGCTTTATTGCAATTGTTGTTGTTCAGTTGCTAAGTAGTGTGACTCTTTGTGACCCCCGTGGACTGCAACACACCAGGTTCCCCTATCCTTCACTATCTCCCAGTTTGTTCAAACTCATGTCCATTGAAAGTGAACGTGAAAGTTGCTCAGTCATGTCCGACTCTTTGAAACCCCATGGACTGTACAGTCCATGGAATTCTCCAGGCCAGAATACTGGAGTGGGTAGCCGGTCCCTTCTCCACGAAATCTTCCCAACTCAGGGATCGAACCCAGGTTTACCACACTGCAGGTGGATTCTTTACCAGCTGAGCCACCAGGGAAGCCCAAGAATACTACAGAGGGTAGCCTATCTCTTTTTCAGCAGATCTTCCCAAACCAGGAATCGAACCCAGGTCTCCTGCATTGTAGGTGGATTCTTTACCAGCTGAGCTACTAGGGAAGCTTATGTCCACTGAGTCGGTATAACTGACAAATAAAACTGTAAGACATTTAAAGTATAAAAGTTGATGATTTGACGTACTTAAATGTTGGCTTAACATATCCATCAGCGTGTATGTATTTGGTGAGAATATTTAAGCTCTACTGTCTCAGCGCATTTCAATTACACAACACAATGCTGTCAACCACAGTGACCATGTTCTATATTAGATCCTCAGGCCACAGTCAGCTTGTAACCAAAAGTTTCTACCCTCTTAACAACCTCTTCCTTTTTCCCCCAACCCCAGCTTGCTGGCAACCACCATGCTACTCTGTTCCTATGAATTTGACTTTTTTTTCAATTTTCATAGAATTAATACCACCCAGTATCTGTCTTTCTCTGTCTGGCTTATTAGTGGTGATTGATGGGTGTGGGGTTGGGAGGGAGGCCCAAGAGGGAGAGAAAACACATATATATGTATATATATATCTGATCATCTTCGTTGTACAACAGAAACCAGCAAAATATTATTAAGCAGTTGTACCCCTACCTATGGGGAGCTATTTAAAAACACAAAAAACAGTGACTGACTTTGAGTGGTATATTTTTATTGAGTTTCTTCCCTTCTTTCCACTTTTCTCAATTTTACAGGTCTTCTATAATAATCATACATATTACTGTAAACACCCAATTCCATGCATTAAATTCCCTTGTATGTGAAAGATTCCTACTGGATACATTTGGGTTCAACTTTTTCTTTTCCTCTTGACCTATAATCAGGCTGCTCTTGTGACTCAGTTGGTAAAAAATCCACCTGCAAAGTAGGAGACCTGGGTTTGATCCCTGGGTTGGGAAGATCCCCTGAAGAAGGGAAAGGCTACCCACTCCAGTATTCTGGCCTGGAGAATCCCATGGACTGTAGAGTCCATAGGGTCGCAAAGAATTGGACAGGACCGAGCGACTTTCATGTTCTGTTTTCACTTCTGATGTACAATCACAGATATTTATTGAGTTCTTACAATATTCAGACTCCCTTTAATGTACAATTGTAAGATTAAAGGGCAAATTTCTTAACCTTTCTGACTTATGAGTATCATTGTTCTCATCAGTAAAAAATGAGGATTTAATAAATTGGCACATGAATATATCTTAGAACAGAAATGATAAGCACTCAATAAATGTATATACTATTACTATTCATTTCCGTACATTTAACTTGTCATATTTTGCTACTTACTCTACTGGTTCCTTTCATTCAAGGACATGAGACACATTTTTGGTCCTCTTCATATTTTCTTTTTTTCAATTATAAGCCAAGATAGTATCTCATATGATCCCTCTCCTTTTCATTTTGCAATAGTATTATCAAGAAATGAAGCAATTCCTTGGGAGGACATACCTTGAGCAGGTCAATTTTCCTCAACAAGGGCAGACAGCTCGTTTCCTGCACGCCTCCTCCTATGCTGCGGAACAAGAATATTGTTAGGAACTGAGGGTCTTGTGAACCTTGGGAACAGCACCAATTCCCAGATATTTAATTTAGCTCTGGTCTCATCTAAATTGAAATTTTGACATAGCATTTTTCTCACCCTAACTGTTGAGAGGGATTCTATCCAATTTGTCTTTATTTGTGGTGAAGCCAAGCCAAACCCCACAGGTCTTTATGGATGCTTTCAGTTATCGGGTGACATTATTCAATCACTCACACACAGGATAATTTGAGATTGCGGGTCCCTATAACTCGAACCGTATAATATTGCCACCCGGTAATGCCAAGAGATGCTTCAGAGAAACTAAAGGACACAATGGTTTGTAGCATGTATGTGTGAATTACACCAGATTTTTCTCAGCTCCAGAGAAATGCAGAATTGAAAGTGCTTCCAGGGACTTCCCTGGTCATCCAGTGGTTAGGAATCCTCCTGCCAATTCAGGGGACAAGGGTTGGATCCCTGGTCCAGGAAGATTCCACACGCTGCAGGGCGACTAGGCCCGTGTGCCACAGCTACTGAGCCCACACGCCTGGAGCCTGTGCTCCGCAGTGAAGGGCAGCTCCCGCTCTCTGCAACTAGAGACAGCCTGCATACAGCAACACAGACCCAGCACAGCCAAAAATAATACAATTTTTTAAAAGAAAAAAAAAGTGCTTTCAAAGGGTGGAGATTTTACTCCTCAAATTTGATATCTGTGCTGGTATGTGGGATCTTAAGGTTTGTCTTTTTTTGTTTCTTGTCCTACCTGAATTCTGGGCTTTCCAGGTGGTGCTAGTGGTAAAAATCCACCTGCCAACACAGGAGACACAGAAGATACAGGCTCGAACCCTGATCTGGGAAGATCCCCTGGAGGAGAGCATGGCAACTCTCCCCAGTATTCTTACCTGGAGACTCCCATCAACAGAGGAGCCTGGGGGGCTACAGTCCATGGGGTTGAAAGTGTTCGGTATGACTGAGCAACTGAACACACACATTCCCTGAATTTTATACTTTTTCACCAGCTAAAGATCAATTTCTCCCTTTTTCAAGCATCCTGGCTTTGGTTTTGTTTGTTATTTATTAATATAACTTTGAGTTTTCTAAAATTGCCCTAATTTGAAATCCCTTGGATTCAGAGGTGATTTCATGTAACCTGCTGATTTGATGCACATGGCATCTGATTTCCTTGGAAGACGGTCATATCCCTCTATCACTAGCCTTGTTGATGGGCTCACATCACCTCGGAATCATTTCAATGTCCAGAGTTTTTATTTCTCATCCTGATTTTTGTATTAGGACAACACATTACAGGAAATCATTATTTTGATGACAAAATCACTTAGTCCCAATTTTTAAAGATGGTCATTAGGAGTCAACAGCTTACAGAACAGGTGCTTACCCAATGAATGCATATGAGAGTGCAAATAAATCACTAATTAGCATTAATGTTGGAATAGAAAATGATCAACTTAATGTCAAATAACCTGGCATTCTACAAAATGTATTAATAAGTTGTTGATGTAGCTGAAAAAGTGTGAAATTTATAAATGGGACTTTTACCTTAAGGACTTTGGGAGAAGGCAATGGCACCCCACTCCAGTACTGTTGCCCGGAAAATCCCATGGATGGAGGAGCCTGGTGGGCTGCAGTCCATGGGGTCGCTAAGAGTCAGACACGACTGAGTGAATTCACTTTCACTTTCCACTTTCATGCATTGGAGAAGGAAATGGCAACCCACTCCAGTGTTCTTGCCTGGAGAATCCCATGGACAGAGAAGCCTGGTAGGCTGCAGTCCATGGGGTCACACAGAGTCGGACATGAATGAAGCGACTTGGCGGCAGCAGCACCTTAAGGACTTTAGAAACAAAATACATACACTGGCTCTCTTGATTTTTTTCCTTGGCTACATTTATTTTTTAAAGTTTCATGTCTCAAGACAAATTATCTTATAAAATGTGCATTTTTGACAGGTTCAAGATTAAGGGAATCATTGACAGCTAAGTAGTGAGCTTTCTTGGAAGAAGGAGAAGATAAGTAAAAGATATACTGGTAAATATGAGGAGACTAATTAACTAAGGTGGTTAAATGCAAAGTGGTCCTTAGCTCCCTGATAGAACTGACAGTTTAGGCTGAGAGAGGGCAGAGGCCTGGGGGTCCCTAGATTCAGCCTTCAGGCCTCAAGCCTAAGACTAGAAGAGGCTGGTTATTGCAGACAGAAATTGTTACAGATTCATGTAAACCAGCTCCCAGGTGGTTCAGACCTTAAAGAACCCACTTGCAGTGCAGGTGACCTGGGTTCCATCCCTGGGTTGGGAAGGTGGGGAAGATCCCTTGGAGGAGGTCATGGCAACCCACTCCAGTATTCTTTCCTGCAGAATCCTCATGGACAGAGGAGCCTGGTGGGTTAGAGCCCACCAGGGTCACAGAGTCTGACTTACTGAGCAACTAAGCAGGCAGGCAGGTTGCATTATTCACTTTAGACAAAAGGTAGAAACCACCCAATGCCCATTAACAAAAGAAAGGATAAATAAAATGGGGTCTAATACATACATTTCAATATTACTCAGCCTTAAAAAAGAAAGGAAATTCTGACCTGGCTACAACACAGATGAACCTTGAGAACATTATACTGGATGAAATAAGCCAGTAACAAAATGGCAAATACTGTAAATTCCAGTTACATTTGGCATTTTAGAGTCATCTTACACATAGAAACAGAGAGTAGACTTGTAGTTTGCAAGGGCTGGGGAGATGAGAAAATAGGGACCTTTCCTATTTAATGGGTATAGAGTTTTAGCTTGCAACATCAAACGATCTGTGGCTGGATTGGACAACCATTTTGAATATACTTAACCCTAGACTGAACTGTACACTAAAAATAGTTAAGATGGTAAACTTTATGTCATGTGCCTCTCACCAGCTTTTTAAAACACTAAATAAGTGAAAAGTAGAAATGATCTAGATGAGCTTAGAGACTTTTTTCTCCTGTGTCAATACTGATGATTCAAATGATACTTATATAGGGCTCTTATTTAAAACAGTGCATTGTGTGTAATGTTTCTTCCAGGATTAAACCATTATCTAATATTTACAGACTAAAGCTTAACACTATTTTTGGCAAAATTCTTAAATATTTGCAGGTTAAAGGGTATAACATTGAAACAAAGACTTTTGTAATACTGACAATAATGTACTTTTACATTTGTACATTTAGACTGAATTATCACATACGTGGTGCAAATGAAAACTTATCAACTATATAACCTATTCCTTACAATATATAGGATGTTTAATATGAAGTAAAACTAGTGAAGTATTTAAAAGCAGAAATTTTTATACTGTATTAAAATGCATCAACTTGTGGTGAGTTCAAAATACTCAGCAAAAATATTTCATAGAAAAGACCTGAATTTTATCCAGTATCCACTCACATTGTTTTTATTTGAGGCCAAAGTTACAACATTAGAATGAATCATATAAGGAAAATAATCTTGAATTTCAGTTAATTTTATATTGCCCGATGTAAATACATTTCTTGATCTAGGTTCATATAAACAGAACAGTTACTAACTATAAATTTTAGATTCATATTATGCCACATGTATTCATTCACAGAAGCCCTTTAATTGCAATGATTTTTGAAAACTTTAAAATGCTTAGAATAGATGGACATAGACATTATCATACTGAAGTAAGTAAGTCAGGCAGAGAAAGACAAACATCACATGGTACTGTGTACATGAGGTATCTGAAAAGGAAAGGGAGGGCACAAATGAGCTTATTTACAAATCAGAAATAGAGTCACAGATGTAAAAACAAACTCATGGTCAGTTACCAGGGAATGGGGGGATAATAAATTGGGAGATTGGGATTGATATATATACACTGCCTTATATAAAATACAAAACTAACAAGGGCCTATGTACAGCACAGGGAACTCTACTCAGCACTCTGTCAGTTCAGTCGCTCAGTTGTGTCCGACTCTGCGACCCTATGAATCGCAGCACGCCAGGCCTCCCTGTCCATCACCAACTCCCGGAGTTCACTCAGACTCACGTCCATCGAGTCAGTGATGCCATCCAGCCATCTCATCCTCTGTCGTCCCCTTCTCCTCCTGCCCCCAATCCCTCCCAGCATCAGAGTCTTTTCCAATGAGTCAACTCTTCGCATGAGGTGGCCAAAGTACTGTTGTTTCAGCTTTAGCATCATTCCTTCCAAAGAACACCCAGAATCTAAAAAAAAGTGGAGTATAAACTGATTCAGTTTGCTGTTCATCTGAAACTAATACAACATTGTAAATCAACTACACTCCAATAAAAATTAAAATAAAATAAAATGCTTAGAAAAATATTTAACCTGAATATTAGTTAAGAAATACTTGAAACATCAGACAAGATCAGTTTTTAAACAGTCCTTAGGGCAATACTGTGGAAAAGGAAAAATAGAATACAAATATTTCTGCTATAACTAAATATACGTTAGTTAACATTATTCAAAATTGGAATAAGCAATGAATGTACAAATCAAATGCATGACAAATGAACTGAAATAAAATCTGCAACACAGCTATATGCAACATTTGTATTCATGCATGTACACATTGGGACAGGCAGTTTTCAGGCTATTACTCAATGCCAAAATATTTTGTATGGAGTAGTCTATTATTGTGCTGTCACTCATTCATGTCTGACTCTTTGCGACCCCATAGACTGGAGCCTGCCAGGCTCCTCTGTCCAGGGGATTTTCCAGGCAAGAATTCTGGAGTGGGTTGCCGTTTCCTCCTCCAGGGGATCTTCCCAACCCAGAGATCGAACCTGTGTCTCCTGCATTAGCAGGTGGATTTTTTACCACTGAGCCAACTGAAAATCTATTTTTTACCATCCTGCAAAAACCATTCTAAGAGAATATACTCTAAAATTTTAAAAATGAAGAAAATAAACATTTTAACTATGGATTTCTCTTTTTTTTCTCTCCTCTCTCTCCCTTGTACACATTGTGCTTTTTCTGAAAATGTCCTTAATCCTTTTATGTATGTGACACCTATAATTTTTTTCACTTTGGGGGCCTTGATTCCTAAGGTATCATACACACGATCTTTGATATAGGAGCATTTCCCAGAGAGAAGACCATAAACCCATTTACAGTCCTAACCATGGAGAAAGGATGCTTTCCATGAATAATTAATTCTGGGCACTGAGTCTACTGCTGGAAACTACTCCACTGTGGCCATGCCCTGGGTGCAGGAACAGATGTTGCGGCATTTCTTTTGCATTACTCTGAGTACGTCACACATTTAAAGCCATCCTGAAAATATATGATTCAGTTGCTCTTTAAACAAATGATGAAAGAGAGAGAGGAAGACAGAGAGAGAAACTGGGACAGAAAGAGGGACCCAAGGAAGCGGTTAGGCGTCCAGGTTACCTTCCCGAGAGGAGACCCCGAGCGAGCTGAAATGTGTTCCATTCCTCTTTTTATTTTTAAGATTTTACTTCATGCGGAGCATTTTTAAAGTCTTTCTTGAATTTGTTACAATACTGCTTCTGCTTTATGTTTTGGTTTTTTGACTGCAAGGCATGTGGGATCTTAGCTCCCTGCCTGGGGATTGAACCCACACCCCCTGCACTGGAAGGCGATGTCCTAACCACTGGACCACCAGGGAAGTCACCTCATCCCTGTTTTCCACGTGGGAATGTAGGGCCTAAGGGAAGGTCACAGACAATTATCAGAATTCTCCAGGTAAACACAGATCACTGTTTCTCACTATGAAAGGTGCATGTGATGTCAGAGATGTTATATTTTCAGGCACAAAAAGGAATTAAAAAGAGGAGAGACTCATAAGAGATCAGTGAGTGGTGGGGTGGAGCTCAGTTGAACCAGAGGCGAGCTGTTCCACAGGTAAGAACAGGACAGCCAAGCATATGTAATTACCAACTTCTGCTCTGCTAGACTCCTCTCTACATCCTGGTCAGAAACTCTAAAACTGCCATGTGAGGTTACAAGTCCTTCATCGGTGGCCTTCCCTCCTCTCCAAACCGATGGAACTGAAATCTCATATAATGGGCAGCAGGGAAGCAAGGGGAATACTATCTCCACCTTCTGGGGCTATAAATAAAATGGCATTTTGTTCCTGAGAGAAACATAGATCTCTGTATTCCCCATCTGTTCACTGTGTAAACATCCTTGAAAAAATAATCCAGAACAAATGGTAGACCTTATCCACAAAAGATGCAGAAACATAAAGGGCCCTAAAGAACAGTCTCCAACTCTCTCCTCCCATGACTGTGTGAAATCAAGGACTCTCAAGAGATCAAACCAGTCAATCCTTAAGGAAATCAACCCCGAATATTTACTGGAAGGACTGATGCTAAAGCTGAAGCTCCAAAACTTTGGCCACCTGATGTGAAGAGCTGACTCATTGGGAAATATCTTGATGCTGGGAAAGATTGAGGGCAGGAGGAGAAGGGGGGTGACAGAGGATGAGATGGTTGGTTGCCATCATTGACCCAATGGACATGAGTTTGAGCAAACTCCAAGAAACATTGGAGGACAAGGAATCCTGGCGTGCTGCAGTCCATGTGGTGACAAAGAGTCAGACACAACTGAACGACTAAACTACAACAAGGATTCTCATGGGGGGAAAATCTCAAATCCTTTCCACAACAACAAAAATTTGTAAAAAAAAAAAAAAAAAAAAAATTAGAAATCACACATTTTAGCTGAAACAGGGAAACATTTGGTATCCGTGGGTTTCACAATGATCATGTTTCTGTCTTACTTTATCATGGTCTCAGACTGACCTCGCTGCACGCTGACGGTCACCAAGATGGTTATGTCCAGCAGAACCAGATGACGGGCTGGCTGGGTGGGTCAGACCACGGCCCAGATGTGGGGGGACGGGCTGATGTTTTCTGTCTCTACTGTACCATTGAATCAGGACCCACTCTGGGTCCTCTCCTTTGATATATTTCTTAAGTGTCTTTTAATCTTTAGTGGGCTCCCCAGCTGGCACTGGTGATGGCACTAGCAGTAAAGAACCCACCTGCCAATGCAGGAGACACAGGAAATGTGGGTTCAACCCCTGGGTTGGGAAGATCCCCTGGAGGAGGAAGTGATAACCCACACCAGTCTTCTTGCCTGGAAAATCCCATGGGCAGAGGAGTCTGGCAGGCTACAGTCTATGGGGTCCCAAGAGTCAGGCACATATACACACAATCTTTAGGGTTCTCTTTCCATTTCTTTTCTTCTTCTTCTAATCTATTTGTTGAAGAAGTCAAGCCATTTGTGTTGGAGAAATTTCGAGAGTTTTGATTTTGCTAGTTATCTCCCAGATGTGCTATTTCACAAATTCATCAGTCTTTTAGTTCCTATAACCTGGTAGTTAGATCTAAAGGCATACTCAAACTCAGATTCAATGCTTTGCCAAGAAAGAGGCAGTGACATGTTTCAAGCACAGAACAAGTGATCTGGTTCCTTCTGCGATGTTAATTGGGTCCATTAGTTCATTAGAGGTTTTAAAGGGTGACTTTCTAATTCTCTTTTTTTTTTTAACAATAGCTGGAATATATATGCTCTATTCATTTCAGTGTCCCCAGCTATTTCCCAAGTGACTAAGGATGCTATGTATATTAAAAGAATAGAAAATAAGACATTGAGAGGTGGAATCCACTCCAGTGTTCTTGCCTGGAAAATCCCATTGGCAGAGGAGCCTGGCGTGCTGCAGTCCATGGGGTCACAAAGGGTCAGACATGACTCAGTGACTAAACCACAACAACAGCTATTTCCCAAGAGACTTGCATATTAAAAGAATAGAAAATAAGACATTCGGAGACAGAACTCAGTCAGAATCATAAAAGAAGGAATCGGATACAGTTTCAGCAATTCTTTTAACTTCTTGGTTTTTGTGCTCCAGAGATAATATGAAGTGTCTGTATGTGAATGCTATGAAAAGGGACATATTCAGTGTGGTCAACCAGGACGTCAAGAAATGACAGCTTTCTGGAGTTAACTGGAGACATAAAATCTATACATTTCTTTTGCATAAAGAATATAGAAAAAGTTTCTGTACTGCTAAGTAGACAATTATCCTTAATACTGTCACTTTGGGTTAAAATATACATGCAACATGTGTCAAGTGTATTGAGAAGAGTAAGGAGTCTCTAACTGTAAAGTACTTCTTGTCACTGTGATAAGACCTTAAATTATCCAAAATACTTAAGAGCATATTCTTGTGGTGAAAGAATGAACCAGAAAGGTATATGCACTTCCATGTGTCTATGACACATTCCAGTTCAGAATGTATCACTAGTCACCATCCACAATAACCGTGGCCTTCCCAGGTGGCGCTAGTGGTAAACAACCCACCTGCCAGTGCCGGGGACACCAGAGACTCGAATTCGATCCCTGGGTCGGGAAGATCTCCTGGGGGAGGAAATGGCAACCCACTCCAGTATTCTTGCCTGGAGAATCCCATGGACAGAGGAGCCTGGCGGGCTACAGTCCATAGAGCCACAAAGAGTTGGACACGACTGAAGCAATTTAGCACACACACACACACACACACACACACACACAATAACTAGCATTTATTCTATATGTGCTCTTAAGGTCATATTCTGCTATACACTAGGGCTTCTCAGGTGGTGCTAGAAGTAAAGAGTTGCCTGCCAAGGCAGGAGACATAAGAGATGCAGGTTTGATTCCTGGATCAGGAAGATCCCCTGGATGAGGCCACAGCAACCCACTCCAGTATTCTTGCCTGGAGAATCCCATGGACAGAGGAGCTGGGTGAGCTATAATCCATAGGGTCACTAAGAGTAGGACGTGACTGAAGTGACTTAGCATGCACAAATGCACGCACTACACTCTACCAACACTAAAGTATAAACATCAAAGAAATTCAGCTTCATAGTATGTATTTAGACATAGAACTCTTATCTCCAGGTCAGTTGGGTCTCCTGCCCCTCCTGCTCTCTCCTTGAGATTAAATTAGGGGATTCAAAGGAGAAGGAACCTGCTGAGCCCAGGGCAGCTGTTGTCCAGCCTCTGGTGAGTTCTCCACTCAGGAAACCCTGACCTTGCTCTGTAACACTCCTGGTCACTTAGATTCCCTATGTGTTGGGGACAGTTGCTCAAAGGTAGACCAGAAAGCTGTCTAAACTCTGCTACTATATTTTCCTGACATAATAAGCATAATACCCACTCCAGTATTCTGACCTGGAGAATTTTATGGACTGTATAGTCCATGGGGTCGCAAAGAGTCGGACATGACTGAGCAACTTTCACTTTAATTTATTGAATAGACCTAAATCTTTGATGAACTTAGAGCGCTTCCAAGTCATGATTTTTGACACCTGTGAAGACACCTGTCTTGAAGACAGGGAGCTGGGGGAGACCAGACAGATACTGTGTTGACCAAAGACAAGACCTGGCATTTGCTTTTTGACTAAAGCTCTGATACATGTCAGCTTTATCTTGAGCTGATTCTTGCTTTCCAATGCGACATGTGGCCCAAAGAAACACTGGAAGACCAATCTCTAGGATGCTTTTTAGGAAAAATGAAATACTTGATAGACTAGATCTATAGCATAAGTAAAATGTGACAAGAGAGAGCACATAATCATAGAATTAGAAGGACTATTTAAGATCAACTCATCACATTCCATGGCTTCACAAGTAGCTCAGTGGTAAAGAATCTGCCTGCCAAGCAGGAGATGCAGGTTCGATCCCTGGGTTGGGAAGATCCCCTGCAGAAGAGAACAGCAACCCACTCCAGTATTCTTGCCTGGGAAATTCCATGGACAGAGGATCCTGGTGGGCTACAGTCCATGGGGTCTCAAAGAGTTGGACACTGAACACACATACACACCTCACTTCCACAGGTAGGAAAACTGAAATGACTTAACCGAAGATATAGGACAAGTGAGTAATATGTCTAGAACTCATGTCCTTGATTCTCGACTGCAAATCATTGAAGGCAACTTTTTTAGCACTTAGTTGCTATCCTGAACAATAAATATACTAATGAATGTGTAAGTTCATGGAGCATAGTGAAATCTCTAGTAAAAAAGGGAAAATACATTCAGAAAACTGCTGTACTTAATATCAACAGTAGCAAGACACCAAATTTTAACGAGTATAACTCAACATTTCATTACTGCCTCCCACTGATATCATAAACCTTGGGCAAAATTTGGTATATTTGAAATTATATTAACTTTTCCCGGTCATCAGGGTACCACTTAGTGGATTTTAACAGTAATATTTCCACTGCTAGTCTAGGGTCACCAACCAAAAAAAAAAAAAAGTTAATGGTTCTACAAATGTTTCCTAGTCAAAAAAGAAATGTCTCTTTTATAAAGATACCATAAACCCTCCTGTCAATTCTCCTGTTTAAGTAATACCAAAGCATGTTTAAAATCATTTGAGTAAGGTTTTGAAATGAATCTTAAAACTGTTCATACAAAAGAAATGAAAAATGTTTTTAATTTAAAGGCAACTCCACCATTCGCAGGAATTTCCTTGTATGAGAGTCTAATTTGCTAATCAGATGGATAATATCTTCTTCACAGTGAGCTATGGTTAATTAAATGCTATAACTGAACTATGAAGAAAAAGCAGACCCCTCCAAGGGGCAGTCAACTAGGTCATTACTCGGAGGCAAAGCAACCTAATCATTACCACAAAGTTCAAATTAGAGGAATTGATTTGAATATTTAGTGGAGAAATGTCTATTTAGTTCTTTGGCCCATTTTTTTTATTGGGTCATTTATTTTTCTGGAGTTGAGCTGTAGGAGTTGCTTGTATATTTTTGAGATTAGTTGTTTGTCGGTTGCTTCATTTGCTATTATTTTCTCCCATTCTGAAGGCTGTCTTTTCACCTTGCTAATAGTTTCCTTTGATGTGCAGAAGCTTTTAAGGTTAATTAGGTCCCATTTGTTTATTTTTGCTTTTATTTCCAATATTCTGGGAGGTGGGTCATAGAGGATCCTGCTGTGATGTATGTCGGAGAGTGTTTTGCCTATGTTCTCCTCTAGGAGTTTTATAGTTTCTGGTCTTACGTTTAGATTTTTAATCCATTTTGAGCTTATTTTTGTGTATGGTGTTAGAAAGTGGTCTAGTTTCATTCTTTTACAAGTGGTTGACCAGATTTCCCAGCACCACTTGTTAAAGAGATGGTCTTTAATCCATTGTATATTCTTGCCTCCTTTGTCAAAGATAAGGTGTCCATATGTGCGTGGATTTATCTCTGGGCTTTCTATTTTATTCCATTGATCAATATTTCTGTCTTTGTGCCAGTACCATACTGTCTTGATAACTGTGGCTTTGTAGTAGAGCCTGAAGTCAGGTAGGTTGATTCCTCCAGTTCCATTCTTCTTTCTCAAGATCGCTTTGGCTATTTGAGGTTTTTTGTATTTCCATACAAATTGTGAAATTATTTGTTCTGGCTCTGTGAAGAATACTGTTGGTAGTTTGATAGGGATTGTGTTGAATCTATAAATTGCTTTGGGTAGTATACTCATTTTCACTATATTGATTCTTCCAATCCATGAACATGGTATATTTCTCCATCTATTAGTGTCCTCTTTGATTTCTTTCACCAGTGTTTTATAGTTTTCTATATATAGGTCTTTTGTTTCTTTAGGTGGATATATTCCTAAGTATTTTATTCTTTCCATTGCAATGGTGAATGGAATTGTTTCCTTAATTTCTCTTTCTGTTTTCTCATTATTAGTGTATAGGAATGCAAGGGATTTCTGTGTGTTGACATTTCTCCAAAGAAGACATACAGATGGCTAACAAACACATGAAAAGATGCTCAACATCACTCATTATCAGAAAAATGCAAATCAAAACCACTATGAGGTACCATTTCACACCAGTCAGAATGGCTGCGATCCAAAAGTCTACAAATAATAAATGCTGGAGAGGGTGTGGAGAAAAGGGAACCCTCTTACACTGTTGGTGGGAATGCAAACTAGTACAGCCACTATGGAGAACAGTGTGGAGATTCCTTAAAAAACTGGAAATAGAACTGCCTTATGATCCAGCAATCCCACTGCTGGGCATACACACTGAGGAAACCAGAAGGGAAAGAGACACGTGTACCCCAATGTTCATCGCAGCACTGTTTATAATAGCCAAGACATGGAAGCAACCTAGATGTCCATCAGCAGATGAATGGATAAGAAAGCAGTGGTACATATACACAATGGAGTATTACTCAGCCATTAAAAAGAATACATTGGAATCAGTTCTAATGAGGTGGATGAAACTGGAGCCTATTATACAGAGTGAAGTAAGCCAGAAGGAAAAACATAAATACAGTATACTAACGCATATATATGGAATTTAGAAAGATGGTAACAATAACCCGGTGTACGAGACAGCAAAAGAGACACTGATGTATAGAACAGTCTTATGGACTCTGTGGGAGAGGGAGAGGGTGGGAAGATTTGGGAGAGTGGCATTGAAACATGTAAAATATCATGTAGGAAACGAGTTGCCAGTCCAGGTTCGATGCACGATGCTGGATGCTTGGGGCTGGTGCACTGGGACGGCCCAGAGGGATGGTATGGGGAGGGAGGAGGGAGGAGGGTTCGGGATGGGGAACACATGTATACCTGTGATGGATTCATTTTGATATTTGGCAAAACTAATACAATTATGTAAAGTTTAAAAATAAAATAAAATTAGAAAAAAAGAAAAAAAAAAAAGAATATTTAGTGGACTCACTGTGGGGTCAAACCCCTTGAGATCAGTGCATTCATACCTGATAGTCTTCTTAGTGTATTAAAATGGACTTTGATGAAAAATACACAGAATCAGAAAACATACAGAGAGGGAAAGGCAACATGTAGAGATGCTCCCACAGGGTTCAGAGAGTCCCCGATAAACTGGAAAGTGTGGAAGCATCAAGCTCAAGTGGGGATCGTCCTTAGCAGGTGACCAACAGCCCTCTGCTTCTGACAACCCTCTGCCTTGGGACGTGTGGGAGGCAAACCTCTTCTAGAAAGAAGTACTTTCTCATAGGCAGCTACAAAGAATTATTCCTCTCTCCCTTGAAAAAATACTAGTTTAGTCCTTGGGGGTCAGAGAGTCAAGCAGAGAATGCAGTCAGATTGTCAAGACGATACCCACAGTGGTACAACTGACAGAAGAGCAGTGAGGTTTGCAGAGATGGATGCACCTAGAGGCTGTCATACACAGTGAAGTAAGTCAGAGAAAAAGAAATACTGTCTATTAACTCACACATTTGAAATCAAGAAAAATGGTACTCATGAACGTATTTGCAGGGTAGGAATAGAGACACAGATGTAGAGAACAAACTTGTGGACTCCAAGCGGTGGACAGAGGTTGGGCTGGGATGAATTGGGAGACTGGGATTGACGAATATACACTATTGATACTTTGTATACAATAGGTTTTTGTGGGTTTTTTTTGCTTTTATTTCCAGTATTCTGGGAGGTGGGTCATAGAGGATCCTGCTGTGATGTATGTCAGAGAGTGTTTTGCCTATGTTCTCCTCTAGGAGTTTTATAGTTTCTGGTCTTATGTTTAGATCTTTAATCCATTTTGAGTTTATTTTTGTGTATGGTGTTAGAAAGTGTTCTAGTTTCATTCTTTTACAAGTGGTTGACCAGATTTCCCAGCACCACTTGTTAAAGAGATTGTCTTTAATCCATTGTATATTCTTGCCTCCTTTGTCAAAGATAAGGTGTCCATATGTGCGTGGATTTATCTCTGGGCTTTCTATTTTGTTCCATTGATCTATATTTCTGTCTTTGTGCCAGTACCATACTGTCTTGATAACTGTGGCTTTGTAGTAGAGACATTTGAATCAGTTCTAATGAGGTGGATGAAACTGGAGCCTATTATACAGAGTGAAGTAAGCCAGAAGGAAAAACACCAATACAGTATACTAACGCATATATATGGAATTTAGAAAGATGATAACAATAACCCTGTGTACGAGACAGCAAAAGAGACACTGATGTATAGAACAGTCTTATGGACTCTGTGGGAGAGGGAGAAGGTGGGAAGATTTGGGAGAATGGCATTGAAACATGTAAAATATCATGTATGAAACGAGATGCCAGTCCAGGTTCGATGCACGATACTGGATGCTTGGGGCTAGTGCACTGGGACGAGCCAGAGGGATGGTATGGGGAGGGAGGAGGGAGGAGGGTTCAGGATGGGGAACACATGTATACCTGTGATGGATTCATTTTGATATTTGGCAAAACTAATACAATTATGTAAAGTTTTAAGAATAAAATAAAATTAAAAAAAAATAGGTAACTACTGAGAACTTACTGTATAGTGCAAGGAACTCTATTCAGTGCTCTGTGGTGACCTAAATGGGAAGGAAATTCAAAAAGGGGAGATATGTATGCATGTGGCTGATTCATTTGCTGTACAGCAGAAATTAACACAACATTGCAAAGCAACAGGGCCTGCGTGCTCAGTCATGTCTGACTCTTTGCAACCCCACAGAGTGTAGCCCACCAGGCTCCTCTGTCCATGGGATTCTCCAGGCAAGAATACTGCAGTGGGTTTCCATTTCCTTCTCCAGGGACTCCTCCTTACCCAGGAACTGAACATGACTTTCCCACATCGGTAGGCAGATTCTTTACCACTGAGCCAATATTCCAGGAAAAAAAAAAAAAAAGGCAATATCATAAATCCTTCCATGAACTGCTATTGTTAGAAATCACAGGAGACTTAATAATAATATTTGCCTTTGATTGCAAACAAGCAGAGACAATTTCAAAGTGAAACTTACAGAATATACAGCATGCTAAGATTCTATTTCAATGAATATCAGACTCTACTTATTACAAACTCCAGGAAAGCCCTCTTAAGGTTTTACATGTGGGAGGCTAAGAGCAGATGATGTCAATTACTTGAGCACATATCCCACAGAAGGCTACAAAAATACACTTATTTGGCATACAAAAGAATGGAGAGATAAATGTACTTTATCACAGCCAGTAGGAAATGTTTTATTCCATAAATAAGTTATCTCATTAATTACATTTTTTTAATTAGGCGAAGAAACCTTTCCAATTTTTTTTTTCCAATCTTAGCCAAGTCCAAAATGATTAGGTAGCATCTCATCTGCCTGTCCCTCTCCATATCTAATTTTCATAGTAAATCAGTCACTTTCCACTTCAAATCCAAATCCAGGAACTGAAGTTGTTTGCCAGTTTGCTATTTCCTGGCAGGGGGGGAAATCTGGTTCCTGTTATTTGTGCTAAGTTGCTTCTGTTGTGTCCGACTCTTTGTGACCTCATGGACTGTAGCCCACCAGGCTCCTCTATCCATGGGATTAGCCAGGCAAGAATACTGGAGTGGGTTGCGATGCCCTCCTCCAGGGGATCTTTCCAACCCAGGGACTGAACCCACGTCTCTTACATCTCCTGCTTTGGCAGTCAGGTTCTTTACCACTAAACCCACCAGGGCAGCCCTTCTGTTGATTTGGGAGGTATTTTTCCTTTCCTGTGGTTTTATATGCACTATTTTCAATACAGAGAACACTAGGCAAAGCCTTGCTGGAAGGGCCCTCTTGTTGGCAAAAGCCCATGTGCTGGAACGGTCACCTGACCTGGCCAGAAGGGACCCGGGGCTGATTCCCACCTGGGCACAGGCTGGCCAGGCTACAGCCTGGGGGTCCCAGACCCACAACAACTTTGGGGTGGAGTGCTGGCTGTCCTTGTCCACACAAAAGGCAGTATTTGCATCTTATGGAACATTCTAGAACCTGTAGGCTTCCCTGGTGGCTCAGCAGTAAAGAATCCACCTGCCGATGCAGGACATACAGGTTCTATTCCTGGGTTGGGAAAATCCCCTGGAGGAGGAAATGGCCCCCCACTCCAGTCTTCTTGCCTGGAGAATCCCCTGGACAGAGGAGCCTGGCGGGCTACAGTCCATGGGGTCGCAAAGAGTCGGACACAACTGAGCAACTAAACAACAACTGGAACTTGTAAAGCATAGAGACCTCTAGGAAGGAGTCTTCCGAGCCTCTCCCCTCAAGATGGAAGGAGGAGAGAAAGGCCCTCAGCCGGGTTTCTCCATGCACGCTGTCCACACAGATGCCCTGGAGCCAGTCTGCTGTAGCTAATGTTCCGTGTCCTTCTGTGTCTTCTTCTTTCCCAGAACACTTGAAGGAGAAGCTGGAAGAGTACATGGCTCGGTTTTCCAAAGTGAGGATCGTCCGCACCAAGAAAAGGGAAGGGCTGATCCGGACACGACTCCTGGGGGCATCCATGGCCAGAGGCGAGGTCCTGACCTTCCTAGACTCCCACTGTGAGGTCAACGTCAACTGGCTGCCCCCGCTCCTCAGTGAGTGCCCCTCAGCCTCCTGGGGTCTAGGCGGGGGAGGGGGTTTACTTCTATTTAGTCTGCCGTTGACGAAGGCTAGAGACCCCTTTGATGGGGTTTGCAGTGGGAGCCCTGAACGCTATTATTAACCATTGCTGGGAAGTATAGGTAACTAGAAAACCGCATTGAAATTACCTTTTTAGATAATGCAGTCTAACTTTGGTTCAATAAGGTTTGATTTATTATCTGAGACATTCACTGAGTAGACTAAAAGGAAAAGGTGTTTATTATACTATCTACAAGTACAGTGGGCTTCCCAGGTGGCTCTACTGGTAAAGAACTCACCTGCCAAAACAAGGGATGTAAGAGATGCAGGTTTGATCTCTAGGTTGGGAAGATCTCCTGGAGGAGGCCATGACAACCCATTCCAGTATACTTGCCTGGAAAACCCCATGGACAGAGGAGCCTGGCGGGCTGCAGTATACAGGGTTGCAAAGAGTTGAATACGACTAAAGTGACTTAGCACACATAAGCACAGTATGGTTAAAATGCACACACACACACACATAATGTTTAGTGATTATTACAGGATTGTTAAGAGATGAGAGCTGCCCGTTTTCCTAAGGGAAAAACAAACCTCATTATTCACTGCTGCTGCTGCTGCTGCTAAGTCACTTCAGTCGTGTCCGACTCTGTACGACCCCATAGATGGCAGGCCACCAGGCTCCCCAATCCCTGGGATTCTCCAGGCAAGAATACCAGAGTGGGTTGCCATTTCCTTCTCCAATGCATGAAAGTGAAAAGTGAAAGGGAAGTCACTCAGTCGAGTCCAACTCTTAGCAACCCCATGGACTGCAGCCTACCAGGCTCCTCTATCCATGGGATTTTCCAGGCTACCATCATGTAAAACTCCACATCACTAATAAGTCCACATCACCAACTTTGTCTAGGCCCTGCTGCAATTCTTGAGAGCATCTCTGAACTGACATTTGTTCTGATGCTGCGATGAAAAATGCATTCAGCCCCCAGAATATAGTCATGGTGCAAGCACTCTGACATTTTCTCAGGATTTACAAGGCTCTTCTCCTTTCCACTCTGGCTCCAGCCTAGCTGCCTAAATATATGACCCCTTACATTCACACAGAACCCTTCAAACACACAGAGTTGCCCCCCAGGTGATACATCTTAAATGATCACAAGAAGACTCTCTGACACTTGAACTGTTAAAAACAGCAAATGCATTCAAACTAGAAAACCTATGTGAAACTGAGTCCAAGCATTACTATTAATATCTCTTTAATTTCACAATGAAGACAGAGATAAAGCCCAGTCGTAGCTAAGGAATAAATTGTAAAATGAGAAAAAATGTGTTTCTAAAAAGTTCTTGGTCTGCACATTGTGTTCCTTTATGTTCCTCCAGATTTCACTAAATCAACTTTTATTGTAAATATATCCCTGGTCTTGGAGCTAAAGCAAGTAACAACCGCCTTCACAATAGCTGCCTCAGGAAGAATCGCTTGCTATTGACAACTGTGCAGGATTTCAGGCGGAACTGGCAAAGCTCCATTAGTAAAAGATGCGGGGGGCGGGGGGTGGAAATCAACTGAAACTGTGTTGGATTTGAAACAGGAAATGATCAGCCGGTAAGGCCCCACCATATCTCAGATCCACCCCCTCTCCGACAGACAACGGCCTGGCCACCCTAATCCACAGGGATGTTTCTATGCTCCTAATGGTCAGAGACTCTTCTGAGCCTTTAATTAAAAGTACCTTGTCCAAGGACATAGCAATTTAAAGTTTCATCAGTAGCCGTGAGCTTCCCTTAAACTGAATTTGGCCTGTAAGGTGTTGAATAGGCAAGGAAGTCAGCACAAGGGCTAATTATTTATGAACCAAAGCAATCCCTAAAAGCCAATGATCAAGGCCCTGATTGTTCCTATGCATCTAAAAAGAGGCGAGGAAAGGGAAAAGACAGAAAATAAAGAGAAACCCATTTTTCCCTTTAAAGCATTTCATTTCCTATAGGCCTGATGGTTAAGACATGATCTGAGCTCAGGATTGCTATCTTTTTTTATTTTCCTCTATCACTGCCTTGATACATCTTTCAAAATGAAAAAAAAAATTTTAAAGAAACAGGTGGAGTCACACGGTTTGGTTCCTTTTTCACTCTGGGATTATACCTGGATTTCAATTTCCCATTAAGAGTCTATTTGTTTGATCCCAGGAAATTGAAATGTAGGCACAATCCTTAGACAAAAAAAGTAGTCAAACTGCCTTCACTGTGAGCAAGAGCGGCTGGATGAGAGCTGAGAGGAAATTTGACAGGAAAGCTGACAGTTAATTTAACAGACTCATTCTCTTTGGGTCACCTTGGGACTCCTTGTTGGTCAAGGAACTTGTTAAGTCAACCTGATTCTGAATCGGATTGAAGAACATCACTGAAACCTTAATACTCATGTAGCAGCTGAGCTGATAGAAGAAATATTTTGGACACAGCAGTGAAGGTCTCCTCTGTCAAAGACATCTCTGGGAAAAGACCACTTAGTGAAAGATAAAACCTACTCTAAGACTTTCCCAGGTGAAAAAGGGTGCGTAGAGAGCCCTTGGCGGGGACTGATCCGAAGGTGTTGGGGGTGGGAGGCCGGGTCTCTCTGCCTACTAAATAACTAAATAAGATGAAGGTGACCTTAGGCTCTCTGAGGCCTCCTGGGACCACACTAGCTAAGACTGCAACCCCTTTTCTAACAAATAAATAAAGACAAGGACCCGAACATAATAAGCTAAAAAATTAAAAATAAAACAAAATCACAACCTTCTCCACATGCCACATTCGCCTTGCTGCTGCTGCTGCTAAGTCGCTTCAGTCGTGTCCAACTCTCTGCGACCCCATAGACGGCAGCCCACCAGGCTCCCCCATCCCTGGGATTCTCCAGGCAAGAACACTGGAGTGGGTTGCCATTTCCTTCTCCAACATTAGCCTTACCCTGTTTTATTTTCTTTCTATCACATTTTAGACCATCTAGCATACTATATCCGGAGAAGGCAATGGCACCCCACCCCAGTACTTTTGCCTGGAAAATCCCATGGATGGAGGAGCCTGGTAGGCTGCAGTCCATGGGGTCGCTACAGTCAGACACAACTGAGCGACTTCACTTTCACTTTTCACTTTCATGCATTGGAGAAGGAAATGGCAACCCACTCCAGTGTTCTTGCCTGGAGAATCCCAGGGACGGGGAAGCCTGGTGGGCTGCCGTCTATGGGGTTGCACAGAGTCGGACACGACTGAAGCAACTTAGCAGCAGCAGCAGCAGCATACTATATGAGGCATCTCTAGTGGCTCAAACAGTAAAGAATCTGCCTGCCAATGCAGGACATTTGGGTTTGATCCCTCAGATGAGATGGCCCACTAGAGAAGCAAATGGCTACCCACTCCAGTATTCCTGCCTGGAGAATTCCATGGACAGAGGAGCCTGGTGGGCTCCAGTCCATGAGGTCGCAAAGAGTCAGACACGACTCAGCAACTAAGCACAGCGCAGCACACTAAATAATTGAGTGATCTACTGTGCCTATGGATTCTCTTTGGTCCATTCATGAAGACAGGGGTTTTTGTGGTTGTGGCTCACTGCTGGCTCCCCTAGAACCATGCAAAGTGACAGGCATGCAGTTTCTACTCAATGAATAACTACTAAACTATGAATGAATTAATGAACAAATCCATGAGTGGATGGAAGGCATGTAGATCTGGAGGGGAGGTTTTCCACAGGATCCTGTGATCCCCACATCCTCCTCATTACTGTCATCAAGATAATGACGTGGAAACTGTCAGACCTCATTATTTCTCCATGATGCCTTTCCTCTTTTAAAGATATTTAACTGTGCTTTATTCCTCATGCCACATCCAGAGGTCTCTCAAAGAACCAGAAAGCAGATGTTGACACTTAGAAGCTCAAGCCCTCTGGTAGTGTTAGCTGTTATAACAAAATATTGAAGAAATGCACATTGTGGAGAAGACAATACTTCACATGACGCTCTTGTAGGTGAACCAGAGTACATGTGTGTGCCCTTTCCAGTGCTGGCCGTCCACGTCTGGCATAATAACAACTACCAGGGAGGATCTGGGACTGGAACTGGAGAATAAGTCTCCTTTCTGCCTCAGAGAAGCACCACAGCAACTGGATGGACCCCAGGCTTTAGGACTGGACCGTTAAGCGGGGCTTGCATCCTACTGCGTGTTCTCAAAATACAAGCAAACTTGGACAAGTTACTTAACTTCTTTGCACCCAGTTTCCTCATGTGTAAATTGGGAATGATAATTAGAGCCACCTCACAGGGTTGCTAGGAAGATTAGAAACAGCAGGAGTTGCACTGACATATATACCCTATCATGTGGTGGCTCAGTGTTAAAGGAGCTGCCTGTGATATAGGAGACACCAGTTCAGTTCCTGGGGTTGAGAAGATCCCCCCGAGGAGGAAATGGCAAGCCATTCCAGTATTCTTGCCTAGAGAATCCCATGGACAGAGGAGACAGGCTGGCTATAGTCCGTGGAGTTGCAATGAGTCAGACACAACCGAGCAGCTGAGCACACGTCCATCTATACAATAGACAGCTGGTGGGAAGCTGCAGGCCAGTGCAGGGAGCTCAGCTTGTGCTCTGTAATGACCTAGACGGGTGGGATGAGGAGGTGGGAGGCAGGAGCAAGAGGGTAGGAATACACGTATATATAGAGAGAGCTGGTTCACCTAGTCGTACAGCAGAAACCAATGCAACATTGTAAAGCAATTATTCTCCAATTTAAAAAAGGAAAAGAAACAGCATATTAGTAGTTGCTCAAGAATTTAATAGTAGCAGCAGTTAACACATCACCTAATATATTTTTGGATATGATGAGAGAAGAGTGAATTTACGAACATAGTGGAGAAGGAGAGGGTGGGAAGAGCTGAGAGAGTAGCACTGAAACATACATCACTATACGTAAAAGAGACAGCCAGCTGGAATTTGCTGTACGACGCAGGGAGCTCAAATGCAGTGCTCTGTGACAACCTAGAGGCGTGGGACAGAGTAGAAGGTGGGAGGGAGGCGCACGACAGAGGGGCATATGCATACCTAGATGGTCATTCACGCTGACCTATGGCATAAACCAACATAATATAAGGCAACTGTCCTCCAATTAAAAATGAATAAATGTATTAAATAAAAAAGGTACAGCTTTGATGAACAAAGTCTATATTAAAGAACAGTAGCAACAACAGCAGGGCAAATCTAGGACTTGGTGAAATCTCAGGCAAGCCTGAGAGCAAAGGATTCTGTGTGTCATTTCCCAGAATCTGGGGGGACAGGAGAGGACCAGCCATCAGGGCCACTGTGAGATTAGATGATAAAAACCATGAAGTTAAATATTTACATCCTGGACCCTCCAGAAAGCAGGCCAGTATTCTCTCAGCAGGCTCTAGCCGCATGCTTAAAGGAACACAGGGAGTGTTTATACCCCATGCATGGTGGAGGCACCATGAAATGACAGATTGGGGACAAGTCAGAGCAGAAATGTGACAGAGGGAGAGTTAAATGGACTTCTCCAGGTCTCTCTGGGACATCACTTTCTTAAAAGTAAGCACCACAACACTAATTGCACCTGATCAAGGTCCCATCACGTCACGCCCAGCATACAGAGATATTGCAAAGTGCTCTGAAGACCACAGGGAACCAGGCTTCAAGGGCGATGGGTGAGGAAGGGCTTTTGCAGAAAAGCGAGGGATGACCTAAGCAGGCATATCACTTCCTGCTCTGTGCTTCCGCTTTTCAGACCAAATTGCACTGAACCACAAGACCATTGTTTGCCCCATGATCGACGTCATCGACCACAATCACTTTGGGTACGAGGCGCAAGCCGGGGACGCCATGCGTGGTGCCTTTGACTGGGAAATGTATTACAAGAGGATCCCCATCCCGCCAGAGCTGCAGAGGGCGGACCCCAGTGACCCTTTCGAGTGAGTAGCAGCCTGGGGACCTGATGGGGAGGCGGTAGGTGACTGGGGCATGTGTGTGTCAACTGGAGATGCACCAGGACAATTATCTCTAATGAAATGGAATAAAACAGGTGGCAAAGGTATGCAAGACATTGGGGAAAGGTCAGACTTACAAGGTATAAAAAATCATAAGGTGGCCAGAGTACATTCTCCAACTTTCTAAGCATGAGAGGGCATGTGCAATGTGGAATCAGGAAAAAGCAGAGTTCACAGCAAATGCAAAGAGAAGGGAGGCATAGCCCCTTTCAGATATTCTCTTAGAGCTTCTCTTTCCATTTTCAGTTCCCTCTCTTCTTTCCTGTTGTTGTTGTCTAGTCATTAAGTCTTGTCCAGACTCTGTGACCCCAGGGACTGCAGCACACCAGGCTCCTCTGTCCCTCACTATCTCCCAGAGTTTGCTCAAACTCATGTCCATCGAGTTGGTGACACCATCCAACCATCTCATTCTCTGTTGTCCCCTTCTCCTGCCCTCAATCTTTCCCAGCATCAGAGTCTTTTCCAGTGAGTTGGCTCTTCTTATTGGGTGGCCAAAGTATTGGAGCTTCAGCTTCAGTGTTAGTCCTTCCAATGAATATTCAGGGTTGATTTCCTTTAGGATTGACTGCTTTGATCTTCTTGCAGTCCAAGGGACTCTCAAGAGTCTTCTCCAGCACCACAACTTGAAAGCATCAATTCCTCTGTTCTTTGTGCTTTTCCCTAAAGCGGGAGTCCCCAACCCCTGGGACAGGAATGAATACTGGTTCATGACCTGGTAGGAACTGGGTCACACAGCAGGAGGTGAGCAGTGGGCAGGTGAGGGAGGCTTCATCTGTATTTACAGCTGCTCCTCATCGCCAGCATTGCCACCTGAGATCACAAATGATGGTGGCCTTAAAACTATGTTTGACACCACTTCAGATCACAATACTTCCTGGATTAAAGTCTAGGTGGAATATTCTAGGTTGCCACAAAAGCACCATTTCCAAAATCCTATCTTTGTGAAGCAGGGTTTCTGCAGGGACAGCAACCAAATGACAATTCGGAGTAGACTGGACATAAGCATATACTTCGCCTCTCACTGTCTCCCGTCACCCCTAGATGGGACTGTCTAGTTGCAGGAAAACAAGCTCAAGGTCCCCACTGATTCTGCCTTATGGTGAGTTGTATAATTGTCTCATTATATATCACAATAATAACAGAAATAAAGTGTACAATAAATGTAATGCACTTGAATCATCCCAAAACTATCCTCTTCTGGGTCTGTGGAAAAGTTGTTTCTCATGAAATGAATCCATGGTTCCAAAAACCTTGGGGGTCACTGCCCTAAAGAATTATTTAAATGAACTACTCTACTTTTGTTTACAGTATAAGGGAATGATATGAAATATGCAGATGGTAAAGAATCTGCCTGCAATGCAGGAGACTCGGGTTCTATTCCTGGGTCCTGAGGATCCCTTGGGGAAGGAAGTGACAACCCACTCCAGTACTCTTCCCTGGAAAAAAAAAAAAATCCCATGGACAGAGGAGCCTGGTGGGCCACCATCCAGGGGTGGCAAAGAGTCAGAGATGACTTAGTGACTATCACTTTCACTTTTACTTTTTTCCATCTCTGCTGGGAACTGCTTCTGTATAAAGGAAGGTCATGTTTCTGAGCAGCCGCTCCCAGAACTTAAACTTGGGGAACTCAATCCAAATGACAGATCCAGAGTAGAGCATCTACTATATATATACATACACATACCATGGATACATCTTCTTGATCCATTTATCTATTGATGGACACTTAGGTTGCTTCCATATCTTGGCTATTATACATAATGCTGCTGTGAACACTGGACAATTGGTGCTTTTGTTTGCCTGTTTGTTTTTAATATATACCCAGGAGTGGAACTGCCAGTTCGTGTGGAAGTTCTATTTTTAGTTTTTTGAGAAAGCCCCACACAGCTTTCTGCAGTGACTGTACCAATTTACATTCCCACCAATGGTGTACAAGCAAGCGTTTGCTTTTCTCCACACCTTTGTCAACATTTGTTAATCGTGGTCTTTTTTGATTATGGCCACTCTGACAGATATGAAGTGATATCTCACTGTGGTTTTAATTTGCATTTCCCTGACAATTAGTGATGTTGAGCATCTTTACATGTGTATGTTGGCCATCTGTATTTCCTCTGTTGAGAAATGCTTATTAGGGTCTTCTGCCCACTTTTTAAATTTAGGGGTTTTTTTATGTTGATTTGTATGATTCTCTAAAACCATATACAAAAATAAACTCAATAAATGCCAAAATAAAGAACTCGTAGTGTCCAGCTTCACAAGCAAATACTTAGTAATGCCTGAGGCAAGCAATACAATTAATGTGGTAAATCTCACATTTGTTATGATCAGTTTTCACACTGCTTGTAAGTGCTAATAATAAGAGACAGACATGGCCCATATCAAATAAATAAATAAACTCAAATGGATTAAAAACCTAAATGTAAGACTATAAAACTGTAGACTATAAAATTCCTAGAGGAAAACATAGGCAGAACACCCTTTGATATAAATCGCAGCAATTTTTTTTTAGATCCATTTCCTAAAGCAAAGGAAATAAAAGCAAAGATAAACAGATGGAAACTACTTAAAAGTTTTTCTGCACAGCAAAAAAAAACATCAACAAAATGAAAAGACAACCAACAGAATGGGATAAAATATTTGCAGGTGATATGACCAGTAAGGGGTTAATATCCAAAATATATAAACAGCTCACACAATTTAACATCAAAAAAATAAATACTGTCTTTTCATCAAAATATGGGCTATAAACATTTGCAGTAGAGAAACTCACAAGTATAAAACTGACTTCTGTGACACTCAAGCTTTAAATTACAGTAAACATTTGATAAATGTCAGGAAAATGGTTCCTCTAATTCTAACAGTCTCTAGAAAGGTAAGCTCTTGGGAGGACAAGGGGGATCTCAAGAGACATTAGCCTGAAAAAAAGCTAATTTTATTATTTTAAAAAAAGCTATCTATTGTAATAGAAATGTAATATCTATGAAGCACACTCATTAAGTATCCAGAATTTCTGAAAGACGCCTCTTCAGACTCCTAAATTATTAGTTTTGGAAAAGAATTAATGAAGCCCTTTGTTACTCTTCCAAATACTCCAGCCAATATTTCAAGGATATTGAAAACTACCAGGGAAGTTTTTCAGTAATCCAAGAGAAGAAGTTTCTAGGAGATGATCTTTACACGTCCATGAAGATAACCATCTGAAAGTCTTAGCAACAGGACTTAGGTTGGGTTTCAAAGCCAAGTGGGTGTGGGAGAATACCAAAAAATTAAACCCTTTAACACAGTGGATCCTAAAAGATGCTTTCTTCTTGGAAGAAAAGCTATGACAAACCTAGACAGCATATTAAAAAGCAGAGGCATCATTTTGTCAACAAAGATCCAAACAGTCAAAGCTATGGTTTTTCTAGTGGTCATGTACAGATGTGAGAATTGAACCAGAAAGAAGGCTGAGCCAGGAAGAACTGATGCTTTCAAACTGTGCTGGAGAAGACATTTGAGAATCCCTTGGACTGCAAAGAGATCAAAGAAGTCGATCCTAAAGGAAATCAACCCTGAATATTCATTGGAAGGACGGATGCTGAAGCTGAAGCTCCAATACTTTGGCCACCTGATGCGAAGCACTGACTCATTGGAAAAGATCCTGATGCTGGGAAAGATCAAGGACAGGAGGAGAAAGGGGTGACAGAGGATAAGGTGGTTGGATAGTTGGATGGCATCACTGACTCAATGGATATGAGTTTCAGCTGACTCCGGGAGATAGTGAAGGACAGGGAAGCCTGGTGTGCTGCAGTCCATGGGGTCACAAAGAGTTGGCCATGACTTACTGACTGAGCAACAACAACAAACACAGGGGAACTCTTGGTAGATGGCCGCTGATGGTAGAATAGCCATGGCCTAGTTGCTACCGCTCAAGGTTGCTGTGTTCAGGGCAAGGATTCATCCGAGATGACTTTTCCAACAGATACTGTAATCATGGTTGGGTTATAATGTATTTCATTAATACTTTACTTCCACTGAAATAGCAAATGGGGCCCCTGCTTTCTGCAGACATGGGATCAAGATACTACCAAAGGAATTTCAATTCATGAAAATTCTAAAAGTATTCTCAGTCCTTGCACTGACAATTAAAATTTCGTTAGGCAGACCCCAGCTATGGCCATGACAGTATCAGGCCTGTTGCTTAACCCCAGAGCTGGCAGAGTTGCTAACTTTTGGAATTAAATAACTCTCGATCTTGTCACATACTTAGATGGTTGCCATCCTGTCAAAAGTGGGATTCTGTCAAATGTAAGCCCGCCTTTCTGCTTGAAGTCGCTTTGATTCCTGGGAAGGAGGGCACTTCATCCTTTTGCAATAACCATAGCTTCTAGGAGTGTCCACTTTGATCTTGGAAACTGCATTTGCCTCCCTGATAATAAGTAAATGCTTAGTTACCCACGCAGCTCTGAGCAGTGTGTCTGCAATCCCATTATCTCGGTGGCCAAGTGAATGTATGAATAAACAGACATGCTTTCGGCAAACACTCCCTTCTCTAGATGTAAAAGCTTTAAGACATACAGAAGAAACATGGTCTATCTACACATCTCTCAAGTCTTTCATGTTTTCTGTTGGCTACTGTGAGGATTTACTGGGGACGGGGGTCAGTGGAGACAGGCAGAAAAGTCAGGAAGAAAGGAACTGAAGAGTTAGATGGAAATGCAGTTCAAATTCCAAGACCTTTCTGATAAAATATATGCAAAGCTTATCTTCTGAATAAGTGGATCAAATTTCCTAAATGACAATATCTGAATTCTCTCACTGATTCTACCATTACTGGAGTCTTCTCCAACTAGCAATTGCAGTGGTATTTTTCAACCTGTAAATCATGTGAAATTACTGTGGCATGAACAGTATTTAACAATGAATTAACTGAACTGAATTGAAAATTTCAGAGTATTATATCAGTACATAAGTATAGGGATTGTCTCAGATATGTGATTTTGTGTAATGCATATATGATTCTGGGTCATGGTATAAATGGTATTTATTAATATAGGTTATGAAAAAAGATGTCCTTTTCATTATAAGGGACTGGAATGCAAAAGTAGGAAGTCAAGAATCACCTGGGGTAATAGGCAAATTTGGCATTGGAATACAGAATGAAGCAGGGCAAAAGCTAATATAGTTTTGCCAGGAGAAACGCACTGGTCATAGTAAACACCCTCTTCCAACAACACAAGAGAAGACTCTATACATGGACATCACCAGATGGCCAACACCGAAATCAGATTGATTATATTCTTTGGCACAGCAGCCAAAGATGGAGAAGCTCTATACAGTCAGCAAAAACAAGTCTGGGAGCTGACTGTGGCTCAGATCTTGAACTCCTTATTGTCAAATTCAGACTTAAATTGAAGAAAGTAGGGAAAACCACTAGACCATTCAGGTATGACCTAAATCAAACCCCTTATAATTATACAGTGGAAGTGAGAAATAGATTTAAGGGACTAGATCTGATAGAGTGCCTGATGAACTATGGACGGAGGTTCGTGACATTGTACAGGAGACAGGGATCGAGACCATCCCCATGGAAAAGAAATGCAAAAAAGCCAAATGGCTGTCTGAGGAGGCCTTACAAATAGCTGTGGAAAAAAAGGTAAAGATATAAGCATCTGAATGCAGAGTTCCAAAGAATAGCAAGGAGACATAAGAAAGCCTTCCTCTGCGATCAGTGCAAAGAAATAGAGGGAAACAACAGAATGGGAAAGACTAGAGATCTCTTCCAGAAAATTAGAGATACCAAGGGAACATTTCATGCAAAGATGGGCTCGATAAAGGACAGAAATGATAGGGAGCTAACAGAAGCAGAAGATATTAAGAAGAGGTGGCAAGAATACACAGAAGAACTGTACAAAAAAGATCTTCATGACCCAGATAATCACCATGGTGTGATCACTCACCTAGAGCCAGACATCCTGGAACGTGAAGTCAAGTGGGCCTTAGAAAGCATCACTACGAACAAAGTTAGTGGAGGTGATGGAATTCCAGTTGAGCTATTTCAAATCCTGAAAGACAATGCTGTGAAAGTACTGCACTCAATATGCCAGTAAATTTGCAAAACTCAGAAGTGGCCACAGGACTGGAAAAGGTCAGTTTTCATTCCAATCCCAAAGAAAGGCAATGCCAAAGAATGCTCAAACTACCACACAATTGCACTCATCTCACACACTAGTAAAGTAATGCTCAAAATTCTCCAAGCCAGGCTTCAGCAATACATGAACCATGAACTTCCAGATGTTCAAGCTGGTTTTAGAAAAGGCAGAGGAACCAGAGACCAAATTGCCAATATCCGCTGGATCATCGAAAAAACAAGAGTTCCAGAAAAACATCTATTTCTGCTTTATTCACTATGCCAAAGCCTTTGACTGTGTGGATCACAATAAACTGTGGAAAATTCTGAAAGAGATGGGAATACCAGACCACCCGATCTGCCTCTTGAGAAACCTGCATTCAGGTCAGGAAGCAACTGTTAGAACTGGACATGGAACAACAGACTGGTTCCAAATAGGAAAAGGAGTACGTCAAGGCTGTAGATTGTCACCCTGCTTATTTAACTTACATGCAGAGTACATCATGAGAAACTCTGGGTTGGAAGAAGCACAAGCTGGAATCAAGACTGACAGGAGAAATATCAATAACCTCAGATATGCAGATGACACCACCCTTATGGCAGAAAGTGAAGAAGAACTAAAGAGCCTCTTGATGAAAGTAAAAGAGGAGAGTGAAAAAGTTGGATTAAAGCTCAACATTCAGAAAACTAAGATCATGGCATCTGGTCCCATCACTTCATGGGAAATAGATGGGGAAACAGTGGAAACAGTGTCAGACTTTATTTTGGGGGGCTCCAAAATCACTGTAGATGGTGACTGCAGCCATGAAATTAAAAGACGCTTACTCCTTGAAAGGAAAGTTATGACCACCCTAGATAGCATATTGAAAAACAGTGACATTACTTTGCCAACAAAAGTCCATCTAGTCAAGGTTTTTCCCAGTGGTCACGTATGGATGTGAGAGTTGGACTGTGAAGAAAGCTGAGCACTGAAGAATTGATGCTTTTGAACTGTGGTGTTTGAGAAGACTCTTGAGAGTCCCTTGGACTGCAAGGAGATCCAACCAGTCCATTGTAAAGGAGAGGAGTCCTGGGTGTTCTTTGGCAGGACTGATGCTAAAGCTGAAACTCCAATACTTTGGCTACCTCATGCAAAGAGTTGACTCATTGGAAAAGACTCTGATGCTGGCAGGGACTGGGGGCAGGAGGAAAAGGGGACGACAGAGGATGAGATGGCTGGATGGCATCACTGACTCGATGGACGTGAGTTTGAGTGAACTCTGGGAATTGGTTATGGACAGGGAGGCCTGGCATGCTGCAATCCATGGAGTCACAAAGAGTCGGACACAACTGAGCAACTGAACTGAACTGATGCAGTCAGAAGAGTTCAAAATCTATCAACTCTCTAAACTGAGACTCAAGAACTTCTACAATCTAACTAGGAAGGAAAAGGAAAACTCATGGATAACTTTGAGCTCTAAGGGGGAAAAAATTATTTATATTAGAAAAAGTGATCTAGTTTTCAGACAAACTGCTCCTAGAATATGAGGACAATGCAATATTCACAGTTTAAATTATCTGTCAGTCACAATTCTGATTAGATTGGACATATTTGATAAATATTGTTGTCTTTTTAAACAAATGAAATATTTTCCTTCCCTGGTGGCTTACATCAAGACATAATGCTCTTAGCTCTTAGGTAATTCTTGCTATCATGGCTTTTAGCAGATTTCCTCATTCCTGGCTTATCTCTAACGCAGGGACTTAGGAATTGAAGCCGTTTCTTGTGACAGAACATAATATACTCCTTTAGTCGTGGTGACAAAGGGAAAGACATCCATCTGCTTTCTGACCTCTAACATTTATTCAATATCTCAGATATCTCAGCATCTAAAGGTTTAGAAAGGACCAGAAGAAATTGTTTTATCCAACGTACCTTTATTGCATGCAGCTCTAGACAATGTCCCAAACAGAACACCAGCCTCTTTTTGAACTCATCAAAGAAGTCATATTGACTACCTCAAAAGCCTGTCCCTTCCATTAGACTGATTGACACAAACCTTTTCCCTTGGATTAAGAAAATCTGCCTCCCTCAGCCAAAACTGTCCCACTTGAGACATAGGAAACGTCTAATTCCTCTCCAGTGACATACCTGTTAAACAAATATTTGCAAACAGCTACCATTCATGCCTGTTCATACTGTTTTCATTACTTTGCCTGCAAAGGTCCATACAGTCAAAGCTATGGTTTTTCCAGTCGTCATGTGTGGGTGTGAGAGTTGGACCATAACGAATGCTGAGAGCTGAAGAATTGATGCTTTTGAACTGTGGTGTTGGAGAAGACTCTTGAGAGTCCCTTTGGACTGCAAGGAGATCAAAGCAATCAATCCTAAAGAAGTCAACTCTGAATATGCCCTGGAAGGACTGATGCTGAAGCTCCAATACTTTGGCCACCTGATGCAAAGAGCAGATTCACTGGAAAAGACCCTGATGCAGGAAAAAGATTGAAGGCAGGAGGAGAAAGGAACAACAGAGGACAAGATGGTTGGATGGCATCACTGACTTGATGGACATGAGTTTGAGCAAGCTCCAGGAGATGGGGAAGGAATGGGGAGCCTGGTGTACTCCAGTCCATGGGGTCGCAAAGAGTTGGACACGACTGAGCAACTGAACAACCATTCATGCCTAGCCCTCCAAAGGGGGAAAAAAGAAACTGTTTTCATCTCCAGGCAAAATATCTCCAATTTTATCTTCATATCTTCCCAGTCCTCCAGAATCCTTGAAAGTTCATGCTGATTCATGTAAATGCTCTGTTTTTATAAACTCATATTTCTCCAACCTGTTCACAAGGATGATGTAAAATATTCCACCCAATACGTCAGGTGATTCTTGTTGCTGTTCGGTGGCTAATTTGTGTCTCATTCTTTTGGGACCCTGTGGACTGTAGCCCGCCAGGCTCCTCTGTCCATGGGATTTCCCAGGCAAGAATACTGGAGTCGACTGACATTTCCTCCTCCAAGGGATCGTCTTGACCCAAGGATTGAACCCATGTCTCTTGCATTAGCAGGCAGATTCTTTTCCACTGATTCACTAGGGAAGCCCTAAATGCAAAATAGAAATATCAACATTGCATATTAATTTCTTCTTCTCCTAACTGGGGGAATTGGACAAAGGACTAATAATGATGACTGCTGTAAAAATGTTCTTGAAATAGTCACTTCATAGATAAAATAAGAGATGCCTTCACTGCAACCGAGATTTATGGAGATTCTGTGAGATGGCAAAAGGAGGTTTGCAATGCAGGATGTTTATTGCTCCCAAGGGCTGTGGCTAATCTCTCATGAAGCAAGGTTTCAGAAAAAAAATCGGAATCAAAATCATATACACAGAATTAGGACAATGTTGTTCTTGTTGTTCAGTTGCTACGTCATGTCCAACTCTTTGCAATATATTATAAGATAATGAGTTAACTCATTGGAAAAGACTCTGATGCTGGGAGGGATTGGGGGCAGGAGGAGAAGGGGACAACACAGGATGAGATGGCTGGATGGCATCACTGACTCGATGGACATGAGTCTCAGTGAACTCCAGGAGTTGGTGATGGACAGGGAGGCCTGGCGTGCTGCATTTCATGGGGTCGCAAAGAGTCCGACACGACTGAGCGACTGAACTGAACTGAATCACAGAATTGTTTCTGGGAACACATTTACCGTCCATTCTAAATACCAAAATAATTTTAAGCAAGATAGTAAGGACAGGTCATATATCCAGTTTCTCTGAGTAAACTTTGTTGTTGATCAGTCACTCAGTCATGTCCGACTCTTTGTGACCCCAAGGACGTCAGCACGCCAGGCTCCTCTGTCCTCCACTGTCTCCCAGAGTTTACTCAAACTCATGTCCATTGAGTCAGTGATGCCATCCAATCACCTCACCCTCTGTCAGCCCCTTCCCCTTTTGCTTTCACTCTTTTCCAGCATCAGGGTCTTTTCCAATGAGTTGTCTTTTTGCATCCCCTAATGTGTCAGGTACTCGGGCCCTAATATATGAGTCTGTCGACCATAAGAACAAAGTTAATTTCTAGGAAATCCACACTGGTTTCCTGAGATCATGCTTCCTTGGAGTAAGCACTCACAGTCAGCTCAGAGTCCATTCAATTTTGCAGTTTTGCTGTGTATTTCAGAATCCACCTCTATTTTGTCTTTCAGTTTTAGAGCAATTACTTTTACTCTGCCAGTCTTCTACAGACAGATCTCCAACAATTCCCCAGAGGCTTCTGAAACAAAGAGTTTTGAACATTGTAAATGTATTTCTTGTACCCCATCATTAGCCAGGACTGACGTTCTCTATTTTCCATCTTTACATACCACTAATTTCTAAAATTTTTAAAATTACAGTATCTGTCCCTGGGAGTAAAAAAGCTTCACAGGACTGATGTTGTTGCTGTTGAGTCACCCCGTCAAGTCCAACTCTTTTGCAACCCCAGGCAATGGGCTTTCCAGTCGAGAATACTGGAGTAGGTTGCATGTCCTTCTCCAGGAGATCTTTCCAACCCAGAGATCAAACCGATATCTCCTGCACTGCAGGTGGATTCTTTACCACTGAGCCACTGGGGAAGTCCCCAGGATACAAATGTCCATTTATTCTCTCAAAAGTCCCTATGTCCGCAAACACATCAATTTGAAATCAGTACCTCCTCCACCAGCCACCTGGCTTAGAGATACTTCAGGACACAAACAGCAAAGGCCATGACTCGTTGGTAGGCACCTCAAGGTTGGCACTTCAAATACCGCAGATCCCCTGGGGTGTAAGCACCAAACACAGATCCTCACGAGCTGGTCCTGCAGCCCAGAGCTGGGAAGCTCAGGGCATGCTCAAAGGGATAAGATTCTCCTCACAATTAAAGGGAGCTGTAACCCTCTGACATGGGAGTAGAGAGACTTCTAAAGACCACCAGGATCTCCATCTGTTCTTCCAAGGGACAGAGAGCAGATCCCTGGGAACTCACTGACTACCTCTCCCATACAGGAGTGCCATGAAGTACGGATGCAAACACCACGTGAAAGGTAGTACCCCTTGGGTAACAAAGACATTCTTGTGCTAAATTTAACTTCGCAATTGATTCACACACACATGCACACAAAGTGCCAGTAATCATGAGTCCACCAAGCTAGAAGAAACCTTAGAGACAGTACTAGCTCTTGTCTTATTTTTGTTCACTGAAGTACATTTGCTGTTGTTTAGTCACTAAGTTGTGTCTGACTGCTTGAGACCCCATGGACTATAGCCCGCCACGCTCCTCTGTCCATGGGATTCTTCAGGCAAGAATACTGGAGTGGGGTGCCATTTCCTTCTCCAGGGGATCTTCCATACACAGGGATTGAATCCACATTTCCTGCATTGTAGGCCGATACCACTGAGCCACCAGGAAAGTCTTCTTATTTTATTTATTTTTGTTTGTCTTGAATTTTTTAAATTAATTTGTTTTTAATTGAAGTATAATTGCTTTATATAATTTTATTGTATTCTGTTAAGTCTTTATTTTTTTAAATTGAAGTATATTCTCATCTTGTGTGTGTGCTTAATCATGTCCAACTCTTTGTGACATCATAGACTGTAGCCCACTAGGCTCCTCTGTCCATGGGATTTCCCAGGCAAGAATACTGGAGTGGGTTGCCATTTCCTTCTCCAGGGGATCTTCCTCACCCAAGGATCAAACCCAGGTCTCTAGCATTGTAGGCAGATTCTTTGTATAAGTTGCTGCTGCTGCTAAGTCACTTCAGTCATTTCTGACTCTGTGCAACCCCATAGACGGCAGCCCACTAGGCTCCACCGTCCCTGGGATTCTCCAGGCAAGAACACTGGAGTGGGTTGCCATTTCCTTCTCCAATGCATGAAAGTGAAAAGTCAAAGTGAAGTCGCTCAGTCGTGTCTGACTCTTAGCGATCCCATGGACTGCAGCCCACCAGGCTCTTCCATCCATGGGATTTTAAGTTATGGGTGTACAATATATCGATTCAGGTTTTAAAGGTTATACTCCATTTACAGTTATTATAAAATATTGGCTAGATTTCCCACGTTGTTCAACATACCCTTGTGGCTTAATTTACACCCACCAGTCCATACCTCTTACTCTCCTGCCCCTGTACTGCCCCTCCTCCCTTCCCTTCTCCCCCCTGGTAAACACTAGTTGGGTCTCTGTGTCTGTAAGTCTGCTTCTTTCCTGTCATATTCATTCGCTAGTTGTAGTTTTTAGAGTCTGTACATGGGTGATACCATATGGTATTTGTCTGTTTCTGGTTTATCGTAATATCCTCCAAGTCCATCCAGGATGCTACAAATGGCAAAATTTCATTCTTTCTATGACTGAGTAATATTCCATTGTGTGATGTACCCCATCGTCTTTACCCATTCATCTGCTGATGGGTACTCAGGTTGCTTCCACATCTTGGTGATTATAAATGATGCTGCTGTGAACACCAGGGTGCATATATCTTTTCAAACTAGCATTTGGCGGGGTGGGTGGGGGTAGGGGTTGGATATATACTTAGAAATGGGTTGCTAGAGCATATGAAAGTTCTATTTTTAGTTTTTGGAGAGAATTCCATACTGTTTTCTGCAGTGTCTGCACCAATTTACATTCCCACCAACAGAGTACAAGGGTTTTCTTTTTTCCACATCCTCACCAACATATGTAAACTCAAAATGTGTTAAAGATTAGATTAAATATAAGACCAGAAACCATAAAATTCCTAGAGGGAAACATAAGCAGAACATTCTTTGCTACAAATCACAGCAATGTTTCTTTGAATACAACTCCCAGAGCAAAAGAAATAAAAGCAAAAACTTTTTAAATGAGACCAAATTAAACTTAAAACCTTTTGCACAGCAAAGGAAACCATCAACAGAATGAAAAGACAACCTACTGAAAAGGAGAAAATATTTGCAAATGATATGGCAATAAGGGATTAATATCCAACATACATAAACAGCTCATACAACTCAACATCAAAACAAACAATCAACCCAATTAAATATGGGTAGGAGAACTGAATAGACAATTTTTCAAAGAGGAAATGCAGATGCCCAACAGGCAGATGAAAAGATGCTCAACATGGCTAATTAACAGAGAAATGCAAATCAAAACCACAGTGAGATATCACTTCACACCTGTCAGAATGGCCATCATCAAAAAGAACACCTCTTGTTTTTATACAAGAAATCCAGACTAGAGAGTCTATGCGACTCTTCCAGTGTCACAACTGATCAATTTAGCATTTATTACTATAATCTGGGCTTATGGACTCCCCAGTCTGCACTTCTTTCTTTCATCCACACCACCACCGTGAGGAGAAAATTTAGAGTTGTTAAATGCATATTAAGGAACCTCCCTGGTGCACTCCACGTTCCCAATGCAGGGGGCCTAAGTTCCATCCCCGGTCAAGGAACTATACCCCACACGCCGCAACTAAAGATCCTGCATGCCACAGCCAAGACTCGGCGCAGTTAAATAAATAAACAGCAAATAAATACATCTTTAAATGCCTATTTCTATGCATCAGACGCTGGGGAGGGAATCTCCCTCCATTGCTAATTCACTTAATCCTTATCTCAAGTCTAAGTCTAATAAATGATACTGTCTGCATTTTTACAAATGAGGTAACTCGGGCTCAAGAGGTCATTTTCTAAAGTTTATAAGAAATTGGAATAAGAACCCAGATGTAAGGGTTACCACTAGCCCGTGGAAATTTCCACCTCCCTTTCCACTCAGAGAAGGTTTATACTCCAGTGTTTAAGAAGTAATCAAATAGAAGAAAGCATTTTCAGAGAAGACAATCACTTCTTGCTCAAATAGCACTGCGAGCAGATAAATGACCACCACCAAGCTGACAGCAGTACTAACCATCACCAATCCTCTCACAAGTCTTTTCTCCAGATGTGCTCAACACACTGAGTTAAACAAAATCCCTGCAGGTCACCTCACCCAGACGGACTGTGGTGTCACAGGGGTGCCCAGTGGAGGGGTGTGCGTGGGGTGAGATCTGGCTGACTGTCTCCTCAGAAGGACATGGGCCCAAGCTAGGGCTAACTGTCAGAGAGCAAGAGGGGCTCTTTCTCCTTGGTGGGCACGGGAGCTTTGCCTTATTTCTGCAGCCAAGAAGAGAACAACAGACTGCAGTCGAATTGCTAGGTGCCCAGAAGGAACTAGCTGTCATCGGCACCTTACTGATTACATTGACTGACATTCAAAATGTTAATATCCCACTTGGGTCAATCCCAGGGGGGACTGAGCTGTACCTTAGCTTAGAATTTGAGAGCACTCGCTTTTACTCAAAACTCTTTCCAAGTGAGTTTTGACCCAATATTGGTCATCCTGAATTTAATCAACATTAGTCTTCCTTGAAGGAAAAGCTATGACAAACTCAGAGAGCATATTAAAAAGCAGAGACGTCACTTTGCTGGCAAATGTCCCTATAGCCAAAGCTATGGTTTTTCCAGTAGTCATGTATGCATGTGAGAAATGGACCATAAAGAAGGCTGAGTGCCGAAGAATTGATGCTTTTGAACTGTGGTGTTGGTGAAGACTCTTGAGAGTCCCTTGGAAAGCAAGGAGATCAAACCAGTTAATCCTAAAGGAAATCAACCCTTCCAATGAAATCAACAAATATTCACTGGAAGGACTGATGCTGAAGCTGAAGCTCCAATACTTTGGCCACCTGATGTAAAGAGCTGACTCACTGGAAAAGACTCTGATGCTGGGAAAGACTGAAGGCAGGAGGAGAAGGTGGTGGCAGAGGATGAGATGGTTGGATGGCATCACTGACTCAATGGACATGAGTTTGAGTAAAGTCTGGGAGATCATGAAGGACAGGGAAGCCTGGCGTGCTGCATGCAGTCCATGGGGTCACAATGAGTCGGATACAATTTAGCACCTGAAAAACAACAAGAAATGCAGTTGGCTCCCCTTGTGGAAAAGGAGATTGGATTTAATGTAGCACAGAAAGCAAGAAGGACAAGTGGCTGTGTCCCTCTACTTTCACCTTTGAGTTGCACTGAGCATTGTTCACCTCCTTTGTTTCTCACAGTCCAGCACCTTGGCTTACCTGTAAACCATGGAGTATCTGTCTGGTAGGTGGGAGAACTTTGTTCATATTCTACTTCTCAACCTAAGTCAATATACCTCATGGGTTTTGCTGTGACCTTCAAGCAATTGCTTCCAAACTTTGCCCCCCTTTTCTTCAAAAACCAAAATGCTATTAATACATACAAAGTGTTAGTTGGTCAGTTGTATCTGACTCCTTGCAACCCCATGGACTGTAGCCTGCACACTCCTCTGTTCATGGAATTTTCAAGGCAAGAATACTGGAGTGGGATGCCATTCCCTTCTCCAGGGGATCTTCCTGACCCAGGGATCAAACCTGGTTTCTTGCATCACAGGTGGATTTTTACCATTTGAGCCAGCCAGGGATATTAACACATATAAACTACCACAGCATTAGCTGCCTTGGCCTCAATCTTTAAACATATAATTCCCTGTGATCAGGGTTTTGAAACAGTAGTCACAAACTTTGGAAGGGATTGGGTTAGAAAGTATATTCATCTGGACCTGTGGACACAGAGTGGGAAGGAGAGAGGGGGATGAATGGAGAGGGTAGCACTGACATATACGCACCACCAAGTGTAAAACACACAGCTAGCGGGGACCTACAGTGTAGCAGAAGGAGCTCAGCGCGGTGCTCTGCGATGACTGAGAGGGGTGGCAGGTGTGGAGGCGGGAGGAGGCCCCAGAGGGAAGGGATATATGCATACCTATGGCTGATTCATGATGTTGTAGGCAGAAACCAATGCAACATTGTAAAGCAATTATATTCCAATTTTTTGTAAAAAAATAAAATATGTTCATCAACTTAGTCTATGGATGAGGTCTGTGGGAGTGAAACAGGACTCTACCTCCCCCAAACCTCAACCACAGTTCTCATCCGACCTTTGAATGATTCCAGAATCCTTCAATTAATCAAAAACCAAATAACCTATCTCATTAAGCCTATGTAATAGGTAAAGCAAAACCTAACGTTTATAAAGCACTTCACTACATCATCTAATTGATTCCCTAACTCCCCAAATAATCCTTTGGTATCGGGAAAGGAGTTACTGTTGCTTTTTAAATTTTGCAAATAAAGAGAGAACCAACGAAATTAACTAACTCTTGAGGGGCAAAACCAGGATTCAAATCAATGTCTTCTCTTCATTCATTCAGGTTTCAAATCTGAGTTAATCAATAATCTCACAGGAGTCAAATCAATGCCTTCTTTCATTCATTCAGACTTTAAATCCTAGAGTTAATGGATGCTTTTTGCCTCCTCTCTCTGGAAGAGACCCATTACGTGAAGCCACTTTATCAATGAATGATTCCCGGTGAGTCTGTAATGACAGCAGGAATGGAGGCAGATGGCCTTGTTCCCACACCGTGTCTTATCTGCAGACTGACTGGAGCTGATAGGTTAAAAATGTCAGCTTTCAGTATCTTCCTAATGAAGGAAAATGTCAGCAACGACAGCTTCTACTCCGTTTATAATGAGACCTAATTCAATATTTGACAACCGCAAAAGGACAGGAAAAATACTGTCAAATTTCTAAATGGTGTCCTACTCTACAGAGGGTGACAATAAAAAAATAGAAATGACTCAGGGTCTTAAAAACTTAGTCAAAACATTGAATGAAATCAATGTCCCTCAAGGCCCCAAATGAAACCCCACAGGAGAGTTTTATAATGGAAAGCGAAAGGCTGTAACATGGGCAGGGGTGTGGCAAAGCAAACCTGCTAATGGTCCATCTGTGCCCCTGAAGATCGCTCCCCGTTGCCCCTTCTCTGGGGTCTCTGCTGCCCCAGTGCTAGGTCTTGGAGAACATAGCCATTTGATACAAATTCACACCAAGGGCTCCTGAGAACATGTTTCCCTGGTCAGGATCTGTTCACCAGAAAGGACTATTTCTTTCTCCTTCCCTGGGGGAGTGACCTTTATCCAAGCAAGATGTTCCCTATGATTTTTTTCTCTCTTCCAGCAACCAGAATAAAATTAGACTCCTGAATTAACAGTCCCTGCCTCCCCTCAGTCTGTGACACCCCCGTGTTCTTCCCTGTGTCCTGCTCCCTGGAGTCTCCAGGTTCCTGAGGGCCTCCAGCTTTGAGGCCCTCTTTCTGATCTCTGACCACAAGCTGAACCCTTACCTCTTTCTGCATGACTACCCTTAGGGTCACTCAGTCACAGGACTGCAGCCATGAGATTAGACAACCGCTTCTTGGCAGGAAAGCTAGGACAAACCTAGCCTGTGAGTTAAAAAGCAAAGACATCACTTTGCTGATAACTGTCTGTCTAGTCAAGGCTATGGTCTTTGCAGTAGTCACGTACGGATGTGAGAGCCGCACAATAAAGATGGCAGGGCACCGAAGAATTGATGCTTTTGAACTGTGTTGCTGGAGAAGACTCTTGAGATTCCCTTAGACTGCAAGGAGATCAAATCAGTCAATCTTAAAGGAAATCAACCCAAAATACTCATTGGAAGGACAGATGCTGAAGCTCCAATACTTTGGCCATCTGATGTGAAGAGATGACCATTGGAAAGGACCTTGATGCTGGGAAGGATTGAGGGAAGAAGAGAATGACAGAGGATGAGTGAGATGGTTGGATGGCATCACTGATTCAATGGACACGAACCTGAGCAAACTCCAGGAGATGGTGAGGGACGGGGAAGCCTGGAGTGCTTTAATCCATTGGATTGTGAAAAGTCGGACACAATGTGGCAGAGGAGTCTGCCAAGTCACAGGAGACCAGGTAGACTTTACAGTTTTGAAAGGAGATGGCACCCATTCCTCTAGCCTGAGATGGATTCTTGTCCCTGTTCAGCAGTCACTCAGGACCACGGCCCCAGTGGAGCTCAGAAACACCCTCACCGTGAGTTTCCTTGGTATTATCTCCTCTTAATCCTTGGACTCTGACTCTCACCCCTGGTCTTGCAGGTTGGTTAGTCCCACCATAGCCAGGCTGCAGACTGAATTCCTCATTTCAAGCACCTTTGGGCAAATCGGCCAACCAACTCTCAACCTCCAGGGCCATAAAGTGGCCGATAAACCTGCATGGCTTAAAACATAGCACCGGCTTCCAATGTACTGAAGAATTGAGGAGTACACAGACTTGGACTGTTGCCTTTTGCTGTTCATCTGCCTGTTCTTTCAACCACTAACCACTTTGCTCAGCTTCTCAAACTGGAGTCCTGAATCCATCTTTCTGTTTCATTATGATGACGAATTTCTGCTTTCTTGCCCCAACCCTGATGTGTGACTTGATTCTACCTACAATCTCCCCCTCTCTGGACACTTATGGGCTCTGTGCTCATGATCTAATCACATGAAGTCCAGATCTCCTATTTCTGGTTCCCTATTCCCCTTTCTGGTTCTGCCAGCATTCAACTAGGGCTTCCTTGGTGGCTCAGATGGTAAAGAATTTGCCTGCCATGCAGGAGACCTGGGTTCAATCCCTGGGTTGGGAAGATCCCCTGGGGAAGGAAATGGCAACCCACTCCAGTATTCTTTCCTGGAGAATTCCATGGACAAAGGAGCCTGGTGAGCTACAGTCCATGGGGTTGCAAAGAGTCAGACACGACTGAGTGACTAACATACACACACACAGAGCATTCAGCTAAGGAGGAACCTCTATGAACATCCCCCTTTCCTAGAATCCTAGGTTCAGCAACATTTACTCTACCTGTGAGGACGCTGCACCAGAGCCAGGAGAATTAACAGACTCCACCATTCACCCAACTTCCTCTTGCCTTCACAGTGAACAGGAATATAGACCCAAGACCTGGGTGCTTCTAGCTTCATTTTCTCACCTGAGGCTTCCACTTTGCATTCCTATTTCCTTCCCTTCCCAAGTTGACAAGTCCTTTTTCCCCTACTTCTTATCACTGCTAACCCTGATACTAGAATGAGGGCAGGGAGGACTGTTTCATTCAATTTCTTCATCACTGGAATCTAGTACCTACCCATGATAGGTGCCTAATAAATATTTATTCAATGAATGCAATAAATATTTAAGTTCAGGAGAATGTGTGGTACAGCAGGGAGGGCTGTGTGTGCTTGAAGAAGAGGTGACAGTTTTTCAGAAGTGGGAAACAGTCAAGGAAAATTTTGCAGCACAGATATTTGGAGGACATCAACCCCAGACTAGTCTGAGCAGAGAGGCAATTCTTACAGGGGTGTGGTAGCAGATAAAAAGAAATAAATAAATTGTGGTTGAGACTGGACTTCAGAAGGTCTTTATTCTGCGCATAGAAGAGAGCTGATAAAAATCATGTTCAAAAAAAAAAATACATCTGGGAATGGAAGGCCTTCCTGGAATCCTTTACATTATGAATGATTATGAAAATCATTTGAAAAACCACAATCCAGGGAAAGAAGCATCTCCCACAGGAGGCTGGTTCATAATAAGGTAATGATATCGATCCTTCCAGTCATGTCTATTTCTAACAAGCATTGAGATGCTTTAAGAGAACAGGGCTGTCAAAGTTCCAGATGCCAACTGGAACCTAGGGTAGCAGGGGGCAGTAAGAGAACTGCCTGGAGGCCACTGGAGAGAAGGGCTGGAGGGGGCCATGGACTTGGTAGGGGTCATGGTCCTAGAACTGCAGGGTAGACAAGCATCACAGACTGGGGAACATGCATAGATCTGAAGTTTAGTGAAGAAAAGTAAACCTCACATGTGCTGTTGAGATGAAGCCTTGAGTGTTTTTAGTGAAAAAAATGATGAAAACTAGAGTCTTCACCAGGGACTCAGTGGGCAGTGGACTGATGGTCTTGCAATGATGCCTGACGTGAGCAGAGTTCAGAGGACAGGTCTGTGACCTGACCAAAGGGCTGGAAAGTGGGCAACTTAAATCTTCTGTCCTGAAGCTCTCTGCTGCAGAGATGTAATTCCTTGGCTACCATGGATTGTGTGTGTGTGTGTGTGTGTGTGTGTGTGTGTGAGTATGAGTGTATGAGTGTGTATGTACTCGGGCTTCCCTGGTGCTCAGATGGTAAAGAATCTGCCTGCAGTGCAGGAGCCCTGGGTTTGATCCCTGGGTCAGGAAGATCCCCTGGAGAAGGAAAGGGCTACCCACTCCAGTATTCTTGCCTAGAGAATTCAATGGACAGAGGACCCTGGTGGGCTACAGTCCACAAGTTTGGAAAGGTTTGGACACAACTGAGTTACTAAGCAGCAGAGCATATATATACTCATTATCACATTATCATTATACAATTATTAGCTTTTATAATGTGAATTCTACTGTCATAAATTTGATTGTTTATAAGCTAAATTTGCCTGTAAATCACCTCAAATTATTTTTCAAAGTGAATACATATGAATAGTTAGAATAGGAAAGATATAAAGCCTATCTTTGAGACTATACTGAGGTCTTCTGAGGGGGTTGGTTTTCATTCCAGATTGTGTAGCAGTAGGTGAGTGTCTGAATCTATTTGGGCTGCTGTAAGAAAACATTGTAGACAGGGTGGCTTATAAACAATAGAAACATATCCCTTACAGTTCTAAAGGCTGCCAAGACCAGGTGTCTGCTGAGGACTCACTTCCTGGCTTACAGACGGCCGTCTTCTTGCTGCGTCTTCACCTGGGGGAAAGGTGAATGAGTGCTCTGCTGCCTTTTTCATAAGGGCACTAGTCCCATTCATACACACTGCACACTTATGACCTCACCACCTCCAAAGGCCTCACCTCCAAACACCATCATACTGGGGGTTGGGTTTCGACATTTGAGTTTTGGAGGATGCCAAAATTCAATCCACAGCAGTGAGGCTGTGCTCAAAAATGAGTCATATATATGACTGAAAAGAGACTTCAGAAGAAAGAACTGAATCAGAGATGATGAATTCCCCATCTCAATCTTCTAACAAAGGTAGAGCAAAAATAGACAGAATAGAATAAAAGAGTAGTGCACATACCCCCTTGATGTGAGTAGAGATGAGTGGCACTAGCAAAGTCACATACTTTCATTAGCTTTCCAGTGGCTGAAGTCACCCGTCTTTGCATGCATCCTGATTATCTACTTGGGGTCCGGGAGCAGTACCTACAATGAGACCACATCCCCTGAGGAAACACTTTAGCCAAAGCAGCATTCCCTCCTTCAAAGCAACAATTAAGCAGTTTCTTTTCCTTTTGTTCTTTCTCTTGGCTACTACTACTTCTTGGGGTATATCCATCTGGAAATATGTTAAGGAGAAAAGGATGTCTGCTTTCATTTCTCGACGTGCCCCCAAAAAAAACCCTGGACAAAGTGAGCTCTTGAGGGAGAAAGGTCACAGAGAGGCAGCGGCCCCAGCCGTCTGTCCCGACAGCTCTGTGCTGCTGGGGCTGGAGACCCATAGTCTCCAGGCTGCAGCTTCTGACTCCAGAGTGATTTGAGGGCCCCTCCCAGCCCAACCCTCCCCTGGTGAGGGACATGGGCCACACCAGGATGTTGTGCTGCCTTGCTTTCCTCCTCATTTTTGGCTGCTCTCCCATCAGTGGGGATGATGGGAAGGTCCAGGAGTCTGGCCTGGACCTTCCGTGGAGTCCAGGGAGCCAGAGCTGGGAACAGGAGATGCTCAAGGCCAAGGCCCGAGGGTCCTGGCCACAGTGGATGGGGAGAAAAATGCACCCAAGGCGTGGTACCCAAAGGGAGAGAGCGAGTGAAGAGCAATGGATCAGAAGCATAAGAGAAAGAGGCGACAATGCAGCAAACCACAGGATAGGAAGCCAGTCTGAAGGGGAGTGAGCCCAGACCAGCAGTGGGGGCAAGGACTGTGCCCATAAGAAAACCCGGGCAGAGCTCAAGTAATGCGCAAAAGAGGGGGCAGTGTGGGGCTGGGAGCAGGCGTCATTTCCCACCACCTGTAAAGGCTCCAAAAGACTCAGCCCAGCCAAGGGTTCTCCTTTGGCCTACTGCCCTCCAAGGACTGATCTTTATAAAGCAACAACAGTCACTTCATAGACAGTAACTCTAGCACATGGAACAGGTTTCAAACATACAGTGAACGCCCAAATGCACACAAATGCCACTGCCTGTCCCTGCTACTGAACTCAAGGTTCGGAGAGGGGAGGTGCGGACAGAGCATCCTTTCCAGGGAAAGCGGGTGGCCTGCCTCCCACACTCGCAGGCCCTGCAGTCAGAGTGCAGATGAAGGCCAGTGCTGTACAGACCCTTACAAGTTATAAATCCAACCAGCAAACAATCCAGGTTTATTCTGTGCTCCCACATTGGTAAATACACCTTCGTGTCCCCAGGAAGGCCAGGTCTGCAGGTGGAGTTCCTCCTGAAAGCTCTGCAGACGTGACGGCTGGAGGAGGACGTGGAACACAGCAGCCCTGGGCCAACCCCATCTCCACCCACGTGTTCTGCCTGTACCTCCACCGCCATGGGCACATGCAAGCTGAACTGAAACCCGAGTGTCCTGCTCCATCCACAAAAATACCCATCCTGTGGCCCCTCCCTGGGCCCCGAACCCTCAGCCACAGGAGGGCAGCCCCAGGAAAGAGGACGAAAGAAGAGACTGCAGTCTCAGAAGCCCCCATCACCACTGCGTGGGGATAACGCAAACCCAGCACCTGACTCCCAGGACGTGTGCAGCCTCCAGGGGCACATCCTGTCGGTCCAGGACCACCTATCCAGCTGAGCAAAGCCCAGCAGGCCCTCTTTCTGGATCCAAGGTCCTGGTAGGGGAGTGAGCTCTGATCTTGCTACCTAGATTCCTTCTGATCCAGGTCATGGTCCCTGACAGGTAAATTCTCAGTAAATTCTCAATGCAAACTCAGTCCATTCAAAAATCAAATTCAGGACTTCCCTGGAGGTCCAGCAGTTAAGACCCCAAGCTCCCAATGCAGAGGGCCTGGGTTCAATCCCTGGTATGGGAACTAGATCCCACAGGCCACAACAAAGACTCTGGATGTAGCAGCAAACACCCTGCATGCCACAGCTAAGACCCAGAGGAGCCAAATAAATAAATACAAATAAATGTTTTGCAAAAGATCAAATTCCACATCAGGTCCAGGATGGCATCTTACATTATTTTTAAATTTTTTGTAATTATGAAAGTATGGTTAACAAATTTACAGGAGACTTGGAAAACACAGAATAAAGTGATATATAGTTCCACTATATATTACAATTACTTTTTTAAGTAGATAAATTAAGATTTTTAGTTGGAGTTTCAATATTAAACTCAAAACTTAATAGAATGAATAGACAGAAAAGTAGAAGGATATAGTAGACCTGAAAAGCACTATGAACCAATTCAACATAATATTTATACAATTTTCACACAACAGCAGGACACAATTCTACTTGAGTTCCCATAGACTCAGGTGGTGCTGAGTGGTAAGGAACCCACCTGCCAATGCAGGAGACATAAGAGACGTGCA